>NC_139730.1:11557363-12969863 GCF_964211835.1 Anser anser
CGGCTTACAACGGGAAACGCCTGCCAGGAGGGTTCGCCTGCTGCCGGGGGGGGGGGGGGGGACACGCGCGGTCCCCGCGGCGCTGCGGTCTCACGGGCGCGAGGGGAGCGGCCCCCCCCCAAAAGCCGCCCCCCGGGGGGCTCCGGGCACCCCGGCGAGGAGCCGGGGCACGGCGGGGACGAGCCGCGGTCCCCACGGCAGCCGGGGCCCCGCGGACACGGGGGGCTCCGTGCCGGGCAGGGGGGCGAGGGGCCCCTGCACCCCCCCCCCTCTCGGGACCCGGGGGCTCCGCGCACAACGCGAGGCCCCCCCGACACCGAGGGCTGGGGGGGTGGGGCAACGGCCACGGGAAGAGGGGGGGGGGCGTGAGGGGAGCCGGGACCACGGCCCGCGGGAGGAGGGACCGGGGGGGGGGTCCCGGCCCCAACGGTGCCGGGGGGGGGGGGGGGGGCAGCGGGGAGACCCGGCCCCAACGGCCGCTGGGGGGAGGGGCGGCCCAACGGTCACCGGCGGAGGGGGAGGGGAGGGGAGGGAGGGGAGGGGGGGTCCCGGCCCCAACGGCTGCAGGGGGTCGGAACGGGCTCGCCCCGTGACGATCCCCGCGGGGGGGCCCAAATCCGCCCCCCCCCGCTCCGCCGGAGCCGACGCCGTTCTCCGCCCCCCCCACCCCCCCCCCCCCGGTAGTCGGGGGCGCCGGGGCACGGCCGGTCCGGGCCGGCACTCACCCGGCTCCGCTCGCGTCCCGGGCGGCCCTAGGTCTCCTCCATGGGGCCGCGGGGCTCCGCTGCGGGGCAGCTAGGGCCGGGCCGCCGGGCCCGCCATGCCGCCGCGCTGGGCCCGCCGCGCCGCGCCGCTCGGGCAGGCGCGCCGGTGTCCGCCTGGCGGGGCGGGGCGGGGGCGGGGCGCGGGCCGCGGATCGGCTCCGCTCGGCCCCGCTCGGCTCCGCTCGGCCGCGTTCGGCTCCGCTCGGCCCGCTCGGCCCCGCTCGGCTCGGCGGTGCAGCCCGGAGCCCGGAGCGCGGAGCCGGAGCGCGCCGCCTCCCCCCCCGCGCGGCGGCCGGCCGCAAAACGCGGAGCGGGAGTGAGCGCGGCGAGGAGCGGGGGGCACGGAGAGGGGCCCGGGGAGGGCCGGGGCTGGGGCATCGCTGCCCGGGGCCAGGCGCGGGGCGCTGGGGGCCGGGGGGAGGAGGAGGCTCCGCGGAGGGACTCGGGGCGCGGGGACCGGAGCCGGGGTAGCGGGGCAAGCTGAGGGGGAGACGCAGGGCAGGTGCGAGGCAGAAGTTCTCCCTGGGAGGCCCTGGCTGCCCGCAGCAGCCGCGGGTCCCGCTCGCTCCGAAGCCGGGCAGCCCGGCACAGCCCCCAGGCGAGGAGAGCCCCGACGGCACCCGCGGGGACCCAGGGCAGGGCAGCAGGCGGGCGCCTGGGGCGCGTTCCCCAGCTCCAGCCCCCCACAGGTGGCAGAAGAAGGGCCAGAGGCCGCCTCCCGGCACCGGGCACCTCGCTCGGGGCAGGTTGCGGGGGGGGGGTCCGGGAGCGCCCCCGGGGAGGAGGAGGTGGCTGCGGACCCCCTGGAGCCAGGGGGCCTCCAGGGACTCGGGAACAGCGGGGGCACGGTGAGGCAGAGCCTGGAGCAAGGCGGCACGTGGGGCTCACAGCCCAGAGAGCACCAGCGCGTAATGAGCACGGGCACGTCAATGCGGGGAGATGCTGAATATGAAGGATTAAAGAAAGGGGGAAATTAATCTTGTTCGCAAGGCACAGAGGGTTTTTAACTTGCACACGCAGCTGCAGCAGGAGCAGCTTTTGCAGGGAGGCTGCGGCTTCGATACAAACCGGGAGAGAGATGCACGGCCAGGCACGTCCCAAAGGCACCAGGAGCTGCAAGGGCGCGCTCCTGCTGGCAGCCTCACGCACCAAGCCTCCGAGCAGGCACAGACCAGAGCCCACCTCTCACCCCCGATCCCCTAGATGTGCTGTGGGGCTGGAGGGCGCAGGCATCCCAGCTGGCTGGAGCCAGCCCATGAGCCCCACATGCTTTCTTGGCCCAGCAGAAGCCATCGTGCACTGCAAGCCCCGCCGAGCACCTAGGAGCAGTCATGGCACGCTGTCCTGCAGGGCCGGTGCCACCACATGTCCCAGTCCAGCTAAAAGGCACAAGCTGCCTCTTCGCCGAGCTGCCCGGGGAGCGGGACGCCGCCACAGCCGGGACAGAGACAGCTCCGACGGGCTGGGACGGTGGCTGGAGGCTATGCTGGCCGCTGCCCACGTGCTCCCTGGGACCAGTCGTGGGACTGCTGCGTCCCCATCGGGGACAGACGCCAGCACTCAAATGTGTCATCGCATCGGCTCCATCTCCCACCCACCCCTTTCCGTGGCGCTGGGCCCTGGGCAGGGAAAGAGCTTGGTGAAAACACTTCTCCTTTTAATGCTTTTCAAGTACAACAGACAGAGCGATACCCAACGGCGACGTCGGATCCTTCTTCCCGCGAGCACCTGCTTCCAGAGTCGAGGGCCACGGCAGCACCCGCGGGTGGCGGTCCCGGTGGCAGTGCCCGCGTGGGAACGTGGCAGCTCACACCACCGCTTTCTGCTTCATTAACCCCTTCTTTGCTCCCTGATGGATCTTTGAATCCAGCTTCCCTGTAAAGAGGGGGGGGGAGAAAAAAAAACAACCCTCATCACTCTTTATTTTTAAATGCTATTTGCATTGCAAATCAGCTGGAGGCAGCGAGGTCTCCTAGTTAGTGTGTTGCTGTCACATTCAATTATCGTGCTTGAGGAGCCAGGCGTTTCCAGCCGCCATGGCTTTCCTCCGCAGGCACGACACGGGAGCCGGGGCAGCGCGCAGCACACAGGCGCCGGGGGGGCTCCAGCAAGGAGGAGAGCAAATTAACATCCAGGAGGAAAGCGATCTCTTTGCTCGCCCCCAGGATGCGTGTCAACACGTTCGAAGGAAGCCCGCAGAGAGCGGGGACAAGCGCCGTGGCAGGGACGCGGCACAGCCAGCAGGCGGGGAGGGTGGCGCGCTACTGCAGGGGAGCAGCCCCGTCCCCCTCTCCCTGCCCAGACCCCAAATTCTCCAAAGCAAGGATGGTCTCCAGCCCAGCTACAGCACGGCCAAGGGAGCTCCTGGGGATGAGATGGCCCGGGCTCCAAACCTTTGGGCACGGCTCCTAAAACTGCTGGTAAATGCCAGTGTGCCAGGAGAAGCAGAAACTTGGCCAGAGACAACAGCTCTCATCCAGTCAGAGAGCGTCGCCTTCTCATCACGCTGAGAAAACTTCTCGTTTTAGCTCACAGAAGAGCCTGACAGCGCTTTTTTCCAGGAGAGGCAGATGACAAAGCCGCTTTGCTCATGATATCCCATTAGGACAACCCCCCAGCCTCCCTGAAACTGCCTCCTTCCTTCAGCTTGAGTCATGGGTCAGCCTTGCTCCTCTCTGAATACAGAAGCCATAAACGTGCACAAAAACCCACATGAGCGAGCACTTGCAATTCACTGCGCCATCGCCCCGCAGATGCCTACACGAGGCTATGGCTGGGGTTGAAATTGGTTGCAGGAACCAGGTGCTGCCGCTGCCTCCCAATCTGCAGCTCCCAGGACACAGCAGGGTGTCTGCAAAACTCCTCCGTGCTGCTGCTGCCATCAGAAATAAACAGCAAAAGACCAGGCACCCAGCGGGGCCGAGCCAGAGCGTCCGGATGCAGCGCGTCAGACCTCCGAGTCACCAAACTGTGGGGTTTTGGCAGGAGAAAGGTGGCGAGTTCGTGCTCGCTCCGTGCTCTGGTCTCCCACTGCCAAAGCTCTGTCACGTCCAGAGCTGTTAGCTTCGTACTTAGCATGCCTGCCTGCTCCTCCCGGGTCCCAGAAGTGATCAGTAGGCTCCTCTGCTCTATCAGCTGGCAAAGATAAAACGTCACGTGGGTAACCTTTAAGAAAAGGCTAAAAATAAGGCAACGGCCCCAGGGTCCCCTTCTCTTTACGCTCAGTGATTTAAGGACTCTCATCTCACAGTCAGTACCGTGATGTGTCCCCTCTCCCAGCCCCACTACCATGCTCTTCCAGCCATCGGCTGTTCAAGGGAGGTTTGGGAGCGCTGCTCCAGGGGGAGCTTTGCCCAGATTCAAGGAAATCTCCCACGAGAGCCACGGATGAGCTTTGTCCTCACACGCTGAGACTAAGCAGGGACATGTTTGGGGAAAGCCATGGTCACAAATGTGACACAAACACTGTGCCCATCCCTTCCATGCAAACAATAACCCTGGCAGCAAATCGAGCTCTGTTTCTTTCTTCCTTCCCCAGGCTGCTAGAAACGACTAATTTGCAACGGAGAGGCATTCAGATGTCATTGCGGTGAGGTCCATGCTGTTATCTGGCAAGGAAAGCCGCTCCGGCTTGGCTTCCCAACAAGACAAACTGGCATTTTGTCACGGTTGAGCCAGGCTTCAAGGAGACCGGGGCAGCCAGCGAGCTCAGGTGGGGACGCGAGCCGGTGCCTGCGCTCCCAGCTCGGAGAGGCACGCTTTTGACCGGATCGCATGCGAAGCCACCTCCTCGTAAAACGGTGTGCCACCACAACGAAGGGTCAAAGGCTCCCCCGCTCCTTCCCCCATCCGTCACAAATACTGTCTGCACGACCTGAACGACTGCGTCTCCCCCGGAGGGGGACGTGCAGCTCCACGACCTCTGCGCCGCAGCTCCCGCGCTCTCGTGACAGGTCCTGTCGGGAGGAGGGCAGGGGAGGCGAGGCCAGCAGCGGGAGCGGGCCACGCGGGCAGCCGCGAGCGCAGCCGGCTTCCTTCCAGGCTGTTAGGCTGATCCTGCTCCAAGCAGGAAACTGTCACAACACAAAGGAGACGATGTGACAGATGGGGGGGCAGGCAGCGCCCGTACCCGGAGAGGCAGACGTGCAGGAGTCAGCCAGCCCTGCGCTGGCATGATGCAGCCGCTTCCCCTTCAGCCACCGCAGCCGGCGGGCAGCTCCCCCGACCGCAGCTCCACGGAGGCAGATGTGAAGGGGAAGGGGCATGGTGGCCAGAGCCTGAATGAGAGCGGAGAGAAGCTGAAAAAAAAATAAAATAAAATGAAGGACACAGCAGCTGTTCCAGCGATGAGGCTGTTGTACCGCAGCACACACATTTACATCCCAAATAACTCAGCACAGCCCTGACGGCTCACCGGCGTGCTGGAAAAGACCTGTCCCCGGGGGAGGACAGTGCCGCTAGCAAGATCCAAGCCCTCACATGAGCTCTGCAGCTGCAGATCACCGAGCATTGTTTGTTGCCATCGGCTGAATGCACCTCCCAGATGTTGCTACAAAAGCCAGGGAATAAACCAAATTGTTTTGCCCTTCCACCTGCTCGGTACCACTGCAGGGAAGGTATACGCCGAACGCCCAGGGAGAGATCGAAGCCATGGGAGAACAGCGCTCCTGTGAGTGGAGAAGGAGGAAAAAAAACACCTCAAAAACAAGACAAAAACCCACACCGTGCTTCAAAAGGCCTTATTAACCAGTCCTGAGAAGCCCTGCCGCTCCTGCGCCACTAGATAACTACTCCCTGAGAACCACGCTGCAAATGAGAAAGAAAACCCAGCCATCAGCTCTGCTAAACAAACAGCCAAGACTATTTCTGCTTATGCTGCTTTTAGCCTGTCAAATTAATTTTTCACATCCCCTGAAAGCATGTACGGTGCCTTCCCCAGGCTGTGTGGTGGGGAAGCTGCTAATAAGGATGGAGCTGACTGCAGACTCCCCAGCTGCTGCATCCGTCCTCCATTCTTTTTACAGCAGCGGGCAGGAGTAACTGGCAGCCTGCGGAGGGCTGGTGGCTCGTAAAAGGGACTAACAACACTGGCAAGCAGAGCGCGGACAGATGCTGTAGCGCTTCCCTGCGAGCTCTGCCAGGACATCCCATCCCGCCAGCCCGCGGCTGGGCCGGGGCCGTGCATCCATCTGGACCCGCAGCCCTCGCTGCCTCAGCCCGGCCCTCACCTCCTCACAGGCGGTTCTGAAAGGAGGGCAGGCAGCCAGCACGGGTCGGCCTCGGCACCGTCACGCCCCCCTCCTCTTGTGAGGATAAAGGGAGGCTTCTGCCTCGCATCCTGACCCAGGCTCTGAGAGCTCGTGCCAGATGCAGATCAGCTGCAGACATGCGTTTCCTCAGAGCACGTGAGCACTCTTTGACTCCCGAGTGCTTGCAGAGGCAGGAAGAGGCATGTATTTAGGAGGAAACAACATCTGGGGAAAGGGGAACTGAAGACAAAAATATTACAGATGTATTTGAATCATTAAACAAACACCTACAGATCAAAGAGCGCGGGGCAGAGGTTGTGAACTCATATGGCAAAGGCAAGCAGAGGTGGTGATGAGAGCAGGCAAGAAAGGCCAAGGGGGGCATCTGTGGAAACTTTACTACTTACAGATTTTGGGTTTTCCTTTGATGGGAAACTTCACAACCATCTCCTGGGGATTAGTGCAGATAAAGACAAATGGAGACCCAGACTCCTGGCTCAAATCCGGATACTGCAAAACACAGACACACACACAAAACAGAGTCAGACAAACTGCAGCGGGTGTGAAAAGAGCTCAACAGTCGGGAGCAGCACAAAAGGAAGCGCTTCCAGACAAACCATTATTTAAGAGATCAGCTATATATAGGCTGTACCAGCTCTGACTGAGCCAGTTCAAGAACTTTTAATGAAAGCGGTACGATTGCAGGTTTGCCCCTTCTCATTTTGCCTCTGCTGGGGTTCGCCCTCTGTTTGGAGCCGCCCACAGAGCAGATCCCTGCACACTCCCTCGCCCTGCTCAGCACAGACTTGCGTTTCGCTGCCTAAAGGTGTGGTTTCACGCTTGGCTTACACTGACCTAAAGCGTGGGCTGTCGCTAAAAGGCTCTGCCCTCCCGAGCTCGCCGGCTCACCGCCTACTTTGTGCTGGCTCTAACAAGCACAAGTGATTCTCAGCCTGATGCACTCCCAGATGTGGCTAAACCCCAGCTGACTGCAAACAGCACACCGGCACTTCAGCCAAAAGAGCCTGGCCAGCCAACCCAACGAGGCGATGACCACCAGAACAGCAGCAACCTCTTCTGCTGAAGCAGCCCTCCCAGCTCCAGCTACATCCCCATCCACTCCCCGCGAAGCAGATCCGTGCTTGGTCCAACCACACTGATTTGGAGAGTGTGCACCGTCCTGCTGTGCGACACAACCCTCGAGAATCGTCTGCATCTAACGGGAGAGCAACCAAGAGCAGTGGGTAGGAAACGGGGCTTTATGGTACAGCAACAGCTCGGCCCCGGCGCCCTTACGCAGCTCGCAACGAGGCTGGCTCCTCTGGGCCAGGCACCTCGGGACAGGAGCTCGCACCAAGGTCTCCTGAGAGATTTCACTGTGGTGAAAACATCAGGGAATTTCACAGGAAGAGTGTAAAGTGAGCACTTCTCTCGTTAACCACAGGGAAAGGGGAAAAAAAACAACACTTGGTGAGAGAAGTGCATGGAAGTCCTGTCTGGATGCAGCTCAACCTCGCTGGTGTTAGAAGGGAAATGCAAACTGTGACAAAAAAATGCAAATACCAACCATCCCTTCAGACCCTCCATTAGTCGCAGACCTTGTGCTGACAGGCGTGCTATCTGCCCCTGCGGGTGAGGGCAACGAAGGAGCTCCAGCCCAGGAAACCCTGTAGAAACAGTCAGGGGAAGCTGTTTCCCTTCCAGGGGAAAGCTGCCTTTTTCTCCCCTGCCTTCCTCCAGCAGATCCGCTGAGGCTGGTGTACGGGAGAGGATGCCAAACCAGATGGAGCAGTGTGTCCTGGCAAATCCCCCATTTGTTACTAACAAATGACTTCTAGGCTGAGTGTTTGAAAAGCTCTCCCTCTCTCACAGATCTGCCAAGATGAGTTTGGATTTGCCCTGGAACAGCTGGGCATGGAGAGCAGAGCAGGGAGCAACCCACTTTTCCTGCGCTGTAGCAGGGTTTGGCAGCGCTGCCGGCAGTTAGGGGAGATTTACAGAAGCCTGACACTAGGAGTGGATCAACTGGAAAGTGTTTCCAGCCCCCTCATTTTACAACAGCGTGGGCCACGTTCGCCGAGCGAGAGAGATGTACACGCACTTAACTGCTCTGTGCAACACCCGCGCTGGGAGAGAAAGAGCTGCACTCGTCTGTGCAGCATGCAGACGCCCTGCTGCACTGATCTGGCATTGGACAGGTTTCTTCCTTTCTTTTTTTTTTTCTCTAAGCCACGTTACTTGACTTGCTTCCATGGCTCCAAGCCGATGCCAAGGATTTTCATTTCCCATCTGCAGGGAGGGAGGATCTTGGAAGGTTACAAAGCGCCAATGTGAATATCCCCGGCCAACGCCTGGTGAGTGCGAAATGCTAGCCCAGCTTTATTGCTCTCGGTATCACACGGGCAACTGGTCGCTCTTCACAGCCAGGCATCTGACTTCCCCAGCAGCTCCCACACCAGCGGCGTCTCTGAAGCTCACCCCATCAAGCTGGGGGGGGACTCAGCCCCCTCCCAAACCCTCTGGTGACAGAGGTGGCGTGTCCCTGCTCCGCGACACGTGGATCGGCCCCGGCTTCTTCAGCCAGGTTGCACATCCAGCATAGATGTGCCACGGAGGGCTTGCTGCCTGCAGTGGCTTCCCGAATCCCTCCCAGGTGGACCTGAACAGCAGAGTGTCCCCCTCGCCCCTCTCACAGGCCCCCCCAGTGGGGAATATCCTCCTAACAGGCATCCAGGCACTGGCAGCCAAGAAGCAGCCAGGCTGCTTTCTCCGCTGACAGATTTCATCCAAAACCAGGCTCAAACCTTCAGTTCCAAACGCTCAAAGCTCAATCCAACCCCAAGGCCGAGACGGATGCCACAGCTGCGACTTGGGTTTACGCTTCCATGCCACAGCCTTTCATCTCCTCTCCCAGGGTACGTTTCTGTATGTGCGCCAAAGCTGCGCAGCCTCCGTGTCCCGCATTTTAAAAGCCTCGGCCCTTCCTCTGGCATCTCGCCCCCAGGAGGCAGGGAAGAGCGCCTTAGCGAGGGGCTCCGGTCTCAGGCTCCCTGTTGTACCTACCCCAGAAGTCTCCTGCCCCGTTCTGGTGAGCAACAAAGGCGGAATATTCCTGCCTCCTGGGGCCAAGAAAAAGCCGTCATCCTTTCATCTGCTTACAGCGCGATGCACTCAGGTGGAGAAACGGGGGCTGCACCTTCACAGGCGGCTGAGCCTCTCGAAGGGCCAGGCCCCGCTCTTCCCCCTGCTCCCAGATGCACAGGCACGTCCCAGGGACTCACCGGTCCCTTCTGGCACGTTGATTCAACTCATTTGTCCTGCAGAAAGTTAGGGAGGCTTCTGGCAAAGCCTGTGCTCACTGCTGCTCTTGAAACGTCTGCCTGCAAACTAAGCAGAGAAATGGCCAAATATTCTTTTGCCACGTGCATCACTAGGACCTAGAGCACAGCCTCTACCTGGTGCACGTGTAACTGGCGTTTGATGTGTTTAGAAACTACCTCCATGGACTTCATTCCCAAAGATCGCTAGAGCACTTCATATTTCCTAGCTGAGATCTCTCACTTGCTATTTAGTCCCACCACCAGCACCCTCCTGCAGCACTGTGCAGTCACCATCCCAGGGAAGAGCAACGTAAAGAAGCCATCTGTAGACACCGTACCTACCATACCAGCGCCAGGCTATCCTGTCCAGCCAGCAACAGGACCACGACAGACATTGTGGCAGCACAGCAGGCTCTCCCCGCAGCTTAGCTCAGTGCTAGGAAATCAGTTCCCACCTGCCACGCTCTGAAGATGCCTCTCCTATCGGCGACTACTGGTTGACTTATGTTCTCATCTCACTGGCACCAGGACGTGGAACACATACATTTGTCTCTGTTAAATTTTCCACAGCTGCCCAAGTGCCTAATGAGTACAAAACTTGTTTCTCAAAGTGCCTTTGGCGCTTTGGATGGCTTTTAATGGCGGTTACACTCCCTGGCCACGCTGAGAAAGTTCTCCTTCTGTTCAGTTTTATGCAATTCTTCCCATCCAATTTCCTCCTCAAACAATACTCTGATTCCTCCCTCTCCCAAAAACCATTTCCCCGAGGCAATGGGGTTTCCATCCTACTGTTTTTATCAACTGTGTGCAGCTTTTCTGGACCAACAACTGACCCCTCAACGCTTCTGCTTTGGGCTGCAAGAGGTCAGCCGAGTCAGTCTACAACCTACAACGCAGTAAGCTTAGGAGGCAAAGGAAAAAAAAAATCTACTTCCAACTACCATGGCCCACAGAAAGCAACTGCTACCCATCAGCGCTTCAGCAAGTGTGAGACTTGTAGGAAAAGGCCAAAAGCCAAGTCTAGAGTGCCAGAGAAAGAAGACAGAGCATATCCCCGGTAAAGAGGGCATGCAACAGCTTTTTTTTTCTTTAAATAAAACTCCAAGGTGAAGAGAAAGGGCAAACTGCACTCCCTCACTGCAGGAGGCCAAGAATCCAACCTAACCAGGAGTTTTCATGGGGGATGTTCCTTTCCAATGCGCTTGTCATATTAATCTTGAACGTGTTAAGTAAGACAGGTGCCAGTACTCCAGGGCTCTGGCATTGCCTCTCCGGGGAATCAGTTCGGCATTTAGGAGAAGGTGGCTAAAAAGGCTCTCCACAAGCCCAGAGGCCAGGTTGCCCCTCAAAAAGGGAAAAAACCCACCCTCCAGTTCTGCGGATAAGCCAGAAAGCTCTACAGAAAGGGGTTGCACTATGTAACGACAGCGTAAAAAATAATTTAGTCTCCTTCCAGCCCTTCTGCCACCTCGTAGCAGGCTTGCAACACGGCTGTTGGGAGGACGGTGGGCACCGTGGGCTGCAAACAGCAGGCACGGTTTGCCAGCTGCTGCTCCAGCCCACGTCTCCGCGCGGTCGAAAGCCCCACGTACGCTCCGCATGCGGCTGCGTCAGCGCAACCACCGCCCTCCTTGCTCACCCCAGCCACAAGCAGATGCAAACTCCCATCTCCGCAAGCACGCCACTCAGGCTTCCATTTGCTGCTAACAGGTTTGTAAGATCCTAGCTGTGAAGAGATTAGCAGGGAGGAAAAAAAAAAAAGCAACAACAACAACAAAAAACAGATCTCAAGGCAGCTTAACACACAGAGAGAGCTCGAGGTTAAATGGAGCATCTGAGCACGAGCTGGAAAAGGGAGCTGCGTGCTGGGCTCCTCCAAAAGCCAGCTACCAGATTCGCCAGCGCCCGCCCTCTCTCTGGAGCCAGCGCTTTGAACATGCATTAATTGGCTATCAGATGTCCCCAACAGCCACCCCAATCAGGCTGCAGGCAGGGATAATTGCTAATGAATGTTCCCTACACTTTGTTTTCGCCGTCCCTCATCTCCCATCACCAGCTTGTCAAGGCCAGAAATAGCAGCAGGCCTGCCTTGCCTCCCCACTCCACAGCCCACAGCAAAGAGCAAAGGAGGAGCTCAGAGTCAGCACAGAAATGAACCCATCCTCTCTGACATTCAAAGAAAAATTCGTATTTCTCTGCAGTTTTTCCCCCACCAATCTGTTAAGTAACTATTTTTCCCCCTAATTTTCCCCAGCTGGATGTGGGTGCCATGCAGGGTTGCCCAGACCCCACTGGACGTTTTTCCTCCCAGACGATATCCCCGCTTTCCTCCCGTTTCTCCCTTGCTGCCTGTCCCTCCCAGAGCTCCCAGGGCGAGCGGCTGGCTGCCAGGCGAAGCAGCACGGATGCTGTTTCTTTGGGAACCCGCAAGAGCGCTGCCCTCGGGCCAGCCCGCTCGCACCCTCCTGCCCTCTATTTCTTCACCCCTCTCCCTAAAGCTGCATTTGCTCGAACCCAAGCGCCTCGAACAGAAGGCAGGGGACTGAAGCAACCAAAGGAAAACGTGCCAGGGGAGCAGAGCCGTCGCTAACTAGATGAGCTCTGCTCCGGTGAATCCAACGCAGGAACAAAGGCGCCGCGTGCGACGGAGCAGAGGTTCTGCGCAGCACAAAGCGCAGAGCAAAAACATTCCCCGGCAGCTCCGCTGGCGACCTTTCGAGCTCCTCTTTCGGTCTTATTAAGACACAAAAAGCCGAAGGAAACAAACAGGAGCCGCGCAGGAGATCGAAGGCTAAAAATACTGTGTGGAAACAGCCCCGGCGTTCCCCCCCCCCCCCGCCTCAAACCCAGAGCTCTGCAATGCGGCCTGCTCTCCTCGCTCGCTGAGCGCGGCAGCACAGCCCATGGCGTGCAGGCCCCGGCAGGCGGCCCGGCTTCGCCGGAGCGCGGCGGCGCAGAATTGCACTCTGGAACCTGTAGTCCCGCTGGGCCGGCTGCCCTCGCTCCATCTTACGGCCGCTGGGGCAGGGGGGCCGCTCGGGTGACCCCAGCGGAGCACAAAAAGGAGGTCGCGCCGAGGCGACGGAGGCGTTCCGCGGGGTGAGCGGCGGAAACGGGTGAATCATTTTCCTGGCATGCCTCCGCGGAGCGCTGCGAGGGAAACGCAGCCGGTGCTGCCAGGCAGCGCTGGTCCAGGACACCAGCTCGAGCCCTGGCCTTCGCTTCCCCCGCTGCTCTCTAAGAGCTTCAAAATAAAAGAGGCAGCACTGGAAAGCAAGGCTGTCTGGAAAGAATAAAAGCGAGCAGAACCGATGTGTTGGCAAGAGCGCTTGATTATTCCTCACCGTAAAACACATTCAAGAAAGAAAAAAAAAATCTTGGCAGAGACGGTGTCCCTCCAAAAGAGCTGGGCTGCTGTAAGCAGGCCCGCGCGCAGCAATAAATCAGCCTCCCCCAGCAGGCAGAAACACGCACCGGGCTCTGCCCGGAGCGCTCCAAGAGTTACGAGAAGCCGCTGGGCCGCGCGCGAGCGAGGGGAGCAGGAAGCAGAGCAGCAGAGCGCTGTGCCTGCGAGGGGGAAGGCTCGGGGAGGTCTGCGAGCGCGTCCGGCCTCCGTGCAACTTCCTTCACCCAGTTCTCCTCGTGATTTGTGGGAAAGGCAGATCCACTCTTCTTTCATGCCTCATAAGCTTCATAGCTGTCAGACTAACATAACAGGTAATTAACTACTAAACAGCCATTTTCTCCTCCTCTCCTGAGGGAAATTGCTCACCATCCAGCTAGAAAATGTTTCTTTAGTGGTTTGCAAAAAGAGAAAAGAAACTCAGTAGTTCCTGGCAAGCAACAGGGCTGCTGCGGCCAAATGGGGGCATTTATGGCAATGCTCGCGGCATGGACGCTAGTCCCTGTGCCTGTAGGATTCGGGAGAAACAGAGTCCTCAAAACCGAGAACGAGGGCACTTATCTAGCCGCGTAGCTGCCAGTGCTGCAAACTCCCCGATTCCAGTTTGTGCGCCATCACCAATAACCCAGTGCCCTGCTCACAGCTGCCCTGCGGGCTGCAAAAGAGCGGCTTAGGTACAGCTGCAGACAAAATGGATCCAGTGCTTGAAGCTCAGTCAACAGCCCTGCGATCAATCAGCAGGTAGGAGTTATTTAACACCAAGCAAAAAACATTCCCCCGTTTCTTGCTGTGTGCGGGTCCAACCTTCGGTGACAGACAGCCCCAGCAGCGTCCTTCCTTGTCGCTTGTCCAAGGACAGGCACGTTGAAGCAGCTTTTCCCCATCTGTTGTTCTGACAGCGGTCGTCTCCACCGCCTCGTTACACGGACGGTCACTTTCGGGGATTATCTAACCAATCTTCGCAAACCAGCCTGCACGCTGAAGCGCTCGAGGGCGCAGCAAAGACGACTCCGACTGGCAGCAGGAACCACCACCTGAGCCAAGGGACGCGGGTTTGCTGCTGCTCCGTGCGGCCTCTTCCCGGCGGCCAGTTTTGGGAAGTGCTCGCAGAAGACCAAGTGCTTTGCTGTGAGTTTTGATCTCCCTCACAACAGGGTCTTGCGTCACGCGTCCAACTTTCAGCAAGCGTTCAGCCATCATCTTTTAAGGACCCATTCCCGCTGCCTCAGCCCAGGCCAAATAGGCTTCCGGCCCATGACAAACACAACGTTTTCCTAAACAGAAATCCCAAAGCAGATCCAAATTTCTAGAAATGCCAGATTTTATAGCCTGAGGCAGAAACATCCAGTAC
The DNA here is from genome assembly GCF_964211835.1 of Anser anser. NCBI lineage: Eukaryota > Metazoa > Chordata > Aves > Anseriformes > Anatidae > Anser > Anser anser. Next base: position 11,571,451 of record NC_139730.1, read on the forward strand.
TGCAGCCTTGAGAACAGGCACCTGAGGAGCTCGGCACACAGCTCTTGGGCAAAGACCACCGCAGAGAGACAGAAGGGAAGGCTGGGTTAGAAAAGGGATGCTCAGCCACGTTTGATCCAAATCAAGAGAAGAGGCAAAAGAAAAAAGCAGGATGGCAAAAAACAAAAACAAAAGCCGGCAGCCAAACTTTTGTTTGAAAGCCTGTCAGGTCTAGACTGCAACGTGTGAGGAAGGAACAGCTCAAAACCACAGCTGCTAATGGTTATGGATTTGGCAATCAAAATGTCTTTGTTAAAAAAAAAAGTTAACTGCCTTACTATTGAGGTTACAAACCGCAGCCTTGATGCATTGTTGCAGTCAACATCCTCCCTGCTGTTTTTGAGAGCTTACATCTGCTGCTGGCAGATAATGTGCTGGCATAGGCTCCCTTCATGAGAATGCACAAGGAATTTTGCTAGCCTGCCTTCCTTTCCCCTTCTTCCCACAACGATGCCTGTCAGTTGTTGCCTGTTCTGCCCCTCGCACGCCTAGCTGGTACGCGAGCAGATGCGCAGGCAGCAGGGATGGCAAGCTGGGATCCCCGCAGGATCCTGCCCCCGGACGGTCTGATCCATCCGGTGGGTGTTCTCCACCTCCCAGCCCGGCTCGAGTTGTGCTTCTACACCACAAGCTGTACTTTGATTCAAAGGGCAGGGGAAGCAATTAAAATGTAATAACTAATAACAGGACTTTGAAATGTAGATTTAATATTTAAGCTCGTTCTGGTGCGCTCGATTTTAAGCACTGAGCAGTCTGCCAGGGCCCCGGTCCTCAGGGAGACCCGGGGAACCCAACGGTGCCAGCAAAGGCAGGGCACGTCGCATCCCCTCTGCTCTCCCAGAGCCAGCACGCGACACAGGACCCAGAGCCACCAACACCCTTTTGCGGCTCAAATCTCAGCCTGAGAGAGCACCCGCCCGTGGTAAACCTACGAGCAGCACAAGAAGGGCCCGAGACATTTATAGAGTGCCTGACGACCATCGGGGGAAACTGGGTGGACTTGGAAAAATATTCAGTAGTGTAATAGGCTCAGCTGAAAGAACCATTTCATCCTCCTGTGCCAAGGGACCGTGGAGGCAGGGCTAACCTCAGCTGCAATGCAGCCCCACTGCTCACGCTGTCAGACGAAACCACGGCAATAAGGAGGAAAGAGGCAAAAGGGGGGGCGGGGAGTGAGGGGAAACCAGGGCACCTGCTTCTGCTCAAGCCACTCAGAGCGCCTGCACCCTGCTAGATGCAGCCAGGCATTTTCAATCAGCTTCATAAAATCCTTACCCCTCGCTTTGAAACGCTGATTTATGGAAGACCAGCACAGCCAAGCTCAGCAGGTGAGGAAGATTATTTGAACTTTGAAAAAATCTAACTTTGGTGAACACAGCTCTGCGCAGATAAAGCGTCCACATCCCTGCTCTGCTTTATTTCAGCAACCCACCGTGACCCTTGCTGCTACCCCCCGAGGAGGCACGACGCCGGCGGCAGGCTGCCTGTGCTATCGATTCACTCACACCAACGCTGCGCCGCTTCTCACGGTCGAACGTGTGACAGAACCAGGATATGCATCTGAATGGCCGGTCTGCTCGGGGTTAGGAAATCGATGCCATGCGGATGAAAGCTGAAGCAAGCGTAGTCCTCGAGCCCTCGCAGGCTTACGGCAGCAGCTGTATTTTTTAGCTGCCTGCGCCCTCCCCACCCATTTAGGGTCACCACCTAAAGCATGGTCACGGCTCAGCCCAGCGGAACTACGACTGGAAAGCCAGGGCGCTGGGCACCTGAGCAGCAGCCAGGCTTGAGGTCGATTTTATCTAATCCTTGGTTTCAGGATTAATAAAAACCAAACAGCAAGAAGAAGGCAAGTATCAGTGACCACATCTGAAAGAAAAAAAATCCCAGATCACTGACTAGTTTGTTAAAAATGGTAGCAGAGGCTAAGTCCACAGTCATCATTAATTAAGTCATATGCTTCAGCCTTGGCTTCGTTTTTTTCCCTAGGGTCTATGAAACCAGAGGAGAGGGCAAGCTAGCCTCTATCATTCGATTTCTTTGGCATGTTAATGCATTCCTAAATTAATCATCATCAAGTGACAATCTCTCCTTCATCTTAACAGACTGAGCAGTGGCCTCAGTAAACCTGCTGGCTTATGCAAGGCAGCTGGAGCATTAGAACAGCCTCTGATGAAAACCAAAGCACTTCACATGCGGAAAAACTCCCCCGTCTCTTACCATCTATAATCCAAACCAGCTGCATGCCTACTCTGCTCTGCTTCTATAACCAAGAACCAGAGGTGCTTTATGCCTTGAGGAAGTACAGTGAGAAACTGAATAAAGATACGCGTCACCTGTAGGGCCCTGCAAGCCAGGCTAATGCCTAATACCACTGGATCTTGCATCAGGCTCCACGTGAGAGACAAATTCAGCTTAGGAGAACTCAGGGACCTGTAAAGTTCAAAGGCCTTTCTGTCGGTTGCAATCATTAACAGCCACCTAGATATCTCTCCTTCTGTAACAATCTGATCTAGTCCTCAAAACCCTGATACCCTGCTAAAAATCATGCATTGGCAGAGCTGCGATAACCAAGCCACGGGAACCAGAAGGCAAACATCCCGTTGGCAGGGGCGAGCAAAGGTGTTTCCTGCCAACGCGTGCCGGACAGCCAGACCACTACAAGACAAAACATTTGTCTCACTTGCAGCCCGTGCTAGGAAGCCTTTACGTCAGGGAGAAGGTCCTCGTAAAAAGTCATACTTAAATCTCTACATATTTATACTGTTCTCCAAAGTACACTTCAGTGTACGCATTCACGTTTCTCCCTCTCATTAACCTATTTCTTGGGAAAACACTACTAGCTTGCTATTGTTCCTTTATCTGCAGATAATCTAAAAAGGCACCTTCTGGATTCTAAATACAGAAAATTTCTACCTCCCTTCTTCACTCCTATAGGAAAAATTAAATCGAGCCCTGTACACTTGTCGCCCAAGTCTCATTTTTCTGCTGCTATTTTCATTGGGGAGGGAAGAGGAGGACAAGAGATTAAATGTAAATTTCCTGAGGGGGTAAGAAGGAGCCTATTTAAATGATAGTTGCAATCTCGTGGCACAAAAATAGCTTAGACATGTTCCCTTGTGCAGATTTAGGACACTAAGCGATCACCTCGGAATGAAAAATAAACACTTTACACCCGTCAAACATAATTACCTGATATTTCAATCCAAGATTATAGCTACCGCTAGGTATCAGTATCTGTGTGTGCCTGCATTTAAAATAAGCCCAAACACACCTATCAACTACTAAAATAGCAGCAACGGAAATGTTCTTTTTCCAGTTAAAATCACAGCCTCTCTGATCAAAGTCATTAGCAAAATGAACGTGGACTTCAGAGCACGTTAAAGCAGCATAAACGTAAATCGTTCTGTGCTTGCTTTAGACTCTCGCCAAGCCCTGCCTGCACCATCCCGTGTTTCCCCAGTTACCGCTGCTGAAGTCACCGACACCTAATGCAAGAAAAGAAAGGCAGCTCCTTGCTCTGCTCGAGGTGTCGGTGACGTCAGCCCGCAGCAAGGAAAAGCGGTCGTTAACGCTCAGATCTTGACAGGGGAAAAGTTTCCAGGTCACCTTTCGCGCCGAAAAGCGTAACAAAGGGATCATTCTGATCTGAACCAACGCTTTTTGGGTGGCTGCCATTAATAGGAGGAAATGAGTTCAGAAATGAGTCCAGAAGGCACTCCAAGGAGGTGCGAGATGTCTAAAGCTCCACTGGAAATACTGAGATTTAAGAGCCACACGGAGGATCTCCTGGCACCAGCTAACCACCCGCCCTCAGCAGCGGGCTGGAATCAGAAAGCAGCTTTTGCTCCACTCCCTTGTGCACAAAGCAAGCTGCCCCGAGTACCCTGGGTGGACTCTCCTACTCGGTAATAACTTGGGCTCCGAGAGCAGCCTCTACCCAAAGATCAGAGCACAGCTTCGAGCTACAAAATTAGGTGTATGTAATCTCCGACAGGGAAGCAGTGCTTTATTTGACACGTGGGAAAGACACCCAGAGGAACTGATTTAACTAGTCCACACAGTAAGTAGCACAACTGGGATTAGGGCAATGTCATCTGACATGATGCTGACTTTAATCACAAGGACATCTCTCCTCAGAAAACATCTTCCTCTGCTCCCTGCCAGCTACTGCATACGAGATCTTGTTCTGTCATCACTTTTCGCACAGCCCTGCAGATCTGCAAAGCACTTCAACAAAGTCAATCTGCCTTCAAACACTGTGCACAGGGGAGAGCTGCAGGGCAGACCCCTCCAAAGGGGTTACACGAGGCCAGACGTGTGTGTCCAGTAATAATGCGGATAAACAACCAGTCCCTAATAATAAGGCAAGCTCTCGGGGCAGGGATTTGGTCCGACTCTGTTAGCGCAGCGCTCTGTGAAAAGAGGCACCATTGCTTGATTTTGGTTTTTGAGCACACGTGTGAAAAATATTAAACGATGATAATGATAGAAAAATACTAGCAGGGTGCCACTAACATCTTCATTAACAACCTGACAGAGGATGCAAACAGCAAGGAAATTAAATCTGCAGATGGTACTAAACAGGGAGTGGATGACAACATCAAAAGGACAGAGAAATAACAACAGTCACAGGAGGGACGGCCCAGGAAGAGTCTCCTTTGCTTATGGGAAAGAATGGTCATAAGAGTCAAAACAAACTCCCGCGGCTGCAGAAAAAGGCAGGGCCACCATCAACAGACAATGAGCACGACAGGAAACTATTTCATCTTCAGCTGGTGGGTATAATCCACAAATGTGGTTTGCCCTGTACTTGTGAAATGGTTTCTTCTGGAAAACGCAGAAGCTTCACATAAAAGTTGGCAAAGAGGAGAGGTGTGAGTCTAAGCACAGCGCTTGAAAAGAGCTCTGCTGTGGCTTCATCTCCGAGAGGTCCCTGCTGCGGCACCACGTCCCTTACCCGCTAACATACTGCGGGTCCTGAGAAAATTGGCAATGTTTTTGCATGCTGTAAGTGGGGGGAAAAAAACCAACAACATTCTCCTTTCCTGCTCCCCCAGAAGCTTGGAGGAGTCTTCGTACACAAGAAATTGCTGGATTATGCTGCTGACAAGTGGCTTCGGTGCTGCTTGCTGATGAACCTCAGCTGAATCATCAGTGTGATCAACAGGGATTTCCTGCTCCCAGTGAAATCCAACTCGGATTTCTGAGTTGGCGCTCCACACATTTTCATCTTGCTAGCACTTGCAATTAAATTAATCTCAGCTTCTTTCAGATGCACTTGCTGCTCATGCTACTCCAAAAACACACACATTTTCTCAAAAACCAACTTCAGAAGGATGCTTACATCTCTGAATTCAATCTTACAAGCTAGAGAACGGAACACTGCATATAGCGAGCCTGGGAAAAAGATTTACGAAAGCACCCAAATAAGACAACAAATTAGGAATTATAAAAATTTTGCAATATAGGAGCAGCAAAAAGCTGTTGAGATATAAACCTGCATGTGCCATGGCTTTGTGGCACCAAGGAGAGAAGAAAATCTGTTGCCCGTAGGCCTCATAACAGCGCTCCTGGAATACGCTACTCTTTTCCTAGTACCTCTGCAGCCACACTGTGTCAGCAAACTGGGAGAAATTTATAGGGAACATTATTTATTGTGAGGTTTCTCTGTAGGAAGATTAAAGACTAGTTACCTATAGCTCGATTTCAAGATTTTAAGAAGTTGTAGCTACCATTTTACCGATGCCTAAAGAACAAACACAAAGGAAGAGGAGGAATGGTGGTTGATAGTGCAAGATACAGGGGGAAAAATCCTACACTGACCCCAGTGTCCTTTCCTCTTCTCTCTGCCAAGGTTTGCTCCCATACAAAGGCCAAATACGTGCAGATTGTTGTAATCCAGTCCCAATGCTCCCTCTGCTGCTCGTACTCTAACCTCTCCCCCTTCCTGAGAAAACTGCCCCTGGATGAACAGAGAGGCAGCCTCATCAGAAATACTCTCTTTATCTGTAGTTTCCAGGCATCTCTCGTAACTTCTGCTTGACAAAACCTCAGGGGTTATGGGAAGGCCAGAAAAGCACCTCACGAGAAACAGCCCCCAACCTCTGATGCCTCTCCAACTCTTCATGGCTAGGAGGCACCCACCAGCCTGGTGCGTTCTCCTTCTCTGGCCCAAATAATCCATTTATTCTTTCTCAAAAGCCAGTCTCGTTCGCTACCTAGCCCTACGTGTCGGTGTCTGGTGACTCCCACCAGACCAAACCTGAGCTGTACAAGGGGCAGCGGAATGAACAGACACGATGCAGTATCGAGAACAGCCCTGCTGTGCATGGTACTGAGCACAGGCTTTGTAAGTTAATAAAATGCGCCCTGAGGAAAGCAGCTACTCCAGATTTGGGCTATGGAGGCAAGTCACAGCATCACAGAACACTCAGACTCCAGGAGGCCTCTGGACCTCCTGATCAAAGCAAGGTCAACACTGAATTCAAGCGAGGTCTCTCAAGGCTTTGTCCTGCCAGGTCTTGGAAACCTCCAAGGGTGGAGACTGCACAACCTCTCTGGGCAAGGCCTGCTCTCACAGAGAAATATGTTGTCTTAAGTCACACTGAAACCTCATCTTCCAATTTACAACCTCTGCCCTCATCCTCCTGCAACATACATCAGAAAAGAGCCTGGCTCTGTCCCTCTGTAAGTTCCTGGTAGGCAGTGGAAGGTCTCTACAAAGTCTTCTTCCTCAGCCCATCCTCTCAGGGCACGTGCTCCAGCCCCTGACCACCTCAGAAGCCTCCACTGGACTCACTTCAGTTTATCAGCCTGCTTTGTAACCACAGCAATCCAGGTGTGGTTTAAATGATGCTGAGCACCAGGGACTAATCACTTCTGATGGCCGTAATCCTGCTGCTGATGCAGCCCAGGATGCTGCTAGTTCCAGAACTCCACCTTGCCCTCCAGGCCACTGCTAAATCCATTAAACAGGAGGTTTGAGGGAAAAAACCTGAGGAACACCACCTGCAGCTTGCCTCCAGGGAGGTTACAAGCCAGCCACCACCACACTTGGAGATGAACGGCCCAGCCAGTTTTTAACCCTGGCAGTCCACCTCCCCAGGCTATAATGGCTCATCTTGGATACATGCATGTTGCAGGGGATCCCACAGAAAGCCTTGCTAAATACGGAGTAGAAGACATTCACTGCTCTAACCGTTTGATCATAGAAGGCAGCCAGATTAATGAAGCACGACTTACCCTAGGTAAATCAACACTGGCTATTCCCAGTCTCTCTCGTGTTCTCCAAAATGGCTTCCAGGAGCCATTACAAGAGCTCTAGCAATTTCAAAGGACCAAAGTGAAGTTGGCAGGCCTGAAGTGCCTGGGATCATCCCTCTTGCCCCTTCTAAACATGGATGTAATATTCACCTTTCTCCAGGTATTGGGGTCCTCTTCTGATCTCCACAACCTTACAAAGATAAGAGTGGCCTCAAAAACATCTGCCAACTCTCTCAGCAATTTTGGATGCGCAACATCAGCACCCACAGACCTGTACAGGCTGAGATTTTGAGACATTCCTAACTCAACACCCCTGCACTACAGGTAGCTGCTGTTCTCCTTGAACCTTGCCGCTAGGGACAAGATCTCGGGAAGACCTCGTTGCTGAAGCCTCAACCGTACCTGTGTCCCTGGTCACCAAATCACCTGCTTCGTTCAGCAGAAGCCGCACTTAAGCCTCCCTTGACTCCCTTGGGTGTCTTGACCCACTGTATTCTCCAGCTTCCCCCCTTCGCTGCACCTAGGGGCTCAGGATGTCGACAAATCACTGTAATACCTGCAGTCTCTGCTGGCCGCACTCAGGGAGTGGTTCGCTGTCCTCCAAAACCAGCCAGACAGGTACTTGACCCTTCCTAGTGCAGAGTCCTCCCCAAGATGGGAAGATCAGTATAGTTATCCAGTCTGGCTAGGCAAAACTTTGAGCCATTCTTCCTGTCAGGATCCCATGAAGTTTATTTAAGAGAAACAATAGGTGCTTTAGAAGAAGTCACATCCACGTGAGATGTAAGCTCCCTGAATTTGCCAAACGAGGATGAAAACCAGAAATACATTAACGCATGCCCGTTTTCCACAGTTCCTCACAGCCACAGCATTCCGGGGCACATCTGTCTGTGCAGCAAGAGAAGCAACAGCTGTCAAGAGCCACTGCAGCATGGTCTCTCAAGCTAGCATTGGTTTAATTGAACAGCTACAAGTCCTTATTGAAAAGAGCGTCACAGCACGTGAGACACTAGTTCCAACGCAACCGTCTCGCTGCCAGAGAGGCTGGCCGGAGACTGAGTCTTTATTAGCCCACCGCGCCCTTCCAGCGCTGCTCAAACACATTACCTTGCACAGCCGCTGGCTAGCCACACGGGACCGCATGGTAGCAGCATCTTCTCTCATCGCGCTTTAAGATTTTTATTCACCGCCTTCTCTAGAGCATCTCACAGAAGCAAGTCATACCACTTTAAAAGTTTGCTGCTAATGCAGGCTTGTAAAGGTCTATTTGCTGTACTTACCTGCTCATTAAATTGCTCTTGCGATAAACAATCAGTTATGTCCACACAGCCTAGGAGGCACCCCGAGGGATAATCGCTTGGAAATTCCACATCTGCATCAAAAGAAACATCTTTTAAGGGCTCCACATCCCTACACACACAGCTGGGGTCCTTCCAATCCCCAGGCGCCCTTCCCTCCCTCCGTGCACTTGTACTTTCTGAAGCACAAGAAAACAAAGCAATTTTAACACTCCGCAGTTCTTTTTTCCATTTTTGGAGGAGAAAGAGCACACCGCGCAGGACAGCCTAGCACTAGGGCTCTGTCATAAGCCACACGTGCTGATAAAGTTAAAGGGTGTGCACAGCTCTCCTCACACATCCTGAGCCTGGCGTGTGCAGGGCTGGGGGTTTTCATCAGCGTGTCCTGCTCTCAAGCTTAGATGCTCCATTTTACCAGTCTCAGTTTGATAGCTCAGGGGGATCTTAAGGGATCAATCCGCCCCAGCAGCCCACAGACAGCAACAGCCAAACATCCACACAGACCCACAACCAAAGCACTCATTTACTTCCAAGCACAGCAAGAGGTTTCACAAAGTAAACTTGCACATCGAAGCAAATGAAGAGGAAGGGTCAAGAACAGAATGAAGCTCAGGATCCTCACCATGACAGGATGAGGGCTGGGAGAAAGAATGACATACACAACCTTCTCTGTTTCGCTTCTGAGAAAGGAAGACGTAGTGCAAGAAAAGCTCCTTGCTCTGACGAGGGAGCAGACAATCATGCTGCATGACTTTAAGTTGGGCGATGTGCAGGAACGCTGCACAAACAAGTGTGCAGTGCAGCCACCCGCATTCACCTACCCATGTGAGAGAATAACACCACGGTAACCTGCAGCTTTTCCATCCTGATTCCCGCAAGGTCAGAACACATGAAAACCCTTTAACATCACTGTGAACAGACTGAAGCACAAGCCACTTCACACACACACAAGCACACACTCAGTATCTTATTGCGTGAGCCCAGAATAAAATAAAGTCCTTTGCTGTCATAAGTTACCACAGAAGTCAGGTGCAATTTGTCAGTGTTTGTGCTTGGAGTATCTGACCAGTCTAAGGACGAGCTAAAGTCTGCTTCCGTACCCATTCAGCTGATGAAATGCAGAAAGGATGAAGAGAATTTCAAGAACAGAAGGTTAAAAAGTGAAGCAGCAATAACTGCTCAGCAGAGAGGGCTTTCTGACACTGCTCATTACGTGGCTCAATGTACCAAATAATACAAAGATCCAAGGAGAGAAGTTCACCTTTCCGGAGCAGCATTCTGTAGGTGGTCTCCAGTTCAGAGATCTCCTGAGGGGAAGGTCTTTTAGCAGTAGCTGCAATCCATAACCGCCCTCTATGAGATGTGTACCAGGTCCTGCCCTCCACCCTAGAGAACAAAGGAGAATTTAGGACTTATATTTCAACAGAAATCCCACACGGACAGATTTTCAACCTATAGTTTCGCTATGTAATTCCTGTTGCTAAGCATTGTCCTCACTATATAAACCTCAAGCAACTCGTCAGCACTACAGAGAAAAGCTGAGAGGGGCAAGAAATAACGCCACAAGCAGAGCATGTCCTCATTCCTTTAGAGTAACAGCAAGAAGGGACATCAATCCCCTGCAAATACAACAGTATGTCGGATGCGAGCAGGACAATCTGCTCATACAATTTGCCTTCAAGCTCCAAAAGTTACGCACAGTGAGCATGCAGTCTAGGGACTAATAAAGGACCACACATCCGTATGAAGCAGTCGTTAGCGGCGGCTCTCAGGGATCCCAGCATGGGCACTTGACATCAATGCTGCGGCTGTATCAGAGCAGCTGACAGCATCCCCAGCCCACCTCGATGCAGCTAAGATTTTTGGCATCTTTAGCTGGGGAAGTGAAAAAGCTTTGCTCTCTAACATGAAACATTCTTTGAAGGAAAGGAGAATAAAGACTAAAGAAGAATCCTTGTTCTACATTAATGGCAGGAAAGGCGAGTTAACATGCCAGAGATGCCCCAGGTTGAAGGAGCTTCTCGTTGGAATCCGATTCCTAGGCCAGAGGGGAAAGGTGATGGCAAGATGTGGGGTGTTTGTTTTTTGATTGTTGTCTATAACAAAAGCCGGTGCCACTATCAGCTTATTTATGATGGACAAAAAGACCAGAAGAACATTTTCATCTTATTTACCTTTCAAGTCACAGAAAGGTATGCCCTGACTATACTGCAGAAACCTCAGCCTCTCTCTAAATTTACCCTCTATAAGAAGCTTGTACCTTCCAGCTTAGCTACTTTCATGAAAAGCTGGTGAATCTGTTTTCTCCAACCACCAGTACGCTGGATAAGAAGCACAGCTTCCCATTTTACACATCCCTCACAGTTGTTTTCCTCTCAAGAAAAGGAATGTTTCGAGTGCTAGGTAAGCCTAGGTGGATTAACAGCTGGCAAAAACCAGCTCTGTACAGCCATTGTACAAAGCGAGTCTGCAAAGGTCCTCCGAGGAACTTCACATCTTGCAAGATGTGAAACAAGAGCTGGTCAGAGTAAGCCATGGTTTGTGCTACCCCTTTACCTTTTGATTCCTCTTGTGAGCAAGGACGCCCAAGGCTGGTGCATGCTGAGGCACCAGCCATCATCTGAGATCTCCTGTAACTCTCGATCCTGAATCCGCAACCTGTTCCGCTCTGAGCCAAGTTCATCTCCAGCGTCCATGGACCGGATGGCTTTCCTGTGTGGGAGCAAACCAGTTTGGTCCACCCACTTCAGTGTTCAAAATAAACAAGAAAAAGGTTAGTACCTCTCTAGTACCAACGTACATATATCAAGTGCAAATACTATTTGAAGTTTCCCTTCCCTTAAGGACAGCGTTAATATTCTCATGGGGATCATTCTTTCTTCCTAACAAGCAGGATGCCGCACTTACACGCCATACTTTGGCAGAAGGAAAAGCAAGGTAGTGAATCCACTGCGTGGCTCTTCCTTTCTATTCATTGCAGCTAAACGATGGATTTAAAGAAAAAAACTGCATGCTGGTGTCTCAAAGTATTCATAGGAAGATACAAAAAAGCATAATCACTGCTGACAACACCCAAAACTGGTAATCATCCAATTTCCAAAATGCTTAGCACATACCCATCATGTCATGATTGAACTGGAATTAGAGGCTAGAGATTATGCCCACTGAGAACTGGAAATCTGGCAGAAAAGGCTTCATTAATAGAGCTGCAAAGTGACACTGCCTTAGGAATTCTTCCAAACTCCTGAAGAGGAGGCAGGAGACTAAAACCCAGATAAACCAAACCTCTCAAGGGCTGGGAACAGAGGTTTGCCAGTGCCCTACTCTATCTCCAACTCAGATGGCTAATGAGGATCTCTGAGACAGGGGAGGAACGAGGAGCTACTACAGACATGCTAGAATTCACAGTTCTTAAACTCAGCTCTCCCCAGATTAGCCAGCTCTCTGGTGTAAAACATTCATCCCATACTGACCAAAGGAGCAGGCTGAAGAAGATGGGGATTCACTAAAACACCAGAACTCGGAGTCATCTTTGTTTCTGGGCTCCCGGCTGGCTTGCTCAGTGTGCCGCAGTTAATGGCTTCAATGGTTTCATCCAGTCTGCAAACACAAACAAGAGGCATGAGAATATCCTGCTTCCCTCTGGCAACATCTCCCTCCTCCCTGCGCAAACAATTCTGACCCAAGGCATTTATTTCTCTCTCTTTTTTTTTTTTTTTAACCACCTCCCCTAACTAGACAATTTCCTTGCTTAATTTGAACAGCCAGTCTTATCTATCACAGAAACTCGGCCTGGTTGGAAGATGTGACTACTTGGTTCTGGTGAAATAGTCCTGCAACATCTCTTTCCAGAGCACCTTTATTTTTAACAATGCCAGCTCTGTGCAAGTCTCACACAGGTGGGCATCTCAGCAGACCTGTGCTGGAAGAGATATGTTGCAAGCCAAAGAGACCCCGGAAAAGAAAAGGATGGAGGAGGGCATCCTAGCATGAGAGGTGCCCTTCAAGAGAATGGCTTGTTCAGCTTTCCTTACACTTGCTCGTCTGGATTCAGCCAGACCACCATCTGTAATGATTTTCACCTCCCTGCTCTGAGGCATGCCTTTGTGCTGCCAGTTCTCACTCACTTGCTGTGGTATTCAGCCATACCGCTGTCCTCCTCCAGGATCTGTCTACCAGCAAAGTCGATGGTGATTTTTTTGGCAAGCCGGGAGGCATGGCGCAGCTCCCGCAGCTCCTGCTCTCTCTTCTGGAGGGCCTCCCTTTCTTGCTTGGAGAGCCACTGGTTGGAGTCCGTAGCAAAATAATCCGATTCATCGTCAATGACCTGGGTTCGACGCACACTGGCAAGAAACAAATGCGATGGCAGATCAGCACAGCAGGACAGGCATGCAGCGCTGCCTGCCCCAAAGCTTCCCTTCTACCTGCTCCCTCCTGCTCTCTCCAGAGAGCTGGACTGTCAGGGACACAAAGCAAGGACATCCGAACAGGACACATTTCAGGGGCTCACTCTTGTTTCAGTGAACGTGAACACCAAAGTCCAACGTTAAGGTGTTGGTAGCTACTGCCCAGGTTTTATATTACGGAAGGAACTCCACAACATTTCTGTTAGAGGCAGCTTTGCCTGCCAGATAATTTATTTCACTATAGTCACAGCTAGTACCTTACCTTGTCCTGTCAAATTCCAACAACTTGTCTTTGTGTTTCACAGCCATCTCCAGGCCTGCTTTGAGTCTAGCTTCTTGCCGAGGCAGTAAGTCTTTGCTTATGGCATCCAAATTCCCTGAACTTTCAGCACCTGAGAGAAAAAATAAATCACAATTCAATATTCAGGGACGGGATAGTTGTTTAAAGCCTGGTCTTGGTGGGGCTGGCTGCAGAAATGCCCCCTAAAACAAATGCCATTCAAGGAGCAAAAAGAGGCACCGGGATCGGCACCTTTCTAAACCAGGTTTTGATTTTCCCTCTAGCCCCTTTTCACAGACTCCTTCCTCCAAAGAGGAGAAAGCACTTAAATGCTAGTGACAATGTCAAGGCAGTGTTTAGAGAGAAAATCTTAGCATTTGAGTCTCTGTTAGCCTTTCCCTAACAATTTGGTCAATGCAAACTTTGCCCATTGTCAACCGCAGGCCAAATTACCTCCTAAGCATTGTTACTGCTACAAAGAGACTCTTGGCCACAATAGATCGCTGCCAAACGCTAGTTGCGCACAGAGCAAGCCTTGCATCTGCTGCTGTATGAGCTTCTCACAAATGAAATCCTCCCCCAATACACCTCAGCAGGTTTTTGAGACCAGCTATTGTTAGAGGAAGAAATATATTCCCAGCAATGACCTCTTATTTCTTACCATTTCTGGCAAGGAGCCAAAACCCAACCAAACAAACAAAAGGAGAGAAGGTCTGCCTCACAGCCACAATGGAACAAGCCAACGTATTTCACAGAAGCAACACGCAGCGCAACGCCTTTATTTCAGGGAAACAAAAAGGCCTGTATTCCCCTATCTCCACCAATCCCCATTTTTCCACTCCTGAGCCAAACAGCTATCCACATTTCAGCCTTCACCTACACAGATAACGTTAACAAAGCAAGATCCAGCAGAGCAGAAGTGAAGGCCAATAAAACATGTAACAAAGTGGGATCCTGAAGTACAACAGGATCTCTACAGGAAGATTATAAACAGACCGACTGACCAGCTATTATTCCCGAGGACTTACAGGACCTCCTGCAGCTCTATTCAGAAATTGACACCGAGACACAAAGTAAATACTTCCCCAGCTCCTCAGCAAAGTTTATTTTTCAACCAAGAACACCGTGACCTTGGCTATATTTCAACTAAACTCAGACAAACATCCCCGTAACGCACAGGTCTTCACTGGGAGACTGGGTATTATTTCCTTTTGCTTTCCTTTACTCTGTTCTTATTTTTAGCTCCCAAGATAAGTGTTAGATGAGAAAAGCCATTAGAAAATATTAACCAACACCTCTCTAGACCCAGCAAATCAGATAGCAGCACTTCATCTTCCACAGCACACATTCCACATGGGACTTATCCTAATTTTCAAGGACTGCTGCAGCGATCCAGTTCATATGATTGATTCAGGAATGCCTAACAAGCAGCCTCAGGGCCTCTGGGTAAGGACATTACACGCTGCCATCTGACACTTGCACTTATCGCCTCCGCTGAAGTCCAGAGATGCTGTCGAGCGGATACAACGAGCCAACATCCCCGCTACCGTTGTACACCAGGCAGCAATGGAGGCAAGTGGCTCAGTGAAGCCTGAAGCAAACACAGCTCACAGCCTGTCCTGGCAATTTATGTCCCCGAGAAACATTAAGGTGCCAGCCCACAAGAAAATATTTCCCTTAGATTTTGCTGGCAATTCTTTATAACTCAGGTGAACAGATCTAAACACCTTATACACCACGACACAGACGCTCGTTCCTTCACATCAAGGCAAGTCGGACAAGTAGCAGAGCGAAGCACAGCAGGGCTCCTGCTGCTGCACAAGGGATTGGATTTATTACTTTACAGCTTGCTACTAACCTGCCATGAGCTTCTTCAGCAGCTTCTGGCTCTTGTTTGAGTCCCGCTGAAGAATGTCCTGCTCTTCTTTAGTGCATACCTAAGGGGAAAAAACAACAACAAAGAAGGCTAGGAAGGACATTGCATGCATGACCAGCATCAGAGCTTGGGGCAACTGTTCAAAGAAAGCTGTTTAAGGTGGCCAATGTAGCCCATGCCTTTCCTCCTTCTGCATCATCTACGTGGGCAGAATCCTGAAAGCTTGCTCTTTACTACAAACAATCCCTGAAATCTGTACAGCCTGCCTTTAATTGGTTCTGTGGACAGACACACCGCCGGGGTCTCTCAAAGGACAAGAAATGCACTCTGAGCTTCCCTGAACAGATAAACAATGCTTAACTCATGGGTCCTTTCTCTTGGTTGACCGCTAGGAGTTAAACAGATCTTTGAAAAGAGCAACAAATCTGATTTCTAATGTTTTCTTCATCCAACCAACATTTCCTCTCTGCTGAAATTAACCTTACTGAGCCTGTAGTCACTACCTTGCCCCCTTTCTCACAATACAGGACACAAGAGACATCCCAAACGACGCACACAGCACAAGTGCTGAAGGAAACAGCACGTTACCCTGGCCATGTCTTCTCTCCCTTACAAGCCTACCATGGCTGCGCCCAGGAAGCGGCTGAAGTCTCACATGCATTTTGGGCACTGCTGCACAGGAGACAGCCATAAATCAGGCAAGCTTCAAAGCGATGCAAATTATAAGGGCAACCTCTCCGCTCTCTGAAGCCGCACATCATAAAACCAACACAAAAGTGACTTAAAACCACAACGGTTCTTCTTCCCCTGGAAGGAGATGGTACAGGTTCTTTCCTGCACAGCTTCAGATTTTCGAGCACTTTGCTAAGGGAGCTTTGATCTGAGCAGAGAGGCTAATTCAGCCCCACGCCATTTCCAAACCCTGAGCAAACCCCGCTGCATTCCAGCACAGCAAATAAAAAAACAAAACACCTCATTACTAACCAGCGAGCCACAAAACAAGCAGGGTCCGGAGCCCTCCTGCTCACAGACAATGCGCCCGCAAACCAAGCAGTTGTTGATGAGCTTGTGCTTCTGGCCCAGGCACTCGCAGGCGTGACGGCCGGGGATCAGGACGGCCAGCCTGTCTTGCCCTTCCTTGGTATACAGGTTGACATATTTGGCCTTTTTCTTACAGGAATTGTTGCTGCTGCCGACTCCAGTGCTGTTCTCCTGTGCCTGAGAAGCAAAAATAAAAGGAACAAACTGTATTCAGACTGTAATATCAGCAGCAAAGAGACAAGCATTGACACCTGAGCAGGCTGAAGAGACTCAGATAATCATTATTCTGCCTAAATGGAATGAAACTTCCCCAGATTCACATCAAGACAACTGAAAGGCAAGCTTAGACCCGCCAGAAACAGTCCAAGGGCTCTTAGCAAAGCAAGGACATGAGGACGTTGCAGGCCCATTTGATCTCTTTGCTGCCTCTGAAAGCTGAAATTGCTTGGGCCTGGATGGCAGGTGTGCCGTCTGTCCTCTGGCCCGGTGTTATCAACCCTCTGGTATTTAACAGCTTCAAACAGCAGCTCAGCTACTCCCAGACACACACTCTCACGGGCTATTTAGATTACAGCAACCCCCTCTTTGTAACTGTGAAGTCCTGTGTGCGCCTGTCCCCAGAAACAGAGCTGCTGTTGGCAGATGGGACCTCTTCCCTCACAGCCAGTTCACCAGCAAGAATTGTTTGTGTTTTCCGCCCAGCACAGCCACTGGGGCAGAGGTTTGCCATGCCCTGCATGTTCAAGTTTTTAGCTGCAATGTAAAGTCTTCCCGTTCATGACTTGGCATCAGTGATGCTATAATTCACTGCTCTGAGTTTCAATCAGGGACCACGCATATGGGTTTTGGATTAGGCTGAAATAGAGAAATCCTGATCAGAAATGAAGTAAGATACTTTAGACGATGGCTGAATTAATAACCTGACAGTGGAATTCTCTATTTTCTCCCTCAGCCTTTCCGTCTTGATCAAAGAAACAAATCATTCCCCCACCCACCTGACGTCTCCAGCAGGTACCAGCTGAGAAGCAAATAGGTCTGGAGGAGTTAATCCAGCGCAGAAATCATTCCAGAGGGACAGAACAAAGCCACATCAATCCTGCTACTGTTTTTTTTCTGGCAATACTCAAAACCAGATGCTTTGAAAATAAGCCCAACAGACTCCAGGCACAAACCCATCTCGTAACACTAGTTGAGGCTGGTTTCAACCAAGAATTACACACTAGCCATGACGAAGAAAAAACAGGACTTACTGCCCTTGCCTATTTCAGCAAGCATCACCCCTACATAAATGCACTCTCCAGCCTTTACTTGTCCTACCTATGACACCTGAAATTTCTCTTGCAGCTCAAGCACAGCATCTCTTTGCCTCTCTCAGTGACAGTAAAGAGGATTTCTAGGATCCAGAACGCCTGTTTTCTTTCACCCCTGAACAACAACTCCCTCCCTCCTTGCAGCACACTCAAGAATCAACCCGCTCCCTGACCCAGCCTCTAGCTCCCATGTCACTTTTCCCAACAAGGGCGCCGAGCTGTGGCATTAGGACACCTTTTGTCCTGACTGCTTTCACCAGCTTCCTCCACGCCCCGCTCTCAGCCACGCTACTAGTTTAGAGACAAGGAGACAACGCGTTTCCAGTTCCTCCAGCTCTGCCCAATTGGCTTTGTTGCCACTACCAGATCCAAACACTACTACTCAGAAGAAACATAAGCAGATAAATCAACCTTGGTTAGCAAACCTTGACAGAGCGTTCTCAGCATTTTTACTAAGTTGAAAGATAACTGCAAGGAAATGGCACATCAATGTCCATTTTTAACTGCACAGTTCCAAAAAAAGTTATTTTTTTTTAACCTCTACAAACATTTTAAGCACTCGCACTTTCCCCACTACAAAAACATCAGTTTAAAAACATAACTAAGTTCCGCTATTTATTCAGGTGCAGCCCTGGCTTTTAGGATTTGGATGATGCTCCACAACTTCGTGGCAGGGTTGCACCTGGATAAATCACAGGATTCAGCTTTGGGATGTGCAACGCGCTTGACATTTGCAGCACAAAGGACACTAAATCTCACTGCAAATCTAACAAGGCAAGTCCAACGCAGCACGCTTCCACACACTTATTTCCACGGAGCACACTCGTACGCTTCAGACAGCGACGCGGTGATCTGCTGCATTCGATACAGAGCAGGAGCGCAGCTCTCCAGCTGGATCCACCTAAGGAAGGAGGTCAGGTTCCCAGCAAGTAGCTGTAACGCTCTGGGTCAAAGCCCACTGTAGAAGAAATAAAATCCAGAAACTCAGCCTGGGCAACTATCACAATATTTGACCTCAGAGATCACCACGTTTGATGTGCTTACCCTCAGAAACAGTTCTGTTGAATGGAAAACAAGTCTGCTACAAAATGTGTTAACTAACAAAAAGAAAGGCAATGAACACTTGCTGCATGGGTTTGTGCTGCCTGGAAACCGCAGGATTCTCATATTCTGCAAGTTCTTTTGTTGGAATTTATGCACACTTCAAACCATTTGTCCACGGAATCGAACAGCATCTCAGGAGGGAAACAGCCAAGCCGGACTGCCAAACCAAACCCAGCCTTAGCTCTCAGGTTCCTCTGCCTGGCAGTCAAGGCCTCCTCTCTGCAGCAGCAGGAGCCTGGCAGCCAGAAATGTGTCAGTTGTCAATTGGAGCTTTATTTGGTATGACTGGCAAGTTTTAAATTGAGCAAGGAGGAATGTTTCACCCACGTGATGGATTCTTTAACTCCACAACCTTCAGAACTCCGCTCTCGCCCTCTCCAGGTCTCTTCTCTGCCCCATGGCAGTGAAAGACCCCCGGACGCATACAGACAGACACACGCACACAGTATGAGCGCTGCCTGTCCAGATTGCAGTCGGCTTCGAATCGAGCTGCTGCACCGGAGTGGCCGCCCCTCCCCATCCACTGGGACGCGCCGCCCCACAAGGCTGGTGCTCACGTACCAGCTGCACCCACCTTGGCCAGGTCGAGGGGAGTTTTTACTTCCTCCACATGTGCGCTTGGCTCCACATACGCAGGTGTTTCCTGTTTGTTCCTGCCTTTGCGTTTCCCCTTTTTTGCTTGGTCTCCAACCCGAGGCACTTCTGAAGTCTCTGGAAAAGTCCGTAAGCACAAAGAAAGGCTCGGGAACTGACAGCAAGAGGAATACGTCCCTGATCCCCCGCGTTCAGTTGGGGAATGAAAACTGACTTCACAAATAGGATCGGCCACTGGCATTCACGGCAAATAATTCTCTATAAACAGAATAACTGAGGCAAGCTCACTTGATTTTGCAATTCCTCCCTCCCCATACCACTCACCATCCTTTTTCCGATACGCTGGTAAGGGCTCAGAAGGCAGCTGTGAGGATTTCCGCCACCTGGACAGCAGTTCTTCTACAAACCGACTCTTCTTCCCCTCGGTCCCCTGGAGGAGGTCAACGACGTACTCCCGGATCTCGTCCTCGTTTGTTATTGACAAGATGTAGCTGCAAGGGGGCAGGATGCAGAGGAACGGGTAAGGGGGCCTTGGTTCTGAGGGCACTGGCAGCCTGATCCTGTAAGTTCTATTAGCTCCATATGCATCTCCCCTCTTTGTAACAGGTTTCTGTGTAGTTTATGGTAAGGAAAAGGTTTTCTAAGAGAAATACTGAGACAGACACTAGGGGAAATCCCTTATGGCTTTCCCTCAAAAAAAAAAAAAAAAAGGAGGGGGGAACAAGCTATCTTTCTTCCCCCTTTCCTGGCCAAATTGACATTCCCACTGCCCTTTCTGCCAAATACTAAAAAACTCTCACTCAGACATTGCTTCTTCTCATACAACACACACAAATAAATAAATAAATAAATAAAAATAAACCAACGACAAGCTCCTGGTTAACCACACGGAGCCAGCATCACCCCCCTCTCCCCTCCCTGCCACCTCCCGGTGCCCTCACATCTCAAGGGATGCCAAAACCAAGAACAACCCGAGGCACAATATTTCCCGTTTGCGTTGGCCCGCAGAGGCTGAGAGGAAACGGGGAGAAAACCCAAGAGGACCAAAGGACAAACCGAGGAAGCTGGAGGGGACCAAGGGCCGGAGGGGGAGGGGGGGGGAGCTGAGGGGGAGCGGGGGGACCCCAGGGCAGGGACCGAGGACCCAGAAGCGCCGCGAGTGACAGCTGGCAGCGGCAGGAGGGCCCGCTGGGTCTCGGCAAGGGTTGAGGGCGCCGAGCGGAGCCCGCACGGCCCCGCCGGCTCCCGCGGCCGCTCACCGCACGACCTCCTCGCCCACGTCCAGCCCGAAGTCGCCGCGCAGGTGCTGGACGCACCAGGCCAGCAGCGGGCTGGGCGCCGCCATCTTCTGCGGGGGGCCGGGAAGCGGCGCCGCACCGCGCCCGGGCGCTCCCCCCGGAAACGCGGCCGCGGCGCTGCCGTTCCGGGCCCCTCCCGGCCCCCGGCTCCCTAAAACCACCCCTACACAGAGACCGGTCTGTCGGCCAGTAGGCAGCGGTTGTTAAGCTATTTGTCATGTATACACGCGTATATACGTGTTTATGTTTCCATTCGCGCATTTCAAAGGGCTTGCTGCTTTGGGCAACGCAATAAACAGCAGGTGGGCCTCTGCAGCTTGTGCCATAGTCCGCTTTTTGAAAAGCAAACAAAAAGACACCCAAAACAGAGTGATAACACATGGTTCTTAGCTCACGGGTCTGTTCCGTGTGCGCCAGCACCAGGAGAGAGAAGGGAATGGGGAATTAATCCACCATTAAAGAAAAAAAAGACGACACTAAAAGCCCGATTAGGAAAAGAGGCATTAACGTGAACATAAAAACACTTTTAGATAAGGGAGCAATAACTGTTGGAAAGGGAGGGAGTGTGTTTGCAACCAACATCTGCTGAAACATTGGGCACATTGCAGAAAGGGAGCGAGGTCTCTTCATAACACAAGTAACAGAGGCGGCACAGCGAGGCCCTCGCCTGCCCACGCCTGTAGGGCGCAGCTGGGAGATTCACATCAGGGAGACCACGATGAACTTGTTGGAGCACAATCTTCCACTGAAACCACCCCCCAGTGTCTGGGCTCCACGCGTGGTGGGATGAAATGAAGAGCCATCCTTCCTCAGGCAGAGCAGTTCTCCCCCCCGGTCCCTGTGTGCCCGCCAAGCATCTGGGAACCACTTGAAGTCTGGTGTTGGAAACGAAGTGCAGTCTTGGACCAAAATGTGACACGTTGTGGGGCTTTCCATGCTCCCAGCCAGGGTGGCTCTCTGACTTCTTTTAAAAAATGCTGTAGGCAGACAGCAAACTGTTTGGAGCTAAGGCTTTCACATCTGCGAGTGCCTTGGATGGGAACAAACTTCCCTTGCCGGTGTTGGCGGCACTGCCTGGCAGCTGAGCACAGCCATCAGGGCTGGTCACAGCGGGGAGCAGTGTCACTCCTTCTCCTCTGTCAGTTCATCCAAATTTGCACTGTTCAAAAAAAAATGGTGGAACAAAGTTTTCGTTTGGAAAAAATAACAATTCCTGTCAGACACCTCCCACAGAGAGACAATAGCATCATTGCTCCAAGCCAAGCACAGACTGCGAAACAACTGCGAGAGCGTGATTGTGCCCTTAAATTAAGTGACGGGGAGGAAGAGAAGTGCCCGCAGAGCAGGAGAGGCTGATGCTGCCTCTGGGACAGAGCTGAGCTGCCAGAAGTGCGAGGAGCCGGGACAGAGGGCAGCGTGCCCTAACGCTGCTCCAGCCTGGGGGTGGCCGTCTGTGGGGCAGCACTTAGCCCCAGCTCCCAGGCTGTGCCTCAGTGGAAGGGCAGCCCTGAGGAGAGCTGGCTGCCACCTCCTGCCTGGGGACCCGCCGGGGCTGCTCAGCCTGGCCCAGAGGCCCAGCAACCAGCCGCAGCAAGCACCAGAGGCCTTCGGCAGCGCTCTGGCCTGTGAAGGGAGGGGGGCCAGGGGCACGCCGCCCCAGCAGGAGGAGGTGGGTGCCCACCCGCGTCCTGCACGGGGCCGGGGTTCGGTCCTCCTGCAGAGCTCTGACCCAGCCGGCCGGACCCTGCCGAGCGGGTGTGCGATGAGGTGAAGCTGTGGGAGGTGCAGAACCGCGCCTGGGGCGATACCTTTGTGTCCTCGGAGAAATAATGTCTCGCTATGAACAGTCTCTTCTGGTGAAACTCAGCTTTGGTATCCAACGATGTCGGGGGGGTGCCTAAAAATGGGTGCGGTAATTGGTAGTTCAGGCAAATTCTCTGTGCTCAGACAGGCTGTGTTTGCATGAAGGCAGCAGCAGCGCGAGTCTCCAGAGCTGTCAGCCCTGTTTCAGAAAAGCTTTGGGGACTGCCAGCAAGTTCTGTGTTTCTGAAACAATTGCTCTACCTAGCTGACACTTCAAAGATCAACTTGTAGTCAGTGCTACTGACTAAAGAGGTAACGGTGTGAAACATTCTTTAAGACAATATCTCTGTTCTCTTCTCAAAGAACTTGAGTGTTTCACAAATGCAGATAACCCTAAGCTGTTAGGGAGGCCATGTAAGAAGCTCTCCCAAATTATCTTGAAGGCCCCACAAAGCAAATGAACAGAAAGACTTTTAATTGCCTCCTACCTCTTGGAGAAATGAGAGATGCTTGTGCTGTAGTGCTCCAAAGCTTTCTCCTCTTCCACTTGCAATTTGTTTGTCTGAGTTAGGACTGGGTGCTGAAAACACTATAGAGAACACTCAGTCCCCTTCTAAAACAATGTACATCCTCCCAAGGTGTTCTGGAAGAAGCAGGAGCTGTACTTACTCAATTCTGCAACTTTTTTTTATCATTATTGGAGCCTTGCAAGCAGCTGCCGGTCAAGTCCTGCTAACTCTTGCATTGCTAACACTTCTTACAGAGCTCGCCCCCTGCCACCGGACCCTGCAGAAGATGGCATGTCCTCTGAAGAAGAGCAGGCGTGATCTGACCCCGACTTCCATAAGACATTGCGGCCTCTGTATGTGTATATAGTTTTTTAAAAATTTGTTGTTTCCATTTGTTATTAAACTTAAGAGTTGTTATGGCTTATGTCCAGCTGTTGAACAGAACCAAAAGTGTAAGTTTTACAGAGCACAAGAAAATTGTGGTAAAATTATTGTGAAATTAATATATGTTTTTGAAGCTTAGCATTCAGAATGAGTCACTGCTTTAATTTTTACCTTGGTTCCTTGACTTCCTCAGTGACTCCTGCACTTATCTTTTAATTGCTTTTCGCTTGTCTGAGACTTGCATGATCATGCTGTTTCTGTTTTTAAAACACAGATCTCTGATTTTCTAATACACAGAAGCATTCTGAAAGTCCGTCTGTCGTGTCTTTATTGAATTAGAAATTGTTAATGACAATCTCTTTTTCAGAACAGGGGAAATCTGGATTTGGAATGGGACAAAAAAAAGTTGAGGTGTAAGGGGAGTTGTCACTTGCTAACATCTTGTACTGCATCCCGGTACACAAACACAGTGTGTGCACGTCCCAGGGAGCAGCGGGGTGAAAAGATGGGCTTGGGGATGGGGCCAGAGCCTCAGAACACTTCACCGGAGGGAGACACCAAGTACTCATGCATTTTAAAGAAAAATAAATTACTGCAAAAGGTTCTGAGCTCAAAAGAGGATGTGACTTAATTAGAGTGGGATACGGCAGTGTGCTGGTGCGAGGAGCCCTGTCCTCTCCCTGCTGAGAGGAAAGAGGATCCTTCCCACCCCTCACAAGCTGTTTGGCCTGCTAGAGGTTAAAGGTGAGGTTGAATTAAAAAAAAACTGTGTTGTTCTAATGTTTGTCCCAGGGGAAGAGTAGCACAGCCTCTGGGTTGCTCTGACACACAGGTCACCGAAGAGCTGAAATCGTATGGTGTTGAAAACAAATTCAAGACGAGGATAAACTGGCTGTGTGCCTGTGCTTTGTGTGACTGCACCACATGACAGAGATTCCCCCATGCTGTGGCACTTCCAGCACTTTGGGGCAAACACTGTTTTCTAGAGAACTTCTTAGGAAAAACCATCAGCTGCAAATTGAGTGTTATTATTGCTACTATTACTGTGAGGTAGTATTCACTTTGGAGTTTCAGGTTCCTGACGCCACTTCTCAATTGTTGTAAGTTTAAAGGATTACTTGATAGCAATACTCTCTTGTTTAAATCCAGATGAACGCTGCTACTTTTTTAATGGGGGGGGAGCGGGGAGGAGGAAAACACAAAAACAGCTAAAATCCAGTGGTCTTGAGTGCCCTGCGTAAGGAGGTTCTAAGATTTAGTTAATAAAATAGGGGCAAGCAGGGAAATGCCAGCAAATGTAAAACCAATTACTGTGTCCCAGCACTGGCTGATTTATTAATCTCAACTCATTAACACACGTACGAACATCCACCAAGAAAACAAAAAAGAAATACCCCGCACTGACAATAGATGTCAGCAGCATCTCCAGCTATCAGGTACTGGGCCATGCCAGTGGTTAGGGCAGCACACATTTTGCCCTTTTCTGTACCAAAAAGTGTCCGTGCTGTGAAGAGATTTGATGGCACGTAGGAAAGGGGCATCTGTGTAGGTGATACGTGCAGAACGTGTAAGCAGTGGGATGTGGGACTGGAGCTGCTGATTGTTTCCTGAGACTCGGCATTTCACAACAGGTAACAGTGTCACCAAAATCTCCCATTTTGCTGCCTAAATTGCTGCGGGTTTCCCAAACCCGGCACGGGAGGGAGCCTGCTCCCCCACCAGACCTGTTCTCATCTCTGACGTGGGGAGTGTTCTCCAGAGAGTCTGGCTTGGTTTTCTGAGCCCTGATCTTGAGAACGTCACAGCCAAGAGAGCATGGATGAGTGCTGAGCTGCCCTGAGGGGCCCCCACTGGGATGCCCACCCACGTGTGACAGGTCCAGGTGCCCCAGCCCCGGTTAGAAGGAGCACCGGGACCTTCTCGGGGTAGTGTTGGCCCAGCCTCATCCCCTGGGTGGTCCCACCATCGTCTCATCTCATTGCTGGTCCCACCCCCTTGGTGGGTTTTGGGCCATCGAACCAACCTGTGCCTGCAGAAAGCAAGGAAGAGGGTTGGTCACCACTGGGGTGGCCCAAATTCCTCTTCTCCCTCTGCACTGCCGCTCCTGGGGATGCGGCGATGTGGGGACGGAAGGGGAAAAGGGCTCGGAGGGAGGCAGGGGAAAGAGCAGGGAGGGCAGCGTGGAGATGGGGAGATGCCGGTGGGGTTAGCTGCTGGGCAGAGGGCCTGCGTGCTTCTGGAGGAGCTCCTGGATGCTCCAAAAGCATCTGCAAAAAGCACAAACGGTGCTGAGAAAAGGAAAGGGTGACGTTTAGAAGGTAAGGAAAAGGGCGTAACGCATCGAACTTGAGGTCCTATGCTGCAAAATTGTCTTTGTTTGGGCAGCACGGCTGGGGAGCCCTCGTGCCGGGAGCGGGACGGAGCAGATGGCGCTTTGTGATCGACGTGGGCCGGGCTGGAAGCACCTTCTGCCTCTGGAAGGAGGCCGCACGGGGAGGAGGCCGCTGGGTGTGGGAGCTGACGTCCCCACGGCAAGGAGGCAGATGGAGAGGAGGGGAAGGGGCCGCCAGCTGCCGTGTGACCCTGCGGCTGTAGGGCCACGGCTGTTGGGGCCAAGCTGCCTGCAGCCCGCGTTCGCAGGCGGTTTTGTGATTCCCTAGGGGAACACGGCTGTTAGCGGGCTGTGCCACGGCGTGCCTGGTGTCTGCGTCCCACCGCTGGCCTTCCCTGCCTCCTCCCGGGAACGAGGCCTCCCCGCTGCCGAAACTGCGGCTGCGGGTTCAGACGGCAAAGGGGCTGCACAAAGCGCCCTGCCTCGCACGGTTCCTATGGATTTATGTAAACGTGAGGCCTGGGGGACCGCGCGTCCTGCTCTGGATGGGACGGTTACCGGTTACCGCCAGGGCAGGACGAGAGCCAGCCTCCCGCTGCCACCCTGGCGCTGGGCGCACGAGGGGAGCCGCTTTTCAGCCCTTTTACCCTCGTTCTCTCCCCCTGCTCCCAGCTCTTCTCCCAAATCACCCCACAACAGCAGGGCTCCCGGGGCCGGGCGTCACGGGGGTGCTCCGCCAGGTGCTGCGGGAGCCCGATCGAGCCCCGCGTGCCCGCACGGAGCCGGGCAGACGCGGGGGCCGCTTGTTTCGCCCCCTCCCCGTCCCTTGTTCCCCCCCCCGCTGCCGGCCGGGCCCCGCCGCCCGCTTCCGCATGGCAACCGCACGCCGTCGCCAGGCCGGGCCCGCCGCCCCCGCGGCCCGGAAGCGGAGCCGGGCGGCCCCGCCGCTTCCCTGCCATAGGGCGGTGCCCGCCGGGGGGGCCGGGCCGCGCCGGCCGTTTCCGGGTCAGCGCCCGCCCCGGCGAGCGCGGCGGAGGGAGGAGCAGCGGCGGGCCCGGCCCGGCCCAGCCCCGCGCCGCCGCCGCCGCCGCCAGGTAGGGCCCGGGGGCCGGGGGCCGGGGGGGGGTTCCCCGGCGCTCCGCTCGGCTCCCCGCCGCCGAGGGGCTGCGGGCGGGCAGGGGGTGGCCGGGGCTGGGCGGCCCGGGCTCGCCCCGCGTTCCGCCCCGCGTTCCGCCGGCTCCTTTGTGCGCGCCGGGGCCGGGGCTCGGGGGCGCGGTGCCCGCAGCCAGCAGGGCCCGGCCCGGCCTCGCCCGCTGCCACCCCCTCTCCCACCGGCCCTGCCCCGGGGCTCGCCGCCGGTCCCCGAGCGGCCCGGGCGCAGCGGAGCCGCGGGGCTGAGCCCGGCCCCGGTCCTCTCCTTTACCCGTGACCCGGCGCGGGTGGGAGCGGCTGTGCTGGCCGCGATCCGCGCCCGCAGAGCCCCCCCCGGGATGGGGCCGGGGCCGGGCAGCGCGCTGCGCCCCCCGGCCGGCATCCCGCTGGCCGCGGCGGTGGGCGAGCGGAGAAGGGGAAGCTTTGTTCCCTCCCGAGCCCGTGCCAGACGTTAGCAGCGCTCTGCCCCGGCCGCGTCCCGAAGGCACAAAGAGCGCCTTTGAGCCCCGGCGGCCGGGGGGTCGCCGCCTCACGGCTCTGGAGGCCGGGGAGCGGCCCCTCGCTGCCCGGGTTCTGGAGGCGCTGCCTGCGCAGGGGAGCGCTGCTGGCGGCGGGGCCCCGCTCTTACCCTGCGGGCTCCTCTCGTCGTGCGCGGACGCGCGGAGGTCTTCGCCGTGGGCAGGCCTGGGGAGCTGCCGGAGGTGCTGCCGGTGGGGAATCTCGGTGACCGCCGGTGAGGCGCGGCTGTCAGGATCCCCAGTGTAACCGTCGGGGCGTTCGGCAAAAGGGAATTCCGCTTCAGCGAGGTTTAAAAAGAAAGGCGTGCTTAGAGAACTTGGAGGATACCAGTGAGGAACCACCAGGAAAATCTGCTCTCGGTGCTGAAGTTGCTGCTACCGGCGTGGTGGTACCCCAGGACAGGTGGCACGGAAACCTTTTGGCAAAAAGCGCGCTGACTCTAATGAAACATTAGACCCTCAGGTGACAAAATCGGTGCCGTACACTCGTGTCTTGCATACGTAGCTGTGCTCTGTTTAGGTACAAGTGTTTCTTCAAATGCTGGTTGCCCTGAAATTGCTTTTTCTGGACTCAGCAAAGCGCCCAGCTGGTGCCTTTTCCTTGTTGCTCTTTTTTTGGAAGAGCTGTTGGGTTGCGAAGACGAGGCGCAGCCCTGCGGAGAGCTTGCTCTGGGAGTCCCCCTAGCAGAGTGTTTTCAGTCGCTTACCTAAAGCCCGCCCTGGTTTAGGCCAGTCTGGGTTTCCTGCTGTGTTGTTCTGCATGGGAAAACTCTTCTGCTCTCCCCTGGCCATGACGGTGGAGAACTCGCTTCGGATTCTTACGGCAAACTTATTTCCAGGCGGTATGTGCCCCTGTCTTTGCACCAGCGTTGCCTTTTTGAAAACATCTCTCCTTTCCTCCAGCACTTTTCCAAGAGTGCTCTGCTCTTGGCTTCTTATTTCCAAGCCACCTGCCCCAGCCTCCTAGTTGCTTTTTTCCAGATTATCTGCAGATCTCTGCTCCACGCGTGTTTCTTTAAACTAATCCCTGAACGTGACTGGCCAGAGCAGGGCGTGCGGTGTGGGGGCAGGTCTCACGGGGATGCCGCACGGTGTCACGGATCATTCCTTTGTGCCAGTGTCTCTCACCACTCATTCAGGTCGGTGGCTCTCAGGTCACAGCAGAAAGCGTATATCCTGTGTCTCTTTCCCTTGGATTAAAGAGCTTCCAGTTGCTAGTCCAGCTTTTTGCAAAGCCTGAAGCACCTGGCCTTACCTTGTTCCGTCCTGTCCCATCTATATTTCTCTTCCGTAGGAGGCTTTATGCTGTTCCAGCTCTCTGTATTGCCAACAATTCAACTTTTTGTGCCAAAGTTGCTGTTGCAAAGTATTCAGGTAAGACTGATCTAGCAGCCAGGGCTGGAGAACAGCACTGCGAGGGGAATTGTTAGCTGGCTGAGGGCAGCCTTGTCCATGGCCAGTTGCTGCCTACCATAGGCTAATTTACCCTTTTTTTGTGGTGGATATCTTTTAAACTGAATTCCAGCTCTTGTGAAACAACTGGTTACTGCATGTCCTCAGGTTAACAGATGGAGTCCTGTATGATGCCCGAAAAAGGGCTTCCAGGGGAGACCGGTGATCCATCTGGCCCAGCGTCCAGCTAACTGGGAACCAGCAGCAGATGCCCAGGGATGGGAGCGCACAAACATGGCAGATCTAATCTGGGGAAATAATGCTCTAATTTTTCCTCATTCCAGCAGTTTATGAACTTCGAGGTCATAACACTTGAATTTAGTGCCCTTCCACAGATCTGCCCACTCACTTTGAATCATCGTGGTTTTCGCAGGGAGGCACAAAGCTGGACGCTGAGCCTGTAGCCTACACACAAGGAAGGGACAAAAAACAAGAACAAGGTTGTCAACTTAATAAGTTTCATAAATAAAAAGTTAATAATAAAAAACTGACAAGAAGCAAATTCAGAACAAATTCCTTCCTCGCTTTCCCCACAACGTTTGGGATTGTAGGAAGCTGCTTTTCATCCTGGCGGTCTCTTGTCCTGTCTGAGCTGTGCTGCTCTGCTCAGACTTTCCTTTCCACATCTCTTCTCGCTCTTCTCCTCGCTCCCGGCCGTGCCGCAGCCTTCCTGCCAAGGGGATGGATGGCACTCGGTGCGAGGCTGGTCATCCCGTCAGCTGGTGTCTCTTTCGAAAACGTCATATGCTGTGGATTTGTATTTCATTCTCTGTTATTGTCTTCATAATTACAGGCCCTCTGCCTGTCCCTCAGTGATCAAAAGCCGCGGTGCTGCTGTTTTTTGTGGAATACGCTGCGGTAGCCCTGGTGTCCCGGTCCTGGGCGTTGGCCTGAGCTCCCTCTGTCGCTTTTCATATTTGAAGTTCGTCGTTCCTGGCATGCTGTGCTTTGACTCTATCACCCACTCGTATCCTGAGGTTTTACTGCAATTCCTTAGAGTCGTTGCTCTTATTTACTGATAATGTTAAATTATTCAGGGTAGCAAATGTTGTCATCTCGGTATTGCCTTCCCTTGCACAGTTCAGTAGAGTTGAGCAGGGTGCTGCGGTGAGTCCCCTTCGCTACAGAACTGACCAGTGATGCTTTTCTTTCCCAATTTTTTTTTTTTTAAACCGGTTGCTTATATATGTGAAGAATTTTTCCTTTTATTCCACGGTAGTTTTGTTCCCTGAAGAGCTCTGGTGAAGGATCTTGTTATTTAGTATACTTTTTTTTTTAATGAAATATATCAGCTGCCTCTTTCATGTACTCTCACTCCTTCAGGGGAGGAAAAAAAAAAAAAAACAACTCTTAACTACTCCTGAGACATGACTTCATTTTATAAAATATAATTAGCCCAGTGTCCATTTAGTCTGCTCTTTAGGACAATTCTGACTTGCCCGGTGTGGCTGCCTGGTTTGCGGCTGCTCAGATACCTCTGAATTGCTCTCTGTTCCTGACTCTGTCATGTCACTTGTACCATGCTGATTTTTGTTTTTTCTAGCTTTGATTTTCATGTTACTAACCGTAATCCCAGTAGGATTTTTTCGAGGAGATGAGGTTCTTGTGAATCAGCTTCTCTTCCCCCAAAAGCTGCATCATCCTCAGACATGTGCTCTTCTAGCTGCTGGCTCTCTGCTGAAGTGTCAGAGGAGTCTTTAATCTTGATTTCGAGTGCCAGTATCCTGGTGCTATTTTGATTAATTCAGACTTCTCGTTCTTCCAATTTTCCCCAAAACTTCTCGGTTCCTAATGAGTCGGAGCCTGAGTGTGGGAGCAGTTCTTTAAAATGCTGTCACAGAACTCTTGGTCATCAACTTCCCATTCTCAGCCCCCAGAAACTTCCCTTCCTCATATGACAGCAGCGCTCGCTCCTGTGGACCACGACCAGCAGCTCCTTCCCAACGTTATTTAAGAGCGCGTTCCTCCAGACACAGGCGGCTGCTGGACAGACCCCCACCTGGAGCTACGCGGGGCTCATGGCACTGAGGAAATGATGGTCATCGCGTGGTCGTCTTGATCTGCAGAGAGCCGAGAAGACCAGAGGCTTCGGGGTCTAGTGGTGTAGAGAGCGCAGGCTGCAGGGTATGCTATGGCGAGGTAAAATCTCAGACTTGTGCCTCCTTAGTTGTTATATTTCATACTAAATCCCCATGACCTTTCTCTTATAGAGGGAGGAGGTATTCTAACGCCTTGCTAAAATGTCTCTTAGATTTCTGGTTCATCAGACACTTCTACCTTTTGAAAGGCCGCTTATAGAAATAAGGCAGTTGACAAAACCAGCACTGAAACGCTGCTAATCAGGGTGAGATCACCACCATTTTCTCCTGGCTCTTCATATGTTATTTCTTCCTTTAAAATCTATTTAGAGAGGCTCGCTCTGAGAAATGGATGGGTGTCTCTTACCTGTCTGAATCTTCTGTTTTGGTTTGCTCGTCTGTGAGCAAATCTCTTCTGGATAATAACTTAATAGCCTAAGGAGTTGACAGCAATTCTACCCAGAACATTAGTCTGACAGTTTGTGCTTTGTGGAAGACAATTGAATGGCGTGGATGCGTTCCTCTTAGCATTTAATGCAGAAATTGGAGGTATTCGTTTGTGAGATGGAGAAACTGTTTTCCTGTCTGCCTCTGCTTTCCTGCTCCTCTTTTTCTCCCTTATGATTGTATTATGACATTCCTTTAGGCTGGCAAAATTGCAGCTGTTTATAAAGTGAAGTTTTCTTCGCAGTCCTGAATCTGCAGTCATTTTTCTGAAGCTGTCATGTTTCTGTAGTCTTCTAAGGTGAGTTGGCCATATAGCACATGGTACATTACAGAAGGCCACAGAATTTATTAATATCTTGAGTAGTTGTTGTCCCCTACGTGTGTTTTAATGTATATTGATGAGTCCTGACAAGTCTGTGGCTTGTGATAAAGCTGAGAAATATCTGGAATAGCAGTATTCTGCAGAACAACTCCTATTTTTCCCAGTTCATGAGAAATCACTATTTTAGTGCCAAAGTTCGGTTAAGGAAGTTGTAGGAGAAATGTACTTAAACTCTGTGAAGCCAACCTGCTTGAAGCGTGTATTTCTCAAAGCTATTCGTTTTATGTTGCAGAATATGGTAACTTCCATCTTAGCAATTTGCTGCGGAGCTCAATTCATAATTTAAATTGTCTTAGGTGGCAGTAAATCTTGCCTGCTTATGAGGTTGAAAACTGCATGAGCTTCTTCTCAAATACTTGCCTTTGTTACACCTGTAATGAGGGTAACGTCCTGTTTGCAGAAATAACAAACAAACTGTTCCTTTGCACATTCACTGAGTTACAAATCAGAGGGTGCATTCATATGCAGCCTTTTTTTTCCCTTTCACATTAATAGAGAACACTACAGGAAAAAACACTACAGGCAATTTGTTTGCATATGTCTAGTCTTGCTCATGGCAAGGAGAGGAATAGGAATCGAGTTACTAATCTTTGACAGTGTTTTTTCAGCGAGTTTCTGATGTGTAGCAGTCTCAGCGTCTGTCTTGCTGGGTTTTCAAGTCTTCATTCCTTGTCAGTCAGAATTCCTTGTAGGTTTGACTTCTGTTTATTTAGGTCTATTAAAAAATATAAAAATGAGGGGAAGTCCTGTAAAATGTGGCTTATAAAGTTTTTCCATTGACAGTCACAGTTCTGGCAAGTGTAATGAAACAATTCAGCTTCTCTGAAATTTGGTGCAAGTTGCTTAATTCCAAGTCCTGCCGCAACCCTGCTTTAGCTACTCTGGCTGTCCTTAGGTACCTTCTAACTGTTCTTGTAATGCACAAGGCTGACTTCTACAGCTTCGTTTTATTTCCTAGATCTTAAGAGAACAAGTTTGAGCGAACAAATGAAACTTATTAACCTGTAACATCTTACTTTAATGAGGCAGAGACCGCACACTTTGTAGTTGTCTCTTTTCAAGTGTGTTAGACTTCAAAGGTCTCACCTTCGGGAGGCTGATGGAGGCTGGCTCCTGCTGTTGCTCCGCGGCAGAGCGCTTTTGGCAGGGCTGAAGCACCAGGTAGCACCGCGCTGCTTTGCCATGGGAGGGAGGGACTGCGGCAGCGCTTGCATTAAGCAACTCCTTGGATGCTTTGTGAGGAAATTCCAAAATGCTCCGTGTGCTTCCACCAGGCAGTGCGGTTCTTCCCCGTGCCAGAAAGTGCTTGCTGCCTGTTTACACGTTCATCTTGCTGGGTGTGGATTACCTTGGCTGGCTTAGTGAGCTCCGGAGCATCGGTGCCAGGTCCGATGGTTTGGGGGTCCTCAGGTTCTCTGGGTCATCATCCTGGGGCCGAGATCAGGCCTGCAGCCACTCAGGCATCTGATATTGCTTCCCAGCTGTCCTCTATTTGGAGAGGTTTTGACAGGTTTCTAATCCTGAAAAAGCTCTGTGCAGTGTTGGCAACGCTAAAGCTTCAGTTTTACTGGTGATAGATGCAACACCAGTGCTGGTAAATCAGAGTTAGGCGGTGTTCTGCTCCTGCAGAGTGTCTGTGCTGAAATTTGTTATTCAGTGGTTGAGATTCAAAGCTGGTATTAGGCTCCAAACCGCTACGCAGCCCTTTGTTTTTGTCTGGACTTACTGGCTACAGCACTGGTACTCGGTGTTTTTTTATCGCTTGTGTTAGCAGTTACTGTGTGTGCCAGAGTGCCTTCGCTTGTCGAGATCTATGGTTTGGGGCGTGGTGTGCTGGAACCACTTGTTCTGTTCTTTCGGGTCTCTGCAGAAAACAGAGCTTCGACAGCAAGGAGACAACGCGATCTACGGCAGGCTCTGGGGATCCCTCCTGGCCGGGGGTGCTGCAGTGGTGGGCTCAGGTGCAAGGAGCTGCAGGGGTGAAGGTCGGATGTTCAGGCAGCCTCCTGTTTTCGAAGACTCAAGGGAATGGAGTGTGACTTACAGGTGTCTAGCTGGACCCTGCGTGCTCAACATCCAGCACGAGAAACCTTATGTTCTTGTTGATTTGGGGCAGTGATCTCAGTAATCCTAATTTTGTTCTATTAAGTGTGATTGAACTAATGCTCCTGTTCAAGTGTTTTGCACCAAAGTAGGTTCTTCAGGGTCTGCGAAGTCGTCAGGGCTGAGACAGACGGCGTAGTTGTATTCCTCAGTGAAGTCTTCACACCAAACTCTCAAACTTCCATTTTGAATGTAGGTTCTCTCAAACGCTTGCAGTGATTCTGGACTTCGAACCTCGCTTGAGCGCTGTGATGCTTCCGTGGGCTTGCTGCTGATACTGATCCGAAGACCCAACGCAGCTAGTGCTGCTGCTGGAGAATCTGAGTCATCCCCATCTTTCTGGCTTGGGAAATTAGTAAATGTGTCACAAAGCTGTTTGCTGTGACACCTTTTGGTAAACTGGAGCTTGTCTTCGCAAACTGTTCAGTCAGTCTCTGGTAACATTTACAAAAGCTTGGAGAAATCCCTGTGTTGATCAGCTCTTCCATGGCGTTACGCTTGTAGTGCACGGCGTGTTAGAGTCGGAAATATGCTTGCTAAGGAGGTGTTCTAAAATACATTTGTGCTGAAACCCCATCTGTTAAACCTTCTTGAACTCCTCTCTTACCAAATCTAAAACTGAACGTAGTAATAGTTTACGCCACTTGAACAAACCTACCTTAAAACGGAGCGGCGGCGTCCTGATGCTAGTTCTGTGTAGTATTTAAATGTCTCCTCTTTCGATGAATTGCGATTGGGCTCCCTGCTAATAGCTTTGAGATCATCTGCAATTAAATGGAGTCACGTCTTCCGGGGAATTTACCCTTGGACCCCTGCTCAACACCAGTACCCCTTCTTCCCAGAACTAGTAGAATTGCCTGAGGCACAGGTGGTTAAATTTAGTCTTCTAGCAAGCTAGGTATGACCTTGTAACAACAAGGACTTCTTCCACTCATCTATAGATGCCTAAATCAGAATGTAAAGGCCGAATTTCTGTGGTGGACAGAGCTTTGGGGATCAGTGACGCTGAAAAGCTTTTTGTGTTGGATAATCGGCTGCTGCTTGCAGTGCTGCTGCTGGCAGTAATTCCGTGTCTGGATGCGGTTCAGAAGGCCTACAAGTGATCTGCTGGTACAAAGTGATCCTCACCGATGGGTATTAAGGCTTCAAAGAGGACAGAGATGACGTGGTGTGTAGTGGGGATTACTTGGTAATGAACACTTCCAATTGACAGCTATGCTGAAGATTAGGGATGGGAAGTGGAAGTTGAATCAAAGTGTCTTCATATGGGTGCTATTTCCGAAGCCTGTGAATGGTAATATTTGCATTCAGGGTGAGGTTAAATTCATCTGTACAAAGCAGTGCATTATTCCAGCTTCTGGGAGAAGTTGTCAGGGTGTGAGACGGTCTCGCTTTGCACAAGGAGGTAAATCCACACGGCACAGCACGTGCCAGAGCTGCCCAGCTCTGTGTGCTGTCTGCCTGATCCTCTGTGTTCACCTTAACAGCTTTTTGTTACAGCTGATTCTAATTAAATTCATAACTCGTCCTACGAGTGTAATAAGGAGGTTACCTTAATGTATAATGGGGTTTCTGGAGCTCTTCTGCCGTCCCTGAAAAATGCCACACTTCTCTGCAGATGGTAGCACGCTGCCAGCTGAATGGGAGAAGCTGGTGCTGGGAAGTAGAACAGGATTTTCGAGTGTCTGCTGTGCTTCATTGGGTGCAGGAGTGCAGTGAGTGGTGTGGTTTTTTGGCTTGTGAAGGAAACTCTTTGCAGGTGAGTGGGCAAAGCCCTTAGCAAGGGCACGGCTTGCTGTTTGGGGCTGACAGGATTTATCTATTCTCTCTGCCCTTGACTGGGTTGTTGTTGGCATGCTGGTCTCTTGCTACAGGTAGTATGTGTTGTTGTTTTAATTTTTTGGAGGGATGAAATCTTAATCTGATTAAGTACTACGGTCATTGAGTAACGCTGAAGGAATTTCAGTGCGTGAATGTCTGTGTAAACGTATTGCGTTGTGCGTTTCTGCCTGTTGCATCTTCAGTGGGAAACACAGAGAAGGGCAGCTGGAGGCAGCGGAGCGTCTGAAATGCCTGAGCCTCTACAGTTTGGAAGCATTTCTTTGAAGAGCAGGCAACAAAGCTCTGGATCTCACTGTTCTAGGAGTCTGTGGAGGCTGCCGGCTTAGATGTGTTCAAAAAGTGGTCAGAGAAACCCGCGGTCCACAAGATGAACGCTGGTAGGACGGGGCAGGCATGTCCGTGCCAGCATCTGTGATCTGCTGCAGGAGCTGGCTGAGCTCACTGCTCCGCGCTGTCGTGGAGGGACAGAACACCAGCAGAGGATTTCTTGTTGTGTTCAACTATTCCTGCTTCATGAACCCCCTTCTTTGGAAATATCGGGGAGAAAATACTTGCGAAGAGCTCGGGAGGATGGCTTATGGATACCTAGAAGAAGGGAGCTCTCGAGGTGCTTCTCAGCATGCCGTACATAGCTGCAGCTCTCCCGTCTGTGCATAAGCAGAGGAGATTTCATATAGCATACTGTGGTTTATGTGTAAAGGCATTTCAAGGTGGGATGGGTAGAAACTGAAACTGGAGAAATTTTAGAAAGGGACAAATTAGGTGATTGAACAAGAAGTTCTCGGTCACTTTAAAAGGGAAGATTCTTTAGATTCCACCTTTTTTGTGCAGCGAGTGGGAGGAGGTGATCATAATGCTTCTCTTCAGCTCGCCTAGTGTGGGATTGTGAGCAGCAGACAATCAGGCGTTCCTTCGCAGGCGGTGATGGGCTAATAGCCCAGAACTGGGTCGTCACAATAACCAGCAAGGCATGCACCTCCTAATGTCCTGCTCTGTGTCATACGAATTACATAAGGTCCCCACAGCGATGATCACAACACTTCACCAGTGCTGTTTGGCTGGTGCTCGTGGCGTGGCTGCCCAGCTGGGGATTGCTCTTGTGGTTTCTCGGCTTCCTGATCCACGCCTGCTGAAAATCTACTTCCAATCAGAAACTGGGCTGTCAAAGCGTGCGTTTACCAGTGAGAACGTGCCTGGGGTCTTTTCAGCACGTTTGAGGAGCTGTCGATGTAGCTTTGCGCCTAGACACTAACCCCGCGGAGCTTAATCCTCGCTCGGGACTGAAGCGTGCAGCGGTGGAGCAGAAAGCTCCTGAAGGCTGCGGCTCCCAGTGCTGTGCCCAGAAGTGGAGGTTTGGGTCCTGCCGTTCCCATGCACTGCTTCTGGTGCTCGTCAAACCTGTTTGTGAGCTGCTCTGCCTCTAACCTGGCACAAAACTCTCCGGGTATGGTTGGGTTGTTTTTCTCCTGTTATTGTAATGAGGCAGACTCCTTCACAAGCAGGCTGATAAGAGAAACCAGCAGGAGTTCTGCTCGGGGTTGCTGCAGCGCTTGGGTTTGCTGCGTTTTGTGGGGAGCACGCTTTGAGTCGTCTTCAAAGATCGTGTTGCGTCTTTGTGCGAGTTCCATATTGTAGGCATCTCCCCAGTTTCTAGAGTGTATTACGCATTTATTTTTGTAGGCTCTTAATGTTCTCATGTGATTTTTTTTTAACTACCATTAGCCACAACTATGTGAGTTTAATTGAGGGAAGTATCACAAGTTTCCAACCTGATAGGCACTTAATAAAGCCATCTGGCTGGCTAGTAGTTGTTAACTGTGTTGTTGGCCTCCACTAGAAGGAGACAACAAGTGGAGGAGGAGAACCAGGAGAGATAACGAGAAGCTGTGGAGAACCTAAAGTCTGCTGGAACGAAGCTCTTGAGGAGCAGCACAAGTGCTGATGAATGGAGACTCGTGGGCTTCTTCTGGAAGGTGTCACCCAAGTACGTGACAAGCTTTGTGCTCTGCCATGGTCATGGCCTGAGCCTGTCAGGTAGGGAGAGCAGACCCCAAATAGCAGCTTGTACGTTACTGGCTTGTGCTGCAGGAGGAGTATCAGCTGAGCGGGCAGCTATGCTGCAGAATGTTAGGAGCGTTAATGACTTGGTGAAGCAGCGTATGAAGTGGGGGAATGTCGAGCAAATCATCACAGCTAGGAGAGGTAGGTGCTCTAACAGCTTGATTACACTTTTCTTCAAAAGTGCATGAAGAACTGAAGTATCTCATCATCAGGTGTCAATCAAAGGCATCTTGCAAGAAAACTTGGACTAGATGAGATTCTTAATTTTTCTTTAGATATGTGCTTGCATGTTCTAGGCTGGGATTGAAATCTAGGAGTGTGAACTTGTGTAATAAGACAAATCCCGTTTAACATGACTTCTTTTAGACTTCAGAGGGATTTCCAACCCTTTCTAGGAGGGACTGGGGAGTGGAAATACTCCTTGTATGGATGTTGTCAACTTCAGGAGAGTATCGGCTGTGTAACCTGGAAAGGGATCCTAGGGGAGGGAAATCCAAAGTCTGAGCAATGTGCACGGTAACGTACGTGGTTAATGGTAACACACAGCGTGATCTGGGTACTGGGTGCTTCAGAGGAAGGTGCCAGGTGAGTGGAGGCACTTCAGACCAACTGTGGTCAGAGTGTTCCTTAATGCCTGCTTTGATAAGATAACGAAAGTTCAAAATCCCACTTCTAAATATAACTGGCTATATATACGTCGTGTTTGGTCAAGGTGTGTGTTCTATTTCAGTCCTTTTCTCTGAGCTCGCCTCACGCTCAGGCCGTTAATCGGTGTGGTTTGGTTGGTGGCCCTCTGCTCCTGCTTCAGGGAAGCCAAACAGGAGGCTCGTTCTCTGCTCTGTGGTTGATTTGGGTCCTTATAGGCAAGGAGGGCAGCCCTGTTCTAACTTCTCACCTATCACTCTGGTATATTTTTGTCATCGGAATAGGGCTGTCAAGCTAACTGTCTCCATAGCAGCCTCTGTGTGAGTGAAAAGTGGATGTTTTGTGTTCGGGTGCGTGCTTGTTTCTCCTGGAGCCACACACCATCTTTCAGACTCCTGTTTCTTGCACAGCTTCTGCAGTTGTCTGGGGGAAAGGTTAAGTCATCTGGAAGCGAGAAGTGAAATACTGCTTGGGTGGGCTTTGCCCATTTGATTTTTCCAGCTTTGGAGGCTGTGTTAAGCAGGTCAAGGTTTCGGGAGCAGAGGCTGGTGTCTGAAGGATAAAACACAATTATTTTTGTGAACATCTTCCGTGAGGCTGTAACATCTTTGTCCACTCAGGCTGAGGTGTCACTGAGCCACCTAATACCAAATGATTCATTGCCACTGGAAATGTGTGGTCTAGCTGCCTGTCGGGAACACCTCAAGTAAGTATAGGCAGTGAAAACTTCACTTAATGAAATTTAGAGTAAGCAGGGCGCTGCTCTGAATGATTCAAGATTTAAAGAATTTCCTTTCATGACGTTCACGTGCTGTAAGCAGGGCTATCTGAACTTGTCTGCGTGTTTTCTCTGAATTTTATGGTCTCCTCGACTTATTCATGGCACCGTTCTGTTCCCTTTCATCATGCAGGCCGTTGGCATCAGATTTGAAGTCCTCAGCACTTTGCTGCTAACAAAATGTAGGCTTCCTGCTACGCAGGCTATTAGAAGTACGTGCAGGTTTCAGCAGTTGTCTGCAGCTTGTGTGTGCAGAGATTGCAGTTTGGCATGCTGCAGCGTAACGCCAAGTTTTGGTTGCTGTTCTGCTTTTGTAAAGGGAAAATTGAGATCGAGACCTGCTTGCTGTACTCTGCTACATTTGAAATGTGTGGGCTACTCATGAGACTTGAGGGAATTGAGAGAGAGAAGTTGAATGGTATTTGCAAGGCTTTGCAAGCAGCAGTGTGTTTTTTTTAAACTTGTTTTTACCCAGGTGTCAGACGATAAATACTGTTCTGAGCAATGCCCAAGTACAGTGCCAGAATAAAAGCTGACTTTTTATTCTCCAGTTGAGCAGAATAAATGTAGATGTCAGCTTTGGGGCGTATTCAGAGAGGAATTTGCAAATTACTGAATCCACACAGGGGCTTTGCTTCAAGTGTAGTGGTTAAGGCTGAGAGCTGCGTGCCCAGCTCTTCTCCAGGTGTTGAATGCAAGTATTTATTTCTAGTGAAAAGACAGGAGAATACCTGACAAGGTAAGATTTTTCTTCTTGACACAGCTACTTTCCACATTCTGCAGGCAGACAGCCTTAATGTGCGGCTTGAGTCTTTTCTGCTTTTATGTCCGCTAGGCATAGGTTTTAATATCTCCTGACAAATAAGCAGCATTTGCTAATTATTCACTGATAGCTGGCACACAATGCTGCTTATTTAATCTATGCAGTGGATTTTATGCCTGCGAGGAGGCTGTGCTGAATAGCCAAAAGGCCAGACTGAGGTGGGAAGGCCCAGAGCTAAGCGCAGCGGGGGCCGGAGGGGTGCGGGGAGGCGTTACGCGTGCTTGCCCTCTTCTTTCCCCGCTCCTGGGCTCTCCTTCCGCGAGCCTTCCCCCAGCCGCTGCCGGACCTTCGTACCTGTGGAGGCTTCAGAAACCTCCGTACGTTTCCAGGTTCTGAAACTTAACATCTGGGGTTTGTCTCTGCTGTTTGAAGTGTCCCAGGTTTTCTTTTAATGCTCAGGCTAAAGGCCTGTGTGAGAGGAGAGTGTAATACAGGGCCACGAGGCAAAGACCAGGAGCGCGGTGTGTACCTGCGGATTGCTCGCTCTTGTGAAGAGAAATGATGTCTTCCAGTAGGGAAGGCGAGCCTTTCTCCAGACAAAGCTTTTGAACACTTATATGTTTGACTTGGAATAGAAATGTTTCAGGTTTTTATGCCCAAACTGTCCAACAGTATTGAGGTCTTCTGAAAAGTCTCCTGCGCACCAGAAGTGGCCTACAGAAGCCGTGTTTTTCCATGTGGGTGTGGAGCTCTCTGGTTAAAAATCTGCTGACCTAAATGAATGTCGATCCAGGTCTGATGGGTGATTTTTCAAATTAAGCACTTGTTTCTGTGGAGCTACAAATTCTGCACGTGACCAGTCAAATTTCTCCTTGTTCAAACTTGATGCCAGCGCTGGAGCGGTGTGTTTGCCCTTGAGGTTTTGCTCCCTCCTAGTGCCTCTGGGAGCCTTTCTACCCTTTTGCAGTGCTGGATGGATGGTGTGAAGACTTGGGAGTGGGGTACATCCATTAGGCCCGAATTTTGCTATTGCTCCCATGCTTTAATTTGTAAGGCTGTAGAAGCCTCAAGCCTAAAGATAAGTGCGTGTTTTTCCAGTGTTATCCAGAGCTTTGTGCTGCTAACTGGCAATGAAAGAATAATGAGGTAAAGTACAACAGATCCAAAACCTGTCTGTGTACCAGCTTCCCGAGAGCGCCTGTAAGGAGGGGTTTTGTGGAGTCATCTTCCCTGCCCTGGCGGAAGCGAGGTCCTCCCCTGGGAGCCGAGCAGCGTCAGCGGTATGCCCTGAACTCGCTTTGGAAATCTCATCTCTTGGTTCTGACTGTCAGAGATTGCCACGGCCCCACGAGGAGATGAAAGATCTGGCCACGTACATTAAGGTAGCAAATTCAGCTATTCATGAGGTGCCTTCAGGGATGTTAGTTTTGACTCTGAACCTAAAACAAACTGCAAAGTTGGCTTCTTGACTGCTCCTTGCTTTGAGAAGTAATGGGGAAAAATATCTAGCGATACTGAAAACCTCTGGTGTGTCCTCTTCCTCTCACTGACAGCTAGAAGGGCGTTTGGGTGTCCATGGGGCTTGCCCAAACAATATGATGTTATCTAGACACGGTTTCACATCCCTGAATGCTTCCTATCTCTCTGCTTATGGCACTCCAAAATAAGTTTCCTCTTCCTGAAGTCAGTTGCTTGGTGGGAACCAGAGCGACCTGGTTGAAGGATTCTGCATTATTTCTGCATGGCCATGCAAAGCCAAGGTCTGTTGCTTTCAAGCTGAGATGTATGTCCCCAAGCCTAAAGCCTATAGCTAGTGCCATCAAGGAGATGTCACAGGAAGTGCGCCAAGTGTCTGGAGGTACTAATTAAGCACACAAAAATTTAATTATCTGTCAAAAGCTGGAAGGGGTCTGTCTTGCTGTTTGTGGTTTTGGACAGCCTTTCATTCTCATTCCTTCTTTCTGTAGCAGCCTCAGTCTTCCCATAAAGAACAGATGCGCTCACCTGTCTTCTGCATAATTTTAGGTTTTGGGCCGTGAGGCTCTCTGAACGTGGAAAGGCTGGAGCTCATTACCATAATAAACTTGTGCTCCAACCGGGTTGTCCACATATTCTTGCGTGTTAACCATTGCTTTTTCTCCCTCCAAGAGGCGGCTTAATTTTGTGCCACGCTTAACAGCTGAACGAGGTTGCTGGCTTCTAGTCCAGGTTTAACGTATGTTGCAGCCGTGAGCTGGATCCTCCCATTACTCCGGGGTCCTCCACACGTTGCTTGAGCGATCTCGCTCCAGAGCGGACTTCTGGGTGAGCCCAGCATCGTCAGTGCGTGGCTGGGTTAAGGCTGGAAAATGAGCTCCATCTTTTGAGCTTCAAATGCTCCTAGGAGGCTGGAGTCCGTCCGAGGAGGCGCTGTTATGTGAACACGGGAGGAGCTGTGTTTGCTGTGCTGCAGGTCGAAAGGTCTGTTAGCGAATGTCTTGTGCGAGGTGGGGACGGGTTTTCGTAACTTGGCTTTGCCAGCAGGAAATGGCAGGGATGGACCTGCGCTGGGGATCTTCTTACGTTGTACTTTGACTCTTTTGTACTGTGCCAGCGTTCCCGTTCTTCAAGCAGAATGTGAATAACGTCTAACCCCTGGTTCAAACTTTAGCCTTAGCAGAGCATGAAATGATTTAGTTTTATTCCTAAAGTAAATCACTGTGACGTGGAGCAGGTTATAAATAGTCTCCTGTCTAGCTTCCTTGTTGGGAGATGCCAGTTCTCAGTAGAAGTTGGTATTTATGTGGAGATACCGAGGCAGTCTTTGGTCAATGATCCCTGTTAAGAATTTGAGTGCGTTGCTTCTGTTTTCCTTGTAAGTTTAACTAGGGCACGTTCAAGGTGGTGAAAGAGCAAGCTTCACTGGGCTAAAGGTGCTCAGCGTTTAAATATGTGGACTGCCATGTTAATGGGCTGCTCCTACCCTTTGCCCAGGAGTGCTGCTCGGTACTTTGTCAAGCAACTGGAGGACGCTGCAACCCCTCCCCTGCTGTGAATAGAGGACTCACAATTTTCTGTTTCTTGTAGGGCTTGGATTGGGACGAGTTTGGCCGGTTCTTCCTTACTGTAGCCTTTGGCCTGGTCAAATCACGTAAAACACTTCTACTTGAAGTTTGCCTTACGTGCTTTGCAATAAAATATTGGGGGATGTACTCGACCTCACGCCTCTTCATTCCACTGGAATGGCTGTGCGCTGGAGTGGTCGGGCTGCGCTGTGTTTTCCTCGCCTGGGTGGCTTCCTTGACAAGCTGGTGCTGGGTAATTGTAGGCGAGGATTAATAACGACGCCTGCTGTGAGCTCAGTGGGACTTCTGAAGTCCTGTGCAACGCCAATGAGCAATCCCCGTAGTTCCTCGAGGAGAGAGGTGGTGAACGCCTCTGGAGGAACGTGTGCGTGACTGAGGCTGGGCTGACAACAGGTTTGTAACAGTACAGGGCAGAGGGGGACCAAAACCTTGTGTGCTTTGGTCAAAGTGGTGCCTCCTGGCAGCACGGTGATGACTTTGTATCTTGTACTTGATGTTGGAAATGGGAGAAATACGTTCCTGGCTGACGTGGAGTGCAGGCCAAGTGACAGACATCCCCTGCTGCAGTGGCCAGCGTAGGGGGACCAGTTCTCCCCATGTGCCTACAGAACAAGCGGATGGAGGGGGCCGTATAGACCCTTAAACTTCCCCTCCTGTGATAGTTACGAAAATAAAAGTGCTAGCTCTGCATTAGGGAGCCTGGTTGCTTGTAGTCCATTGCAGAGCAGCGCGTGTAAGGGAGTCTGACATGGCACTGCAGCGTTTTGGGGCCTGTTTTGAGCGGACTGTCAGTTTTCTTGGAACTTGAGGTTGCTTTTATAATCATGATTTTGGTTAGAACAGCCCATGCTCTTTCTCCAAAGGAAGTTAAGCACCTAAGTTTTGAATGCAGAACAGAGTAACCTGTATTTGCTCATTCAAAGCAGAGCTTTCCAGAAATATTTTCGAACAGTTTCATTTCGGTTCAACCTTCACCTCCTTGTCACAGGGGCTACGTGTACTGGAGGGTGTTTTTTTTTTTTTTTTTGAGGAAAAAGGCGCAAACAAACAAAGCCTCTTGTGCTGACCAAACTGCCCGGAGCATCGCAGGAGGTGTAGTCAGCCCAGGGATGCTGCTGCATGTTTGGGAACCTGTTTCCCAAGGTGGGGAAATGCAGTTTACCAAAAACAAAAGGCAGAATTTCCAGAGACGGAAACTTGTGTTTTAAGAAAACCCTGTTGTCTTCTGAACTGAGGTTCATGTTATTGCACAGAAGGCTGTTAGTTTGCCGAGACACGGAGGTAAGAAGAAACACTAGATTTTTTCTGTAAGAAGTGCTGTTCGGCTCAGTTTCTTCTGCAGTACACATGGAAGTTGTATTAAACTGAAAACTGGAAACCGTGCTCTTATTTCTTAGCAGAATAAAGCAAGACTGGAAGTTGCTAGCTTTAGCTGTTGCCTTTAGATTTTCTAAAATGTTTTCTTTTGCCTTCCAGATTCATTACAGATATGACTGGCTAGCTGCTGTGCTGCTCCTATGCCCCAGCACTTCCTGCCCTGTGATTTCAGATAGCAGACACAAGAAGTGAATTGCAACACGTGTGGTGAGTACCATGTGGCTTCATATTCTGGAGGGTCTTAGCATGCAGCTCTTACCTCTGTTCCTAAGAAGTATCTAATTATTAAGTCTGTGGAGTTACGCCAGGAGACCCAAATGCAAGAAGTTCAATTCCTATGCCTTATTTCCTTTTTAGTATTTTCTCTCAGTTTTGCCAGCATTTTTCTTACCTGAAGTAACTTCTCTGGGAACTTGCATCTCTGATCTACTTTCCGTAGCTTTATTTAATTTTAGAAATGTGCATGTTGAGCTGAAAACTAGGTAGCTGCAATGCTGCCTGTCAACAATGAATATCTTCAACAAGGAAATGGGGCAGGATAGTCAGGGAGAGTCCAAAGTCTTTTGTAAGGAGCTGAAGCTTCTAGACAAGTGTTTTAACTCTGTTACCAGGAGGAGAATTGACATGCTTTGTAAAT
The DNA here is from genome assembly GCF_964211835.1 of Anser anser. Lineage (NCBI taxonomy): Eukaryota > Metazoa > Chordata > Aves > Anseriformes > Anatidae > Anser > Anser anser. The sequence goes on from NC_139730.1 coordinate 11,616,291, forward strand.
GAGCATTTGTTCTGGTGTGATGTGTAAAATATGGGCTGGGTTACCTATTCTGCTTGTTTCATTGGTTAATCTTAATAAAAAAACTCAGAAGATGCTGAGTTTTCTTCTCCAGAACAGAGAAAGCAAAGGAAATAACGTTCATAGGTGGGTATTTGATGTCAGTGTGGATAGATACCTTGACTTCACAAAATAGGTGGTAGTGATGAAAGTAAACAAAACAAAAAAGCAAGTGTTTTGGTTTGATAAGAGAGGACCTTTAGAGAGCAATGTGCCTCTGCTTGGCATGCATTTTTGGGGTGTTTGTAAGGAGTACTGCAGGAGTGAAAGTGGCACTACAGTTTCCTTTTTGGGCTTCTGAAAAAAGGCAACAAATTTTTTCTGTTGTTTGAACGTAAGCCAGTGCAGACTAAGTAATAGTGATTAAATGTTTTGGGTCTTTGGTTTCAGATCTTAATGGTCTCATCCTTTTGGGGTACTGTTTCTACTTTTGAACAAAATGGCTTCACAAAACAAATTCTTTCTAAATTGTAATTTTCATTTTAAACTTTGTGTAGTTAAACTTTGTGTAGATAGCCTAATAAACTTTTGACTTTTGGTAATTTCAATGGGGGCAGGGGGAACAAATGAGCAGCTGATAGTTCGATGCTTTCAGTAGCTTCAAGCCTGGAAGAGAAATCGGTTTTCAATTTTGCTTTGTATGGTATGTCCAATTATTATGCAGTTTCATCCCCTGAAACTGATTTATCTCTTTTTGGTGCCAGTAGTAGGAGTGCCATTAATTGCTTGAAAAGTCTTTAGTTTGAGCAATTCAGGCTGGTGCAGTACAGTGCTTTTAATATCTTCATGTGAACGCAGCAGTCTGTAGGCATCTGACTCTGCTTTGTTTTTATATTATTTTGTCTTAAAGATAAGCAAGGCCCTGGAGTCTGAAGCAGCCCACTTTGTTGATGTGATGTTGCGGAGGGTTTCTTTCATGACAGAAGTCACTGGCTTGTTTTTCTTCTTCCCTACCTGCAAGTCTGGGATCTTGAGAACTTTATCAGATGAAACTGTTTCCATGGGGTTTGGGATCATAGTGTGCTTTTCAGCTTGAGAGAAGCTTCTGCCCAGCTCACAATGTTTAACTTGCCTCCCTCGCTTGCTTTCTGTTCAGCCACTGACACAAAGATGTAGATTTTTAGCACAGACTGCTAGGCAATGTGAACGTGAGATCAGATGCTGAGGAGACCCAAGTGCATGTTGTTTTCTGATTGTTGATAATGCATTACTGAAACTCTTTATCGGTTCCAAGACACTGAAAAGTGCTGCTGTCTCAGCCACAGATCTTGCTCCTGAGCTGCCTACGCTTGTATCCTGTTCCTGCCTCCTGTCTTATCTTTCTGTGTATTTTAACACTTAAACCAGCTCTGGTTTTCCTATTTCACGACTTTCATTCTCCCATGCTCCTCTGTAAGCCAGCACCTTACCCATTCAGGGAGCCTCCATCTGCACGCTCCCTCTGTTGGGATCCCCAAGCAGAGGCACACCGGCATGACTCTTCCCAGCTCCAGTGAAACCTGTGCCAGGCCCTTCTGCTTGTGTGTCTATGCTGCGAAAACAGGCTTTGGCTGTACAAGAGAGGGGCTAGCTCCCCAGCCTGCCCTGTTTTCCTCCAGTGTGCTTGGCGAACCTGCAGTGCCACCTTAAGTTTGAGGAGTGTGGCTTTAGGACCAGATTTTATCCCAGGTGGCACAGATGAACAGGAGCAACAGCAGCTGATTAAATGGTGAAATTCCCAGATTGAGCAGTTGCTTGTGTGGCACATCTCTGCTGTGCTCAGTAAGTGGAGCTTTGGAGTGGCTTTCTGCCTTGTAGTAGATGCGGTGTGTGCCGGTATGTGGTAGACCTGGACCAGTGGCGGCTTGTGCCGGACGGTACTGTGCCATCAAATCGATTGGGGTGGGTTGCAGGTGGACTTCTCCATGCAATACCAATGCAAGCCAGCTGGACCCAAAGCCTGAGCCTCGATGCCCAAAAAGGGGGACAGCAGTGAAACCCATAGGTGCCTCTGCTGCTCTGGGGCTGTGCACTGAGAGTCATCCTGATGATGTGTGGTAGCTAAAATATCCTTCTGCACGCGAAGCTTTCTAGTTGTATTAGTCATCCATCAGGCTTCTGGATTATTTAAGTGCTGAAGCTCTCCTCAAAGAACAGCAATATCTATTTGTAGAAAGGTACATAATGTGAAGTGCAATTCCAGTATATTCAAGTTACGCGGTTTGAGATGTTCTTGGGAATGCTGCCTCCCCTGTTGCGGGACTTCATGATCTGTAGAGCCTGTATCAAAGATCTGTAATCTTATAAGGTGTCCTGGGGACTCAAATGGTGATGCCATTAGGGTTCCTTTTCAGCTATGAACTCTTTCCACAGTCGCGCCTCCAGTTCAGCACAGTGTGGCTTCACCTGTTGGGTGTTGGTTGTAAAGCACTGATATACCCAGAAGGACAAGGGGACAGTGACCAAAAAGGTGCTCAGCAGCTACAGGAAAATATTCTTCCACAAAGTATGGGGGGCCTAACTCAAACTGTTAATGACCAAAACCACCCTGTTTAACTCTTCAGCTTGTACAGACTTGATCTGAGCCTGAAAATGCCTGGAGCTGAACTGGTCCACCCCGAGCTGTAACTCATCTCTAGCAGACTGCCTAAGGAAGGTCTCGAGGACAGCTGCTAGCCAGAAGGTTAATTACAATACAGCACGATTATATTTCCATACATTTAGCAAAAACTTGAATCTTTATTGCTTTTGTAATGCATACAAGTTAACTTCATGATATTGTAACCCCAAAATTAAACACACAGGTTCCTGTAATGTTTGAGATTCGTAGGCTGGCAAAACGCTTGTTCTTCCTTATGCGGTCTGGCTTTTATGTAACTCATTATTTTTGCTCAAATGTTGCAGATAGTCTGTTTCCTCTAGCAACAGCCACCAGATGTTTAGCTGAACAAGACTTAATTCTTTAAAATTGACCTGTAAGAAATGTGTGAAGGCGAACCCGGGGGTGGAACAATTGTATGTCAGCATGATTTCCATTTTCTCACTAAGAACCCAGTGCAAGCCTTGCAGTTTCATTTAGCAAAGATGGATCCTTATTTTTTGTGGTACAAGGCCTTTTCTATGGTTTTTAATGTTTCCATAAAACATTATGTGTTTTAAGGTGTTTTAAGGTGCGTCGGGAGGAGGGAAGTCGAGCTGTCTAATGAGGGTTAACATGGCTTGGGCAATTAAGGCTGTATGGGCTGGGTCTGTCTGGTGCATCTGCAGCCGTGCAGATCCTGCGATGAATTCTGGTTGTCAGCAAGGTGTCTTACATACCTGAAGGTCACCTCTTGTCAGCCCTTGGTCTTTGCTGGGCTGATTATTTCACAGTTCCAGAGGAAACTGACTCCTGTCTCAGTTTCAGTGGTGGGTGGAAAGAGTGCCCCAGTGTTTTAGGGGGGATAAAGACAGGACAAGGGGTAACAATTTTAAACTGTTTTTAATAGGTTTAGACTTAGACATTAGAAATTCTTTATTTGTCTGTACTTGAGAAGTGCATGTGGGGTGGAGAAGTACAGCTCTGCAAATGGTTTCAGAGGTCTCAGTATCTGCTGGTTTAGGTTAGAGATGCTTCTGCTGGAAATGATGATTATCTAGTACCAGAAATGCTTCAGGACATGGTGCACATGCTCCAGCCTTCTCGTTTAGGGATTCCAGCATGTGTTAGCCTTTGTTTTGGTGCTCTTTCAGAAATTCTAGATGCCTCCCACAAAGTTTTGACACAGCTTAAGGGGGAGGTAACTTGAATATCCTTCTCTTCTAGTGAGGTGTGAGGCTGGTACTCACAGTAATGCTTCGAACTCCTATCCCCCTGTGCTGCTTGCATCAGGCTCGTACTTTCAGTAATTTTCAGAACCAGTGCATGATGATACTTACAGTAAGGCCTTGCTAAAATGAGCTTGTGAGCAATGTGCTCGCTGGCTACTTGCTGGATTTTACTGCTGTCACCTGATGTTGTCATCCTTGCACAACAAGCTCCTCCTTTAAGTATATTCTAGATATCAAAAAGGAGATGGTATTGAATTATTTTGCTTACTATTTGAAGTTGATAACTGAAATATTACATTGAATTGAAACATCAACTAAATAATTGAAGTTCAGTGTCTGCTGTCCTAGCTTCCCCCAGTGGGAAGGGGGAGGGAGGCTGTGCCACATCCTAGCATTTCAAAAACGTGTGAGGGTGGAAGATGTGGCTGCAGTTCTAGCAAAAGCTGTTGCTACTGCAGTTAACACAAAGGAAAGCCTTTATGTCCTTGGCATGCTGCTATTATGCAGCGCACAAAAAGCGCTTCCCCTGTTTGGTAATTTTCAGTAGCTAAACTCCTCAAACATGCGTCTGTTTTGAGTTGTTAGAGGAATCATAATGTCCAATTGTCTGCAAGCTCCTTAACTATTCATTTAACAGAACAGCGCTGTGACAGCTTGCTGTTGCTGAGAAGGATGATAGCATCCACCTGTAGCTTTCCTCAGGCTTTCTCCAAGGCTTTTTTAACCTCTCAGTAGGGATTCAGCTCAGGAACCTGATGGAAAGCCGTTCAATTCTGGTAGGTGAATTGGCTTGCCGAGAGGTCAAATGAGTGCTAGAGCCTGGAGAGACTGAGAGGGTTTGATGGATGGAGGAGCAGGAGTGTGCCTTTGAGGGTAAGTAGACGTTAAATGGGTTAAGCAGTCTTTAAAACACTTCTGGTGTATATGGACCACAAAAGTGCCCAAGGCCAGGCTGGATGGGGCTTTGGGCAGCCTGGGCTGGTGCGAAGCATCCCTGCCCATGGCAGGGGGCTGGAGCTAGATGGGCTTTGAGTCCCTTCCAACGCAAACCGTTCCGTGATTGTGCTGAGCACTCCCTGCCCCTTCTAACCAGCTCGTCTGTCTCTTGCAGCCCCCAGGAGGCAGCTGAAGCCTGGCTTTGGCTTGCATTGTCCTCCCTCCTGGGACGTGGGCAGGTCGGAGGCTAGCACCAGGCAAGGTCAGGATGCAGTGCATGGGAGCAGGGAGGTGGCGGCGGCTTGGGAACATTCATACTTGGCGCCTCCCATTGCCTGGGGAGCTGCAGGTCTGTCCCCAGGCACATCGGCTGGTACCGCCTGTGAAGCTGCTCTGCCTTGTGGGCAGGGTGCTGCCTCCGAGCTTTTGGCTGAAAAGCCGTGACCCTGACCTAAGGCTTCTGGCTCTGGGAGGCCTCTTGGGGCTGGAGTTGCCTTGTCTCTACTTAATTTCAGTTTTCACGCCTTGGTCTGGCTGCTAAACTACGAAGGTTGTTGCAGCCTAGACTAATCATGGTGTGCTACATCCCTGGGGATGGGGTGGAGAAGTCTGAACTGTGGTGTGGAGGCAGCGTTTCAGACTTGCTGGGTGCTTTAGAGGTTTTGTGGAGCCGCTTGGGGATTCACCTGAAGTTGGCCACTAAGAACAATGTGAAAAACAGATAGAAAATGTTACAGGGATAAACAGATGGCTGGCTGAGAAAGGTTTGCATGCAGCTTTCTTCCCTCAGGTTATGAGAAATCTGGAGGTAAATGCTTAATTGTGTTTCACTTTGAAGGCTTTGGAAGTTTTTCTCGTCACCTTGAACCTTCTCACTGTGCTTCAGCACTTACAGCTTATGGAATATTAAACATGTCACCATGTATCCGAGCTGCTGTAAGAACAAAACCAAAAACCAGAAACAGAGTACATATGGAGCTTTCACTCGCACCCAAACTCTGTCGTTACGCTGTCATAAATAGATCTGGGAAAGCTGTTTTCAGGCAATGCATGGATGCTTGCTTAGCCTCACTGATTTTGCTCAGAGAGGGTTTGTGTGTGGCGGGAACACCAGGAAAACGAAAGCTAATTAATTCATATAATATGTATATGATCACCAGGTGGATCAGGTATAATCTGCTTTCTTATACAAATACTCAAATTGGAAAAACTGTTGTACGGTAACTGATGTTTTGTAAAAACAAAAACCCACCACTAACATCCACCTAGCACAGTAATCCAGCAATAATTCCTGGATTAAGCAATTTCTAAAGGCAAATACACAGTTGCTGTTGTCTGCTCTTCCTCTAGCAGCTGCAGAAGTTTGAAATCTTGTACCTCATCACAGTAACAAGGGTAGGTAATGAAGCTTCTGTAGCTCACCTCCCAAGGCTGTGGCAGTTGCTTGACATCTGTCTGGGCTCTGTAGACGTGGTCAAGCAAGGATCCGCCCCAGACCACGATGGAATCAATTTAGGTAGGCTTTCCCCTCAATTCCTCCTTCTCAGACAGCCCGTTGCTCTTCTAGTTGCTTCCTTTTGCCCTTGGTGGTGGTGTCTTCAGGAAGTCTCTGGTTCTTAGGTACCCTTAGGCTGCACTTGCAGGAGGCCAGCAGCGCCTTGCAAGGATGCTGCGCGTTGCCAGGCGCGGTTCCCCAGCTGGCAAGCATTCTCTTCTGCCAGGCTTTTAGGAGACTTTTGCTGTCAGCCTTTTTCCCAGTCGGGCCAGGTCACCTTTGTGGCCGCTCCCATCCCCAACGCTTTCCCATTCCCATGATGACTTCTCATCCCCCAAATGACTTCTCATCCCCAAGTCTCACTTGGGGACCCGCCACTCGCAGGCATTCCCCGTCAACAGCAGACATCCCCAAACCACCACTTTGCGGCACGGACAGCGGGAGAGGGCTGCGTTCAGCACCGCTCCCCTCCCCCCCCCTCCCCCCGACCTATGCAGGAAGAAGCGCAGGCAGAGGCTTTGCAGGGTGGAAAAGTCATAATTTAATAGTGGGTTAATTGTGGCTGCCACCCCCAGCCCGTCCCCACGTGAGGCGCGGCCGCCCGCTCAGTTGCGGCGCCTGGCCTGGCGGCCCGCGTGGTCGCCAGAGCCCAGCTCCTCCTCTTGGATCCAACGTAGCCAGGCTAGGTCGTCGTCATCGTCGACGTACCACAGGGGCTGTGGCAGCATGTGTCTGTCCCGCTGCAAGCGCCAGGAGCGGCTGCGGAAGAACTGTTGTGCTTCGTCAGGGCCGCGCTCCCTGCGCCGGGGCGAGATGCTGCGGGAGCGGTAGCTGGAAGGGCTCCTGTGGCGCCGCTGCTGCTGCTGCCGCCCCATCCCCGCGTCGCGATGCAGTCTTCCGCGGGGCTGGTGGGCCGAGGCGTCGCGCTGGGCGGGCGGCAGCAGGCGCACGATGTCCGCAATAGGCCCGCGGCACAGCGGGCAGGTGGCTCTTTGAGCGGCCCAGGGCTGGATGCAGTGCAGGCAGAAGGAGTGCCTGCAGGGGTCCACACAAGCCGTGTTGGCCAGCTGGCCCAGGCAGATGGGGCACGTCTCGTCCCCAGGGGCCTCCTCTGGCTGCTCGTGCTGTTGCTGGCTCATGGCGCCTGCAGCTGCCCTGGCGTAGAGATGGTCTTCCCCTGGGGTAGGCTGCCCTGGTGCCAGGTGGTTATCAGCAGCCTGCGGTCAGGATGGCTCAGCGCCGCCTCGCGTCTCGCCGGCAGGACCTCGCCGCCTCGCGTCTCGCTGGCTGGACCTCGCCGCCTCGCGTGCCACCGGCAGGACTAGTACAGAGAGAAGCAGGAAGAAAATATTCTAGCAGCAAGTATACACGAACTTTCTAGGTTCATCCAAGTTGTCTATAGTACTAGAGCGGGAAAGATTCTTAGTATGGACTACAGGCATTGCTGTTACAATGGCAGCTCTGCTTATGATAGGTTATACTTCGAAGGCAAGACTATACTTAGGATAGGTGAGGTCCATAGAGGTACAGATATTCGATAACATTACCGAAGGACCTCGATGGCTCGTGTGCAGAAAGAAGGGCTTTGCGTGTGCCTCGTGCAACAGCTCCGCCTCTCGCCTTCCAGCAGTGGGACCTCGAGCTCGCGAGTACCACCAGCTGGACTGGCCGGGGGCGCGCTGCTCAAGGCACTTATGGCCAGCCACCTTTTGTGAGGCCGTAGGGTGACAGTGACTCAGCGATGGCATCACAAGGGTCTCGAGGTGGCCCTGATGTCAGCAGTGCCAGAGGTTGCCTGGCTGCGGTGAGACAATGGTGATGTGAGATGGCTGCTCCACGCTGACAGGAGCCGTGTCTGCCAGGCTGGGGTCCAGGCCAGGAGCTCGTCCCGCGGCCTGGGAACTGCCCCTGGGAGCCGGGGATGTCCTTGACGCGCAGCTGGACACCCGAGCGTCGGAGACATCCTGAAGAGAGCATGGAACCAACGAGTATAAAGCACAAAATGTGTAACAATAACCTGAAGGGATGTCTGAGATTGCTTAAGCGTTGTATTGGCCTTGCGTCGTGAGAAGACTCACCTCTATCCCCAAAATCCAGGCTGAAGGTGCTCTGTCACCCTTACCGTGAAAAAGTTTTGTCTCGTATTTAAGTGGAACCTCGTGTGTTCCAGCTGGCACCCATTGCCCCGTGTCCTGTCGTTGGACGTCACCGAGAAGAGCCTGGCTCCATCCTCCTGACACTCACCCTTTCCATATTTACAAAGATCAGTAAGGTCCCCCGTCAGTGTCCTTTTCTCCAAGCTAAAGAGAGCCAGCTCCCTCAGCCTTCCCTTGTCAGGGAGCTGCTCCACTTCCTTAGTCATCCTCGTGGTTCTGTGCTGGACTCTCTCAAGCAACTTGAAATCTAGATGGGTGTGAAAGTGCAGAATAGAGGGCTTTCAAGAATCTTTTTGGTTTCCTCTTTGTAGCTGCATGGGAAGCTGGAACGGCTGCCGGTTGTTGCGAGGCTGATGTTTGGGACTTCAGAAGGCTAGGCTTTGAGCAGCAAAATGTCAAATCGGCAGAAAATCCTGGAGGCTGATATTATGGATAAGCAAAATGGGAAGAGGCATGCGTTCAGCTAGTCTGGTTTCCAATTTAAAAGTCAGTCGGTGTAGCCAGGCACGATTCATAGCGAGAAATATTTTCCCCAAATGTATCCACGTTGTCCTTGGGCTTCATTTAGGTAGGCTTTCCCGTCTTCCACGCACAGGCTCGTTCCGCAGAGGTATGAGTGTCAGACCACCGTGATGGAGAGTTTATTTTGTTTTAATGTTGAAGTCCAGTTTTTAGCATTTCCTTGAAAGGAAGCAGATGTCAGATTGTCCTCAGTGCCCGTCTCTCCTCAGCTTCTTCCTCCAGCTGAAAGGGAATCAAATTGGTACGGTGTCTGTGGGAGAACAGTGTCCTCCAGTTCTTGTTCTGTTGCTTCTTGTTCTTCTCTATCAATGGAAATGTCACTTAGCAAAAGAAGGGAGTTTTCTGCTGCGGACGTCTAAGCTGGCCACACCAGCTTTCAGGTTCCAAAGCACAAAAGGTGACTTTTGACAATTTTGACGGGCGATGTACAGGCGAATATTGGGCATTGTATATAGATGCTATCAAGAGATGCTGCCCTGCTCCTTTATTTTGCCTTGTGGAAGAGCTGCTTTGTAGGCTGAAGAATTGGACTTAAACCCTCGAGAAGGCTGAAAAAAATATTGTTTGCGTGGAAGGGAACGGACAGAGTAATGAAGTCACTTATCTTGAAAAGTAGAGTTTAAAGATAGTGCCCAAACATGATCTGCAGTTCTGGGAGGCAGGGTTTCAGAGGGTCAGCCGTTCCTTAATTTACCCAAAGACTTGTTTGTGGGGAAGGGTTTGGATGGGACTCGGGTGCCTTTCAGAGGACAGAAAGACGTTTGGTAGCACGAGTGGTATGACTTGTCTGTGGTTAGGAGGTAAGTTTGCATGGGACAAAATATCACTTCTGATTGATCGCAACCTTGTGTGTTTTTATTATTAACAGCTCTGTACTGGTTTGTCCGAGAGAGCTTTGGGCTTCCTATGGAAGAATTTAGCCCCCAGATGATTGAAACAAGCAATCTGCTGGCCTTAGGAGTCAATTTGGAACCTTAGGTTGCTTTATACTCCTAATTTAACTATTTTTCGGGTTTTTTTGGCAGCCTGCAGGGTCATTGCACTAGTGGTTTTGGTGGTGAAGGAGGGAAGAGAAAATAATTTGTGCTATGGTATTAAGAGTAACGGGGTGGAATAAGATCTTGTCTGTGCTCCATGAGATCGGCACTCATGAAAGGAATGTGAAAGCTCCACCTGAAGAAATCTTCAGGCAAAAGGCCACGTGTTTTAGGGCAAAGTGATGTCATCATCAGGATCTGCATTTTCTGCAAATACCTGTTGTTAATTTAAAAGGTGAACTTTTCACAGAATCACAGAATGTTGAGGATTGGAAGGGACCGTGAAAGCTCCTGTAGTCCGGTCCCCCTGCTGGAGCAGGAACACCTAAATGAGGCCACAAAGGAACTCGTCCAAGCGGATTTTGAAAGTCTCCAGAGAAGGAGACTCCCCAACCCCCTGGGCAGCCGTTGACCACAAGTCACCACTAGGCAATGTTCTGTGATTAAAGGCAAGCATTGAGAGAGGTATCAGGCTAATTACGAAAAGCCATCTCGGAAGAGACCGAACCCAGGAGTGGGCCCCAACGAATCAAGAACAAAGTGTCACTTCAGAGACGTGAGACTCCCATCACGGAGCTGGGAGTCAGGCACGCATCCCCAGCAAAGGTTCAGTGGGTTTCGGATGGCGTGTAGGCAAGAACAGTTTGTGCAGCGCAGGAAGCTCTGAGGGAGAGAGGCGCTCCATTTTGGGTGGAAAAGGAGTCCTTTTTCTATCAAAAGAGACAGAAGAAGACATAGGACACCACCTCCTTTGAGCAGCTGAAAGACGCTGCTAATTTCTGTGTTTCACCTGAGACAAGCGATAGGCACCGCTGCTTCCTAGTCTCTGAGAATGGCACCTTTCGCAGAGCAATTCCTCCTTCTCAGACAGCCCGTTGCTCTTCTAGTTGCTTCCTTTTGCCCTTGGTGGTGGTGTCTTCAGGAAGTCTCTGGTTCTTAGGTACCCTTAGGCTGCACTTGCAGGAGGCCAGCAGCGCCTTGCAAGGATGCTGCGCGTTGCCAGGCGCGGTTCCCCAGCTGGCAAGCATTCTCTTCTGCCAGGCTTTTAGGAGACTTTTGCTGTCAGCCTTTTTCCCAGTCGGGCCAGGTCACCTTTGTGGCCGCTCCCATCCCCAACGCTTTCCCATTCCCATGATGACTTCTCATCCCCCAAATGACTTCTCATCCCCAAGTCTCACTTGGGGACCCGCCACTCGCAGGCATTCCCCGTCAACAGCAGACATCCCCAAACCACCACTTTGCGGCACGGACAGCGGGAGAGGGCTGCGTTCAGCACCGCTCCCCTCCCCCCCCCTCCCCCCGACCTATGCAGGAAGAAGCGCAGGCAGAGGCTTTGCAGGGTGGAAAAGTCATAATTTAATAGTGGGTTAATTGTGGCTGCCACCCCCAGCCCGTCCCCACGTGAGGCGCGGCCGCCCGCTCAGTTGCGGCGCCTGGCCTGGCGGCCCGCGTGGTCGCCAGAGCCCAGCTCCTCCTCTTGGATCCAACGTAGCCAGGCTAGGTCGTCGTCATCGTCGACGTACCACAGGGGCTGTGGCAGCATGTGTCTGTCCCGCTGCAAGCGCCAGGAGCGGCTGCGGAAGAACTGTTGTGCTTCGTCAGGGCCGCGCTCCCTGCGCCGGGGCGAGATGCTGCGGGAGCGGTAGCTGGAAGGGCTCCTGTGGCGCCGCTGCTGCTGCTGCCGCCCCATCCCCGCGTCGCGATGCAGTCTTCCGCGGGGCTGGTGGGCCGAGGCGTCGCGCTGGGCGGGCGGCAGCAGGCGCACGATGTCCGCAATAGGCCCGCGGCACAGCGGGCAGGTGGCTCTTTGAGCGGCCCAGGGCTGGATGCAGTGCAGGCAGAAGGAGTGCCTGCAGGGGTCCACACAAGCCGTGTTGGCCAGCTGGCCCAGGCAGATGGGGCACGTCTCGTCCCCAGGGGCCTCCTCTGGCTGCTCGTGCTGTTGCTGGCTCATGGCGCCTGCAGCTGCCCTGGCGTAGAGATGGTCTTCCCCTGGGGTAGGCTGCCCTGGTGCCAGGTGGTTATCAGCAGCCTGCGGTCAGGATGGCTCAGCGCCGCCTCGCGTCTCGCCGGCAGGACCTCGCCGCCTCGCGTCTCGCTGGCTGGACCTCGCCGCCTCGCGTGCCACCGGCAGGACTAGTACAGAGAGAAGCAGGAAGAAAATATTCTAGCAGCAAGTATACACGAACTTTCTAGGTTCATCCAAGTTGTCTATAGTACTAGAGCGGGAAAGATTCTTAGTATGGACTACAGGCATTGCTGTTACAATGGCAGCTCTGCTTATGATAGGTTATACTTCGAAGGCAAGACTATACTTAGGATAGGTGAGGTCCATAGAGGTACAGATATTCGATAACATTACCGAAGGACCTCGATGGCTCGTGTGCAGAAAGAAGGGCTTTGCGTGTGCCTCGTGCAACAGCTCCGCCTCTCGCCTTCCAGCAGTGGGACCTCGAGCTCGCGAGTACCACCAGCTGGACTGGCCAGGGGCGCGCTGCTCAAGGCACTTATGGCCAGCCACCTTTTGTGAGGCCGTAGGGTGACAGTGACTCAGCGATGGCATCACAAGGGTCTCGAGGTGGCCCTGATGTCAGCAGTGCCAGAGGTTGCCTGGCTGCGGTGAGACAATGGTGATGTGAGATGGCTGCTCCACGCTGACAGGAGCCGTGTCTGCCAGGCTGGGGTCCAGGCCAGGAGCTCGTCCCGCGGCCTGGGAACTGCCCCTGGGAGCCGGGGATGTCCTTGACGCGCAGCTGGACACCCGAGCGTCGGAGACATCCTGAAGAGAGCATGGAACCAACGAGTATAAAGCACAAAATGTGTAACAATAACCTGAAGGGATGTCTGAGATTGCTTAAGCGTTGTATTGGCCTTGCGTCGTGAGAAGACTCACCTCTATCCCCAAAATCCAGGCTGAAGGTGCTCTGTCACCCTTACCGTGAAAAAGTTTTGTCTCGTATTTAAGTGGAACCTCGTGTGTTCCAGCTGGCACCCATTGCCCCGTGTCCTGTCGTTGGACGTCACCGAGAAGAGCCTGGCTCCATCCTCCTGACACTCACCCTTTCCATATTTACAAAGATCAGTAAGGTCCCCCGTCAGTGTCCTTTTCTCCAAGCTAAAGAGAGCCAGCTCCCTCAGCCTTCCCTTGTCAGGGAGCTGCTCCACTTCCTTAGTCATCCTCGTGGTTCTGTGCTGGACTCTCTCAAGCAACTTGAAATCTAGATGGGTGTGAAAGTGCAGAATAGAGGGCTTTCAAGAATCTTTTTGGTTTCCTCTTTGTAGCTGCATGGGAAGCTGGAACGGCTGCCGGTTGTTGCGAGGCTGATGTTTGGGACTTCAGAAGGCTAGGCTTTGAGCAGCAAAATGTCAAATCGGCAGAAAATCCTGGAGGCTGATATTATGGATAAGCAAAATGGGAAGAGGCATGCGTTCAGCTAGTCTGGTTTCCAATTTAAAAGTCAGTCGGTGTAGCCAGGCACGATTCATAGCGAGAAATATTTTCCCCAAATGTATCCACGTTGTCCTTGGGCTTCATTTAGGTAGGCTTTCCCGTCTTCCACGCACAGGCTCGTTCCGCAGAGGTATGAGTGTCAGACCACCGTGATGGAGAGTTTATTTTGTTTTAATGTTGAAGTCCAGTTTTTAGCATTTCCTTGAAAGGAAGCAGATGTCAGATTGTCCTCAGTGCCCGTCTCTCCTCAGCTTCTTCCTCCAGCTGAAAGGGAATCAAATTCGTACGGTGTCTGTGGGAGAACAGTGTCCTCCAGTTCTTGTTCTGTTGCTTCTTGTTCTTCTCTATCAATGGAAATGTCACTTAGCAAAAGAAGGGAGTTTTCTGCTGCGGACGTCTAAGCTGGCCACACCAGCTTTCAGGTTGCAAAGCACAAAAGGTGACTTTTGACAATTTTGACGGGCGATGTACAGGCGAATATTGGGCATTGTATATAGATGCTATCAAGAGATGCTGCCCTGCTCCTTTATTTTGCCTTGTGGAAGAGCTGCTTTGTAGGCTGAAGAATTGGACTTAAACCCTCGAGAAGGCTGAAAAAAATATTGTTTGCGTGGAAGGGAACGGACAGAGTAATGAAGTCACTTATCTTGAAAAGTAGAGTTTAAAGATAGTGCCCAAACATGATCTGCAGTTCTGGGAGGCAGGGTTTCAGAGGGTCAGCCGTTCCTTAATTTACCCAAAGACTTGTTTGTGGGGAAGGGTTTGGATGGGACTCGGGTGCCTTTCAGAGGACAGAAAGACGTTTGGTAGCACGAGTGGTATGACTTGTCTGTGGTTAGGAGGTAAGTTTGCATGGGACAAAATATCACTTCTGATTGATCGCAACCTTGTGTGTTTTTATTATTAACAGCTCTGTACTGGTTTGTCCGAGAGAGCTTTGGGCTTCCTATGGAAGAATTTAGCCCCCAGATGATTGAAACAAGCAATCTGCTGGCCTTAGGAGTCAATTTGGAACCTTAGGTTGCTTTATACTCCTAATTTAACTATTTTTCGGGTTTTTTTGGCAGCCTGCAGGGTCATTGCACTAGTGGTTTTGGTGGTGAAGGAGGGAAGAGAAAATAATTTGTGCTATGGTATTAAGAGTAACGGGATGGAATAAGATCTTGTCTGTGCTCCATGAGATCGGCACTCATGAAAGGAATGTGAAAGCTCCACCTGAAGAAATCTTCAGGCAAAAGGCCACGTGTTTTAGGGCAAAGTGATGTCATCATCAGGATCTGCATTTTCTGCAAATACCTGTTGTTAATTTAAAAGGTGAACTTTTCACAGAATCACAGAATGTTGGGGATTGGAAGGGACCGTGAAAGCTCCTGTAGTCCGGTCCCCCTGCTGGAGCAGGAACACCTAAATGAGGCCACAAAGGAACTCGTCCAAGCGGATTTTGAAAGTCTCCAGAGAAGGAGACTCCCCAACCCCCTGGGCAGCCGTTGACCACAAGTCACCACTAGGCAATGTTCTGTGATTAAAGGCAAGCATTGAGAGAGGTATCAGGCTAATTACGAAAAGCCATCTCGGAAGAGACCGAACCCAGGAGTGGGCCCCAACGAATCAAGAACAAAGTGTCACTTCAGAGACGTGAGACTCCCATCACGGAGCTGGGAGTCAGGCACGCATCCCCAGCAAAGGTTCAGTGGGTTTCGGATGGCGTGTAGGCAAGAACAGTTTGTGCAGCGCAGGAAGCTCTGAGGGAGAGAGGCGCTCCATTTTGGGTGGAAAAGGAGTCCTTTTTCTATCAAAAGAGACAGAAGAAGACATAGGACACCACCTCCTTTGAGCAGCTGAAAGACGCTGCTAATTTCTGTGTTTCACCTGAGACAAGCGATAGGCACCGCTGCTTCCTAGTCTCTGAGAATGGCACCTTTCGCAGAGCAATTCCTCCTTCTCAGACAGCCCGTTGCTCTTCTAGTTGCTTCCTTTTGCCCTTGGTGGTGGTGTCTTCAGGAAGTCTCTGGTTCTTAGGTACCCTTAGGCTGCACTTGCAGGAGGCCAGCAGCGCCTTGCAAGGATGCTGCGCGTTGCCAGGCGCGGTTCCCCAGCTGGCAAGCATTCTCTTCTGCCAGGCTTTTAGGAGACTTTTGCTGTCAGCCTTTTTCCCAGTCGGGCCAGGTCACCTTTGTGGCCGCTCCCATCCCCAACGCTTTCCCATTCCCATGATGACTTCTCATCCCCCAAATGACTTCTCATCCCCAAGTCTCACTTGGGGACCCGCCACTCGCAGGCATTCCCCGTCAACAGCAGACATCCCCAAACCACCACTTTGCGGCACGGACAGCGGGAGAGGGCTGCGTTCAGCACCGCTCCCCTCCCCCCCCCTCCCCCCGACCTATGCAGGAAGAAGCGCAGGCAGAGGCTTTGCAGGGTGGAAAAGTCATAATTTAATAGTGGGTTAATTGTGGCTGCCACCCCCAGCCCGTCCCCACGTGAGGCGCGGCCGCCCGCTCAGTTGCGGCGCCTGGCCTGGCGGCCCGCGTGGTCGCCAGAGCCCAGCTCCTCCTCTTGGATCCAACGTAGCCAGGCTAGGTCGTCGTCATCGTCGACGTACCACAGGGGCTGTGGCAGCATGTGTCTGTCCCGCTGCAAGCGCCAGGAGCGGCTGCGGAAGAACTGTTGTGCTTCGTCAGGGCCGCGCTCCCTGCGCCGGGGCGAGATGCTGCGGGAGCGGTAGCTGGAAGGGCTCCTGTGGCGCCGCTGCTGCTGCTGCCGCCCCATCCCCGCGTCGCGATGCAGTCTTCCGCGGGGCTGGTGGGCCGAGGCGTCGCGCTGGGCGGGCGGCAGCAGGCGCACGATGTCCGCAATAGGCCCGCGGCACAGCGGGCAGGTGGCTCTTTGAGCGGCCCAGGGCTGGATGCAGTGCAGGCAGAAGGAGTGCCTGCAGGGGTCCACACAAGCCGTGTTGGCCAGCTGGCCCAGGCAGATGGGGCACGTCTCGTCCCCAGGGGCCTCCTCTGGCTGCTCGTGCTGTTGCTGGCTCATGGCGCCTGCAGCTGCCCTGGCGTAGAGATGGTCTTCCCCTGGGGTAGGCTGCCCTGGTGCCAGGTGGTTATCAGCAGCCTGCGGTCAGGATGGCTCAGCGCCGCCTCGCGTCTCGCCGGCAGGACCTCGCCGCCTCGCGTCTCGCTGGCTGGACCTCGCCGCCTCGCGTGCCACCGGCAGGACTAGTACAGAGAGAAGCAGGAAGAAAATATTCTAGCAGCAAGTATACACGAACTTTCTAGGTTCATCCAAGTTGTCTATAGTACTAGAGCGGGAAAGATTCTTAGTATGGACTACAGGCATTGCTGTTACAATGGCAGCTCTGCTTATGATAGGTTATACTTCGAAGGCAAGACTATACTTAGGATAGGTGAGGTCCATAGAGGTACAGATATTCGATAACATTACCGAAGGACCTCGATGGCTCGTGTGCAGAAAGAAGGGCTTTGCGTGTGCCTCGTGCAACAGCTCCGCCTCTCGCCTTCCAGCAGTGGGACCTCGAGCTCGCGAGTACCACCAGCTGGACTGGCCGGGGGCGCGCTGCTCAAGGCACTTATGGCCAGCCACCTTTTGTGAGGCCGTAGGGTGACAGTGACTCAGCGATGGCATCACAAGGGTCTCGAGGTGGCCCTGATGTCAGCAGTGCCAGAGGTTGCCTGGCTGCGGTGAGACAATGGTGATGTGAGATGGCTGCTCCACGCTGACAGGAGCCGTGTCTGCCAGGCTGGGGTCCAGGCCAGGAGCTCGTCCCGCGGCCTGGGAACTGCCCCTGGGAGCCGGGGATGTCCTTGACGCGCAGCTGGACACCCGAGCGTCGGAGACATCCTGAAGAGAGCATGGAACCAACGAGTATAAAGCACAAAATGTGTAACAATAACCTGAAGGGATGTCTGAGATTGCTTAAGCGTTGTATTGGCCTTGCGTCGTGAGAAGACTCACCTCTATCCCCAAAATCCAGGCTGAAGGTGCTCTGTCACCCTTACCGTGAAAAAGTTTTGTCTCGTATTTAAGTGGAACCTCGTGTGTTCCAGCTGGCACCCATTGCCCCGTGTCCTGTCGTTGGACGTCACCGAGAAGAGCCTGGCTCCATCCTCCTGACACTCACCCTTTCCATATTTACAAAGATCAGTAAGGTCCCCCGTCAGTGTCCTTTTCTCCAAGCTAAAGAGAGCCAGCTCCCTCAGCCTTCCCTTGTCAGGGAGCTGCTCCACTTCCTTAGTCATCCTCGTGGTTCTGTGCTGGACTCTCTCAAGCAACTTGAAATCTAGATGGGTGTGAAAGTGCAGAATAGAGGGCTTTCAAGAATCTTTTTGGTTTCCTCTTTGTAGCTGCATGGGAAGCTGGAACGGCTGCCGGTTGTTGCGAGGCTGATGTTTGGGACTTCAGAAGGCTAGGCTTTGAGCAGCAAAATGTCAAATCGGCAGAAAATCCTGGAGGCTGATATTATGGATAAGCAAAATGGGAAGAGGCATGCGTTCAGCTAGTCTGGTTTCCAATTTAAAAGTCAGTCGGTGTAGCCAGGCACGATTCATAGCGAGAAATATTTTCCCCAAATGTATCCACGTTGTCCTTGGGCTTCATTTAGGTAGGCTTTCCCGTCTTCCACGCACAGGCTCGTTCCGCAGAGGTATGAGTGTCAGACCACCGTGATGGAGAGTTTATTTTGTTTTAATGTTGAAGTCCAGTTTTTAGCATTTCCTTGAAAGGAAGCAGATGTCAGATTGTCCTCAGTGCCCGTCTCTCCTCAGCTTCTTCCTCCAGCTGAAAGGGAATCAAATTCGTACGGTGTCTGTGGGAGAACAGTGTCCTCCAGTTCTTGTTCTGTTGCTTCTTGTTCTTCTCTATCAATGGAAATGTCACTTAGCAAAAGAAGGGAGTTTTCTGCTGCGGACGTCTAAGCTGGCCACACCAGCTTTCAGGTTCCAAAGCACAAAAGGTGACTTTTGACAATTTTGACGGGCGATGTACAGGCGAATATTGGGCATTGTATATAGATGCTATCAAGAGATGCTGCCCTGCTCCTTTATTTTGCCTTGTGGAAGAGCTGCTTTGTAGGCTGAAGAATTGGACTTAAACCCTCGAGAAGGCTGAAAAAAATATTGTTTGCGTGGAAGGGAACGGACAGAGTAATGAAGTCACTTATCTTGAAAAGTAGAGTTTAAAGATAGTGCCCAAACATGATCTGCAGTTCTGGGAGGCAGGGTTTCAGAGGGTCAGCCGTTCCTTAATTTACCCAAAGACTTGTTTGTGGGGAAGGGTTTGGATGGGACTCGGGTGCCTTTCAGAGGACAGAAAGACGTTTGGTAGCACGAGTGGTATGACTTGTCTGTGGTTAGGAGGTAAGTTTGCATGGGACAAAATATCACTTCTGATTGATCGCAACCTTGTGTGTTTTTATTATTAACAGCTCTGTACTGGTTTGTCCGAGAGAGCTTTGGGCTTCCTATGGAAGAATTTAACCCCCAGATGATTGAAACAAGCAATCTGCTGGCCTTAGGAGTCAATTTGGAACCTTAGGTTGCTTTATACTCCTAATTTAACTATTTTTCGGGTTTTTTTGGCAGCCTGCAGGGTCATTGCACTAGTGGTTTTGGTGGTGAAGGAGGGAAGAGAAAATAATTTGTGCTATGGTATTAAGAGTAACGGGGTGGAATAAGATCTTGTCTGTGCTCCATGAGATCGGCACTCATGAAAGGAATGTGAAAGCTCCACCTGAAGAAATCTTCAGGCAAAAGGCCACGTGTTTTAGGGCAAAGTGATGTCATCATCAGGATCTGCATTTTCTGCAAATACCTGTTGTTAATTTAAAAGGTGAACTTTTCACAGAATCACAGAATGTTGGGGATTGGAAGGGACCGTGAAAGCTCCTGTAGTCCGGTCCCCCTGCTGGAGCAGGAACACCTAAATGAGGCCACAAAGGAACTCGTCCAAGCGGATTTTGAAAGTCTCCAGAGAAGGAGACTCCCCAACCCCCTGGGCAGCCGTTGACCACAAGTCACCACTAGGCAATGTTCTGTGATTAAAGGCAAGCATTGAGAGAGGTATCAGGCTAATTACGAAAAGCCATCTCGGAAGAGACCGAACCCAGGAGTGGGCCCCAACGAATCAAGAACAAAGTGTCACTTCAGAGACGTGAGACTCCCATCACGGAGCTGGGAGTCAGGCACGCATCCCCAGCAAAGGTTCAGTGGGTTTCGGATGGCGTGTAGGCAAGAACAGTTTGTGCAGCGCAGGAAGCTCTGAGGGAGAGAGGCGCTCCATTTTGGGTGGAAAAGGAGTCCTTTTTCTATCAAAAGAGACAGAAGAAGACATAGGACACCACCTCCTTTGAGCAGCTGAAAGACGCTGCTAATTTCTGTGTTTCACCTGAGACAAGCGATAGGCACCGCTGCTTCCTAGTCTCTGAGAATGGCACCTTTCGCAGAGCAATTCCTCCTTCTCAGACAGCCCGTTGCTCTTCTAGTTGCTTCCTTTTGCCCTTGGTGGTGGTGTCTTCAGGAAGTCTCTGGTTCTTAGGTACCCTTAGGCTGCACTTGCAGGAGGCCAGCAGCGCCTTGCAAGGATGCTGCGCGTTGCCAGGCGCGGTTCCCCAGCTGGCAAGCATTCTCTTCTGCCAGGCTTTTAGGAGACTTTTGCTGTCAGCCTTTTTCCCAGTCGGGCCAGGTCACCTTTGTGGCCGCTCCCATCCCCAACGCTTTCCCATTCCCATGATGACTTCTCATCCCCCAAATGACTTCTCATCCCCAAGTCTCACTTGGGGACCCGCCACTCGCAGGCATTCCCCGTCAACAGCAGACATCCCCAAACCACCACTTTGCGGCACGGACAGCGGGAGAGGGCTGCGTTCAGCACCGCTCCCCTCCCCCCCCCTCCCCCCGACCTATGCAGGAAGAAGCGCAGGCAGAGGCTTTGCAGGGTGGAAAAGTCATAATTTAATAGTGGGTTAATTGTGGCTGCCACCCCCAGCCCGTCCCCACGTGAGGCGCGGCCGCCCGCTCAGTTGCGGCGCCTGGCCTGGCGGCCCGCGTGGTCGCCAGAGCCCAGCTCCTCCTCTTGGATCCAACGTAGCCAGGCTAGGTCGTCGTCATCGTCGACGTACCACAGGGGCTGTGGCAGCATGTGTCTGTCCCGCTGCAAGCGCCAGGAGCGGCTGCGGAAGAACTGTTGTGCTTCGTCAGGGCCGCGCTCCCTGCGCCGGGGCGAGATGCTGCGGGAGCGGTAGCTGGAAGGGCTCCTGTGGCGCCGCTGCTGCTGCTGCCGCCCCATCCCCGCGTCGCGATGCAGTCTTCCGCGGGGCTGGTGGGCCGAGGCGTCGCGCTGGGCGGGCGGCAGCAGGCGCACGATGTCCGCAATAGGCCCGCGGCACAGCGGGCAGGTGGCTCTTTGAGCGGCCCAGGGCTGGATGCAGTGCAGGCAGAAGGAGTGCCTGCAGGGGTCCACACAAGCCGTGTTGGCCAGCTGGCCCAGGCAGATGGGGCACGTCTCGTCCCCAGGGGCCTCCTCTGGCTGCTCGTGCTGTTGCTGGCTCATGGCGCCTGCAGCTGCCCTGGCGTAGAGATGGTCTTCCCCTGGGGTAGGCTGCCCTGGTGCCAGGTGGTTATCAGCAGCCTGCGGTCAGGATGGCTCAGCGCCGCCTCGCGTCTCGCCGGCAGGACCTCGCCGCCTCGCGTGCCACCGGCAGGACTAGTACAGAGAGAAGCAGGAAGAAAATATTCTAGCAGCAAGTATACACGAACTTTCTAGGTTCATCCAAGTTGTCTATAGTACTAGAGCGGGAAAGATTCTTAGTATGGACTACAGGCATTGCTGTTACAATGGCAGCTCTGCTTATGATAGGTTATACTTCGAAGGCAAGACTATACTTAGGATAGGTGAGGTCCATAGAGGTACAGATATTCGATAACATTACCGAAGGACCTCGATGGCTCGTGTGCAGAAAGAAGGGCTTTGCGTGTGCCTCGTGCAACAGCTCCGCCTCTCGCCTTCCAGCAGTGGGACCTCGAGCTCGCGAGTACCACCAGCTGGACTGGCCGGGGGCGCGCTGCTCAAGGCACTTATGGCCAGCCACCTTTTGTGAGGCCGTAGGGTGACAGTGACTCAGCGATGGCATCACAAGGGTCTCGAGGTGGCCCTGATGTCAGCAGTGCCAGAGGTTGCCTGGCTGCGGTGAGACAATGGTGATGTGAGATGGCTGCTCCACGCTGACAGGAGCCGTGTCTGCCAGGCTGGGGTCCAGGCCAGGAGCTCGTCCCGCGGCCTGGGAACTGCCCCTGGGAGCCGGGGATGTCCTTGACGCGCAGCTGGACACCCGAGCGTCGGAGACATCCTGAAGAGAGCATGGAACCAACGAGTATAAAGCACAAAATGTGTAACAATAACCTGAAGGGATGTCTGAGATTGCTTAAGCGTTGTATTGGCCTTGCGTCGTGAGAAGACTCACCTCTATCCCCAAAATCCAGGCTGAAGGTGCTCTGTCACCCTTACCGTGAAAAAGTTTTGTCTCGTATTTAAGTGGAACCTCGTGTGTTCCAGCTGGCACCCATTGCCCCGTGTCCTGTCGTTGGACGTCACCGAGAAGAGCCTGGCTCCATCCTCCTGACACTCACCCTTTCCATATTTACAAAGATCAGTAAGGTCCCCCGTCAGTGTCCTTTTCTCCAAGCTAAAGAGAGCCAGCTCCCTCAGCCTTCCCTTGTCAGGGAGCTGCTCCACTTCCTTAGTCATCCTCGTGGTTCTGTGCTGGACTCTCTCAAGCAACTTGAAATCTAGATGGGTGTGAAAGTGCAGAATAGAGGGCTTTCAAGAATCTTTTTGGTTTCCTCTTTGTAGCTGCATGGGAAGCTGGAACGGCTGCCGGTTGTTGCGAGGCTGATGTTTGGGACTTCAGAAGGCTAGGCTTTGAGCAGCAAAATGTCAAATCGGCAGAAAATCCTGGAGGCTGATATTATGGATAAGCAAAATGGGAAGAGGCATGCGTTCAGCTAGTCTGGTTTCCAATTTAAAAGTCAGTCGGTGTAGCCAGGCACGATTCATAGCGAGAAATATTTTCCCCAAATGTATCCACGTTGTCCTTGGGCTTCATTTAGGTAGGCTTTCCCGTCTTCCACGCACAGGCTCGTTCCGCAGAGGTATGAGTGTCAGACCACCGTGATGGAGAGTTTATTTTGTTTTAATGTTGAAGTCCAGTTTTTAGCATTTCCTTGAAAGGAAGCAGATGTCAGATTGTCCTCAGTGCCCGTCTCTCCTCAGCTTCTTCCTCCAGCTGAAAGGGAATCAAATTCGTACGGTGTCTGTGGGAGAACAGTGTCCTCCAGTTCTTGTTCTGTTGCTTCTTGTTCTTCTCTATCAATGGAAATGTCACTTAGCAAAAGAAGGGAGTTTTCTGCTGCGGACGTCTAAGCTGGCCACACCAGCTTTCAGGTTGCAAAGCACAAAAGGTGACTTTTGACAATTTTGACGGGCGATGTACAGGCGAATATTGGGCATTGTATATAGATGCTATCAAGAGATGCTGCCCTGCTCCTTTATTTTGCCTTGTGGAAGAGCTGCTTTGTAGGCTGAAGAATTGGACTTAAACCCTCGAGAAGGCTGAAAAAAATATTGTTTGCGTGGAAGGGAACGGACAGAGTAATGAAGTCACTTATCTTGAAAAGTAGAGTTTAAAGATAGTGCCCAAACATGATCTGCAGTTCTGGGAGGCAGGGTTTCAGAGGGTCAGCCGTTCCTTAATTTACCCAAAGACTTGTTTGTGGGGAAGGGTTTGGATGGGACTCGGGTGCCTTTCAGAGGACAGAAAGACGTTTGGTAGCACGAGTGGTATGACTTGTCTGTGGTTAGGAGGTAAGTTTGCATGGGACAAAATATCACTTCTGATTGATCGCAACCTTGTGTGTTTTTATTATTAACAGCTCTGTACTGGTTTGTCCGAGAGAGCTTTGGGCTTCCTATGGAAGAATTTAGCCCCCAGATGATTGAAACAAGCAATCTGCTGGCCTTAGGAGTCAATTTGGAACCTTAGGTTGCTTTATACTCCTAATTTAACTATTTTTCGGGTTTTTTTGGCAGCCTGCAGGGTCATTGCACTAGTGGTTTTGGTGGTGAAGGAGGGAAGAGAAAATAATTTGTGCTATGGTATTAAGAGTAACGGGGTGGAATAAGATCTTGTCTGTGCTCCATGAGATCGGCACTCATGAAAGGAATGTGAAAGCTCCACCTGAAGAAATCTTCAGGCAAAAGGCCACGTGTTTTAGGGCAAAGTGATGTCATCATCAGGATCTGCATTTTCTGCAAATACCTGTTGTTAATTTAAAAGGTGAACTTTTCACAGAATCACAGAATGTTGGGGATTGGAAGGGACCGTGAAAGCTCCTGTAGTCCGGTCCCCCTGCTGGAGCAGGAACACCTAAATGAGGCCACAAAGGAACTCGTCCAAGCGGATTTTGAAAGTCTCCAGAGAAGGAGACTCCCCAACCCCCTGGGCAGCCGTTGACCACAAGTCACCACTAGGCAATGTTCTGTGATTAAAGGCAAGCATTGAGAGAGGTATCAGGCTAATTACGAAAAGCCATCTCGGAAGAGACCGAACCCAGGAGTGGGCCCCAACGAATCAAGAACAAAGTGTCACTTCAGAGACGTGAGACTCCCATCACGGAGCTGGGAGTCAGGCACGCATCCCCAGCAAAGGTTCAGTGGGTTTCGGATGGCGTGTAGGCAAGAACAGTTTGTGCAGCGCAGGAAGCTCTGAGGGAGAGAGGCGCTCCATTTTGGGTGGAAAAGGAGTCCTTTTTCTATCAAAAGAGACAGAAGAAGACATAGGACACCACCTCCTTTGAGCAGCTGAAAGACGCTGCTAATTTCTGTGTTTCACCTGAGACAAGCGATAGGCACCGCTGCTTCCTAGTCTCTGAGAATGGCACCTTTCGCAGAGCAATTCCTCCTTCTCAGACAGCCCGTTGCTCTTCTAGTTGCTTCCTTTTGCCCTTGGTGGTGGTGTCTTCAGGAAGTCTCTGGTTCTTAGGTACCCTTAGGCTGCACTTGCAGGAGGCCAGCAGCGCCTTGCAAGGATGCTGCGCGTTGCCAGGCGCGGTTCCCCAGCTGGCAAGCATTCTCTTCTGCCAGGCTTTTAGGAGACTTTTGCTGTCAGCCTTTTTCCCAGTCGGGCCAGGTCACCTTTGTGGCCGCTCCCATCCCCAACGCTTTCCCATTCCCATGATGACTTCTCATCCCCCAAATGACTTCTCATCCCCAAGTCTCACTTGGGGACCCGCCACTCGCAGGCATTCCCCGTCAACAGCAGACATCCCCAAACCACCACTTTGCGGCACGGACAGCGGGAGAGGGCTGCGTTCAGCACCGCTCCCCTCCCCCCCCCTCCCCCCGACCTATGCAGGAAGAAGCGCAGGCAGAGGCTTTGCAGGGTGGAAAAGTCATAATTTAATAGTGGGTTAATTGTGGCTGCCACCCCCAGCCCGTCCCCACGTGAGGCGCGGCCGCCCGCTCAGTTGCGGCGCCTGGCCTGGCGGCCCGCGTGGTCGCCAGAGCCCAGCTCCTCCTCTTGGATCCAACGTAGCCAGGCTAGGTCGTCGTCATCGTCGACGTACCACAGGGGCTGTGGCAGCATGTGTCTGTCCCGCTGCAAGCGCCAGGAGCGGCTGCGGAAGAACTGTTGTGCTTCGTCAGGGCCGCGCTCCCTGCGCCGGGGCGAGATGCTGCGGGAGCGGTAGCTGGAAGGGCTCCTGTGGCGCCGCTGCTGCTGCTGCCGCCCCATCCCCGCGTCGCGATGCAGTCTTCCGCGGGGCTGGTGGGCCGAGGCGTCGCGCTGGGCGGGCGGCAGCAGGCGCACGATGTCCGCAATAGGCCCGCGGCACAGCGGGCAGGTGGCTCTTTGAGCGGCCCAGGGCTGGATGCAGTGCAGGCAGAAGGAGTGCCTGCAGGGGTCCACACAAGCCGTGTTGGCCAGCTGGCCCAGGCAGATGGGGCACGTCTCGTCCCCAGGGGCCTCCTCTGGCTGCTCGTGCTGTTGCTGGCTCATGGCGCCTGCAGCTGCCCTGGCGTAGAGATGGTCTTCCCCTGGGGTAGGCTGCCCTGGTGCCAGGTGGTTATCAGCAGCCTGCGGTCAGGATGGCTCAGCGCCGCCTCGCGTCTCGCCGGCAGGACCTCGCCGCCTCGCGTCTCGCTGGCTGGACCTCGCCGCCTCGCGTGCCACCGGCAGGACTAGTACAGAGAGAAGCAGGAAGAAAATATTCTAGCAGCAAGTATACACGAACTTTCTAGGTTCATCCAAGTTGTCTATAGTACTAGAGCGGGAAAGATTCTTAGTATGGACTACAGGCATTGCTGTTACAATGGCAGCTCTGCTTATGATAGGTTATACTTCGAAGGCAAGACTATACTTAGGATAGGTGAGGTCCATAGAGGTACAGATATTCGATAACATTACCGAAGGACCTCGATGGCTCGTGTGCAGAAAGAAGGGCTTTGCGTGTGCCTCGTGCAACAGCTCCGCCTCTCGCCTTCCAGCAGTGGGACCTCGAGCTCGCGAGTACCACCAGCTGGACTGGCCGGGGGCGCGCTGCTCAAGGCACTTATGGCCAGCCACCTTTTGTGAGGCCGTAGGGTGACAGTGACTCAGCGATGGCATCACAAGGGTCTCGAGGTGGCCCTGATGTCAGCAGTGCCAGAGGTTGCCTGGCTGCGGTGAGACAATGGTGATGTGAGATGGCTGCTCCACGCTGACAGGAGCCGTGTCTGCCAGGCTGGGGTCCAGGCCAGGAGCTCGTCCCGCGGCCTGGGAACTGCCCCTGGGAGCCGGGGATGTCCTTGACGCGCAGCTGGACACCCGAGCGTCGGAGACATCCTGAAGAGAGCATGGAACCAACGAGTATAAAGCACAAAATGTGTAACAATAACCTGAAGGGATGTCTGAGATTGCTTAAGCGTTGTATTGGCCTTGCGTCGTGAGAAGACTCACCTCTATCCCCAAAATCCAGGCTGAAGGTGCTCTGTCACCCTTACCGTGAAAAAGTTTTGTCTCGTATTTAAGTGGAACCTCGTGTGTTCCAGCTGGCACCCATTGCCCCGTGTCCTGTCGTTGGACGTCACCGAGAAGAGCCTGGCTCCATCCTCCTGACACTCACCCTTTCCATATTTACAAAGATCAGTAAGGTCCCCCGTCAGTGTCCTTTTCTCCAAGCTAAAGAGAGCCAGCTCCCTCAGCCTTCCCTTGTCAGGGAGCTGCTCCACTTCCTTAGTCATCCTCGTGGTTCTGTGCTGGACTCTCTCAAGCAACTTGAAATCTAGATGGGTGTGAAAGTGCAGAATAGAGGGCTTTCAAGAATCTTTTTGGTTTCCTCTTTGTAGCTGCATGGGAAGCTGGAACGGCTGCCGGTTGTTGCGAGGCTGATGTTTGGGACTTCAGAAGGCTAGGCTTTGAGCAGCAAAATGTCAAATCGGCAGAAAATCCTGGAGGCTGATATTATGGATAAGCAAAATGGGAAGAGGCATGCGTTCAGCTAGTCTGGTTTCCAATTTAAAAGTCAGTCGGTGTAGCCAGGCACGATTCATAGCGAGAAATATTTTCCCCAAATGTATCCACGTTGTCCTTGGGCTTCATTTAGGTAGGCTTTCCCGTCTTCCACGCACAGGCTCGTTCCGCAGAGGTATGAGTGTCAGACCACCGTGATGGAGAGTTTATTTTGTTTTAATGTTGAAGTCCAGTTTTTAGCATTTCCTTGAAAGGAAGCAGATGTCAGATTGTCCTCAGTGCCCGTCTCTCCTCAGCTTCTTCCTCCAGCTGAAAGGGAATCAAATTCGTACGGTGTCTGTGGGAGAACAGTGTCCTCCAGTTCTTGTTCTGTTGCTTCTTGTTCTTCTCTATCAATGGAAATGTCACTTAGCAAAAGAAGGGAGTTTTCTGCTGCGGACGTCTAAGCTGGCCACACCAGCTTTCAGGTTCCAAAGCACAAAAGGTGACTTTTGACAATTTTGACGGGCGATGTACAGGCGAATATTGGGCATTGTATATAGATGCTATCAAGAGATGCTGCCCTGCTCCTTTATTTTGCCTTGTGGAAGAGCTGCTTTGTAGGCTGAAGAATTGGACTTAAACCCTCGAGAAGGCTGAAAAAAATATTGTTTGCGTGGAAGGGAACGGACAGAGTAATGAAGTCACTTATCTTGAAAAGTAGAGTTTAAAGATAGTGCCCAAACATGATCTGCAGTTCTGGGAGGCAGGGTTTCAGAGGGTCAGCCGTTCCTTAATTTACCCAAAGACTTGTTTGTGGGGAAGGGTTTGGATGGGACTCGGGTGCCTTTCAGAGGACAGAAAGACGTTTGGTAGCACGAGTGGTATGACTTGTCTGTGGTTAGGAGGTAAGTTTGCATGGGACAAAATATCACTTCTGATTGATCGCAACCTTGTGTGTTTTTATTATTAACAGCTCTGTACTGGTTTGTCCGAGAGAGCTTTGGGCTTCCTATGGAAGAATTTAACCCCCAGATGATTGAAACAAGCAATCTGCTGGCCTTAGGAGTCAATTTGGAACCTTAGGTTGCTTTATACTCCTAATTTAACTATTTTTCGGGTTTTTTTGGCAGCCTGCAGGGTCATTGCACTAGTGGTTTTGGTGGTGAAGGAGGGAAGAGAAAATAATTTGTGCTATGGTATTAAGAGTAACGGGGTGGAATAAGATCTTGTCTGTGCTCCATGAGATCGGCACTCATGAAAGGAATGTGAAAGCTCCACCTGAAGAAATCTTCAGGCAAAAGGCCACGTGTTTTAGGGCAAAGTGATGTCATCATCAGGATCTGCATTTTCTGCAAATACCTGTTGTTAATTTAAAAGGTGAACTTTTCACAGAATCACAGAATGTTGGGGATTGGAAGGGACCGTGAAAGCTCCTGTAGTCCGGTCCCCCTGCTGGAGCAGGAACACCTAAATGAGGCCACAAAGGAACTCGTCCAAGCGGATTTTGAAAGTCTCCAGAGAAGGAGACTCCCCAACCCCCTGGGCAGCCGTTGACCACAAGTCACCACTAGGCAATGTTCTGTGATTAAAGGCAAGCATTGAGAGAGGTATCAGGCTAATTACGAAAAGCCATCTCGGAAGAGACCGAACCCAGGAGTGGGCCCCAACGAATCAAGAACAAAGTGTCACTTCAGAGACGTGAGACTCCCATCACGGAGCTGGGAGTCAGGCACGCATCCCCAGCAAAGGTTCAGTGGGTTTCGGATGGCGTGTAGGCAAGAACAGTTTGTGCAGCGCAGGAAGCTCTGAGGGAGAGAGGCGCTCCATTTTGGGTGGAAAAGGAGTCCTTTTTCTATCAAAAGAGACAGAAGAAGACATAGGACACCACCTCCTTTGAGCAGCTGAAAGACGCTGCTAATTTCTGTGTTTCACCTGAGACAAGCGATAGGCACCGCTGCTTCCTAGTCTCTGAGAATGGCACCTTTCGCAGAGCAATTCCTCCTTCTCAGACAGCCCGTTGCTCTTCTAGTTGCTTCCTTTTGCCCTTGGTGGTGGTGTCTTCAGGAAGTCTCTGGTTCTTAGGTACCCTTAGGCTGCACTTGCAGGAGGCCAGCAGCGCCTTGCAAGGATGCTGCGCGTTGCCAGGCGCGGTTCCCCAGCTGGCAAGCATTCTCTTCTGCCAGGCTTTTAGGAGACTTTTGCTGTCAGCCTTTTTCCCAGTCGGGCCAGGTCACCTTTGTGGCCGCTCCCATCCCCAACGCTTTCCCATTCCCATGATGACTTCTCATCCCCCAAATGACTTCTCATCCCCAAGTCTCACTTGGGGACCCGCCACTCGCAGGCATTCCCCGTCAACAGCAGACATCCCCAAACCACCACTTTGCGGCACGGACAGCGGGAGAGGGCTGCGTTCAGCACCGCTCCCCTCCCCCCCCCTCCCCCCGACCTATGCAGGAAGAAGCGCAGGCAGAGGCTTTGCAGGGTGGAAAAGTCATAATTTAATAGTGGGTTAATTGTGGCTGCCACCCCCAGCCCGTCCCCACGTGAGGCGCGGCCGCCCGCTCAGTTGCGGCGCCTGGCCTGGCGGCCCGCGTGGTCGCCAGAGCCCAGCTCCTCCTCTTGGATCCAACGTAGCCAGGCTAGGTCGTCGTCATCGTCGACGTACCACAGGGGCTGTGGCAGCATGTGTCTGTCCCGCTGCAAGCGCCAGGAGCGGCTGCGGAAGAACTGTTGTGCTTCGTCAGGGCCGCGCTCCCTGCGCCGGGGCGAGATGCTGCGGGAGCGGTAGCTGGAAGGGCTCCTGTGGCGCCGCTGCTGCTGCTGCCGCCCCATCCCCGCGTCGCGATGCAGTCTTCCGCGGGGCTGGTGGGCCGAGGCGTCGCGCTGGGCGGGCGGCAGCAGGCGCACGATGTCCGCAATAGGCCCGCGGCACAGCGGGCAGGTGGCTCTTTGAGCGGCCCAGGGCTGGATGCAGTGCAGGCAGAAGGAGTGCCTGCAGGGGTCCACACAAGCCGTGTTGGCCAGCTGGCCCAGGCAGATGGGGCACGTCTCGTCCCCAGGGGCCTCCTCTGGCTGCTCGTGCTGTTGCTGGCTCATGGCGCCTGCAGCTGCCCTGGCGTAGAGATGGTCTTCCCCTGGGGTAGGCTGCCCTGGTGCCAGGTGGTTATCAGCAGCCTGCGGTCAGGATGGCTCAGCGCCGCCTCGCGTCTCGCCGGCAGGACCTCGCCGCCTCGCGTCTCGCTGGCTGGACCTCGCCGCCTCGCGTGCCACCGGCAGGACTAGTACAGAGAGAAGCAGGAAGAAAATATTCTAGCAGCAAGTATACACGAACTTTCTAGGTTCATCCAAGTTGTCTATAGTACTAGAGCGGGAAAGATTCTTAGTATGGACTACAGGCATTGCTGTTACAATGGCAGCTCTGCTTATGATAGGTTATACTTCGAAGGCAAGACTATACTTAGGATAGGTGAGGTCCATAGAGGTACAGATATTCGATAACATTACCGAAGGACCTCGATGGCTCGTGTGCAGAAAGAAGGGCTTTGCGTGTGCCTCGTGCAACAGCTCCGCCTCTCGCCTTCCAGCAGTGGGACCTCGAGCTCGCGAGTACCACCAGCTGGACTGGCCGGGGGCGCGCTGCTCAAGGCACTTATGGCCAGCCACCTTTTGTGAGGCCGTAGGGTGACAGTGACTCAGCGATGGCATCACAAGGGTCTCGAGGTGGCCCTGATGTCAGCAGTGCCAGAGGTTGCCTGGCTGCGGTGAGACAATGGTGATGTGAGATGGCTGCTCCACGCTGACAGGAGCCGTGTCTGCCAGGCTGGGGTCCAGGCCAGGAGCTCGTCCCGCGGCCTGGGAACTGCCCCTGGGAGCCGGGGATGTCCTTGACGCGCAGCTGGACACCCGAGCGTCGGAGACATCCTGAAGAGAGCATGGAACCAACGAGTATAAAGCACAAAATGTGTAACAATAACCTGAAGGGATGTCTGAGATTGCTTAAGCGTTGTATTGGCCTTGCGTCGTGAGAAGACTCACCTCTATCCCCAAAATCCAGGCTGAAGGTGCTCTGTCACCCTTACCGTGAAAAAGTTTTGTCTCGTATTTAAGTGGAACCTCGTGTGTTCCAGCTGGCACCCATTGCCCCGTGTCCTGTCGTTGGACGTCACCGAGAAGAGCCTGGCTCCATCCTCCTGACACTCACCCTTTCCATATTTACAAAGATCAGTAAGGTCCCCCGTCAGTGTCCTTTTCTCCAAGCTAAAGAGAGCCAGCTCCCTCAGCCTTCCCTTGTCAGGGAGCTGCTCCACTTCCTTAGTCATCCTCGTGGTTCTGTGCTGGACTCTCTCAAGCAACTTGAAATCTAGATGGGTGTGAAAGTGCAGAATAGAGGGCTTTCAAGAATCTTTTTGGTTTCCTCTTTGTAGCTGCATGGGAAGCTGGAACGGCTGCCGGTTGTTGCGAGGCTGATGTTTGGGACTTCAGAAGGCTAGGCTTTGAGCAGCAAAATGTCAAATCGGCAGAAAATCCTGGAGGCTGATATTATGGATAAGCAAAATGGGAAGAGGCATGCGTTCAGCTAGTCTGGTTTCCAATTTAAAAGTCAGTCGGTGTAGCCAGGCACGATTCATAGCGAGAAATATTTTCCCCAAATGTATCCACGTTGTCCTTGGGCTTCATTTAGGTAGGCTTTCCCGTCTTCCACGCACAGGCTCGTTCCGCAGAGGTATGAGTGTCAGACCACCGTGATGGAGAGTTTATTTTGTTTTAATGTTGAAGTCCAGTTTTTAGCATTTCCTTGAAAGGAAGCAGATGTCAGATTGTCCTCAGTGCCCGTCTCTCCTCAGCTTCTTCCTCCAGCTGAAAGGGAATCAAATTCGTACGGTGTCTGTGGGAGAACAGTGTCCTCCAGTTCTTGTTCTGTTGCTTCTTGTTCTTCTCTATCAATGGAAATGTCACTTAGCAAAAGAAGGGAGTTTTCTGCTGCGGACGTCTAAGCTGGCCACACCAGCTTTCAGGTTGCAAAGCACAAAAGGTGACTTTTGACAATTTTGACGGGCGATGTACAGGCGAATATTGGGCATTGTATATAGATGCTATCAAGAGATGCTGCCCTGCTCCTTTATTTTGCCTTGTGGAAGAGCTGCTTTGTAGGCTGAAGAATTGGACTTAAACCCTCGAGAAGGCTGAAAAAAATATTGTTTGCGTGGAAGGGAACGGACAGAGTAATGAAGTCACTTATCTTGAAAAGTAGAGTTTAAAGATAGTGCCCAAACATGATCTGCAGTTCTGGGAGGCAGGGTTTCAGAGGGTCAGCCGTTCCTTAATTTACCCAAAGACTTGTTTGTGGGGAAGGGTTTGGATGGGACTCGGGTGCCTTTCAGAGGACAGAAAGACGTTTGGTAGCACGAGTGGTATGACTTGTCTGTGGTTAGGAGGTAAGTTTGCATGGGACAAAATATCACTTCTGATTGATCGCAACCTTGTGTGTTTTTATTATTAACAGCTCTGTACTGGTTTGTCCGAGAGAGCTTTGGGCTTCCTATGGAAGAATTTAGCCCCCAGATGATTGAAACAAGCAATCTGCTGGCCTTAGGAGTCAATTTGGAACCTTAGGTTGCTTTATACTCCTAATTTAACTATTTTTCGGGTTTTTTTGGCAGCCTGCAGGGTCATTGCACTAGTGGTTTTGGTGGTGAAGGAGGGAAGAGAAAATAATTTGTGCTATGGTATTAAGAGTAACGGGGTGGAATAAGATCTTGTCTGTGCTCCATGAGATCGGCACTCATGAAAGGAATGTGAAAGCTCCACCTGAAGAAATCTTCAGGCAAAAGGCCACGTGTTTTAGGGCAAAGTGATGTCATCATCAGGATCTGCATTTTCTGCAAATACCTGTTGTTAATTTAAAAGGTGAACTTTTCACAGAATCACAGAATGTTGGGGATTGGAAGGGACCGTGAAAGCTCCTGTAGTCCGGTCCCCCTGCTGGAGCAGGAACACCTAAATGAGGCCACAAAGGAACTCGTCCAAGCGGATTTTGAAAGTCTCCAGAGAAGGAGACTCCCCAACCCCCTGGGCAGCCGTTGACCACAAGTCACCACTAGGCAATGTTCTGTGATTAAAGGCAAGCATTGAGAGAGGTATCAGGCTAATTACGAAAAGCCATCTCGGAAGAGACCGAACCCAGGAGTGGGCCCCAACGAATCAAGAACAAAGTGTCACTTCAGAGACGTGAGACTCCCATCACGGAGCTGGGAGTCAGGCACGCATCCCCAGCAAAGGTTCAGTGGGTTTCGGATGGCGTGTAGGCAAGAACAGTTTGTGCAGCGCAGGAAGCTCTGAGGGAGAGAGGCGCTCCATTTTGGGTGGAAAAGGAGTCCTTTTTCTATCAAAAGAGACAGAAGAAGACATAGGACACCACCTCCTTTGAGCAGCTGAAAGACGCTGCTAATTTCTGTGTTTCACCTGAGACAAGCGATAGGCACCGCTGCTTCCTAGTCTCTGAGAATGGCACCTTTCGCAGAGCAATTCCTCCTTCTCAGACAGCCCGTTGCTCTTCTAGTTGCTTCCTTTTGCCCTTGGTGGTGGTGTCTTCAGGAAGTCTCTGGTTCTTAGGTACCCTTAGGCTGCACTTGCAGGAGGCCAGCAGCGCCTTGCAAGGATGCTGCGCGTTGCCAGGCGCGGTTCCCCAGCTGGCAAGCATTCTCTTCTGCCAGGCTTTTAGGAGACTTTTGCTGTCAGCCTTTTTCCCAGTCGGGCCAGGTCACCTTTGTGGCCGCTCCCATCCCCAACGCTTTCCCATTCCCATGATGACTTCTCATCCCCCAAATGACTTCTCATCCCCAAGTCTCACTTGGGGACCCGCCACTCGCAGGCATTCCCCGTCAACAGCAGACATCCCCAAACCACCACTTTGCGGCACGGACAGCGGGAGAGGGCTGCGTTCAGCACCGCTCCCCTCCCCCCCCCTCCCCCCGACCTATGCAGGAAGAAGCGCAGGCAGAGGCTTTGCAGGGTGGAAAAGTCATAATTTAATAGTGGGTTAATTGTGGCTGCCACCCCCAGCCCGTCCCCACGTGAGGCGCGGCCGCCCGCTCAGTTGCGGCGCCTGGCCTGGCGGCCCGCGTGGTCGCCAGAGCCCAGCTCCTCCTCTTGGATCCAACGTAGCCAGGCTAGGTCGTCGTCATCGTCGACGTACCACAGGGGCTGTGGCAGCATGTGTCTGTCCCGCTGCAAGCGCCAGGAGCGGCTGCGGAAGAACTGTTGTGCTTCGTCAGGGCCGCGCTCCCTGCGCCGGGGCGAGATGCTGCGGGAGCGGTAGCTGGAAGGGCTCCTGTGGCGCCGCTGCTGCTGCTGCCGCCCCATCCCCGCGTCGCGATGCAGTCTTCCGCGGGGCTGGTGGGCCGAGGCGTCGCGCTGGGCGGGCGGCAGCAGGCGCACGATGTCCGCAATAGGCCCGCGGCACAGCGGGCAGGTGGCTCTTTGAGCGGCCCAGGGCTGGATGCAGTGCAGGCAGAAGGAGTGCCTGCAGGGGTCCACACAAGCCGTGTTGGCCAGCTGGCCCAGGCAGATGGGGCACGTCTCGTCCCCAGGGGCCTCCTCTGGCTGCTCGTGCTGTTGCTGGCTCATGGCGCCTGCAGCTGCCCTGGCGTAGAGATGGTCTTCCCCTGGGGTAGGCTGCCCTGGTGCCAGGTGGTTATCAGCAGCCTGCGGTCAGGATGGCTCAGCGCCGCCTCGCGTCTCGCCGGCAGGACCTCGCCGCCTCGCGTCTCGCTGGCTGGACCTCGCCGCCTCGCGTGCCACCGGCAGGACTAGTACAGAGAGAAGCAGGAAGAAAATATTCTAGCAGCAAGTATACACGAACTTTCTAGGTTCATCCAAGTTGTCTATAGTACTAGAGCGGGAAAGATTCTTAGTATGGACTACAGGCATTGCTGTTACAATGGCAGCTCTGCTTATGATAGGTTATACTTCGAAGGCAAGACTATACTTAGGATAGGTGAGGTCCATAGAGGTACAGATATTCGATAACATTACCGAAGGACCTCGATGGCTCGTGTGCAGAAAGAAGGGCTTTGCGTGTGCCTCGTGCAACAGCTCCGCCTCTCGCCTTCCAGCAGTGGGACCTCGAGCTCGCGAGTACCACCAGCTGGACTGGCCGGGGGCGCGCTGCTCAAGGCACTTATGGCCAGCCACCTTTTGTGAGGCCGTAGGGTGACAGTGACTCAGCGATGGCATCACAAGGGTCTCGAGGTGGCCCTGATGTCAGCAGTGCCAGAGGTTGCCTGGCTGCGGTGAGACAATGGTGATGTGAGATGGCTGCTCCACGCTGACAGGAGCCGTGTCTGCCAGGCTGGGGTCCAGGCCAGGAGCTCGTCCCGCGGCCTGGGAACTGCCCCTGGGAGCCGGGGATGTCCTTGACGCGCAGCTGGACACCCGAGCGTCGGAGACATCCTGAAGAGAGCATGGAACCAACGAGTATAAAGCACAAAATGTGTAACAATAACCTGAAGGGATGTCTGAGATTGCTTAAGCGTTGTATTGGCCTTGCGTCGTGAGAAGACTCACCTCTATCCCCAAAATCCAGGCTGAAGGTGCTCTGTCACCCTTACCGTGAAAAAGTTTTGTCTCGTATTTAAGTGGAACCTCGTGTGTTCCAGCTGGCACCCATTGCCCCGTGTCCTGTCGTTGGACGTCACCGAGAAGAGCCTGGCTCCATCCTCCTGACACTCACCCTTTCCATATTTACAAAGATCAGTAAGGTCCCCCGTCAGTGTCCTTTTCTCCAAGCTAAAGAGAGCCAGCTCCCTCAGCCTTCCCTTGTCAGGGAGCTGCTCCACTTCCTTAGTCATCCTCGTGGTTCTGTGCTGGACTCTCTCAAGCAACTTGAAATCTAGATGGGTGTGAAAGTGCAGAATAGAGGGCTTTCAAGAATCTTTTTGGTTTCCTCTTTGTAGCTGCATGGGAAGCTGGAACGGCTGCCGGTTGTTGCGAGGCTGATGTTTGGGACTTCAGAAGGCTAGGCTTTGAGCAGCAAAATGTCAAATCGGCAGAAAATCCTGGAGGCTGATATTATGGATAAGCAAAATGGGAAGAGGCATGCGTTCAGCTAGTCTGGTTTCCAATTTAAAAGTCAGTCGGTGTAGCCAGGCACGATTCATAGCGAGAAATATTTTCCCCAAATGTATCCACGTTGTCCTTGGGCTTCATTTAGGTAGGCTTTCCCGTCTTCCACGCACAGGCTCGTTCCGCAGAGGTATGAGTGTCAGACCACCGTGATGGAGAGTTTATTTTGTTTTAATGTTGAAGTCCAGTTTTTAGCATTTCCTTGAAAGGAAGCAGATGTCAGATTGTCCTCAGTGCCCGTCTCTCCTCAGCTTCTTCCTCCAGCTGAAAGGGAATCAAATTCGTACGGTGTCTGTGGGAGAACAGTGTCCTCCAGTTCTTGTTCTGTTGCTTCTTGTTCTTCTCTATCAATGGAAATGTCACTTAGCAAAAGAAGGGAGTTTTCTGCTGCGGACGTCTAAGCTGGCCACACCAGCTTTCAGGTTGCAAAGCACAAAAGGTGACTTTTGACAATTTTGACGGGCGATGTACAGGCGAATATTGGGCATTGTATATAGATGCTATCAAGAGA
This sequence comes from Anser anser, assembly GCF_964211835.1. Lineage (NCBI taxonomy): Eukaryota > Metazoa > Chordata > Aves > Anseriformes > Anatidae > Anser > Anser anser. The sequence goes on from NC_139730.1 coordinate 11,652,866, forward strand.
TGCTGCCCTGCTCCTTTATTTTGCCTTGTGGAAGAGCTGCTTTGTAGGCTGAAGAATTGGACTTAAACCCTCGAGAAGGCTGAAAAAAATATTGTTTGCGTGGAAGGGAACGGACAGAGTAATGAAGTCACTTATCTTGAAAAGTAGAGTTTAAAGATAGTGCCCAAACATGATCTGCAGTTCTGGGAGGCAGGGTTTCAGAGGGTCAGCCGTTCCTTAATTTACCCAAAGACTTGTTTGTGGGGAAGGGTTTGGATGGGACTCGGGTGCCTTTCAGAGGACAGAAAGACGTTTGGTAGCACGAGTGGTATGACTTGTCTGTGGTTAGGAGGTAAGTTTGCATGGGACAAAATATCACTTCTGATTGATCGCAACCTTGTGTGTTTTTATTATTAACAGCTCTGTACTGGTTTGTCCGAGAGAGCTTTGGGCTTCCTATGGAAGAATTTAACCCCCAGATGATTGAAACAAGCAATCTGCTGGCCTTAGGAGTCAATTTGGAACCTTAGGTTGCTTTATACTCCTAATTTAACTATTTTTCGGGTTTTTTTGGCAGCCTGCAGGGTCATTGCACTAGTGGTTTTGGTGGTGAAGGAGGGAAGAGAAAATAATTTGTGCTATGGTATTAAGAGTAACGGGGTGGAATAAGATCTTGTCTGTGCTCCATGAGATCGGCACTCATGAAAGGAATGTGAAAGCTCCACCTGAAGAAATCTTCAGGCAAAAGGCCACGTGTTTTAGGGCAAAGTGATGTCATCATCAGGATCTGCATTTTCTGCAAATACCTGTTGTTAATTTAAAAGGTGAACTTTTCACAGAATCACAGAATGTTGGGGATTGGAAGGGACCGTGAAAGCTCCTGTAGTCCGGTCCCCCTGCTGGAGCAGGAACACCTAAATGAGGCCACAAAGGAACTCGTCCAAGCGGATTTTGAAAGTCTCCAGAGAAGGAGACTCCCCAACCCCCTGGGCAGCCGTTGACCACAAGTCACCACTAGGCAATGTTCTGTGATTAAAGGCAAGCATTGAGAGAGGTATCAGGCTAATTACGAAAAGCCATCTCGGAAGAGACCGAACCCAGGAGTGGGCCCCAACGAATCAAGAACAAAGTGTCACTTCAGAGACGTGAGACTCCCATCACGGAGCTGGGAGTCAGGCACGCATCCCCAGCAAAGGTTCAGTGGGTTTCGGATGGCGTGTAGGCAAGAACAGTTTGTGCAGCGCAGGAAGCTCTGAGGGAGAGAGGCGCTCCATTTTGGGTGGAAAAGGAGTCCTTTTTCTATCAAAAGAGACAGAAGAAGACATAGGACACCACCTCCTTTGAGCAGCTGAAAGACGCTGCTAATTTCTGTGTTTCACCTGAGACAAGCGATAGGCACCGCTGCTTCCTAGTCTCTGAGAATGGCACCTTTCGCAGAGCAATTCCTCCTTCTCAGACAGCCCGTTGCTCTTCTAGTTGCTTCCTTTTGCCCTTGGTGGTGGTGTCTTCAGGAAGTCTCTGGTTCTTAGGTACCCTTAGGCTGCACTTGCAGGAGGCCAGCAGCGCCTTGCAAGGATGCTGCGCGTTGCCAGGCGCGGTTCCCCAGCTGGCAAGCATTCTCTTCTGCCAGGCTTTTAGGAGACTTTTGCTGTCAGCCTTTTTCCCAGTCGGGCCAGGTCACCTTTGTGGCTGCTCCCATCCCCAACGCTTTCCCATTCCCATGATGACTTCTCATCCCCCAAATGACTTCTCATCCCCAAGTCTCACTTGGGGACCCGCCACTCGCAGGCATTCCCCGTCAACAGCAGACATCCCCAAACCACCACTTTGCGGCACGGACAGCGGGAGAGGGCTGCGTTCAGCACCGCTCCCCTCCCCCCCCCTCCCCCTGACCTATGCAGGAAGAAGCGCAGGCAGAGGCTTTGCAGGGTGGAAAAGTCATAATTTAATAGTGGGTTAATTGTGGCTGCCACCCCCAGCCCGTCCCCACGTGAGGCGCGGCCGCCCGCTCAGTTGCGGCGCCTGGCCTGGCGGCCCGCGTGGTCGCCAGAGCCCAGCTCCTCCTCTTGGATCCAACGTAGCCAGGCTAGGTCGTCGTCATCGTCGACGTACCACAGGGGCTGTGGCAGCATGTGTCTGTCCCGCTGCAAGCGCCAGGAGCGGCTGCGGAAGAACTGTTGTGCTTCGTCAGGGCCGCGCTCCCTGCGCCGGGGCGAGATGCTGCGGGAGCGGTAGCTGGAAGGGCTCCTGTGGCGCCGCTGCTGCTGCTGCCGCCCCATCCCCGCGTCGCGATGCAGTCTTCCGCGGGGCTGGTGGGCCGAGGCGTCGCGCTGGGCGGGCGGCAGCAGGCGCACGATGTCCGCAATAGGCCCGCGGCACAGCGGGCAGGTGGCTCTTTGAGCGGCCCAGGGCTGGATGCAGTGCAGGCAGAAGGAGTGCCTGCAGGGGTCCACACAAGCCGTGTTGGCCAGCTGGCCCAGGCAGATGGGGCACGTCTCGTCCCCAGGGGCCTCCTCTGGCTGCTCGTGCTGTTGCTGGCTCATGGCGCCTGCAGCTGCCCTGGCGTAGAGATGGTCTTCCCCTGGGGTAGGCTGCCCTGGTGCCAGGTGGTTATCAGCAGCCTGCGGTCAGGATGGCTCAGCGCCGCCTCGCGTCTCGCCGGCAGGACCTCGCCGCCTCGCGTCTCGCTGGCTGGACCTCGCCGCCTCGCGTGCCACCGGCAGGACTAGTACAGAGAGAAGCAGGAAGAAAATATTCTAGCAGCAAGTATACACGAACTTTCTAGGTTCATCCAAGTTGTCTATAGTACTAGAGCGGGAAAGATTCTTAGTATGGACTACAGGCATTGCTGTTACAATGGCAGCTCTGCTTATGATAGGTTATACTTCGAAGGCAAGACTATACTTAGGATAGGTGGGGTCCATAGAGGTACAGATATTCGATAACATTACCGAAGGACCTCGATGGCTCGTGTGCAGAAAGAAGGGCTTTGCGTGTGCCTCGTGCAACAGCTCCGCCTCTCGCCTTCCAGCAGTGGGACCTCGAGCTCGCGAGTACCACCAGCTGGACTGGCCGGGGGCGCGCTGCTCAAGGCACTTATGGCCAGCCACCTTTTGTGAGGCCGTAGGGTGACAGTGACTCAGCGATGGCATCACAAGGGTCTCGAGGTGGCCCTGATGTCAGCAGTGCCAGAGGTTGCCTGGCTGCGGTGAGACAATGGTGATGTGAGATGGCTGCTCCACGCTGACAGGAGCCGTGTCTGCCAGGCTGGGGTCCAGGCCAGGAGCTCGTCCCGCGGCCTGGGAACTGCCCCTGGGAGCCGGGGATGTCCTTGACGCGCAGCTGGACACCCGAGCGTCGGAGACATCCTGAAGAGAGCATGGAACCAACGAGTATAAAGCACAAAATGTGTAACAATAACCTGAAGGGATGTCTGAGATTGCTTAAGCGTTGTATTGGCCTTGCGTCGTGAGAAGACTCACCTCTATCCCCAAAATCCAGGCTGAAGGTGCTCTGTCACCCTTACCGTGAAAAAGTTTTGTCTCGTATTTAAGTGGAACCTCGTGTGTTCCAGCTGGCACCCATTGCCCCGTGTCCTGTCGTTGGACGTCACCGAGAAGAGCCTGGCTCCATCCTCCTGACACTCACCCTTTCCATATTTACAAAGATCAGTAAGGTCCCCCGTCAGTGTCCTTTTCTCCAAGCTAAAGAGAGCCAGCTCCCTCAGCCTTCCCTTGTCAGGGAGCTGCTCCACTTCCTTAGTCATCCTCGTGGTTCTGTGCTGGACTCTCTCAAGCAACTTGAAATCTAGATGGGTGTGAAAGTGCAGAATAGAGGGCTTTCAAGAATCTTTTTGGTTTCCTCTTTGTAGCTGCATGGGAAGCTGGAACGGCTGCCGGTTGTTGCGAGGCTGATGTTTGGGACTTCAGAAGGCTAGGCTTTGAGCAGCAAAATGTCAAATCGGCAGAAAATCCTGGAGGCTGATATTATGGATAAGCAAAATGGGAAGAGGCATGCGTTCAGCTAGTCTGGTTTCCAATTTAAAAGTCAGTCGGTGTAGCCAGGCACGATTCATAGCGAGAAATATTTTCCCCAAATGTATCCACGTTGTCCTTGGGCTTCATTTAGGTAGGCTTTCCCGTCTTCCACGCACAGGCTCGTTCCGCAGAGGTATGAGTGTCAGACCACCGTGATGGAGAGTTTATTTTGTTTTAATGTTGAAGTCCAGTTTTTAGCATTTCCTTGAAAGGAAGCAGATGTCAGATTGTCCTCAGTGCCCGTCTCTCCTCAGCTTCTTCCTCCAGCTGAAAGGGAATCAAATTCGTACGGTGTCTGTGGGAGAACAGTGTCCTCCAGTTCTTGTTCTGTTGCTTCTTGTTCTTCTCTATCAATGGAAATGTCACTTAGCAAAAGAAGGGAGTTTTCTGCTGCGGACGTCTAAGCTGGCCACACCAGCTTTCAGGTTCCAAAGCACAAAAGGTGACTTTTGACAATTTTGACGGGCGATGTACAGGCGAATATTGGGCATTGTATATAGATGCTATCAAGAGATGCTGCCCTGCTCCTTTATTTTGCCTTGTGGAAGAGCTGCTTTGTAGGCTGAAGAATTGGACTTAAACCCTCGAGAAGGCTGAAAAAAATATTGTTTGCGTGGAAGGGAACGGACAGAGTAATGAAGTCACTTATCTTGAAAAGTAGAGTTTAAAGATAGTGCCCAAACATGATCTGCAGTTCTGGGAGGCAGGGTTTCAGAGGGTCAGCCGTTCCTTAATTTACCCAAAGACTTGTTTGTGGGGAAGGGTTTGGATGGGACTCGGGTGCCTTTCAGAGGACAGAAAGACGTTTGGTAGCACGAGTGGTATGACTTGTCTGTGGTTAGGAGGTAAGTTTGCATGGGACAAAATATCACTTCTGATTGATCGCAACCTTGTGTGTTTTTATTATTAACAGCTCTGTACTGGTTTGTCCGAGAGAGCTTTGGGCTTCCTATGGAAGAATTTAACCCCCAGATGATTGAAACAAGCAATCTGCTGGCCTTAGGAGTCAATTTGGAACCTTAGGTTGCTTTATACTCCTAATTTAACTATTTTTCGGGTTTTTTTGGCAGCCTGCAGGGTCATTGCACTAGTGGTTTTGGTGGTGAAGGAGGGAAGAGAAAATAATTTGTGCTATGGTATTAAGAGTAACGGGGTGGAATAAGATCTTGTCTGTGCTCCATGAGATCGGCACTCATGAAAGGAATGTGAAAGCTCCACCTGAAGAAATCTTCAGGCAAAAGGCCACGTGTTTTAGGGCAAAGTGATGTCATCATCAGGATCTGCATTTTCTGCAAATACCTGTTGTTAATTTAAAAGGTGAACTTTTCACAGAATCACAGAATGTTGGGGATTGGAAGGGACCGTGAAAGCTCCTGTAGTCCGGTCCCCCTGCTGGAGCAGGAACACCTAAATGAGGCCACAAAGGAACTCGTCCAAGCGGATTTTGAAAGTCTCCAGAGAAGGAGACTCCCCAACCCCCTGGGCAGCCGTTGACCACAAGTCACCACTAGGCAATGTTCTGTGATTAAAGGCAAGCATTGAGAGAGGTATCAGGCTAATTACGAAAAGCCATCTCGGAAGAGACCGAACCCAGGAGTGGGCCCCAACGAATCAAGAACAAAGTGTCACTTCAGAGACGTGAGACTCCCATCACGGAGCTGGGAGTCAGGCACGCATCCCCAGCAAAGGTTCAGTGGGTTTCGGATGGCGTGTAGGCAAGAACAGTTTGTGCAGCGCAGGAAGCTCTGAGGGAGAGAGGCGCTCCATTTTGGGTGGAAAAGGAGTCCTTTTTCTATCAAAAGAGACAGAAGAAGACATAGGACACCACCTCCTTTGAGCAGCTGAAAGACGCTGCTAATTTCTGTGTTTCACCTGAGACAAGCGATAGGCACCGCTGCTTCCTAGTCTCTGAGAATGGCACCTTTCGCAGAGCAATTCCTCCTTCTCAGACAGCCCGTTGCTCTTCTAGTTGCTTCCTTTTGCCCTTGGTGGTGGTGTCTTCAGGAAGTCTCTGGTTCTTAGGTACCCTTAGGCTGCACTTGCAGGAGGCCAGCAGCGCCTTGCAAGGATGCTGCGCGTTGCCAGGCGCGGTTCCCCAGCTGGCAAGCATTCTCTTCTGCCAGGCTTTTAGGAGACTTTTGCTGTCAGCCTTTTTCCCAGTCGGGCCAGGTCACCTTTGTGGCCGCTCCCATCCCCAACGCTTTCCCATTCCCATGATGACTTCTCATCCCCCAAATGACTTCTCATCCCCAAGTCTCACTTGGGGACCCGCCACTCGCAGGCATTCCCCGTCAACAGCAGACATCCCCAAACCACCACTTTGCGGCACGGACAGCGGGAGAGGGCTGCGTTCAGCACCGCTCCCCTCCCCCCCCCTCCCCCCGACCTATGCAGGAAGAAGCGCAGGCAGAGGCTTTGCAGGGTGGAAAAGTCATAATTTAATAGTGGGTTAATTGTGGCTGCCACCCCCAGCCCGTCCCCACGTGAGGCGCGGCCGCCCGCTCAGTTGCGGCGCCTGGCCTGGCGGCCCGCGTGGTCGCCAGAGCCCAGCTCCTCCTCTTGGATCCAACGTAGCCAGGCTAGGTCGTCGTCATCGTCGACGTACCACAGGGGCTGTGGCAGCATGTGTCTGTCCCGCTGCAAGCGCCAGGAGCGGCTGCGGAAGAACTGTTGTGCTTCGTCAGGGCCGCGCTCCCTGCGCCGGGGCGAGATGCTGCGGGAGCGGTAGCTGGAAGGGCTCCTGTGGCGCCGCTGCTGCTGCTGCCGCCCCATCCCCGCGTCGCGATGCAGTCTTCCGCGGGGCTGGTGGGCCGAGGCGTCGCGCTGGGCGGGCGGCAGCAGGCGCACGATGTCCGCAATAGGCCCGCGGCACAGCGGGCAGGTGGCTCTTTGAGCGGCCCAGGGCTGGATGCAGTGCAGGCAGAAGGAGTGCCTGCAGGGGTCCACACAAGCCGTGTTGGCCAGCTGGCCCAGGCAGATGGGGCACGTCTCGTCCCCAGGGGCCTCCTCTGGCTGCTCGTGCTGTTGCTGGCTCATGGCGCCTGCAGCTGCCCTGGCGTAGAGATGGTCTTCCCCTGGGGTAGGCTGCCCTGGTGCCAGGTGGTTATCAGCAGCCTGCGGTCAGGATGGCTCAGCGCCGCCTCGCGTCTCGCCGGCAGGACCTCGCCGCCTCGCGTCTCGCTGGCTGGACCTCGCCGCCTCGCGTGCCACCGGCAGGACTAGTACAGAGAGAAGCAGGAAGAAAATATTCTAGCAGCAAGTATACACGAACTTTCTAGGTTCATCCAAGTTGTCTATAGTACTAGAGCGGGAAAGATTCTTAGTATGGACTACAGGCATTGCTGTTACAATGGCAGCTCTGCTTATGATAGGTTATACTTCGAAGGCAAGACTATACTTAGGATAGGTGAGGTCCATAGAGGTACAGATATTCGATAACATTACCGAAGGACCTCGATGGCTCGTGTGCAGAAAGAAGGGCTTTGCGTGTGCCTCGTGCAACAGCTCCGCCTCTCGCCTTCCAGCAGTGGGACCTCGAGCTCGCGAGTACCACCAGCTGGACTGGCCGGGGGCGCGCTGCTCAAGGCACTTATGGCCAGCCACCTTTTGTGAGGCCGTAGGGTGACAGTGACTCAGCGATGGCATCACAAGGGTCTCGAGGTGGCCCTGATGTCAGCAGTGCCAGAGGTTGCCTGGCTGCGGTGAGACAATGGTGATGTGAGATGGCTGCTCCACGCTGACAGGAGCCGTGTCTGCCAGGCTGGGGTCCAGGCCAGGAGCTCGTCCCGCGGCCTGGGAACTGCCCCTGGGAGCCGGGGATGTCCTTGACGCGCAGCTGGACACCCGAGCGTCGGAGACATCCTGAAGAGAGCATGGAACCAACGAGTATAAAGCACAAAATGTGTAACAATAACCTGAAGGGATGTCTGAGATTGCTTAAGCGTTGTATTGGCCTTGCGTCGTGAGAAGACTCACCTCTATCCCCAAAATCCAGGCTGAAGGTGCTCTGTCACCCTTACCGTGAAAAAGTTTTGTCTCGTATTTAAGTGGAACCTCGTGTGTTCCAGCTGGCACCCATTGCCCCGTGTCCTGTCGTTGGACGTCACCGAGAAGAGCCTGGCTCCATCCTCCTGACACTCACCCTTTCCATATTTACAAAGATCAGTAAGGTCCCCCGTCAGTGTCCTTTTCTCCAAGCTAAAGAGAGCCAGCTCCCTCAGCCTTCCCTTGTCAGGGAGCTGCTCCACTTCCTTAGTCATCCTCGTGGTTCTGTGCTGGACTCTCTCAAGCAACTTGAAATCTAGATGGGTGTGAAAGTGCAGAATAGAGGGCTTTCAAGAATCTTTTTGGTTTCCTCTTTGTAGCTGCATGGGAAGCTGGAACGGCTGCCGGTTGTTGCGAGGCTGATGTTTGGGACTTCAGAAGGCTAGGCTTTGAGCAGCAAAATGTCAAATCGGCAGAAAATCCTGGAGGCTGATATTATGGATAAGCAAAATGGGAAGAGGCATGCGTTCAGCTAGTCTGGTTTCCAATTTAAAAGTCAGTCGGTGTAGCCAGGCACGATTCATAGCGAGAAATATTTTCCCCAAATGTATCCACGTTGTCCTTGGGCTTCATTTAGGTAGGCTTTCCCGTCTTCCACGCACAGGCTCGTTCCGCAGAGGTATGAGTGTCAGACCACCGTGATGGAGAGTTTATTTTGTTTTAATGTTGAAGTCCAGTTTTTAGCATTTCCTTGAAAGGAAGCAGATGTCAGATTGTCCTCAGTGCCCGTCTCTCCTCAGCTTCTTCCTCCAGCTGAAAGGGAATCAAATTCGTACGGTGTCTGTGGGAGAACAGTGTCCTCCAGTTCTTGTTCTGTTGCTTCTTGTTCTTCTCTATCAATGGAAATGTCACTTAGCAAAAGAAGGGAGTTTTCTGCTGCGGACGTCTAAGCTGGCCACACCAGCTTTCAGGTTGCAAAGCACAAAAGGTGACTTTTGACAATTTTGACGGGCGATGTACAGGCGAATATTGGGCATTGTATATAGATGCTATCAAGAGATGCTGCCCTGCTCCTTTATTTTGCCTTGTGGAAGAGCTGCTTTGTAGGCTGAAGAATTGGACTTAAACCCTCGAGAAGGCTGAAAAAAATATTGTTTGCGTGGAAGGGAACGGACAGAGTAATGAAGTCACTTATCTTGAAAAGTAGAGTTTAAAGATAGTGCCCAAACATGATCTGCAGTTCTGGGAGGCAGGGTTTCAGAGGGTCAGCCGTTCCTTAATTTACCCAAAGACTTGTTTGTGGGGAAGGGTTTGGATGGGACTCGGGTGCCTTTCAGAGGACAGAAAGACGTTTGGTAGCACGAGTGGTATGACTTGTCTGTGGTTAGGAGGTAAGTTTGCATGGGACAAAATATCACTTCTGATTGATCGCAACCTTGTGTGTTTTTATTATTAACAGCTCTGTACTGGTTTGTCCGAGAGAGCTTTGGGCTTCCTATGGAAGAATTTAGCCCCCAGATGATTGAAACAAGCAATCTGCTGGCCTTAGGAGTCAATTTGGAACCTTAGGTTGCTTTATACTCCTAATTTAACTATTTTTCGGGTTTTTTTGGCAGCCTGCAGGGTCATTGCACTAGTGGTTTTGGTGGTGAAGGAGGGAAGAGAAAATAATTTGTGCTATGGTATTAAGAGTAACGGGGTGGAATAAGATCTTGTCTGTGCTCCATGAGATCGGCACTCATGAAAGGAATGTGAAAGCTCCACCTGAAGAAATCTTCAGGCAAAAGGCCACGTGTTTTAGGGCAAAGTGATGTCATCATCAGGATCTGCATTTTCTGCAAATACCTGTTGTTAATTTAAAAGGTGAACTTTTCACAGAATCACAGAATGTTGGGGATTGGAAGGGACCGTGAAAGCTCCTGTAGTCCGGTCCCCCTGCTGGAGCAGGAACACCTAAATGAGGCCACAAAGGAACTCGTCCAAGCGGATTTTGAAAGTCTCCAGAGAAGGAGACTCCCCAACCCCCTGGGCAGCCGTTGACCACAAGTCACCACTAGGCAATGTTCTGTGATTAAAGGCAAGCATTGAGAGAGGTATCAGGCTAATTACGAAAAGCCATCTCGGAAGAGACCGAACCCAGGAGTGGGCCCCAACGAATCAAGAACAAAGTGTCACTTCAGAGACGTGAGACTCCCATCACGGAGCTGGGAGTCAGGCACGCATCCCCAGCAAAGGTTCAGTGGGTTTCGGATGGCGTGTAGGCAAGAACAGTTTGTGCAGCGCAGGAAGCTCTGAGGGAGAGAGGCGCTCCATTTTGGGTGGAAAAGGAGTCCTTTTTCTATCAAAAGAGACAGAAGAAGACATAGGACACCACCTCCTTTGAGCAGCTGAAAGACGCTGCTAATTTCTGTGTTTCACCTGAGACAAGCGATAGGCACCGCTGCTTCCTAGTCTCTGAGAATGGCACCTTTCGCAGAGCAATTCCTCCTTCTCAGACAGCCCGTTGCTCTTCTAGTTGCTTCCTTTTGCCCTTGGTGGTGGTGTCTTCAGGAAGTCTCTGGTTCTTAGGTACCCTTAGGCTGCACTTGCAGGAGGCCAGCAGCGCCTTGCAAGGATGCTGCGCGTTGCCAGGCGCGGTTCCCCAGCTGGCAAGCATTCTCTTCTGCCAGGCTTTTAGGAGACTTTTGCTGTCAGCCTTTTTCCCAGTCGGGCCAGGTCACCTTTGTGGCCGCTCCCATCCCCAACGCTTTCCCATTCCCATGATGACTTCTCATCCCCCAAATGACTTCTCATCCCCAAGTCTCACTTGGGGACCCGCCACTCGCAGGCATTCCCCGTCAACAGCAGACATCCCCAAACCACCACTTTGCGGCACGGACAGCGGGAGAGGGCTGCGTTCAGCACCGCTCCCCTCCCCCCCCCTCCCCCCGACCTATGCAGGAAGAAGCGCAGGCAGAGGCTTTGCAGGGTGGAAAAGTCATAATTTAATAGTGGGTTAATTGTGGCTGCCACCCCCAGCCCGTCCCCACGTGAGGCGCGGCCGCCCGCTCAGTTGCGGCGCCTGGCCTGGCGGCCCGCGTGGTCGCCAGAGCCCAGCTCCTCCTCTTGGATCCAACGTAGCCAGGCTAGGTCGTCGTCATCGTCGACGTACCACAGGGGCTGTGGCAGCATGTGTCTGTCCCGCTGCAAGCGCCAGGAGCGGCTGCGGAAGAACTGTTGTGCTTCGTCAGGGCCGCGCTCCCTGCGCCGGGGCGAGATGCTGCGGGAGCGGTAGCTGGAAGGGCTCCTGTGGCGCCGCTGCTGCTGCTGCCGCCCCATCCCCGCGTCGCGATGCAGTCTTCCGCGGGGCTGGTGGGCCGAGGCGTCGCGCTGGGCGGGCGGCAGCAGGCGCACGATGTCCGCAATAGGCCCGCGGCACAGCGGGCAGGTGGCTCTTTGAGCGGCCCAGGGCTGGATGCAGTGCAGGCAGAAGGAGTGCCTGCAGGGGTCCACACAAGCCGTGTTGGCCAGCTGGCCCAGGCAGATGGGGCACGTCTCGTCCCCAGGGGCCTCCTCTGGCTGCTCGTGCTGTTGCTGGCTCATGGCGCCTGCAGCTGCCCTGGCGTAGAGATGGTCTTCCCCTGGGGTAGGCTGCCCTGGTGCCAGGTGGTTATCAGCAGCCTGCGGTCAGGATGGCTCAGCGCCGCCTCGCGTCTCGCCGGCAGGACCTCGCCGCCTCGCGTCTCGCTGGCTGGACCTCGCCGCCTCGCGTGCCACCGGCAGGACTAGTACAGAGAGAAGCAGGAAGAAAATATTCTAGCAGCAAGTATACACGAACTTTCTAGGTTCATCCAAGTTGTCTATAGTACTAGAGCGGGAAAGATTCTTAGTATGGACTACAGGCATTGCTGTTACAATGGCAGCTCTGCTTATGATAGGTTATACTTCGAAGGCAAGACTATACTTAGGATAGGTGAGGTCCATAGAGGTACAGATATTCGATAACATTACCGAAGGACCTCGATGGCTCGTGTGCAGAAAGAAGGGCTTTGCGTGTGCCTCGTGCAACAGCTCCGCCTCTCGCCTTCCAGCAGTGGGACCTCGAGCTCGCGAGTACCACCAGCTGGACTGGCCGGGGGCGCGCTGCTCAAGGCACTTATGGCCAGCCACCTTTTGTGAGGCCGTAGGGTGACAGTGACTCAGCGATGGCATCACAAGGGTCTCGAGGTGGCCCTGATGTCAGCAGTGCCAGAGGTTGCCTGGCTGCGGTGAGACAATGGTGATGTGAGATGGCTGCTCCACGCTGACAGGAGCCGTGTCTGCCAGGCTGGGGTCCAGGCCAGGAGCTCGTCCCGCGGCCTGGGAACTGCCCCTGGGAGCCGGGGATGTCCTTGACGCGCAGCTGGACACCCGAGCGTCGGAGACATCCTGAAGAGAGCATGGAACCAACGAGTATAAAGCACAAAATGTGTAACAATAACCTGAAGGGATGTCTGAGATTGCTTAAGCGTTGTATTGGCCTTGCGTCGTGAGAAGACTCACCTCTATCCCCAAAATCCAGGCTGAAGGTGCTCTGTCACCCTTACCGTGAAAAAGTTTTGTCTCGTATTTAAGTGGAACCTCGTGTGTTCCAGCTGGCACCCATTGCCCCGTGTCCTGTCGTTGGACGTCACCGAGAAGAGCCTGGCTCCATCCTCCTGACACTCACCCTTTCCATATTTACAAAGATCAGTAAGGTCCCCCGTCAGTGTCCTTTTCTCCAAGCTAAAGAGAGCCAGCTCCCTCAGCCTTCCCTTGTCAGGGAGCTGCTCCACTTCCTTAGTCATCCTCGTGGTTCTGTGCTGGACTCTCTCAAGCAACTTGAAATCTAGATGGGTGTGAAAGTGCAGAATAGAGGGCTTTCAAGAATCTTTTTGGTTTCCTCTTTGTAGCTGCATGGGAAGCTGGAACGGCTGCCGGTTGTTGCGAGGCTGATGTTTGGGACTTCAGAAGGCTAGGCTTTGAGCAGCAAAATGTCAAATCGGCAGAAAATCCTGGAGGCTGATATTATGGATAAGCAAAATGGGAAGAGGCATGCGTTCAGCTAGTCTGGTTTCCAATTTAAAAGTCAGTCGGTGTAGCCAGGCACGATTCATAGCGAGAAATATTTTCCCCAAATGTATCCACGTTGTCCTTGGGCTTCAGGAACCAGTGGCTGCCTCTGCTCGTCACTCCTTGCGTGTTGTGTATTTCTGTGGGCATTGGCTTTGTTTCTCCCCATTGGTAATTCAGGGGAAGGCACGAGATGTCTTCTAATCTCTTTATGCCAAAGTCATGTCTTCGTGTTGTTACAGGGAGTTGTTTGGGTTCTTGAGGAATCGTTAGGCTTCTCTCTGCCATGTTGCTAACTGATTCCATTACTGGATGGGAAATACAGTTGCGTGGAGCTCTTCTTACTACAGTTAAAACTTCCTTGTGTTTTTGTGGTGTTCTGTTTTGGAGACCAAAGGATAGTACAAGCCTTCTTATCATAAGATTGCACTGGATGCTTGTTTTCAATTGGACCGTCAAAATGCTTCTCAGCTTCCTTTTTCCCTTTTCTGTTCACTCATCCCTCAGCAATCCTGTTCTTAAGGAATGGCTCTGGATTTGGCTGCTCAAAAAACCCATTGAAATTCATCTTAAATTTCATTGTTTGCTGTACTCCACAAACTTTAGGGCAATAGACTTTCATCAAGCTTTCACTTTGGGACTTCCCTGAACGGGGCAGGCATCGATATAGGCTGGGAGCATCCCTCAGGAGCTTCTCTGGGGACCGACGGTCACTCTTTTCCTGTAGCTCTTTTGTGTGCTGTTGGGACTCTTCTCCCATGTGCATTCCTTTGTGTTCTGCTGTGTAATGGGGCTCATGCTTCGTTATTTCTTTGGTGAGGGAACGTGTGGATCTCTCTTCTGGCTTTGTCAGAACAGCTGCAGAAATGGAAGGTCTTTGAAAACTACGTCAGATGGGATTGAAACGCATGAATGGGTTCAGAAGCTTGCAAAACAGGAATACTGACACATCTGAGGCCAACACAAATCTGATTTCTTTAGGAATGGAGCAAAGTGCTTCCTTTTTTTAACAGCAAGACTTGGCTTTACTCATGTTCATACTGGCTGGCCTCTATAGGTACGTGCCTTGCCTTTCCTTCTGAATAAATTGCCGGACCATAAGTGGGTGGATGATTTGTTTGTTTTGGCATAATGTTTGCTTTATACAGGCATTTCTCAAGTTTACAGCAAACAGAGGAGCTAGGTCATGAGCTGTGCAAAGTCCGTAACATGAGGGAAAGAAGAGAACAAGGAAAAGCTGGCTTGTGAAATTGTCTCTTCGAAACTGGAAAAATCTCTTCTCCCCTTTTCCCCTGCTAACCTGCACACCATTTCCTTAAGCTGACATTGCTACATCAAATGCCTGCAAGCCTGAACGATTGTGTCAGTGCTGCTTGTTTCTGCTGCTCGCAGTCATTGCTCGAAACCGAGTGCGCTGTAGGTGGGCATCCCGTCGTGTCGGTTCTGATGCAACGCGTGGAAATGCCCGTTCGGGGCGAGGGGAACGGCAGGCACCTCGTGGTGTGCTTGTTCTCCGCATTCGGTAACCTCAGTGGTGACCTCCTCTGGCCCGGGGGGTTTAAATCTGGGTAGAAGGAGGCAAGATGGCCTGGCAAATGCGTTAAGGCAGCTGAGATGTTTATTTACTAATAAAATAGCATTTCTTTATCGTAGAAATAAGCATTGTGTGGTGCTGGGATGCAGACAGAGGGGTATTGGTACCAGCTGCAGAGGTCTGCATTACTGAGTTTGTACAATTACTGTGTCCTTAAGAAAAGGGAGAAACTTGACTGTGTTGGCTAAATGGGTATAGCCGAAAGCAATCTCCACAGCTTATCTCAAGACAAGTTTGAGAAACCAGATAGTACTTGTTGCTATCTCTTGCTCTCCTCGTGCCACCCAGGCGTCGAGCAGCTCTGCGTCATGTCTGTCAGCACAGCGTGCCACGCAGACCTCCTGCGAGTGCCTTTACCAAGAAGCTGTGCCTCGTGAAGCACGAGTAGAAGAACGACAGTTCCTTCTGCTACATCTGGAAGAAGCACTCTTCCAGCACATGAAAATTTTCAAACTGCTGTCAACTTCATCTTGGCTTTCCCTGTGGGTCAGTGATCCGGGCTGGGCCCTAGCCATATCAAGGGAGTAACTAGGTACAAACGTTAACTCTCTGAGCATATGTAATTGTCTAATTGTGTATCTTGAAAATATGATATCTAATTGCTCTGCTGAGGAAGTGCAGGTTTTTATGGAGCTGGCAGTGTTTGCGTAGGTGTAGCCTGTCCTGCCGCTGGTGGGCACAGAACGAAACCAGTAACCAAGCCTGTACCTTGCACTGGGAGGAGGCAGCTTGTAGCTGCCAGCAAAACCGCAGCAGTGACCTTTGCTTGGTAAAAAAGCGAGAGGCTGGATTATTCCACAAAACTGTCACAGAGCTCCTAAGCATCTCGTAGCCCTCCTGCAAGGGGGCTGTACATCTCCAGCAGGTATTTTGCTTTGTCTGTATGTCACTCTTGGCACCTTTTCAATTGCGTAACTATCAAAATCAGTCTCTTTTGACAGCTAAACTGCTTCATAAGGATACACAGTTGAGAGCTTGGAAAAAAGCAAATCTTAAATTTCGGAGAAAGGAAAAGGTTATTCTTGATGGGCTATAAGGATGCTACCCTGTAGGATAGGTGGGCTTGGGGTTTTTTGACAGCTTGTTTTGGGAGTATAGCACAGCTGCAGCAAAGACTTCATGAAGTTTTTATAATCCCTTAATGGTAAGGGCAGACAGATTGCTGCGGCAGGTTTCAGGCTCCGAGTGTAACAGTGCCTTAAGTATTAAGCTCTGTCTGTGAAAATTGTTCCTGGGGTTAACAAAGGACTGAAGAAGACAATGCAGACACTTCTAGTCAACTTTTTTGCCTGCCTGCTTAGTGCTACAGAATCCCTTTTTAACTGAAGCAAGCTGTACCAGTAAAAACCTGGCCCTACAGAAACAGAGGGCTGGGGGAGAATGAGGTGCTTACGGCAGGGAATTGGTGTGCTGGGAGCTGCTGCCCTTTCTTGAATGTAGCTTTTAGATTTGCTTATACTGTAGCAGCATATTTATCAGCCCTAAACAAGCATCATTTCTTAACCATGAGCAGCGATTCTTTCCTCTTCTGCTGCATTGTGCTCTCTGACCTGTGCATGTGGCTGCAAGGTTTGTCACCTCTGCCTGCATCCTAACAGTGCGTTAAGGGCTTCGGGAGATTTCTCTCCGTGTGCTCTCAGGTACATGGTTTCCTCCTTGAGAAGTAGCTTAGCTGCAAACAAAATGTAGGTAACGTCAGTTGAATTCCTGCCAAATGTCTAATCTAATTATATGAAGCGAGGGCATGGCCCTGTGGCTGCTGGAAAAGGCAGCCCCTTCACGTAAGGAGAGGGTGGAGTTCAGGCATTAAAATGAAAAGATTATATATGCTAAAATTGCTCAGTATTTTTATATGTTCCCTCTTACTGTGCTATTGTGTCCCCTTTTGGCATCGCCATGACTGTTTTTTAAGAGCCAGCCATCTCTCCGCTGCGTTTCCATTCTGTTAACCAGCTCTTGGGAGGAGTTTCCAGTGCCGAGCTGCCCAGAGGCAGGGACCGAGAGACATCCGCTGGGCAACTCCGAGAGCCTGCAGGGATTAATCCTGCCTGGTTTATGGCGTGTGTCTCTTCTCAGCGCCTAAATCCTTGTACAGAGCTAGAGACGCGCATAAAGCTCCTTCCGGAGGGACCTGCTGTTGATGCACCTTCATAACTTCATTCCTTTCTCACGCAAGTAGTAGCTTCTCGAAGGCTTTACTGCCTCCTGCAGTGCTGGCAAAGCCTTACCCAGCTCGTCGACGGTGAGCGTGCTGCTGCTGGGACGGCGTGCAGATGCGTAGGGCTCAGTGCCCAGCGAGGCCAGACGAGCTTCCCTGTGTCTCCTGAGCCGTCAGGTGCTCAGCAGGATCACCAGGACGTTTTCCCCCTCGGCTGGCTGTCTCTTGGTCTTTGCAGCTGTGTTCAGGGCATTGTGCTATGTATGTAAGTAACTCGATTGTGGATCCTGCATCTGACCAGCAGTGTCTGAAGTTCTTTTTAAGAGATGTGCGCCTTGGCAGAGATTTAGTATCCTCCTGATCCAAGACAACCAAGAGGCTACTCCGATCATTCGTGCTCTTTTTGAGGCACCCTGAGTGTTGGTGGGTCAGAGGAAAGGCAACGGGCGTCCTTGTGACTGCCCCGTGGAACTCTGGAGTCTGGGGACCTGGGGCCTTCCAGCCTCCATCTGAGTTCCATTTGGTTGCCATTTAGTAATGATGCTGTTCTTATTGATAGTAGGTGGCACTTGACATGAGCTTGCTCTTTCACAGGGGAAACGTGTACCTGATGAGTGTGCATGTTCATTTTGGTGCGCAGCCAGGTCAGAATGTGCTTCTCAGCATCACTTTGGATTAGTCAGGGCTGCCTGTCAGCTCGAGCTGTGTTTAATTAGCACGACTTCTACTTACTCCTTGCTATTAAAGGGTCATTGGTTTTCTGTGACCCTCTCTGTTCAAGTTCAGGAGGACTTTTCTTCTAATAAGAGGCATTTCCCCCCGCACGCGCACACCGTGAAAGCCGTGTTGGCTCTGAACATGATACTCGCGTTCTTCTCTGAAAGCAGAAAAAAGGCATTTCATGGTTTGGATAGTGCAAAGGATTTTTTTTTTCTTGCCTTTAACTGCCAAATCACCAGTCTTTTCAAGCTCTCCAAGCCTGTCTGCAATTCATCCTCCAGGCTGCTTTTCCTTGCCAGGCAGATGAAACAGTCTCAGACTATTGAGGTGCATCTGTGTTAAATTACGCTATAAATCTGCAAAAGCAGCATTACTCCCAGTGATCCCAGCCTGCTCCATAGGTGAAGCCGCAGCGGTGGTCTCATCGAGTGAGGACTGCGCTCGTTGGTGGTACCAGTAAGTGCAAACTACGTCCCGCAGCCGCTGTATGCCATCGGAGCACCTGAATTTGCCTGATGGGGCTTATTCCTTGGAGATGCATGTGGCTATCTGGAAGTAACCTATTCTTTGGTAGGCTTGCCCCTTTTTCCTTCAAAAACCATTGCTTGAAAGGAAGGAGGTGGCATAGGTGTGCCTGAAGC
The DNA here is from genome assembly GCF_964211835.1 of Anser anser. NCBI lineage: Eukaryota > Metazoa > Chordata > Aves > Anseriformes > Anatidae > Anser > Anser anser. The sequence continues at coordinate 11,671,049 of NC_139730.1, forward strand.
TCTTTTTGCTGTTAGGTAACCTGGTATTTTAAGATTGGGAAAAGAAAAAAAATAGGTATGTGTGGAGGCCAGATTCAGAAGAGGACGTCTGCTGAGTTCTTGTCCTGCTCAGTGTCTTTTACAGACCCTTCACCACTGCCAATTTTTGTCTCATTTCCTCTATAGCATCCTCATAAATATCTGTTTCTGCTGGAACCTGATCCCGCACGGCTTTACGCAGCCTGTTTTTGCAAGCAGATGGTATCTTAAATGTCATGCTTCTGCTGGTCTGCAGGAGCCTTGCAGAGGCTGGGGTTGGTGACTGTAATATCAAGGTGTAGATCTCAAAAACAGTGTGTATGCGACGGTTCCCTCATCGGGCTGCAGCGCCGGGGTTGTGCGTGCAGCTGTGTGTGGGCAGCGCACCTGCACCGTTTGCAGCGGGTTTGGCTGGCTGTCAGGCCTTTATGCAGGGGGCTGTGCGTCTGACGTGTGCAGCAAGCCTCGGAAGATGGGCTGGAGCTGGGCCGGCAGTTGCTCTTTGTCTTTCTTCCTCTTCCCAGCCTAAACAAACAAACAAAGCCTCAGGTTTCATTAGGGGATTTTTTCTCGTTTTAAGCATTCAACTGTTCGTCTAGCTGTTCCAGCTCCATGCAACTCCTAATGAAGTGCATTAACCCTCTCTTTCTGGCAGACTGAGGTCTTTAGCCCTTTGTTACGTGTGTAGGAATACGCACACGTGGCTGCTGCAAACGTTTGGCTTAAACGTGAGTGGGGAAGGGGAGTCGAAGACTCTGCCCTGCATCACACAAACCACCTCCCCGAAAATGGTCTGTTTTGTTCCGAGATTCTGCGTGTGGAAGAACTAGGTTACTTTTTCCCTCTGTAACGTTCCCAGCTTTCACACTGAACTTGTATAAAGTCTTTGGAGAACAGAGTTCAGGAATGAACGTACAGGATGCTCTTGGTGCTGCTCTTGGTGAGATGATCAACATCCAGCCTGAGCCTCACTTAGAGAAGTCACCTGGCAACGTGTTCAGATGGGGGTTACACAGTTAACATTTTTAGGAAGTTCACAGGATCTTGGGAAAGACTTCAGTCAGTTTGCTTCCCAAGTAGGGGAAGTGAGACTTCATTTGGGTTCACCCCTTCCTGTGAAAACTGGAATTGTAGTATGTCAGCTTGACAGCCCTGTGCATCCGTGAGTAAGGAGTGAGTGTCGTGCTCTGCGGTTGTCCATCCCTGTCCCTTCCCAACAATTTAGACTTAAATACTGTTTGTATGCCTCACCTTTTTTTTTCCCCCCCTGCCTATGAAGCACTGAACAAAACTAACTGCATAAGCTGAAGATTAAGTCATTTGGTCAAGTGATTCAAGAGAAGCGACTCGTAGTGTTTAAAAAGCATCTGTAGCATTGATGTGGAAGGAGCCTCCCACATGTGGGACATCTGACATGGCATGCAGCCGCCTGCTGCAGTCTGCAGCCAGCTTTGCCACTACCAGCTTTAAACTGAAACAGAGAATATTAACCTACTTTTTCCAGTTTTTCTGTTGTTTTTCACAACATTGAGGACGCTAAAACCAGGTCACTCTAGTGCTGTTTGTGGCTCTGAAAAAAAAGAAATATTTTTTGTTGGGGCCAGTTGGGAAGTAGCACGGGCAGAGGCAGGACAAGAGGTGGGAGGTCATGGAAGGACGAGGTGAGGCGCTGGGATGAGGAGGCGTGAAGCTGATGGAGGTGTTTGTGTGGAAGAGAGCAAAGCTGTAAGTGAAAGGTTTGCTAATCTCATTTTAATAAAGGAAGAGCGCTGATGCCTGGGAAGCTGTTAATGTATGCAGTGAAACACGGGACACAAAGCCAGCTTGTTCCTCTAAACTTAAGAGTGTAAGCTAATAAAAGGAGTTGACAGGTGCTGAGAATGTGTGTGAACGCATCGTGTGTCCTGGTTTCAAAAAAAAAAAACAAACCAAACTCATAACCTTCGCACTGGCTGTTAGACCTTCTCCAGAGGGTGGAGGGCTTGTCCCGATCCGCGGCAGAGCAAGTGAAGCTTTGTGCAGCTGAAGGCTTCACTTTTTGCATGGAATGAGCGTGCAAGTTGGTGATCTCATATCCGTACATTTATAACATCTCAGTTGAGAGCCCTGGAGGATTTTATAGTGTTTGAAGTCACATGGAAAAGAGCAGATCTTGCCTGGAAAACACTCCCCAGATCAAGACACTTACCAAAAGTATTGCGTGCGCACATGGGGTGGACGTTGGAGGAAACAGTGGGAAGGCACGTGCCATGTCCTAAAGCAAGAGTTGTGGAGATGCTTTGAGAAATGGAGTCCCTGTTTTCATACAGAGTGGGATGAGGTCACTCATCCCAACAGAATATGGGGCTTTCTTCAAGATCTTGGCTTTAAAAAGGAGGATAAAGGAATTGTAGGGTTGAAGTGCTTCCACTTGTTAGCTGGGTAACCCATACACCACGCGTTTGCAGCCTAGTACATTTTGAATCCCTTGTGAATCGAAAGTGCACATGGAGCTGGATCAGGCCTGCTTGATTTGATTTGAGGAAAGGATTCACTTGCGATATTGATTCAGACAGATACTGTCTGAAACTGTGCCACAAAGCAAGACTGACAGCTCTTGTCCTTGTCTCAGAGGTCTCCGGAGCATCTCAAGCAGGTCAAAGAAATTTTTGGTGCACGGGAAGCAAGCTTTGCCTTCGAAGGGTAGAAGTAAGGATTGCTCTGACTTGTTTGCGCTAGTGTCATTTGCTTTGTCCTTCGCTACTGCTGCTTTCAAACTGAGGGACTTTGTTGGGGAAACAGGGTGGCTTCAAGCAGTGTCTGTACTGAAGCAGAGCTGTGGCGTGCCCGTGCTGTACGGAGCGCTCAGCGAGCAGTGAGCCTTTCTTCGTGAAGCCTTTCTTCGTGCTGCGGCTGATCGCAAGGGGAATGACAGCTGCCTTCCCCACCGGCTGGTAGCTGGCGTGCAGCTCTAGCCGGGTGGTTTTATTGGTGCAGGAGCGGTAGTGATTTACATCTCAAGTCCTAAGTGTTTGGAAGCGTGTAAGATACTAAGTTGGTTGCTTTATTTAGCTAACTGTGCTTTAAGTAATTTCCTTTCAAGCCTGTGTCTTTTATTAAATAACTGTTCCCCTGTCTTTGAGCACATTGTAGTGAAATGAATACTGGAATTGAACTGAGTCACCATTAGGCAAATATGTTCCTGCAGCTTTCTTTAAATGCACGTAACTTTCGGGAGCAATCTTGCTGAGTGGGTGGAAAGGTAGGAAGGAGAATCATTATGAAAAAGTTTGAATCGTGGCAGGAAATAGTCCTGGTGTTCTGAGTAGTCTTTAAATTTTAATGCGACTGACTTCAAATTACGGTCTAGTCTTCATTCTTCTGCCACCCCTCTTCCAAAACCAAGTGCTTTTACTTTGTTAGCCTTCAAAAGCCATGTTTGATGCCAGATACTACTACTTTCACTATTGCTACTATATGCTCTTAGTATACTGTTAGCATGTAGTAGCAATAGTGAAAGATCTTTGTGCAATTTGGTGTACTGACAACTGGGATCAGGATGGCCGTAATAAAGATGTTGTCAAACCTCTTATTCACTGCTGATCTGAATTCCTGTTTGCAGGAGGCTTTCAGCTAAGAAAGAGGATGTTTCGTGTTCTCAGATTCAGGCGTGACCTTTCCATCCTTCCCCTTGGGAAGACCTTATACAAATTAGCGAAACGCTGGGGAAGGATGGGGGTGTAGGAGCTTGTAACTCTTAAAATCTTATTTCACAAGCCAGAAAATGCATGGTGGAGCTCTGTGTGCTTCATCTGCCTGCGAAGAACGGAGGTGCTTGTCCTGCCTGAGGAGCAGCGAGCAGGATGGTGCAAGCATCAAACAGAGCAGCGTATTTCTGCTCTCGGATCTGAAACCTGGCACATGGAGCTTGGGCTGAGCTGGGACTTGAGCCTGGAGGAGGGGGAAGCCGTGTTTGTTGAGGCTCAGAGGGGCTTGTGCTTGCGAGAGGTTTGAGCAGCCCTTATGGGAATAACGTCCTTGTGTCATGGAGCAGTGACCAAGCAGCCACTTGAAGCTGAGGACAACTCAAATATCAGCTGTTTGAAATATGTTAAACTGTGTCTCTGCCCTTGGTGGCTTTCGGCTCCACTTTACAATAGCCAGTGAAATGCCTCCTGTATCATTGCCGTCTTTTGCCAGCAGGTAGCCCGGCGCTTTGAGCAGATCTGCGCCCAGGCATCAGGTTCTGCTGCAAAACAACCTCGTTACTGGGACGCGTCTGCTCTCAGGTAGGAAGCTGGTAGTTCTTCATGGCAGAACGGGCAGAAAGAAGGTTAAAAGGTTTCTGACATCGTACAGCAAAACAGTGAGCTGTGGTGCATCGTTCAGCAGTCAGTCTCTGCCCAGTCCACCTAATGCTCATCACGGTTGTTCTGAAGCCATTTCTGGTGGCTTCAGCTTATATTGACTTTTCTTACTCTTTCTGCTGGCTGGGTAACTGTTAGCTGAATGAGCAAGAAAGTCTCAAGAAAGAAAAGGAACTTGTGACTTTACCAAAATTGTATCATTCGTCCTTCCTTTGCTCTAATCAGACCCTGTCATGCAGATTTTGTTTCTTCCTCTCAAAGTTTTCAGCCCACCTTCCAAGTGTCTCCTCAGTCTACAAAGCTGTGTGCATTGATTTTTTTTCCAACAGTAAACTGGGAAGGGATCTAGCTCTTGCTAGAGGCTTTTTTGTTACCCTTTTGTGAGGTCTGCAGTTGTTGCCCATGGATTTTCCAGCCTAGATGAAAATAATGACTTCTGTCTGCAGGGAGAAAAAAATTCCCCTCTGGCTTTGGTAGGATCAAGGGTGTTTTCTTAACTTTTTCATTCGTGGGATTCCTCTGTTCTGCTCATCTTGCTAGTCTGTAGTCCAGCCCCAGAAGCACCCCTTCATCCTCAGATACTCGATTTCTGTTCTTCCTTAGTTCCAGTGAGGGACCCTTTTTTGTGGGTTGGTTTTTGAAGCGAGTCTTCTCCCAGGGCAGACTGGGGTGGGGCCCAGTCCATGTGCTGTTCTGATGTCTGGTAGAGCATTGTCATCGCTCCTGCAAGCTGATTTCACAAAGCAAATAAAACCATGCTGGCATCTACGTAAACAGCTTTGAGAAAGAGTGCTACCTCACCCTGTCGCAGTAAGTGCTGCCGCTGGAGGGTCTGCTGGGGATATCTGTGATGGGAACCAGTTCGTCCTGTTTGCCTCTAACGGTTACTTCCTGCTAATCCATATTCAGTTTTAAGTGTTGAAGCTTGAATTAGGTGTGGTGGAGGTGCAGGTACAGCCCGGTAATGCTGAGCACTGGGTTCCTTGCAGGTGAGCATCTTCAACTGTTCTCTCTCTGGCTGGGCCAGCGGTGCCCGACCGTGGCTGACAGCTCGCTGGGAGCTACGTGCTGCTGGTGTACGACAGGCGCAGCACAGTTCTCGGATGGTAGCAAGACCTCATCTGCTTTTCTCTCTGGAGAAGAGGCTGCTGAGTCACGGGCTCGATACAACATCCTGTGGGTTGTAGCCTGCGCAGCCTGAACTAGGCTCCTAGCATTAGTAGATACACAGTTAAAGGTGGGTGTTTTTGTGGGACTGTCATCCTGCGTGAAGCAGATCCACGCGTGTGGGTATTTCCTGACCCTGTTACTAGCTCATCTTCAGTACTGAAGGTTTTCTAATACACTGCAGACTAGCACCTTCCTTTGAAGAGGGGAGTCTCTTCAGAGTCCTGCTGCAAACTCCCTGTCCAATGTAGAAGCCTCCAGTGACGTATGAACAAAGGCAGTAAAAAGTAACTGCAAAGTGGTGTTAGAGCTGCGCGTTCTCCTTGTTTAATCTTTGCTTTTTTTGCAGAAGTATTTCTGATCTAGGGGAGGGACTTCTGATTTAGGGGAGGGAGCTCAGGCTGGGGAGAACTGTACCTTTTATTTTGTGTGAGCAGGCAGAACTGCAAATGGAAACGAACAGAAAAGGTCAGAGTTGTGCTAAAGACTAGTTTAGTGTTCAGAAGTTGGAATTTCCAGCTTGTAGCTAGCGACCTGCATGCTCTGCAGGACCCGTTGTGGATGACTTCTGCCTTGTATACAGATGCCTCAGATCAAAACAAAGTTTCAAGAAATAAAAGCACACCACAGCTGAAGGTTAGGGAGAACATACTCATATTTCAAAAGAGTTAATGCTTTTGTTCTGTGCCACTGGTTTGTGGATGTGTAATAATTCTTGCCTTTCATTTTTGGAGGACTGGAAGTAAGTAGGTTAGCTTCATTTAATTTCATAAAACAACCAGGCAAAGCCTGGCTAAATCCTCTGAAAAATAAGCTACAAATACATTGCTCCAGGAGGACTGAGTCTATTGCCGTAGTAACTTTTGACCCCTCGTAAATATGGTTGGGTTTCTGGGCGTACCTGATGGTGTTCTACTGCTGGTGTCCTTCCACGGTGACTCCTGTTCCGTGGTTTCATGCAGCACATCTCTGCTGACTGTTGAGGTGTCTCCTGACTTCCATGCAAGCGCTGAAACTTCAGCGTCCACGCGGAAGTAAGAACGCAGACCTAGAGGGACACAACCCAGCGCCTGTAGCCCTGAGATGTGGGGGGATATTTCCAGCTATGTTGATTCTAGTTGCAAATAATACTGCTTTGTTTACTCATTTTGGTCATCTCTGATACACTAGCTTCAGTTGGCAAGTATGTTGGAGGTCAACTTAAGGACCTAAAATGAAGGGGAATTTGACTTTTTAGTGTGATAGATGCATGCAACTTTGTAAGTGCTTCAGTATTTTCTTTTCTTGACACCTCTCCATTGCTCCTTTCTATTTTTTGTCTGACTTTTGTATAATCCTTTAAATATGTATGAAGCAAGAAGAAAAAAAAAATTAACAGTTGCTTTAAAGATGGAACGTGATCGCCTTGTGGCTTCCACCTGACGCACCGTTGTGATAGAAATCGCTTTTGTCATTATGGGCAGTGTTTGTCCTGACAACTCCAGCAGCAAGTGGTGGATGGGCAGCACTTACTTCCCATCGTGATGTTAAGGCTTTTTATCAGAAAACTGTTAAGAAAACGATAAAGTTCCTATATAGCTGTTAATTTCCTCGAGGCCTAAATAGCTTTGGAAAGTACTGGAGGTTTGCCATATTGTACATTTCTTGCTTGGTATTTTAAAATAATGATTTTTACTTCATATATCTTTTTTTTTTTTTATTTTCCCCAGGTGAGAAACCAAAAGCAACTTGCCTTTATTGAGTTCTCAAGAACATAATCGACCACTTGGTACACTATAAAGATGCATTAGGAAACTGGATACGGTGCCAAAAGAACTCCACGCGTTTCCATGACTCTCTTGGACCCTGACTGAGATACTTTTGGATTACCTATTTCTATTCCAAGGACAAGAGTGCACGCTCAGATTCCTTTCTGCCAGCTCGCTGGCAGAGAGATTTTTCTAAGATCATGGACCATCCCAATAGGGAAAAGGATGAAAGGCAGCGGACGACGAAAGGGATGCCGGGGAGGAGCGGTCATGGTTCTCGGCCGAGCTCGTCTGCGTCTTCAGGCGTTCTTATGGTGGGGCCCAACTTCAGAGTGGGCAAGAAGATTGGGTGTGGGAACTTTGGAGAACTCAGACTAGGTAAGAACTAGCTGTTGTAGTGGCCTGCATTATCCAGATTAGCATTTCACCACTGGAATATAAATACATAAAAACTTACCCTGGCTTGAGAACAGCATGTGCTTGTTTCCCAAGTGTTGAGCTACCTTACCTGAAGCTTCTGACTCAGAAGATGTAACTGTTAGCATTGTTTTTATTTGCATAAAGTCAAAGTGAATACACTGGAGAGGCCAAAGATGCAAATTTTGAACAATCCCAACAATGAAGACTGTTCTCAACGCTGAATGTCTTGCCTAAGGTGAAAAATCTCTCTAACTGTCTGGATTGCTAAATCTTGCTCTCAATCTCTTTTTCGTAAGCTAGGACACCCTATGAAAGTAATGACTGAGACCTGTTTCCTAGCACTCTCATCTTCCCAGTTCCACCTCCTTCACTGTCCCCAGAGCCCCATTTTCTGCCCTGTCGCCTGCTCCCTGACCTGCCCCCCGTGTCTGAGCGCTGGCTGGCGAGGAGCGGGGCGTGCAGCCTGCCCATCTGGCCGCTTCGTCTGCCTGCGTCACGGCCCCTGCTTTTTTCTTGGTCTGTTGGTTTTCTGACCCTGTGCCTTGCAGCTGGCCGCCCAGACAGATGGCTTTGTGGGCTGCTGCCTGTTGGGCTTGTAAGTCAGCCTAGACAAAAGGCCCGTTAGTGGTGCGTTTGGTTGTTTTTTAAATGAGGTGGGGGAAGCAGGCTGTGTTTTTAATTACATGCTCCTGAGCTCCCAGTGTGTGGTTTTGGGGTAGCTTTTTCAGATCAGAAGCAGCAGCTTGCGGTGGTCTTGATTGCCTTAAAACAGCTGCATTTTCCTTCTGTCTGCTGAACAAAGTGGTTTGCTGTGCTAATAAACTCGAGGGTGCTGAAGGCAGGTTGGCTGATATAAATACCGCTTTCCCCAGCCGTGGTATCTACTCAGAACTGAAAAAGTCTGTGCGTCAGGCACAAGGGATGATAGATAAATTGATCGGGCAGTTGCTTCAGGTAACCAAAGGGTTATAACGCATAACTACCCATGGCATCTCTGTAGGTTCCTGTTCCGAATCTGTGTGATTAATCTGTCATTCCGAGGTGTAGTTACCGCATCTGTAGGACACGCGGCTTCTCCGCAGGATGAAGATCAACCGGCTTGTATTGGTAAATGGGTGGTCTTGGTTTCAGCATTACATCAGAGAAGTTTTATTGATTTGCAAGAGCAGAGATAATGCTCCAAAGGCGGAAATGCTCCAAGAAACCAAGGGAGGGACAAAATTTTCCAATTTCCTGAATGTGAATGCACATTATCTACAGCTGAAGATAGTACAGTCTGGATCCTTACAGTAACATAACTTGCATAGCTTCGTAGCATTTTCAAAGACCCCCCCCCAACAGCAAATGTCACAATATAGCAAGATCCATATGGAAGGAGCCATTTAATTGCTTTGCCATCCACACAGCATCGAGCATTCGGCAGCTGTGTTGGTTCTCCGCAGGTAAATGGTTCCTGCTTTTGTTCAGCTGGAGCCCAAATGCTGCTTTTTGTCTCTGTGGTTGCTCTTCTCCCCACATTTCTCTGAGCAGTATTGGATTTCTGTACTAACATATTGTTTCGAAGGACTTCATATAACAGATTTCACTTGTGAGAAGATCAGTTTACAGAGAAATTTGGTTTTAATCAGAGGAAAAAAACACCTCTTAATTGAGTGGTCTTTTTTTTTTTTGGTTCAGTGGTTTGGGGTTGGGGTTTTTTTGGTACACTGGTAAATGTTTTGCTAATATGTGTTAACCAAATATGCTGCAGCCCGCTACATTTGGGCAGCGGGCTGTACATACTGATAATGGCAATTAGACAGGAAGTCTGTATAGAAGCTATATATGTTTTTTTAACTTCTATTACTTTTTGCCAGTCACTATAACTGTAAGAACTCCTCAACGCCTTTTTGGTTAATTATCAGATCTTTCTGTTGCACAGATGTGATGCTAATGATTGCTGAGTTGTGCAGTGGGGAAGGAGAAGCAGTGTGTCAGTTTGAAATAGGAGCAAACAAGTCCCTGATAACAGTTTTGTTCTGCAAAGATGAATGGCGTGCCCTCTGCTTTTTTTTTAAACATGATTTCAGAGAAGTAAAGTGTCAGCGAATGCTTTTAGTAACGCAGGAAGAACAAAGTTGTGCACAGCCTGTAGACTGACGAGCAAGGGGAAAATACATTTTCCAATTCTCCGAAGGATTTCTCTTTTCAGGTGCTGTGTTTTCACTCAAAGCTCTTCCCGAGCACCAGACAGAGGGCTGATGGCTCCGGGGGAGGGAGGGAGGTGCCGTGCATCGAGGCACTTCTGTGAACGCCAGCTGAGCTGCTTTGGGTTGATCTCTTGCTCCAAATACAGATAGCCCCGGGGGTATTACTTTGTTGAAGCTGTTGGTCACGTGGAGCAGTGCAGTTGGATTCCAGCCTGCAGACGAGCTGGGATGGGAGGGAAGTGAGCACAAAAATCAGTGCCTGGCCCGGGGTAAGACAAAACACGCTTAACTGATGGCTGTTTCCTTGGGCAAGCTGCTCAAATCCTTGGGTTGACCTCAGAACTCACCAAATGGATTTTTTCTGTCTTCACTGGAAAAACCTCTGGAGCTTAAACAGCTTGTGGGCAGGTTCAATGCATCGACTGTCACGTCTGTACTTACCTGAAATCCTGAACCATAAGAAATGTTAAGGATAAATAAACCTCTACGATGGTCTCATTTTTCCCCCAGTGTTTGGCATTCTTATTTAGTAAAGCATAAAACAGATGCTAATGTAAAATTATTTGAGATTCTATAAGTTTCCTTCTTTTTAAATAAGCATGAAGTTCTGGACAGACCAGTGGCTTATTTTAATGCAGAGATGTAGACTGGAGCCCAGATCTTTTTGCTCCAATGCAAACATAACCTGGCATTTTCAAAACTCCGCATCCACTTATGTAAAAATGAGCTCATACAGCTTTTCTCCCTGTTTGAAGGAAAAAAAATGTTAGGAGAGCTGGATCCAATCTGTTGATTGGTGCTGTAGCTTATTAAGAGAGGATACAAAGGGATTTTTGGAGAAGCATGTTACCCAGAGAAATGGTGTAGTGTTCTGAAGTCAGGTGGTGGCCTGAGTCGCGCGCAGATCTCATGAAGATCCAACATCTCAGCAGCGAGGCGGTGATCCGTGAGCCCCAAGGGAGGACAGGCTGCTCGCTTGCTCAGTGCAGGTGGATGAGATCTGGGAAGGCACCTTGCTGGGAGCAAGAACTGCCCAGCAGAGCCCTGTGCTGCAGCTTGAAATCCTGCTTTAAAAAAGGAAAAAATCATAACGGCATCTGATACTGGGGCTGGTTATGTCTTTGCCCTAATAATAAAATTGTCATGTGCCTGCCGGGCTGGAATAGTGCTAGATGGGTTAAGAGTAGAGTACAGGAAGGATCTACGCTACTGTCCCTTTTTTGGAAAGACTATCCCTCTAGAAGCGATAGTGAATGTGGTGCTACAAAATCAGTGTGACCTCGTGTTTCAGGTTCCCTTGGGATATGGTCGCAGCAGACGCAGTGCTGTCTGGGGCAAGCTCTGCCTGGTCTTCAGGACGGCTGGGTGGGCGTTTGCTCCACTGCCCAGCCCTGAGCTGTCACCAAAATGTCATCCATACAGTTTTGAGCTGGACTGAAAGGTCGAGGCATGACTCGTCTCAGTCACAGGAGGTTTGCACTTACGGCTTTTCACTTTGACCTGTGGGAATGTGCCCATGTGCTTGGCGCATCTTGCTGCCAGGGCTTGGGAAATCCACGCTGCCAGGTTTCCCACGTTAAAGCATCGCATCTCATTTAGGACATATGGTTCTTAATTGTCAGTGGATCTTCCCAAAACTGAGGCATGGAGTTAATCGCTGCCCCATCAAAAGCTTTGCCTGAACTTGAAGGGCCTTTGTTAGCACAGTTGTATCATCTCGGTTGTATTACAGCTCCCTGCTGGCAGAGATAAGATGCAGCTTCCCTTCATGACTTACTGTTCTGTGCAGCTCTGTCCTGTGAGCAGTACAGCCTTCACTCTTCCATTTAAAACCTTTTCAGCTTTGTGTAAGGAGGAAGAAGAAAACATGACACCTTGTGCAGTGTGATGGCAAAACCCAGGGGCAGATCTGTCTGGAGCGAGCCGGTGGAGAGGTCTCTGGCACTTGGACTTGCTGTCATAGCTGGCAAAGCCTCTCCCACTGCAGCTCTAGGAAGGGTTTTGGAGGTCTGAAGGTGGACCTGGTAGCACCTTCATGGTCAGAGTCTGCCCCACGACTGCTGTGAAAGGGCTGAGCTGGAGGATGAATTCCTTCCCTTACCTCTGGCTGCTGGCCTTGCATCTCGTGCTAGAGTTTTGCCAGTCCCAGGTTTTCAGCTGGGGATTTCACTCTCAAGGATTTCACTCTCAAAATTCTCTTCTGCTTAGTTCTTGCCCTTACGAGCCAGACCGCAACAGCCTGGATTACGGCCCCCCGTACATGGAGGCTGCTGTCAGTGTCCTTCGTCACCTTGCAATGAGTTGAAGGGACGCTGTTTTCCCAGTGTCATTTTGCTGTTTGGGTGGGAGAGCCCAGGAGCAGGCTGGGGGGCCCTGGATGAGCCGTACCCCTGCGTGCTGAAGCTGCAGTGAGGGTCCTGCAGTCCGCAGGGCACCCGTGCTGCCTGGATTATTCTTGTTCTGCTGCTTGAGGCGTGTAACTGCCTCAGGTGCCTGGGCTGGAGCTTCCCTTAGTCTGTCTCAGCATCCTCAAACTGAGCATCTCGAAGCGAGCTCAGTCCTCCTTGAAGGAGGGGGGGAAGCGTCAGTGGGAGAGCTGGAGCTGCTGGTAGGGCTCGATCTCTGGTCGCTAGTAGGGAGCAGATAATCAAAGTGTACTTAGGCTGCCTTCTCATTGTACCCTTGCAAGTTCTCCTCCTGCTAGCCTTCGGATAGCATCAGGCTGGAGCCCTTGCCTGTCCCAGAAGGTGAAGCCATTTATCCCACCACCTGCCGGTGTGCTGTTTTGGCCTTCAGGCTCTCCCAGGCCGTGCTCTGAAGCCACCTTCCAGCTCCTGAGTGTTCTTGATGCAGCTGCAAACCTGCTTTCTACCAGCCCGGACATCATCGCTTTTCGTAACAGATCTGAAGAAATAGTAGGGTGTGTTTGGGGTCTCGAGAACGAGTTTTGTTCTTCTAGTGTCACTTTTAACATCCTGGGAACAGCTGCGTAGTTTGCTGGTACAGTGTTGTGTGAGAGCTGCTGGCCGTAGCAGATGACGAGGACTGCCTTTCTGCTGCCACGAAGGCAGCGTTTTGCCTGTCGCGCCTGCCTGTTCGTAGAGGAAGAAACAAAAGCCGTGTGTTGGTACGGAAGCTGTTTGTGTTGCCTACTTGCAGTAGTCTCTGATCCGTAGCACAATTATGCTGGTGAAGCTCCCTATTATAGATCATAGGATAAAATTGCTCAGTGTCCGACAGAATCAAGCCACTTCTGAAAGAAATGATACTGACTCTTCTTGGTTTTTTTTGTTCTCTGGGCTTTTTTTTAGCGTGGTGTGGATAATAAAACATATGTCTGCGATACCTCCTCAAATGCTTGCACTGAACATAACTGCTACTGTAAAACACAGTTACCTTATGCTGGGTATAAAATGCTGTTTGTCTGTCCTGGTGAGCTGCTGCAGCTTCTTACTTTGAGACTGAAACAGTTGAAGGCATGAAGCTGAGAGAGTAATTGAGAAAAGACAGACAGATCTTTGCAGTCAGTGATCAGTGACACTATTCTGTGTTGTCTTCCGAGCTGGAAGTGTTGAATGTGCAACTAAAAGATTTTTCTTTTTCCTTCACAGGCAAAAATCTCTACACCAATGAATATGTAGCGATCAAACTGGTAAGTAGGAGCTTCGGGTGTTCTTAAATCACTCGTACCTGGTGCTAGAAACTCAGACAAAAAGCAGCTTCCCCACTTGGTGCTTATTGCTGCTCTTGATCTCAGCCAGATTAACAGGTTTAAACAGAGATAAGTTCTTGAGAATGCTGTGATCTAGGAAAGCACCCAGCCCTTCACAGTATGTAAATGGTCAGTAGCTGCGAGCGCCTTGTTCCTCTTCCCAAGGTGGCAGACAGCACTGGTGGCAGGTTTGTCACCCCTTCCTCGTCACCAGGACCAAGCCTTTCTGTTGCAGACCCCATCAATTCTCTGGACCATGAACCTGCAGATGCAACAGGCAAAACAAGATCCAATCCAGTGAATCCTCCCTCTGATTTGGATGTCCAAGGATATATGGTCACAGCCTCTTCAGTGTGATTCTTTCCTTTTGCATTACAGGATGGTAAAAATGAATCAAACCAGCTCACCAGAGCATGGCAGGGATTGCATTTAAAAACAAAACCTTGGCCCCAACAGTAGCAAACTTCAGAATTTGCACATGAAATCAAGTTCACAACTCCTCATCCAGTTCTACCAGCCTCGGTACCCAGTTATCAGTTTTTCTGCCTTGCAGTTGATGCGTCCCTCCCCAGGTGGATGTGGTGGCAGTGTTCACGTTTCTGCAGTGCCCTGGCTGGCTCAGCTAACGCTCCTCTTCTGAAGGAGCATCAGGGCATGAGGGCACTGTGGTCAGCTGTGGTTTGAAGCAGGAGTCTAAGGGATGGGCATGCTCCTAGCTCCGCCAAATTTATAAAACCGTACCCTGGGAGTTTGTTTTTATGCCTTAACTGTCTGTAAACTAAGACTTTCAGTAGTCTCTTGGGGGGCTTTGAAATTTGATGCTGAAAATACCCAGTGCTCTTCTTTCATCTGCGTGTTCTTTAATCACAGATCCAAACCCTAGAATCTGAAGTTAAAGTTGTAACACTAATTTGGTATTAGCAGCAAGTGTGCCTGTTTTTCCAATCGATGTCTGGAAAAATGACAGCAGTCATTCACATTAAAGAAGATCAAGATGGACTTGGTGCATTAATTCTGATTCATGTTCAGATGCCACAGATCTTACATCTCTAGTGTTCTCCTTATATGATGTGTAGTAGCTGAAAAATAATTAGTGCTCTGCAGAAAGGACTTGTTTTGAAGCCCGTTGGAAAATGTCAGAATATAATCCCTAAAATAACAAAATAAATGTTTGCAGTGCAGCTTAAGGTGTGTTTGGATATGGCTCCACATCAGGAAGAAGGACTGGTGCTTGTTGCGTAGCTCGCTCTGTAGGCAGATTGGACAACAGAAAATGTGGTTGTGTGGTGTTTCATTGAATCAATAGTGCTTCTAATTTTTTTGCTTTCAAAGATAATCCCACAGAGTTACAGCCTTGGAAGGAGCAAGGAAGTAAGAATACGGCAAACATGCAGCTGTGTTTGTTCACAGGATGCTTGCTTCTCTCACAGCACTGCCCGCAGTGACACCTCCCCGTAACCTGAAGCCTTTCAATAGCCAGGTGGCATAAGACACAGGCAGCAATAAAGCTAATCCATTTTTTCCAATAGCATTTCTTCTCTTTTTTTCAAAGTATCTGAGTGGTTGAGTGTTAGCACAGTTGCTTTTCCCCACATTTTATTTGTGCTGTTACAATTCATGCTTCAAAACCTCCGACCCTGATTCGAAGGACTGTAATTGCCATCCTGTGCTGTCCTGCATACCGTTGCCAGTTTTGAGAAGATCAATGAGGGATCAGAAGCAAGGATTTTTTTTTGTCTCCTAATCTTGGACCATGTTCCCCAGGAGTGGGAATTACTCTTCCTCCTCAGCAGCAAATGTGTTTCTTTGTGTGTATTTAACTGTGATCACGAGGGAAGCAAGTACTTCTTAGGTGGGAGATGTATTTTCTTCCAGGCTAGGCAGTGACCTGCTGCCTGATGCCAGGGACACCCTGCTTCCCCTGTGACTACATTGTGGATAGCAAGCTCAGGGGAAGAAGTGCTTCTTTTGACAGAGAGAACTCCAGTTCTTTGAGGCAGCCCTTCGGCTCTAGACAACGTGATGCAAGAAATCAGTGAGCTAATCGACTTTGTGCCCATTTCCAATGTGTCGTTCTGGGGCTTGAGTAAAAATAACATTCCTGCTTTTCAAATATTTTTCTAAACAAAATGGCATTTACAAAGCCAGGTTAAATGCAGGGGGAAAAGGTCAGGAGAGCTTGAGACCAAAAACAGTTATAAGTAGTCTTGCTTTCTTCCCTAGGGAATACCTGCATTAGATCTTGTTTTCAACTTTTTTTGTAACAACCTGCTAAATTTCCAAAGATTTTCTTTATACTTCAGGTAATCTGCAGACTAGTGGCTGCATTTGCTGTGCTTGAAGGCAACATTTTCTATTTTATCTGCATCGTTGGACCAACTCAAAGCTCTGCTCAAAATCCTTCTAGCTGCCTGAGATTCTTCTGCAACTGCAACCCTGCTGTCCCAGCTGTTTCCTCCTCCCGTCATTATGTTAAAGATGAATGGAGGAAAAATTAGAGAACTGTGTGATGGGTGCCAAAGAGTTGATCAGAAAACGCTCTGAAATTCTGTGCTCATCTCTTGGCTTGTCTGCAGGGGGTGAGGATGTCTGAGATTGTGCTGCGTCTTGGAAAGTGGGGAATGCTGCCTGTCCTCTGGCTTGTGTGGTGTCCCTGCACAGCTCCTCGTCCTGCTCGTCAGCTGAAGATCGTTTGGTTATGGGCGTCTAGAGTGTGGAGGAGGCAAAATGCATTAGCCATGTTTACTAGCTTAATCTTCCGAAGGTTTTTAATGCTGACTTGCATGTCGTAGGAGTTTCTACAAAGCTCCCGATGATGCCCGTCAGTTTGAGCTGTGGGTTTTGTATGCTGGGCAGCAGCAATTCCATTATTTTCAGCACAAATGCAACATCTGCCAGCGTCCTTAAGTCCTTGGCCTGCGGGACAGCCATCTGCTCCGGTACGATCTTCTCAGGAGCTGCCACGACTGGCAAGCGTCCAGAGCTGCGGCTCCAGCAGCTCCTGATGCGGAGGGGCTCGGGCTTGGCTTTCCCGTGCTTTGTCCCAAGCAGCCTCACGTCCTCACACATTAATCCCTCCACCTGTTTGAACAAATGTACTGCTCGCTGCATAGGCTTGAGCTCCTGTTGCCCTAAATGTCTTTGCTGTGGAGGTGTCTGAAGACTCTCCATCAAACCAGCGTTGACAGTTATCTTCATGTGATAGTGATTGTACAGCAAACGGGTTTTTGCATTTCTTTGTATCTGTGTTCAGTGCAGGATCAGTTTTGCCTTTCGAATACTTTCTAAATAGCCATGTGTGACTAGTGAACCTTTTAAATATCAAGGTTGAGAAGCAACCAGGAGCAATACTCCCCTTGCTGGCGAACAGGGCATGACTTGAGCAGGTGATGAACAGCTTGGCTGAAGTCCAGTTGCCAGAATTCCTGTACAAAAATTGTTCTTTTAATCTGAAAAAAAGTCTTTAATGTGGAATTCAGGCCAAATGTGGACATTAATCTTAGAGTACAGACCACAGGTGGAACAAGACAAGTGGATATGCTAAAGCCTTGTGTTCTCCTGCGGACAGCAGAGCTGCTGAAGGTGCTATCTCAGACTCCTGGCTGGGCTGAACTTCCTCTGGGTGCTCTTGCTGTAACTCACTGGAGCTGATATGAAACATCATTTTAGGGCTACTCAGCAAGGTTTTTAAATTTAGACTAGTTTTGGTGCGGTGAGATGAATTTTATGTAGTTTGAGCATGGAACATTTATCTTCTGACATGCAAGAAAGCAGCGGCAGCAACAACAACAAAATTGAGGCCAGGATTAACTTCAGTTCCAAGATGTCTGGGCAGGAGGTGAATCCCCATCACTGCCTACAAGTGCGGTGTTATTGAAAATGTAATTACTCAGGTCTCTTAATCTTCTCCATGTTAACTTCGTATTTTTAGAAGCTCTGTAATCATGCATGTTAATGCACTGCAGATTGTAGGCATTAAGTTTTGTGCAGGTGAGTGGCAGCTGAGAAGTGTAGCATTTTGGGTGTGTTGCAGGCTTATCCAATTTTTATCCTGTGTATAAAGACGGAATATTCTTGAGTGCTTTGAAATGTCTGAATGACACCTGCTAGTGGAGAGACTTCTCCCTGCATTTCTGTCAGATCTCTGGCTGTGCTGTCGTGCTTGTTGCAAACAAGATTATACGTTTATGTAACTGCGGTCTGATTTAAGGCACGGTATATGACTCAGTATTTTTCAGAAATACAGGCTAGTGACCAACAGAAATATTGTGGGCAACCACAAGTCCACAGACTGAACGTGTGACTTAATCTTTTGCAACTTTGACTTTCCTCCTACAGATGTACTGCCTGTTCAGGGTCATTCTTCGAGGATCAGGAGCTTTGTTGAACAGTTGTTGAATTTGACTTCCATGAATGAGTTTTTTTTAAATAAGGAAGTTAATTCTCCTCCAGAGCGCATATTGCAAGTCTTTCTTTTCATCTTTTTGTTCTCTATTTGTTTAAATGACGTCTTAAGGGTGAAGTCAATTGTTAGACTACGTCTAGGATGTTTTATCTGGAAACTTGAAGCACTATGTATTGTCACAAAACTCTAAGCATATAATTAAGTATATAAATATTAAGTAATTAATATAAGTATATAATAAAGTTTTTTCAAATATTTCAGGCAACTTTTTTTTCTTCTAGGAACCAATAAAATCACGAGCACCGCAACTCCATTTAGAATACAGATTTTATAAACAACTTGGAAGTGCAGGTAAGTAAACCTACCTTAAGCTTATAGAAGGCTTGTGATTTCTTTGTTAAATCAAACGTTGCCATCATGTTTGTTGTGGACCTCTAACTTGAAACCTCTCACTTGAACTTACTGATTTGAGCAAGTTCTTTTAGTCACATGCAAGTTTTTGGAAGAGATTTGGTCAGAATAACGTCATAATGATACTGGATAATTATTCAGACCTAGAAACTATCATTAGTAAACCGGTTATTGTGTTAGTGAGGATTGGTTGATATGGGAAATACCCATTTAAGTGCATCTGTGAAAACACAGGGACCTTCAATGGATGGGAATTTATTTCTGTGTAGAACGATGCTTCAGAAAAGTGATGTAAACTCTTAAAAATCTAGGAAGCCATGCAAGAAGCATGGAGCTTTTCTAATAAAATACTGAAATACCTTTTTATTTGAGATTTACTAAATCATAAATGTGTCTAAAAGCCCACTAGCTCCGTGTGACAGTAGCATATATAAAATATGAGGAAAAATACAATAAACCAAAATTGTGGGGTTCTTTTGTTGGTTTTGGTTGGGGGATGGGGGGGAACAACAGTAAGCTCTTTGATTTCCCAAGTATAAGGCTTGAGCTTGTGTCTAAATAGCATTTAGATTTTTATTCTGTGAATTTATGGTTGCTCTTTAAACCTGTGTAGACTTTTAACACGCACTGTTTCCAATGGTGAGGATTTCCACAGCTGCACAAGGAAGATCATCTCTGCTTTTTCTGTGCCTTGATAATATATAGCCATTGTTTTTTGGCAAGCTTCATAAGTCACTGTAATTTTTCTTACACATCTGATTTTTGCCTTGTCTTCCCTGGATGGACCCGACTTTCACTCGCAGAGGATGTGTTCTCATACCACCAAGTGGTAACAAAATACTAAGCTGAACAGAATGAAAGGTAGATCTGCTCTGAGCTCATAAAATGTAGTACCTGAGCAGTCATCCCACAGCTTTATTTTGCTTGTTCTAATTTTTTCTAATCAGTTTACTAAATCTTGTGTACCACATCCTCTGGTGTCTGGGGTACTATTGTACTCTTTTTTTTGCAGCTTTGTTCTCCTCATAGCATGCAAAATCTGGGATGTGGAAACGAAGTGAGTTGGCACTGTTAGAAAAACTAAAGTATTGTTGTTGATTTCTATTTTTCTCTTTTTCAACAGGTATTGTCCACTAAAATATGGTGCTGTTTCCTATGTACTTTATATTCTGGTGTTTGCACACAAAACTTGTGATAGGTTAATGTCATCACTTAATTACAGTTACCTCTGCTTTTAAGACTTAGTGCATTTCTGCTGAAGCCTTTATAGATAAGTCAAATATAGGTTCACAGAGTGAATTCTGCCCTTCTTTCCCTTCTTGAGTTTTGTTGATGCATGTGGTCTCTGTAATACCGCAGTGGACATGTCTCATGACACATGAATGAATCTCAGTGTGCTTTTTCTACACCTGCCAGCTTTCTACCACTCTTTAAAGATGTTATTGAGGAACTTAAAAACTAATTGAATGATGGAGGCTTTATTTTGTTTAGACTAAGTATTTTTAATGGGTTTTCTCCAGTTCATAATGAATTTAAATGTCTCATCATGCAACACTCACCCAGATTTCTGCCCCGTCTGATCCTGTGCATGCTGATGGAAGTATTTCTGAATATGCTGCCATCAGACATGGAAATCTTGCCTTCAAGATCTCTCTTCTCATTACATGGGAGGATGTCTGTCATCTCGAGCTCTTTGCCAGTATTTGTCAAGAGACTGTTGGGAGGTCTCCTGAAGGACATGACTTTAATTTCTAACTCTGTATGGTCCCACAGGCATCACAAACCCGGCTCTGATAACCTGTTGAATGCCATTAGAAGCTCTCAGGCTATAGTTTTGCTAAAACAACTGGAAATAGGCCAGAAGCAAGGTTGGAGGATCTGAGCTGTATCTCTGGTCTCTCCATGAAACTTGGAAGCTTAACAAAATAAATTTTGGTGGAGTCAGACTGCCAGGACCAGGGAGTCTTCACTTGGTGCCTGCATATCGTGCAGAGATTTAGGGGAAGACCGTCTGTCTGTAAAAACAGATTGGTGCTACGAGTGTGCCAGCCTTGGAGAAATAGCTGGGACTGTTCTCAGTGATATCGTTAGTGCCAGGCTCTCTTCAGAGGTCCTTGCTTCAAAAATTTCAACTGCTCAAGCAGCCAGCCTTGAGCCTCCAGTAAGCAGGACTGGTTACTTTAAATTATCTTAGACTTGCCAAATTGAGGCTAAAAGTGGCCAAACCCATGGTGTGTATGACTCAGCTGAGAACAACAGTAGTGTTGCGTGTGACATACTGTTCAATAAATCAGCCAATTAATCTTGCCAAATAATGTGTCTGACTGTGAACCTCCCACCGTTAACCTGAGAAGTAATACCAGTAAAAGCATTGCTGCACCGCAGCAGTAGCAGCGTCGTCCTCTTGTCAGTGCAACTGCTGCGTTCAACTGCCTGTACAACCAGATGGTCTCAGTGAGCAGCATCTCTAGGAGAAGTCAAAATCGTCATCACTGGCTTTTATGTGCAGTACTTGCAGACAGAAGGTATTTTTTCAAATGAGAACAGCTTTGGTGATTTCCCTGGATGCTCAGAACAAACATTTTTAAAGTATATTACTATAAAATCATGGGAAAAGCTAGGTTGGAAGGTGGTAGCAGCTTACCATGGATCAAGCAGGAACGTTTTTATAGGGTGTCTGCATGTATGTGGGTCTGTGATGTATTTCATCCCTAGCAGGCGAGTGGATGTGTCCGGTGAAGGTGGTTTGCTAGTGGGGACATGGGTAGCTGTTGCCCAGGAGCTGCTAGTGAGCTGCTGGGTTCGCCCTCATCTCCTTTTCCACCCTGTCCTCTGGCACAGCACTGGGATTTATGACTCTTTTGGAAGTAAAGATGTGTTTTCGTGATTGTTCCTTTAACTTTGCTACCCCTCTGAAGAGAAGAGGCAGGGGCCTGCTGCACGGTGACCATCTGCTGGGTTCTTCTGTCTCACTGTGGAATTAAATATTTAATAACCTAAAGTAGTGTATGACTGCTTTACCTTAATGTATGCAATGAAACGAGTGAAAATCAAGCAAAAAACACAGGCATGGAGTCAAACTCCTGATGGCCAGTCCATATGGTGCCTCAGGAAAGGGTGAGTATTCCTTTAGGTTTCAGGTAGTCTGGGAGATTCTGTTTGCAAGAAAACTGGAGTAGTTTTACCAATTTCTGCGCAAATTTCTTGTGTTGCTCTATGATCAGTCCTGCAAGATGCTGATGTCATACGCTGAACTGTTCCATGGTTCTTTGCTGTAAAGTCCGGGTGAGCATGCACGAACATCCTGACATACGTATGGGCTTCGGTCTTGCCTCGCTGCTGCATCTCACTCCATGGCTGGTGTTAAGGTCTGTGTGTGTCGGTCCCAATTTTTTTTTTCTTGCTGGATAGCAGCTACCAGCAAATGTGAGTAGCACAGCTGTCCACATATGTCCAAGTGTGCTGGGTATTCCCCCAAACTTATCTTGTGTACAGCCACTTAAATCCGCTGCTTCTGTGCCTTGGGGATGAGGTGAGCTCACCCTCTGACTCGACTGGGTGCTGCTGTATCTCCCATGGCTGCCAGAAGTTCAGTTCTCCAGTGCGTTTCCCTGGACGAGGCATTTGACCACATAATTTGTCCTCTCTGTACTTCAAGTTTGTGGAGTGAAGGCCTGTTTTCTTATCATTCACAGAAAATTTTGCATCATCAGGCCATGCAGCCCGCAGGATGGCAAGTGGAGGAGCTTCGTCCCCACTGCAGGCTGGTGTTAGTGCCTGGTTCCCCGTGAGTGCTGGGGTGCTGAAAGCTCGTGTTGGGAGAGCAAACTGATTGCTTTGCCCATGGTCAAACAGACCCAGCTCCGCGCTCCTGCGATGGTTGTGTTTCCTGGGCGGTGCACCAAAGGACAAAGCTTTTGCTTTCCTAGATTGGACCCCTGCTCATCCAGCAGCATCCCAGGGGACTCTCCTTGGTGTGTGGGGGGGAATAAAGCAGTTCGTGCAGGCTGCAGGATCGCTCTGGAGCCCTGTTGGGCCACCTTCAGCACCTGGTGGCACACGAAGGTCTTAGCAGTTGCACTGACTTTCTTGTGGGCTCTTTTTGCTTATTGGCCTGGTTTTAGGAACTTAAGCGGAAACGGTCTTATTTTTTCTATGTGAATTCTAGATTCTCACCTTTCCTTCAGATTAAACTCTCGTACAGACTTCTCAAGGAGGACATCTCTTCCAAAGTTTTTACTGGAAACTCATCTTTTATCAGCAAATAGTGCCCGTATTTCCCAGTCTTTCTCAGCCGTCAGCAGCCTTCGGCTTGAGCCGCTCTTTCCCATGCGTAATGTGGGCATACAGAAGAACGTGGCCACATTTTTTCTCTCAGCCCATCCCATCATTTGGATTTTGGCCGCAATCTGCAGCGGCTCCTCCTTTGCATCTGCTGGCATTCCCAGCCAGCTAGGCTGTTACACGTGGAGATACTGGACTCTCCTGTTTGCTGGCTGCTCTGATCACGATCTGGGCGGCAGCGAGGAGCAAGCAGCGCTGCTCAAGCCTGTTGTGTGAAAGGTAGATCCTCCTGCTCTGCACTCTGCTGGAAAACTCTCCAAATGTGTTCTGTATTTGTAAACTTAAAATGCTGCTGTGTTTCCTGCTGTAGTTAAGTTGCTGGAGCTGAAGGGCTAATATAGTGAATACAGAGATGTTTTAGAACACCTCTTAAACACCAGCCATTACTTTAGATGGAATTAAAGATCAAATGGAGTCTGGAACCTCTGTGTTCCTACTCAGTGCCATAAGCACATCTCTCATCTGCTAAGTGTTTAACATCACTTTGCCAATGGGAAGCTGAAGACTCTGTTCATGACTGCGTGCAGAAAACCATTGCGTTCAAAGGCACAGGAGCATGGTGAAGCTGTCTGCACACTGGGGAGCCGGGCAGCCCCTCTCTCCTGGAGGCTGCGGCACAGCCACGAGGCTGTTCCACATCACTTCGTGTGCTGCAGTGAGATATCTGGAGCTGCGTCGTGTGCTTGTGCAGCCACAAAGCTGATGCCTCTCCTGATCCAGCCACTGTCATATCCAATGTAGCTCAGCCAAAATGGAGGCCAATTATGGAGACCTCGAGGCAATCTTGTCCAAAAGCTGTTCTCCTTTCCAGCTGTGCTGGTTGGAGGGGAAAAAGGGGTTATCTCCTCCTATAAGCCTTGCTTTGCTGAGTAATAGAGGCAAACCTCTCTGCTGCATGGATATATCCTCACGAAGCTTTAACTATTTCCCCAAAGTTCAGCATGTTTGTCAGCAAACTCTAAGCCTTTTCCTGAGGATGAGGAGCCCGCTGCCACAAGAGAGTTGCTGTATTGCTTTTAGCCCACTTCCTCTCTCTAAGGATGTGATCATGGCTGAAAAACATCTCCAAGCAGTCAGGAAACTGCTTTTTGATCTTGTGCTTCTCCGCAAATAAATAATTCACCGTGGGCCTGGGAAGTATTGACTTTCCAGCAGTGACCAGGAGATGTACAGGACTGAATTTTTGTTACTGCATTTCAAAGCATCCCTGGCACCTCTCCCCTGTAGTTGTTAACAACATACCTAAAGCCTTCCCCATAAGCTCTGCGTTTGGGAGGTAAGATGGAGTGCTGCTTATTTTCAGGTTTCTGCTGGCTGTGTGGAGCTGATGATTGAGTTCCTGCATAGTGACAGCTTCTGCCTGTGCACATGGTGTGAAGGAAGTCATGCATTTTTGATTCAGTAGTAGCTTATTTTTGTATCAGCTGGCAGATGAGTCACGCCATCCCCAACTCCCTCGCAGTCCCACCTTGACACATGTGATTCATCGCAGCCCGGTGTCAACACGCGTTCGAGTTTCACGCGATGGCTCGGCTGACAGGCTGTAGCCAACGCTCTTCCCCAGGACGGGTTGGTAATATTGGCAAGTGGATGTCAAGCGTAATTAGCCTTTATGGTGTCATGTCGGAGAGGAGCCGGATGCACTGGAGAATCCCAGGAAACCGAGAACATCTCCTCTCTCCCCAGCCCACGCAGTACATGAGTCACAGCATATAAGCAAAGCAGAATATACTGAGTCAGGGAGGGATATGTTGTTACATATAGAATATCGAAGGGTTCTGTAGTTTTGTTTTAATCCTTGCTCTGTAAACAAGTTCACCTCTAATGAAGTATCGAGTCTGTGTGTTTACTTTTGGACCTCTTTCTGTTGCACAACTCGCTGGAGTGAAGCAGTCTGTTTACTTGTCAGGAAGCAGGACCAAGAAAAGTGAAGGTGGTATAAATAACCGAGCCTTTTACATAGTCTAGTCAATATTTGCATGTATATTTTTCAATGTAGCTGTAGCTGTCTGCTACTCCATACTGTGTATTAAGTTGCTTTTCAGGATTGCCTACGTTTAGCACATTTTTCTCATCCTGTGTTGATCTTGCTTTACTCCTGACCTGCTGCACACTTGGTACGTACTGGTCTCTGTAGAGAAATTCTTTCCGTGCCGGTTGCACAACGCCGTCATTCATCAGCAATTAGACAGGGGTCATTTCAGTAAGACCTGCTACGTGGATGGCTGTAAACAAGTTACCGTGGTGGAGCGTGCTGCCAATACCTGCTGTTTCGTGGGGAACTCCCTGTGTGCAATGCTCTTCCCCGAGGGAGCGGGAGTAACTTGGGGCTGCGTAAGTGAGGGCTAATGCAAGATGTCTACACCCCTGCCTAATTAACGAGCGCAAACATACGCGTTAGCTGTTGCTGTGGTCGCTTTAATCTTCAGAAATCCCACTCGTGTTTGCCACCTGCTTTGAAGTGCCAGAAGCGCTTCCACGGCCGGGTGGTGATCAGGGAGCTGGTCTGGGGCGTGCCGGGGTGCCCCTCTGGGCTGTGGAGGGGATTTGTGCTGGCGCGGAGTGACACAAGACCTGAAGCAAGCTTGTGCCCTGCTTCCTTGTAGAGCAAACGTAGTTTGTAGCCATCGCAGTGAAAACTCTAGATGAGTACTGCAACCTTGTAGTTCGGGGTATTTGGAAATACCTTAGAATGTAAATGCTTAGTTGCTGTAAGTATTTGATCGGCAACTTCTTTCTGTGCAAGATAATACAAAGTTGACATCCACTTACACTGAAAGCAACTTTTTCTTTTGGATCACATCCCATGTTTAAGCAGTTCCCTATTTCAAATCCCTGGTATAGACACTAAGCTATACTTTAAAGCTGTTGGGTTTATTTTCTAACAGCAAGCAAAAACTCTTGTACCTTCATTCTCAAATCTTGCGAGGTGTTGCAAAGAAGCTTGCCATTGAAGTATAAGTCTGAGATGCCTCAGCAAGACGTGGTAACAGGTATGGCTTTTATTCAATTGAAAATTAGTTTGTTTAAACAATGGGCAACATACAGAGGTCCCTGACAAGGTTAGCTGTGCCCTTGAAGAATGACGATCAACATCTCCAACCATTTGTATGTGTTCGTTATAAAGTCAGGGTAGTCCAATGAAATGCTGAGCCTGTGGGATCACTAACTTCAGAGCTTTTGATTTGCAAAATGAAACACAGTGGAGTACTGTAACATACCTAGCTACAGCCTGCCTGCTTTCAAAGCAGGCTTGCTGTTGATCTCTGAGGCATAATATTTTGCTATCTAAAAATATATACATATATTTTTTAAATGTGGCAGTTGCATTGCTAGGAAGGGCTTACTGAACATGCACACTTCAGCATCTCTTTTAACATCAGAAGTTTTAACTTCCTTGGTCTAAATTTAGGCTTTGTCAATTGGAAGCTATCAGATGCTTTTACAGCAAGGCCATTAATATTTGAATATGAGATTAGGGCAGTTTCCTTTTTATATTTCAGAAAGTCCTTATGCATCTCCTACTCTTCCGGTATTCGTTGCAGTAATAGCAAGTCAGAACCCGGCGACACCATGCAGCGCAGGGAGGGGGAAGGCTGGGAAAGGCAGCGTGCTGGGAAGCTGAGAAATGCCCTTCCGGCAGACAGTTTTCCTCGAAGCCTGATGTGCCGGCAGCGGTGGTCGTAAATCTGTCACAGCCAGGCTCTGCCAAGTCATCCAGATGCCTCCGCAGGTTGCTCTGACGGACAAACAGCCTAGCAAGGGCAGGCTGTGCGATGTGCTGCTTGCTCAGCTGCTGCAGCGATCCGGCTGTCTTTGTGAGATGCTTCAGGTACACAGCTGTAAAAACAGATCAGTTTTTTAAGAGCCCGTGTTGAGTACTGTCTCGATTCAATCCCCGATTTAGTGGGATCCTTTCCCATATTGGTTTGGAGTTTGCATTTCCAAGCTCTGCCCTGCCTGCCAGTCAAACTGTGCTCCTCTTCCTTCTCCCATCTCTAAAAGAGGAGCCATTGACTCTGCCCCTGCATCTGTACGGGGTCAAGCTATGACAGCAGACTGGTCAGCAAGGTCTGCCCTGCATGGAGGCTTGTGGTTCCATAAAGCTTTTGTCTGAAAGTGGCATCATTTTTCCTTCAAAACTCTTTTCTCACCTGCTTGTACTCAGCTTTCTTAAGGTGAAGCGATGACACAATACCTGGAAGTATTATATTATTTAGTGCATCTGAATTTGTCCTGCAGGAGAACCTTCTGTAACAGGAGGGGCTGGGAGGCTTTCCATCAGTCTTAGAGGACTGTGTGGGTAATACTTACCTACTAATCTGACAAATTCTTTTTTACCCCTCAAAAACTACAACTGTTTGTATAGTGGGACTGACGAATGCCAACCTTTTGAATTGTTGTGAACAGCTTAGGTGTGTTTGACTCTCAGCATCCATCACCTACTAGTTTGATGCTATTGCAGGGGCGAACGTCGATCTCGTGGCTTTTCAATCAGTTGCTCTGTTGGGTCCTGCAATAAAGCATCTTTGATGGCAACACTGGCACAGGAGGGTTCATGTGGCCGAGCTGCACGGGTGCCAGCAATGCCACGCAGCCTGTCCCCCTGTGATCGGTTGTGCGGGGTCTGGCCAGCTTCAAGGGTGGCTGAGTATTGTCTCGCTCCTGGGCACTCAAAGCTGGGGCTCGTGCCTGTTAGGCTTTATCCAGCTACATTGGACCTGTCTGATCTGTCATCCAAGAACCAAATGTTGTTGGATCAGCCGCTGATGCTGATCGTACATGCCAGCTTTGCCTTATGTTGCTGTACCATCCTGTCTAGAACAGCTCCTGGTCACTGCGCAGAGACGTGGGTTGTAGCTGAGCTGTGATTTACGCTGTCAAATTCCTTCTGCGGTAGCACCGCGAGGCAGCAGCAGTGTCACCCTGTTTTGCAGCTGGCCAGCACGCTGTAAGCTTTAAGTATCACCTCACTCACACGATAGGTTTTTGGCATGCGGATGGGGAGGAAGTAGGCGCCAGTAGGAGCTCAGCCTCCAGCTGACAGTCTCCAGTGGAGAGGAGCTGATGAAGGGCAGGGGCCACCTGGGATTTGGTGGGATCAAATCAAAATGTTTCTCTGGACAGCAGAGGAGCGATTCAGCAGAGGTATTTTATTATTGCTGCTTTCTTAGCAGTTTTCATCTCCCCAGGATTGAGTAGCCTCTTCCTTGCCAGTGCTTCTGAAGTTAAATCTGTGTGCAGCTGAGCGCTCTCTTGCAGCCTAGAAGCTCTGTTAAGTAACCTGTAGATTATACGTGACATAATGCACATAACTTGTTCTCAAAGCACAGAGTACAGTCAACAGAGGATGCCCTTAGTTGTCTTAACTCCCCTTAAAAATGAAGGAGCCAAAGCCTGCTGCTTCATTCCCTTCCAGCAGCTAGAGCTGTTCCAATGCCAGAATTGCACAGCAAAGGAAAAAATGGCAAACAGTTTCTATGCTACTAACCAGCAGAACCAAGTCATCACAGACATGATCCAGATTTGCACCAGCAGGGCAAAACTCCCCCAGCCCGTGGCCGGTGGCACAGTGGGAGCAGGAGGCGGCACGGTGGAGCGACGTACACCTTGAAGGCAGAAGCGTTGTGATGTGGCTGTAGCTGGTGATGAAAGGGCTTTGAGCTGCTGCTCGTGGCCGTAGCGTTGTGTTCAAGGTGTGACACTGTGGCCACCGAACTGCTGTGTTCCTTTTAAGTGGTATTGTGCAGGCACTTGGCTTTTGATGGCTTTAGAGAGAGGCTTTGGAGGTAATTTTGATGGTTGGATCCTAGCGATCTGAAAAGTGACCTTTTTCTGCTGTATGGGAGCTTAAAAACAGCCTGGGAAGCTGATTCACTATGTGGCTGTATTTTAATTGCACAAGAGCTTTTTTGTGCGAATCCCACTGCCTTCAGCAGGCTGCTGTAACCCTTCACTTAACCTGCAAGAAGTTCACAAACGGCAGCACCACAGCTTCTCATGCCTTTCAGCAGAGACACAGGCTCCGCTGAGTACAGAAAGAAACCCAGAAAGCAACGCAGACTGGAACGTGAGGGTAGAGCAATAATTACATGAAGTTAAACCTTTTGATATTTTCTTCCATCCATGTCCCTGTGTTTGCAGGTACGTGGGAAAAGGTAGGTAATTACCTTAAGCCAGAACTTTTTGGGGTGGTTTAACATAACTATTCTAAAATTCTAGTGTTTTGATCCTCCTGCTGAGCTGTTGCCTTATGTGCCAGCTGCTGCTGTTGCTGGAACAAGAGAATGTGCAAAGAGTTTAGCAGCATAAAATGCAGCAGTAATGTGGAGACTTGAGTGAAATCATTTCCCTTGAGCCCTGGAGGTGAAATGTGGAATTCGGTCTCCCGAAACTTGCCAAAAAAGCAGGTCGTTGTGTTGTGCTTTTGTCTTTGTAAAGAACTGAATGAAACAAATTCACTCGTCTGTAGTTTACTCACTTACAGCTAAAAAAACCTGCCCATGAACAGGTGTTTTTGGGTAAATTTTGTGCCTAACAGATTTGAAAGCCTTCCTGCAGCTTAGCCTTCCCAGCAAGGGCTAATTCTCCTCCCTATCTTTTGGCCAGATCAAGTGCTGGTGTACTTCAGTCATCTAATGCCATGCTGATAGCGTTTGAGCAGAGCTCTCTCTTACTGTGCATTGTATCTGTTTGAAATAATCTCAGGATAAAAGTTTGTTTTAGCTGGGTCATCAGTGCAACTGGCTTTGAACTTCTGCAAGGCTTTGAAAGGTGAGCGCTTGTGGTAGCCAAAGGCTGAGCAAAAAGTGTTGGTTTTACTGCACGGCTGGATTTGACTTTATGAATACAAATTTGGGCATCCTCTGGGTAGTCTCGCTAAAACTGCTTCTTTGTGGATGTGAAAAGTTGTTTAATAGAATCTAGCCATGTTATCAGGAAACCAGCTTGTACAACTCCAGGAAAATGAAATGCTGCCCCATGTTAATAACACAACGATTGTGAAAATTGTTTTTCTGTAACTGAAGTAAAATTAAATTGTTTGGATTTATACCAGCAGAAAGAACAAATATGTTCTTCCTTCTGTCCTTCCCATGTCTGTTTTTCTTCTGTTCCTTTTCCCGTACCTTTTTTTTTTGTAGATTCAAACACAAGCTACTCAAAACACAGCGGGGACTCAATACATCCTGTATGTCCTGAGAAGAGGCACAAAATCTGCTAGCTTTCTGGAATTAATTTGGAGTCTTGAAGTCTGTGTAGCAGCCACACTTAACTTGCAAACATGTTGAAATGGGAGCAGTTCTGTCTGCTGGTGGCTCGAACACGACTGCTGTACCTCTGAGTGCTATCTCTTCCCTTCAAAAACGTCTGGCTTGGTTGCTCTGTGATCATCAGGGGAAGGGGAATTGGTCAAACTACGGTTTTGGGACATTTTCCCTTGCTCTGTTCCCCATGGGCTCTCTGCTGCAGCCAAGCAGCAAGTCCTGCTGCAGCTACTCCTGCTGGGCGGTAACACTAAGGCACTTGGCATTTGCTAGAAAGGAGATGATTCATTGCCCAACTGAAGCAGGAAAAAGATGTTGCAAAAAGCTGGCAACGGAGAGCTTGGTGTCTGGCAGCAGTTGGAGCAAAGAGAACATGGGGATGTTGGGGGGAACATGAATAAGAGGAGCTCGTAATGGTGCTGTAAAAGGGCTGCTGAGATGACATCTGGAGCAGGGGGAGCAGTTTGAGCTCCGTGTTACGGTGATGTCTAGAATAAATGGGGCTGGGAACAGAGAAGGTCAGCACCAAGGCCAGTTGAGCTTCGAGGAGGTGGCTTGTCTTAGCAGCAGCCCCCTCGGCTGCCTTCCTTGGTAGGCTGTGAGGGAGGGAGCTGGGTGGGCTCTCACTTCAGCGATGCTTTGAGTGCCCTTCTCCCTGAGGAGCCAAAGGAGGAAGGGGACAGGAGACGAGGATGCTCTGGGCAGGTC
Organism: Anser anser; assembly: GCF_964211835.1. NCBI lineage: Eukaryota > Metazoa > Chordata > Aves > Anseriformes > Anatidae > Anser > Anser anser. Next base: position 11,701,782 of record NC_139730.1, read on the forward strand.
CAGTTGCTCTTCTCCCCGTTCAGATAAGTGAACGGAGGGTAAATCGGGGCTCTCAAAGCAGACTGTTGAAGCTGAGGAGGGCAGGGAAATAATCCAGAAGCTTTGCAGCCCTAAGCTGGGCTGAAAGCACTCACGATTCCCAGGCAGGGTTGGTCACCTCTGTGATCTCCATCAGAGCAGCGGGAAGGGAGCAGGGAGCTGTCTTCATCCCAGGCTGTTCCCATTAAGGGTGTACCTCTGAGGAATGAAGGAGGTTAAAATGAGAATCTTAATTAAACCATTTATCACGTTTTAAATTTCCTGAAGAGATTAAGAGCACTTGATCGTGCTTGTAGTAAGTGCCTGGTGACGAACGGCATATCGAGCACTTTGTTAGGTATTCTAAGGACTCGGCTTGAGTGGAAGATGCTCCTCGCTGACAGATCTGACTGCTGGGATCTTTGCAGGTGACTGGATCACCATCCTTGTCACACAGACTTTTTGGTCTGAACAGTTTAGTTTCACCTGTTAATGAGAGGTTTCACTGGCTCCTACAGTTGGCCTCTTAAAGCAGTGCCACATGGCCACGGGTCTGGACCTCACCAAATGTGACCTTCCTGCAAAGCAAGGGCCTTAGGCGATCAGCAGCAACACCGACAGGAGGTTTAGGAGGTGTAGTAAAATCTGTTTGTAAGAAAACTCACAAGGCTCCATCCTGTCTTGTGGAAGACTTTTACAGCACATCCAGTTTGGAGTCAGCGTGCTCCTGGGCTAAACCTGGGCTACTGCAGGCTTTCCTCGGATTAGCAGCGTGAGCAAAAGCTTCATCCACTGCAGCCTCTTCAGCTGAATTGGATATCACTGGGCTAAAAATAGGCTATTTTTAAAGCAGTGTGTTGACTTCCTTTTCCTAGACTCTCGGGACTTGGGTATCTTTCAGTCCTTACTGTTAATGATTCTCCACTGCAGCAGTTCGGGTTGAAAGGCTGCCTGTTCTCGGCTCAGTTACAGATTTACTTTTAATCACTTGAGCTTGAAGAGTGAACCACAGTGAACACGCAGCTGATTTTTCTAAATAACCGTGCTGGAAAGAGGTGATGTTGAGGGACCTAATGACAGCTTGAAGGGAGTTAGGTTGTGAGGAGCCCTTAACATTGCTTGCTCGTTATTGAAATCCAGGAAGGTTCAAGTTGCTGTCGTTTGAAAGCCATGCCTTTGTCTTGCTGGCTAATTGGCTTGAGGCTTAAAGCCTTCTTCCTGGGCTTTGAAACTTCTGCAACAAAAGTTCCCCATCCCTCTCCTGTAGAGGAGCTTGGAGGCTGGCATGAAGAGGGAGGAGCACCAGATATGTCTGGACCTGGTTCTGTCTGCCAACAGCACTCCGAAATGGTCTTTCCAGAAAGCTGTGGATGTACACGATGTGTGCTTCACGCTGCCATGTCTCATCTCCTCATTGCTGTCACTGAGGTCCCAATGCAGACTGTCGGTAGAAGTCCCGCTCAGCCCGTGTTGTGGCTGCGGCATTTCCACCTTCTCTTTAGCCACTGGTCCCTCCGAGCGCTCGGATCCGTGTGAGGGCTCGCTGGGGCTGGTTTTCAGCTGCATCCCCAAGGTCAACCTGGTCTGCAGCCGCATATGTCTTGCAGCCCACGCACAGAAATCGGGCGTTAAATCAGTGCAGCTTCACTGAGTGTCCTGTGGCCAGCTTTTGGCATATTCCAAAATTTTCATCGGTGTGTTGTCATGGACACAGCAAAGTACCTGCTGCTGACTTTAGGGAATGAAAGCATTCAGCTTAATTTCATCCGCCGTTGGTAGTGATTGCTCTGATGACACTCAAACATGCTAAAGACAAGCAACGTGTGCTATTTTCTATTTTTATTTTTTGCCTAAAGCTTTGTTTCAGACCTGAAACGGAAGCAGCCTCGGTGAGGGGCTGTACTGAAAAGTCTTTGCAGTCTCACTTGGATATAAGACATCTCCGAAACCTACCATCAAATGTTTGAAAGACCTTTCAGACAACTTTATTCCAAGTAACAAATCTATCTTAATTTTTCACCTCTGTTTCTATTTTTTAAGTAGATCCTTCAGAAACCTGAAGGTCAGAATGAACCTTTGTAATTTCAGCCTACAAAACATGGCTCGTAGACGTAACCTGTTAACCAACATACTCGGGTAAATTTAAAGCTGCTGCTGCAGGGTGTGTTTCAAGAGGTTAAAAGAAGAGATCTTGGCCCAGCTGATGTTGATAGCAAAGCTTCTGTTTCGGCTAGGATGTTATTCTGATTTGAAAATTAAGAGAAGGGTAGATCCTCATTAGTGTAATCAGCTTAAATGGGTTGACTACTCTAAAGCAATTTGTTTAATTTGTTTGAAACATGTTTAATTTTAGCTATAAATGTTCAGCTCTCGCACAGTTGCTATTTATGCTGTTTATCATGTAATTTTGTGTTCTGTGATTTGTAAAAATAAACCTTTTTGCTCTGAATGAGAATTCTGTGACAATCTACATCCTATTCATCAGTGCTGCTTTAAAATCTTGCAGAACTTTTTGTGCGTTAATGCTGCAGGGGGACTGTTGTGTCTCTGGATGAGTTTTTATGAGGACTTGTTCTTGCTGCTCACGTAGAGCACGTTCCTGCATGGAGCATCAGCCGTTTGCTTGATGTTGGATTGCTCCCCCTTCCCTCTGTCTCCGGGTATCTCATTTGGGCTTTCTTAGCAGTGACCTTCCCCGCTATAGTTTTCAGTTTTGAAGCCTGTATGAGCCTTAATAGAGGAATCAAGCTGTAATTGCTCTTGAAGCTGAAGACCTCAGCTCCTCGGTATTTGGCCACACGACGTCTGAGGGCAGCGTAAGCCAACTTACAATGGGAGGAAAAAAAATGGTGATTCAGAAGCTAACAGTTTTGTTCACCTTTTATGAAATGTGGCTGTTTCCTGTTGAACTGGTGGATGGGGACTCAGGTTTTGCACCTCATCTGATGTAGATGCCACGTATAGCTTTCTGTGCTCACCTCTTCTTGGGTGCAGTTTAGGTTGCTCACTGTTGCACTAGGCTTTGTCTTAGCCTCTGAGAGCATCAGTACGTATTCTTTGTATTCACAGCAGATGGTTTTTGCTTTCCGTGCCTTCCACGTGGAGCAGATGCTACAAAATCAGATTTCCCTTGGGCATATCCTTTGATTGGCATCTCTGCCGTTCCCCATTTCATAACTGGTGCTGGAAGCCGCTTTGGACTGCCTGCATGGCTTGCACAGCTGACGCCTGGACTGACGCGACTTGTTGGAGTATGCCGAATGTTGGATGAGTTTCTGGGGCTGTTGGTCCCATCTGCACTGCCCCGCTCTTCCGCCTGTCCCTTTTGGTGGCAGCCCTCGGGAGCTGCGCAGTTGCAGCACCTTGGGAAACCCAGGGCCGGAGTCGCGTGGCAGCACGGGAACGTGGTGGTGGCAGCAAAGCTTGAGTTTGGGCTTTGATGTTTGCGTTTGCTCTCATTCCAGCAATGATGCTTTAATCTCTGAAATGCTATGCTAGGTTTTCGCTGCGCTCAGCTTGAATTTCTTCCAAGACACCGCACTGCTGAATTAGCAGGATTTGCCTGTGGATTCCAGCGCAGTGATCAGTCTCTGTTTATTGCGTTGATAAACTTTCTGCAAGAGCAAAGGTGGAGAGGGACCTCTTACAAATCGTCAAGCCAAACCACTCAGCAGCACAACTGAAGCCGTTAAACAAATTCCGATGACTTCTCAACTGTAACAGGCTGCTTTTTTCTCCAGAGGAGAACCTGCACGTGTCATGCCTGGATTTTCTTGTGTTAATGTGTTGGTCTTGTTTAGCGCCGTGCAGAAATGACTTCTTTAGAAGTTATTTCGTGCATTAATTGGGTTAAACTGGTCATGGTTTGTATTTGAAGTGTTGAGTTGTATCATTGAATCCTCCAAATAAGACTCTGCTCTGCCTGTGGCTTTTCATCCTGCACTCCTTGACTCCAGGCGTGCTCACCAAGGACAGGCTGCTTCACAGCACAGCCTCTTCCCTCGACCTTCCCAGTCCCCTGCCAGCACCACTGCTTTGCATTAAAAACCTCAGGTTTGACTGCCCAAACAAAAGATACTCCTCCTTCAATCAATCTCTTGTTAAAAAGTTCTTCTCAAGTATTTGCAGATCTACGGGTGATGTTTGTGAGGTTCCTGTGGCAATGGACTTGGGGGGGATCAGGACACGTTGCTTGTTACTGAAATAGAGCCGAGCTGCACTCTGAATTACACAACTGAGCTCTGACTAAATTAAATTTTACACAGATTTTCCTAGGTTTGTAGGAAGAATTGTTTTGGAGATGCCTCTATCTTAAACTTGCCGAGGACCACCCTGAAGCCGTCTAGCCTGGTCGGCCTGCTCAGGCCCTGCAGGTAGCAGGCACCATTAATACCACAACTTCTGCTTCCAGCCGTGCCCCTTCCTAAAAAGATACTGCATAATGACTTAAGTTTGAGTGAGCTGAGGCTGTGTTACCCTGCCTTCCTCCTAACTTTATCGCAAGTGCAGAGCTGAGGAGCCCTGGCTTGGGCTGGGGGGCCCCAAAAGGCCGGCCAGTGATGCTCCTCTGGAGCCAGGATGCGTGAGCGATGCAGCACGGGGCAGATTCCTCCAAACACCCTCTGGAAAGGAGAGATGTTTCGCGGCGTTTTTATTCTAGCAAAGCCAGTCTGTAAGTTCTTGACTGCAGAGCTGGCAGCAGCGCTGCCGAAAACCCTCAGAGAAAAATCGAACCCTTAAAATATGCCTGGAACTAATAATGTCCTCTGTAGACGGGCACTTAGGATGCTTTTTTTAATGTTCTTAGCTACAGCTTCACCTTGCAGGAGCTCCCACCTAGGGCAGAGCCTTCCTGAGGCTTTGTCCTGCTGCGGAGGCTGGGCAGGGTGCTCCAGGCTCGTGGCTCAAAGCACTCGCAGTTGATGGTGAAGCGAACTCGAGGGGCTGGGACCCCAGAGAGCACTAAGTGGCTGCGTTGCTTCCTTTCCCACGTGAAATCCGCGTCTTCTGGGTCTTGCTGTAATCTATCTTCCTGGTTCTTGTGTCCAGTAGGAATTTAATTTTAATTGCAGTGAACTCTCTTTACCAAGTAAGGCAGTAAATTTATTCCTTTTCCCCTTGCTCTGGGAATGGGATTCTTTGCCATCCTTAAGAGCCTTTCTGCAATTTTATTCTCTGCTATTCCGTAATTAGCACACTCCTAGCCTGAGTGGTTTCCTTCCTGATTTGCACTTTTCAAGACCGTTCTCCTGATGTAGAAACTGTGGTACAAGTACTCAGTGTATAGACAACTTGAATTTATAATGGTCTCAGTTTGAACTTCTCGTAGAATATTCTATTATTTTCTAAAAAGTAGATGATTTTTAGTATTAGAGAATGTTTTTGAAAACAAAACAGCAATTCTGTTTTGATTGTCTGCCATTATGGCTGCCTTTTTTGGTGCTGAAATACAGGTTTGTTTCAGTTCTGAGTCCTTTGTGTGTTCAGTCCTTTTTACAAAGTAACGTAGGTAAGTCCTCATCAGGTTTTGCTGAAAACATGATGGCTCTCTGTAAGCTACTTCAAGATCTATTGCAGTTGTTCAAGCCTGAGCTGATGGCGTTAAATTATCATTTATGTTTGTTTGGGGTATTTGAAAATGGTTTAGAGCTGCCTGGGTCACATCCCATCATTGCTTTCTGAATTGCTTCTATGTCAGAGCCCCGTTTTCTCAGAGGACCTTACTGCTGTTAATGCTCACTAAAATGCAAAGCTCTGGTAAGAGCAGCAGCCTCCCAAGCTGGGATTGCCAGTGCCAGTCTGGGTAAATGTTTTACGCAGGACATGAACTCTGGCTGGACTGGGAATTCCTGCAATACTCCGTAATACCTCATTAATGCATCCTGACGACTGATGCCTAATATGATTCCCCAAGCATGTGACTTAACGAGATTAAAACCATCCTACAGTAATCTTTGTCATACCGTATTTTGTTCTTTTTGAGTAATTTATGAGAGTATAAGTTCTGTAGTATTTAAGCGTTAGTAATCTCAGTGCCACATTTATTGTATTGGTGGGTTGATGAGCGCCACTGGGCAGGTTAACTAGCTTTCTGAGCCTGCAGCAGGGGTAAAGCTGTTGTGTTTCTGACATCTCCAGTTCTGGTGTTTCCCTGATTTGCTGCCTTCACCTCTGCTGAGCTAGGCTGCCTGAGCACAACACAGGGCAGATAAAAGCAATCATCTAATTCTGGTGTCTGATAAATAGTGAGTTTCTTTTTCTACCTTTAATATTTATTTCTTATGTAAACACAAAGTGTGTGATGAAGCTTCTAAATGCTGTCCTTTCAGGCCCCATGCTGTACGATTTATGGACCTCCAAGGAACTTGTTTTGTGCAAACAGGCTGCATGCGTTGTAGTGCTCCCTGTGCTCAGCCATTGCACCAAGCAGCAGGGCACTGTACCTCCATGCGCTCAAGCGAAGATGGTGTTTTGACATAGGACAAAGACGTGTATTTCCAAATTAAAATCCTTCCATTGTGCTTTGGAAGTGCTTATGAGACATAGGCTGGAAGTACGCTGACAAAAAAGTCTGATGCACAGCTTGATGCTGATGCCAGGAGGCTGAGCGCCTATGCTAGACGCTGATTAGAAAAATTTGCAGTTAGCTCTGCACTGTGTCCTCCCCTCTGTGGGCTGGTCTGACTTTTCTTTTTGACTAAAAGGTGATTTGGGTAGTGCTGTGCGGCTCGGTGAGTGTTCAGACACAGGGACTGTTTCTTGCCTTTGCTGGTGCCTTTCAGAAAGCCACTCGGCACAAAGACGCTGTCAGCTGGGCATAAATATTGCATGCTCTTGCTGAGAAATCCATTGCTGAGCTGTTAGGTGGGAAGGGTGGGCTCTGACTCCTACCAGTTGTGCCGAGTTCTGTGTGCAGCTTAGCAGAATGTTTTACACATATGCTTAATGACTGCGCTTGTTTATTTTTATGTGGTGATGAATGAAGATTTAAACCTTCACTCTTTTTTAATGGAAAACTTTTGTTTTCCTTTCTTATGAATGTAATACACGTAAATTTTATGTAAGATTGTGCTGAATAGCAACAATGGATTAACTTTGTTTAAAAAGCTGCCTGTTTTTGGACGTGCCTGATGTTCTGCAAGGGCTGTCATCTTCTGACACTCATCAGAGAAGTCAGGCCCACATTCGGGTTGTGCTCTGCCTGGTGTTAGTGCAATGCAGGGAACTCCTTGTCTTGTTACACGAAGCCCAAGCCTTTGTGCTGCCAAAGCTAGACGCTTTCATGTGGTCGTGTTAGTGCTTTGAAATCCATTTGTCTGTTCAGGGGTGTAGCTGAGAAAAGCCTGCACTGATTTGGCCTTTGGTTTGTTCATGGTACATGCTGAAACTTATTTGCTCACTGGGTGAGATCAAACAGAAAGGACACTCGAGAGGTAAAAACAAAGGCTCTGCACAGCAAAAGACTTACACCCAGGAGGAAGGGTATTAACGTGGTACCACTGACTGATTTCAATTCTTTTCATGTTCTTCCAGCTGAAGGGCTTCCCCAGGTTTATTACTTCGGACCGTGTGGAAAGTACAACGCCATGGTACTAGAGCTGCTTGGTCCTAGCTTGGAAGACTTATTTGACCTCTGTGATAGGACGTTCACTCTGAAGACGGTATTAATGATAGCCATCCAGCTGGTGAGTAGTAGGCACGGCAGCCTCCGCGAAACAACCTGTGCTTGTGTCAGGTCTGCATTAGCCGAAGGGTCGGGCTGGCACAGCGTGAGGTTCGGGGATGTCTGCTGGCTGGAGAGAGTCGTCCTCCAGAGAAAAGAGGAAAAACTCTTGCTCAGGAGGGGAAGGTTAGCTTATGCTCAGAGCAACCTTGAACAGCAGAGCCAGTGAAGCTGGATTCCTATGGACCTGTCCTGTGTGCCCCGCATGCCCCTGCCACAGCACCTACCCCAGCTCCTTCTCTCTGCCGGGACACCCCCCACAACATCTTATTTCTTACCCACGACACGGGGAGCATAGCATCCTCCTGCACTCCCACCAGTTTTACTGGTTTAGTGCTACCAGGGTGCTCAAAGTCTGAAGCCTTTCAGGGCAGCGAGAGCTGAGCTGTCCTTAACCAGAATACCGGCATTTGAAGTCTCTCTTGGTCAGATTTGGTCAAAATTGGCCAATGTGTTTAAAAAGCTAATAGTTGGAAGATGATATATCTGTGGGCACCATCACGGAGACTCTTTTTGCCTAAGGAAACCTAGTTAAAAGGGGTAGCTTTGAACTGTGTTTGAGTGAACCACATGAAAATTGAAAATACTAAACGTGGTGAGTGGACTTCCACAAGTGGGTTGTGCCAGTCACTTCTAATTTTGGGTTGGCTTGCTCGACTTCAACCTGTGGCCTGCAGATACCTAAGTGGCATTGCAGAGGTAGAACCATGTGTTCACGTAAACGGATCTGTGGATACAAGTGTTAACAGAAAAAGTAAAGGAGCAGAGAGTGTGATATTATTCTAAATAAACTGAACTTTGCCACTTGACAGAATCTCAAGTGGAAAATTTAGTCACAGATGAACAGGTTTGAATTGTGCTGGCCTGGTATTGGGTGCACATGGCCGAACAGTCCGGTTTTGTTGGGTTTGAGTGGTCCTTCATCACTGGAAAACCAACTTAGAGTTCTGTTTTTGGTTAAGTCAAATGGCATCAGTTGGCAAAGCCTGGGATACAATTTGTGTAACCTTTCCATTGTGAGGGTGCACTCCAGAAACAGCATTACCATTTTGGGTAGCTTTTCTGCAAGTGTTTAAAAAAACTCATAGTCCTTCTCATAAGCAGCGGGAACAGAATAGCAACATGGATATATTTTTAAGTGCATGTATATAACATAGGGCAAAATTGGGCTGGAACAACCTACGTCAGTCGAATTTGACAGACTTACATCTCCTACAGTTGTGCTAGTGAAATTTCCTAGTACTTGTAGGAATACTTTTATTTCTGTGAGGCCACTGAGGAAATAGAGACCAACACAGAAGGGTCCCTCTGCCTTTTAGCAAGCCCTGTGGTTGCAGGTTAGTTCTGTACTCAGAGGGTCTTCACTGGCATCGTCTGCTGATGTGACCTCGCCTGGCCTGCCAGCTCATCGTGACACTGACACCAGTTTGGGAAATGGATGCTCGAGGTGAAGGACAGGAAATGCAATCACAAACGGAGCCGATTTTCTCTGTAGGCAGTCGTTCTCCATTTTCCCTGGGGAGATGCGTTAGGACCTTTTCAATCTTTTCAGAAAGATTTCATGAGATACCAGCTTGGAGTGTATGCATTAAGGAGACACGTTTAGCAGCTTCAGGTGTGCCCCATCTCCTTCCCTGGAAGGTTTCCTGGGACAAGGGCTCAGCTGGCCCTGAAGTGTTTTCCGAAGGGATTGCCACTTGATGCTCGACTGGAACAAAAGCCCTTCACTCCAACCACAAGGCTATGGGGAAAATTGTCTTGGATTTATCTCAGTTCCTACGCTAAATCATTACAGTCACTCTGTCACACTCCATTGTGAGGGAGACATAAAAGGAGTTGAATGTCACGTTCAGTGGTTTTGCCTCCGTAAATTGTTTTGCTGTTGTTTTTGACCAGCCAAGGCTGCTTAAGCTGCTGCTGTTCTAATCTCAGTCACAAGGAGACATAAAACTTCACTGCCAGAATTCAGTGCACTGCACCAGCAGCATTTCTCTCTTCTGATGTTTGACATGGCCGTTAACAAAGCCGAATGTCCAGGGAGACTTCCAAAAACGTGAGCAGCATGGTACCACGCAGAGAGCACCTGCCCTGATGCAGGGAGGGAGGGACTTCACAGAGCGGTGCTGTTCCAGTTTGGTTCTTGACAAAATGCCATCAAATCACTGTTTTTTAGCCCAGGAAGACCACCCAGAGGTAAAGCAGTGTTACTGGTTGGTGAGGCCCCTCCGCAACACTCTGGGAGCTCTCTGGAGATGTCCCCAGTGCCAGGAGCTGCTTTTGCAGTGCCTTTCCTGCCTTGGGCTTGGTCCCTTCTGGAGGGGAGGAAGGAGAGGTGTACTGTGGATAATTTTGCACATGTGGAGCAGCAGCAGCATATGTCATTCTTCCCTTTGCTAGTTCACAGCAGGTTTCTGCAGTAAAAGCATGCTGTCCCTGAGCTAGTGGGATAATAACAGCGTGCGCTCCTCTGTCCCCTAATTTTTTCTCCCCTCGCTTGCATCCCCATGACCACAGGGGGGGTGCAGTCACTCCTCTGCTGTCTGTGCGCTCCCTGCTGCTGTCTGCGGCAGGCTCAGCCCGGCAGCAGCCAGCTGCTGTTTTCCACCTCCCCTTCAGCTCCCTTCTCCCCGTGCTCCCCCGGCAGCCTGACCGCTCTGCACAGCACGTCTCCGACTCATCCGTGCTTATGCTGGCTGCTAAAGGTAGGAAGGAAGATTGAATGCAGTGTGATGGCCCTCCATCTCCTTTTCCTGTGTCCAGTGGTCAATTTTTAACCAGAGGCATACACAAAAGATGTTTTTTTTTAATAAGCATACATGCTTGGCTGGTCTTAGCTTGACAGGTAGCAGCAGCTCGGGGCTGGGCAGAACCCTTTAACTCCACAGATTTTAGGAGAAAGAAAAGCCCTCAAGGAGAAACAAACACCTGGTGATGGTTTTAAGGAGTGTAGCTTGAGATTAAGGGAGAATTTAAACTTCGTTTCACGTCAAGAAGAGTCTGCTGGCTGAGGGAGATAGAGCCTGGATGATGATGAATCTTCAGAGAAAAAGGAGAACCCATTCGGAGTATTTTCTGGTCAGATGACACAGTGGGGAAGTCCGCCTCGGCCGGGGATGAGACACAGCCCTCAGGTTTGTCACTAGACTTGGGTGTTTTTCTGGTAGGCGTGTGCTGTGCTCGGAGCTGTGGCAGCAGCTCAGCAAGCACAGCTTGGTGGAACCAGAAGCACTTTTTCTTAGCCTAATTCACTGCTTCACACATCTCAGTGAAAACCTGTGTCAAAGGAGTCCTCCTCCTCTGCTTTTCCTTCCCCAGTGGAAGTTTTGGAGCTCTGTTACTCCTGTAACTCGTGCATTCATGATGCTTCACTTTGTTCTGTTAAGAGTATCAAATGGGAATCTCGTCCTCCACGTGCAGCTGAACAGATCGAGTGGCTGGCGTTCCTTAGCTGCACAACACATGGAAATTAAAAATGGGTTCACTGATGCCAGTCCGTAAAGCCCTTAAAGCAGAAGAAATCTTAGCTTTGCGGAGCTGACTCAGTGATCGGGCTGGAGAAGAACGCTTTTTACTCTGGCTTCGATTTTTCACTCTTGGCTGCATCCAACATCTGTGATGCTGCATTGACAACTCAATTTGTCAGGAATAACGTGATTTTCACCCTTGCTGTACGTGCTCGCTGTCGGAACCAAGGAGCACAAGGCCCCTTGTGTCAGGCATTGTGCAAGTACTTCTGGCTGCGATCTAGACCAAGTTGTGGTGAAAAGTGACCGGTGACCATCAAACTCTGGCCATTAAATGTGAAGAATTGCTAATCTCTGCTGATCTGATCCGTATTCAAGGAGGTGATCTGCAGAAGAAGGGCTGAGATTTATCACGAGGATGCACAGATAAGACTGACAGCAAGATCAGATGATCAGCAGCTACTTTTTGGGATAAAGAGGGTTTATCACAGTTCTCCTTGACATGAGAAAGGAAAATAAAAGCATGGTTTTATTTGGCATCTGGTTAAATGTCACAAATATCCTTGCATTTCTCAGCCACAGGGCAGGGGTCCTGCTGTGTGCCAGGGGATGCTCTCCCCTCCCAGGGGGTTCTCTGATATCTGAAATGGATATTTGTGGCTCCAGAGATGGACCCCTGAGTAACTCGGCCAGCTGTGGATGTGGAAATCCTGCTACAAGTCACGAGCAGAATCTCCCACACACTGTTACTGTTCCTTTGCCCTAAGACAAAATGCCATAGCCTGTTCTAATTATTGTTAAAATAACAGAGCAGATGTTAACGCTGCTTCACAGTCACTGTTTTTCAGCGTAAAAGCAATTCCAACCATTAGTCCGAGCTCCTTGCAGTGGCCTGTCTGTATGTGGAAGGACAAACAGGTGGGTATTAGAGCCTGTAGCTCAAACACGCACCAGTGGGCACTGTGGCTCTGCTCCATCCCACCTCTGGACTGGGAACTCAGGCTAGTCTCCGCTCCTGCACTGACCTCTTCTTCTTCAGCTGCACCATGTCTAGGCCAAGGCCGTGCCCGGTCGCTCTGGGGAGCAGGTGCTGCAGCGGCACGGCACGTTTCTTCTCAGCAAGCCTGGAGGGGAGATGCAGCACAGATAGGCACCAGCTCCCCATCCCCAGCAGACATAAGGAGGGCACACATCCTGTCACAGCAAATAAAGCACTGAGGCTGCTTCAGGAAGCATCTTTCTGACGTGGAGAGCCTCTTTCAGCCATCCCTGGCTGTGTGTGGTTTTCCAGCAGCACATCAGGAGGTGTCCAGGCAGATGGAAATAAAGAAAAAGGACAATGAAAGACCTGACAGCGTGTGTCTGTGTGATGGGAGCAAAAAAGGCAGGTACATAAATATCTCGGAGTGCTGCTGGAGTGTATTGTTTCAGCAGACATCTCAGCCATCCAGATTGTTGTCCTGGCCAGAGCAACTTGCTGTCAATTAAAAAAAAAAAAAAAAAGCTTTTTTTCCACAGTTGTGTAATTGCTGTTGTCTGTTTCAACAACTGGGCTTCTCCGGTAGCAGAGGCAAATCAAATGAGGTAGTCAGGCTATGCCTGAAAGCTTGTTATGTATGGAGAGGCTAGGAAACCCTTTGTCCCCATTTTAAGGGTTGCATCTTAATTTGAATTGCCTCCCCATATACCTTTTTGTCTTCAAACCTGCTGATGTGTCATGTAGGTGATTTAAAGCGTGAAGAATGGCTGAAGTGCAGAGCATCTGCTCTGTTCTGCATCATCCTGTAATTGATTAGAAATAATGGCTCTTAGCCGTGGAACCCATTTTCTCAGTACATTGAAATAAATCACTACTTAAAATGAGAGAGGAGGGGAACTGTAACACTTGCTGTTACCGTCTTTGAAGAGCCTTTTAACAGTTCTGTTTTTTTTCTTAAGACCGAGGCACCTGTAGTCAGTTTTTTCCTGTCGCCTGCCCTCCCTGTGCAGAACTTTGTTTTTATTAGGAGAGCTGCCCCCTTCTGCCTGTTACTTCCTTGCAAATGGTGAAAATGCAGCAAGTTTTCCTTAAAAACAAGGTGTCTGATAAACCTCTGGGAGCAGGATAGAGTAATCTCACGTGCCCCTGCAGGGACGAGGCTCTGATTTCACTGCCTGCAGAATTAAAGAGCTTCATTTGTTTTGTCTTGGCAAACATACTTAGGTGCCTGAAATGGCACCCGGGCTGTCAGATCCGGGCAGGTGGAGCCTTCAGCCAGGCAGGCATCCAAGATCTGGAAAGAAAAAGAGAGAGATGGGTTTGAGCGCTGAGGATGCGTCCGGATTCAGCAAGGAACAGACAGCAGTCGGGGTCTGTCGGCCGACCCCAGCTCGCAGTCGGAGCAGGCCCCTGAGTCTGCTGCCATCATGCCGTGAGGCTGCTGCGGTGGTGTGGCAGTGACCTCTGCGGACTGACGCTCGTTAATACAAAATCTGGAGTTTGTGAGAGCTTTGCCATGTTTTTTAAGCATCATGAGCCTGCATGCAGATGGATAGGTCTAAACGGCCTTTCCAAAGTGTCTTGCTAAAAAATACGTACCCTCTGATGTGTGGGGCAGCCATGGACCAAGGTAGCCTTAAAAGGGGATTTAGATCTTTTCAATTAAAACCTAAAGAGGAAATAAACATGGAAATAAACATGGAATAAATGGAAGTAAGTTGTTAATTATCTTCACTTGGAATCATCTGATAAGTCAGGAACACAGAAGAGAACTACTTGCAGACCTACTCTAAAATCACCTGCCACATATTTATTTTTAAAAATGCTGTTAATGGTGAGCATCTGAATAAGGAGAGTGGTGAGACGTTTAAAAGACGTTTAGATGTAGAGCTTAGCGATATGGTTTAGTGGAGTACTTAGTGTTAGGTGGGAGGTTGGACTCGATGATCTTGAGGTATCTTCCAACCTAGAAATCTGTGATACTGTGTGTGATACTGTGAGAGGGGGGAATGGCCCCTTCAGCCCTTGGAGCTGGGGGTACCTGACTGTTTACTTCCTCTTCAGGGGAAGAACAAAGTTAGTCAAAAGCTGGAAAATATTCCAGCTATTTCTGGTTGACAACTGGTGAGATGAATTATTATTTTTGGTCAGCATCAAGGAGCGTAAGACTCCTACCTGCCCAGAATCCCCCTCCGTGGAGGATCTGGTATGTCTAAGCCAACATATGGGTCGAGGGAAGAAGGTGGTAAGACACAGAGCAACAAGGGAAGGCTGTGGGCAAGGGAAGAGCTCTTGGTAACCAGTTAAAGAGCTCTTGGTAACCAGTATATTTAAAATCAATATCAAAAGGATGCTGCTGCAATCCTCTGTGGAATCCTTCCAAGAACGGTGTTCTGGTGGTAGCGTTTCAGAACGAGCCTGTCCAATTTCTTTTCAGTTCAAGTCAGGGAGCACAGTGTGGTAGCTGGAGAAAGGAGGGGATGACAAATTCTTTTTCCAGCTCTGCGCCGATTAACGTGACCCAGCTCAAACAGTAACTTCTGCCTTGGTGTACTCCATCTGTTGTGTTTCTTGTAGGATATCTGAGTTCTCAGATAGCACCAAGCACTTTCAGGAGATTTTGTGATAGGCTGGCAAAACCTTGCTGTGCTGTTAGTTGGGAGAACATAACAGCCGGTCTGCTTGGGAATAACTTTTGCCTCATCCTTTTGCAGATATCTCGAATGGAATACGTGCATTCGAAGAACCTCATCTACCGAGATGTCAAGCCAGAAAACTTCCTTATTGGCCGGCAAGGCAATAAGAAAGACCACGTCATTCACATCATAGACTTTGGATTGGCGAAGGAGTACATTGATCCAGAAACCAAAAAACACATACCTTACAGGGAACACAAGAGCTTAACTGGAACAGCAAGATACATGTCCATCAACACTCATCTTGGCAAAGGTCTGTGCAGTCGGCGCGAGTTTGCCATGCTCAGTACTGTAGAGCTCTGATTGTAGCTTGGTTTACAGTTCTGTTGTGCCTTTTGAGGTCTTTGCAAACCATGCAGCATGGTGATGCTGTTTACAGCTGTAAGGTTTTACAGTTTGGGGCTTTTTTGAGGCATTGAGACAGCTAAAATGTTGGAACTGGAAGCCTTGTAATTATAGTTTTTATTAGGAACTAAACAACTGGTAGCAACCCTGCTCTGATAAAAGGCAAGTAGGCGGGTAGTAACTGCTGCACTAAATGATGACCAAATAGATTTTTATAGCACAGCCCTGCACAGGTACCTTTCAGTTTCAGGTGTTACAGTTCCACGTTCCCTGACCTAATAATCGGTTGGAGAAAATTAATAATGTTTTCCTTAATGATTTAACTCATTTTAAACCTGTCTTCTGTCTCTTCTCCTCACTGTCTTGCATCTCTCTTTCGTATTAGAAAATTACATTTCTGTGGCTGAAAGGCAAAAAAAAATAAAAATTGTTTATATTCACTTAAGCTCGTAAGGGTAGTAAGATAATGGAATATTCCTTGAGCAGCCTCCCAGCTAGGAGATCAGGGCGTTGCTGGCTTTTGGATCTCTCGGAGAGCTCTCTCTTTGGGCATTAAGAAGGGACGGGCCCAATTTCTATTTTTGGAAAACCCAGCGGAGATTCAGGAAGGGATGGAGGAAGTGAGAGGCTGCAGTGGGAACAGGCTGCTCGCCAGGCTTGGAGGCCGCGGGTGGGATTATCTGCAGGGCACGGCACTGCCACCACCTACTGGCGAGTGACCTTTCCGTCCCCACGGCCAGCCGCAGCCACCAGCATGCCGATGCGTTTTCTTATCCCCTGCTTTCATCGTGTGGGAGGATTGGGAAGGAGTGGTGGAGTTGTCCCTTTCGCATTTCAGGACTGAGCAAAGTAAAGCAGATTGATTACAGTTTTTCAGAAAGACAAGTGCTTTCAGCCATCTCCCTGAGAAGTTTATCTGCATCATTGCACTAAATTACCGAGCTCTCTCTTTTTTTTTTTTCCCCTCCTTTTTACAGCTGTATCAGGGTGACATGCAGGAGCCATTATCCTGATTCCCTTATGCTGAGCCTTCTCACCTCCAGACCGTTTTGCAAGTTACATTTGCTGCTACATGAAGGGGAGTCATGCTGTGCAAAGCGCTGCCTGTTTCTCCCCTTGCAGATTATGCAGCATCGGGGACAGCTCACGCGCAGTTTGTTTTGGTGTGTGGGCTGCATGACTCGATCTGCTCCGTACTGCGGGTTCTGAACGCGTTATCTGCCTGCAGGTGGAGGCTGGCAGGGGAGGAGGTTGCACCAAAGCACTCTGCAAGCTCTGTGAACCCCAGTCTGGTGCTCCCTGGGAGAAGGGCCCGAACTGCAGCGCTCTGGCCTTCCCTGTAAACACCTCTCTGCAGCACGCTGGGAAGCCAGAGACAGCAGATGACAGATTTTGGGGTCCCCGTGCTGTTGAGGAGCTCCAGGGCTATTTGCTCACCAAGCAAGCCAAAGAGTCACGCTGCCACGAGGGCAGCCTGCTTGGGGCGTTTAAGGATGCTTTTCCTTTGGCGTGAGGCCCCTCTTTTTACCCCTCGTCTATAATCATAACATCTGCATGGCAACAGCAGCAAGTGTCTCACAAGCAAAGCAGTACTAAAAGGAGCTATTTTTAATCCGCTCTGATGTGATGAGCTACAGAAGCAGTCAGGAGAGGGCTGGCACTATGCAGCACAGTAGTTCCCTGCAGCTGGCTGCAAGTGTCCCCTGCCTGTTCTGCATAGTTCAGAGGAAATAACACAATCCAGCGCAACATCGCAGCTGTACTGTGAGCACTGGCAGTCCTGAGAACAACTGGGGAACTGCTTTATTCCTCTGCAATTAATACCTCCATCTCCCACCCTTTGTGCCTAATGCTGGGCAGTCTGGCTTGCAGTTCTGTGCTGCCTCACGTTGTTTAGCTGATATGTTCATGTATTTTGTGTCTGTTGTAATAAGTTTTCAGGTACTTCTACTCCGAGCTGCAGACAGCAAGTGAATTTCCCTGTGATATCTCTGAAATATGTCTGGCTACTGGTCAGATCCCATTCTGCAGCTGCAGCAATAATTTGTCATCTCTTCTGTTTTTAGAGCAAAGTCGTCGAGATGACTTGGAAGCCCTTGGCCATATGTTTATGTATTTCCTCCGAGGCAGTCTACCCTGGCAAGGACTGAAGGTAGGCTTGAGTTTTAGGTTTTGCCCTTCAAAACTTTACTTGGTTTCTGCCAAAATGTGAATCTGGCAGGAGAAAGTTTGCAGAATCCAAGCAGAAGAACTGTCCTCTCTGTCTGTCTGCCAACAAGACGTTAGCTTTACCTACAGAAGGTACCAGGACAGAAGCATGTTTCCTATCACATCGGGTTTCTGTAGCTTCACTGGGTCAGTACAGCTCTGGAGAGAAGATGCAGCAGAGGCAAATGAGCAACAGGGACAGGGACAGTAATGAGAGGGCTGCTGAGCTGTCGGAGCGGCTTAGCTGTAATGTGAACCTGCCCTGGGAACACAACGGTTGTTTATGAAATTCCCATTACGGCACACAATGCCCCAGCTGCATCTGCGATCGTGTTTATAATGGGAGCCGTTTGATGGTTTTAGACGTGCAGATGGAGTTCAGCCTGAAAAGACGTTTTTCTGGTGCAAGTATGGAGCTTGGCTTCCTTCCAGAGACACTGGACACTCACTGCTTAGTTCTGGATTAGAAGTTTATGAAATATCACGTACCATGTGGAAGGTTGCAAGCAATTGAGTTATGGCAAGTGCAGCTACCATCTGTCCGCTGAACGAAGTAGTCGTAAGTCGTCTGCTGGCTCTGGGGATGTTGGTAGTTGCATCTTCTGTCGCCTTCCTGATGATGAAGCTACTGCATTCACCTTTGGAATTGGAGTGAGTGAAGGGACTGAATGTGATCAGGTTAGGAGAGGGTTTATTAGTGAAGACAGTGACTCCTGGTAGGCCTGTTAGTAGCGTTTGAAAAAGCAGATGAGCCTTTGGGCTCACAGGCTCCTCAGCAGAGTGCTGCTATGGTCAGTGGCATGACTGAAGCTGCTAAGCTGCTCTGTCACCATCTATCCAGAGTTAGCTTCAGCTTTGCCTTGTCAGACATGTGCGGAAATGTCAGTGACAACTCAGAAAAGCACAAGAGGGTTCTTCAAGCATGAAAATGCTTCTGAAAGGAATCAGAATCTCTCTGACATTAGGTGCGCCTCCTATGGTAACTCTGAGTTTGTTACTCTAATAATATATTTTGTTTCTGGTTCAGTTGAAATTATCTGCTTTAAATTGATCCTGAAAATTACTCAAAAATAATTCCAGGTTTAGACAAGGCTCAGGAGAATTTCCTCAGATTAGTGCTGAGACTGCTTTTTGAAGTCCTGCGTTTCTTTGGCTCCAGAGCACACCCAAACTCTTCAGCTCAATCTAGAATATGGTGTCTTCACTCTTCTAGGTTTCTTCAGCTTATTCTTTTGGTCTCTACTATCAATTCTGAAGTCTTGAGAGGACAGCTTACAATGCTAATTGTGTGGCTGGCAGGTCTAACTGGCATATTTTGAAACTGAGGCAATAAAACATGTTCTTAGGGTGCCAACTGGAGTAGTGCTCTGCTTCAGGAGGGATTCAGGTGGGGAAACCATAATTGAAGATTGTTTCATTTTTCTTGGTGACCGGCTGTTTAATCAATGCTAAGTGATAGGCACTTTGGGGGTGAAAGGACAGGTGGTATGGAAGTAGCATGGGATTTGGGAGAATTGTGACTGATATAAACTGGTTGTTTGACTTTGTGGTGGCTCAGTAAAAACCCAATGTGTCAAAATCGTAACAATTTAACTACGTTTACAGTTGCTTATGAAGCTGTTGTGGTTGCAGATGGCTCTAAGCCTCGGTCTGTTCTTTGCTAGAGTGTCAGGATCCTGATGTGCTATCAAAGTATATACATTTTTTTTTCTTGTCCCATGCAAGCTTCCCTATACAGTCTTCAGGACTGGGTTGGTAAGAAATTAGCCCTGTGAGACACTAACCAACGTACTCTCTTTCAAGCACTGAAGCTATTTTGAAAGCATCACTGGATATTCTTTGCTGATGGAAAATGTACAGGGAGAATTACAACGGTATTCCTGGTAGTGTAGTCTAGGATGCAGTTCAGCTACAAGTAACATTGTCTGGTACTACCGAGGCTCAATATTAAATACTTTGTTTTTCTTCCCATACAGCATGTCGTTTATCACATGGTTGAACTCTTTCTCCACAACTGTTTTGTCTTTGTGCGCTACAGGCTGACACCTTAAAAGAGAGGTATCAGAAGATCGGGGACACAAAGAGAAACACTCCGGTTGAAGTTCTCTGTGAGAACTTTCCAGGTAAAGCCCTGATGGGATCACTGGAGTGCAGCTGGAGATGGACATACCTTGTTAAGTAGAATGGTTCTGAGCAGTTCTGGCAGAAAGTATTCTGATGATGTGCATCTGTTACGTCGTTGTCCCTCAAGCAGGCAAACAACTGGAGCTGCTGCTATAAATTAGCACATCCTGTGAGCTTGTGACTGCGGCTTGTAATGAGCATAACTTTTCTCATTGAGGAGGCCAGACAATGCCTCATGTTGCTTCTTTTCTTTTTGGCTTCCTTCCCCAAGAGGACCTCGTTACTGTCCTTCTCTCAAGTGACTGTGTTCAATCTACTGAATTAACCTTTTCCAAATGAAAGGATTTACATATGCTAAAATTTTAGGTGGCCAGCTTAGAAGATGGGATGATATCTGGGCAGCCAGAGCCTCGTTGCTGCTGGAGCTCAGGGGTGCTCCAGGGTGCACACCAGCATCTCCTGCTTTCCTTCCCCACCTGGTTGCTGAGCATTCAGATGAAATTGCTGTGGCTATTTTATGTCTGTGTGAGCAGGCGTATGCACGAGCATCCTGTTGGCAGGCTCACTGAGTCGTCATTTATTGTACAGTGTGTTTTAGTGTTTGTTTTATACAAAGGTATAGAATACAACTTGTTGTGAAACTCAGATTCAAGGTAGAGCAGCAGCTCTCTGGAGCAAGTGTGGGACTTCCAGCTTTGTCTGAGAAGCATTTGAATTGATTTGCATTGCAGACCACAGCAAAAAAACAGTGCTTTTTAAAGGAAGGCCGGGGTTAGAACTGGCAGCCCAGACAATCCTCTCACAGCGTGAGGCTCAATGCTGCAACACAGCCCTTGGTTTATAGCCACTCATTGAGAAGATTCAGAATAAAAACAGACTATTATTAGACTTTGGGCAGGGCAGGAGGGCTCTAGAGAGCTGAGTGAGATTCATCGAGCAATAAAAGACTGGGTAGGTCACTGAGGGTAAAGACCTGCTGGATATCCTCAGCTTCTATCAGTCTATGGGGCTCACCTAATTTGGCGGAGCCTGGACAATTCTCGGCTCGGGATCTGGTTGTGGATCCAACTTCGAGCAGTGCCTTGCCTAGTGCCATGGCAAGGCCTCGCTGGAGTTAATGGAGAAGCACGTTTCCAGCATGCGCGTGTAGCCTCTGCTGGGAGGCTTGCAAGTGATGCAGCTCGTGTGTGAGCAGAACTAACGCTGCTTCTGTTTTCCCCTTTTTTAACAGAGGAGATGGCCACGTACCTCCGTTATGTTAGGCGATTAGACTTCTTTGAGAGACCAGACTACGATTATTTACGAACCATCTTCACAGAGCTGTTTGAAAAGAAAGGCTACACCTTTGACTACGCCTATGACTGGGTCGGCAGGCCAATTGTAAGTCGGTCCTGCAAAATGCAGTGTTTTGCCTTCCAGGTGCTGCATCCCAGCCACCCGGCTCTTGGTTTGTCCGAATAATCCCAATTAGTGCCAGCGAGCTCAGGATCAAATCGTTCACATCTTTTCTGTAGCTAGCACAGGCTGAACACAGTGAGAAGCCTTGACGTTGTGTTTGGGGGTTCTTGTGGTGCCCTACGTTTCCCTAAGGAGCAGAAGGCCCCTTCCCACTTCTTTGGGTTTATCCCGGTGTGGGTTGTTCAAACCTGATTTTCTCACTTGAGGCCGTGAACAGGACTAGACTTAATTTGCTCCGGTCTAGTGCAGGATTGGAGACCTTTGTAATCGATATCTAAAGACATCCATCTTACAGCAGGAGAGCATACTTGCTACCTCAGCACTGAATGATGGAAGACCTCCCTAACGCTTGGGTTCTCATAGAGAAGTACAGATCTGGGCAGGGCTCTGACAAACGCTCAGAAAACAGTAAACAGCAAACCCATTCTGATCTCAAAAGATCCTGGGGCTTACCCCATTCCAGAGCCTGGGCCAGCTCTAAATAAAGCACATGGCAAGGAAATGTGGGAGTATCCAAGCTTCATTTAGCAGCTTCATGACACCAGGTGGAACACAACTGTGATCCTGATCCATCTCTTCTATTGTCAAAAGCCATTTGTATTCAGGAAGACCTTGGCCAAAAGATGTGTCATGGGGAAATCTGATAAAAGTGTCTAAAGCTCTTCCGCTGGCTGCCTGTCTGATTTGTGTCCGTGGTGCAGCCTGTCGCTTGTATTTTGTGTTGTGCTGCTGATAGCCTTCTTGCTAATAGACAGTCACTGTGCGCCGCCAATGGCAAAGGCGCCCGTAAATTAATTGTCACTGGTGCCAGATCAAATGCCTTCGGCGCTAAACCTGGTGCCGTTGCCGGTGGTTTCCAGTCCCAACTATATTTAGCGTTACCAATGTTTACCGTGCCCAAACTGGTTCATTTTAATAAGAAATCATTCCGTGAAATCATTACGTGAATTTTCTCCTCATTTTTGTTTAATTACAAAGGCAATTGATAAAAAAGCCCCCTGTAAGACAAGCTGGCTGTTGCTGACAACTGCAGTGGTTGCTATGGAGATTTGATGTTGTGAGCAGGGATTACGACTTTGGTGAGAACAGAGCAGATGAAGCTTTAATTTTAACACGTCCTGTTTCTATGCAAGTGTGGTTTTTAAAAGTTGCAAGACAATGAGATGAGGAAAATAAGCCTGTATATTTGCAGTCACAGTAATCTTATTTGAGGCACATTTGGAGTGATCTGCCATTGGTACAGATACGCAGCTATATCTTTTTGATTCAGTTTTCTGTAAGATGTTTGGTGCTGGTATCCAGCAAGCCACCAAATCACAGGGATTTCATGGCCCTTACTGTAATTATCCTTGGTTGCTGTCAGTACTTGTGGGCAGCATTTTGATGTTTTCCTGCATTGTCCTTGCATGATGGGAGCCATCCCGACAAGTTAGGTTTGTACACACGTGAAGAGAGATGTGTTGTAGGCATTGGCATCATCCTAACAAACGCTTTATTTTCCAGCCTACTCCAGTGGGATCGGTTCACGTAGATTCTGGGACGTCTGCAGTAACAAGAGACAGCCACGTCCATAGGGATCGACCATCGCAGCAGGCCCTTCGCAATCAGGTGCGTTGTTCACCGCTGCTTTGGCAGGACTGCGTTGTTTGGCATCTTTCTGAATTCCTCTTGGTCTGGAGAAGCAGAAACCCTGTGCCAGTAGAAATAGCTGGGACTGATTCTTGCTTTGTTTGTGGCAAGTGCGTTTCTTGCTTAATTTAGGAAGACTGTGATCTGAGCAAGACTTTGTCAAAGCAACAAATTGCTGAAATACTCTGTCGGTCAGTGGAATTCCTCAGGACCATGAGCCAAACAGAGTACAACTTGGAATGGGTCATAGTTTGTGGGTAAGCTCTTCATTTCAGCTGTCCGGCCTGGTCAGACTACCTGACCAACCTGGCCAAGAACATTCTTTTGGGTGCTTTTACTCACAGCACATGGACTGTGGAGCAGACCAACAGTTGTGGCTATGGTAGCCTGCTCCCAGCTGCCCTCTTTCCAAGGACCGTGCAGCTGTAATAAGATGTCCCATGGACACGCACTATATCCAGCTCGGGGTGTCCTGTTGGTGGCACGGGTGTTGCACAGCAAAAAGGACTGCCAGCGTAGGGTCCTGTGGGGAGGCTGGGCATCATGGTCCAGACAAACTTCTAGTTTCTGAATTTCCCCGTTTTTTTCTTTCTAGTCGTAATACTTTGTTGGTGTTGTTGAGAGTCTGGATTTTCTGTATTAACAGAGCTGATCAGAAGTTCAGTAGATCTCCAACTGCTGGCTCCTAGCTAGAGCTATTGGTGCTCTTACCTCCCTCCCAGTGAGTGGTTCTGGGCTCGCTCTGCTCCTCTAACTGCTGTGTGCTGTTCTAGCTCCTCGTCTGTGGTCTCTGTGCCCACGCAGCTCATGCAAGCTGGGGTTTGCGGGCACAGAATTGAGTGTGAGATGAAATAACCTGTCTGGGCTCAACTCTCCTTGCTCCATGCAGCTGGGCTCTGAATGATAGAGCACTTAATATAGACTAGAATACATCTAAAGTCATCAGCTACAATCAGGATGAACATCCCTCATTAGAAGTGTTGCTTGTAAGAAGCTGGATTGTTTGAAGCATGTGCGCAGTACTGTATTTATGCATGCTTATTAGTGTGGACTGGTATGAGAGTACTAGTAGAATAATCTGCTTTAATATATTGCCTGATTAATGCATTAACCCCCTTTTTGGGTGGCAGTTTCTAGTTGTCCGCTTTGACAACAGACCTTCACGTTGTGTACACGAGGCATCTTGTTTCCTTTAACAGACAATGACGCCTGGCTTCATTTTCAAGCATATTAGTCCACAAATTATAGTATGTAGTACAAAGACAGCTGTCATATTCCTAAAATACTATTCAGACAACCTTCAATCCTTGTTCTTCTGAGCTTCTCAAATTATCTTAATGCTGTACTGCGGGCACCTTCTGTCATCGTTTTCACCTAGACATTATTTAGGATATGCTGAATTATGTAACATTCCTGATATACACTGCAAATAAGTTTCCCCTTGCCAAAACTTAAACAGTTCTCTTCCAAGGGATATTCCTTTTAACTGTTGAGAAAACTATTTCTCTTAAAAAAAAAAGGAGAAAAACTAAATTTCTAGAGCAGTGGATTGGAGACATGGGTTTGGGTCAAGTAACTGCCTAGATCTCCAGAGTTAACAGCTTTATTTTTATTTCCAAGTATACTAACAGCAGATTCTCTTTTATAATATTTGGTTTCCCAGTAAAGACACTGACAAGAGAGTGGTCTCCTTGTTGTAGCCTTTTCCTGTAGGAAGAGAAGATACTCTCTATCAAACATGGGTGAGCCCTGCCCCGTCTGTTTTTAGATGCCAGTCATGTCTTGAGATCTGGTAGCTGGTAGGAAGGTGATGAGTGTTGACGGGAACTTGATGCTCTCAAATTCACAGGCATCACTTCCTCGGTGCCATTGTTCGGGCTGCGTTGTGGGCTGCTCAGCTCAACCCTACTTCAAAACCAGTTTTGAACCCACGTACTTGGGTGTAGAGCCAAAAGACAAAAATCTGGCTCTTGTGGTTTCTAAAGCCTTTCCTAGAAACTGCTTCCAGGCTCCTAGGCAGAAGCGTGCTCCTCCCCGTGCTGACATAGGTGATACAACTTCAGCACCTGGGCTGACCAAGCGACCTGGTGGTATAGTGCTTTGTAGGAAGCAGCACTCAAGATTCGTCTTTTACTAGCTCTTAAAACCTGAACTTAAGTTCTCCAGTCATCCATATTCTTGTGACCTGCAGCAGCTAAAGAAGAATTCCAAGGAAAGTGCTTCTCCAGTAACTCCTTTCAGTGCTACCAAGTACAAAAAGTGTAAACAGCGTCTCAGGCTGGTGGGGCGAACATTTAAAAAGATTTACGAGGACAAGCCTGGACAAAGCCACCTCTAGGGAAATACTGCCTATGAACTGGATTTGGTGACTGCTCGGATGGAGGAGATGCACTATGAGTAGCTCAGAGGGGGACTCACAGGTCACTCGCAAAGGAAATGGTGGCTCATGCTGTATGAAATGCAAGCAGACTTCTTTTCTGTTCTGCTTCTTTTTGCACATGCTCTTGCTCCAGTGCAGTGACAGTCTGCTAGTTAGTGTTGTACAAGTTTATTGAAAGGTTTCTGGAGTCATCCTGTGTGGAACTGCTTGCAGTCTCTTTTTTTTTTTTTTTTCCTTTTTCTTTTTTGCTTTGACTCAGGCTCATATTCTGCAACTGCAGGGAGTAACACAAAGCAGTGCTGGGGAAAGGCAGTGTCTGGGCACCTCTCTTTGAGTAGCCAATTCAGCTTCACTGCTGATAATTTGGTGTTTATTCGCTTGAGCCTCTTGTTTCCTGCCCTCTAGCTGGATTAAAGCTCGTTTGTGCTGGCCAGGTCCATGATGTCTGTTCAGCATCCATTCTGCCAGGTGCGTGTGCGCTGTGGGGACTCTGCTTCTCTGCCCTCTCTTCTTTTGCATTTGTGCTTCAGCTTTGAAACCTTTGCTTACATTTTTATATGGTGTCCAAGGAGACATCTTTTAAATGTGTCCCATCAGTAACTTCATGCTTGACTACATCCTCTGCCATTGGCGTGAGACCTGACACAGATCTGCCTGTTTGTTCTGTGCTTCCTGGTCTTGGGAAGCAGATGTATTCCTTCAGCTGGCCACCTGGCTTTAGCTGCACTGAGGTACATTGGTGCTAGGTGACCGATGGATGTGTATCATCAATGCTGGACAACCCCTAAGCAGCTTCACATGCATGTGCACAATGGTTCTTCTAATAAAACAAATCCAATTCTAATAATTTCTTTGTATCTATTGGGGATGAAAAGGAAACCTGATACTGAAAGTTTCTTTCTGCTGTAGTTTTCTGCAGAAAAACAAGAAAACACCAACTCCATTAGAGGAGGTGTGGTGGATGTTTCCTTCTGCATTGTACAGGTGAATTAATGTGTGGAACTGGCTTTTGGTGAAATAAAATGTGGCTTCATTTAAGGTTGCAAATTTGAGTTTAAAAAATGTATATTTTAGGGAGGTCAAGCTTGTGTATCCAAACTTGCTGCCATGTCCAGTTCTCTGGTGCGTGACCTGACATGAACAAACATATTGTCAGCATGTTTATTTCTATGCTGAAACACATGGAAATGAAGCCGTGTAAAGAAATAACTTGCTGAGTAGATCTGAGCTTTCTCGTCATTTATTACCTAGAGGAGAAGAAATCCACTGCTGCAGTGGATAGAGACAGCTAAAGTAAGGAATGGTGTGTACTTGGTAAAGTGAAATTTTAGCCTAGCTGAATGTTTAAATGCCTTGCTTTTTGCAAAGACAAACAAAACAAAGCACTACTAACTCACTAACACGCACCCTTTCATTTCTTCACCTCATTCACCTGTTGCCCTCTCTTCTGTTTCTTTCCTGCTTTCTGGACTTGCGAGCAGGCGTCATCAGATCGCCGAGGAGAGTGGGAGATCCAGCCAAGCCGGCAGACGAATACCTCGTACTTGACATCTCATTTGGCTGCAGATCGGCATGGAGGATCAGTACAGGTACCTTCTTCCCATGGTCTGCACAGCGTTGTTGTGAGAATCTGTGTTAGATGCCCTGAAGTCTCCTTGAATTGCAGTTATAACACTGGGGCCAGGAAGGCAGTTTCACAGGACACTTTGGTCCTGTCCTGAACGTAGCGCTCACGTGTTGTGGGGTCCAGGCTGTGGTGTCCAACACAGCTGCTGTTACTGCTTCTGTGAAGCCTTTCCTCTGAGAGCTGTTTAGGACCAGTGAGTGCTGGGTGATGGCACTGTAGAAGGTGGAGGAGCAGAGGATGAGTGACAGTGACAGCATTAAAAGGTGCACTACAGCTAAGTTCTGAAATTCCTGAAAAGACTGCTTGTGATCCTGAAAATACGCCTGCCTCTGGTCGTCGCTCAGGCTGGCTAATATTCTTGCAGTATTGCCAGAGTAAGATGGCTGGAAATGCTAGAGAAAAGATGCAAGGCTCATTCAAGCAAACAAGAACTGTCTAATATTGCTGGCGAGGTGAACTCCTTGGCAGAGGTTTGCCTGTAAGAGTTGGTTCCAGTGCCAGACACAACTCTAGTGTGACTTTGAAAATTGGCTGTGGTGAAAGGGGAAGTAGAGCCTGGTGTGGGACAGGGCTGAGCTGAGGAGACGGGAGGAATTACTTCTGGAGCAGTGTCTGCGTCTTACAACTGTCTAGTTTGTTGTGTACTCTTCCTAAATATGTCTTGAGACTACTATTATGCCAGTATGAGACCAAATGCTTGGGAAAAGCCAAATGCTGAGAAATTCATAGATAAGGAGGAACCAATGTATGTATAGCTCTGATCTCGGATGAGAGCAGGCGGTAAACGGGAGTTCCTGTAGCCCTCAGGAACTACAGAGTGGGTGTCTTTATTGGTATTGTTTTACATAAGGGGAACAGTTGACTTGCGCAACACCAGCATGAGCTTCATCTCCCCACAAACAATGCCTTGCCAGAGTAACTACAGCAATAAGGCAGTCCTAGTCTGAATTTGACCATGAGGGTCACCTACCTGGGCAGCTTACAAGCGTGTGTGCTACTGTGAGCATTAAAATTCTGCTTATCTGCAGCCAAGAATGGGAAGTCTTCTGCTGTGCATGGCTGCTCTGCCTGCAGCGTGATGGATGCTTAAATTTTTTCTCAACAGATGCCCCAGCTAATGCTGAACCCCTGGGAAGTCAGTAGTTTCAAGAGGCTGTTTTCGTTAAGGGAACGGTTGAATTGGCCACATCAGAATGAAGTGGCAGCATGTTAAAAAAAGGAGGAAGAAAATCAGAGACTTTTGTAAATTGAAATTTAACAAGAAGTAGCTGAAGAAAGTGTGGGAAGGTCACTGGGAATAGCACAATTAACTGCTCGTGTTTATCAAAGTTGTGTGAGAAGTGTGAGGGCCTGGAGAGCCTGGGTGGGCCTACACTGTGATGGGTCTGGGAAGGGGGCATGAAGAGAAGCTGAGGGGCTCACTTGAGAGGAGAGCTCTGAAAACCCAATGAGCTTGGTCCTGACTTCCCTTGGTGCAGAGACTGGGCATGGGACTTGATCTGCAGAAACAGCAACTGCTGGTAGGACTCAAGTATTCAAAACAAATGTGCAGATGCACTTAATCGTGAGGAGACATCTTTATAGATCTGGCTTCTTTCCCTTCATCTCTGGTGCTTAGTGGCACTGCCACCTGCAATAGAGCAATCATGAATTATCCAGAAAATTGGTGTTCTCCTGGCAGAGGAACAGCTGCTGACAGCTGGGGATCTGGATAGTTATCCCTGTAATGGGAATGTTGAAGTAAGCCATAATGCAAACTGAAGCAGAAAGGGATCATACAAATAGCTTTTGGGCAAGGAGGTAATTCCAGAATCTGGCTGTGTACGGAGTGAGATTTGGGGGCTCTGGAGTGAGTTTACCACACACTAGTGGCAGGTGACAGGACTGAGTCACTCACCTCTAAAGGTGTCAGGAGAATGCAGTCAACACAGTGCAGTGCATATAAGGCTGTCGATTAGTCTTCACACCGATTTTTCTTCATAAGACCCCAAATTGTAGCTTAACCTCCCACAGACATTCAGACCTGTGCTGGGCACAGCACAAGTGTGAAGTAGTGAACGCAGAGTCCCCTGCCTGGCGTTCTGCTCTCACAAGCCAGATTATTCTCTCCAAATGGCTGCTGGAAACACAGCACGTGATTTCAAGGCATCCCAGGAATCCCACAGCCTGCTAAGAGGGTGCCGGGAGACAGGAACGGAAATCATTTCGCAGACTTTCCATTCCTACAGTATCCCTTGTTGAGGCAAGTGGAGACACGTCACGTGCCGCCATGCTGTGTCCAGGGGCTTTGTTAACGGGGCGTTTGTTTCTCTTCCAGGTGGTTAGCTCGACCAACGGGGAGCTGAACGTGGACGACCCGACGGGGGCACACTCCAATGCACCCATAACGGCGCAGGCAGAGGTGGAAGTGGTGGAGGAAGCTAAGTACGTTCGCTTTACAAACAGGCTTTCCACTGGTGTGGTCATTTATCCTCCTCCTGTGAAACGAGTGGGGATATTTACCCGTGGTGAAGTACTCGATGCTCGTGTCCCATGACCTTTTCCTGCATATTGCTGCTTTTGTGCATGGTGCCTTCGGTGCTGCTGCTGCTGCTGCTTCTTTTTACACTTGTCGTGGCTGGAGAACGTAACTCTTACTCAGAGCATGTGTTGCAAAATAGACAGTAGCAGAAATACCAAGGTAATGTGAATTATTTCAGGAATCCCGGTGAGCATCCCCTGTTCCAAAAGGAGAACTCACTGTACGCTCATGCTGAGAGCGTAGGAGTAGCTTGAACACAGCTCAGTGAAGGAGTTGTTGGTCTGAAAGTTAACACTTTATTTCTGGCTGCAAGAAGTGGATGCCAGGTATCCATAATGGTCCTAAAGTAATTCTTGTAGGGACTTGATTTTTTTTCTCTGAATTCTCTCGGTCCAGTTCTCTAGAAGCTGAGAGAGAAAACAGTAGCAGCCCTTCTGCTCATGGGGAACCGTGTGCTCGCTCTGAGCAGACCTCTCCTCCATAGCTTGTGGCAAAGAGTGAGAACTGATGTACAAAGTTGCTGCTTTGACCATTTTGGCCTCCATCTGGCACCATCAATATCACCTTTTGCATGATCCTCAACAGGAGACCTTCTTGGTGCCTCTGAGCTAGAGCAGGACCACAGCAGGGTCACGGTGTAATCCCAGCTTCCCAGTACGAGGGGTAACCAGGCCCTCGAGCTGGTCGGTGCTGTCACGTCACCCAAGTGCCTGGTTATGATCTGACTTGATGGTGTTGGTGCTGCTTGTCTCAGCCTTTGTGGACTCTTTTGTTAGGAATGACTCGTGGGAGCGTAGAAAGGAAAACTGGCAGCTGCGAGGAAGGGTGTGTTGATGGAAACCGTCCCTAGGTATCTGTCAGGCCGAGGCCTGCTTTCCCACCTTACCACTGTTGTGCTGAAGGTCTTTTGCTGTCTGTTCCTCCGTCGCTCGGGAAGCACTCCCGTGTGCTGTTCCTTGCTGGTTGCTGCCTGGCGTGATCCTGGCAGTGAACTGTCCGAGCAATGAATATGCTTTCTCCTCCCAGCCAAAGGAGCGAGCCGTGGGTTTGGTACAGGCTCCTCCTAAAGCGTGGCAGGGAGGGGGAGGTCTTGAGGTGCGACTTGCAGAGTGGAAAATACGCCTCTTAAATTTGGGTAGCGTGGCCTGCAGAGAATGCAGGCTCAGCGTCACAGGCCGTGTCTTGGTCAGGATGACTGAACTGGGGCCTCCTGGGCACGTGGCTTGGGGCTGCTCCTGGGAAGGACGGGGCAAATCGGCACCAGAGAAGCATCAAGACGGATGAAAAGAAGCGTGCAAGGGCTGTGTTGCCCAAGCTGTGTCTTGTGGTTTGTTCTGTCCCTTTCCAGGCCCTGTCTGGGTGGTTCACAATTGGTTTTGGAGGGTTTAACAGGTTACTGTGCAGCAGAGCACAGGCTGCTCTGCACCAACAGGTCTGGGGGACTCCTGTCATAATTCCCTAGTGTGCTGGTTCCCTAGTGCTTCATTCCTCTTGCCACGAGGAGGGCTGCCTTCATCTTTCCTTGCATCTGTGATCATAAATCCCCTTGGATTTTCAGACTCAAAAAAACTGCTTTGCTGTAAAGCGGGCCAAAAAGAGTTAGAACTAGATGGAGTTCGGGCTCTGTGTTTCGAGATGAGGTGCAATGCTGGAAAGGGAAAGACCCTGGCACTCCCGGCAGGCAGAGGAGCTGTGCAGTGCTGCTTGGGGTACTCTGGAGACAAGCTGCCAATCCCAGCCTTGGGTTTCACTGAACAGCGGGGCACACACTTCCATCCATGCTCTGGCCTTCCTGCGGTTGGAGCTGCAGGGGACAGAGCAGTCTCCTCTTCTGGTGGCCCAGAACCCTCTTTGATCTCAGCCCCTGAAAAGAACCTCACGGGGCCTGTGCCTCCATGGAGAACGTGCAGTATTTACCCAAGGCCTTAAAACCCCGCAAAACTTGGCAATTCTCAGCGGCACCGTGGCAAGGGCAGAGGTGGTATGAGGGCTGGGGGCGGGTGGTGGGCAGGCATGGTGTGTGTCTGCCAGTCTGCACTGCATGTTTGCATGGCTGCAGTGACATGCTTTCATCCCACCTCTGTGAACTAATTGCTCTTTCTTCCTTTCTGTGTTTTTTCTCTACACTCTCTGTAGCTGCCTGAAAATGCTCAACTTGTGGTGAGTCCCTCTCTCCAGTCCACATGCAAGGGGGAGCGGACCAGACTAGACTGGGGTTGGCAAAATCCAACCAACCAAGCCATAAAAAGGCACAAATTCAAAGCCAACCCAGGGCTGTTTTGATTTAGGACTCTGCTGAGAACCACATGCAATACTGGGGAGGGTGTGGGCTGTGTCTGAGAGGCCGCATTAGGCCGAGCAATCAGACTGATCTTTGAATTGATCTATGCAAAAGACAGATTTTAATCCTCTTCTATTTGGCTTACCATCTCCCCCAAACTGTTACGTCCGTGTGCAGATGATGTCTAATGGAGCTGGGCAGAGTCGGGACCAGGCTTGCCAGGCATCTTGCAGGAATTCCTCACGCAGACGGTTACGAAGGGAAAGCCTTGCTCTGGCTATGGAGGGGAGGGGAGCAGTCACTTCCTAGGAGAGGTTCCTACAAAAACACAGTCCAGGGCCTGCATCGTTAGAGAGGGTGTAAAGAAATTACATTCATTCATGACATTTGTGACAGACACCCAGCTAGAGCTACTGCTTGGAGAGAGTGGGGGGGAGATGGCTGCTTCCCAAGCAGGCTGACGACTCGGGGTGGGAAAAAGCCCTGCAGATGAGAGCGCAGGTCAACTGTCCGCAGAGGGTTTGGGGTTAACGTCAGTCCAAGCCCAGCTCAGGTACAGGTACAGTTTATCAGGCTCTGCAAGCGCTAATCCCGGCATCAAATTGGCCCGTGGAGGTGAGCGGGGGACACAAGGTGCTGAGCCGAGGCTGGAGGCGTTTTAGGCCCAGGCGGCACCCTGGGGTGCTGGTGGGTGGGAATTGCTGCAGAGTGAGGTGGTAACGCCGCTGTGTGGTGAGGATTGTCCTTGTTTGATGAGAGACTGACCCGCCTCTGCCCTGCTCTCCATAGGCATTGCCTCCGATACCTCTGGCATCTCTGGCTTCTCTGTATGTCATAGTCTGGGGCTGTTCTCTTGGGCATTGTCTGCATGCACAGAGATCACGTTCTGTAATTGTCGGCCTGCCTTATTCTTTTGTTTTGGTGTTCTGCCTCTGCCTGTCTGAACTGCCAGGACTTCCTTTCCTGAACCCTTCCCTGGACCGCTGAGTAACAGCCTAAAAAGACAGTCTCAAAGAAAAACAGCCAAAAGTCAGCCAGCTCCCTTCGTACAGTGCCCAAGGAAACAAGCGCTGCTCAGCCCTCTTCCCTTCCCAGCTGCATGTCAAATCATAACTCGTGCATTTCCATCACCTCTCCCCGTAACAGTCCTCCCCCCTACTTACCATTGCCCAAATCACGAAGGAAGGTGGTTGCTGTGGGAGAGAAATACTGTGACAGGTTAACTAGAGAGGGTGGCAGGCGGACTGGGACAATAAAATACATGCCCAGTCCTGGAGCAGGGGGGAGACAGTGCCAGTAGTGTGCAGGAGCCTGTGCTGGGTGATCATAAAGCTTCAGACAGCACGCTGCAAGCATCAGAACAGGTAGTAGTGATGGAGTCATCACAGCTGACAGGTCGCTCTGGGACAGCGTTCCTGGAAGGACAAGTGTGCTACGTTTATTCTCGGCTCACCTCCAGACTGGACCTGTTAGGAGTGCCTAAAAGAAACCTAAAGCCAAATCGTGGACATTAACCTGCCCCCGGCTCTCAGTCCATGCAGGAGTGTGTGATGGGAGGTCGCCCTCCTACAGCTGTGGCTTTGAGCTCTGAATGTTGCAGGGGATTTCAGCCTCCCCAGCAGACGATCTATGCTGGCAGGCTTGGCTCATGTGGTGGTGGTGGTCACCACTGCTTTTGCACCCCGAGGTAAGGCTCGTGCTTCCGGGGGCAAGCACGCTCTGGGGTGAAGGTGAGAATCTATTCCTCTAGTGCTGAGAGGACAGAAGCTTAGTGCCGGCTTTTCAGAGCTGTGAAGGACCCAGCTGGAAGTAATTTGGAGACGTTGCAGTGTTTTTGAACACTTTCGGTCTGGCTGTTGGTAAAAGATGCTTGTAGGAAAAAATGGTTGTTGCATACTCACATCTGCTCTTGCTGCTTAGCGCCATGTCCCTTCCACCAGCCTGGCAAAGGGGGCTTTCAGCTTCACCCGGGCTTCTCTGGAGATGGCTGTAATGGCAGAAAGAGAAAGATACCATAGCTCAGGAGCAAAACTTGCACAGAATGAACACGTTTCTTCTGTGCAGAGGGTTCCTGACAGCAGACCGAGGTTAGGAAGACAAACATATCTTAAATGCCAAGTCATTCAGTAGGAAGCCAGCAGGACTAGAAAACCTGGGCGACTGCTTTCAGTATTCTCCCATAAGTGAAGCCACCGCTGCTCAAGGTTCAGCTGTGCTGAACATTTTTCTCACCACCTCAGTCTCCACTCTCCATCCTTTGCTTCTCCTAGTCCCCGGGCACTGTGCATCTCCCTCGCGTTGGACGAGGGAAGAAGCAGGTGTTCTGCATACCTGCACTGAATAACGCTTTATCAAAGGTGGAAGCTCTGGTTATTGTGAAAGGTTCAGTAAAGAAACCTGGTCCCTGATCCAAGATCTCTTTGGAACTTGTCTTTTTAGTGAGCAGTGTTGAACCCCTGTGTCTCATAGCGGGGAAGAGCCGCCAAGGCTCACTGTCCCTCTGGCCAAGAGGGAACGGAGTATCTGGATCCTTGTTTCACTGCTTTCCCATTTGGCTCCTCTTGTTCCTGCCCCAGTTGAGCCTCTAGAGGATGTCAGCCCGGCTCCGGGGCTCTCACCGGGCTGTGCCCCGCTGTTGCCCGTGGGCAGCAGGACCAGGACCCGCAGCGTTCGGCCGCTGGCGTTTGCCCAGGCACGCGTCGGCCGTCCATCCGCGAGCTGCTGCCCACCTCGCGGGCAGGTCCGGCGGGGCCTGGGGCCGGGCGTGCGGAGCTGCTGTTGCATGTCAGCGAGCGGAGGGAAGGCCGCCGCGGGCGCCGGGTGGCGGGGGCTGGCCGGGGAGACGTGCGTGGGGCTAACTGTCCTTCTTCTTTGTGCTCCAGGTGCTGCTGCTTCTTCAAGAGGAAACGGAAGAAGACAGCTCAGCATCACAAGTGACCGGTGCCTCCTGGGCCTTGCAGGAACGCCACCTGCACCTGCGGCTCCTGCCCTGTCTAACTGGAAGGGGCTTCTCTTTAGGGGGGAGGAGGAGGCATAGGAGGAAGAGAAAAAAAAAAAGTGACATTTTAAACCAAAAAGAGAAGAAAACGTTCCAAAACAAACCACTCTGGGGTGGATCTGCTGAATGGTCTCCCTCGTTCACTCCAAGCCTGAAGCTCCTTTTGGGACCAGGACTGTGGCTGGCTCAGGTCTTGGTCGCCCTGGGAGGGGGGCTGGCTGGCTGACCCTCCTTCCCGTTGTTTACGGCGAAGGCATCGTTCATGCAAACCTGAGGACTGTGCTTAGTTCCTGCTCACTTTACTCCCCTCCCTCCCCTGCGCTCTCGGCTCCTCCGTCCTCCTCCCTCCTTAATTAAGAAAAGAAATACTGTCGGCTCGATTGGCTCTCGAGAGGGCAGGAGGATGCAGTCTGGGCGAGAGAGTCGCGTGGGAGAAGGGCCTGACTGCTGCAGCAGTAAGACACAGGTTCCCTTTTAGGCTCCTTGGGAACAGTTACACTGTAATGTGCAAGCTGTGAGAAATTTGCAATCTACTGTTCCAGTTAGGTTTTCTGGCTCCCCTCGACACCTCCCTCCTCTGACGGTAACAGAGCAATGTGGATTGTTTTAAAGAAACTGACGTTGTTGCACTTTTTATTATTTTTAGCATTACAGATGCACATTGTATCTGTGGATTTCTGCGTGGACAAGTGGTGCCAGCGCAGACAGACATTCAGCTGGGAATGCGGTGGGGTGCAGAGAATGCCCACAAGTGGGGATGTTGACAACATCCGCACAACCCTCGTGCCAGTTTGGGGCTCTCAAAGCCCGCCTTGGGCCGTGCGCTGAGGAAAGCATTACTTGAATTTTCAGTCACCCTTTCTAGCTGCCAGTGAATGTCCCTACCATGGTTTCCTATGCCGTGCCTGACCCAAGCAGCCTGGAGAGGAAAGGCCGCCGCCGGGTGTTGGCAGGAGGGAGTGGTGTCAGCTTTGCTGAGCTGGAGGAGGTCGCTCTGGCCAAAGGGGCAGATCAGGATTGAGGTACCTGGGAACCCGGTGTTTCCCAAACCGCAGGCACCTCTCGGTGCGTAACCGGGCAGCCTTCTCAAACCCCTCTGGTAGGGTGGTTGTGAACACGCACCTTCTGCGAGAAAACGTTAGCAGGAGCAAAGCTTCCCCAGCAGAGGTGGGAATGCTTCACTGCCTTAATACTGATTTCATCTCCAGATGGTCAGATGGGTTTGACTGGAACAGCCTTCACGTCCCCTCTGCGAGCTCCCGCCCTGCAGAGGAAGCCACGGTTCTCATGCACCGCTTTTGAGCCAAACCCATAGCTAGCAAAGGGCTTGGGGCACTTTGCGCAGGCGTAAAACCTTGCATCCTGCTGCAGCGTTTCCACCTCGAGGAGGCTGAGGTTGCTCGAGGGTTATCGTGGACGTGGCAGGGCTCTGGGTGAACTCGAGCAGCTTTTGGGGAGGTTGTGAATAGGTTCCTTGTGCTTTCTTTACACGCGTGACACCTGACCAGGCTGGGACTGTTCGCTTGAGGGCCTTCACTTGTAAACTCGGGCCTGGCTCACCCCAGTCCCTGAATTCCCTGGAGAGTATGAAGGGAGGAAAGGGCGAGACTGGATCTCATTACCTGTTCTTAAACGATGATCTGTGCAGCTTGGAGCTCGCGTAGCGGCACTCACGGGAGGTTTGGTTCCCCTTGCTGGGCAGAAGCAGGCTGAGGGGGCAGGAGATCATCCTGAGCAGGGAGCCCCTGGGCTCGCTCTCTGTGCTTCCTCAAAGCAGGCACGCAGCGGTGCGGCATCAGCATGGCAAAGCCTCGCTTCTTGGCCAGGATCCCTTTTGGGTGTCTCGTAGCCATCCTCTGCCAAGTTCTCTTGATGCCTTACCCTGACGGAGCACGGCTCTCAGGCGTGGCTGCACCTTCCTCTCCCCGGCAGCACCCTTAGGCTGCAGGCTGGCTTGCTCTCCGCTTGCGCACCCACCAGGAGATGCGTGCACCCCCGTTCTCGCTCTGCAAAGTGCTTTCCTCCAGGTGTAACGTGGCCCGGGGCAGGAAGGGACCGTCCATCTCCTGCATGCAAGTGCCGGGGCACTTTGTTCTCTCTTCCCCTCCCACTAGAGGGAGGACAGGGACCGGCTGTGTTCCACCCTTCTCTTTTCGAGCTCCTCCGCTGCGGGTGGCTCCCAGAAGTCCCACGTCTCTGGCACAGGCTGTAGGAAACCTCTCAGCTGTAGGAAACCATGGTTTGGCGTCTTGGGGGGGAAGGGGGCACAGGCGCTCCCTGGGGAGCGGCCCCGTGTGCTGCAGATGGAGCCGGGCCCTGAGACACTTCTGTTGCTGCCCTCCCAAGCCCCACTAAGTGCCTGTCACCAGAACTCGATTCCTTCTGCATCTCCTGCCGTGTTTGGTCATTCCTCGCTGCGTCCGCTCAAGGAGCAGCTTGTAGTTGCAGCATATGTAAGTGTTTGCAGGGTGAGGGAGGGCGGGGGGAAAGGGGCCATCTCAACAGTTTTTGTTCTTAAATGTTTTTTTTAAAGTGAATGTATTTGATTGTTTAGAAACTTTCCTGACCTTGTTTTTAAGTGGGTTGGTTTGAAAGCTATTTCACGATGACCCGCTACTGCTTATCTCTGGAGATACGATGTTCTTTTAATCCTATGAAGATGTGTTTGTAGGGGAGGACTGTCCCCCCACGGCATGCTGGTAATGCTCACTTGTACCAAGCCCTCTTGCACTATAATCGTACGTTGGACTCTTCGAAAGGGCAAAGATGTTGTTGTGTGTTTTTTTTTTTAAAAAAAAAGGAAAGAATGCAGGTTAACAGTAAGTCCCGTGCTTGAGGAATCTGCTGTCCCCAGGGAGTCTGGAGGTGATGAGGAGACACAAGCCAGACTGAGCCAACTGTTCAG
Source organism: Anser anser (assembly GCF_964211835.1). Taxonomy (NCBI): domain Eukaryota; kingdom Metazoa; phylum Chordata; class Aves; order Anseriformes; family Anatidae; genus Anser; species Anser anser. The sequence continues at coordinate 11,739,138 of NC_139730.1, forward strand.
TGCTAGGAAGTAGGGCATTAATCCTACCTGGGCAAGCTCCCCTTTCCTCGCTGGAAGTCGCTAGCACCTGGGAGACCCCCGGGGTGCACGGGGGGCTCGGGTCAGCTCTGAGCAGCCTGGCGGGGAGCGCCTGGCGCTGCACCGGCCTCCCAGGCATAGCCCTCCTGCAGTGTGGCCCACCAACGTTGCGATGCAGTCTTCTGAGGTGTCAAGTGAGATATTTTTTTTTCAATAAAACATTGCACTGCTGCATTGTTCTCCATGAATAGATGTATTTATTACCCCTTCCTGAAAACATTGCTCGCTGAGTGTCTTCTTTTCCTCTGCCTCTGTTGGGCTGTCTTGGTAACCTTCCCTTTCAGTGGGACACTCTGAGCCCCCCTCTGAGGGGATGGTGCACGCGTGGGATCTCATGGGAGCCTCTGACCACTTTGTGCTTGACAGCCATGGACAGCTCAGCCCCACAGCGCTTGGCCAAGGAGAGGTGGCACCAAGTTCTCTTCTCCTGGTGCCTGCACGTTCCCACCTCAAGCATCCTGGGTAGCAGAATGGCTTACTTGGAACACGAGGATGCAGACTAATCAAAAAGGTGCTGCCATACGGTCCCTGTGCATCCGCAGCTACTGCCATAGTGACACGGCTTCAAGTGTGTCTCCCCCGAGTGGAAGGCTTGCCTCCTGGCCAGGGCACGCGGGAAGCTTTGGGGACCCGGCTGCAGCGGGACCAGCCCCCGCCGCGTCGCTCGGGGCGCGCTGTGCCTGCAGGGGTGGCGATGACCCAGCCCCAGCCGCCGTTGCCCCGAGTGCCTTCTTCCTCTGCCACTCTTCCCACCTCACAGGCTCTTGCGTAGCAAGCCCTGAGTCACTTCTGTGACGGGCTGGAAGGAATCGACTGCTGTGACTCTGAGGGTTTCCAGCATGCAAATAGCTGGATCTTCGAAGATCCTTCAAATAGGATCTTCATTGGGACACTTTTATTCTGTTTTTAAATGTAATGTTTTAAGCGTGAGCTTTCATTTCCTGTTCCCAAAAATCAGGCTGGGGACATTTGTGCTCTGAGAAGGAAGAGAAACCTCAGCATTTCTTTCCCTGGCCCTCGGAAATTTGCATCTCCACCAGGCAATTCCTTTAACAGTTGCTTCTGGTAACAGATGTGCGGGTAACGTGCGGGTATTTGGCTCCGGTGCTGGGTGTGCGGGGGCTGGCGCTCGGCTGTGTACCGGTAAGCGTTAGCTGAGCGTGCCCCTGGCTGGTTTGGAGGAAGGGGCGGTTAAACCCCCCCAGGAGCCGTGCTGCGAAGGCAGCAGCCAGCCCAGTAGCCACCGTGTGCCCGCCAGGGCCGCCCCGTGGGCAAGAGGCGATGGAAAAGGACGCGGTGGGGGGGCGGCTCCCGCCCTGACAGCCCCGGGGGGGCCGCCTCAGGGCTCCCCCTCAGGGCTCCCCTCACGGCGCCCCCTCACGGCGCCCAACGGCCGAGGGACGGCGGGGGGGGGCGGTGCGCGGAGCCCGCCGGGAGCCCGCCCCCTCCCCTCCCCCCCAATCAGCGTCCGCCGCGCCCCGCCCCCGCTCCTCATTGGCCGCACCAACGCGGGGGCAACGTGGCAGCCGCCGGGCGGCCCGCGCCGGCCCCGCCCCGCTCCCCCTAGTCCCGTCCCCCCCCCCCCGCCCTCCGTCGTTGGTCGCGCCCGGGCGTGCGCGCGGCGGGGCCGGGACCGCACCACCTGGCGCGGCGGGGGGGGAGGACGCGGCGGGGAGGGGCCGGATGCAGGCGGCGCGGCGGGCGCTGCGGCCGGGCTGCGAGCGGCGGAGGATGAAGGCGCTGGTGGCGGCGGCGGCGCTGGGCGCAGCGCTCCTGCTCCTGCTGCCCGCCGCCTCGCGGGCCGACGAGCGCAAGAAGGGGCCCAAGGTCACGGCGAAGGTCGGCGGGAGCGGCCGGGGTGTGGGGGTGTGGGGGGGGCGGGCCTGAGGTAACGGGGAGCGGCCGGGCCTGAGGTAACGGGGGGGGGGCGGGGCTGAGGTAATCGGGGCTGAGGTAATCGGGGGGGGGGGCATCGCTGAGGTACCGGAGCTGAGGTAACCGGGGGGGGCATCGCTGAGGTACCGGGGAGCCGCCGGGCTGAGGTAACCGCGGTAGGCCCGCGGGTAGCGGTCAGCCCTTTGTGTCCCGGCGGGCCCCGGGTAACGCCCCTGCCGCCCCCAAGGTCTTCTTCGACCTCCGCCTGGGCGAGGAGGACGTGGGCCGCGTCGTCATCGGGCTCTTCGGCAAGACGGTGCCCAAGACAGTGGAGAACTTCGTTGCGTTGGCCACTGGAGAGGTGAGGACGGCGGGTGGGCAGCCCTGGGGGGGCCGCGTGGGTGCCCTGGGCCCTCCCTGGGTCTGACCCCGCTTCTCTCCCCCGCCGCAGAAAGGGTTCGGCTTCAAGGGCAGCAAGTTCCACCGTGTGATCAAGGACTTCATGATCCAGGGAGGAGACTTCACCCGTGGAGATGGCACTGGAGGTAACTCGGCCTGCAGAGGCCTTGGGGAGATGGTTGGGAGGTGGAGCGTGGTGCCGCGGTGGGGACAGGACACGGCCCCGGGGGATGCGGCTTGGGGGACCTGGCTTTAGAGTGGTGCTTAAAGCTGGGGAGGGGTGGCCGGCTGCAGGACCTGGGTGTCCCAGCTGCTAGGTCGCATTTGGTCTGGTATCGACAAGCCTCCTACCAGCACTTAGCAAACATCAGTGAAATCAATAATGTCAGCAGCGGAGTGTTTTGGGCTTGTTAGCTCTTGCCTGACCTCCTTGTCACGCTGCAGCCTGGGGTGTGTGGAGTCAGGTCTGCTCTTGCACAGCCTCTTGCACCACTAATTTGGGGGCACAGCCCCTTCCATCCAGCTCATGGCTCAGCTTTTAGCTCCCTCCAGCTGCCAGTTTCTTGTGGCTCCCAGCAACCTTGTGGTGCTGGTGCATAGATGTGCTTAGCACCCCCCCCCCCCCCCCCCCCCCCCCCCAGTACTCAAATCCTGACATATTTCCAAAAGTGCAATGCAGTCTTTTCCCCCACCTTAGGGAAGAGTATCTATGGGGACCGCTTCCCTGATGAGAATTTCAAGCTGAAGCACTACGGCCCAGGCTGGGTGAGCATGGCCAACGCTGGCAAGGACACCAACGGTTCCCAGTTCTTCATCACCACAGTGAAGACACCGTGGCTGGACGGCAAGCACGTGGTGTTCGGCAAAGTGCTGGAGGGCATGGTAAGGGGGAGAGCAGCACCAGCGTGGGAGGGCATGCTGGGAGGTGCACACGACCACTGTTATTCCTCTCACATCTCTGCTCTCCCCAGGACGTGGTGAGGAAGGTGGAGAACACCAAGACAGACAGCAGGGACAAGCCCCTGAAGGATGTCACCATTGCCGATTGCGGCACCATCGAGGTGGAAAAGCCCTTCGCCATTGCCAAGGAGTGATCCACCCCGCTGGCTCAGCGACGCGGCGGGGCCCTGCGCTGTGGGGACCCGGCTGCAAAGGGCTGCGGGCCTGGGGCGGCCCTGCTGCCCCTGTGCATTCCCCCGCGGCCTCCCGGAGCACGGGCAGCCGCTGAGCCCCTGCTCCTGGCCTTCCAGCTGGCCAGCAGGCAGGACGGAACGCTGGCTCCTCTTTCCAACACTTTTGTAAGAAGCACATGCACCAATAAATGTGACCAATGTGTTTTTTATAGAGGTGCCTTGTCTGCTCTGTTGGGGGGTGGGTTGCATGTGGAGGCCCCAGCGAAGCAGACAAGGGGGCCTCCTTGTTCCTTCTGGTTCTCCTAGGCACTGAGAACGGACCGCCACTGGTCAGGTTGGCTGGGCTTGTGCCTCCCAGCACTTTCCCCACAAGCCCACCCTCATGCTGCCAGCCCTCTCCCCCCTTCTCCTGGGTCTCAGAGCAGCACCACGGCTCTGGCCTCACATTGCAGAAGTCAGACACAGCCACCTTTGGCCACCAGAACCGCAGTGATTTATTGCACAGAAGCCCAGGTGCTGAGAGTTTTTCTTGGCATGGTTCACCCCCCCCCAAAGGCTTCTCCCACAACCCCGACACAGCGCTCCTGCATGCCACACTAAGGCACGTTGTTGGAAAGTCGCTGTGGCAGGGCTTCTCCCACCGCACCCTCATCAGCGCTCGCTCCGCAGGCAAGGTGTTACTGCCAAGGTCCTTCACGTGATCCTACCACCACGTCCCTGCCCTCCGCGCTGGGGGTGCTCAGGAGCCCGGCTGTCCCTGGGACACAGCTGCACGGGGGCAGCAGCTCCACGGGGCGTAGAGGCCCTGCAGCACCCCGCTCAGCACGGTGTCGGGGAGTGCATCTGCAATGAGAGGAGCAGGCGCTGCTCTGTGCCCCCCCTCACAGCCCCGTTAAATGGAGGGCGAGGCACAGCACACCGCCCAGCACCGGGGGACAGCACGAGGGGACAGCAGTGTCACCCACGGCCCTGTGCCTTACCCGTGCCTGGCAGCCGCACGTAGGGGTCAGTGTGGAAGCCAAGGACAGGTCGCTGGGAGGGCGGGTGGCTGCTGCTGCGGTGGGAGAAGAACCTCAGCACCTGCAGTGCCCTGCTTCCACCCTGGGGAAGGGGGAACTCCTCAGACTCACGGGGGGCTGCTGCCCTTGGGGTCCTGCTGGCAGCGCCGCACCTTCAGGAAGTCCAGCACGTCCTGGGGCAGCTCCTTGTTGCGGCACAGGACGCCCTGAGGCAGGGACAGGGGGATATCAGCACCCCCAGGACACGGGGTGCCGCCGCCGCCCGCTGGTGCCTCACCTGGATGTAGAGCTCCAGGCCCTGCCGGCGCTGCTCCAGCACCTTGGGCACCCAGTTGGGGACCCGCCGCGGGGGGAAGTCGGGCACCTTGCAGGTCTTCTTGATCTGGGGCGGAGCAGGACGCAGCATGGACCAAGGGCCGGGCGCTGTGTGTCCCCCAGGAGGGTCCCTGGCTGGGGACACACGCCCCAAATGCTGCCCCTTGTCCCGTTGGCCCCAGGTCCTCACCCGCTTGTGCAGCGCCTGGAACTCGCTGTAGCGCTTCGCCACCGTGTGCCGCCGGCCATTGCACAGCACCTCCACCAGGAACACCTGCACCTCCTCATCCTCACCCTCCCAGGGCAGGAGCCCCCAAACCCATCCTTGGGACAGGTGGGACACCCCAACCCCAGGACCAAGGGGGGCTTGCAAGGACCAACAGCCCCCCCAACCCCTTCAACAGTGGGGTCAGGGTCCTCAAAGCCTCTGGAGATCATGGGGCCACCACCACCACATGGGGCAGACGGGGACCATTGTCTGACAGGGTAGACGGGGCACCCCAGGGGACAAGCAGGGACCTCCACCACCACCACCCCGCACCCCTCACCGTGTGCGCCTTCTCGGGGCTGCGCGCCGTCGCCTCGGGCTCCGCTGCAGGTATGGAGACGACGATCATCGCCCGCTGCCACCACCGCCACCGGGACCAGCTCCTGAGGGGCCGCCCCGTCCCGCCCCGGCTGCCGGGGGCCAGGCCCAGTAGCAGAGCTGCCTCCTGGGAGCCTTCGTGTTTTGCAGCCCGAAGGTAACGCAGGGATAAGAGGAAAGGAAAGTGGGAAGTCAGCACAAGCTCGCTTTCTCTTTTTCAGTTGTTTTCTTCAAGGCAGAAGACTCGGTATCGGTTTTGATCAGAGCTGCTGCAGCCTCAGAGCTGGGGCTTGAAGGCGTTCCCTCTATCGCGGGGAGAGGAGCATCGCAGCCCCAGGCTCCTGCAGCGCCAGCTCCCGCCCCAGGCTGAGCTCAGAGCCTAAAAACAGCCGCCTGGCCTTATTGAGAGAGCTTAATCAGAAGCCGAGACAGGTGGCTCGGCCAGGCCCAAGGTCAGGGGTTTCTTGGTCACAACAAAGCCGGAGGCACCGCAGCCTCCCACCAGCCTCTCTCTCCCCCGCCAGCCCTCGTCCCTCCCAGCCCTCTCCCAGCACACCACACGCCTGTTTGCCCTGATACAAGTTTTATTACATAGTCGTAATGGCACTGCAGGAGTAAGATAGTCGTTAGAGCCCTAAAACCCAGCCTGAAAAATATACATTTACATATGTCGTTAACCCCCCCTCGCTCTTCGCCTACTGCAGGGCTGGTCAGAAAGCAGGAAACTAGTTTCTCTTCAGTAAGAAAATATATGTTGCTAAATGAAAAATATACAGTTAGAAGAGTTACTGGCTCGTAAGCTGCTTGTTGGGGGGGTTAAACCTCTACCAGCTCCCGCGTGTTTAACTAGGGTTCGTTCACATGTAAAAGACAGAGGTATAGTGTATAAAAAGGCAAAGTTCAGGTGTGCTCGTTTGCTTGGTCCAATTAAGAAATGGCCTTGGCTTCAGGCAGGAACGCTTCCCAGTACTTCACCAGCTGCAGAGAGAAGGAAAGAGTCAGGAGCCAGCACAGCTCAAGTCCAGCACTAATGAGCTTTCAGCAGGACTGAGAAGCTTTTAGGGAGACAGAAGCTCCTCCAACACACACAGCTTGCAGTCAGGGCAGGGTGTGCAGCCCCCCAAAAAAGTCAGGCATCCAGCAGGGTGCAATTTTTAACGTGCAGCTCTCCCGTTAGCTGCTGTGGGCAACGTGGGGGGCAGAGGGGAGCGGGATGCTCACCACCGCAGGGGTTTGTGCCTGTGGGGGCTCACATGGAGCTCCAGGAGGTAAAGGAGGGCTGGCTGCCGGCATCGGGGACACTCACCTGCTGCTGAGAGTTTAGTAACGTCTCAAGGTACTTAGTCACGTGTTTTCTGAAGTCCTTGGATTTCTCTTTCTGCAAGAGACAGTTGCAGAAGTGAGCAGAAAGCTGCAGCAACCACCAAAACCCCCTGGCCTTTGCGGGGAGGATGAAATTCAGGGGGAAGAGACCAACAGGATTTTCCTGTTCCTCCTGGGGCCATGTCGGAGGGTCCCAGCTGCCTACATGCCGAGTGACCAGCACAAGAGCTGGAAACGCACAGGGTGAAGCTCAGCCCTGGCTGTGACAGCAGCAGGACAGATGAGCAGGCCCGGAGGAGTTTTGCACAACCTGCCCTTATTTTGATGAACGTGCTCACCTGCATACTTTGAGCAGGAGAAAATCCCTCTTTAGCCAACAACAGCAGCTCTGCTGCAATGATGCCCCATTCAAACGTGCCTGAATTTGCAAATATTGCCAGCTGCTGTGGGAAAATCACACACCGAGGGTTGGGGCTCACCCACCTCGAACCGTATCACTTCCTTGCGGATCACGGCAGAAATCCGTTCAAAGTCCCTTTCATACTGCGTCACGCGAGACTCCCACTGCAGAGAGAGGAAGCACGCTGTTTCCAGGGTAAGGAAGCTTTTCGCTTCCTGTCTGAATAGTTTTTGACTGCTCGCAAGAGAGCTGATGCCAGCACTTCTGGTCCTCACATCGACTTGCCGCATGGCTGCATCCTGTGTCTGAGCTTGCTGCGAGCCCAGCACCCCTTATGCAAAGCCACACAAAGCGGGACCATAAGCAGCCCCTCCTGCAGCTTTTGCGGCTTCCCGAGGCCTTGCTAAAGGCTGGCTTCTCCTCTTTGCAAGCCTGTCAAGAGATACCCACCCCTCCAACTCAAAACGTCTCCTCTCACACTGCTCAGAGAGCACAGCACGCCTCACCTCTGAAATCTCCTCTTTGGCCTGCTGCAGCTTGTCAGGTTTGTTGGCCCAGAGCAGCCTGGCCTCCATCTCCCTCTTCTTCTGCAGCATGGTCTGGGCGTCCTGCCACCGCTGCCAGGTCTTCATGCGCTGGTCAAAAGCTCCCTGAAAGGAAGGAGCAGAGGCTGAGCTGGCACGTCCCCAAACAAGCTGGGAGCAGCGCCTCGGGTGCGCAGGGCTCAGCACCAGGGCAGCCCGTGAGCAGCACAGCTGTACCCTGTGCCACCTCACAGCAGCTGTGCTGGTGACAGTGACATCCACACCATCGGCGAGGGGGACACCAGCTAACGGCAGAGCTGCTTCATCAGCCAGGTCCTGGACCTGAGCACAACTGAAGCTCCCAAAAAGGCCAGAACACGGAGGTTTTTCCTCGCTGCTCTGCCAGGGAAGGAGCCCAGGCACTACAGCAACCAGCTTCAGGAGCAGCTCCAAGGCCTCCCTCGGTACAGAGCCCCTTTTATTACTTCACTGGGAACATCTAGGGCAAGGAGCTGCCTTCACCAGTCCCACACTGGTTCCCCTGCAGAGCACAGTGACCACGAGTCACTGCAGAGCACTTGAGCACCTGCCAGGAAATACTTTTTGTAAACCACCAGCCCAAGCAAGGAAGATCCATCAAATTTCTGAGCGTATCCAGCCAGATGGTGGGGAAGAGCCAGAAGAACAGAAAGCAGTGCCTGACAGCCTGGTCAAAAGGACAGAGCAGCCAAAAGACAGGTGAAGTCTGAGGCAATGTTACAGCTCCTTAGCAGAACATCCCAGACGAGTCCTGTTACCTCCAGCACTATCAGAGGTCTTGGTCCTGCCCTGCAGCACCCACCTCTCCCAGTAAGGAGCACAGCAGACCAAGCAGGCTGCGTTCTGGCCTCTGCAGGTTCCAGAAACAGCTGCTCCGAGATGGGACAAGTTTGGGGCAGAACCAAGTCAGCCTGCCAGACCTGGAGGTCACTTGGGGCTTGTACCATTCAGCCTCCAGCACAGCAGCCTGCGCACCAGGCAGGCCGCAAAGACTTCAAGACCCGGGCTGTTCCCCAGCAGGTGCCTGGCAGCTCTATTTGCAACACAGATCATACTTTGCAGCACCTGCAGCCTTCTCTGGAAGGGCTGAGGCCACCTACATGCCACGAGCTTGCTCCTTATCCCCCCTGAAGGACAACAGCATAGCCAGGTCTCACCTACCCTGCTTTCCTGATGCAGCAGCAAGTTTGCCCTCTGCCTGGAGAGATCAGAGGTACCATGCCCTGCACTTGTACTCAGAGGACCAGCTGCCTCCTGGCACACCTAGGCTTAAGATCTGCACTAGCACCAGTGGTCTGCCCTACAGCTTGGCTCTGAGGATTACCCCAACGGCGTGCTTACCCTTACAACTGAGAGGAGGCGGATGTAGTCTCCCAGGAGCTCAGCCAGGAGGAAGAAGTCATTGTTAGCCTGTTCCTGGTGCAGCTGTTCAATCTTCTCTTCCACCTCAGCCAGCTGGGACAGTGCCCGGGACAGGGCCGTGTTGTCCTCCGAGCTCCCCAGCATGGCCAGACTCTTTGCAAACTGTGCTGTATTCAACGCTAGCTCTGGTGAATGGAATAAAAGAGTCAACCACGGGCTCTGCCACACCGGGTGCTCCGTGAGACAAGCCCCAGCCTAGAGTTCAGCCCTGGGAGCTGCTTTTCTCTAGCCCCAGGAAACATCAGCAGGCAGAGCCAGCACCACCTGAGAGCTGGCAGCTTCTGCAGGACGATGGGAACCCCAGCCAGGAGAAGCAGCAGTGGGAGGACAGGCACAGGTTTGCAGAAGTCAGGCAAAACATGCAGAGGAAGGAAAAACATTCCTGCTCCTTGCCAGAGGACAGCTTGGCAATTAGCAACAAGATCAGCTCTGCTCTGGTTTGCTACAGCAGCTTTCACCCACTGGGGCACTATTTCACATCCTAAGCTTGTACAGCTGGACAGAAGACGTGGAATTATCATTTTACTTCTGTTTCCCATGACAAAGAGGCCAAGAGCCCCTTATAGCAAGGAAGCACTGCCGTATCTTCTCACACCTGATCACCGGTGGTCTCCAGCCAGGCATTGCACACGGCTTAACTGTTACGGCCCAAGCTACAGAGCAAGTGGTACCAAGCTCGTTACCTTTCCTGTGGTTCACTAGCGTTTCCACAACAGCATGCAGCTTCCGTAGCCGCTGCTCCTCACATTCCACCTCCTGCAGCTTCTCCTCGAACCACTGAAATGGACAGACCCAGAGCTGGTTCCCACATCCTCTGCAGGGCTGCAGAGCTGTCCTTGCATCTCTCACCAAAAGCTGAGAGCAAGGATGAGGACAGCCCAGAGGTATCCCAATACTTACTATGTCCGATTCATTCATCTTAATGGTCATTTTACTGACAGCATCGGTAGCTTTGTTGAACATCTTCAGTATTCCTGCTCCACTCAGGGCCTGGGTGCCTACTGCTCTCGGCAGCTGTAGAGAAATAGGGAAGTTTGCTCTGCCAGGAGATAAAAGTCACTTTTGAGAGCAGCCACCACAGTGGCATTATTTCCGTATGTGGGCCCCTGGACATTGGTGTTTCTGCAGCACAGCTATGGCAAAGGATTAGCCAGACACTGCCCAAGCAGTGGCACAGCCTGCAGAGCATTTCAAATAATGGGACTGGAGTTTTCAAGCAAGTAAGGAGTTCCTGAACCCTACACTGTATCTGGGTCTGTCTGGTCTGCTTGGCCAAGGTAACACATCTGCAAGAACCAGCTGTCCTTCCTGAATCCCTGAACCAGCAACCCAAGCTTCCACAGGTCATGCAGGCACACAAGTGCTTTGGAGAATCCCTCCAAAAGCCAGCAGCAGCTCACACCGCTGGGGACACTCTAGCAGAGTGTGCCTTCATGCTGCGAAATACTCTGCCACTGTCATTTTTCAGACCGCTGGTTAGAAGTGAGGCATTTCCATGAAGTCTGCTCCTACGCCAGAGCCCTTCAGCACAGCATTGCCCAGATGCTCAGTCTGGAATGGTCGTGCTCTCCTTGCGGGAGCAGGGACCACCTCAGCCACCCAGTTCAGCAGAGGCAGCTCCCCCCTAACAGCTGAGCATCAGGCAAGTCAGCACCAGCCCCGCTCACCTCAAACAGCAGGCTACACTCCCACCGTGAATTTCAGAACACTCAACCCCTGTCCTCAACGTGTGTCCCCACCATGATGTAAACAAGCTTGGCCACAGCTTGTTATCCGTGTATAGTTTTTAGATATGCACTAACACACAGAAGAGGTCCTGTTCTCCCCATCGCTGGTTAAGAGCTCTTAGAGGATCCTGCTGCTTCTCACTGAGCTTTGAAGCATCACGCCTTGTTAACTTCTTGTGCACTGTTAGCTTCTGTGCTCCCAAGGTACTCATAGCTACATCATTCCACCCCACTGACCTCCTCCTTTTCCAAGAACTCCCTGACGTCTGGGTCTTGCAGCATGGTTGGATGGCTGACAACTCTCCGTAGGTACCTGGGGAAAGGAACGCACCAAGAGTTACCTCTGTTGGAGCAAGCCTGGCTCCGAGACATCTCGGTGAGCTGCAGCATGCTTGTTATTTACTCCGAAATGGCAGTTCAGTAGCTGAAGCCAGACCCAACAAGCTGTTCTCATCCTCCCACCAAGAGCCCTCCCTCCCTGGGGACTCTTGTGAGACGAGTCAGCAAGACCAGGCCCGCACTAATACTCTCTGTATCAAGGTTACTTGATACAACAACTGACCGAGATCCAGTCTTACATTCCTTTACAATGACACTTTTACCAGATCTTCGGAGGCTGAAGCTGGAGGTGTACAGCATCCTGGTGCTAACTACAGCAGTCAATTCAGGTGGCAGAGCAAAGGCCACTGGTGGCTGGATAGTTAGGGTGGCAGTTAAAGAGACCAAGATATTTCTCACCTGATCTGCTCTGTTTGTACTGCTATTTAACATCCATATTTTTTGGCTCAAGACAGCTCAGTTTCCTCTCTGCCTTGTCAGCAGAATTTGGCCAGATTTGGATCAAGCACCAGCAGGGGCTTTTGAAGCAGGAGACAGTTTTAAAGTCAAAGCAACCTTCCAGTTGCAACTCTTCAGTGGCCTTCAGGTTCACTCTAAGCCTAGCACCAGACTGCTTTTCTCGTGTAGGGAGGAGAGTGCAGCCAGGCTGACCTTTCAGAGGTCCCTTGCTTGGCTCAGGCACGAGGGGATAGCTGTTGGGATCTGTACCTCTCTAGAGCAGCCCGTCTTTTTTCTAGGAACTCTGCAGAGGAGGAATCTTCTTTCCCAACTTTCACTTTGGTCATTCCTAGCATAGAAGGAAGGCGCAATTAAGGAGTGGCTTCAAACTGAACGTACAAGGCTGTGAGGTCTGTTACAGAGTACAGACTACCAGGGTGATGGTAGAGGATTCTGACCTTACATCAACAAGAGCTACTTGGAAAATTAAAATCTGCTTATGCCTACATCTAGCACAAATCTGCATCCAGAAGAGAGACAGAGCAATGCTAAGCAAGATTTGAGGGCCTACAGGTCCAGACCCAAGTGACCAACAATTCAGTGACAGTGCAGAGGACAAGGTTGTACTCTGCTTCAAGCAGATGCAGAGCCACCCATCAAATTTAACAAGGCTTTAAGCCCAGAGCTCCAAGTATGGAGCCAGCAGAGTTTTGTTTGTGCCACAGAACCCACATTATTTTATGTGCCTGCTTCCCATACTGCTCTGCAGCTTGCCTCTCAGCTTGGAGACTGCAGGCAGGCCTGTTTTTGGGGCACAAGGCTCAACATCAGAAGGATGAGATCTACAGCAGCGCTCTGCACCTCCACCACTCACCTATGAGACTCTTCTCAGGCGGTGGAGGCACGATGAACCCATTTTGGGCATGCTTCTCCGACAACTTCTCATAGAGACCCAGAAAGTCACTGAACCTCCTTTTCACTGAAAACTGCTTGCTCCTGAACATTGGCATGCTCGTCTGAGGGAAGAGACGAGACTCAGGTCAGACTCAGCCAGGGAAGCTTGCCTGTGCATGCACTATGTGCACTGTCACTTCTGGGGATGGAAATAGGACAGCTTGAGCTCTGTGGGATTGGAGGAGCACGCCAGGCTGCACTGAGCAAGCTTTGGCCTAGGTTTTCAGCAAATCACCTCCTAAGAGCCCTCCCTGTGGTGATGCTGCAGTGTTAACGCCACTAAATAACAGAGCAGCTGTTACTGTGGCCACAGGAAGCCTGCTAAACCCTGCCTACTGCCTAATCCCATCATCCCTGCTCCCCACAAGAACAGGGACCACTGTTAGGTTGCACATAAGGCTTCAGGGGCCATCAGCAGCTTTTGACAGTATTTGCAGAGCAAGGCTGGAGGCTAACAAATCCCCTGTCCCCATCACACACCAGCACCTTTGCACCACAAGACGCAGTGCCTGTGGCCCAACAGCTGCTGGACAGACAGCTAGGAAAGGCTTTTTGGAGAGCTCAGAGAAGTGCCCAAAGCTCCAAAGCAGGGCAGCAGCTGCAGAAAGCTTGATTTCTTGCGACTAGCCCAAGAGAACAGGTCCTGACAAGAGGCTAGCTAGCAAGAGCTGTGTTCACATCAGCCACAGAGCCAGCATCTGGGGCTCTCCCTAGCAGATGCTATTCCTGCTGCTCAATCCAATGCTGAGCGGAGGTATCAGCCAGGACTGCAGTGGCTGGAACTGGCTGAAAGTCAGTCCCTTTCCAAATAGATTCAAACCTATTTCTCAGCTAGGCTCATCCTTTGATCTGTAGGAGTGGATTATAACTCACGAATCCATGTAGATTCAGACCTCCCATCTATTTAGGTCACTGTTGACTTGATGTGGAAAGGACAACCCAGCTGCCTCAGAGCAGGGAAAAAAAGGCATCTTATCTCAGAAGCAACGAGTTACACCTACCTGTGTTGACACTTTGTAGGCTACGTACGCATTCATGCCATCCCCTATGGGAAACAAAAACAAGGCGTTAGTAACCCAACATCAGACTTTTGCATCACCTGGAGGCTTCGGTGACTGCAAAGCACCAGGTGCCAGCCATCTCCTGGCCTTTGCCTGCTTCACTGGTTCTGATCCGAGCCCCAAATCTGCATGCAGATCCTCAGGCGGCATCCTTCTGCAGGACCCTGGACCCCTGCCCACTAGGCATTTCCCCAACCTGACTGCTTAGCTCTCCTTTTCCTTCCCCAGGCAGCCAACGCTGACAATCAGATGCTTGTTAAGCTGACGGCGTTTGGGCTAACTCCACACATCTGCTCAGCACGTAACAATTCAGCGGCTGTGCAGCACATGAAGTAGTCTATTCAGAGGATGCAAGTCAGACGGCCCCTGGCTGCGTGTGGTTTGATTCCGAGACATCACAGGCAGTTTTTTTCTCCAGCTAATACAGAAATCCCCTTGTCTGGGGAAAGGAGGGTTTACCTGGTAGTTCAATCAAAGGGCATCCTCAGAAATCAGATACCGACCCAATACACCTCTGATTTAGAGGTCAGCGCACCTCCCAGCTCCGGACGTCACAAGCTGGCTGGGCTCAGGTGGGTTCTCTGCAGACTGCCCTGGAGCTGGCTAAGTTGCTCTGATCCCCACTATCAACAGAGAAAGCCTCGTGCTTCTCAGAGCCCCACAGCTGCTGGGGAAGGTGCCAGAACATGGGACAATACACTTGATTTTAGGCTGAGGAAGTTCTGCCTCCTCCTTGCCAGCTGCACACAGGACAGCGCTGCCTAGAGGTCAAGCAGAGTTGTCACCATAATCCCAGACACCAAACTCTGCTAGTGTTTGAGCAGAGTTTGAGCATCATGCTTCCCCCTCCTAAAACCCATGCCTGGGTCTCTGCTTTCGAGCTGCCTGGTTTACTGAACCTGCTGCCACCTTGCTCGTTGGTCCTACACTTTTTGCTTTCTTTCGCTTCATTTCCTCGAGATGTTGGAAGAAGTTTTGCGGAAGTCACTCAACAGTCAGGTTTGTGTTTGCAGAGACAGCTCGAAAGCATGACGTGTGGGGACAGTAGCTGCACTCAGTCCTACCGCCAAGCCTCGCTTGCCTAACTGTGCTTCACCCCATGCAGCAAGACAGGACGGTAACTCACCAACTTTCTCTGGGTCACTCACTCCTACAGTCAGCTCAAATTTGTCCTCCTGTTCCTCTTCTTCCAGCTGTTTAAAGTAAGCACACAAGGACAGCAAGTTAACACTAGAAATCCAGGCTTCAGTCCACTCCAAACCACGAAGTCCCACACGTTACTGCGCTTGTCGTACTGCCGAGGCATCTTTGGTATTTCAGTCTAGCCAAGGTAGCTCTGTAAAGCCCTTGGGCTTCTCACTTATGTTGAGTCTCCGCGTCCCAAGTATCCCAAACAGGCTTTGTCTTTACAATGCTGTCTGCTCAGACTGGTGCACAAACTGACCAGTGCTAAGCGGAAACTCTGCGGAGTGGAGCCTCAGCCCAGCTCTGCGCAAGATGGTTCCCTCTGGGCTCCTTTACGTCATGATTTCTGTTTTCATTTGAAACTGCAGAAGACACTGAATGCACACAGAAGGTAAGTTATACTGCGCAGGCACGCAGGGATGGAGAGCCACGACAGCAACCGGCAGACCCAGTCTGCGCTGGTCTTTCAGTCAAATCCTGCTTTGCTGAAGGTCAGCAGGCGGCAACAGCAAAAGTACTGCCTCTGACAGCCCACGGGGGCTTCAGGCTTGCTCAGAGAGCATTATGCTTCCTTGTTAGCAGGATGGTAAAGCACCAGGCCTCACACGGCCCCTGGTTTAAGAGCCTTAAGGTGAGAGCATCTCAGTTCACCGATCAGCTCAGCATCCTGCCCTAGTTCTGCACTGCTTCTTCACTTGAGCTGGTTGGGAGCTGGCCTGAGACACACTGACAGCGAGTCAGTCCTCACAAGCTCAGAGGTGCTTGGGGCAAAAGAGGAGCTCTTTATTCGTCTCCAAAATAGTTTTAGTCTCCATACAGGAGAGGACACAGAATTAGGCCAAGTGTCACCTAGCTAGGCTTGGCAACCAGACCACAAGTTCCGCTGAAGGAGTCTGCACTCCCGTGTTGCCCAGGAGACTTATTTAAACACACGTAAGAGCGGTTACACCACCTGCCCCATCTGTGGCAACAGGGGGTGCTAGAGCTCTGAATCCGAGCTCAGACCCCCAGGGACCAGGTCAGCTGCTTGCTCTTCCAGCGCTGGCAGCAGCCTGCACCAGCGCGTTTCCACATGAGCGAGAATGCTGACAGGCTGACCTCAACCCGCTTCGGTGGTATCAGCCCCAGACCGATGGCCTGAGATAGAAGCCAGGGCATCCAATATGCCAATTACATTAACTGCATCGTTTAAGATGCAGGTTTACATCGAAGTAAACAGACAGGTTCCTGCCAATTACAGTCCCAAACCAGCAGGGCAAGTTGGAAAGCTCAGAGCAATTCTCACCTCCTCATAGCTCTTTGGAGGGTTTCTAGAAGAAGAGCTTGCAGCTACTTCTAATGAGGGGGCAGGATTGGATGCTTTGGCCAGTTCCTTCTTCTGGTTGTTTTGCGTGCTGTCTAGAGACAGCTCTACAGTGGCATCTGTCAAGAGAAGTTTGCAAGGGTCAGCCTCTCTACTTTGTGTTGCTGGAAATTTCAATATTCTCAGAGAAGTTCATGGGATCTAGGCAGTAACAGTAGTCTTAATTAGCACAAAAAAAAAACACAGGGAGGACATCCGTATGCATCGGCAAGAGCATGACTTCATGCACCTTCGCTGCAGCCAGAGCATCTGATCAAACCTGCTGGAGAACGTTTCGTTAATCCAACAGACTTCTTATTCTAGGGACAGCCAGGCAACAGTTCCTTGCTGCGTGCGTGCAGCAGCAGCTGCACACTAGAGCAGCTACAGGCGAGCTGGATTTTTACACAGCACGTAAACCTGCTCCTTCCCAGGACGTTTCTCCACCCAGAGGAAGCCAAAGCTTCCCTCTGTTACCAGGCATCTCCAGAGCTGACTTTCAGATGTCTCTGCCAGAGGTGCCACACCTAGCCGAGGAGCAGGGCTGCTAGGGGAGGTCTGACCCTCCTTGTTTCCCCTGCTGAGGGTCGTTACGTTCCCTGTCCTGGGAACAGCCACGTCTCAGCTAGAGATGCTTCCTCCACCTGCATGGAAGGAGGAGAAGGTAGAGAACAAAAAGCCCTTCAACTCTGGGAGGACACTGCCTTGCAGTTTAACAAAATTCAAGTGAACCCCATTTTTAGGCATTTTCAGCTTCTAAACAGTTAATCCTGCTGCACGATTAAGCTAGAGACCTGGAGGAGGCGGCATGGACCTTCCCAAAACCACCGCTAGCGCTCAGTGCTCCCAGAGCAGACTGCAACACAAACTTCAGATAAGGACCAGCGATACTCCACAGTAAGCACGGTCTAGCCACTCGCAGGTCACGGCTAGACTGCAGATGACTCCCAGCTCAGAGTGCGGAAAGCCCCGGGGAGTGCTCAGGACAAACAGACTCACCTGCAAATAAGTCCTGATCATCTTGCTCTACGCGAACCCCATTTTCTTTGGAGCTGCTGCTCACAGGGAGAAGTGATTCCCTTTTTGGAGCCGGGGGCTTGCTCTGAAAAAGAATTTAAAGAACACAAAGAGGTTATCTCTGCTGAGAAACAGATGGTGGGGGACCAAACGGCCCACCTTCCTGGCCACTGCCACACAGGGCCACTACTGCAGACCCAGTGCGGACAGAGGACATCGCAGGCTGCTTCCCTCTGCTTCCCTTCCGCCCCCCTGCGGTCCCAGCAGAGTACACATATCGCGACAGCCACGACAGGCCTGGCCGTGCTGTTTGTGGCACCTGGAGCCTCGTGCACAAGAGCTACATGGGGCTGAGCAGACCTCTCAGGAAAACCAAGCTTTTGCTGCCAGTGGCAGAGACCCACGGCGATTTGCTTCCCAGCTCGTGCCCCCTCCGCCAGCCTGTGGCCAAGCAAACAGGGGCGCTACCCCCAGCCCCACGTTAGGTGCATCGGGGAGTCATTTGGGTCCTCTGCTCCTGCAGGGGCTCTTCAAGCTGGGAAGAAACTCTCTGTGGGCAGGGTGAGGCAGGCACTGAAGTTTCCCTACGAGCCTTGCAGCTCTCAAAGATGGAAAGTTTCTAGGAACAAGAAAGTATCACGCCCTGTTCCACTTCTCCATCTGTTAGCACGGAAGTTAAGAGCTGCAGCCTCCTTCAGAGCAGCCCATGACACAACGCCCACCACATCCGAGGCCCAACGGAGCGCACCCCCTGACCACCCCGAGGCCCCCTGATATCAGCCTGATGCTTCCCACAGGGGAGCAGATCTTGGAGCTGACCGCTCAAACCCCTCGCTAGAGTTTTGTGGCCAGCAGGGATTGATGCTTCACAAACAGATAAGTTCCAGCTCTGGTTATAAATACGCTGGCCCCAAACATTTCCTCGCTGCCACCCCCAACGCCCACAGCTCTGCCTCACCAGCAGCTCCCCTGCTGCACAGGGAGTGTTTTGCTAACACTCAAGGACAGAGAGACAAACAAAGCCACCAGGGCATGCAAAAGAGCCAAGTATTAGTTATGACAGTTGCTTCAACAACATTAAGCACTTGATAAGCTGCTTTAGCTTAACAGACTTCAGATTCTGCTAAGGGCCACCTGATTTGCACAAAAGCCTGTAGTGGTCAACACCCATCTGCTTTAGCAGGCTGCCCCCACCACAAAGCAACGAGCCACAAACATTTTCCATTTCTTCAGTGAAGAACGGTCCTGAGAAGCTCCAGACCATCACCATGTCCTGGTGCTGGCAACAGGTCCCAGCATTTTTGGGCAAGTCAGGACCATGCTTTCCCATGTTATTTTCAAAACATGGGACTGCTCTGTTCTGCCCAGACCAACACAGGAGCTTCACCCTCACAAGCAGACACAGGGCAGCGTGTGGATAAGAGGCATGTCCCAAACTGCCCTCTTCTCTGCTGCGAAGCCAGCAGCAGTGACACGCAGCTCCGTTCCCTAGTGGTGGACAGCTTTGTGTCTTTGGGCCAGCTCGAAGGAGGGTGAGATCTGTGCCCTGGGCACATACCTGGGCTGGGAAACTGTAAACAGGTGATGGCTTTGGGGAAGATTCCTGCCTTGCCTGCTGGAGCAGGCTGGAAAAACCGAGTGCACCACGCAGACCACGGTGTTGGCAATCAGAGGGGACGACACGCTCAGCCTTGGCTCATAGGGCTGAAGAGATCAGTCCCGGCACCTGCCTGAGGAGCTGGCCTCCCGGCTGCCTTTAGCAGAGGCTGCCACTCAGCTCAGCCTCCGAACCCAAGAAGCAGTGGCTGGGTGCAGAGGAGGGGGGGGCAACCCTCCGGGAGAGCGGCCGGGACAGGAGCTGCCGTGCGACGCCCCCCCCCCCCCCAGAGCCCCCAAAGCCGTGGTCGGGGCCGGGGGGCGGCTGCTTCTCGGTTTGAGGCACCCACCCCAGCCCAGCACTCAGCGCCTGGGCCCGAGCTGCCGCCCCCAGCCCCAACGGCGGGGCCTCCGCCAGGCCCCGGCTCCGGACCCGCCTCCCCGGCCCCGCCCCGCACTCACGGTGCCGGCGAAGATGTCCTCCCCCTCCGTGTCGCTGTCGGCGGCCTCGCCGTCGCCGTGGGGCGGGGGAAAGGGCGGGGGCAGATGCGGCCCGGGGGAGGGGGAGCGGGAGCCGCCGGCGCCGCCCGACGCCATCTCCGCGCCGCCGCTTCCGCCCTGCCACAGCCGGGACCGGAAGCCGCCGCCGCCACTTAAACCGCGGGGGCGGGGCGAAGAGGCGGGCGGGGCTCCGCGATTGGACGAAGCCGCCTCTCGGCCACCAGGGGGAGCCAATGAGCGCCGCTGTTCGGCGTCGGGCCGTACCATTGCACCGGGGAAGGGGGGGAGAAGCGCCCCCCCCCAGCAGTGGACGAGCCCCGAGCTGAGGGAGGGGCGGGAAGCCGCGCTGAGGGACGGCCCGGGTGGTCCCGCCCACACCGGGGGTCCCGGCCCCTGCGCTGAGGGGAGCCCACACGGCCGCCAGCCCTGGGCGTGGGGCCGCCGCTGCTGCGGGTCCCAGCCGAAACGGTCCCCACACCGCTCCTGCCAACACAACCACCACCCCAGTACCAGACCGTAGTCTGTTAAGCACCGCAGCCGAGCTGGCCGCCACCCCCTCAATGCCATGACCAACATGTCTGTGCCGCCCTCAGCACCACAGCCGGGGTGGCTGCCATCGTGTCACACCGTGACCACCCGGCCATGTCTCACCTCAGCCAACAGCTCCTCACCACCGATGGAACCCCCTTGCCCCCAGCCCAGCCCTTGGTGGGTGTTCTGGGGATCCGTCCTCTGCCCCATCACAGGGCACCCACCCCCCCCCCCCACGCTGCTTCCCACCTCGGAGGTGGGTGCTCGTCTCCAAGACACACCAGCATAGCTCCTCTGTACCTAAGACAGCAACCTCCCTTTGTCCAGCTGCTCACAGTGACTCACGATGATCGGTGTCACCACCAGCCCATGGGGCTGGCAGCTCTTTCGGGGAAATATCAGGAGGAACAGACTATCGGTAAAGCAGAGCCAGGCAAGAGGCTCAAGGCTTTCAGTTTTCTGCACCGTTTGCATTTGAGTATTTGGTGTCATATGTGACTGCAAGTGTCCTGTGTCCCTTTTCTCCTCCATCCCTACTGGCTGTGAGGAGAGGAATGTTGGTGCTAGGGCTGCGCCTGTGCTAGGCTCCTCTGTGAAACAAAAACAAAACACCGCTTATCCTTATCTTGAAGGCCTCGCTGGTATCCTCCTTTCTTTCTGCAAAGCCATAAAAATGATGCAGGGACATTACCAGAACGTTAAAGCTGATGCTTTTCCACACTGGTTCACCTTACTAGTTTTATCTTCTGAGTATCTGACTTCCCTTGACCCTTTTTCCCATGCCCTGAAGACAACCTGCCAAGTGTCACCCCCTTGAAGTGACAGATCAGTTGGTGGCTGTTCAGCAGACCACAGATTTGGAGGTTAAATGCTTCATTCTCATTTTACACTGCCTTATTTCTGAGGATGTACATTACAGGGCTCAATATAAGGGTCACCATCCAGGGTGGACACTAGAGGAGATCATCTTGAAGGAATAGATTAATCTACTCTAATTTACATAGGATTGGAGCTTGGAATATATACTATTGCTATTAGCCAGAGGATAAGATGACTTTCTGGTGTGAAAACCTCTTTTGAATATAAAGGAGGCTTTGGGGGTCAAGTTTAGACCTCTGTGTGCCATAGACGTCCATCCAGATGCTTAAATATAGGTGTCCTAAAACACTTTGGGTGTCCCAGTTTGTATGAGAAGAGCAAATGGGTGTCCCCTTTGCACAAGAAGAGCAAATCTCCCATAGGATTAGGAGAAATCCCACTGCACAGCTGAAAGCCAGGCAGGAAGCACAAAAATTTCTACACTAAGACCAAACATTATGGCTAGGCACCCTCTCATGCCTAGATGAGGACCTGAGGATAAGCTTGTAGCAGCGTTCTAGTTAGATTCTGGGGGCTGAAGCTGAAGGTGCAGCTCAGCAAGGATCACAAAAGAGCTGTGTGTGTATATAAAGTAAGCAAACTTTCTTACGAGCTATTTACATACATACCAGCCCCAGGGTGATGACAAGGGTACCGATGAGCACGGTGCTTTTCCCAGTCATTGGTGTCCATCACCGTGAGACCCAATAGTCCATAGATACTTAGGCAGGTTGTGGTCGGCATCCTGCCGGTGCACTAGGCATCAACATCTTGTGGGCGCCCCCACAGAGGCAATGCTGACCTCAGTTGATGTTCCTGCCTCACAGGACACAGAGCAATTTGCTCCGTTTATACCCCTGCACGCTCCCAGACCCGGAGCGGGCACCGATTGGCAGCCCTGGTCCCAGGGAGCACCCAGCAGCCCCTGATAGGTTACTGCAATTATGCACAGCACAAGCAGCCAGCGCGTGCGGTGCTGATGGCAGTATTTTTTTCCATACCAGATGACTTATGGCCTGGCACCATATCTGCTGAACAAACAACATGCGTTATCACAAGGACAGAGTTCCACCTTGTTCGTGTCACAACAGCACGACAGGGCTTTCCACAGAATGTTTGTCTTACCCTGCTGCAGTTTCACACCAGGCCAACCTAACGGGGTTTTTAGTCCTAACACAAGCAATCATGGTCTATTAAGGTATCTCAAGGAAGACGTGGTAACTTCAAGGTGTTCTGTCATGACCATGTCTCTAGATGTCTTAGACTAAGACCTCAGCAGAAAGAGGTTCTTTGTCCCTAGCCATGTGTTCAGACCCCCATCCTCTGTGCACACCCAGATGCCCTCTATGTCCCCTCCTGTGTGCATAGACCTTTCCTTTCCCCTTATACGCACTCATCTGACATTGGCCTCCATGCAAGCTCTGACCACAACCTCTCCCCTGCTGATGGGCTTTTTTTCCCCCCTCCTCTGTTCCCCATCAGGTCCATTTTCATCATTGCCTTCTCCTCCATCCCCCTATATCCTCTTCCTGGGTCCCCTTATATCCTCTTCCTGGGTCCTCTGGGTCTTCCCCCCCTTTGCTGTCTTTTCTGCCCTCTTGGATCCCCCTCCATCCCCAACCAGGGGGTCTCAGGGCCCATGTTCCAGTGATGCCTCTATTAGAGCCAGGGGACTCAGGCACAGCAGTGGCTGCCCACAGGAGCCACAGGCGCTTGTTAATCACCTTTTTATTTTATTCCAAGTGCTGTACAGAAATTCATCCCCATAGGTGCTCCCAGTGCCCCTGTGTAGACCGGCCTCAGCACCCGCCACACACTGCTGCAGGGCGTGAGGCCGAAATAAATTACCCGTGTTCCCTGCCAGTGCACCATGGCTCACCCAAAGTGCCCCGCACCCAAGTTCTGGTTGCTTCAAAACTCAAAGTCCTTTTATCAGGCCCTGCCCCACTCTCAGGGCTTAGCATGGCATGGCAGCCTCCGATGGCAACGGGGAGCACCTGTGAGGAAGGAGCAAGGTTGAAGCATCAGGCTGTCACACCATCACAGGGGCAAACTGGTCAACATGGACTTGTGTCCTTCAGCACAACAGAGTTTTGTAGACTCATGTCCAACAGGGCAGTGAGAGCCACCAGCACCAACCATCGCTCCTCTCCCAGGGACGTGGTGGCCCCCCGCCAGGTCCCCTCTCTCCATCCAAGAGGGACGGTGGGCACGGGGCAGTGCTAGGTGGTACTCACTCCATCTTGGCCTCCAGGTGGTGGACAGTCTGCTTGTCCAGGTAGCGGCAGAAGAGTGAGAGGAGGTTGCTGGGCAAGAAGAGTGGCTCTACCAACGAGGCCTTGGGGACTTGTGACAGCTCCCGAGCGACCAAGAACACTGTGTCTGTCCTGGAGACACCAAGGGGACAGTGAGTGCCCTGTTGGGCAGCCAATCCCAACCCTACTCACATGGCCCCATCCCCTCACCATGTCTCAAAGTCTCTGCCACGTGGCTCCAGTGGTGTCTCAGAAGACAGCAGCCCCTCACCATGGCTCAGCAGGGAGTAGAGCAAAGTGATGCCAAACTGCAGAGAAGCACCAGGAGGAGCATCATGGCTGTGTGTCCATCCATGATGCCCCCTGCACGCTGGGGATGCCCAACATACCTGGTTCTTCAAGGCCATAGCAAGCGGAAACTCGTCGGACTCAGGCAGGGGCCTGGTAATCTCCTGCAGGACCTCGATGAGCCTGCTGAAGGTCATCCTGCCCACCACCTCATTCAAAGGGCTGTAGAGCAGGGGAAGAGACTGGGCAGGGCAGAGGGGAGAGCAGGGATCTGAGACCGCTCAACCCACTATGGACACAGCCCCATCTCCACCCCACCTTCAGGGTTTCAGGATGATGCTGCATATCCCAGGAGTATACAGCCACCAGGACTGCTTTAATTCCTCCTGGAGACCTTTCTTCCTCCTCCCCACAAGGGCAGAAGCAAAGCCCTGAACCTGCCCTTCACAGCAGCCTCTTCCCATGTCGACCCCACCATCTACCCAGCCTTGCTGGGACCCATCAAGATGGATGCCCACAGGCAGGGTGACAGGGAAAGGATGCAGCCCAGTAACCCCCTGCCCCAGCTGGAGGTGCTCGCCTCATCCAATGCGTCTTTCTTCATGAGGAAGGGCAGGTGGTGGGTGATGGTCAGCAGGATCTTCTCTGCTTGCTCTGAGGCCAGGTGGGGCAGCAGCCGCGCTGTGAGCTTCTTGCCTTTCCGCACACACAGGACCTGCAGGAACTCATCCTCTGCCTCCCTGGGGACAAAGGCTCTGTTGGCACAGACTCTGAGGGACCTGAAGCCCCTCTGCCCATCTGGGTGAGGAACCAGCATCACCTCCCTCACTCCTACATAGCTCCAGTGGAGGACAAGACTTGTATGTAGGGTCACTACAGAGTATGGTGACACATGGAAGACGAGAGCCTGTCACCTATGACTTGGAACTCAGCTAGGACCAGGACACGCTGCCCACCCCCACCTCACCACAGCCCAAACTCACTCCTCACTGCTGCAAGCTCTGATTTTCAGGGCCTGGTAGATACGCCCCGCTTCCTGGGTCTTCTGCTCCTGCTCCTCTGGGGCCAGGGACACCTTCCGCTGCATCTCCTCCACCTCCAGCAGCTGCAGGAAGAGCTGGAGGAATAACATGGGATAAGGTGGCAGCTTGGAACATCAGACATTCCCCACAGAGCTCCTTGGACAAGACCCAAGCCCCTGCTACATCAGCACCACGCCCCAAAATCAGGACCCTGGCCACTCACCCTCTCGATCCTGTGCAGCGCTCGAAGCCGGTGGCTCCCCGCAGCCTTCAGGAGGGGAGAAAGGAAGGCACAGTTACAGCCAGCACCAGACACCGCCGCCAGCAGAGCACTGGGCCAGCTGCTCCCTGGGGATCAAAGTGACTTCAGGACAAAGACCAACCCCACACGGAAGCCACGGCCACCTCCGGCTGCCCCATCCCACCCTGCTGATGCCACCAAGGTGTTACCCAATCCAGCTGTGCACCCCATCCCATACCCAGAGCCAAAGCAACACCCACGCTGCAGCTCCTACTGCTCCTGCTAAATTGCTCCAAGACCTGGAAGACCTGGAGCCCAGTGTCCCCTCACCTACCTCCTCCACCAGGGCATGGTGCACAGCATCAATGGCTCGGCGGGGGCTGTAGCAGGTGGACACAGCGACCTGGCCCAGCGAGCCAGCAATGCGCACCACTGGAAGAGAGCGGGGGGCACAGTGAGAGTGTGCCCCACATCCCACACCCCACCCCGGCCACCACCACGGCCCCTCACCAGAGTTGTAGGTCTCTACTTTCTGGATGAAGGGTGTCACCAGCTTGGGGGGCTCCTGCTTGTTGCGCCCACCCAGGAGCTCCTCTTCCGCCTGCTTGCGCTCCAGCCGATGGTAGTAGGTCTGCGGGGGAGCCAGGTGGGCAGCTTGGGACCATCCAAGCCCTTTTGCCCCCTGTGCCAAGCCCATTTCTGGATGGGGCTCAGCACCCCAAGCCCCAGCTCCCTCCAGCTCCCCAGGGTGGGAAGCCACAGCCCCAAGGAGCTGCGTGACCCACAGGACCTATGGTAGAGGCTCACCTGGTAGTAGTAGTCATCATCCATGTTCTCACTCTGCAGCTGGATCATCTCCACCTTGATGACCCAATCCTTTTCCTTGCAGGTCATCAGCCCAGCATAAGGGTCAGCTTTAGGGGACCACAGCTTCTTAGGGGAGACACTGTCACGGGGGAGACCACAGCCTGCCGTAAGCACCCAGAGCCCCACCACCGGGGCACTCCCAAGACCCCCGGGCCCTCCATACCTCTGCACCGTCCCGCCTTGCTGCTGCCGCTGGGTCAGGATGCGCTGGTGCTGGGGGTGCAGCTGGGTGAGGTGGCTGGGCATGCTGGGAAGGGCGACAGCAAAGGCTGAAGACACTGCGGTGGCTCCAGCGCATCCCCTGGAACATCCCCTGGTGTGTTCTCAGCATGGTCCCACAAGGGCCCCCAACTCCTTTGGTTTGCAATGGTGGGCAGTGATGTGCTCATGGCACTCCTGTCCATCCTGAACTCACTCGGACCAAAAACCTCCTTGCCATCACAAGCAGGGCTCAGCACCCACACTTGAGCCATCCCCATGGAGCCACCAGCTTCTCTGGGGGCTGCAGCACCCCTCCCCTGCACCCAGCTTCAAAACCCGACTCGCCGCCCCTTCTACCTGAAGTTGAACTGGCTGCTGGCTGAGGGGCTGAAGAAGGGAGAGGGGTCCAGAGATGGAGACATCGGGCCGAAGTGCATGGCAAGGGGCCGCGGCGAGGTGCCAATGTTGGGTGACAGGGGCCTGAAAGGGGTTGGAGGTGCGTACCCCGTGGACTGGAAAGGAAGGAAGAAGCAGTCAGGTGGCAGGACACCCTGCTGTCACCTCCAAGGGCTCCTGGAGGGATGGCCTGGTTCTGCCAATGCCACATTTCATGCTCCCATCCCAGGCAAGGGTACCCTGGTGTCATGCTGCTGCCCAGCACACCCCAGATCCATCAGCAGTGCTCCAACATGCCACCAAGCACAAGGTCACAACCAGTGCAGGGACATCAGAATAAACAGGTTCATGAAGCCATAGCTACACCCTCCCCATCACATATGGAGAAGGGCACCCAGGATGAGACCAAGATGGAAAAACTGCTGCCCTGGGGAGGTGCTGAGCTGTGCTTGGAGGTGGCTCTTCCAGGACATGGCACCATCTGTGGGGACAGTGGTGGCCTCCTGCATTACCTGGTTGGAAGCAAAGAGAGAAGAAGCTCTGCGGGCTGGTGGGAAGGGCCGAGGGGAGCACGTGGAGCGCGGCATCAAAGGTGGCTGCTGCAGGGACAAGTAGACATTACTGGGACCAGCTGGGCACTGGTAATGTGGTCACAGCCACGAATCCCAGCCTGATGGTGGGTTTCATAGGGGACAGAGGCATCGCAGAGCTGGGGACAGCTTCTGGAGCAGAGAGGGCAGAGGAAGGGGTGAGCAAGACACCCTGAGAGCCCGTACCTGCCGGAGGAAGCGCTGGGGGAAAGACTTGGGGGACATCCCTCTGAAGTCGGGGCGCTTGAGCCGGGGAGAGCCTGCATACCCCCTCTGCACAGGGGAGCCGAGGAAGTCGAGGGCCACGTTGGCGGCAGGAGGGGGCGTCTCCAGGACCTGCAGGATGGCTTTGTCCTGTGGGAAGAAGCAGCAAGAGATGGGAATGCAGCCCTGTCCACATGCCACAACAGGGGACAGGTGGGGATACCCCTAGGACCCACCTCCAGCATGTGGTGGGGTGTGATGCTACTGGGGCAGGAGCCCCACACCATGGGCTCCATGGCCAGCTGGAAGACAAGACAGGTCAGCATGGGGAGAAGAGGGGCAGGGAACACTCAGACCCTGTCACCAATGAGGAGGGGACATTTTTACCATGTCCTCTTTGCCAAATTCTGCCCAGACAGAGCCAATCCTGCTGTCCAGCACTGCTGAGTCCTGGCTCTGGGAGCAAAAAGGACAGTTAATGGCACACACTTGGCCACAGCACCATGGGCCTGCCCTTGTCCCTCCCAGAACCACGTCTTGCCCTCTATAGGGCACAACCCACAGTGTGTGGATGGAGGGACAAGCAGCAGGTCCATATCAGTATCTTTGCTTGGACACCGGGGGCTCAGCACCTGGGTCCCCCTCCCACCCCGCTCAGGCATCACCTCCAGTGTGGGCTTGCTCTGCACAGCTCTCATCACCGCTGGGTCTCCCAAGTCGTTGGGCTCATCCTCATGCTGTTCCTCAGCCCCCAACTCTTCTTCCTCTTCTTCTTCCTCCTCAGAGCCCACCTGCTCAGCCTCTGGCTCCATCCCACCTTCACTCTGGGGCTCTCCCTGCTCCTCTGATGGTGGCTGCCCCTCATCTGCTTGGGGCTCCTCCTTGGTCTCCACAAGCTCAGGGCTCCTCTCCAAAGGCACTTGGGTTTTCGCAGCATCCTCCTCAGTGGAGTCACGGTCTTGCAGGGGAAAGCAGAGCGTGTTGGGGGTAAATAAGTGCCCAGGAAAATGCCACCAGGCTCCCTACTGAACTCTTTGTTAGGCATAAGGACACACCCCACCTGGGGAACACCTTCCTCACCCCCAACCTCCATCCTCATCCCACCAGGTGCTGGCTGGTCAGCCCAAGTCTGGGGCTCCCCTTAACCTTACCCAACCCAAATGTCATCTCATTGTACAGGTCAAGCTCCTCATCCTCCTCGGCCATCTCCTGCAGCAGAGGCACATCTTCCACTAGCAGGTAGTCCTCAAGGATCTGGGGGTGAGAAGGCAAAAGCAGCATGGACACCACCAAAGGAGACAGCTGGGGAAGAAGAAACCCTAACCAGCCCCCATAACGGGGGGAAACCCAGCCCTTCCTTGCTGCTAGTCCCATGGCTCATGGCTGCCCCACAGCTGGAAAAGAAGAGCAGGAGCAACCCCCAGGCACCAGCACGGGTCAGCCCGGTGCCAGGGCCCACCTGCTCCCCAGCCCTGCCACTTGTGGCTCCCAGGGACCAAGCCTAACCCAGCGAGGACCCGCTGAGCTCAGCACAGCACAAACACCCACGGAAACACCCTGACACGAGAGCACCAGCACCGCAGCTGCCAGCAAAGAGTGCCGTGAAGAACCCTAGCGGTCCCCACGCGCCACCATTAGGCTTCAGAGTGAACACCCCGCCGCGGCAGCGAGAGGGACAGCGGAGGGAAGGCTGCCCCGAGCAGAGCCGTGCCAGGGCGGAGCGGGACGGGGCAGGGCAGGGCGGGCACTCACAACCGGCTCGCCGCCCTCCGCCATGCCGCGGCACCGCCCGCCCCCGCCTCCCTCTACGGGGCCGCGCTGCCCCCGCCGCCGCCTTTTACCGGCCGCCGGCACCGCGCATGCGCGGCCGCCCCGCCCCGCCCCCTCGGACAGGCCACGCCCCCCCTCGTGCCCCGCGGGGGTCCGAGGGCGGGGCGGGGCGGGGCTGCGGTTGCGGGGCTCCCGTTAGGGCGGTGGAAACGAAAGCGAAAGCGAAAGGCACGCACTGCGCACGCGCGCCGCGCCGCCGGCTGGTTTCTCCAACCTCAGTGCTGCCCGTCTGCATGGATACCAGTGACGCGGCGGAGAGGCCGCCTCGCCATTGGCCGCGCGCCGCGGCGGTGATAAATAGGAGCGGGCGCGCGGGCGGAGCCATTCGTCGAGGAGAACGGAGAGGCGCGGGTCGGGTGGCGGAGACATGGAGCTGGCGGCCAAGGCGGCGATCGTGGCGCTGGTGGCGCTGGTGGCGCTGCTCGGCCTGGGGCAGGCCAAGGGTGAGTGCCCGGCGCCGCGAGGGGCGCGGTAGCGGCGGTGACGGGGCCGCCCCCGGGACTTCGCCGTCCCCGGTGGCCCCGGCGCTCAGCGCTGCCTTGCCCCCCGCAGCGGCACCCAAGGTGCAGGTGTACTCCCGGCACCCTGTCACCGCGGGCTCCGAGAACGTCCTCAACTGCTACGTGGAGGGCTTCCACCCCCCCAAGATCGACATCACCTTGCTGAAGAATGGGGAGCCCATGAAGAACGTCAAGTATTCCGACATGTCCTTCAACGACGACTGGACCTTCCACCGCCTGGTGTACGCCACCTTCACACCCACCAAGAGTGACGTCTACACCTGCAGGGTGGACCACGAGGCCTTCACGGAGCCCCAGTCCTTCAGATGGGGTATGGTTTCCTCTCTGCTTGTCACTGTTGTTCGTGTCCAGAAGCCAGGCTTCGCTGATTTCTATCTCAGCCTCTCTAGAAACAGGGTGCTGTAACGGGGTGTGTTTTGAAGGCCTTGTTCTAGACATATGTGAGCACCAGCAAAATTAACTTGGTTTCAGCCAAGGCCTGAAAAGACTGTTCCAAACCCATGCGAGAGTTAGTTCGCAGCAGATAGGAAAGGTTTGCTTTGGTATTGCCAAAGGTTCTCTAGGTAGTTGGTCCCTGGCTTCCTGGCCTGCCTATGCTGTGCCTGACAACTGTTAATGGAATTCTCTGGGTGGATTTATCTAAAAAAGATGGGTGATGCAATGATTTTTGGCTTTAATCTAGTGGTAAAGAATGACACTGTTTAGATCACGCTTACTGAAATTCCTGTCTTCCAAGCCAAGACTTCTGGTGCTCCTCTTAATGCTGATGGCAGCACGTGAGCATGAAGTTCTGGTCTGAGGGCTGCTGGGCATCTCCTGAGGCAAACCAAGATCTTTCCAGCCCTTGGTTGTTGGGTGAAGCCTTCTAAGAGTAAAGCGTGATGCCTGGGGTGAACATAAAGAAGAATGCAACAGTGGGGAGTGATTTTTGGTGACCTGGTCTGTGGTTGGTGGCAGGAAGCACAAAGCCAAGCAAGGGTAGCTCTGTGAGGCTGTTCCCCACAAGGGTGGGCCCTACAGTGACTGCAGGGAGGGACTGCTGTTTGCTCTGAAGCCTAATGCTCTGTATTTCTTTCTTGTAGATCCAGACTACTAAGATGTGCTTATCACATGTGATAATCACGGTGAGTTACACTCGTATTTTGTGTGCCGGTGGTAAAGGGAACGTGGACTGCTCTCTGTGGAGGGAAGTATGTAGCTTGCAGAGTTGAGGAACAAAAAGAGCGACCACAAAAACCCCTCGTGTTGCCACTGAATGGGGACAGAGCTATTCTGAAGCTCTTACTACTTACTAAATATGGTTAATCCTGCGCTGGGCATAGGGTGTTATTTTGGTAACTTGTGATGTGCGAGGCACAGATCGGTGTAAACAGCTAGCTTAGCTCTTGATAGAGAAAATTGAGGATGTGTGGCTGTAAGAGCTGCGGTGCCAGCTGAAACTGAAACTCCTCTGTTGAGTACTCCGGTTGAGGCTGGATAATTATTGACCATGTGCAGGACAAGCCTTTGCCAGGCCTTACAGGAATTACCCCCGTCCCTCCCGTTGGTTCAGAAAATGTTAACAAAGACTGAGACTGAGTCATGAGTCACATGGACTTTGGAAAAACCCTTGGGCATCGCTTCGTAAGATGTAGAAGGATCAGAGTCCTTTCCTTGCCACTGTCTAGTGCTGTTTTCCCTAAAGGTCTCCAACAAAGGCTGGGAGGGGTGTTGGTCTTCAGGGACAGAAAACTGGAGGTGAGGTCACCAGCTTTCTGGGATGAGGAACAGGATATACTCGTAATTAGCAGCAGAAATGTGTGTGGTACTGAGGGATGGGGAAAGGCTCAGGAAATTCACCCAGAGTGGAAAATGGTTGGATTGGAAGAATATTTAGAAGGGATGCCACAAGCGGTTAGATACTTTCTTGTAGCTGCTGCCTGGGACACGTTGCTGAGGTAAATGGGCCTGTGATTCGATGCAGTACAGACAATTCTGGGTTACAGAGCTCAGACAAATAATATGGCACCTCTGCCACTTTCCTGGGGATGGAGACCCAGCCCTAGAGCTGGGCCTGGGGTATGCCGTGCCCCAGTGGTTTTAGTGGGATGTCTGCATGAAGGTTGCTGATGGTGAGGGATGCCAAGCTTGGTTGGGCTGGGACTGTAGGGCAGCGACAGTCCTGACTTTGTTGGAGTCTGGGGGTAAGGATTTGCAGAGCTGGGTTAGAGAAGGCGAGAGCAGGATAAAGCAAGAATGTCTGTGCAGACAGTGTTTAGGGTGCAGAGCACTGATCATCTAAGCTTGTTGAAGTCTGAACCCCCAGGGCAGAAGGGATTGAAAGTGGTTTCTGCAGTGTTCAACGGTGGGTCTGTGTGCCTGTAGCTGGGACTCTGCAGTCAGAATTCCCCTGTGGAAAGCTCTTCCTAAAAAATTACGATTGAAGCTATGCAGAGTGACTGATGCTAGTCTTCTCTCTCCCATGCAGGTCTGAAGATTTTTGCCCTGCAAGTCAAAATGAATTTGAGCTTCTGTCCTTTCTGCATATGATGGAAAAGAGCAATTGTCTTCATCATGAAATTCCTTCTCTTTACAATGCTAGGGGTCACCTACAGTTAACAGTGGTTGTCTGAACTCGCTGTATTATGTTCCTGGCCTTTTTCACTATGAAATTAAAATGCTGAGGAATTGAGAGGAAAAGTGGGCGGAGGGAGGGAGGGAGGGCTTGAACACTGAGGCATGTGGCAGATGTTCTGCAAGCGCAGTCATGCTGTGCTGTTGAACCACCCTGACCTGGTGGTTAGAATGGAGATGCAAAGTGAGCTGATCTGGGGGGAAGGAGGGGGGAATTCTGAAAATTTGGCTATGTACCAGGAGATTTGTAATGCAAATTCACACCTTCAAAACGTGTGCATAACTACCCCCCCCAGTAATATAATTAAAAAAAACAACCTCTAACATCTGCTCTCCATAAACATGTCTGGCTGTAGCGACAATTGGTTGGTTTTGTAGAATCATTATTAAAGAACTATTATTACAGCTTATCATTAAAATATCCTTCACCCCAAACTAGTATGCTAACTAGGCTTTTCTGAGCACATAGGTATAAGTGTCTGCATTACCCATTAGAAAATTGTAGCTCTTTAGTGGTCTGAAGTGTACGTAATTTTTATCTAAATACAATCAGAAAACTTAAAAGGAGTCTGTCTTTCTGAAGTGTATTTGTCTTTAAAGTATTTCTCCAGAGTCCTGTACCAGCCTGAACCAATTTTTTGGACTCTGCTGGCTGCTGGGTCATGGGCTGATCCAGAGTATGGTGGAGCTGCACTTGGCTGCACTTTTTTTCCCCCACTGAGAAGGTGCAAGCACACTTTCCTTTTGGGGGGGAGACACTTAGTCCCTCAAAGGGGAAAAAACAAACAAAAACAGGACATCTGGCTAAGGCTTTTCACGGCATGTGGTGTCAAAGATGGACTGAGGGGAAGCAGGATGTATCAGCTAGTTTCATTTCCTCTTTTTTTTCTTTTTTTTTTTTTTTAATTCTGCAACGGGCTAGCTACAGCACATGGCCTTGTGGGGGCTGTTCTGTCACACCTCAAGCTCAACAAGAATTTGATGGCATTACCCAAAAATGGTGATACTGCAGGAGCTGTGCTGCACAGCTGGGCAGCCTGCTTTAATTTTATGAAGCAGCTGTTGTGATTCCTTGGTCCTGCTAGATCAAGGGGGATCTGGTTAGCACAGAGCTCATACCTGAACAAAGATTCCTGGCTACCTGGTGTGTGTGGTTTATTGCACTTGCTCTCATGGGTAAAGATTCACTGAGGCTTGCATATGCCAAGGCATCACATACTCGAGGTTTACCCAATCTCAGTTTACTTCACAGCCTTTTCTGTTACATTTGCACTTTCCATGATGAACACGGAGAAGAGAACCTGCCATATGCAAACCTCTGGCTTTCTGCTTTGCTTGAAACTATGTTTTACTCAAATTGTTTACTACAAGGGGCACACTCTCCTAGCCTCGGATTAGAATCAGTCAGGAAATGCTAGCTGCTCTGGGAATTTCTATCCAGCAGGAAAGGTGTGCTGGTGGGGCACTGGTCTTACCCAGGGGTTGCTGTCCATCTTCTTCCGGACCCTTTGTTCAACCCAACAGTCTCAGGTGGAGGAGGCAGATGAAGACCTTGGGGTCTCCACTGGGGTGTTGGTGGTGGGTTACATGTTCCCTATCCAGAAAAATCCTGTGTGAGTACAAAGATGGGTTCAGGACCTTGGGGGGGGGGGGGAGGGGTGTCGGTCTGAGGTGCTGTCCTCTGCAGGAGCAAGGGGAACCCTCAGGAGCATTCAAACCAGGATGTCACGCCTGGGTGGCCATGCAAAACACACATTGCCCAGCCTGGGACAGCAGAGCTCACCCAAGCCACTGCAGAGCTCAGCTTGCAAAGTCAGCCATGCTCTGAATACCAGCCAGCCGCACCAGTGGTAGAAGATGGTTTGGGAAGGAAGACAAGGTTGGGAGTTTCCCTCCAGAGACCCTTCTGGAGCAGCACAGCCTGCTGCAAGAACCCAAGGTGGCTTGAGCCACAGACCGTGTCCTGGCCTCCTCTGATTAATGGAGAGCCACCAGGTACCTGCCACCACCCTGGCTTTCCCTTTACTGGCTGCAAATGCATCCAGTGATGCCGGGTGTATTGCACCAATAGGAAAACCTCCTCCTAATTAAGACGTGAGCTCTGCACAAGCTGAAAATGCTACGGCACAGGTGGTGCAAAAAGACCACATTGCTGAAGGAAACATCCAACAACATCATGCTGCACTAGGGAAGTTGTTGCCCTGATTGCATCTGTGGGCTTTTTGTGGTATTACTTAGGAATTATTTTGTCAGCGTACTCAAAAATCCCCTTTCTGGGGAGTATGATGCATGGCAGTCCCAAAGGCTGGCGAATTTTGGCTAACACCTGACTTTTGGGATCATTTCTAGAAAAATGTTCTCTGTTTGAGGGGGGGTCCAGCTGGGGGGGGGGTCCAGAGGTATCTGGGATGTACTTGCACTACTGCTGCAGTTTTTTCAGTGCGAGTTCCTAGGGGATGGAGTTGTTGAGGGATATCTTGGCAAGTATGAAGCATGAAACAAGCCTCATTTGTGCTTTATGAATTACGAGCAGTTTTGCTGAAAGCAAGCTGTTTCCCAGATCAACCAAGTATGTGTTTTTAGAACGGGTTACTTCTTCAACGCCACGTCCCCTTAGAGTCTCTGACACTTCCCCAGTTCCTGCATGACAGGGAGAAAAAAAACAAAGGGCTCAGGCATAAGAGGAGGGGAAAATCTTTCAAGACAACTGAATATAGACATCCTCCTGGAAAAGTGGAAACAAGCAGAAATCTCCAGATGCTGGTGCACCTCCAAATGCTTATCTTTACAACTTCAGATTGTGTAAAAACCTGATGAAAAATGAGTATGAATCAAAGACCAGGGCTTTCTGCTTCACTTTTCAGTACTGCTGACATATCACTTGCCTGTTTGGGGCATATTCAACTCTGTTCAGGTTTCCAGAGGTGTCACCAGCCAGGCTAAGTCATGGAGCATTTCTGGAGGACATGGTGGTCAAGCCTTGTACGTAAACCTACCTCAGCTGGTTAAAAAGTCCCACTTGGCCCATCTGTGTGTCTAGCTGAAACCATCCTGAGCTATTTTGGGGCTCCAGAGGCGCTCAGAGCCCTCAGCAGGTCCCTTCCCGCCTCCCCGCCTGGCTGCCCCTCAGCGCTTCCCGCCGCCGCCATTGCCCCTCAGGTTCCCGCCTCACCTCAGCGCCTGCCACCCCTCAGGGCTTCCCCTGCGATGTTCCGGGGCCGCCGTGCCTGGTTCTCCCGCAGCGTCCAGCCCGGCCCTCAGCAGCTGTGGGGTGAGCCCTCAGTGGGGCAGGACCCCCTTTGAGGAGCCCAGGATGGGTCACGGGGAGACCCGTGGCTGTGGGGCCCATAATGGGGCCTGGCCTGGGATACCCCAGGCGCACTGGGGCGTGTGGGGACATGTTTGGGGTGTGGCGATGTGTCAGGGTGTGGGGACAAGGGGTATGTAGTGCCCCACTGGTGTGTGTGGGGACACATTGGGGTGGTGGGGGGACACACTGGGGTGTGGGGACACATTGGAATGAGTGGGGCTTGGGGAAACATTGGGATGTGTGGGAATGTGTTGGGGTGTTTGGGGACAAAATGGGGTGGGGAGGGCTCTCGTGGCATGTGTAGGGACATCGAGGTGGGGGGCACATTAGTGGGGGGGCACATTGGGGTATGTGGGGACATGTTGGTATGGAGACACATTGGGGTGTGGGGATGCAATGGCGTGTCGCGCCATGGAGTATGTGGAGACCCACAGGTGTGTGGGGGGACACATTGGGAGGGTGTGGGGTTGTCTTGGGGTGTGTGGGGGCACACTGGTCTGTGGGGACACACTGGGGGGCACACTGAGGTGTGTGGGGGAACACATTGGGGGTGTGGAGACACATTGGGGCATATGGGGACGTTTTGGAGTGTGGGGACACATTAGGGTGTGTGGGGACACACTGAGGGTCTGGGGTCATGTTGGGGTGTGTGGGGCTGTCTTGGGGTGCAGGGGACACATGAGGGGGGTGGTACATTGAGATGTGGGGATCCATTGGTGTGTTGGGGGTATGTGTGTGGGGGGGGATGTGTTGGGGAGGCACACTGGGATGTGGGTGAACACACTGGGGTATGTGGGGACATGTTGAGGGTATGTGGCGACATGGAGTGTGTTTGGGGGGGCACAGTGGGGGTGCATGGAAATGGGGGTGTGTGGAAATTCGTTGGTGTCTAGGGACATGTTGGGGTGTGCAGGGACACATTGGGGACATACTCAATGGAATGTGGGGACAAATCGGGGTCTGAGGATGTCTTGGAGTGTGTGGACACACACTGGGTTGCCTCCCGTCATCCTCACCCTCGTTCTTCCTCCTGCAGTGGCTGGCGGAGGGCTGCTCACCCGCTGGCAGGATGCCGACTACCTCTTCAGCAGCGATGCCGCCCACCCCGACACCCACAGGTTGTTCCTCTCCCCAGCTGTCCCCGCCACTGCCACCTCCTCGCTGCCCAGCACATGCTTGGGAAGTGTCTGTGGTCACTGTTAGCCCCTTCCATTGCATGCGTGGTGTGCTGGAGGGGCTCAGCCGTGCGGCCATGTAGAGACAGCAAAAGTAAAAGCACAGCTAACAGTTGTGTTAGCCCAGTATTTAATGGGTGTAAACATCCTCTGCAGGTCAGGGTGGTGTTTTGGACGTGCTTTGTACAGTTACTGCTGCGGTCTGCTGGGGTTTTACTGCTTAGTCTGGTCTGATACAGAGCTCATGCATGTGAAAACCTGTACCCACAATAAAGTGTATCCAGAGCTATCCCAGACAAAACATAAAATGGCTGTGAAAATAATGCAGCTTTCCATGCATGAGGCTGGCTTCAAGCCAGCACTGGGGACGGTGTTGTGAGAAAAGGACGGCGCTGATACTGGCATAGCTTTTTGTGTGGGAAGCGGAGCAAGGTAGGAGCTGATAAAACTGCATTCACACTCCAAGCAGTACTAGCAAAAATAAAACCCACCTACACTTAGAGCTGGTACAAGACCTCTGCACAGAAACAAGTGATAAAAGATGCCTTCAGTTGTGTAAATCAAAGTAATGGTGCTGCTTTGTTCTTGCTACCTTTGACCTGACATGCTAAAAAAGCTCAGGGTCTAAAACAGAGCTGACACTATTCCCAAGGCCACGGGGTAAACAAGGAAGTAACCACAGGCAAAAAAAGCCAGGGCGGAACATTGTGAAAGCAAAACTGGAGACAAGAATAATCCAGCAGGAAAAGGGTTGAATTGATATTTTCCTTCTGCTTCATATAAAAAGTAAGAGAGCTTGACAATGTTTTTACAGGAGAACTACAGAAGTAAGAGAAGACTATTCAGGGTCTTCCTCCACCTAGTGAATAGCTGTGTAACTTATCACGCAAATATATTTATGTGAGAGAGAATGGTTTCTCCTGATCCTCTGCACCAGGCTTTCCTAGTGGCTGAAATAAGCAGGTTGTTTTAACACATTATTGCTTAGAATTGGCTTAGATTTTGTAAGCTTTCAGACACCGAGGCCAGCTTTGGGAGTGGAATCCAGCAGATCCTTAAACAAAGCCCTTCCTTCAGCCACAGCATTCCCTGGCCCATCCTGCTGGAACAGGACATTGCTGGCAGAGTCTCAGAGTTAGAAAATAACAGTCTTTCCTAGGGTACTTTTTCACCCTGCAAAAGGGCAAAAAGATCCAAGCAGGTCAGTTTTAATGACAACACACATCCTTTTACACTTGTTTTACCCAAAGCTGCCCCCTAGCCCTGTATCTCCAGATTGATCGAAGCCAAAGCTGTTTCTGTTCTGCTTTTATTTCAGGCTTACCTTTAGGAACCATTCTTTTTCAGAATACACGAGAGCCTGGAGTACTTGGACGGCAGAGCTACAGTTTTCCATTCCTGCTACCTCTCTGCATGGGCAAACACCAGTGCAGAAATGAAGGAGTCAGTGGTTCTGGGCCACTTTGTTCTGCCTCCTGCCTGCCTGCAAGAAGGTGAGGGAGAACACCAGGTGGGTGCTGCGCTCTCTATTCCCCAGTACACACAGGGGTGCCAACCGGCATCAATCCTTGGTTCCCTCTGCCCTGAGGGTGGGGGATTTCCTTCTGCTGGGAACAATTCTTCCTCCCTGAGGCTGAGGAGTTAATGCTCCATCTATTATACTGTGTTAGGGAGCAACGCCACTTGGTGAGCTCCTGCACCACTGGGCAGTCTTCTTATTTCATGCTTTTACAGTCATTTACTTTTGTTCATGGCAGAAATCAGAAGAAAAACTGGTGGCTTTATTTGGGAGCAGATGGATGATTCCCTTGCAGAACAGGTAAGATGAGAAATACATACTGCAGGAGGTGATGTAAAAATCAGTTGTAGCAACTGGTTTTCATCCCAGACCCTCAACCCAAATATGGGATGAAATGTTCTTGCACTTGTGCTGCATGTGTCCCTCTCAGTGTGACAACACAGGGACAGAATATTAGGACATGCAGGAGGGATTTTCTCTCTTGCCCATGCAGGCGCACAGTCTGCACATTCTTCTGGGGACTGCCTGTTGCTGAGGTCTGAGTCCAGCCCTTTTGGTGCAGCATTTTCTTTCCCCATGATAATTCCTACTGTGTGCTGTCTTCTTGAAAGGATTTCTCAGTACTTTTGAATCAAAATTCATCATCATCTTTAAAACTTTATTATAAAATATGCTGGAAATCAGGATTTCTAAAACTGCCTCAAGTCAAATGGACTCGGCGCAATTTTAAACTAACTCTGTGCTGACACTAGCAGAGACCTAATGAAGGTCTTCAACCTAATGAAGATCTGCTGGACGAAGCAGAGATGGTGAGAAAAGACTGCAAGCAAGATGTGATGGAGGATGTACTGAACCTCTCTGAAAGGTATTTCAGGCCTCGATGGTAGGATTTGGATATGCCCTTGCCTTTCAGAAGACATCCAACATGAAGGAAATAACATCTTTCTCCCCCAATACAGCAGTGAAGAAAACCCAGGCTCAAGAGCATCGACCCAGGGGGAATTTTCATACCATGCACTTAAGGAATACCCGATGAATAACATGGTGACAGGTAATGTGTAGCATAGGTAGGCTTGTAATAAGTGGAAAATTTGCCCGAAAACAGCTGTGGGTGCTGATGAAGTCATACTTACCCCTTGGGATTGCTCTTTTCCCTTTTACTCTTGCTGGACTCAAAAATGGCTACAGGTTTAACCTGAAAGATTGTAGTTTTTTTGTAGACACTGCTTGTTTCTGATGGAAACTGCTTATTGCTCATTGTCCTAATTTGCATGGCATGTGCAAATATCTGAAGTGGTGCAGCAGTTGTGTAGGGTAAGAAGGTTGAAATTCCTGGGTGGTAGATCAGAGCTCTGTTTCCCTAGACGTTATCTGACACCAATTTCCAGTCATTAGAAACTTGAGAGCGCGATCAGCCTTTGCTGTAATTCCGAGGGCACAGCTGGAATTGGTCCCTTCCCCTCAGCATTTCTCATTTTCCATAGTTCTCATTTCAGCTGAGAAATGAGAAATTAGGTAGCTCAGGGCTCCCGCGGTGAGACCAGCACTTTCCATTCCTAGGCTACACCTCTGCTCGTGACATGAAGAAGTACGTCGGAGAGCTACGTGATTTCATTCCTGGCACCTCGGGTTACACAGCGTACTGGATTCAAAATGAAATCAAAGTTTACTCTGATGTGAAAACAAAAATGAAAAGAAAATTGTAAGTAACAGGTTAACAGCTGTAAGTAGCTGTAAGTAGCTGTAAGTAACAGCTGTAACTCAGCTTAACTGAGTGCTGCCAAAATGCTGTCAGCCATGTACGGCAATTCAATTCTGGTTAGCAACATCCCGCAGTTAGATTTTCTGATGCAGACTTATGGTTATTTTTACTGTCAGTCAGTCTGTGTTCTCACCGTGTTTTAGTTAAATAGTGAAGAGATTGGTGGTATTGAGCTGAGAATTCTGTGGTTAAATCTCCGTGGTGTTTGGGGGACTTTATAAATTAGCCCTGTTTGGTTCATCCTGACTACAGCTCAGCATGTTCAGTGTACATTTAAATACCCGGCTACATTTGTTGTAAACATTTTATTCCTAACTATTTAAAACAAATTCCACAGAACACACAAATATAGATGCATCTCCAAAAGACCAAACCCTTTGCCTTTTTATTTGTATGGAGTACTTAAGTCAGTCGACCCACGGCTGCAAACAGCAGCCTTGGAAGAACACGCAGAGCAGAGAAGGAAGTGGCTTCTCATCACAGCCCTGCCTGTAGGACCCAGTGCCCCACAGCACTCGTGGGCTTGTATGGGTTTTGAGAGCAGGCCCTAAACTTCCCCTCAGTAAAACCCACACCAGTCACAGGTGCACTGAGCACTGTAGGTGGTTGTGCCAAGACCCCTCGCCTCACCAGGGGTGCCCAGGGCACCGTGACCACAGGCTGTGGTGCTGGATGATGCCAACAGCCACGGCAGGGACTTGTAGGTCCTCTGCCTGTGCATACAGGATGGGAGAAGTCTTGGGGGTGAAGGTCACAGCTCTCCCACGCCTGCTGCCCCCTGGGGACATCGCTAGTGGATGGGGTGTCTTGCTGGGGGCTTTGGGGCCTGTCTCCACGGGGGAGCTTCCACCCCCAGACACAGTGCTCTGCTCAGCCCAGTTTGTTCCCCTCATAGAAATAAAATCAGATTTCTCCCTCTTTCATTTAAGCACTAAAAGTCACAAACGCGGTTATAAAAGGCAACTTTTATTCTGGCACAGCACGACCCTGAGAGCTACCCACTCACAAGCAGCACAGCACAAAGCTGGGAGGCGCTGATGGCGAGGACACACCACGCTCGCCCTCTCCTGGCTGCGCACCGCCATCCTGAGAGCAGCAAGCACGCATGCCTGCAGGAAAACCTGTAAAATAACAGCTTTGCACCTCATGCCCCAAGAAAAGACCCCCAAAAGGTACTCACAAATGTGAAGGTGTCAAGTCCTCTTCACACAGTGATGCCTCAGATACGGCACCCCGGGAAAAACTACCCTCCCCTCCTCACCCCTGCGCACACAGGCTTCGAAAGACCAAGCAGTCCGAGTTGGTTTCCCACGTTTATTGGAAAAGTGACATAAGAGCGACCGCCTCAGAGAGCTCCTCGGGGTGTTTTGAAGTTCATCCCCACTGTGGGCTGTGTGACCTGCAGGTTGGACAGGCTGCCGAAGTCCTGGAAAAGAGACCGGGGTCAGTCACCGCACTGCCTGCCCTAACCCCGCCGAGGGAGGAGGCAAATCCCTCCCAGCGACACCAGGCAAATCCCTCCCAGCGAGTACGGCTCAAGCTACTCACCAGAAGCTTCAGCATTTCCTTGGTGTCTGGGTCCACTTCGATGATTTCCTGATCGAGGGCAGAGACCTGGGGACAGAGGCGAGACAGTGGTTGGGTGCCAGGGGCCCCAGGGGCCAAGTCCGCGCTACCACTGCGAAGCCCCCACCCAGCACGGCCCAGCAGCATCCTCCTCGTCGTGAGCCCTGCTGACCAGCACGGTGAGCAGCTCCAGTGCCCTCACCAGGATGAGCCAGGAGTACCCCGACCAAAACACTGCGGAACCATCTCAATTCCCCTCTCCAGACCCTAACCCTTGGTCTCTGCGTGCTCCCTTCCACAGAAGGCTAGGTATCACCAGCATCTTCCTAAGAAACAACGAATAACCCACGTTCAGCTAACACAGCTACAGCACCAACGCTCCTTCAATGCTCAGGAAGAGCTGTGAGCTTCAGGGTGACTTCTTTCACCAGCATTACCACACCCGGCCTTTGAAAGGCAGCTGGTGTAAAACACCCCAGCTGTTTCCTCCAGACCTCTGCTACCTGCAGCATACTGCAGGAGACAGCTCTTCAGGTCAGCACAGCTGCGGTCACACCTGAAATTTGGGGGACGTGAGAGCACATAGAGCCGCTGGTATTTCCTGAGTCATTTCTGGATGCCAGGAGCGAGGAGTCACACCAAGCTGTGGCACCAGGCTCGTCATCCCACCTTGGGCTACAAAACTACCTGTTCTTCCCCGACCCAGACTCTGAACATCAATAAAATCAATCTTCCACATAACCAAACCCTGTGCCAAACCCCAGCACCAACAATTTTGGAGAGCTGAAGAACAGAGATAATGGTCCGACCGACCACTTCTTGTACAACACGGAAGGTAACAGCATTACAAGCAGCTGATTAAGGAGATGCGGAAGAGCAGCGAGGAGCAGCTTGTCTGAGTGCTACAGGGTTTGGGAGGGACAGGAACAAACCCACCAAACACGGGAAACGCTTTCAGAATTCCTCTCCCTGCACTATCAATGACCAGGCCACGCACCAGACCTTGATCACTTTCGAATGCAGGTTCAGGAAGAGGGACCGGGGAGGGCACTTCCGCGCGAGGACCACCAGAGCTATGTGTAGGCAATGGGCCGCCTGGCCGGAGGTCGAGGTCCTGCTGCCCCTCCACCAACCGGGTCAGCTCACTGGGATTTTACCGATCGCCTCTCTTTAGCGACATCTACTGCACAGCTGGCTTTAAGCCGCTCTGAAATATTTTTCTGTGTATCTGGTTATTTCTTTCATTTAAAGCGAGGAAAATGGAGGATGGGTATCATCTTCTGACCGGCAGCAGAGCTGAAATGCGAGAAGTCAGCTGCTCTTCCCATCCCACGCCACGGAGTTTTTGAGGAAAAGCCCTCAGGGAGGAGGCCAGAATCTGCCTCAGCCCTCCTCCTTTGACCCAAGCCCTCCTCAGTTCCTCCTCAGCGATGTTTAAAGATGTCTGGAGCCAGTAATGGGAAAACATTGCGCCTGGGTGCTCTTTAGCACCCCTGTGACAGAAGACACCCCAAAGCAGGATGGGCAGGCCCCACTGTGTCCGTGTGTGAAGACAGCCGCCGAACCGGGCACTTGAGCGCGGCCGCGAGCTCACCTCTGGGACGTAGTTGTCCCTCCTCTCCCTCTCCTCCTCCTGGAGTTTGATGGAGATGCCTCTGACGGGTCCCCTCTGGATCCGCTTCATCAGGTGGGTGACATACCTGCGGGACACGGGGCTGCCAGGGGCCGGGGGGCGACACCGCCCCAGCTCGGGGTCCTCGGCACCTCCGAGAGCACCGGGCGCGTGGGAAAAAAGAGAAAACGTGCAGGAATAACGGGAAAGCGAGTAGGAAAAAGGAGAAATTTATAGGGAAAAAAGGGGAAAACATAGAGGAAAAGGGAAAACGTAGGAGAAAGGGAAACACGTAGAAGGGAACATGTAGGAAAAAGGGGAAATGTGTAGGAAAAAAATGAAAGCATATAGGAAAAAGGGGAAAACGTGTAGGAAAAGGGAAAACGCATAGAAAAAAGGGAAAACGCGCAGGAAAAGGGGGAAGCGCTTGGGAAGCCTCACCCCGCGATCTTGTTGCGCAGCTTCTTGCTGGGGATGATGGCGATCTCCTCGCACACCCGCTTGTTGGTGTGGAAGTCGTTGCCCAGCCGCGTGTAGTACTTCTCGATGATCACCCGCGCCGCCTTCTTCACCGTCTTCGTCCGCACGCGTCCCTGCGGGGGCAGGCACCGCTCGCTGCCGCCGCCGGCCCCGCTCCGCCCGCCGCCGCCCCCCGCCCGCCGCCCTCGGGGGCCCCGCCGCGCCCCGCGGCCCCCGCCCCGCTCCCCCCCGCTCCCCGGGGCCGGCCGCAGGCGGCGGGGCCGCGGATGGCGGCGGATGGCGGCCGATGGGGGCGGATGGCGGCGGCACTCACCATGTCGGCGGCGGCCGCGCAGAGAGAGAGAGCGCAGGGGCGGGCGGGAGGCGCGAGGGGACGCCGGGAGCGGGCGGCGCCCACAGCGCCCCCTGGCGGCCCGGGGGAGCTCGGGGACGGGGCGGGCGGGGCTTGGTGCTGTGGCCCCGCCCCCGGGTCCCCCCGCCCGCCCTCGGGGTCCCGCCCCGGCGCCTCCCCGCCCTGCAGCCTCCCCCGGCCCCCTCTCACCTCGCCCACCAGGGAGCCGCCCTCGGTCACCGCCCCAGCCCCACGCTTCGCCCCCACACCACCTCCTTGCCCCCAGGAGCCCCTCTGTTCACAGCCCTGCTCTGTGTCCCCCCCCAGCCCCTCAGGGGGCAGGACACCCATCCCCAAAGTGCACATGGGAAGCAAAGAGGGAGCACACAAGATTATTTTTTTTTTTTGCTGCAACGTGTTTATTATGTGCCAAAAACTACACCACAGCTTACTCCACGCATCTGTAGGAGAGTGCAGTCTTGCCTGCATATACTACAATGAGGTAGAGACTTCACACACAGCTTCACGAAAACCCACAAAGAGCAGCTGGGATATGCAACAATGCAACATCAGCTCAGCAGGAAAGAGGGAGAAATTATGACACTGGTTCTTTGGCACACAGCTTCCGATAGAGGGGAAAGTAAAAAAAAAATAACTATAAAGTTCTCAAATCCCAGCAGCATTTCAATCGACTGCACCGTTACTTCATACATTTCTTAAACAAAAAGAAAAGTACTTGTCCCCTCTAAGAGAAAGGGCTCCTATGAACCTTCATCTGTCCACCGAAACGCAGCCCTTTTTTAGCTAGTTACAAAAGAAAAGTAAGTCCTGTGACTTTGTGATTAAAAACCTCTATCAACCCCCCTTAAGTGCAACTTAAAAAAGTGCAACAAACTATTTAAAACTATATACAGCAGCTCAGAGATCGTTTATCCGGTCCAGTTTCAAATCCAAAAATCCTGTCCTGTTGCAAACACCTCGATTTACAACTTTCCACCAGCAGCCCCCAGACACAAATTGCAATAATGTTAAAAGCTGCCAGGAAAGAAAAATCTCTCGTTTCAAACGACTTAAAAACTGTTTAAGAGTGTAAAAAGGAACTGGTAAAAACCCTCGAGCGTAAAATATGAAATATGATTTGGTTTAAATGAAGAGCAAAGTCTCCTTGTTGTTACAGTAAAAAA
Organism: Anser anser; assembly: GCF_964211835.1. NCBI lineage: Eukaryota > Metazoa > Chordata > Aves > Anseriformes > Anatidae > Anser > Anser anser. The sequence goes on from NC_139730.1 coordinate 11,783,767, forward strand.
CGCCAGCTGAACATTCAGTTTATGCCGTTCAGATGGGGGTTAAATGAATGGAAAGGCACTGTATGGCAACTGCAAAAAAATGGAGCCAATGAGACCTGCATTATTACCATCAGTATTGCAAGGAATGTAAAAAAGCGCCTTTAATAAATAAAAAACCTAGGTGAAGGCATCTGCATAAACACCTTCTCAACACGCGGCCCTTTTTGCTTCTCGTCAGCAAACTAGGAACCAAAGTCTGGGAACTGCAGAATCGCTTGAGGGGTGCTCCCCCCCTCAAAAACCCCAAACAAAACCCGACAAAATTCACTGTGCATTAGTGCAGAAACAAAAAGACCAGCAAGTGCAAACGTGAATGTAAGATTTCCCCATTAGTCCTCAGGAAGCGCGTTCCCAGCCTGGGTCTGGCACCAGCAGGCACGCTCGTGCGCTCTCCACTTGGCAGGTTAACAAAAGGACTTTCTCCTGCGCCCGCGGCGGCCCCCGAGCCCCGGCGGCCGCTTTAGCTGGAGTCTCTGTTCTTCTGGTTGCGCATCAGCGGGCGGTGGTGACGCAGGACCTCCATGGAGTGCTGCCAGTGCCAGCAGGAGCGACAGAAGTACTTGAAGCAGATCTGCGGGGAGAGCAGAGGGCAACGCCACCGGTCAGGACAGGCGGACACAGCGCACAGCAGCCTGCGGGCTGGCAGCCCCCTCCCTGGTTTCACAGCCCACACCAACGCAGCAGCTCCGAGGGCTGCCTGAGCAGAGGGAGGGAATTCCAGCAATGCTGCCGGAGGGCTCCGCCAGCGCTCGCTGCTCTCCCACTCCCATCTCCTCTTGGTGAGGTGGAGCAGAGCATGCTGCTGCTGCTCCATCTGCCATTGAGACTCCAACAGGGAGCTGCTGGACTCTGGCCCAGCTCCTTCAGCAGTGAGCAGAGGTCAGATGGCATCCTCTACATTTTGAGCAGGCTCAGGACAGCAGTGGAAGGCTGCCTCTGCCCTGGTGAGCAGCAGGAGGACTGCCTCCTCCAGAGCTCTTGCTTCAACACCTCATCCTCCCCTGTGGGGGAGCACGGACAACAGGGAACCACAAACACCGCAGCCACGAGGAGCGGAACCCGCTCCTCCTTGAGGAAGTCCCTGCATGGGGCTGCCAGGAGCAGGAATGGCGCCAAGGGAAAGCATTACCTGGTCTCTGCAGAAGAAAGGGCCAGGCTGAGCGCTGCAGACTTGGCACATGGAGTCCTCCAGGTATGGGTCAATCTGAACCTGCGCAAGAAACCAGGCAGCTGGCACAAAGCGGTGGCTCCGGGCAGCCCCAGCAGGGCCACGCCACACGGGTCACCAGCACCCCTCACAGGGACACGGGGCAGGCTGTGCTGATTGGGGTGCTCCCAGCAGCATCGCCCATCACACACACACACACACACACCCAGCTCCCTGGGCTGCCCCAAAGCCTCTCCCCACCAGCTCCTCACCTTTTTAGTAAACTTGGTAGTTTTGATTTCCACAAAGGCAGCGGTCACCGCCTTCAGGTAACTGCGCTGGTTGTTAAAGGTGACACGGCCAGACCCTGGAAGAAGCCAGACCACGAGCATTACACCAAGCCCACGCCCCCAGGCAGGAGCCAGGGGCGATGAGGAGCCCCACACACCGCCTGCCTCCTCCACCAGGCAGGCACAGCAGGCAGCTGAGAGCAGAAAGTATCTTCCACGCCTGCACGAGCTCTGGGGCCAGGACAGGAGGAGCGGGAGCAGCAAGCTCCACGCCTGCACCTGAAATAAGCCGGTGCCGAGACAGCTCAGCAGCTTTTATTTTAAGCCTCCCACTCATCGCAGAGTCTTGCGTTTTTGCATCTTCACTGCCAGTCAGCAGTGCTCCTGCACCACTCATTTCCAGCCGAGTTTCGTTATGCTGCAGAAAAACCTATCTGTGCTCACCTACGAGTTTCCTTTCTTAGAGTAATAAGAGCTTTGGCTGTTACACGATGCTCCTGCGTGCTGGCAGCTAAAGCTGAAAGCAGCAGGGATGGGCACAGCGCAAAGTGCCACCCAGAACACATTTATGTTGTCCCCTCAGTGCTCACCCAGCATCACAGGACAGAGGCTGGGAGACCTGGATCTGGTCTGGGGCACAGAGATCAGATCTGGGGACCCTTCCTCTCTACAAGGGTCCCTTCAACCTCTTAGTGGGATCTCTTGGGACTGCCCCCAAAAGCCACTTCAGCGGTGCCACGAGCACATCCCAAACCCAGGCCTGCACCCAGCCTTCACCAGAAAAGCCAGAACGCTGTCCATGGACAGTGATGAGCAGCAGGCAGCTCAGCATTAGCCAACTCTGAAGTTGTTCCTGCCTAGTGACAACCAAGAGACTCACGGTCCCTTCCAAAACACAGGGACCACTGCAGCCTTCCCATAGCTTGAGCCTGGAAAACTGCTCCTGATGTTCTGTTGCAGGGTTTTTCCCCACACAGACCAGCGCCTTCAGTGCTGAGGTCAGCAGCCAGCAGGCTTGAGTTTGCCCCAGCTGTGTAACAGCCACAGCTGTCCCTGCTCTGGGGATGGAAGAAGAGCTCAAGCAGCATCTAAGGATCATTAGCAGCTGACTGTCTGTGCACAGCACTGAACCAAGGCAGAAAACCCTTCGGCAACACTTGAAGAGGCATTAAAAACCTTGAGCTGCTGCGGAATAATCTGGGAACTGGAAGGTGCCAGGCACATCATCTCTGCCAGCACCCCCGAGGCTTGTCTCGCATCCCCACAGCCAGGTGAGGAACGCTGCTGGTAGAAGAAGCTGGCTGGACATCTGCTCCCAGAGAGGGGGAGGCAGATGGCCATCTGTCCTGCTGGCTGCTTGTCCTGCAGAGCTCAGCACCCTGGGAAGCGACCAAGCAATGGGCACCGCTGCAGCCTGTGCGTCTCCTCAGAGCACTCCCTGGCAGGAGCAGCACTCACCGATCGGGTACTTGTGCTTGTCCGTGTCAATGCCAGCGTAGACCACCCCTCCGAACAGGTCATACATGACGGCTGCCAGGGCCTCTGCATTCAGCATCCCGTGCAGAGCCCCCACGAACACTGTCTTGCTGGGATCCAGCCGCTGCGACGGGCTGCGCACAAAGTTGCTGTCTGCCAGCACCCACGGGATCACCTGCACCTGAAAGCAAACACGAACAGGTCAGCAGGCCAAGGGCCTGTGATCCCACCACCAGGCTGATCCTGCACCCTCAACTGAGGGCAGGAACCCTCCCAGGCCCTCAAGACTTCATCCCCAATCTGCAAACACCCCTTCAGTTATTGCTGTTTAGGATCTACATCCAGGGCATAATAGCTCTGGAGCTTCAGACACCTCAGGAGAGCTGGGGCCTGCCAAGGGAACGCAAACACTCCATGCTGCTCTGTTTCAGCCAAACTGGAATCCAAAACACCAGTCCATTGGGGCTGGCAGCCAGGAAACAATCCAGGCATGACCGATTTTACCTACTGCCTGCACCTATGTTTACAGCCCAGTCAGATGCCTCCCTGCACAGAAGCCTATTGTTGGAAGGGATCGATGAAACAACCCACCCACTGCCAATTTCAACAGGAGCTTCCATCTGCTAGACAGCTGATATAGGGCTCTGAAGAGGAGAAACTTCTGCCAGAGCTAAATCACCAGGCACAAAAGTGCTGCCAATAGCCAGACACCGGGAGAGCTGTCTGGAGTGCAATTAGTTTGTGCCTGTCCAGATAAGACCTGAATCTCAATTCTTTAACTCTACAAACTTGTGCAGCTGCACCTGATCTACAGCTAAGGCCCCGCACACCAGTGTGCCAGTCCAAGCCCTTGGCTGCCACAGCGCCTCCACCACCAGCGCACCGGTCAGCCAGCCAGGGCTGCACTGGGCAGCAACTGCAGATCCAAAATATCTGCCTGCAGCATGCACAGGAGCCATCCATTCTGCGAGCAGGCAAGGTCTAAGAGAACCGAAGGGATGGAAGTGTCTCTGCAAACAAAGGGATGCAGAACTGATGGGCCTGCTCACCTCTTTGCAGCGCATCCTGCGGCTGGACATCTTGAAGTAGTATTCACTGAGCCCGTCAGGACTCAGCAGATCCTGGGAGCATGCCTGGAGCAGAGCACGCACAGATTTCTCTGACTCAAACACCAGGTAAACATATCCTTTAGAGATGAAGGGAGAGGAACCACTGTTAGAACTGCAGTGGGGGGAAGACCATCCCAGCTTGCAAACACCTTCAAAACCACTCTCAGATAGCACTCAAAGTATCTGCACTGCATCTCCCTTGCAGTCCCCAACCCTTCCTCTTGGGAGGCAGCGTTACTCCTGCTCGAGCACCACATACAGGATCCACTGCTGATGCACAGAGCTGGGGAAGAGCCCCCTGCAGCACGGGGCTGCTCCTCTCCATCAGAGGTCACCACGCTCAGGGACATCTGGGCCACCGCCTCCTGCAGGCACATCTAGACATGGCACGTGGCCGCAGCCAGCCCAGCCACAGCACGGGCCACAGGACAGCAGGCTCAGCTTCACACTTCAGAAGTCTCATCCCAGGAACATCAACGCAGAGCTTTACACCACTGTCAGTGCCAACACTGTGCCTCGCATTGCTTTGGTGGCTGAGCAAGGCCACAAACCAGCCACCGCGTTCTTTAACTCATTACTGCTTACACATCAGCCCAACTATTTCAGACAGGATTAAGCCACAGGGCCATTCAACTTGCTGGTGCCCGCAGCTTGCTGCGAGCACATTAGTATTCACTGTGGGTGCTTTACACCAAGGGCACACATGCCTTGTGTGCCTGCACCAGCAGAGGAGGCTAACAGCCACCACCAGAGCAGGGCAGCCCCACGCTGGGCTCTGGAAGCACCAAACAGGGGTTCTGCACCCCCACGCTTCCACCCAGCCCTCCTAGGGACAGGTTAGAGGTGACAGTGCTCCGCAACCCTGGTGCTGACCCCAGTGCGAGCGGGACATTTACCCTAGGGTGCTCTGTACCATCCAGTCACCAGCATGCAGCCGTACCATCCCAGCATCCGTGCTGTAACATAGCATGGGAAAAAAGTAACCCTACCGTGTCGCTATTACCTTTAGGCATATTACCTTTGGGAGGGCAGCGTGGGTGTTTGCCATCCTTACCAGGCCACTCCACACTCAGTGAGCCAAACACACGGAAGGTGTTGATCAGTCCAGCTACACACGGAAGGAGAGAAGTCAGTGCCCCCTCAGATGGCTCCCCCCTGCAGCCACCTCCTCACAGGGCTCTCCTGAAGGCCTGAGCAAGCTGTACACACACCGTGCCACATGCAACCGTCCACTGCGCCACCATGTGCTGGCAACTCCAGTGGGAGTTGTGGCTCTTTTCACACAGCTTCAAGCTCCTTCCCTACCCCCAAGCTCTAGGGGAACTGGCAGCAGCACCCCAGGGAGGATGGGAGCCCACCTGATGCCAAAACCCAAGGCCCGCGTGCATGGCCACGGCCTGCTCACCTTCCGTAATGTCCCAGGGGACTCCACCTAGGAACACTTTGCAGGAGTAGACAGGGTTCTTGTAGTTTCGGGGAGGCAGCTGCCCGCTCCAGGTGCAGGTTGCTTCATTCACAGCTTGGACAAACAGGCAGCACTCAGAGGAGGACCGTAAGGACCACATCCCCCCAGTTACCCATTCAACAGAGCTGCACCAGCAGTGAGAGGCAGCTGCCCAAACAGCCTCTGCCTGTTTTTCCACCAGCTCATGGACCCTGGAGGCCTGCATGGAAGGTCTGAGCTGCTGCAAGCTCAGGGCCAGGCCACCCGGTCCCCTCCCACAAGCCACCACCAGGCACTGAAGGCTGCTGAGACCCACCACCTGACTTACCTGCTGCTTGCCTATGCAGCCTGGCTTCTCTTTCAATACTGAAGGGGTCTTCTGGAGAGTCCAGGAGATCCCAGGAAGGCCACGCAGAAGCTCCAGGCCATCTTTTCGATGCACTGGCTGGGGAGGAAGTTGCTGCAGCCAAGGCAGCTTGATCTTGATCCAGCCGTGACCCCACTCCCATCTTGAGGGGGTCTCTTGACACCCCACTGAGGGGCAAGAAGGGCAGAGGCGGGGAGATGCGAAGGCTTGACTGCAAGAGAAACTCCACATTAAAACCCGGCTTCCCAGCAGGAGGACGTAGCACTTGAAGTCATGCACCACACCAGGAGAGGAGGCTCTGGGGATGCTCCTGCTCTGACTGAGGTCTGGCAAAGGCAGGAAAGCCACTGCCTCACCTCACTGGGGAAGACCTGACCTTCCCAGAGGAGAGTTGTGCTGCCTGCCACCAGAGATCCCAATCCCCACCCCATACGGGAGTTAAGGAAGCAGCAGTGCCAGAGCAGAGCCAGGTGCAGCTGAGGCCCTGGCTTTACACTCCAGTCCCACGGAGGCGCAGCCCACGCCATGTGCGGAAGCACAGGGCACCCTGCTGGCACCCAGAGCTGCTGCTCACACTGCAACGCGGGCGGACCCAGCTGCGCAGACTGGGTCAGCAAGACAGGCGCTCGCCTCGCTTGCCGGCTTCCAAATTTAGCTGCGCTTTAGGGAGCACAAGCAGGCTAGACCCAGTTTGCTGTGGAAGAAGCAGGCCTGCGATGGAGGAGCGCAGTCAAAGTGGAAGGGCAAGGAAAGGCAGAGACTGGAGCTCTCAAGAAGCCCAAGCTAGAGGCAGCTGCACTACTCGGCCACCTCACTAGCAGAAGCAGGACAGACACCCTGCCACACACCAGCTCAAGCACTCAGGCGCTCTGGGAGCTGCCTTAACCCATTAGGGCTGCAGGCACTAGGGCAGCAGGCACAGAGCAGCAAAACATTTAGAAGAAAAATAAGGATTCTGCTAGGCTGTTCTGAGGGAGGACCGCACGAGCAGCCCTTCTTCCAAACCCTGGGCTGCAGGAGAGCCTTGCTGCATCACTGCATGCACGACAGCTCCCTCAGCATTCCCTTCCCAAGCAGGCAGGCCGCAGCCCCACACGTCTCCTGCACTCTCCAGAAATGCAGGAGACACCACGCACCAGAGCCCAGGCTGCAGGGAGCAGGTGCAGGCCCCCGACTTACAATCAAGTCCGAGAGGTGGTCGGAGCCCGAGCTGAACCCGCTGGTGTCTGAGTCGGAGGGGCTGCTGGAGCGTGAGTCCAGGAGGGAGCGGGAATCCAGGCGGGAGTTCCTCAGCGCCGGAGTGGAAAACTTTTCCGACAGGTCTGAGCCGATGGGGTCTAGGGGCAGGAAACCCATCGGGGGCTTCCCCAGGACGTTCCCCAGAGGGTTACTCAGCATGCTGAGAACTGCAACAGAGAAACGCAGCCTGTCAGCGCCGCAGCACAACGCCTCCTTCCTCCTGGGCAGGGCCCAGGAGATGCTGGGTGCCATCGCCCTGCATGCAGGCGGTGAGGGAGGTGGCAGGCTGGGAAGAGCAAGGCCTGACCCACCCACGTGGGATCCCACGGGGGCATGGCTCCAGCCAGCTCTGGACAAGAGGAACAAGTCTCAGCAAGCTGAACACGTCCCCAAATCAAATGACGAGAGCAAAGCATTCAGAAATGGTTTTAATTATTCAGAGGCTGCGAGACAAGGCAGCCTGCCCTGAAGCTTTCAGTTTTCAGCAAAGCAAGTTCGGGATACACACGATATCCTCAGCCTCACAAGGTTTTAACCCAGGTTTTCAGGAGCTCTGGTACAGAAGAGGAGTCTAAAATGCTGCCCAAACCAGACATTAAAAGAAGTGCTATCACACTGAGGTGCACTACAGCCACTAGACACTGGTGTCACCCCAGTGCCAGAGAGCTGCCGAGGGTACGCGCAGCGCTGGGATGTACCTGCCCCAAGCCCCACGCCTGCTGGGAGCCGGCACCTCTAACCTCACACTGCAGTGAGGAGCCTCAAAACAGCAACAGAAAACTCAGCCAGGCACAGGCAGGTCCTCGAGGCATCTATCTGAGGCAGAGCCGGTCCGCAGGAGCTCTCAGCTCCATCCACAGCACCTATCCACAGCACCTCCCTGCATTTGCGGAGCTTTATCCCCAAGAATTTCCCCAGGAAGAGCACAGACCTCTTCCTTCCCCCATTTCAGCTGTGGCACAGGACTGAACTCAGCACTGTGCTAAAAGGAGACTTGGAAAGAGACCATCTGCAGGGTAAGGTCACGGGGAGCTTTTCAAAAATATCTGCTCAGCTCCCCCCAACACACAGACAAACCAGCAAAAGCCAGACTGACCCCGCAGCCACAGGAAGCCTCAGCAGTACTTACTGTTGGCAGAGCTCGAGCGGAGCAGCCCCGCGAGCGGCAGGAAGCAGAGGGAAAGCTGCTGCAGACGGCTGAAGCCGGGGAGGAGACTGCTCCCTCCTCGTCGCAGCACAGAGCAGGGCAGAGCAGAGCATCTCCCAGCCCAGGCGAGCCGCACTACGCTGGTTCGCTGACTTCTCTGAAGCCACGTGATGTGTTTAAAAATACAGCCAGCGTATTGTTCAAGGGAGACAGCTGAATTTGTTAAACAGGCTCAAAAATCTGATTAGTCACTAAACAGTACAAGAGTCAAAGCAAAGCAGCTGATCCCACGGCCCAAGCCGCACAGCTGACAAATGCTCCAGCACTGATGCCCTTCTCCACCGGGCTCAGCAGGTTCGTAGCACCGGTCAGCAAGCAGCCCCACACCGACCCCGTGTGCGGTGGCACTCCTGGAGTGCTACAGCAAACACCATGCTGACAGCTCGCAGGCAACGCAGTCCTGTGCCTCCTCTCCTGGCTACAGCGCCACTTTCGGAGGTTCAGGACCAGAACCCCATCCAGGCAGGACCAGCAAGGAGTCAGGGGCACATCAGCAGCCCCCGGAGGTGTTACGGGGCTATCGGTAGTGTCACCCCTCATCTCCGCCACCACGCTGGCTTGCTACAGCCGCAGCTTACACATTTGCTCCCAGGATTGCTGGGATGTCACTGCAGCTAGAAATAGAAAAACAACGAGGCCGAATCCAGTGTCCGCAAGAAGCGTAATTACTGGCCTTAAAAGGATCGAGTGCTCAGGTGTCTGAAGAGCACGGGGCACCTGAGTTTCAGCACCTACCACCACGCTGGCTACAACTGACCCACTCATGACCTCTGGCCAGGAAGCGCTGGCATCCTGCTGTTAATGCAGACAGGACTCCATCCACTCCAGCAGCTTTCCGACAGATCCCACAGGCAGCACTGAGCTACGGGCTGTGCTGAGCTTGTGGGAGACCCCCACGCCCCAGTGGGTCCGAGGGCTCATCTCAGCACCTACAGCCGCTCACAGAGCCACAGAGAGGAAGAGCTGCCAGCCAGGCTTGGCATTTGCTCCTTCATGCTCACTGAGCGATCAGGTTGCATCCCCTGAAGCCAGCCCTTGCAGGTAGCCTAGGAAACATCCGCACTGGAGACCAGATCTTGTTTCTCGCTGCACCCCTCCACCAACCTGGAGCGCTCACACGCAGCTCCCTGCTGGCAGGGTCACCCGCTGAGCCCCCTCCTCAGGGAGGGCCCCACCAGAAAAAGCCGCCCACCCAGACAGAACCTCTCAAGTCATTTGGACCACTCGACAGACATCCAGGGATGTTGCCTCATCTCCCCTCCTCCCAAACAGGGAGCCTGCAGGAGAGGAGACTTTAACCATCTTTAGTGCATAAGCAAGATGCATCAGCAATTTCCGGTGTCAGGAGCATCCCTGGAGATCCTGAAGTGGAACAGCAGACACCAGATCATTTTCTTCTTAGTCTAAGCAGTTAAAAGCCAGTTAAAAGCAAACAATCAAGTATTTTTCACACTTATGTGGGAAATTCCAGCCTAAGGGTCCACACGATTCCCATCCACCTGCTCACACAGCAGCCCCAGCGTCCAGAGCACGACGGGTGGCAGAAAGCTTCTGGAACTTTTCAGGCCACCGCTCGGAGCTGCAAGAGAGGCACATGCCAACTCTCCTTTGCAGGGGACAGCAAAACCAGTAGCTTTTAATAGAAACTCCGCTCTGACTTTTGACTCACTGCTGCAGCTTTAATGACTGAATTCGGAGCCAGCTTGCTCCATCTCTGAGCACGTCAGCCAAACGCCGACAGATTTAAGAGCTCTGTGGAGCAGTCTCGACACCCGCATGGCACTCTTCCAGATCGCAGGCGCTCAGGACGCTCTCTAGAGAATGAGCATTGGAAGATCCAGTCCTGCTTTTCCTAGTAAATGCCATCAGGACACTGCTGCTGCAGTGTGCCCTCTTAATTCCTGCATCATCCTGGGGCCCCGAGAGGTACGAGCATCTCGGACCCATCACACCCAAGCCACACGTTTCACAGCAGAAGTACGCAGCCACACAGCCCACAGCCACGGCCAGGCTTAACTCTTTCAGCCAACTCTGTCCTGCAGACCACAAGTCATCTCTTGGCCCTGCTTACAGCCACGTTTCACGTGAGCCCACCCCATCTCAGACCAACAACTCCCCCAGCACAAGCCGCTGTTTGCAATGTGCTCCCTGGGAAAGGAGCCCCAACAGCAAGGCGTCCAACACCCAACGCAGCCAGACTCAGAAGAGCTTTTATTCTTGCATGCTCCAGTTAGATTTACAATTTAAGATTTTCAGCACCTGCTCAGGATCTTGAAGCATATGGCTTTCTTCCCCGCATACTGTTATTTACAGCCACTTAAGGATTAGACCTTCCTGGTAGTTTTGACCAAGCCTATTTTACAAGAAATGGCTGTAAAGATGAGCCCTGAGCAGCCAGGCTTACCACTGCCAGCGGTTCAGGGAAGGACTCTGGGCAAATAAACCACCTTACCGCTATGCTGATGACAAATGACGCTTTACTGCCTTGAATAAGACCTTAAGATAAGCAGAACACTAGAGACAGAGCAGCCACTGAATTTTTATTCCCAGTGACTCGAGCTGACAAAGAGCCCTGCCACCATTAAGCTGTTCTCGAGGACTCCGGCCTCAGCTTTGGGCTGCAGGAGACCACCCAGCAGAAGGAGCCTACAGCACGTTCGACACAGCTGCTAGCAGAGCAGCGCCTCTGCCCTGTGGTGCATCTGTTCTAGGCAAGTTACCCAGAAACAGTCTTGCCCAGAGCAAAGGCACTCATGTCACTCTTCTCACATCCCTCTGCTCAAGATCTTCCCCATGCCATCGGAACACCAGTGGAGGCTTCCCCACAGAAGAAGTTTGCTGCAGGGCGGCACACACTGCTCTCAGCCCCCTCACAATTGCAGGTAGCCGCGTGCACGCACACACACAAGAGACTCCCGTTCTGCCGAGCATAGTGCCAGGCCCCAGATTCCTGCATTACAGGCAACGTCTGGCACCTGCATGCTTAATGTGCGTGCAGTCAGACACCGCTTTTGGCAGTGGCACCGAGTGCTAGATGAGCACAGGCACCCACTTTTTGAAGTCGTGCTCTGAATACATATTTCAGCCTTTGAAAGCTCGCTGCAGGGCTGGAGGAAGCCTATTTAGAAGGGACCAGAACTTGTACAAGCAGGTCAACAACGCTGAGATGGTCGCTTCTGCTGGCTGGCACCACCAGCAAGGGTAGAGGCAGGAACATTTCAATCTCCAAACACTACTCACATTGCAAGCCTACCCCTCTGCCCTGATCTCCTTTTGGAGGCAGGGGTGAAGAGATCAATAGGAGAACTCTCACCAGGAGGAGCAGAGGAGATGATTTTCAGAGCCACAGCACTTCTGCTTCCACTCGGTGACACCTGCCATGCCCAGAGGCTGCAGAGCTGCATGCACATTTGGGGCACGGTGGCGGAGGAGGGAAGCAGCGTGACCAAGGCCCTGGAGACTGAACACAGTGCAGTTTCTTTGTCATTCGCCAAATAAGCTTGTAGAGGGGAAAAAAGGCTGATGTCCCAAACAATAGCCTGCTGCAGTTCCAGAAAAACAGCTTGTCTGCAGTTTTTACCGCCCAGCCAGACTCTACCCATGTGGGGTGGGAGCAGGCTGACTGTTTTAGTCAGCCAAAAAGCAGCACCTCCTACAGACACGAAGCAGCTTCATGGCATGAGAAACATTTGCATGTCTGAAAGGCAAACGGGCACCTTAACCACCTCCTACAGTTACAGCCAACGTCTCTGTAGTTACGGCAGAGACGCAGCCAGACAGGCTGCCAGGGTGAGTTTTCCCCCTCCATCACAAACAAGCACCAAGCTGCTTAGAACTCGGCCTGCTCAGCACAGGGAAGGGGGGATCCGTACTCCAGACTAACCTCAAATGGGGTTTCTGCACTTCTCACCTGCATCCATGGCACCTTATGCTGCCTGGGGGAGCCAGCATGCCTGCAGTTACAAAAGACACCCAGGATCACAAAGAAACAGGTAAAATCTGCAAAGAACTGCTAATGGCAAAAGAAAAATCCTTCCTCCTAAGCAGAGAAGCAATGGGACAGTGCCTGGAATGGAAAAGGGGGATCTGCAGCCTTAAGTGTTCAGAGCTCACCCGAGCAAGACCTAGTGCTACTGATCAGAGCAGCAGCACGGATACCTCCCGAGGTCTTGCTGAAATCCTCCTCCTTCCATTAAGCTCCCATCACTCCAGATGGGGAAGAGTCACCGCTGTTACGAGAAGAGCTACCTGAAGGCAGAGGCACAGAGCTGCACATCACAACACAAGTCTCAGTCATCTCGAACCAAATCGAACCAAATGCCAACATTCAAGAAAAGTAGAGCCCAGACCAGATGTGATCAAGCATCCACTTTGCCAGCAGTAACCACTGTCTAATCAAGAGACATCACACAGCCCTTTTTTTTTTTCTGAACTACAGAAGAGGAACTCTGCCCTGACGGATCCTTCATTTGGGACAAAGAAGAACTGAGGATATTCAGGCAGCTATTTCTGGTTTGCTAAGAAGGGGCAGGGGAATAAAAAAAAGCAGCATGATCCCACAGCTGAACCGCAGAATTAGAGTCAGGACACCTGAGGTCTATTCTTGGTTCTGGCACCAACATGGTAAGTCACTTCCCCGGCGTGCCCTGAAAAATGGAAACAGCAGCAGAACCAGGAACAGAGGCTTATTGCATTAATGTTTGAGAGCACAGGTCCTCCTCCTGCTCCGAGTGTGCAGGACCTGGCTGACAGCAAGCTTAACTGCTTCTTGAGGCAGGGAATTTACTACGATGTTTCTGGGAGGGGAAAATGGATGCCCGAGGTAGATGTAAAATCAGCAAGGACAGCTAAAACATGATTCAGGATTTTAGAAGCGCGCAGGTAATTGCATTCACTAAGCAGACTGCCACAACTGCATTCGTCTTAAGAGATCAGAACAGTGAAATACAGCAAGGTTTAACACATATCAGTCCCAGAGATATTTAAAAGCCAACATATTCAGGTCAAATTCTGCACAACAAGCTTCAGTTTTGCAAGCCTCAAGAACAAACACTTCTATATTTAAGTACTAAACTCCTCTCAATTATCTGCTGCAGCGTCCAGGGTGCAAACTCCGCAGCATGTGTTAGTTTCCGTGATAACAAGGCTGAGGCTGACTCATTTTCGCTGCTCAGCTGTATCACAGTTTGTGGGGTGTCAAGTCGATCAGGATACCAGCTTGAGGAAAAGGGAGAGCTCTTTGGAGAACGATGGGGGAGCAGCATGCTGGAAAAACCCCTCTGGGCAAAGGGAGAGCAACTAAAACAGGCTGTTGCCCCAAACACAAGCCTCTTTGGGAAATGGCACACAAGGAGGGGAGCCGGGCATTTCTCCATGGCCATCTCACAGGGATGGCGGCTGCTGTGCCTGAGAGCAGCCTGAGCTGGCAGCAGCACAGCCCTCACCTGTGATTCAGCTGTTCTGCCAGCACCTAAGGGACTGTGCACAAGAGGCGCAGACATGAGGTGCTGAGCCTCAGGACGTGGTGCTGGCTGGAGATGCTCCGTGCTGGCCCAAAGAATGTTTCTTTTTCTTCAGCCTCCTTGGGCTACGCTGCTTTTCCCAGCCTGTCCCATTCCCCATGCGGAGTCTCAGAGAAGGCAATTTGTCTTGAGCCCACAGGCAGGCAGGTTCAGACCAGCCGCCCTCCAGCAGTGCCCTCACACAGCTCCAGGTGGAAGCACTCAGCCTTGCACACACTGCAGGGTTTGTAACAAGGCACGGAGATAAAAACACATTCGGGACTTCTTCTAAGAGCTATCATGTTACAACAGATGAGCTGCAGCAGACAGAGCCTTTCATACCTCGCTCTGCCCAGCAAGTAAGCAGCCCTTCCACTGCTTAGACACCTAGCAGCTCAAGGGCTGGAAGAAAACCTGTCTGCCCTATCCCTCATTTGATTGGCACAATTTTGGGCATGAATTTTACCCCAGGCCAGAGCTTGCACACATCATCTGAAACACCCTGCCACCACCTCCAATATCAATCACAGTAGAAAAAAGACTAAGCTGCTAGTCGCCTAGGGCTGCTCAGAGCCACCGAGGAGCAGCTCCAATGCTCTCCTTGGGAGGGCACACACTTGTAAGGCTCATTTCAGCAGCTAGATGAGAGGCACACACTTCGAACTACAATCTGGTGTCAAAAGCTTATAGGGAAGCTCCACAAGCCCCGTGTATTTGTACACACCGGCATCACCAGGCGATGAAGCAACAGACAGCTTGTCTATGAAGGGTGGAGATCTGCCAGTGCTGGAGCATTTTCTCCACCACACCTCCACCAACAATCAGATGCTTGAGAAGTCTGTGCCTTCCTTGCACCCACACTCATCTGCCATTACCTCCACAGGCTCGGTGGCCAGGCAGCAGCAACAGCCCCTCGGATGCTCAGGAGAGCCCACTCAAACATCCTTCCCTCCCAGGAGAAACCAAGGGAAAGGATTTTTGGTGGGGCGTGCCTGCTCCTGCAAGCCATCTCCAGCACAAGCCAGGAAGCTGCCCTGACCCACTTTAGCTCCTGCAGGATGCAGGCAGAGATGCTGGGTAGGTTCCTGTTCAAGTTGCTCACCTATTTGCATCTTCTGCCTTATAGCATCAGTGCAAAAAAAAAATAAATCTGTTTAGGAGAAGCTGTTCAAATGGCAGATCTAAAAGCTGGATTAAGAGCAGCTTCCATTAGAAACTAATTGCAAACTTGGAGTTTGGATACTTGTTTTACTTATTTGATACATAAGTTATTCTGTTAAGGATCAAGCACTGCTGCCGCATGAACAGCCTGCAGCTATCAAATGCTCCAGGCTTTCTGCTCCTCAGCACGGCCAGCTCTGGCCAGCAGCTGAGAAATCAGCCCGTGGAGTGTGATCAGCCCTTACCAAGACATCCTCAAGAAACAAGTGCCCATTAAGCATCCACACCAAGTACGTCCTCAGAAAAGCCCTACAGGAGCTAAGAGGGCACAGGGCAAGCTTTTAGGCAGGCCGTTGCGTAGGCACCGCTGCAGTACAATGGGCACACAGGAGATCCTGCGAGGCAAGCCAGCTTCCAGCTTGGAAAACTGGATATCCTCCCTTATTGCGTTATTATAACTAATCTCCACATATGAGGCACTGCAACTGTGTTTGTACTCCACCAGCAAGCCCTGAACAGCAGGCAGGCTTCCCCAGAAGGGCCAGGGCTCAACACAGAGCCACCAGGCAGCTCATTCTCTTCTGAAGAGGAAAGGTGATGAGCACACGAGACCCAGGATCACACGAGATCCAGGATCCCCAGCACCAGCAAGCCTCTGGTTATTGCATTGCCCGAGTCACACACAGGTCTGAGGCCAGCAGGAGGTGATCACCACCTTGGGCCAGCACAACAGATATTTTGAGTCTTTCCAGACAGGCTCCCCCATCACTAGGGAGTTAGAAAAGTCCTTCCCAGGTGCTCTGGTGGCACACAATAACCTGGAGTTATCTGATGCTGAGCTCTTGTCACCCAGAAAGCCTCCTCTAGCACAAAACAAGACCTTTGCTACAGACTGGCTGCTGAAGCCACTTGTCCACAACGCAGCAGGTGGACACCTGGACAAGCAGAGGGGCACTGGAGAAAGCACCAAGCTGCTGCCCTGCTTGGGAGCAGGCACTTCGCACCATGCTGCAGCACAGGTTAGCCCAGCAGCAAATTAAACAGAATGGATGCCCTGGGGACTTCCTCACCCAGATCCTGTCCCTCCAGGGTCTTCCTCGAGCTCTGCAGCTGAGCACTCCAAGCAAGCAGCTCCAGCCCTGCAGGAAGGGCAGCACCAGCTGTGTCGTGCTCATTAGCAACAACCACCCCAGACTGATCAGCAGCACTCACCAACCTCCTCTGTGGCCATGGCACACACCAGGACAGAGTCTGGATCACCCTGCAGAAAGAGGGGTGCTTCTTGCTTCCTTCTGCCAAAGCTAACCAGCTCCGGAGAAGGCGTTTTCTCAGGTGCCTGCCACCACAGATACAGCATGTTGAAGACAGTCTGCGAACAGCTGGTCCTGGGGGAGCAATGTGCAGGTCCCTCTGGCTGTTATTGGGAAGAAAGGCTAGGAGTCCATGGAAACAGACGTGCTTCTTCCTGTGCAACAGGTCTTGTGTCTTGAAAGACATCCCCCTTCAGGAGATGATGGGCTTTTGCCTTGCAGGCTTTAGAGCCTCCTAACAAAGGCCCCGGCTCCCTGCCAGGCAGCGCACAGACCGCCTGCAGCCCTAGCCCAGCAGACTTTAAGCAGCCGCAGATGACCAGCACATTCACACTTACTACAGAAAGAAGTCGCTGTGCTCTGGGAAGCAGCGGAACCGAGGCTGGGGACATCCAGCAGCGCTGTCCCACCACAGCCCACTGCCCCAGCTCCAGAGCCGTAACTTTCAGGCTCAAGAATGAGCTGGCCTCATTCTGAGACGGACATGGCTGGAGCTGCAGCCTCAAGAGGGGATCCAAGACCAAATCCGAATCTGTTGCCGCACCAGCAGCTTCAGGGCGATGCTTAAGAATTCGGTGACATTTAGGAACTGCACATCTGCTCAGGCTGTACTCACCCAAAGACAGCATCCCATCCTCCAGGATGGAGGCAAAGCCACCATCAGCAATTTCCCAAGACACTGATAGCAGCATTCAGAACTTATTTAGGGGCAAGGGAACAACAAGGGTGACATCGCAGAGCAGAGCTGACCCTCCTGAAAACACCCTGGCAGTGTCGTCCCACCCCCCCAAGAGCCTGTGCTCAGCAAAAAGCCTCAGAGACTGCAGATCTCTGAAGAGGGGCTGAAGGATTAAGCCCTCTCTTTACAGAGACATGAGAAGAGCAAAGAAGTCTGAAACTGACACCAAGCACTGCTCACACCTGTGCTAGAGCCTATAGAGGCCACACTCAGCTCAGGGAACATGACAGAAAGCTCCTCCAGTGCACTGGTACCATGGCAAGCTTCACATTAACAGACTGGTTTTAGGATGATTTCCCAGTGGGCGAGTCTGCCTGTCCCACATAGGGAGGCTGAGACTAACCCAATATAGGGCAGACCAGGCCAGCCAGACCAAGCAGCTGGCACGCAGGCAGAACACCGGTGAGGGAGCCGTGAAATCCACACTGCCTGGGTGCTGCTGTCACCGGTTCTCTGGGCAAGAACTGGAACAGGACCCCATTTGCTCATGCTCCTTTAGGAACAGGAAGGATAAAGGATGCCACCAAGGACAGTCCTGCCTTGCTGCCTCTTACCCCTTCCTTGCCTCTGCAGAGGGAGGAACACAGAGGTCTTGAGGCAAGCGGCTGCCTGCTGCTGGGATGCTGTAAAGGGGAAACGCTGCCTCCAGAAAGACAGCTGGGATGCCAGCACTGGAAGTGCTTAAGGCCAGTTTCCTGCAAAAGCCCCTCCCCAGGCCACCGAGCAGCTTTCTGGGGCTCGATGAAGTACTTCCAGCCTGACAGATCTAGTGGCAGCAGCGGGTTTGATGTGCCTTCCCAGCTATGAGACAGCAGTTCACTCCTACAGCCAATAAATGCAGGCGGCTCCAGCCTGCAGCAGCTGCTGCCTCCCGGGGAGGCTCTCTCCAGACACCAGCTTCAGGGGCTGGCAGCGCGTCTGGCACGCTCTCAAGGGCTAAGTACCCGTCCTCGGTGCGTTACGGTGCTGCACCCAGAAGGAAGGCACGTTACAAACAGCCTGGTCCAGCACGGCAGTTCCAGCATCCCTTTGGGAAGGGGGACAGAGGCAGGAGCAGAGCGTACAAACCGGCCTCACTGCACCCTGGCCTCCTCTGGTGTTGCATCAGGTCCCGCTGCGCCAAGCCGTGCCATGCCACCACCCCGGGTGCACAAGGTGACACCAGGAGGGTGTGCAGCCAGCAGGTCCTTCCCTTTGGCTCAGAGCTCCGCACTGGCAGGGACAACAGGCAGCAGAGGAGGTCCCAGCTTGTCAGTGCTCAAGCACAGGCACTGCAGGGGACCACATCAGCAGTATTTTTAGCCTGATTGTTACTGTTTTTTTTTTTTCCTTTTTGCACTTCCACCCTCCCAGCCACCTCCCCATGGGTCTGCGCAGCTGAGTCACTGCTGGAACCTTCCAAAGGCATTGGGTGCCAGCAGCACCTTCCCTCCCCAGCCCCTAGAGACTGCCCAGCACTGACACAGCCTCACCTGCCCGCAGAACACCCCCAAAAGAGATCCCAGCCCTGGGGAGCAGGCTCATGCAGCCTCCTAGGCTGCAACGCTGGGCGCTAGGAGTGCCTGGACATGAAAGCACCCGGCCCATGTCCTCCTTTCAGCTACAGCATGGCGAGGCCACCCGTGAACGTCCGCCAGCTCCTCAGATCTACACAGCTCACAGCCCCAGGAGCGCTCCTCTGCCACCCGGAGAGGAGCTCCCCAGTTTTCAGGAGGTGCTCCTGAGCTACACGGCCTCCCCTCCCACGGAGCTTCACACTGCTGCTCCAGGGCCCTGGCAGAGCAGGCAGCCATGGCTCTGCAGCTGCAGGGAGCATAGGCAGGCTGAAGCCATACCACAGTCGCACACAGACCCCCAACATTTCACTTCCCCAGTGAGCAGATGCCATCCCCACAGCGCTTGGAAAGGGACTGGAACAACTGGGCAGGCCAAGGAGCGCGCCTGGCCTAGCTGCTGCATGTCCTGGAAGGGAGGGTGGGATGGACAGGGGGAATGCGGTCTCAGGACACCCCAACCATACAGCAGGGGCGCTCCGAAGGCCTGTGTTGCTTCCCTGGAGGAGCCTCAGCTGCATTTGGGCTGGTTTATGCCCCAGTCATCCCCACCTCCTATACCGAGGGAATACCGGGAGTGAAAGTGAGGAAGTCTTCTCCAGACAATGCCGGGTGCCACCTCCTAACAGCTGCTGCTACCACAAGCACCCAGAGGCTGCAGGCCACCCAGGCACAGCCCCTTTCCACCGCTCCTCCCAAGCCTCTGTGGCAGGAGCTTCAGCACAACACACTGCAGTCCGCAGGGGCACTAGGCACAGCCTCTGCTCGCAGGGAGGTCACCACAGCACCTCCAAATCACCCCCAAAATTCACCTCCCTTACAAAACCAGAAGCCCCCCACCCTTGGAAGCGCACACATCCCCCAGCACCACAGTCTACGCAGCTCAGCCTGCGGCACACAGAAGCCTGCCACAGGCTCGTGCAAGTGCTGCTGCCTGCCTGGCAGAGCGCTGCAGAGACGTCCGCACCTCTGCCAACGCAGCCTGGCAGGAAGCTGGCCAAGAGAGGGCTGGGGACGGCCGCACCACATCAGGTGGGGCTGGGACACCAGCACAGAGCAGCCACCCCAGTGTGTGACAGCCCCAGCTCTGCAGCGCTACGCCCCAGCCCCACATGCCATGGTTAGTGCTGGAGGGACGGTTCAGCACCGACACGGCCTCCTTTAAGTGATCCTTTACATTATGGTCCTATAACACAGCTCAGGGCCCTATAGTCTGCTGGCTGCCATACGGGGCTCTGTGCACAGCCTGTTCTAAGGCATCTGTCCAGCCTGCAGCACCGATAACTCCCATTCCTCCATCCCCCCGCGATGCTTCAGCGGGGGTTGAGCTGGCAGTGAATCAGGTACAGGACACGCAGTGAGCGTGGTGTTCCCTGGCTCGTTCGGGGAAACCCAGAGAGCCATGTGCTGGAGACTTCATACAGCAACCGCAGCCCGACCGTAGCAGACCCTGGTTCCCTGCGCTAGGGCCCGTGAGCTCTGTCTTGCGGAAACTGGATGTGGGAACTCGAGCGAGCTGCGCTGACAAAGCTGTCATTTCAAACTCCGCCACCCCACGAGCGATTTTTACGACCGATGCAGTGACATGCTGTGCTGTGTCCCAAAAGCTCAGCTCTGCCTGTCCAGGGACAGCACCCCGTCAGAGCACACACAGTGTAAGCAGCTGGGCATTGGAGGTGGTCTGCAGCACCCCCTGGCCCCCCCAAACACCCGCACGGCACTGCCCAGGGGCTATCTACATTCCTGTCAGCAGCAACTTCATGCCTGGGGCCTCTCGTGTCACCCAAGTCTGCGCAGAGATGCACTACCCTTTTAACAAAGCAGCAGCGTGCTGCTATAAAGGGATGAGTTTCTGTAGCAACCAGGCTGAACTTGTACAAACTCTGCCAAAGCACTAGATCTTTCCATGGACTGCTACTTGAATGAGCACGCCAGCGCTGGAGAAGCCGGTCCTTACAGCCCCACAAGGCTGGGAAATGAACACGTCCCTCTCTACCACACCCCCTGCCCCGCGACAGGGAGCTGCATCGAGTTTGTGCACGAGGCGCCCCTTCCTCATCCTGCGCGCACACGGTTTGACAGAGAAGGCCGGTACCTCTGCAGGAGTTAACCGAGCCTTGTGTGGTGCTGGGGAGCGCCCAGCACCCCCAGGACTCCCCTCCCATCCCAGCTGGGAATGCAGCACTAGGGGAAGGGAAGCCAGCAGCACGGCTGTAAGCCCACACCCTGCCGATCATGTAGGTTTGCGCCGGACCACAGGGGTTCAAGCGAGAAGCCATTCCGCTGCACCTCCTCCAGCCCGCTGCTCGGAGCGGACCGATGCTTCCAGCCGGGGAAGGCTCCCTCCGAATCCTCCAGGCTGAAGTTGTTTGCCAGGTGCTGGCTGCACCTACCACACCCCAGAGGCAGTCGTGCGGCCAAGCACTGCTGTGGCGCAGGGGCGAGCACTGCCGCCGGGACTCTCATGGCCAGGCAGGGGGTCTCTCCGCAAACACACGGCTGCAACACGCCCCGCCTGCCGCTGGGGATTTTCTCTGGCCACCGGAGCGAAGTTGGGCCGTGCTCGCAGGCGGCATGCTCAGCGCCCTAGCACCACACCCCCCACCCACTCCATGCAGGCTCAGGGAGAGGATTTCTCTTCTCCTCTCGGCTGCGTTATTCCTCCAGCGGCCTCACAGCGACAGCGAAAGATAAGCCCGGGCACTTCTGCCTGCAGTGAACTGACAGCAGAGCAGAGGGGGCTGTGGCACAGCCAGCCACAGCCTCCCCAACTCAACCCTACCCTCGCCACCACGTTACACAAGCACTACAGGGCAACGAGCCCCCCTCGGAAACTGCCAGCACCCCGTTACACAAGCTATCACTGCATTAGCTTTAAAAGGGCAAAAAAATAAAAAAGGAATCCAGCAACTGTTGCTGCGTGTGTCAGACTCACCGGACTGTGTGCTGGTTTGTGCTGCAGCATCAGAGTCCTGGGTGCTCCAGGGTCTGTCCCACCCCGTCAGGTTGAGGGACTGCAGGCCAAGGCACAGGTCATTGGTGTCGGGGAGGCCACGGGAAGACTCTTGCGTGGATGTGGGGAAAAGCATCCTGCTTGCCACTGCTTCTTCAGAGTCCTGGAAGTCTGCTCAGATTGAGAACAAACAGAAGCTTGAGAGTTCAGGGCTGCTTTTCTTTCGAAAGAAGGAGTTTTCCGAAGCGTTAAACCCCAAGGCAGGTCTGGCGCTGCTCTGAAGCCACTGCCGCTGCAGCCAGCGGTTGCACCCCAAAAGGGAGGGCTACCATATGTCCAGAAACCAGCCCCCCACCCCCCTCAGCCCCTCCACCTTCCTATCCCGCCTGCATTACTGACTGGGTCAGCATGTGACCAGGCTGCTGATGCTTACTGTGCTGACAGTGACGTCACTCAGCCATGCAACAGAACCGCATCAGCTCTTACAAAATAGGGGTAAGAAGAAAGGATGGATTCCCCCGAAAGACAAGGCAGCAGGCAGGAGGAAAGGGGTGCAGCTCCGGTAAGCCAGGCAGCACAAAAGCAGAGCTCCACAGCACAGCAGACAGCGATCCCCCCAGCGACGACGATCGCAGCAGCGACAGAGCAGACAGTTAGTTTTAGTGCTACCCAGCTCTCCTGTCCCCGCCTCCCTCCACCCACAAAACCCAAAAACACTTTAGTCCTGGACAGCCTCCAGCTGCTGGCTCCAGTTCAGAGCCCGATGCAAAGCTTCACAATTCTGCTAGCATAATCTATTCGGTTCAGCTCGGCCACTCTGCCTCCCTGACTCTGCATTGTTTACCACTGAGTAACAAGGATAACCTTCACCCCCTCCCCGCTACCCAGAGGGAAGCGCGTTATCCCTGTCCGGTCCGCGTGGGCACATCACACCAGCATAGGGAGCGCAGGACCCGTTTCTCATTGGGAATTTCCGTGGCCTATTTATTTCCCTTCCGCCTGCCCGGTCCCCCCCCCTGCCCTGAGCCCTCCCTTCCCCTGCGGGAGGTGCGCAAGCCTACGGTACTGGAGACGCCGGATTCCTGCCTCGGTTTAAGCCCGTGCCAACAGCCTAAGGAAATGCAGCAGGTTCATAGTCTACGAATTCCAGCTTAATGCGGGATCTGGGGGCTGATGAAACCACAAGATGCTCAGCCGTGCTACCCGAAATCTGAGTCAGAGGGCATTTATAAGCCAGCTCCAGGCAGTGGCAGCTGTCTCCTCCTCCTCCCCCTGCCCCCTTCCCTCCCACTGTGCCATCAGATGTGCACCTCGCGCACACGCTGCTCGCGGCTCTTCAGCGACTCCAGCCTGTCACGTTATCCCTCACGTGCGGCCCCGGCCATCCCAGGCAGCCTGCCGGCCTCCACAGGCCTCCTTTTCTGCACCCATGGCCGGATCCCTCCTCACTCACCACCCAGCACAGCCAGGCACCGAGGTGGGGCCCTTGCCTTTGCCCCGCAGTGGTTTCAGCAGCTAAAACACCACAGTCAGGATGCAACCAGCTGAAACTGTACCTGCTGACAACCAGCTGCCTCCCTGGCCACAGCCTCCTCCATGGTACTTCGCTGGCATAGCATCCACACGGCTTTTCCTACTCCCCTAGTAGTGCTAGTACGAGCTGTAGCACGCCAATTCAGTCGCATCGCTACCAGGCGCCTGTAACAGCATCGAGCATTTCTCTGAAAGCATCGTGCCGCATCTTCGGCTGGGTATTTTACTGCATTAATTCCTCCTGTACAGTTTTCAGATTGCTCGTTTTGGACAGGCCCTAAAAACATTTATAATGCAGCTGTAGGGAGGAGAGGATAAAGGCACATTGCTCAGACAACTCAGTTCCCACAGCAACCATAACTTGCCCATATGAATATGCAACATTTCTGTGTTTATGGAAATGCACAAGTGCTCTGCCTGAGTCCCCATCCCTGGCTGGAAGAGGCTACCATGCGCCTGGGGAGCAGGATCTCACAGGTTTTGTACTGTCTTCACCATCAACTCCCACCACACCTGATGCTCGGACAAGCATGGACACAAGCGGAAAGTACTGACAGACAGCAGAACTCAAATCCCATCCAGAGCCCCTCTGGAAAAACCCACCACTGAACAAATCAGGAAAAGAGGGAACAAACTCAAAGCGCTCATGCCACAGCATCCTAAGCCAGACATGCCAGCTTTCCCTCGCTATCCCTATTTCTCAGGAAATAAGCTATTTTGTTTAATTGAACCCAGTCAGATTTGGGTTCAGAGCCATGTTTCCTTCTGACAACTTCAACCTACACTGAAGATGAGCTCTCTGCAATTCAGTTTACGTGCATAGCTGCTGAAACACAAAGCAGGATTTACTTAGATAACCAGCATTTCTTAATTAGACCTTCTCCCAACCGAAGCAAACAGCCAGCACAAGCCTGCTTCCCCTTTAACAGCAAACAGCCACGCTGAAAGATGGATATGGGTCATCAAGGAAAAAACTTAAAAAGGGAATTTAAAATGGATTTCTGGAATGCTTATTTTCAAACTCAGAATGGAAATTTGTTACAAAGCAGACGATTGTTAATGGCACACATGTAAAACTAATAGGATGTAGGGCAGGAGGAATTAATTTCCTACAGAAATCCAGTCTGAAGAGTCACAACCTCAAGTTAGTTGCAAGTACATGCCTACCAAATATTAGTTTCACTTTGCAATCTGACCCAGCCCGGCCCAGCCCAAATGCTTTGCCGCAGACTTTTCCAAGCCCCGAGAACCAGCCCAAATCTTTCCAACCTGGGTTTTTCCCTGGAGTTGCCCCTGGAACCCAACCATCGTGGCAGAGGGAGCCGTGCTGCTGCGCTGGGCTCGTGCCCGAGCCGGTCGGGTTTTGTTTCAGCAGCATCCTGAGAAGCAGGTCCTTAGCAAAGCGCTCCTGTGCGAGTCTCAGCAGCTCTCCCAGGCAACGTCCTCCCACCGGTCCAGGACGTCCCCAGAGCCAGGGCACACGGCAGCACAGGCTGGGCAGCTTTCCACACTGTCGCCCCGACAGAAAGCTGCATTTTTCAGACTTCAAATGTTAGCCCCGCATTTAAGGCATTTCAAAGGCTTCTTAACAAGGAGCATCTCCACGCGGCTCAGCCCTTAACTTGCAGCTCAACCCTACCAGCAGGCTTACGCAAGCCCCAGCCACTTGTCCCCACCCCAGCACTCCCTCTCCACTCACACCAGTTTAGGCAGATGAGCTTCCACCCTGGAAGCTGGGCTGGGGCACCGATCTGGTTAAAGCCGCGCCACCAGGAGTTAGTTTTAGCCTGGCTCGTTTCCTCCATCTGGTATGCAGTGTGGCTGCACCAGCCAGGCATTTCAAACAGGAAAATATTTAGAAAATTACAGCTTAAGCCTGAGTGGAGAAGACAAGGGAGGACTGGCACCAAGCACCACGGCCCACAGGCAGCTTGCAGCAGAGGGGTTAAGGCAGCACGGGGAGCTGAGCACAAGCCAGGCCCTGCCCCATAGCAGCAGCATCCCTCAGTGCCAGACTTGTTCTGCAAACTGATACATGCAAGCACCAAGGCATTCAGACATCCAAGCCCTCCAGACGCAGGCCACCTGCAAAGCCAGCTAAAATCCAGCAAGCACGCTTTGTCTTGAAAACTGGGAAAATTCAGAGGGGAAAAAAAGGAAGCAGAATGGTTAAGCACACACAAACCAAACGCTCCTCCTGCTGCTGTGGCCATGCAAGGTCCCCCTTCCCTCCCACACACTAATTTCTAGCGGAGCCTGAATGCAGAGGAAGCCCCTCCACAAACAAGCGTGGGCACAGGGGAGGGATAAGAGCTCTGCTGTAAAACAGAGCGGAAGGAGCTCTGTTCACCAAGAGATGCAGCTCCAAGGCATCTTTGCGTGCAGCAGCATCGCAAGCTATAGCTCTGAACTTTCAGATCAAATCTAGAGAAGCAGGAGGCCAGGCAAACCCTGCTAAGCCCTTCGGGTCACAAGCGGAAAGGCAGCTCACAGCAGGAGTGCCCTTTTGCCTTTCACACCTTTTTATCCCTCCGGTTTCAAAGGCTAGGAATTGCATCCATGAAAATTAAGCTTCTCAAATACATTTTGCGTACAAGGCAGACTACAACAAATCTTGAGCGAAATCCTGTAGAGGATGAGCCAATTGTATTCCTCAGGTACACCGGGGATCATCAGGGGCTTAGGAAAGCTCTTGTTAGGCATAAACCTACTAGTTACAAGAGGTTTTTCTAATACACAACTAAGCATCTTCCCTGTAATCTGAAAAACTCCTCAAGTGGAGAAATTTGTTGCTGCATGAACCATTTCACAGCCAGCTGAAGGAGTTTGACTTCTTTTGGTAACCACAAGCACTTCAAGAGCTAGCAACCAACTATTTAAGAAACTAAGAGCAGCTGCAACTTAGGCTCGCTGCTCTACCTACTTCTGAGAGACTGCCACAGGATTAGTGCCCAAAAACCTGAACAACCAAACACCATCTCAGCATAGCATGTCAGGAAACCCTCAGGAAACCTGCTGGATCTGCAGCGACATCCCATTCAGCTCTCCTGGGTTTGTGTCCTGGGCATATGGCACTTGTCTGGGGCAAGCCACAGCCTTGCCCTGGTTCAGGCACCCTGCTAACCCCACAAACTCGAGGCAAATGGTGCTATGCTTTGGGTCACCGTCCAAAATATTTTGTTTCCTCATCCCAGATGCCATCTATCCAGTGCTTCAGTCCTGGTGGCTGCAGGGCAGTGAAGGACAGAGGCATTTACATTACAGTACCAGGGAGGACTTTTTGGGTGGCTAAACAAGGGATGCCATTAACAGCAACTGATGGCAGGCAACAAGCTGATTTAGTCTTGGTCAGCATTTGTCCTTTAGCTTTCCTTAAATAAAGGAACTCCCCAGAATCATTAAGGGCTGATGGGTCTCAGCTAGCAGCCTTTACACTCATCTGGGCACCTCAAGCCACAGGAAGTGGTTTAAGCATCCCCCAATCCTCTGAACAATGGACTGTCAGTTTACAGACAACATACGGCTACATTTGGGGTACCTACAGCCATTTCAAGCCCTTGTTTTCAGTCCACATTGCCTTTAGTTGAAACAAGTCCGTTTAACCAGGTGAATAAATGGGCATACGAAGGCTAAAGAGAAGGAGCTTTACTTGCTGTTCCACTTAAGCTGGAAGTTGTCCCTACAGAACACCCTGTGGATTTCAAAAGCTGGTTGGGCTTTCCTACCCAGATCTGGTAGCTGCACCTTCCACCCAGCAAGGCCAGGCTTTGAAGCCTGGCAAAGAAAGCCACCTGAACATCTGTGCAACAAAAGCTACCCAAAGAGAACGGCTTCGCTCATGTTCTTACCCGGACTGGCAGCGAGCACACATTAGCTTTACATTTCAGGGAGTAGAACCAATACCAGAAGCTGTGGCACGCAGGGCCACAACAAGCTGATGTCTGCGTGACATGCAGCCATGCTGAAGAAGTTTTGCCTTTCAGGCTGATTCAGTGCTCTCTGAAGAGAGGCAGGTGTTTTGAAGCACCGCACGATCCTGTCTCGGAAGCAACCAGACAGGTTCCACAATTACAGCCTTCATGGCCAGCAGCCACTGTGCTGCTGCGCTGTACCCTTCAGTTTGGGCCTGACCTAAGCCTTGTGTTTCGGAAACTCCTGGAGCAAGCACCCATAAACGACTGTGGTGTCAGGCTGGGCCTGACAGCTCAGATCATTTTGACGAGGCAATTAAGTTCACCAAGGATTATCATTAACTGCAAACTGATCTTTATAGAGATTTAACATTAGGTATGCCCACTTAAGTCTCCAGTGGCAGTCCCTTCCGCCATCTGGATAACTCTCCACCTGTGTCAGGAACAGGGCCCTGAATAAGCTCGTTGTCTCACATTGCTCAGACCGATGCTGCGTCCATCTCCGTGCTGCCTTGCTGCGCACTTCACCACACCAAGCAGGGCATCTCCACACGTGCCTCCCCAATAGCATTAGTGAAAGGTCATGAACTTCTGCAGTCCCTCCTCCACCACGCGTAATCCTCTTAAGGTTGAATGGGGCTTCTTAAACACACACATCCAATCCAGGATAAATTTAGTTTGACCTGAGGAAGACAACTGAAAAGCTGGAGGGACCACGAACAGATTAGAAGTACAAGTTTCCCCCACTGGAATACATCTCTTCCCCAAGCCCTCCCACTGAAAGAGGGGAAGTTGAACAAAGGCAGTACTTTTAACTGCTACAGCTACTACGTTAAGGGTGGATCTCCAGGCTTGTTAAGTTAAGAGGCAGTAGTGAGGACTGCAGGAGCTATGAGCTTTATGTTAATGTAGCCTAACTACTATGCACAATGCACAAGCTGTTCTTGCACTGAGTAAAAGCACCAGACTCAACGAATTCGTCAGGAGTGATTTAACCCAGAGCCAAGTCACCACGTGGGAAGTCCCCAGCTCTGACCAAGGGACAGCTCTGCAAGGCCACCTACCCAAAAGCGAGGCTCACTAAAAGACCCTGATCCAGCAGAGCCTTGTCCTGTTCACTCAGGAACATGGAGAACTGACCTGTAGAACTGCAGCACTCAGGCCCTCGCTACCTCCTGAGAGGTCCCAGTGCAGACTAACGAGGCAAGGCCAGGACTGCTGGTGGGCTAACAACATGCACCAGACAGACGCTGACCCACTCCAAATATTTGCAGTTGGCAGTTGCTGGACCAGTCAGGACAGCTCAGGTTACTTATTTTCAGTCTCTTGTGCAGCCCAGAGGCAGCTTCTGGAAAAGTCACGTTCCCATTAAATGGTGAAGGCACCAAAAGCAGCCACTTCGTAGCCCTGGCTCAGCAGCACCCAGCATCACCAGGAAGCAAGTCCCACCTCTCCTTGTGCCATCACACATCCATGCAGCTGCACAAGAAACTCAATGCGAGCCCAAAACCTCCATCAGGGTGCTGAGATGGGCCCCCACACTGGTCCCCAAACTGCACTGTGCCAGCTGTCAGCACCTACCTGTGAGACCAGCCTCACCCGCCAAGCAGGAACAAGAAACGTTAGGATGTCCCAGAAAGCACAACTTTGCTTGCACCACAGCAGAAATAACACGCTACTGGAAGCCTCCTTTTTCATGGAGAAGTACCATCATACCTGTCCTACAGGATGGTCTTCCACAGAAGTAACTTGCTGACAGCCTGAAGCACGCAGCTGAGCACCACAGAAGGGAAATTTACCCACTTCCCAATTAAGACTCCACCTCAGCAGCCCTGTGACAGGAAAGACCCCACTTCATCTAAGAAATACCACAGCAACTGACAGACCAAGAGAGATTTACATGCAGAGGGTCATAAGCAGGTTCATTTCATGCCAGTCCTTCAGACAAGAGCTTTGGAAGACAGCACTGTAAATCAGCGTTGTTACACCAGCTCTAAGCCCAGACCTAAAGCCAGAACTAACCCACATCTTCACCAGGTGAATCTGCTCTGGTGGGATGAAGTACATCCAACTAAGTTAAGTTTCAGCTTACTTGCCAGCATTAATTAGGAAGTGCTCCATTCACAATTAAAAACAGAATATGAAGGGCTATAGCTAAGACTTCAATGAAGCAGCCAGAAGGAGCCCTCATGAACCCAATGAGGGTATTTTCCTTTGTTTTAGGTTTAATCCTCCCTTATTATTCCAGCACATCAAGGTCAGATGCAACACTGACAACCACTGTTTTAAGGGACAAAAATTTCTAACCAGCTCAGTACAACAGCAATCTCAAAAAAAGCACCACTTATACACACCACTAACCTGAATGAGTTAATATTCTCTATGCAACTGCTCAAAAGTAAACAGCATATCCTCCAGAACCGTTTTGCTTGCCATGCTTCAAGCAATGCTGGGTATAGATTCGTACCCAGAAGCGAACAATTCACTTCCTCCAGCATTTCTGCAGCGCCAGCACAGGATCACATGGCCAGATCAGCCCCTGGTCCACAGCGCTAAACCCTTCAATACGCAGGAGATTAAGCTGCACTGGAAGTCATCTGGTAGCAGTCATTTCACTAGGCCAGCACAACATCGCGCTGCACAAGTGCCCAACCTGACCACAAGGTGTCCAGAAACCAGTCTGGAGCTTTCTCTGCCCGTTTGGTTGAGGCTATCCACCGGCACAAGCGGCTACAAAGAGAGCTTGCAGCGGCCTGCAAGGTCACCAGCTGGTGAGGTTTTTCCTTTACTTCCCACTTTGTTTTGGGACAAGTCCAGAGGGTCAGTTTGCTTCCAATAATGGCAAAAGTGTTTATTGACCCTATAATTCAGAGGCTGGAGGAGCAACAGCAATCTCTTTCAAGCACCCAAATCCTTGGCACAGAAGTGCACTGGCAAGAGGAACAGCAGGCTCTGGGCAGGTACATTTACTGGCAGATCTCGTCCACTGTAAAGGGACAAAAGCACGTCCTTCAGTTACATAAAAATAAGTCTGGACCCAGTACTCTTTGCTTTGGCACAGAGCCTCCTGTTTTGAGGCAAATCAAGTGCAAGGCAGCAGAATATTCCCACCGCCCTCAGCCCGCACAAAGCAGGAACTTGCGGAACTGATTTCATAATCTCAAGCTCCTCTTTGAGAGAAAGTCTTCTCCTACATGCACTGCTCTGTGTGTTCTTCAACACGAGATTAACTAAGCTGTAGCAAACCAAACACGGTTATTCAAAAGCCTTTTACATTTTATGTATGCAGCAGATCAGCCATAGGAGCCACCAAGAGACATAATCCTGCCTCCAGGAAAGGCAGACTGCTTTACTGCTGGAACCACCTATGCCAAAAGCAGCTGGCAGATGATGCATTACACACAGGTCAGGCAGCGAGAGCTCACATCCTGCCCACACAGGACCTGGGGGAACATGAAGCCAGCCTTCCCAGGCACCTCCACACTGCCAGGGAACACAGGGTTACCCATCTCAGGCTCACAAAGCCCCCCATCACCAAAAAAGCATTAGCCCCAACTTCAAGCAGCTCTTTGTTCACAAGCAGGTGCCAACCACCACACCACCAAGGAGCGTACGATGTTTGCCAGGTCCCACTGAGCAACTTCCCCATCCTACCAACCCCTGGCCCTCAAACTCGCCTCTAACCCAGCCAAACACATCACCTGGCAAGACGTCACGTTTGCTTTTTGTGACAGGAGTGGTGCAGACTCCACTGAAATCCAAAGAGTTGTCCAGCATGGCGTTTATTCGGCGAAATATATCTGCATTGCTGCACGTGGAAAGAGCAGGGGCATCCGGGCTATCCCAGCAGTCTTTTATGCTCCTCCCAGTATCTTCCTTCTGGTAAGAAAGAACAAGCATTAGTGTTAAGCACGCTACTACTCACCACCCTACTTTCAACACATTGTGGAAAGCCTGGATTGCCTCCAATACTCATATTAGCTTTAGCTCCAGGTCTTCGCAAGGTTCAGGCACAATTCTTTGCACTAAAGAAACAGTTAAGCAAAAGGGTCAGCAATTTGCCAGCACTGCACGCCAGACCAGGGCCGCCCCAGTCACAAGCAGGCACCAGCTCACTGAAACTGGGTGAACTTTAGACCAAGAGGCACAGCACCCAAACCCATTCAACTGCTAACACAAGCTCCCTGCCTTCCTTCCACACAGCACTTCACACTGAGGCACAGACCACACTCCTCCTCCCCAGGATCAGCTTCCTGACACCGGGGGACACTCGTGGTCAAGGCAGCCACCACCTGACACCACGGGGGTTCCTCCCGCACACAGTACAGCTCACTTCACTGCTCTCATTTTGGAGCTCCGGACAACATCTTGGAAAAGTCAAGTCAGCAGCCACGCAAACGCTTCAGGCTTATGGAAAAAGCCAGACTTCCCAGCTAATCGAACAGCCCCAAAGTCCTGAGGTGTCACTCAGCAAGGTGAAATGAATCCCAGTCTTCTCTTTAGTTAGCAGCTCCTTATCAGAAGGGGGTTACCCAACAACAGCTCTGCTTTATCACAATCCTCCACCAGCACCGACCTACCAGTTTCAAGGTTTTTTGGGTCTGACCATCCTACTACAAGCCAGGGCTCCCAGTAAAGCTTCTTCTGCATGCCAAGAGCAAAACCCTCCTGCTTCTTGGTGCCAGTCCAGAGACCCAGCAGCAGCAGCTGCTTCCCCCAGCTCTGCCTGCAAGCCACTTCCACACCCAGGCTTGCTTCAGTGCAGCTGCACAGCACTCAAGCCCTTGCCACTCTAGAAGCTGCTAAACAATCTCCATCCAGCATTTTTGGACCACAGGCAAGTCTCCCTGCCACCCAAAAGCTACTGCAGCAGAACCCTGCTCCTGAACACGCTGAGCAAGCAGTATTGCCATCAATTAAGACGCACATTAAAGAGAAGCGCAGGAAGGCACAGCCACTCCGGTTTTGGCCTCTGGACCAGAATCCCTGCCATTAAGCAAATCTAGCTGGAGCCAAATTCAAAGAACTGAATCACAGCTAGGCTGGCAAACAAGGCCTCTGCTACTCCAAGACACACAAGAGCCTATAGCTTTAAATTGGGCCATCTGTATTTGTCAAGGAGCCGTTTAATCCATCCACCATTTGGATGTGATCCTGCAAGTTTGGGGCCTGCCTTCCCCACACTTCTGCTCTGCCCAGCAGCACGCCTGAAGCACCGAGCTGGTTTTCCTTTTCAAATGATCCTGTACTGATCTTTCCAGCGTGTGGCCTGTAACTGGATGCAAGAGGCAAGCCTAAACCAAATTTCACATGGAAATGGGAACTTGGCCCAGCCTGAGCACGGGACTCACATTTCCCCCATTCCCCACCTTGTGGGCAGTTTTACTGCCATAAAGCACTCTCAGTTTTCCACATCCCGGTCAACTACAAGCAAACAAACCCATCCAGGAGGAGGCAGCAATAAGCCAGGGAATTGTCAACTCCTGTGATGCCTCCAGGTAGGAGGCAAGCAATTGATTCAGGATTTCAGCCTGCTTAAGACTATTGCATCTAATTCAGCACCACTGCCTGGGATATTTGTCTGGTAAAAGACCCAGCCCACCCTCAGATAAGGCCCTGGAACTCTGTCAGCACAGCACAGGAGCATTTACAAGCCAAGAATAAACAGGTAGGGCTCAAAGCAAGCTTCAGGCAAGAGTAAACAGGCAGAGCAAGCTTTAGGTCATCTTTATAAAAAGCAGCTGAGGAGTACAGAAGCTCAATTTAAGAGAGTATTGCCAGTCATCTTTAATAAAAAGGAGTGCCGCATCAGGCTGTTCTGGCACAAGCGTGAAATGCCATATTCTCTTCATGTTACTGCTACAGAACCTCTTAAAGCAGGAGGCAAAGCTTTTTCCTCGGAGTTTGTGCTAGCAGGACAAAAATAAACTCCAGTGGCCAACCAAATGCCTGACCTGTTCCTGCTCATTTAGCATTTGATGCTTCCCACAGCTGGCAGCACCAGTCCTGCCACAAACAAGAACAGAAAACAGCAAGAGGATGGCCAAGCATTTTTACAGAATTTCCTTTTACTTAAAGAGCTTTTAACTTTAAAGACTGAAGGATATCCTAGAGATACTGCAGGCACCACCGACTTCAGAGCTGGCATCCAACGCTTTGTGTAGGCAGTGGCTCGTGTCTCTGCATCTTCCCTGGTGAAGCTCACCCACCTCCCTGGCCCCCCAAGCCAAAAATACTCCTTTAAAAGAGCTCTGCAGGTCTCTGAAGCATGCAGGGTCCAAACGACTAGACTACACAGGCTGCTGAACAGAAGGAATTCACAATACATAGCTGGAGAAAACATCCACATCCCTTAGTCTCACCAGGAGTTAACACCAAAGCACAGGGAAATGTTTGAGGCTGCGTGCTCCAGAACCTGCTCCATTCTCACTTTGAGCAAAGAAGCATTTTTGAATGCAGCGAGGATTAGCTTTCAACACTATCTTGAAGGACTTTGCTGACCAGAGCAATACATCAACAGTTACACTCTTGCTCCTCTGGACCACACCACAGCAATTACAGCCACAGCCCACACTTGAAGCTGCCCCCCCCGCCTTCACCAAGGCACGAAGATCTGTGCCCAGTGCACTACAAGGCTCTGAAGCCCCAGGGAGGGACCATCAGGTGCCAGACACTTGTAGCACCACACTCCAAACAAAAGCCACCTGAGCAAGATGGGGAGCACCTGGCTTGATGTGAAACAAGGCAAGAAGTTGTTTCTGCTCCCAGAGAGCAGCAGAAAGACAACTAGCGTGCCACCTCACCTGCTTGCTCTGCATCCAGAAGCTGGCTCCCAAAACATCATTGTACCTGCAGCCATCAGGTCCCTGGGGTTCATGTCTTATCAACCCCTCAAAACCATGACTGCAGCAGCACTTAAAGGAGATCCCACACAGGACACCCACAAGACACGGACCTGCAGCAACTCAGTCCGTGGAACAATGTCTGCTCACATAAGCAAAAGCCACTAAAGATATTTAAGTGGAAACAAAGGCACCTCCACAGCTCTGACATAGACACACCTGAAGGAAACCTAGCATTTAAACAGCAGATAATGAAATCCCATGGCCAGGCAGCACCCCCAGCACTGTGCAGGATTAGGATATCCTAATCCTGAGGGAAGCTATTAAACGCAGCTCAGCTGCCAGCATAACCAAGATGTGCATTAGCTCCTTAGGAACAGGCAAGGCTCGTCCACCCCAGCTGCGATTCAGCCTTTACTCATTATGCTTTCCATGGAAATCCCACGGAGGCAGCATCATGCTGATGCCTGAAGGGGTTCTCAGCCAAGAGGGTCTTGAATCCTGAAAATTTAAGACGTTGTTAAAATAGCATGAGTTTCAACATAACTAAATCAAGATGGCTCTACACTTCAATCAAAAGCAGCTCCAGAAGTCTCTTACTGGCATGTTTTGCTTCCCAAACCAAAGTCAGGTACACCAACAGAAAGCACTACTCTGATGCAACTGTTCCTACAAATCAACGCTGCTTAATGAAGCAACAATTTAACATGCCCAGCCCATCCTGTCCAGCGCTCTCACCACCAGCGGGGCCACACTTCAGCAACTGCTCCATGGTTTGCATGGAGAGAGCCTCGAACACATCTGCCTGGAAGCAACCCTGTTTGGAAAAGACTTTGTTGGATTTACTTTTACGTGGAAGCGCTGACTTCAGAATTACAGCAGTTTTGCCAAAATTCCTGTTTTGAAAGAAGTTTCACTGCTAAGCACCTACTTTTTGGTAGTTTGTTTTTTTTTTTTCCCAGAACTGAATACTTCGAAACTATTATCCAAGCTGCCTTAGAAACAAGTAGCAACCCAAATAGAGGCTGCAGCACACCATCAACATAGAATAAGGCCCAGGGAGAGCACTCCAGCTGGAAAACCTAAGAGCCCTGAACATTACCTGAATGAAACATTACCAAAGCATCACCTCCACATCACCTCCACCCTTCGCACAGCTGCAGCTGCCACCACTTACATCCCCTTCTGTTGCCACACGGCTAGCCTATTAACCAACCCACCTCAACGAGCACTGAGTTTAGCTGGGTATAAAAAAAAAAGAAGAAGAAGTGAAGCCTGGAGAACACTCCGCACAGGTGTGGGAGCACAGAGAGGGTGCAAACTACTACTAAGTAAAAATCACTCAGACCTCCCTCTGCCTACAAAAAGGGGTTTTAAGCCATTAAGTGAGACCGTGATACACCAACAATCTTCAGGGGCGACCCCCCCCCGCCCGCGGGGTCGCCCCTGAAATCTCCTCAGCGCCCCCTTTTCCCGCCCAATCTCCTCAGCGCCCCTTCCCGCCCAGCGCTCACCCGCCGCGCGCCGCCAACGTGCGAAGCCACGTGAGGGGGCGGCGGGCGCGGCGAGGAGGGGGAAGAGGAGGAGGAGACCGCGCGCCGCGCCGCCCCGCCCCTTCTCCCCCCTCCTCCTCCTCCTCCCGCCCGCCGCGCGCCGCCTCAGCACGGCGCTCGCTCGCTCGCTCGCTCGCTCACCGGCGGGAACGCCATGGGCGCTGCACAAGGCGGGGGGGGGGGGGGCGGGTCTCGAGGGACCGGCGGCAGCGCCGGGCTCCGGCCCCCCGCCGGGTTTTTAACGCGGCCGCGGCGCATGCGCGTGGCGGCGCTGTCCCGCGCGGCCGCCTCGCGCCCCCTCACGACGCCGCCGCCGCCTCGCGCCCCCTCACGACGGCCGGCGGCCGTTGGGCGGCTCCTGACGGGGGGGTGGGGGGGGGCGGCGGTGAGGGCTGGGTGCGGGCTGCGTCGGCTCCGCTCAGCGCCTGGGGTGCAGCTCTGGGAGCCCCGCTACGAGAGGGAGTCCGGATCAAGGGGCTGAGCAGCCCTGCTGTGAGGAGAGGCTGGGAGGGCTGGGGCTGCGCTGCCTGGAGAGGGGGATCGGGGGGGTGGGGGCTCGTCCCTGGCTGTAAATACCCAGGGGAGGGTGCGGAGGGGACGGAGCCAGGCTCTTGTCAGCAGTGCCAGGACCAGAGGCGCTGGGCGCAAGCTGGAGCCCAGCAGGATCCGTCTGAACATCGGGAAACGCTGTGCTGTGCCGGTGGTGGAGCACTGGCGCAGGCTGCCCAGGGATGTGGAGTCTCCGTGGAGATTCACATCCCACCTGGACACGGTCCTGGGCAACCGGCTCCAGTGGCCCCGCTAGAGCAGGGGTTGGACCACGTCTCCCAGAGGTCCCGTCCAACCCAAACCACCCTGTGGTTCTGTGGTCCGGCATAGCCTGTGCTCGTTCTCTCCCCCCCGTGCCCGGCTCCCAGGGCTTGTCAAGGGCTGAAGGCAAAACTGGGGCTCTCTGGAATCTCACCCAATTGCTGGGAGGGAGAGCTGGATAAAGAGACGTTTTTCCTTCTTTTTCTCTCCAGTTTAGAGATGAAATGGCTCCTGGTGCCGGCCCTGCAGTGGCATGGCAGAACAGACACAGCCCTCACGTAGCAGGCATTTCTGCAGTCAAAACACCAGCGATTCTGCTTTGAACAGACGCCTGGAAGCCTCCCAGGTCTCCTCAGGTCAGGGCCAAGCCTCCTGCCCTCTGCCAAGCAAGTGCAGGTGTCCCTGATGTCCCTGCAGCAGAGCCCGGCGGGGGACATTTGGGGACTGGCCCTGCCACTATACACACAGAGAAGGGTGCGGGTTTGAGGAGAGCTTTATTGGCCATAATAAATAAGGTTACACTGGGTGACTGTGGCAAGAGGTGAGGGACTAGAGCCACCGTGTCCTCACCGAGCAGGACATTGTCCTATCCTGCTCCTTCTTCCCAGAGGCAAAGCCAGCCTGGGTATCACTGCCTCCTGTCCCACTTGTGCCGCCATGAGTACTGGGGTGGGGAATAACCCCGGAACAGGGACAGGAGGGTTTTGGGGAGTGGTGTGGGGCAGAGGGGATGGGGGTGTGTGGCAGGGCCTGGCTGTCACTGCGCCAGGGCCTGGACGATGTCCTTCACCAGCATGGTGCCGATCACCATCTTCTCGCTGTTGACGGTCAGCTGGGCTGCGGCTCCCTCTCGCCGCTCCAGGGTGACGAGCACCAGGCTGCCACTGGTCACCGTCTTGGCCGCAAACCTGCCCGCCAGCAAATGCAGGGCATCAGGGTGAGCTGTGCTCCTCTGTCACCCTCCTGTCCCCTGTCCCCAGCCCCTGGGATGCTCCAGTGGGGGCTGGGGAGGTGTCTGCCACCAACAGCCACTGTCGCAGTGGGTCTGGGTGCAGGTTCCTGCACGCTCCTTGTCCTTATGGAAGCTCTGAGCATCCCCATAACTGAGCTGATTTGATTTGGGTAGGACTGCAGGGGTGACAGTGCCTGCCCAGTCCCCAGGCTGGACCTTGCAGTGGGTCACTGGCATGGCACAGTCCCCAGGGAGCTGAGGTCCCCTGGGGTGTCTGGTTACCTGTATTCATTGTCAGCTCCGCAGGGCACACGTCCCACGTTGGCAGCCGAGGTCACTTGCTGGACGATGGCGTGGTCACTCCGGCATTTCTCAGGCAACGTCAGCTTCTCTGTGATCTCGCTCATGCCCGTGAGCTTCCCTGGAGCAGGCAGCAGAGCCCCTGCCTGTCTCTGGCCATGCACCCAACCCTGCGCCCACCACTGACAGCAGTCGTATCCCCACCAGCTCCCATTTTGCTGTCCCCAAATCAAGCCCTGGCTCCTGTCCCCTCCTGTCCTGCCCCAGGCTGAGCTCTGTCCCAGGCCACCTTGTTCCTATGGTTTGCGCATGGCCTCACATCCAGGTTCCCATGAAGTCCCAACATGCTGTCCTGCTTGCTCCTCTCCAGCTTGGCAGAGATGGATTTAGGAAAAACCTTTCCTCCGTGACCCTTTCCGGGCTTGTCCCTGTCACCATGCCCGGTGGCAGCAGCCTGCAGCCACGTCCCTAGAGACGGGCTCCTGCAGGCAGCAGCACTGCGGGGCGATGGAGCCAGGTACCACAGGGCACTGAGCACAACCCAGCATCTCCAGCTCACCACAGACCCCGTCTGCTCTGGGAGCGTGGTGACGGAAGGCCAGGGTGTCCCCGTCACTTGCCACAGGGTGACATGAGGTTCCTGTGCTGGGCAGAGGTTTGGGGACCCCGTGCAGCCCCGTGGCACTGTGGGGCAGGACGGGACATGGGGGTGTCCCACCGCCCCCACACCCCGTTGGGGCACCCCGGTGCCCGGAAGGGAACAAGGGGAGCTACTCTAGGGCCAGCCGAGCTGCCACTTACCCTTGCCCTGCCGCGTGAGGTGCTCTGTGCCACGGCACGGGTGGCAGGGGGACAAAGCATGCAGTGAGTGCCACCGTGGGGACAGTGGGTGGCCCCCCACCCTGGCCCCGGCCCCCACTCACCCTGCTCCTTCCTGAACTCGTTCTCGCTCATGAAGACGGGGGCCATCAGCTCCCCCACTGGCGGCTGGATGGAGACGTAGAAGTGACGCGTGTGGGTGCTGGGGACACAGGCAGGTGAATGGGGATGCACGTGAGGACCTCCCCCTCCCCCTGCCTCAGGCAGAGGGACAGCTGGAGGGAAACTGAGGCACAAAATGGCTCAGGAATAGGGAACCCATCAGGCTGGACCTGGGACTGCTGCCACCTCCTTGTCCCCTGGTGCCTGTCTCACTGTCCCCTAGAGCACCCCATGTCCATCCCCGTGTCCCCTCTGCCCTGGAAAGACCCTGGGGCGCATCCTGGTGTCCCCATCCCCTGGAGAAACCCTGTACTTGTCTCACTGTCCCCTGGAGCTCCTCATACCCTGTGCTGCTGTCCCTTGCCCCCCAGTGCCCACCCAGCTCTCCCCAGTGCCCTGGAGGACCCCACGCCCTATCCTTCTGTCCCCCAATGCCTCATCCTGCTGTCTTTGTCCCCTGCAGTTCCATGTCCCTTGGAGAGATGTCAGTGCCCATCCCACTGTCCCCATCCCCTGGGACACCCACCCTGTCCCCTCCCGCCTGGCGCTGGGCACTCACCACAGCTGGAAGTTGGCCGCCTGAGTGGAGTCGCAGAAGTCGATGCCCATCACCACGCTGGTCGTGTCCCCAGGCGCCAGGCACTCTGAAAGCACACGGCTGTCACCGTGTCCCACCTCCCCTCCGCGGGCTGTCCCCCCCGTCCCTCCCGAGCACCAGTGCTGTGCCATGCCGTGTCGTACCGATCTCAGGGAACTCCTGGATCCGCATGCCCGAGAGCGGCTTGGGCTCGCTGACCCGCAGGCTCTTCACCTCGGCGTCGGTGTTGTTGGAGATGTGGATCTGGACGGCCACCATGTGGGGGTCCCCCGGGAAGGGCCGGCGGCTGAAGCAGTACTCAACTGAGAGCCCCTCGCCCGCCATGCGGTGCAGCAGCTCGTAGGTCCTCACCGCACCGAACGCCGGGCTCATCAGCTGCCAGGGACCGAGGGACGATGTGGGCCACTGAGCCCACCCCATGGCACCCGTTGGGTGTTGGGGACCCGCAAGGGGATGTGAGGGACACTTACGGTGGGTGCCAGGGAGGTGTCGGTGAGCGTGAGGCCCTCCAGGTCGGTCACCAGGCTGGTGGAGACGATGCTGGTGGAGGGGACAGGCTGGGGAGGTGGGGGAGTGACTGCAGGGAGAGGAAAGATTTAACAAAGCTCCGATGAGCCACAACCCCGTGGGGACACCACATGGGGACAGCCTCGGTGCTATAGCCCTCTGGGGACAGCCGCATGGGGACACCACATGGGGACAGCCTCAGTAGCATAGCCCCATGGGGACACCACGTGGGGACAGCCTCAGTGCTATAGCCCGTTGGGGACAGCCCCATGGGGACACCACATGGGGACAGCCTCAGCGGTGTAACCCCATGGGTACAGCTGCATGGGGACAGCCATGTGGAGACAGCCCTAGTGGCACAGTTGCAGGGGGGAAGCCCCTCAGATACCACCCACAAGGACAGGCACGTGGGGACAATCCGATGGGGACAGCCGTGGTGGCTCAGCCATCTGCTCCACAGCCATCCTCATGGGACAGGGGCCATCCAACCCCCAAGTCCTCACGTTCCTGCTCACCCAAAGACTCCACACAGCCTTGTACCTCCCCACCCCAGGTGTCTGTGCCTCAGTTTCCCCAAAGCCAACACCGTGACCATCCCATGTCCCCTGCGGCCACTCACAGTCATCCAGGTCAAGCAGCGAGATCTCCTTGGGGCCGGCCCTGCTGCTGGGGGGCTACAAAGAGGCAGAGAAATGGGGAGGGGTGAGCAGGGGGGCTGGGGTCCCCCTGGCCTCCCTCCCAGCCCGGTCCTCACCGCCTTCCTCCGCTTAGCCTCCACCATGGCCGGTGCCTCAGTGCCAGATTCTGACCCTGAAGAGCTGCTCTCGGAGGCGCTGGCCTCCTCTGACGAGGTCTCTGCATGGCCCTTCCTCCCCTGAGGTCCTGCTGCCTTCTTGACCTTCTTCCCCTCAGTCTCCTCCTCCTCCTCGCTGGGGCTGCAGGGAGAGGAAGCTTTAGGGGAGGCCACCACAACAGCTCAGCCGGGGGGGCCACAGCCTCCTTGGGGTACCTGCCCGCACTCCCCGGGGAGGAGGCCTTCCGGGGGCCTCCCTTCTCCTTCCTCTTCTTCCTCTTCTCCTCCTCCTCCTCCTTGTCCTCTGACTCCCCGCTGCCTTCCTCCTCATCCTCCTCATCCTCCTCCTCGCTGCTGGAGCTGGAGCTGCCGGAGCTGCTGCTGCTGCCGCTCTCCTCGCTGACGGACTCAGGCTCTGCAGGGAACACAACTCAGCCGTGCTGCTGCGTCCCCCCATGTCTCCACCATTCTTCGCTGTGTCCCACCACATCCCTCCACTGTGTCCCATGTCCCCACAGCTGCCCGTGGTGCCTTACAGCATCCCCACATCTCCCCGCACATCCCTGCTTCCCCCTGCCAGATCCCTCCATGTCCCCCATCCCCACCACGATGGGATGTTCTCATCATGGTGTCCCCTGCCTGGTGTCCCACCATGGTGGCATCACCAGGTCCTCACCACTGTCTGCAGATTCGGTGGGCCCTGACTCGCCCTCTGAGTCAGAGTAGAAAGGTTTCTCCACCTTCTCCTTCCTCTTCTCCCGGCTGGTGCACTTGGTC
The DNA here is from genome assembly GCF_964211835.1 of Anser anser. Lineage (NCBI taxonomy): Eukaryota > Metazoa > Chordata > Aves > Anseriformes > Anatidae > Anser > Anser anser. The sequence continues at coordinate 11,824,859 of NC_139730.1, forward strand.
CACTCGGGAACCTGCTGGCACAGGGCTTGTCAGGGTTGTCACCCATGGGTGGGGTCCTAAACCACCGCCTTCACCCTGCTCCTGCCCCCAGGCAGTTGCGTGCTCACCAGAGAGGGGACATGGGGCAGCTGAGCAGCACCTGGGCCCCTTCTGGGGCTCTCCCAGGGCCCCAGTGTGACCACCCCACCGTAGTCCCTCATGCAGCCCAGGTTGCCCCACGCACCTCCACATTCCTCACGGAGGGGTCAGGGGCTTCATCTGGCCAGTCCGGCAGCTCCTGGTACCCAACAGCCTTGGTGTTGAGCAGGTGGGACAGGGAGCCCAGCTGGAAATGGTCCCGATCTATGGCAGGACGAGAGGTGGCGGCAGCTCAGGGCCAGCTGTGCAGCACCAGGGTGACATCTCTCCCTGTGTCCCCATGCCCTGCAAGCAGGGTGGGTACCTTTGAAGGAGGACTCCAGGATGGGAGCAGGTTTTTGGGCCAGGAAGAGCTTCTTGGCATACTTGTTGAGGGCCCCGCTCTTCTCGGTGGGCACAATGAGCTGGCGGATGAAGCGAGCCCGGTCGCGGATGTCATAATTCTGGTCGTACTTGGCCAGGTTGAGCACGTATTGGGTCAGCAGCTTGCTCTGCATCAAGGGGCATGCTCAGGGCCAGCCTCTTCCTCCCACTGGGGAAACTGAGGCAGGCCATGGGACTGTGTCCCCAGGAACATGTCCCCAGGTACCTGCTTGGAGTTGGTCAGGTAGAGCTTGGCCGCCAGGTTGATGACCTGTAGCTTGACGATGTCCTCCTCGTTGGTGAAGGACTTGGCCATCTTGCGCAGCACATCGGGTGCTATCTTGGGCACGTGCTCACAATACTCGCCAATCAGCCACAGGATGCTGGCCCGTGCCATCGGCACCTGCAAAACACCCTCGGGAGTGTGGCGTCGCTGTCACCCCCTCTGGTCCTGGGTGCCACGCAATGCCCCAACCCACCTGGATGTTGTCGGTGAGCTTGGCCATGTGCTTGATGATCTCGCTGTGCTGAGCCGGCTGCATCTGCAGCAGCTTCTTGATGACCACCACGGATTCAGCCACCACCAGCTCTGTGAGCAGAGACCCGGCCTCAGCGGAGTCCTCCCTGAGGGAGATGGAGCCCCCATTTCACCCCTGCCATGAGTGCTCACCATCCCGGTTGGAGAGGAGCTGGACGAGGCCGTTGAGGCAGGTGTCCCGCACTTTCCCGATGTTGGTGGCACAGCGCCCGATGGCTTGGATGGTGGCTGCCACGAAGTCCTTGTCCATGCTGCGGATGTAGGTCTGTGCAGGCACAGCATGTCACCTGTGTGCCAGCACTGGGTATCCCCCGCATGTGGTGGCCACACATCAGGGCTTTTGGAGCCATTCATGGAGTTAGCACATCAGTCCTTTCCTTCCAGTGGGATTCTCCTCCATCTCCCCCGTCCCCCCCAAGGAAGTATTTTGGCATCCGTAGCCATGACAGAGTTGGACCCTCAGACTGCCTGGGGTCTCAGCATACCTGAAACTCACGCAGGATGGTGGAGATGTTGGTCTCGTTGGCCAGGTTGGTGAGGACCTCCAGCTGCAGGAAGGAGAGAAAGACTGTCAGCTTGAGACATGTCCCGAGGACACCAGATTCACAGTGTCCTCCTGTCCCCAGAACATGGAAGATGGCTGCTCCATGGGGAAGAGCTCCATGGAGCCCAAAGCCACCTGTGATGGGTCATGCCAGGTGTTTCCAACTCACCTTGAGGATCTTGATCTGTGTGGGGTCTGTGGAACGGATGTAGAAACTCTTCAGATAGGGCTCAAACATCCCCTGTGCAGAGAGCCAGCAGTATTAGTGACACTGATGTTCCCAACATGCTAAGGCCACCCGTGGGCAGGTGGCCCTGGCAATCAGCTGCCAGCCAGCCCTCATTTCACTCCAGAGTTAACGGGGCTGACTCCTCCTGTACCAGGGCCAAGACTCACCCGCCTTTTAATGGACATGGTGGCCACATTCTGCAGCACAACATACTGGACCTCGCTGTGGAGACACAGAGGGGACTGCCATCAGTGGGGCAAGCCACACGTCCCTCCCAGCATGTCCCCATGAAGACAGAGCAGGACCCACCACCAGGGTGATGCCACCGTGATGCTCCCACCCTTTATCTGGGTTGGGATGTTTGGGAGTCTCCCCCAGGGTCTTGGGGCTCCCATGGGTCCCACTGGCCATGTTCTGTGGGGTGGGAGACCACCAAAACCCAGGTGCCACAGACCTGTGACTCCGCAGGAGCCGCACCAGTGCCTTGGCGATGACACCAACCTCTGCCTTGGGTGCCAGGTGGAAGTAAAGCTGTGCCACAGCCATCACCACCTGCGGGGAGACACCTGCATGTCACGCATGTGGACATGGGGACATCCCAGGGGACAGCTGTGTCCCCCAGTGTCCCACCCAGCAACAGCCAAAGGAAACCCAGCCCTTGGGAAATCTACCACTGGAGGTTCCCTCAAGACTTCCCCAACACCCTGGTGGCTTCTTGGCTGGTGGGGACATCATGAGCCCAGGTTGGACACTACTGGTGGCCTTGGGGACAGGGCGGGGCTCACCGCGGCATTGCGGCTCTGCAGCAGGGGCTTGGTGTTGCGCAGGAGCAGGCGATGGTCAGGGTCCATGACATAGGGCTTGCGCTTGGCCAACGAGGCTGCCTCCGCCTTGGCATCCTTGGTGTCCTCTTCCTCAGAGCCATAGAAAGCCTTCTCGGCACTCTCCTCCAGCAGGGATTCCTGCCAGCAGCACTCACCTTCACCCCACCACCCCACCCCAACCACAGTGGCAGAGCAGCAGGATGCACCGTGACACCAGAGCATCCTTGGTACCAAGGTGGCCGGGGGCACCCTAAGGCGTCCAGGACACCCTGAGGCTCCCAAACTCACGTTCTGGTTGGGGCTGAGGAACTGGGTGCGCGCGTAGCGGGTCAGCATGTTGATGATCACCACTTGGCCCCACTCCTCCACATCGATGAGCAGGTTGCAGAGCTTGCGGTAGTTCTTGTGGATGAGGTCGATGCGCTCTGGGCAGACCTCCTCAAATGCCATCACCACGCTGCCGGCCACCAGCTGCGGAGGGAAAGCTCAGGGTTGCTCACTGGGTTGGTGGCATCTCCACAGGGATGCTGGTTTGGTGGGGATGGTGACATCCCCATGAGGGATGGCTTGGTGGGGACATTGTCACCCCCACATTTTGGGGGACGGAAGACATGGCGCCCTGCTCACCGTGGTCTTGTCCGCCAGCAGCTTCTCAATGACTTCGATGAGCTGGTCCTTCTGGTCCGAGTCGAGGCTGTGAGGGAAGAGTGAGATTGGTGTGGGTGGGAACACATCCAGACCCTCAACTCCTCCACCCCTGCTGGCACGAAGCAGCTGGGACCCCCCCACCAGGGTCTGCATTCCCAAAATTTAGCAACAGAAAGACGCACAAAGCCTTCCATGAGTTTTCCCTGTTCTCAGCAGCCGTCTCGCATCCCCCCGTTACCTGTAGAGCTTGGGGATGGCATGGGCAGCCGTCTTACGCACGTATGGGGACATGTCTGATGCAGCCTCCTTGATGGCCAGCATCATGATGGGTACGATGATGGGTACACGGATGCTGGAGAGGACACGCAGCGCGCTGGCACGGATCAGCTGGTTGGGGTCCTGCAGGGACATAGGCATTGCTGAAGCGAGCTGGGACAGCCTCGCAGCCTCCCCTTTTGCCCCCAAAAGCATCCAGCATGCCCACCTTGAGTCCTCGCTGGAAGGTGGAGATGGAGAGCAGGGCCAGATCCTGCTGCTCCTCCGCGTAGCGCACCAGGTACACGTACACCAACTTCTTCACCTGCGGGGTGGAGTTGGCCAAGGTGGCAGGGACCCCCAAACACCCGCAAAACCCTCCCAAACAGGGAGCATCCCAAGCCCCAGGGACACCCATGGGTGCAACCTCACCTCAATGTTCTTGCAGGCGACGTTCTTCACCACGGCTGGGAAGAGGTCAGAGGCATTTTTCCCCCGGGCGATCATCTAGGGAATGAAGGAGCAGTGTGACATGGGGTGGCTGGCACAGCATGGCACGGCACAGCACGGCATGGCATGCAGCAGCTCACCGCCACGATCCTCTTCATGGCCTCCAGCTTGAGTGAGTCCTTGTTGCTATCCAGCATCTCCTTGAGGTCATCGTGCCTGCACCGTACCAGGGTGGAAAGTCCCATAGGCCATTTTTAGCCATTTTTATTCCTTTTTTTTGGCCCTATCCCGTGGGAGAGATGCCTGCGCCGTGCCAGCAACCTGACCCTCCAGTGCCGTGCAATATTGATGGGGCAGGAGTTGGGTTACAGCCGTATGAAAAAGGAACCGAAGGGACTTGCATGGCACTGGCCACCAGCTCTGTCCCCATCCCGGCCACCAGCTGGACATCCCTTGTCCCCTCCTGGGCAAGATGGTGCAGATGTGCCAGTGCACCCTAACAAAGAGTGCCCTGGAATGGTCAAATCCAGCACTTTTGTCACCGTTGTTATTTCTTATAAGGCTGTTTGCCATCTATGTTCCTTTTATAAGGCACATCTGTCCCCACCAAACCAGAGGGGAGGGTGCGGGGGGGCGCTGCAAGTCTGCATCCACCCACAACAGCCGCATCATCATCAAGGGACAGCAATTTTCCCCAAAGAGCACAGATTTGCACCAAACCAGCCCCAGCATTTGGTGACACCCTTCTGGGGCATGCCACATCCCAAAGCCTGCTGGAAAGATGCTTAGCCCCAGCCACCGCTGCCACCATCCTCGGGGGGGCTCCCTGGGGGGAGGTCTTACCGCAGCGGCTGCCCGGTGCTGGTGGCCACCTCGTCCTTGGGGACAGCCAGTGGCCGCAGCTCGTCGGCGCGCAGGGCGCTGTAGCAGGTGGGTGGCCCGGCCTCAGTGGCCAGCACTGGGCTGGTCACCTCCTCGGCCGCGTCACCACCTCCCACTGTTTTTGGCCGCAGCAGCTTCTGCACGGGTGGCAGCGAGAGCATCGCTGCAGCCAGGGGTGGCACTGGGGACAGCAGGGACAGTGGCAGGGCTGTGGCCCTGCTCCTCCTCCTGAAACCTGATGCTGGGCTGGGTTGGGTTGCGGTGTCAACCCAAGAAGGCCACCACGGGGTCTCGCGGTCCCAAGTGCCACCTGCCCCACAGCTAGGGGGACATGGCAGGGACATGCTTCCCCGGGGACTTCCAGCGGCTCATCTGCAGGTGGGGACATCCCCAAGGGGATGGGACAGATGTGAGTGTCCCAGCTGGGTGATGGGGTGGCACCTGGGGGGCACGGGGACAATGACAGATCCAGCATGGACACTGCCAGGCTAGGGGACATTGCCAGGGGCTCAGAGCTGGGGAGAGTGACAGAGTGGGAGACACTGCTGGAGTGGAGGGAAAGTGACAAAGTGGGGGACATTGCCAGGGGGTCAGTGATGAGGGACAGTGCCAGCAGGGGGGACGGCCAGGGCGTGAGGGGGGGGAGATGGTGACAGTGTGGGGGATGCTGCAGGGGTTTGGGGTAAGGGACACTGCCAGGCTGAGGGTCACTGCTGGGGGGGGGGGGGCAGGGGGAGAGTGACAGAGTGGGGGATGCTGCAGGGGCTGGGGAGGGGGACACAAGGAACCCCACTTTCCCCTTTTACACTGCCTCCTCCCCTGTCCTCCCCCCCCCCCCCCCCCCCCGCTGTTCTGCATCCCCGTGCCCCCCCAGCAGCTGCTGGCCGCAGGTGACATCCGCCGCCCCCGCGCTGCTGGGACCGCGGGCTTGGCGTGGGTGGGGGGCATGGGGACTCTGCAGCCCCCCCGTGCCGCAGCAGATCTCAGATCTCCGATCTCCCCCCCCTCCCCCCCCCCGATCCCCTGGTCCAAAACCCAGCTTTTTCCCCTCAAACCGCCACTGCATCCCGGTGGCCTTTGCAAAAAGTGATGCGTCCCCATCCTTATCCCCAGGCGCGTCTCCATCCCAAGGCGGGGGGGGCACCACCAGCCTGCTGCCATTGTCCCCAAGGTGTCCCTGCGTCCCCCCCCCGCCCCATCCCCACCTCTTGTAGTCGGAGGCGAAGATGCCGCCGCTGGCGGGGTCGTGGCCGTACTCAGGCTCCCCCAGGCTGGAGGAGCCCCCCTTCTCCTCGCCGTAGGCCGGGCTGGCCGCCATGGCGGTGCTGGCGCAGGCTGGGATGCGCAGGCCGCGGACGCCGGCACTGATGTCAGCGTCGTGCGGGGACGGCCACCGCTTAAAGGCACCGGGGAGAGTGGGTACCCACGGCACCCACCCTACCCACAGCACCCGCAGCACCCGCGGCACCTGCGGCACCCACGGCACCCTGGGGGGATGCTCGGCGTAGCGGGGCCGTGTGGTTCTGGGGGATGCTCCCACGTGGCTCCCCCCCTCCCCCCAAATATAATAAAAGGATAGGAGAGGTGGGTTTGCTCCCCCAGAATGGGGTGGTCCCCAGTCCTGCGTTTTAAAAGTGGGCATCGCTTGGGATCTTGTTATTTCGGACACTTGTTTTTACTATTTGCAATATCATTATTTGGGATATCATTATTTGGGATATTATTTGGGATATTATGTCAGGATATCTTTATTATTATTCAGAATATTATTATTATCATTGCTGTGATTTTCACCATTATCATCACTATCATTATTATTATTATCGCTTACTATTATTATTTACTATTATTATCGTCATCATCTACTATTATCATCATTTATTATTACTAAAATTATTACTACCATTGTTATTTTTATTATTTACAGATAAGTAATGCTGTTCAGAGATAAGCCTCATTACTATTAACAAATAATCAGTATTTTCAGAGAATTCAGGATATCATCATTATTTGCAGATAATTCAGAAATTCTATTTTTTTCCCACATTTTAACATTTTTTACTTCATATTTTAAGCACAGAAACAACGTCTTTCAGCTGGGCAGTTATTTCACCCAATCACTCAGGATATGAAGCAGCAAATATAAGCAGACTAGGTGGAAATAATTAATAAAGCAGCTGATTAATGTTTCTTTCCCCACGCAGAGGGTGCTGAGTGGTGTCTTTGAAATGATCCAGCGCAAAATCTAGAAAGGAACACCCCCAAAAAGTCACGGTTTGCAGGAAGCAGATGTGTGGAAAGGCAAAGCGTGGGGACGAAGGGACATGGCCGCCCTGGACGTGCTGGGGAACAGGCCGCTGGCCACCCCCTCACACCATCTGCTTGCTCCCCTGCAACACGAGCGGCCTGGTGACCTCAACCCTCCCTGGAGACCCCAGCAACTCCTTGGGGGCCCAGCCCTCCTGGGGACCCAGACAATATAAGGGGGACCTACAACCTTTAGAAGGCGCCCAAAGGAGAGCAGCAAAGGTGGTGAGGGTCTGGGGACAAGCTGTATGAGTAGTGGCTGAGGTCCCTTGGTTTGTTCAGCCCAGAGCAGAGGAGACGAGGGGAGGCCTCATGGCGGCCTGCAGCTCCCTCACAAGGGGAGCGGAGGGGCAGGCGCTGAGCTCTGCTCTCTGGGGACAGCGACAGGACCCGAGGGGACGGCATGGAGCTGGGACGGGACGGTCAGGCTTGGTGTCAGGAAAAGGTTCTTTACCAGGAGGGTGGTCAGAAAATGGAACAGGATCTGCCAGGGTCACTGCACGGAGCCTGCCAGAGATCAGGAAGCATTTAGACAACTCTCAGAAATAGTTTCATTTTTAGATAGTCCTATGTGGAGCCAGGGGTTGGACTCTATGATCCTTGTGGGTCACTTCCAACCTGGGGTATTCTATGATTCTGTGACGTTCTTATGGACCAGGAGCCTCTTGGGGAACCCAAATCTCCTTAGGGACCCCAGCCCTCCTTATGAACCGCATCCCTCCTTGTGGACTCCAGCCCTCCTTGGGGACCTCAGCCCTCCCTGGAGACCCAGCCCTGGAGGGAGCAGTGACACTCATGCAAACACTCACATCACTGCCATGGCCATCATTCTTCTTGATTTTAACCTGCAGGAAAAACATGTCCGTTTGTCTGGGGACTCGTCTGGCCCACTGCACATGCACTGCCCTGTCTCCATACTCACCGCCTCTGAGTAGAAATCTGCCAAGTCCAGCAGGTAGAGTGCGAAGTGGATGCAGTTGTTTTCCATGAGACTGTACTGGGCTGTGCTGTTTATCACCTCCTTGACTTTTTTCTGGAAAGCATCAAGGTCAACCCCAGCCTTTTTCCTATAAATCTGGCATTCCCCCCTCTTATTTAACATAGCATGGAAGCCTTCCTTGCTGATTTGTCCTCCATTTGCATGATTGTCTGTGTCTGGAAAGGAAAGAGCTGGCCATTACCATGTGCCTTCACTGGCCACGGCCATGACCTGAATGGAAGATGGGGAGTATGGGCTCACTCTGGAAGTGGATGACCTCTTCATCCCCACAGTAGACAGCAGCATGCCTGAAGAGTCTTGGGAAAATTTCATATTTGTCCTGTATGGAGAAGAGCAGGATGTCCCCGGGCTGCAGTTTGCTCTCCAGCGGCACCTCTTCAAAATTTGTTGTGAACCAAGGCACAGTCATCTGGAACAGGAACTTGGTTGCCTCACTCGCTCTCCAGGAAGAACGCTTAGGAGAGAAAGGGAATATGCAGCTTCAACATGGGGCAGAAATGGCCCTCATTGCCCCAAAACACTGCCAGTGGAGGTCTCGCTGTGTACCCTGCCCCAGGACAGCACATCCCCTGCAGAAGCACTTGGAGGAAAGGTGAGAAATCCCAAATCATTCTACTCACAAAAATGTACGACATCCTCAGGCCCACACTGGGAGTGAAGAAGAGCTACCCTGCGTCAGGCTGTCCTGCCCTGGTTCTTTGTGTGCTCAAACCTGCACTTTACCCTTGCAATCTCTGATTGTAGGGCTGGTTTTCAGCACACCTGATCCATCCTGCCCCTGTCCTGATGCCCTTTGGCACAGAGCTGCTCCTTTCTGCTGATTCCTCCTTCCCAAGCCACAGGGACATTTTCTCCTCCCTCGGGAACCCTTTCATGGGCATGAAGCAGCCCAGGAGCTCTCCCACGGGTGTGGGAGCTGACCAAGTCCCCAGAAGAAAGCCCAGAGAGACCTGGAGCAGCTGTTGTGGTTTTGGCTGGACATCCTGGGACCCAGACTGAGCTCAAGCCAGTGGGACTGTCACCTGTGGATGAGTCCACGCGGCAGCATGCATCCCCTGAAGTGCCTGTGACATCTACTCTGGAAAAAGTCCACACCAGGACAGGTAGACCTTGAAGCATCTTCAGCCGTGGATTAGTCCATGACACAGCAAGTAGACCTCTAAGGGACTGTGGCTCATGGATAAGGCCACACCAGAACAGGTACACCCCTAAGGGACTGTGGCCAAAGGAAAATCCCAGGCTGGAGCAGGGACAAGGGTTGGAGTTAATTGCAATGTTAAACCCTATGGCCTGGTCCAAAAGAGCAAGGGGTGGAGACTGCAATGGAAATGCCTTTAAATTGTTGTAACCCATGATCTGAGTTGCGTGTTATAGGAAGTCCCGTATCAGGACTATAGGACTGAGGTGGATGGGCCTCACAAGAAGCAGTGCAAGAACAGCAGTGACCTGACCTGAGATGGCTTTGGCATCCAATAGCTCCATGCAACACACCGCCCCTCCTGTCCCGAGTGACTGCCGTAACAGATAGAAGCTAATCATGGACTAAAAGAACTCAACAGACATTTTATGGACATTTGGCAGGGGTGGTCCATAGACTATGGCAATTATCTTTGTGTATTGATCAAAGGGTGGTGGTTAATAAGAATGTCTTAGAAAGCGTGGGACCTGAGCATGGTGTAAGTGGTATGGAATAAAGGGTGGATATTGTCATGGTTTTGGCTGGGAGACAGTTAATTTTCTTTGTAGAGGCTGGTATGATGCTGTGTTTGGGATTTTTGATGAAAATAGTGGTAGAAACACACTGGTAGTTCGGTTGCTGCAGAGCAGTGCACACAGAGCTGAGGACATTTCTGCTTCTTCTGCTGCCCTGTGAGTGAGGAGGCGGGGAGTGCACAAGGAGCTGGGGGGACTGGGAACAAACCATGCCATCGGGGCTCCTCTACCCTCTCTCCTCCAGGCAAGAGGCAGCAATCTGAAGGGCAGAGGTGAGTTTATCTGCAGGGGACACCAGGAAGCAGCCACTCTCTTCTTGGAAGGCAGGAAGGGGTGGTGGCGTTGGGCTCCTCAGAAGGGAAAGCAAAAGTGGAAAAGCCAATGCTGGTGCTGGGCATCTCCTGCTGGGGCAGGCGGTGGCCGAGGGGCTTAAAGCCAGCATTTGTCCCCATGACAGACAAGTTGCTGTGGTGTCCTCATGCTGCAGTAGTGCGGGCTTTCACATGCAACCTTTTATTGAAAAGCTGTGGGCACATGCCAGCACCCACATCCACACCCTGCGCCAATCCTGCACCCCACATCCACACCCCACATCCCACACCTTGCATCCAATGTCCCGCATCCCACACCGCAAAGCCTGCATCCCACCTGCACCCTGCATCCCCCAGCTCACATCCTTGGCCTGCACCCCACATCCCATACCCCACACCCTCCAGCCTTTATCCCACATCCCGCCGGTGGCCCAGAAAGGATGCTCCAGCCCTGCGTGCTTCCCAGGTCGCATCACCACTTTCTTCACTGCAGCTCTGGGGACATCTAGGAGAGAAGACAGCTCCAGTGACACTCAGCCGGGGTGGGTATTGTGGTCCCCTAGGCTTTGGGATGATGGCACCCACCATGTCCCCAGCGAGCTGGCCCAGCCCCAGCAGGGCAAGAGCGAAGTGGACACAGTTGCAAGTGACAGCATCATACTCCAGCACCATGTCCATGGCTGCCTGGACCCGCTGCTGCAGGGTGGCCACATCCAGCCCCCGCTTCATCCGCAGCACCTTGGCAGGGCCCCGTGTCCGCAGGAGGTGGCTCTTACTGTGCTTGGCCACGATCCCTGTTGGGGATGTTCCCAAGGTGCCTGTGGGGTGGAGGTGATGTCCCCCAGGGAAGGTTGGGGTCACCAAGAAGCATTGGGGTCACCAGGAGGTTGGGTCCCCAAACAGGGTTGATGTCCCCAAGGAGGTTTGGGGTCATCAAAAAGGGTTGAGGTGCCCAAGGAGAGTTGGGAGTCATCAGAGAGGGTTGAGGTGCCCAAGGAGGATTAGGGTCATTGAAGAGGGTTGAGGTCACCAGGAGGGTTTGGTCTCCAAATAAGGTTGAGGTGCCCAAGGAGGGTTGGGTCCCCAGGAGGGTTGATGTCCACAAGGAGGGTTGGGGTTATCAAAGAGGGTTGGGGACACCAAGAGGGTTAGGTCCCCAAGCAGGGTTGAGGCTATCAAAGAGGTTTGGGGGGCACCAAGGGCATTAGGGCCCCCAGGTAGGGTTCGGGTCCCCAGGGGGGGCTGGGGACACCAAGAGGGTTGGGTTCCCAAGGAAGGTTGAGGTCACCAAGGAGGAGATGCTATGCCCCATGTCCCTTGTGCAGGGATGCTCCCCCTGCCACTCACCTTCCAGGTGGATGATCTCCCCGTTGCCACAATAGACACCGGCATGGGCACCCCACCAGCCAGGGCCACCCGAGGCCAGTGGGAAGAGAAAGAGGTCCCCAGGCTGAGGCTCCACCACCCCGTTGGGCACAACATCAAAGTGTTGACCGAGCAGCCCCTCACAGAGGAAGAATGCCGCCGTGCTCGCCACTCCTGCCACTGCCTGGGGACACCACCATGTGTCACCTCCAGCCAGGTGCTGTGGATGGAGCACTGTCCCACTGGCTTGTCCTCATCCCACAGTGGTTTTGGGTTTCCATGGACCAGGAAAAGGATTTGGAAGTCATCTCCAGCTAGCACAAGTAGACTAGGTCCAGAGCACCCATGGGTGCTGAGTAAAAGCCAGTTTTGCCCTGTTATGTGATGGGATGGGTGGTGTGGAACGCAGGGGGGACACTGGCACTTACCTGCTTGGAGCTGCTCACCTGGAAGGACAAATACTCATGGTCACCCAGTATCCTCACCAGGTCACCCAGGTCACCTCAGGACCCAACCTGCCCCAGACCCAGACAAATTTTGGGCAGCGTCACCAAGGTGTGTCCATTGATGTCACACTCCGCCCCCCCTCCCCCCCCCCCCCCCCAACCTGAGCAGTGCCACCCGAACCTGCCGCACCCAGGAGCGCAGCCAGTGCCAGGGCTGGAGGAATGGCGGGACCTTGTTCTGCAGGGTCTGCAGCATGGAGCTCACCTGGGGGGAGAGAGTTGGACCAGAGCTACCCTGGTGTCACAAATCCTGGTGGCACCCATCCCTTGTGGCACCCACCTCATCCTCAACACCCTCCCCATGCACCCACGGTCCCTTGCCCCCAAACTCAATGCAGATGGTGCAGGGTGTCAGGACCCCAGGGTGACACCATGGGGACAGGATGCGGTGGCCTCCTTGGTGGCTCCCCAGCTACCTGTGCCAGGAGGTTCATCTGCAAGGACAGACATGGTGGGGGCCACGGTGCTGTGCCAGCCCCAGCTTGGGGACCGCGGTGTCCCCAAGTCTTCGGTGGTGCCACGTCACTGAGCACTGAGCCCTGGCCTCGGGCACTGTGCCATCACTGGGGACGTGGCTTCGCCTGTGCCCCCCTCGCCACCCTTACCTTGGGATCGCCTCCGTTGTCCCCTGGTTCTGCTGCGGTCCCCAGGCCGCAGGACCCCGACTTGCTGGCAGTGCCCGTGCCCAGGAATGTGCCCAGACTGTCCCGACCGGCCCCACCACTGCCAACGAACCCGCCCCATCCTGGTGACACGGGGCCCTCCCAGGGGCGTCCCCCCCAGTGGGACATTTCTTCAGCAAACTCCCTGGGTGACCGTGAAGTTGTCACAAGATGCCCTCAATGATGGACCTGAGCCCAATGCCACTGGGGTGGTGCTGCCACCCGCCTATGGCCACCAGAATGTCCCCAGGGAGACGCTTGCCCCTGGGGCCTGGTTTCACGGCCGGGTCAACCCTGGAGCCACATTAAAGTTTTAGCTGGGGGTCAGCAAAGGCTTTGGCAAGGATCGGCGTGGGTGACCTGGGAGCTGTCACCACCCTCTGCCCGCTGCCACCCGGCGTCATTTGTCACAGCAAGGGCACAAAGGGAAAAGGAGCCTCCGGTAAAGGAGAGCTAATGATGGGTGAAACCGGAGCCTGGCCTCGACACGGCTGAGTGCCGGTGTCTGCGTTAACCCATCACAGCTACCACTGGTGCCACCAGGGGCTGCGCCAGGCCGGCAGAGTCCCGCATCCCTCTTGTCCCCTTCCAGAACTTCTTGTTTTCTTCTGGTTGCTTTTGTCCCCTCCTGATCCCCACCACCAGCTCCTGGTCCCCATCATCCCATCGTGGTCCGCACCATGCCCTCCTACACCTCACTGCCTCCTCCTGATCTTTGTCATCCCCTCCTGGTTCCCATTGTCCCCCCCGGTCCCTGTTGTCACCTCCTAGTCCCCACCATCCTTTCCCATGCTCCATCATCATCTTCTGGTCACTATAAAATCCTCCAGGTTTCTGTTGACCCCTCCTGATCCCCTCATCCCCTCCCAGAGCCAGTCAGGCCTTTCTGGTCATCATCACCTGCCCCCCGATCCTTGCTGTGCCCTTTTGGGCTCTGTTATCGCCTCCTGGTCCCCACCATCCCCTTCTGGTCCCCACTGTCTCCAGCTGTGCTTCACCATCTCTCTGTGGTCTCCATCAGGCCCTTCTGGTCACCATCACCCCTGCCTGAGCCTTGTTGTCCCCTCCTGATCGCTACCACCAGCTCCCAGGCCCCATCATCCCCTTCTGGTCCCCATCACCTCCTCTTGGTCCCTGTCACCTCCTCCTTGTCCTCATCACTCCCCCCCAGTCCTCATCGTCTCCTCTTGGTCTCCACCATTGATCCCTTCTGGCCCCCATCACCCACTCCTGGTCCCCACCTTGTCCCCTGGGTCCTCACCACCCCCTTCAGATCCCCACCATCTCCTGCAACCACCAGAAGGAGCAGGGCTTCCAATGTCCCCAGCTGAGCCATCCCCTGACTGGAGAACATCCGTGTGCTCCCCATGGCTGCTGGGATTAGGGCACGGGTCTCAAGACCGCCAGCAGCATCTTGGGGTAATTAGTAAATTAGTAATTAAATGCTGGGGAGAAGGGGGGGGGGGCGATCCCAAGGTTTTAGGCTGGGTAATCCCGCGGCATCTGTCACAGAGCTGGGTCACGGGCTTTAACGTTTGCTCCTTCACGTGGGGACCCCAGCACTGGGGCCACTGGCAGCCCCTCGGCGGTGGCATCAGGCACCGCCAGGTCCCTGACCGGCCCCGCTGCCCCAGTGGGGTGCTGGTGGGGACACTGCAGTGGGAACCCATGGGTGGGGGACCCACAGATGGGTGCAAGGGCAAAAGCGGGGGTGGGAGCAATATTTTTGTAATTATTGGATTTCCTCGGTGTGATGATTATTGGCCGGCAGCAGATGGCTGCTGGGGCTAATCCCCCTCCCAAATCCTGGCTCCGGAGCTGGCTTTTTACCGGCGGCACAGAGCAGAGTGCGGTGGGGCGACAAATTAGCCGAGTCAGCGCCTATTGCCATCCGCACGGGGCTGAAAGCCCCACCGCCATGGGGGTGCCCCTTTATGCCGTTTCCCCCCCCACACACATAGAATCATTAAGGTTGGAAAAGAACCTTCAAGATCATCTGGTCCAAACATCCCCCTACCACCAATATTACCCAGTAGAACATGTCCCTAAGCACCACATCCAACCCCATCCCATTCCCCATCCCCATCCCCATCTCCATCCCATCCCATCCCATCCTCATCCTCATCCCATTCCATCCCATCCCACCCTCATCCTCATCCCAATCCCATCCCATCCCATCCCATCCCATCCCACCCTCATCCTCATCCCAATCCCATCCCATCTCCATCCCATCCCATCCCATCCTCATCCTCATCCCATTCCATCCCATCCCATCCCATCCCATCCCATCCCATCCCATCCCATCCCATCCTCATCTTCATCCCATCCCATCCCCTCTTCATCCCATCGCATCCCCTCCTCGTCCCAATCCCATCCCATCCCCATCCCATCCCATCCTATTCCCTCCTTATCCCAATCTCATCCAATCCCATCCTATTCACATTCCCGTTCAATCCTCATCCCATTCCCTCCTCATCCCAAGCCCATCCTATCCCATCCCATCCACATTCCCATTCAATCCTCATCCCATCCCATCCCCTCCCCATCCCCATTCCCATTCAACCCTCATCCCACCCTATCCCAATCCCACCCCATCCCAATCCCATCCCATTCCATTCAGTCCTCATCCCATCCCATCCCATCCCATCCCGTCCCAGTCCCCCCCAACGCCACCCCCCCCATCCCATCTCCAGTGGCCACGGGGGGGTTTTAGCACCTAAAGCCCTCAAATCCCAAATTGTGCTGCCCTGTCACGGCAAGGGTTTAGCGGCCGTTGCATAACCCCGGGGCCACCTGGCCCCCGCGCTGCCGCGTCAGCAGCCGCGGCCCAAAGCCCCGGGAGCCCCCCCGGGGGGGACACCAAGGCTGCTGGCCTCAAGGAGGGGGGGAAACGGGGACATGGATGTGGGGCACAGCCCCACGCACCAGCAATAAGCTGCTTGGGGTGTGTGTGTGTGGGGGGGCTTCAATCATCTCCCTCGATCGGGGCTTGTAATTAATTGCTTGGGAGCAGGGAAGGGGGGAGTGTCACCCCCCCACACCGTAATTACCTTTTTTTTTGTTGTTATTCCCCTCTAAACTCCTTAGCAAGGGGCTTATGCGCTTACAGGGCCTGGTGGGCGCAGCATGGATGGGGGGGCCAGGACACCCCCCACCCCAACCTCCCTCCCGCAATCTCAGCCCTCCACTTTTGGGGGCGGCTGCATCGCAGTGCCCCCCCCTCTGCCCCATGTCCTGCCACAGGTGGCTTTGGTGGCTTTGGTGTCGCGGGGTTTAGGGTTACAGGGAGGCGGCCAGGCTGGGGCTCAGCACCTTTTTAATTCTTCATTGCGTGGCTGATTGATCGCCCCCCCCCGCGCAGACACTAAAGATTAAGACGGTGACAAACAGGCGGCTGCTTACACAGCGCCCGGCGCTAATCTGCCTTGAAGAGAGCACGGCCACGGCCCCCAGCCCGCAGAGCTGCCTGGCGGTGGGAGCAGCCCCGCGGCGGGGACAGGGACGGGGACAGCCCGGCATGGCTGCGTCGCCGGAGGGGTCGGTGGTGAGCGCCGGGCTGGAGGACAGCCCCTCGGGTAAGAGCCAGTGCCCCGCTGCACGGGTCTGCCACCGCTGTCCTTCGGGATGCTCGGGGTCCTCCACCGTGGTCCTTCTCAGGGATGCCTGGGGCCCCAGTGATGGTCCTTCTCCGCGATGCCCAGGGTCCCCCGTCCTTCTTCTGGATAGTCCCCGGTCTCCTGTCAGGGTCCCTGCAGCCCCCTGCTGTGCCCCTTCTCTGGGTTGCCTGTGGTCCCCGAGCACAGCCCCTTGCTGGGACACCCAGTGTCCCCAGCCCTAGGAACACCGTTCCTTCCCCATTTAAAAGTCCTGTGAGAGCTCATCACAGGGCATCCCGGGGAGATGCTGAGCCCTGTGGAGTCCCTGTTCCTGCCCTCTGGGACATCTGAGGTCCCCCGGGCTGGACCTGTGGAGGTGGGAGTGACCGCATCACCTGGGTGCTGGGGACAGTGGGGAATGGTGGAGGGGGACAAGGGACACGGGGGTGCCCCCAGTCACCCCAAGCATTGTGGCTCTGCTCCTGCAGGGCTGAGCCCGGCCCCCGGCAAGGCACTGAGCCCTGTGCTGCTGTGCAAGGTGTGCGGGGACACCAGCAGCGGGAAGCACTACGGCATCTACGCCTGCAACGGCTGCAGCGGCTTCTTCAAGCGCAGCGTCCGCAGGAAGCTCATCTACAGGTGGGCAGCGGGGGGACGGGGACCGGGGGACAGCCAGCGGGCAGGGGCCTGTGGGGATGGACAGAGACTTGGGGTACAGATGGGGACATGGCATTCACTGGGGTAGGACACCCACCAAGGGAGGGTTTTCACTGGGACAGGGCACCTGTAGGGCACAGGGCACCTAGAGGGGACAAGGCTGACTGGGACAGGACACCCATGGGGGACAGGACACCCATGGGGACAAGGATGTTCACTGGGTAGAGGCCACCCCCCAGAGGACAAGACACCCAGCAGGGACAAAGCGCTCCCAGCATGGGACACCCCTGGGGGGGACAGGGCCACCCCTGCAGGCACAGCCGGGTGCCACCTCTCCCCGCAGGTGCCAGGCGGGGACGGGGCTGTGCCCGGTGGACAAGGCGCACCGCAACCAGTGCCAGGCCTGCCGGCTCAAGAAGTGCCTGCAAGCCGGCATGAACAAGGATGGTGAGCACGGGGGACATGGCAGGGAGGGAGGTGACAATGGGGGGGTGGCCGCTGTTGATGCCACCGTGTCCCCCCAGCCGTGCAGAACGAGCGTCAGCCCCGCAGCACGGCCCAGATCCGGCTGGACAGCATCGAGCTGGACACCGAGCTGCCCCCCGAGCATGTGGCTGCCACACGCGAGGTCCCCTCGGTCCCCTGCCCAGCCCCGCGTGGCCCCGGGGCCACTGCTGCTGCCACCACCATCCCCCGCGCACCCACGCCGCCCACCAACCACCGCTTCATGGCCAGCCTGATGACGGCCGAGACCTGCGCCAAGCTGGAGCCTGAGGACGGTGGGTGGCTGCCGGCAGTGGGGGGACACGGGGGTTGCGTCCCCAAGGCAGGGTGACACCATGTCACCATCCCCACAGCCGATGAGACGGTGGATGTGACGGGTGGCGAGCCCGAGCGGGCGGGTGGTGAGTACCAGGTGGCGCCGTACCCGGCGGCTGGCCCCGAAAACGTCTATGAGACCTCAGCACGCCTCCTCTTCATGGCTGTCAAGTGGGCCAAGAACCTGCCTGTCTTCTCCAACCTGCCCTTCCGTGACCAGGTGGGGACCACCCCAATACATGAAAGGTGGCAGCGGGATGGGAACGGTTGGAGCCTCCCTGAGGTGTCCCTTCCTGGCCATGGGGGATGTTCCTCTGCCCACCTGCGGGTGCTCCAAGGGGGTTGATAGGGTTTTGGTCACCCCCAAGGTGATCCTGCTGGAGGAAGCATGGAGCGAGCTGTTCCTGCTCTGCGCCATCCAGTGGTCCATGCCCCTGGAGAGCTGCCCACTGCTGGCTGTCCCCGAGCCATCCCCCGGCAAGCTGCTGCCTGCCACCATGGATGTCCGGGTGCTGCAGGAGACCCTCGGGCGCTTCAAGGCGCTGGCAGTCGACCCCACCGAATTCGCCTGCATGAAGGCTGTGGTGCTCTTCAAGCCAGGTGAGGGGACACGCCTGGGTCCCCCATGGCCTGTCCCCACATCCCCCCCCCCAACACCTGCTGTCCTCACAGAGACCCGTGGCCTGAAGGACCCTGAGCAGGTAGAGAACCTGCAGGACCAGTCGCAGGTGATGCTGGGCCAGCACAACCGCTCCCACTACCCAGGGCAGCCCGTCAGGTATGGCCGTCCCCATCCCCAGCAGGTGCCAGGGACACTGGGGGTGGTGACACCACCCACCACCATCCCCTCTGTCCCCCAGGTTCGGGAAGCTGCTGCTGCTCCTGCCGGCGCTGCGCTTCCTCTCCTCCGAGCGCGTGGAGCTGCTCTTCTTCCGCCGCACCATCGGCAACACCCCCATGGAGAAGCTGCTCTGCGACATGTTCAAGAACTGACCACCCCCCGCCGCCACCCGGCCATTGCTCGTTGGCTTTCGGGACCCCCCCATCACACCCCAGGGCTGTTTGTCCCCTTGTCACTCCCTGGGGCTCCTCATCCTGGCCTGAACATGCCCGAGGTGGCGGCCAGGTCCATGGGATGCACCTCGCGGACCAGCTCCCAACCCTGGGGGGCTCGCAGCCCACCCCCCATTTTGTACTCAGAATAAAGAGGGCTTTTGCAGCCAGTCTCCTCCTGCCCTTTGTTTGGGGTCTGGCACTGGGGACACAGGGGACACCAGGCTGGGGTGGCCAGTTGAAAAACCAGCAGAAAAAACAGATTTCCAGCACCAAGCGGAAAGCCAAGAAGCAAAACCCACCCGAGGACATGGCAACGGGAGAAAATGTCACCTTTCTGGGGCACGTCCCCACGGCGTCAGCCCCCCAAGCATCCCCCCTGCACCAAAGACATCACCCAGTGCCAGGCGCTCCTCGTTACAGCTCTTTAATAAGCGAGGGGTTCACTCGGCCACCAAGCCGCTTTGTACAGCCACACGGTATACGTCGGAGAAATATTACACAAAAATTGCACTTTATACAGAATGACGGCCTTATTGCAGAAGGGAAGGGAACAACATTAATTAAGAAATTAAAGAGAACCGCGGACGCGACATGACAGCTTGCCAGCTGCCCCCCTCCCCGGTGCCGGGGGAGAGATAAATCATTCTCCTTTATATAATTACGCTTTTATTTCTTTTTTTTTTTCTTTTTTTTTAACAGGTAAAATTTATAGCGAGTATGACACAGGATAATATATCCTCTTACAATACATACTTTGTTTTTTTTCTTTTTAATTTACACTCAGCATACTTATAAATTACTTAAAAAAATTTCTGTTAAAAATAATAATTAACAACACGCAGCCCATGTCCTTTCCAGTAGTAAGTACATTCACTTGGTACGAGGAGCGGATCGTCTTCAAAACCTAACCTTTTGCCCCCAAAAAACGGCCATTTACCCTTGAGGGGGAGCAGCTGGGCGCTGGATCCATGCCGGGTGGGAAGCGGCTCAAACACCCAATTTTCCATGATTTCTGGGGACCTAACGCTGACTGCACCAGGCTCTTGCTGGGTGCTCGCGCCGTTTCCAGGCTTTTCCCCAGTAAATTCCTGCCCTTGTGAGCATCGCCGCCCTCCCACCGCGCCCCACTCCGGTCCTAGCAGGGCCCCGGCCCGTTTCGCCCAGCGACGGGGGTTTCATTCCTCCCGCTCCCACGCAGGGAGGCAGAGCAGGGACAACTCTTTCTTCCCCCATGCAGCTTAAATCATTTCTCCTTTCCAAATTAAAAAAAAAAAAAAGGAAAGAAAAAAAAAGAAATGAAAGAAATAAATAAAACATCCCTTGAAATAACTGGCACTTGGGCTGGGAAGAGGGGGCTGCGCTGCAGGACCGAACCAATGCCGCGAGCGCCGAGGGCAGGAGCAAGACTGGAAGGAGCCGAGCATCCCCAGCCCCAGTCAAACTAATGCAAAATACCCAGGAAGACGCAATTATTGGTATTTTCCCTCTTCTTGGTGTTTAGGGAAAGGAGCTGAGCCTCAGCCCGCACACGCACGGAACGAGCAGCCTATCCGAAAGGGCAGATCCAGCATTTATTAATCCAATTAGCGTCCCCGGGCTCCTAATCTCTCCTCTCTTCCAGCGACCGTGGTGCATCTCCGAGCACCCCGGCTGCAACCGAGCTGGTGCGGGAGGGATTAAGCCCCCGGTTGTTAGCGAGCACTGATAATTAGCGCTATTGCGGGCACTGCTTCCAAGTGACGCTAATTACAGCCCGGTGGATTTCTCGCCAAAGACGATGTGCGCAGTGACGTGCGCGCTGGCGCCAGGTGACGGGTAGGGACAGTGGGATGCCCGTGGTGACCCCACTTTGCCCATCACTTCCCTTGCCCTGGCACAGAAAAATAAAACTCCTGTCTGGGGAAAAATAGTTAAAAAAAAAAAAAAAAACTATAAAAAAATATTTACAATAAACTCCAGTAAGCCAGAATATAAACAGATAGAACTTCAAGTAAGTCCTTGATTATTATTATCATTTTTTTAATACTGATGGTCTCAAAAAACAAAACAAAACAAAAAAATAAGAGGAGGGTGGTTAGGTCACATTGAAAAACAAACAAACAAAAAATATGACTTTTGGCAGATTTCCTTAACACTTTTCCATGCACTTGGCTTTTGCTTGAATGACATGATTACAGCGCAGGGGTCTCAGAGCCCACTCCTGCTGGCAGCGCAGCCAGACGCAGGCGCCTCTGTGGGCTTTTGGGCTTTGCTTTCTATGCATTCCTACTTCCTCGCTTGATGATGGGACCTCCGTCCACGGGCAGCCCGGCACAAGGGTTCGGCTGCAGCGCTGTCGCCCGGACAAAGAGCAACGCGCCCTTCCCGAGACGGGACCCAGGGCTTTCCATTTCCCCACCGACATCCCTCTGTCCCTCCTCTGTCCCTCTGTCCCCAGGCCGCCTGCCCCGGCCGCTCCCAACCCCACACCGTTAAGGCCACTGCTGAATCCGTCCCCACCAGCCTTCTGGATTGAGCGCTCGTCTTCCTCTGGCGCTGGCGCCCAAGCAATTGGTGAGGAAGATGGTGACGATAATGATGGTGACAACAGGGGATGCTCGAGGCTTCGCCACAGGGCCGGGGGCTCGCACCTCACACCATGAACTCATTGTTCCCCAGGAGGACGAGCTGCTGGCCGGCGGCCCGGTCGGCCTCGGGGTTTCTCTTGCG
Organism: Anser anser; assembly: GCF_964211835.1. Lineage (NCBI taxonomy): Eukaryota > Metazoa > Chordata > Aves > Anseriformes > Anatidae > Anser > Anser anser. The sequence continues at coordinate 11,846,431 of NC_139730.1, forward strand.
GCCCGTGCCCCCCTCCGGTGGCTCTTTGGTTTTCGGGGGGGAGTTCTTCACACTCTTCAGTTTCTGCTTGCCCTTCTCTGGGTTGAAGGTCCCGCGGGTGGTGAACTGGGGGCGGTCGTCAGGTTGCCCCGAGGTGGGCTCGGGGGGTTCACCTGACCCCCCCGCTCGGTAGAAGGGCGATTTGGAGTACATCTGGAAGCGCTTGCGAGGCAGGTGGGGTAAGCAGGAGGTGGATGACTGAGAGGAGGAGGAGGAGGAGACGATGGAGGCATCCGCCGTGTCCACCACGTCCGGCCGCGTCCTGGGGTGCCTTCGCAGCCGGCTGGGCCCCTCTGCCTTGGTGGGACGCAGGGAGCTAAGTGCTACGCTTCGCTCTGAGGAACAGGGACCACAGGAGGGTTAATGGCCTGGATCTGGCCTTTGACAGGCACCTTGTTACTGCTCGCCCATCTCACTAACGCCAACCACGCTGCTACGTGCAGAGCAGGCAGGTTGACTGTGGAATGGCTTAACCAAAAAAAAAACAAACAGTTCCAGGGAGACTTTTACTCACCCGAACGATCGGAGATGGCTCCTTCAGAGTCAAAGTTTAGGTTTTCAGAGCTGTCAGCAGTGCCGATGGAGGCTTCGGATTCGAGCGTTTCATCATCAGAGGCACGGGGCTCGAGCGTCAGCATCTCAAACGTCAGCTCCTCCCTGTGAAAACCAATCCCGTGACCCAACAGGACTGAAAAAGGGGGGAAGGAAAACAAGAGGGACATGGAGAAGTCCTCCAGCTCATCCCAGGAACAGCACACCAACTCTGCAATGCAACCGCGCTCAAGTCATGCCCAAACTGAACCTATAGGCATCAGGCGTGGGAGTGAGCATGGCTTGAACTGAAGGCCAGACTCACTTTTCCTTCTGCAGGCTTTCGATCTGCTCAGTCAGCACCCTCTCCTCCTGCTGCATGGCTGCTTGCTGCTGCTCCGTGACGTCCATCTCCATGGCCTCCTCGCTGCTCATGGTCTCCTCAGGGACATCTGACACCGAGGGCAGGCGTACGGCGACGGGAGACGTTGGGCTGGGGTAGGTGCCGCGCCGTATGCGTCCTTTGCCCTGGAGATAAATGTTGGTGTCAAGCAAGACCCCAAACAGGATTACTTGGCAAGCCTGCAGGACATCTCAGGTGCCACCAGCTTTCTCCCCTGAGTGCTCCACTCCCAAGGAGTGGAGGAGATGGCCCCAGCCTCCACTTGCACCCCAGAGGCTTCAAATCTCATGCCCAGCTAGGAGATGTACCAGGAGCACTCAACGCACTGGGGAAGGTGGAGATGAAGCCAATGCACCTTGACCAGCTACGCATGACCCAAAAAAAGCCAAGCACATGCTGCTTCTACAAATCTGGGCGGTGTGAACAACGGTGTTGGCTTTGGATGGAAGGAAATGCGGGCATGCACATGGGGACACTGCCTGTTCTTGGGGTGCTCACCCTCCCTGGCAGGGAGGTATCACAAGACTCAACACAATGGTGCAACGGGACGGCAGGTTGAAGAGGAGGGTCTGCTAACCAGGTGGAAAATGGGAGGAAGTGCTGCATGAGAAAACTGGGTGAGGAACAGCTGGAGAGCAGCAAAAGTGAATGGTTGAGAAACATCTGTGAGCATCCTTCAAAAGTACAAGCCCCTGCAGGACACCTGTCAAATGCAGCAGTGCCAGAGCTACTGACTTCCACCTGCAGTTAAGGGAAGATTTAATGCAGCTGTGCCAGCAGCCCCCCTGTGCTGAAGAGCCCTGAGGAATCATGTATTTTTACTAGTATTAAAACTTCTGACTATGAAAATGGTCTCAAATAAGGGTATCATGGATGGAGGAATATTACACATGCAGCTGGACTCTGCTTTAACTTTGGAGGAACAGCTCCACAGACTTGCTCCACAGGGTAAAAGAAAAATGCTGGTTTTTTGATACGAAGGATGCTGTGGAGTAGCTGCCGGGGCTCACACGTTAGAAAGATTTTAATCACGACTGAGTCGTAACTGAACACAACCCATCATCCGAATTCAGGATCCTGAGATGACCAGGTCTTAGGACACCAGTGCAAGGCGGAAAACCCATCACTTGCCTCCACTCCACTCAAAAGCTGCCCTCGTCCTTCAACCGATCATATTATTTCTTAGGTGGTGAATACAGATCCCCCTTCTAGTTCTTGCTGTGCTCTGCCCTGTTCACAAGCTCATTGCAATGCATCTTCTCTTCCTATAAGGCTATCTAAGCACTGTAGCTGGGACATCTCTTGGTCTTTCTCATAACCCACATGCCCAGAACACAGTAAAAGAGAATCTTTTTTTTTTCTTCTTTGAAAGCAAAAAACTATCAGAAATGTGAGCAGGGATCTTTCTTCAAGCTACAAAGCATCCCTATACTGATGTCAATGGGACACAGCTTGTGTGGGAGGCAATGCTGAGCATTTCTCCCATCTGCAGTGTCTGTTAAGTTCTCCACCCCGTACAAATGCTGCTGCTTGGTGCTGAGACATGAGATTTGCTCCATTTTACCCTTTCATCTCCCAGTGTCGCACCTGGGAGAGCTTTCTCCAGCTGCAAAGAAGCTTCTGCGCCCCAGAGCAACGTTACTCTGATGGCAACCTCATCACGTGGGCTCCTGAGCTGAGGCACAGCCACCTGAATCCTATTAGCAAAAACCCCTGAGCTCCCAAAGATCCCCAGCACCTCGTGTATTGCCCTCCCTGCCTACGGGGTGGTCAGCAGCGAGCGGATGCTGCGGTGACGACGTACACGTGGGCTTTCAGCAAAGCCCTCTTCTCTCCCAGCTGCCACGAGTGGAAAATTTCCTGGCGGCTCGGATGTGCGTTTGCTCACAGCACAAGGGCTTGCGCCTCCGCTGCTGGCTTTCCTGCGTCAGCCGAGCGCTTGTCTGGGCTAAAATGAGGAAGGCCACACCACTTTCTGGTCTATTTAATGTGTCTGCTAAGACTGGTGTTTGCTCCAAAAGCCCCTGAGCAGAGGGCTTGCAAAACAGTGTCCAGGGTGGCATGGTTCAAACCCAGGTCTCCTTTTTCCCCAAACAATTGTGGATGCAGAAGGGTGGGGAGAAGCATCATGGGCTGAAAGTGGTGTAAAGCTCCACAAGCTTCCCTGTCATCCTAGGGCAGTGTTTGCGGTCTGTGTCTATCCTATGTCTATCATGGTCTCACTGAGGAGCGCATTGCTGCAGTGGCTCATGTTGGGATAGAGAGGTGAGGGAGGGGTGGGGACATTAGGAGCTGCTAGGTCCCCAGATTCATCCTGGGCTGTCCCAGCCATCAGGGTGCAGCTGGCCTCACATCCAGAGCCTTTTGGTGGATGCCTCGCCCTCCCCACAGCCTGCGGGATTTACCCACCATAGCCAACGCAACGCCTTCATGGCACGGTGCCTAAACGCATCCCGAGCAGAAATCGTGGATGGAAGGGAAGAGTCAAAGAAAGCTGAAGTCAGAGAAGCACAGAAACAAAAACACTAAAGAAAAACAAGATGTGAGGGCAAAAGCTGCTTTTCACGGAGCTGCATGCAGGGGCGAGGGCAGCCCTCGGGGGAGCCCGGCAGATGCGACCGCTCCTGCTCCTGGGTGGGAACCAGCTGGTCCGAGAGAGGCGCCTGCACGGGGACAAGACGGGAACGTCACGGACAATGGCCGGTGGCACGGGACTGGAATGAGCGGCGGTCACACACAATGGAGGGACGCGGCTGGCACAGAGCACCGTGCAGTTAATACATACCGGGATTGAACTGCGGGTTATGCTCATAAATCTAACTGCAATTAGTACGGGTTTCTGGATTAGAGAGGACATGAAAAGGAAAGCAGAAGGTTAGAGTGCACATGCCATCGCCCTCCAAAAGAACCATTTTTTGTTCATTTTTGTCTTTTTTTTAAACTGGGACGAGTGAGGCAGCTCTCTGCTGCATCTGCGCCAGCGCACGGCCGAGCCCCAAGCTTGGCAAAATGACTCTGGGAATTGCTTGGGCTTAGTCCCAGAAGCAGCACCCGTGGTCAGAAGTGCCTCGAGGGCAACAGCGGGCAGCTCGGCCCCGTAGCACAAACCCAGGCCGAGTCTGTCCTGATCCCACAGCCAAAAAGCCAAACGTAGCGTGTGTCGGCAGCCCGCTGGTGTGCCGGGGCGAGACGGACTCAGACCCCGCTGTCGCTCACCCCAGAAGCATGGAAGCTCGATGAGATGGTTCAGGAAGGAGCCTTGGGGGAGCTCGGTTTGGGTTTGGATAGCATTATTGAGCTCGTCTGCACCAAAAAGAGGACAAAGCAAGGCCGTGGTTATGGGTTGCTTCGGTCCAGGTCTCCCTGGTGTTTGTGCATGAGGTGACAGCAAGGTGGTTGTAAGCAGAGGGCAACCAAAGGCTTGATTCAACTTAGGACCCAATTGTTCAAGTGAGCAAAATAAAGCCTGAAATGTAACCAGGAGCCTCTGAGCTCAAGCGACTACATCTCCACGGTGCCTTCTCTCAGGCTTCTGGCAGACTTATCCCATCGCCTTTGCTGAACTCTTGTTTTTGTAAAACTCCCTGAAAACCCGGGGAGCTACCATAGGGCTGGACACAGGTCCTGTGCTGCCTGGGGTGGGATGGTTTGGCAGGTGCAAGGGGGCAGGGAGGCTGGAATAAGCAGGGGGAGGTACGGCAGGGTTGCTTTGGGTGAGAGGAGAGGACAGGAGAGAAGAGAGCATCAGAGCCAGAGGGAGGTCTGACTTTCCCTGCAGCAAGACAGAAATCCTCCGGGGCTGTGACGGACACACCATGGGAACACCCGATCTCCTCCTGGCTGCAAATTCCCTTGGAGCAGGGAAGGGGACACGAGTCTGTGAGCAGCAGGGACGGGCGCAGCATCTCACCATCGACCTGCGGATCAGGGACAGGCGGCTCTTGGCTTTGTTCTCAGCGAACTCCAGGCTGTTGATGTCCTTGAGGCGAGCCTTGTATTTGTTCATCTGCTCGATGACAATTAGTTCTACGCAGCTGGGGGGTAAAGAAAAGACAAAATTGGTGTCGGAATGGATTTTACCTGAGCTGCCCCTCCCTGGCACAAAGATCTGCCTTGCTTGAGAGCTCCAGCGTGCAAGGATGGAAAAACCCAAGGAAATTCCCTAAAAAGGGTGGTAAAGGACTTCAGATGGACCAAGGAACTTGGACTAGGGGAATTAAAGACCCCCAAGGGTTAAAGCAGAGAAACTCCTGCCCTGGGAAGGGAGGGATGGGACAAGGAAAGGAAGATGCAAACCTGTGAAAGGCAGGTTGCTTCTGAGCTGCAAATGCACGCAGACTTGTTTGCATGCAGCTGAGACAGTAACACAGCAACACAAGCTCATTTAGCTGTCTGAGCTGACTTTTTAATGCTGTTGGGATTGTGTTTGTGGAAAAACTTTCCGTGTAATAAAATTACAGGATGTGCTATAGCTGAAGTCTACAAGAGAAAGTACAATGAAATCCCTTGCTGGGACAAGTTTAGGAGATTTATTCAAACTCACTCAGAGGTAGGCAAGGGAGTCTAGCAGGAATGTTTTTGGTATTTAAGGCCAAAAAGGGTCCCACCAGGTGGGTCTCCAAGCATGTTCTGCTCTTCAACAATTTAATACACTTACTGGAGGCAAAAAACCTCTTTAAGTAGCCCAGCCCTTCGCTGGATGGTTTCCCACTACAGTTCATCTCAGATGTCTCCATTATCCATTTTTAAATCTATTTAGTGAGCCAGACTGAATTTGTGCAAGTGCTTCACTTTTTGTAAAACCTTTGCAATTATGTCAAATACCTTAAAGAAATCTAAGTACACAGTATTGCTGCCTACCAAAAAACCTCATCTTCTCCTCAAAAAACAAAACACAACCACAAACAAACAAAAAAATCCCAGCAAATTAAGTAAGAATAAAGACTTAGTTGTCTAAATAAGATTAACTACATCAGCACAAACTCCACTTATTCCTGCTAAGATCTGCTGGGCATGAAGGGTGCAGAGAGCATGTTTTAAAATCCTGGAGAGCGAGTTGATCTGCTCTGGTGGATCCTCCCTTACTTAATAATCCCCATTAACCACCGCTTGGCTGTTGAGAAAACATTAAATACTTCCTTAAGATGCAGTTAATATGCAAAGCTGTACAGTGTTTGTCATTTCCAGGCTAAAGCTCTCTATTTTTGAGCCACCTGACGGTACTAAAGGTTATTGAGTCGTAAGTGGTGACGTGGCCACAGTCACAGAGCAGGAGCTGGACCATCCCGCCCAGCGCCACATCCTTACGTGGTTGTTTTACTGATGTCCTGAACGCTCTGCAGCGGGTCCGTCGTGTCGGGGCAGCGGAGGATGCAGGGAGCGAAGACGATGGCCAAAGCATTAGCTGACATTCGGTTGGTCTCTTCCTGGAGGGCAATCCTAAAAAAAAAAAAAAAAAAAATACAAGGATTACTGGAGAAGCCAGGGATGAAGGCAGCTCCTTCGCCTCTGCCACTGGCAACGAGGAGTTGCAGCCTCCCCACTGGTCCCGTGTACCTGACGAGGTGGAAGATGAGGCGCTCCAAGGTGCTCAGATGGGTGCGGGAGAGCTGGTCGATGACCGAGTAGACTCCCCGCACCGTCTCCTTCCTCTCCTGCAGGCCTGCAGAGAACACACCACCCTTGTCACAGGCACTGCTGGAATCCTCACTGCAGCCCCTGCCACCAGTAAGACATCTCCAAGCCATGGGGGCTGCAGCAAGGGCTCTCCTCCCTCTCATTCCTCTCTCAGCAGGCTCTCTCTGCCCTCCTTGCACTTGGCACACTCTCAGACACACTGATTTCTTTTTTTTTTTTTTTTTGAAAGGGTTGTTTGTTACAGCTGGGAGCTGGAAAGTATACTGTACTGCTAAAAATGATGTTTCTACTTCTTTCTCCTGTTTAAAATGGTACATTCTTCATGCTTACTATCACCATTTAAAAGACAGACCTGGAGAGCAGGTTGAAATCTGCTGAACTCTGATGGAAATGGATGCTGCGAAACACAGGGCTGAACTGCCTGTGGCTTTGAGTAAAAATAAAACAAAACAAAACCTTACAGCAAAAAACAGACTTTGAAACAGGACAAATAAGACTGGGGCAAATCAGATGCTTTGGGACTGAAGAGCAAGCAAAGAGTTAGGCACATAAAGCAGCTGACATTTCCCTTAGGAAATGATGATCTGGAGATGATCCGTCCTTTAAAGATCATCTTATCCAATGCCTCACCATAGGCACGGACACCTCCCACAAGACCAGGTTGCCCAAAGCCCCATCCAACTTGGCCTTGAACACTTCCAGGGATGGGGGGGGGCTCCACAACTTCTTTGAGGGTGGTGAGACCTGGGAAGATGTTGCCCAGAGTGAAAAAATTCTTCCTTATACCCAGTCTAAATCTACCCTCTTTCAGTGGCAAAGGATGCTCCTTACCCATCGCCCGCAGAAACTCCTCGTACAGCTCAAAGGTCATGAGAGGGTTGGGCAAGTCTCGGAGCCACTGCTTGAAGACACTGGCAATGACGTGGATGTTGTAGTCATCTAAATTCACATTATCAATGTCTGTTCATTGGGGTTCAGCAGTGCATTGAGAAGAAGGCATAAAAACAAGAGATAATGATCAATATTAAACTGTAAGTGAAGCCAGTGTGTGGATAAGCTATACCTCTATGACAGAAAACATCCATGTGCCACCACACTGCATTCAGCAGCAGGAAATCTGGCATCTTATTTCAGCTTTACACATTAAGACTAGAGGAAAACACATTTTCCGGAGCAAGGAACCTTGGGTGGGATCAGGATTTCTTTTCTTGCTGGCACCATTTCTAAGACGGAGCTTTCCCTCAACTATATTTTTTTTTCTGCGTTGCACCCAAAAAGAACAAGCCAGTGACTCAAAAACATATTTTGGTTTGAGCACTTGGTTGGAGACGTGAAAGCAACGCTTGCTTACACCAAACCTTGCCGTGGCAGAGATTTTTCTTCTGTCTTTTTTCCCTTTTACCTGTATCGAGTCCTTGCCGCAACTCCTTGATCTTGTTGGTGGACCCTGATTTTCTGTAAATGCCCTCTGTGTACAGCCCATGCATTTCTATGTAGTTGATCAGCTTCTCCACCAGCACTGGCACAGCTCGCTCCTCACTGGTCAGCCGGGAGAGCTCCACACCGAACTGCCGAGACGAGAGCTCGGGATCATACTGATGGGGAAGAGAAAAACGCAAAAGGGCCTAAATGCCTTCCAGAAAGCAATGTGTCAATGTTCAGGCTGTTTCAACTGATCCAGGTTACCTGCAAGTCACAAGCCAAGGACGACAGGACACCCCTGGACCTTAACCTCAACCTGATGTTTTGCTATTACCAGCAGCCCCATAAATGTGCATAGTCCCAGCTTGCAACACAAAATCAGACTCTGGGCATGCACCTGAAGTCATAAACATTTGGGTTTTCTTTGTTTAACCACCACACCATGGTTACAGTGTTTTTAGCCAAATGCAGCTGGGCATGGTCCTCTTACCTCCTGCTCCTCCAGCACCATCTCCAGGAATGACTTCACTGCCCGAAGATGATGCACAAAGCAGACCTAACAAAATTTTGACACAAATACCCAGTCCCGGCAAAGGCAATGTGACACAGCACGCACTGCAATGCAGTGATGGGCAAGATGACCCTGAAACAGGTCACAGCTCCTCTTGCAACCACTCCTACACCTTTGCTTTTCCCATTCAATGTTGTCCTTTCATCAAAGAAAACATTATCAACCTCATGAGATGATGTGAGGAAGATGACCATGGTATGCTCTGCCGCAAAAACGCCCCAAGAAGCAGGTGGGGAACATCTAGTCCCAGCTACCAGCTGAAATTCATGGTCTGCTCTTCTACCAGCCCACTTGGCTGCTGAAACCACCATCAGATGTAATGCCACAAATGCTGCAGCCTACTTCACTCCAGTGGGAAGTCAAGTTAATTCAGAGACATGGACAAAGCAAGGGCAAAAGCAGTTCCACGTCCACCAAGAGAGATGAGCTCAGCATTTGCTCAAGCTCACCACTGTAAATCTGGAGAAACAGATCTACTCCGGGAGAAGGTTAGAAAGCAGTTACAAAATCAGCCATTGCCGGAAAACAAAAGACATCCTTCTTAAAGCATAATACACAGCTTGTGGCACTCTGTTGCTGAAAACAACCCAAAAAAAGTTAATCCACCAAGCACAGACAAGCCAGAGCCTTCCTACAGGAGGACCTCAAACTGCCCGAACGGAGACACTGTAAATTTATTTCCTCGTGGACTGCACAAAAACTTTGTTGTGCAGAAAAACAAACAAACAAAAAAAAACCAGGAAATGAGAAGGTTCCAAACATCTCTGAGCAACCATTTAGAGCTGCAATTATTTTTAGGTTTCATTTTTCATGGAGAGGAACGAAAAAGGACTGAAAGATCAACTTAGGCAAAACACATCAGTATCTCTTTCACAACATTTAAATAAGAAACTCATTTCAAATAGTGCTATTTTCCTGCAAAATTCCCCTATTGTCCTGCAAAAATTTCATGGCCTCAGCTCCCTTCCTGCTCCATTTCTGGGTGGGTGTCATGGAACCATGGCCAAGGTGATGGGCTCGGACTGCAGACCCAAGAGCATGAGGACCAGCCTGTGAAATAGTGGCATCTAGCAAAGCCTAAAGGTCTCCTCCCTGTAAACAGGAGGCTCGGTTGTTCAGATCTCAAATCACAGATGCAAAAGGTCTAAAAATATGCAAGGCAACGTCTTTGAAAAAATCAGTGATCTCATTAAACTTCTCAGATTTGTAGAACAAAACCTCAGAGAACCCATTCCCAACTCTTACAAAGGTGGACTGCCAGAAAGAGAGAAATTGCAGAAGAAATATTGTATCAAAGCAAATATATTCATATATACATACTTATATATATATATATATATATATACATTTTTTTTTTCAGATTATTCCTTGGGAAAAATGTAATCATAAGGCTTTATGGAGGCTGTACACCTGAGAAGCCTCTTAGGGTCTGATAAAGCTTTGCACACATTATTATCCTGCCTGCATTATTATTTTGGGGGCATATGCAGCACAAAATAAACTATTCAAAACAAAAAAAGAAAGCTTGATGACTCATTGTTAGCTGGGGCGACCTGCTGCATTCATTCACTGTCAAACATATCCTTGAATGCGGTAAACAATACTTAATTCACCTCTAATGAGCAGAGTAAGTGCTTCAGCACCATCCACCCACCCTTCTCCTCTCGCTGTCCCCATCCTCAGCTGCAGTGCCACGGCTGTTTGGGGACTGTGTGGGGAGCCCTATCAGGGAGCAGCAGGGTGAAGAACAACCTGTATTTTTGCCTTTTGTACTGGGAACAAAGGCTTCAGCCTTGCAAAACTAGGGCTGGGGGTGCTGCAGCGGGTTATGCTTCTGGCTGTGGATTGCAAGAACCCCACCGGCCACAGGGGAGCATCCTGACCTTCTAAGAATAAACATAAAACCATGGCAGCCAAAACTGCAGCACCACAGAACAAAAAAAATTGCGCACCATGAAATGCGCTGGACATTGAGAGTTCTCTGTGTAGCACCGACTCTGTTCAAAAACGTTATCTTTTTATACCAACCACATTTTGAAGTACTCGAAAGCTATAAAATGAGGCAGCTTTCAATTATTCAGCACGGTTACAAGCCAAGAACATCACTGCAAGAGGTGCTGCATGACTGGGCAGATGTCTATCTTGATGCATCTCTGTATTACTACTGAAATACAAGCAGTCACAGAAGCAGTGGCTGGAGAAACCTCCAGGGAGCTCCAGCCCAACCTTCTCTCGATGAAGGGTTATTGCCAGCATTGTACCAAGTTCTGTGCTCGTAAGTGTTTGTTAAAAAAGGCTAAAAAAGATTGGGATGACAGTCAGAGAGGTATTTAATGAGAGAAAAGGAATGAGAGAAACTTACCTTTTTGGAGCACTTGGTCGTGGTTTTAAGACAGCACTTCTTGTGACAAGCATATTTACATACTGCAACGAAGAAAAAATAGTTTTTAATAATTCAAAACTTCAGACCTCTGCACAAATGTGAATTAAGTAGCTCTTCTTAGAATTTGTGCATGTCAAAAGCATGTTGAATTTGCATTCTTCAGGGGCCAAGTCTATATTAGATTGACTCAAAAAAAAAAAAAGAAAAAGAAGCCTTTAATTTTAAAGGCCCTATATTTAAGTTCCTGAAACGTTAAAAAAACGACTTGACAGATCAACTCAGAAAATAGCCCATGAGTCACTCTGAGCTATCAGACATGCATATAACTCACAGGTTGGAAAGAGCACCTAATTTGTATTCTTCCTGCACTGGATACCAGCCTGAAACACCACAGGGCTGATATTTTCAACCTAATAAGAGAATCATTGAAAAAATTAAAATTAAAAAAAAATGTCTCAACCTTGCCTGTTCCTCCTCCACTTTCCTGGGCTCCCCAAAAGTTCAAGTACCCAGAGGTCAAATGGTCTAAGTCCAATGAACTTGTGATGGTCACGAGACTCACAGCATCCATCCCACAGGCTGAAGCCATGGGGTACGTTTGCCATACCTGCCACAGACTCTCTTTACCATCCCTTCTGAAAGCACAACTTAAACATGGTTTGAACAGTTTGAAGACTTGGGTTAATATCCGTAATGCAAAGCTCCCACGCACAGAACTAACCATAATGTAGGTTCTGGAAGGAATGCCAGCATGAACTTACCAGTGGACTTCAGAAATCCTTAAGGTTTGTCTCAAAAGCTATTCTAATGTGAAAAATCCCAAATATTTGAGAGTGGGGTTACAGGAAACAGTAGCAAACACCTTTCAGAGCCCAGAACCCCAAGACTGTAACAGAAACTCATGAAAAAAAGCCAAATGGAGCATGCTTACATTTACAAACAGAAGCCCTGTCCATTATCCAGATCAAGGAAGAACAATATTCACAGTAGGTGGGGATGCTGTACTGGGTCGCCTTAAAAATGTGCCCATTGTGCTCTTCCACCTGCAATGAAAAAGATTCAGTGGTGAGAAAAAGAGCTGGATGCAGAGTCTGCTGCAAAACAGGGAGCCCGACATGGCCTGCTCTCCAATGTGGGCTTTTACATAGAACCAGCCTGCTATTTGTGTTTCCTTTTTGGACCAATAACCCTGTGGACAGCTCAGACAGAAATCCTGCCTGCATAGGAAACAAACCTTCCTGTAAGCAGGTTAGAAAACAGCTGCATTTGACTGTGGTTGACAGGTCAACCTCTCCATGTTGAAAGGCACTTCTGTGCATCCACTGCCCCTTTTTGCTCTGCATCTTTCCCAGTGCTATTATATCCTTTAGGACAAAAACCTCTATCAGAGATGTAAGATACGTGCTAAGTTTACGAAGTAACCCAGAGCAACACTTTCTGCTTCATTCCCAGTTCTTCTATAATAATTCCTGACATTATATTTACTGTCTTGACTGATGTGGGACATGTTTCCAGAGAACAACCTATAGCAGTCCTTGATATGAACAGAAATGCTGATTTACAGGCTCTTGTTTTTGCCTACAGCCATTCGCAAGCAAACTAAATTCACCTTGTCCATCTTTCTAGCACATCTTTTCAAGACTGCATGTGCACTGGGGTGGGATGTTCAGATCTCACCATAGGATATGTCATGAGCACGTCTCTTATCACTTGTAATTCTGGCCAAAAGGACATTAATTCTTTAATGCACAGGCCCAGAGTGCTCAACTCACCACATCCGCTTCTTTTTTCCTTCTCTTTTTTCGTTCCGTTTTTGGCACCTGGTGTTAAAAAGAGAGTCAAGCGTATTTATGGGCAATTCCCACAAGTAAAGCCTGCAAAGGTCCCATATCTAACTTTTTCTACCTCTTTCCAGCCCCATCCTCCAGTGCACCTGCGGCCCCATGAAATCCACTCCAAGAAATGCTCCTACTGCAACCAGCCGCCCGGTGTTCAGAAATCCCCTGGCCAACTGTCTCCGTCTCCATCTCAGAGCTGGGATTAGCTGCTGCTCTGGCTCCAAGTCCAGCACCTGTGACCTAAAGCTCTCTGATCTCAGGCAAGACACTCAAGGGCACAGCACTGCAGCTGGAGCTGATGCTCAGCCTGCTCAGAAGAAATCCTGTGCAGAGAGCCTGGGGAGGACTTGCAGCAGAAGAGCTGGAGAACGGGATATTTGCTTTCCCTGTTCACAAGAAACACCATCTCCCAAGCCCAGCCTGAGACCCAGGGGTGGTCCCTGCAGACAGCAGGGAGAAGAAAGCAAGGAGCTCAGGTTTGTAACAGACAGTGCGAGCTCCGACTGCTTGACCAACTGCACCTAGACCCTGAGGACAGTCACTACCATGTAGCCTGCTCCTGCCACCAGACCAAGAGCGATGCATGTGGTCACTTGGGAAAAGCTCAAGAGACTAGGAAAGCACAACATCTCATAGAAAAACAAGACGATGCTTTCACACATCCCTCAAAGACGGGAGCTGCCTTTCCAACCATCCACAGATGGTTGCAGATTTGCCCTGGAGACAAAGTTCACATATTGGCAGTGGCCAAGACCCAGCTCAACCCAGATGTGAGCTCAGGCTTGCTGAGCTCAGTGAAACACAACCAATGACTCACTCCTCTTGTGCTGGCTTATGTTGTCCACCCCAGCTTACAAAAGGAGAGAAGACAACAGACTTCAAGGTGTCTGCACAGAGCACAGCCCCACAGAAAGAGAGCTCAAAATCTTCAAGGACCTTGAGAAAATGCTGGCTACCTTCACTGCGGTGTAGTCCAGGGGTTTGTACTCTATCATATATTCGTCCAGGAAGACTTTGAAGGTATTGACCCAGACTTTCACTGGAGACTCACTCCAGTCCCTCTGTTCAAGCCTCATGGTCTTCTCAAGGATCTGCTCGAATAAGGCGTACAGGTCCTTATAGCGGATGCTTTTCCCATCATCCATCTTTTATAGAAACAGAAGCAAAAAGAAAAAGGATTTTTATACACATTAGACTGCCTCTTCTGCTCCAGACAATTATTTTAGTTTGACTGGCTTCCAACTGCTTGGGGAAAATACAATTATGATTAAAAGACAGAAAAAAAATATTTAATGGAGAGTTCTTCGTGACCTTTGTCAGGGTGGCTTCTCAGCGCACAGAGCATACGGACAGAAATCTAGGCAGCTGCTGTAAGCCAAAAAAAATGACAGATCAAATATTACCACAGAGGGAACTTTTCACGCAATCTGGACAATGAAATGGCTTGGCTCAGCAATCACTGCTAGGATTCGGAGCAGCAGAAGAGCAGAGCAGCACATTCCTCAGATGTTCACAACTCACAACTTTAACCCACAGGTTTCCAGACAAGTTGGGTGTCAAACGGGAGTTTATTGACTTACTGTCATCTCCCTTTGACTGAGAGCAAGCTGTACGGAAGGGACTAGAAATCTCTTCTCAAAGTATACTGAGAGCTGGCTAATGAAGAAGCATTAGTCCAAGTTTACAGCTTTGTGGGACTGAATACAAAGGAAAAGCATCTTCCCTTTGGGATAAGGAGATCAGGAATAAGGCTCAGCAACACCTCTACCACCAGGACTCACAGCATCTCATTTCTCCTGGAGGTGGAAGTTCCCACCTGCTGTCCAGGCACTTACCGCTAACGCTGAGGAGTAAAAGCTGAAGATGTTTTGTCGGAATTCCTTCAGCGCTTTCTTGAACACTACATCCACCAGCGTGTCCTTCTTGCTGTCCTCATTATCCAGCTCATTCATCTGGGAAGAAACCAAAGGGTGTTATGCACCGATGTGACTGTGGTGTGGCAGAGCACTGCATTAGGTGGAGCACTACTAAATGAGCAGCTGCTCCACCACGGGCAGGTGATGTTAATAACTACGTGTGTCTACAAGGCAGTTTCTCCTGCATGCAAACTTAGCACGTAAAAACATGAATGCTTCCCTGGAGCCTTCAGCTTCCGCCCTCTTGGGTCACCCATTTCTGATGCCACCGGGGCTGCTCAAAGCAGTGGAAGTACCAAAGCTACTGTGCTCCCATAAAACGACCGTGCTGTGCGTGCACAATGCACCCATCTTCTCTCCCAAGCCTGCCCTGGTGCACACTGTGCACTCTTCGCAGTTTTGGGAGTGCAACTAAAGCTCTCCCCTAGGTGGATTATAAGTTTCACCTTGCTGCCTTCAAGATAATACTGTTTTGTTGTCTCCATCCGCTCCCTGATGATTTAGCTGGAGCGGCAATGACAGGCATTACCTTTTTCAGGAGAAACTCATCCATGCTCTTCAGGTCGCTAGCACTGGTTATGATCTGCAGGGAGTCATTCTGCCATTGCACGGGCTCCAGAGCCACGTTGCTGATTTTGACGCTGCGCTTGCGTTTCACTTTGGGAGAGGGCTCCTTGTTCTCCTTAAATTCCCTCCGGTAGATTCCTGACAGCTCAGGACTCCGCGGGGGTGTCAGATGGTGAGGACCCAACTCTACGGGTGGTAATTAATAAAGAAGAAAACGAACAAAATGCAGATTAGTTAACTTGCTCTCTGCCTGACCAAAAATGCTGTAGCAATGTTTGTTTGGTATTTGATTTCACTGAAGCTCTGCAATATGTTTTGCTTTTCAGCATCTCCTGAATTAGGTGAGATAAAGCTGTAAGCAATAAAAATGCTTTTCTCCATGCTCCATGCATGGCATGAAAGAGAAGTAGGGTTTGTTCTCAGGTAATAATAAAATTCTGTGGCTCCAGATGAATTCTCAGTAAGTAAAAAATCTAGGGTCATCTCCCAGAGCTGCACTGGCAGCAAGACGGGAAGGTAGCACAACGGAAAAATAGTCCTGTCACTAAAATAAGGGGACAGGCTTCAGAATAAACCTGCAGAGGAGAAAAGTACTGTGCAGTGCTTATAGGAAGATTAAATGTCACTTCTCCATTGGTTACTTCCTCTATCAAGAGGGGAAACATCTGTTGGTGTCCAGACAGCTGCCTGGAGGATTAGCTCCACACTGGAAGATGGAAGGTGCTGGTGACAGCACACAGCTGGCTTCAGAGGGTCATGTAGAAGAGTTTGTCCTCTGTCCTTGTCCCCTGCCTCCCAGAACAAAGTGACAATCCCTACCTGTAAAATTTCATAGAAATTTTGAAAGAAATAGTATTTGTTTGGTTTGCCGCATACTATCTTTTCTGAATGTTTTCTGAATTCCTTCAGATGCATTTTGTGCCATAGAATCTAACTTCCTTGCTGCTGTTTCGTGTTCGTGTCACCCATGAAGGCAAGAGAAGTGAACCAGCTCGTCATTTCTATTTGTGCAGTTTTCCAACTCATTCTCCTACACCATCCTCAGCTAGGTATACCTACCTGTAGCTACCATACAATCATACATGATATTCTAATTTACAGGTATCCTAACCCTACAGATAAATGAACTTATCAGTTCTGCATCTTAACCCAAGCCACCCTACATGGGGCTACACTTAAAGGTAGTGCAAAGCCAGGCTTAAAACAGCTACACGTTTTATCCCTGCCATGACAGCAAATGCAATTTCTCTGCCCCTTACAACACATGTGATCCTGCTGCGTGCTCGCCCAGCACTCACCTTCACCAAGCTGCAAGCCAGAAATCACCTCTCTGTTGGGTGCTTCTTGCTCCGCGTACAGCTCCAGCAGCTCAGACTGTGTAGCAAGCTTCTCCCGAGGGGTCTTCTTCTCCCCCTGCTTTCCCTTCACCCAAAATCTCATCTTGGCTCGTTGAGGCCTGGAAATAATTTGTGGAAAGAACTGCCTTAACTGGGAAAGTGTCCTTCAAGCCAAAACCACCTGAAGTCTCCCAGAACTTCATGTCCTTTTAGGAGGAGCTAAATGTGTACAACTGCTTACAGGAAAACCAGGCTATTTGTCCCCAGGAAATGCAGGAAACTCCAAGTTTCATGTATGCTGTTGGATGGTTTGGGATGGGATGCCTGGCATATGGCTTCAAAACTTTGTTGTGACATGAACTTTATCGCCCCTTCTAACTGGGTGTGTTCGTGGTCACATATGAAGAGATGTGACGAGTAACTCATTCTGATTTTCGCTGGTTGAGCCAAAACCACCAAGCTGGAGACTAGTGCAGCTCAGCAGTGTGAAGGAAATCAAAAAGGGCTCGGGGTGGACTCGTCCCCCAGCTCCAGCCACGTTCCATACCTCCCGTCTGGGGCCAGGGTCTTCTGCGCGGCCGCCAGCTTCCCGATCTCCCCCTGAGACATGGTTTTATGGAGTTTTGTTTGGCCTTCCCCAGAGGTGAACCGCTGCACCGTCTGTAACAATTCAAGGACGAATCATTCAAAAATGAGACAGTTCTTGGAATTCCAGAACTCTTTAAGCAAAAATTAGACATTTCACCTGTTACGAATGAAATCTTTATTTCTATCTGCCTACGGGTAAAAATCTATGTCCCTGTCGAGCTAGCTGCAGCTCCTGCAACTACAGAAATATTTTAATGGCTTCTAAAACAGAAGGACATTTCTCTTACTCCAATTCTATCTCGAGGTCCAACCTTCTTCCTCCTTTAGCAACAAATGCTGGAAGTCGGTGTGCACTGAGCCATAGGCCCTCATCACCAAGCACGCAGAACTGCTCAGCCACCTTGCTCTGGGCAGCCTGGCTCTCTGGCCAAGAAGAGCCCCGTTAGCCGCAATCGTTAGCCACACTTAAGTGATTTGTGGTGTTCCCCACTTCAACCTTGTGCCTGCCATCAGCCTCCGTTGGAGACTTTGCAGAAGGAAAAAAAATAAATCTTTGTGCCAAGGACACATTAAAATGTACCCTTATGAAATAAGAGATTAAGCAGCTTTAATACAAAGGCTCTCTGCCTTTGTCACCTCTTTAAATGCCCCCAGCTCATTTTTAAGGGTGACAGGAATTTGCAATAATCAGATGTTAACAGGGTTCCATGAATAATAATATCTACTAAGTTCTAAAAATGTGGGTTTAAATTATTCTGCGTTATACAATGATAAGTTTTGCACCATTTCTATTATCTTGCACTCGGTAGGAAACAAGGCAAGCGATGGTGCTTTCCTCCTCTCCCCAGAGGCCGCAGAGGCCACAGCCATGACGCTGTATTTTAATGACTGGCAGTTGCTATCCAAAAAGCATGTCCCAAGAGGCAGCAAAAATGGAGATGTTACCTTAGTCCCTCTCTTGTCACACGCTCACAAAGCCTCCACCACTGTGTTATATGAGCAATGTTTTTTATCTTGGGAAATATTACTAAAATCTCTCTTTGTTTACCCAGCATGGAGGAGGAAGCCATCCAAAGGCAGCCTGGCAGCGTGCAGCCCAGAAATATTCTTGCCATATATATATATATATTAATACATTTTGGCTCTTGAAGGAGAGCCTTTCAGCACAATGAAAGCAGGGAGTCAGGCTGTATGAAATGATTTGGGAGATCTCTTCTTCAGCTTTCCCTTCACATAGATGTTTCAGCTGAATGCACCGTGCTTTTAAGCATTTCCTTTTCACCAAAAAAAACATTTCACATAAAATTCAATAAATTATGGGCTGCAGGGCAGTCACATTTACCACACTTACTCTCCCATTCTTTATTTTTCACCCCTGTACTAACCTCCCTGCCAGCCAGAAGATGGCAGCACACAAGGCAAAACTGCCACTGCAAAAGAAAAAGCTGCTTTCATCATAGGTTTTTTTGTTCCTGTTGTTCTTACATTTAGGTGATGATTACATATAAATTGCGGAGACTTGCAAGGGAAAAAAGGACCTCAAAACCCATGAAGGTGATTTCCATCCAGTGACCCTATTAAAATATTTGCCCCCATGATATAACATCTGTAATGCACTTTTTAAACAAAACTGAAGAGTTTTTTTTTCTTATTATTATTAATCAAAACATGATACAAATCCTGTTCTTCATCAAGGGGATATATCCGTGAGCCAAGGACCAAAGTTAAAATGACCTGGGGTAATTAAATAACTAAGGAATAACTGGATGCCAAATAATACAAGCAATGAAGTACTTGAATATAGAGGCGTAATGGACATTGTGATTGCTCTGTGCAGGCGATTCGGCGTGTTTTCCTGGAATTGCCTTGGCTTGTCTGAGAGATAAGGGGACGCATTTCAGGGCAGAGAGGGGAAAAAGACTCTGTGAAATTCTGTTGAAAAGGGCTTTTTGTAAAGCAAAACGCAGCACGGACATCACTGCCCACTGGATGTTAACGGATAGGGTCTGAAAACGGTCCTCATCTTTACCAGTGTGGAATAAAACTGTGGAGAAGAAATGCTCCCTGACATCAGAGCATATGACAGGATGCAAGTGGCGTACAGCCTTGTCGTTAAGATTAAAGATAAGGCTTTGGACTTACTTTCATCCCATGTAGACGCCTCAGAGACCGCATGCCTCTCTCTGAAGGCAGGCTTTGTGGGGAGATGAGACTTCCTACCAGACCTCACCTCCCCATCACCCTCTGGCCATTACCACTACAATCTCTCCCTGCTCTGCCCCTATTTTTGATCTATTATAGATTAGTGTTTCTTCTGCTACCACTGCAAATTCTCCAGGCTTTGAAAGAAGGACTGAAGGCATTTTTGGCACGAGACCCTTCTGTTTGAGGGACTCCTCCAAGAAGTTGTGAAGGGCAAGGTCCTCAGCTGGATGGGAAACTTTCTCAGCTCCCAAGACAAGCCCTCTTCCATGCAGGGAACACCACAAAGCACCATGTGCGTGCAAACCGCGATATCCAGGGGGTCCGTACTCATCCCATAGAGCAAAAGGGGACCATTTTTTTTTTTTTTAACTCTGAAAGAACAACCTCTATTTTGCTTGCCCATGCTAGAAAGAGGCCAAGCGAGATGACTTGTCCCAGCAGGCAGCAGTGCTACGTGCTGTGTTGAAGGGCTTCCTAAAGTGCAACGCTCCCTCTGAACAGCTGAGGACAAGAGCTCTTCTTCCATGGCTGGCTCTTCAGGGATGCTTGGGATCAGCTGGTGACAAATGACAGAGATACTCAGACTGCTGTTTGTCAATTCATGGCTTTAGTACGGACGTTGGAGCAAAATATATCACTGCTTCAATATCCAGGGCCCTCTCTAAGAGGCTCTGCTGAAGGGAAATATATGCGGAAGGTATTTCTGGTCTGGTTTCTTTAACCAAGGCTTTCTTTCTATCTGCTGGAGGGAAGTTCTCCAGGCGTAGGTGCAAAACACAATTGGTATTAATATGCACTGACCACAGCCAGAAGCTATTCCTCCCACTTGTACTTGTCTCACGGCAAGGCAGGTATATCCTTGGCCAAAAAACTCAAGCAACCTTTGAAGGCTTGGTCTCGTCAGGAAGCCCTTTATCCTTAAAGACACCTTGGCTCTTTGCAGATAACTGTACCTTAAGCAGCCAGCTTGTATACTGGTGCACCTTGGACTTCAGCTCTGGCTGAAGATGCTCTGGGCTACCCTGCACTTAGGTCAGGAGCATCAGTCTCTGGTGGCCCCACACGTACCAGCTGGTGACACTCAACCATTGACTTAGTGGTCGTGAAACCAATGGGTAAAACAGCCGGGTTCGCACCAGCGAGGAGTCTCATCACATGCTTAACTTCACAAAGTCACACTTGATCTTTGTTGTGTATCCAGCAGCCCTCGGCCATTGGGCAGCACATCAAAAGGGGCTTTTTGGAAAGTTGTAGCTGGGGGCAGGAACCCTATGAATAAACTATTCACTAGGAGGGCAACCAGCCTGCGCGTGACAACTGCCTGGTGCGTCTTCATGTGAGCATCACAAGACATGAGGGATATGGCTACACACACATTCACCTACTTGAACCCAAACCAACATGCACCAGTACTGCCCTGTTATAGGCTGCTTCATCATTTGCAACACCCGAGCAGGCTCTGCTAATAAATATGAATAAGCAGCTGGATTTTGCTGCTTTAAAGAGCTCTGCCCTACGGGTGTGGCGATCCTGACACAAAGAAGCCACAAGCCAAAGAGCTGGTCCCAAACCTGCAATACAGAATACAGACGGAAACACTGTACATGTGGTCAAGACATACAGACATACGATACCACTGGGCACACAACTTTACGAGCAGCGTTTGCTAGAAAGCAGAACTCAACCGCACAAGGGGTTGCGTCAAGGCGAAACCGCTGGCTAAGCCTGACCACCAGTTAGAGCTAGTGATGGAGCGCAGAGAAGAGGGATACAGGAGGAGAGACGATACAGTTGGCACCTACTACTACTTGCATGCAGTGAGAGCTGTTGAACAAAGTGAGCAGAGGCCCAGGAGCATCTCTAATGAGTGGGATGAGCCAGGTCCCTCCCAAGGATGGAGTTTCCCAAGCGTTAGCCCAGCACCTTTTGCGTCTCAGCAGAGATTGCCAGTGGAAAAGACTTCTACAGCTAAAAGACTAGGGCTTTGTAACAGGGTAGCCTCCAGGAACACAGCATGGCAAAGCCCAGGACTCTCGCCACGCTTTTGAGCTGCTCCTTCCAGCATTTCCAGGGACCAGGTCCATGTGCCATTAGACCAGGAAGCGAGACTGCGGCAGAAGGAAGTCCAGATGAAAATGCTGGCATTTTGCATCAATCAAGGAAAAGTTTGTTGCCTTCTTGCCAAGGCTCCCTCGGGCTCCTGGCTGCACGCACCGAGCATTTACAGAGGGACACTCCGGGCAAGCGCGGCTTTCCTACAGGTCCGCAGGTGGATTTGGACCTACACCTCCAGATTTGGCTTCCTGTTCCTCCCTATCTATCTTTTTTCCCATCTTAATGGAGAGTCTTTGGTTCTTTAGTGTAAGGAAGTTGAACATTTTCTTTCTCATTGTGTCTTCAAATGCGTGCCTCAAGTGAATGTAAAGGTGCAGGATAGGAGGCACTGCATTTTCATGTGCAAGTTTATTTAAGCTGACTTCTCGTCAAATAGGGGACAAAAAATAAAAGCTGGTCCTGATATTACTCCTCTGTAAAATTCTCCCTTTCCTGTTATAAAAACAGGGAGATGAACTAAAGCACAGCCAAGTGAGTTCAGTTCAAAGAGCCACGTCTTTCAACCATGTTTCTGCCAGACAGCACTTGAAGTATTCCTGGCTCAAAACCCTTGAAAATTTATCATGAGTAACCTTAAAAATTCAGGGAATTTGTGAAACTCTGCCCCTTCCCAGTGAGGAAAAACGTGTTGTTTATAATAAAAACTGCTAACAGAAAAGTCATGAAAAGCCCTCCTTAGCCATCTGACTTTCTTGCAAAGGCAGATTTTAGGATCACACGAGGTATTTGCTGGATCTGTGGCAATGTGAGCACTTATGGCACAAGACACTGCCTTGGGTTTATCCGCACATCTACGTGGACACCTCTGCCACCTCCTGCCGCAGAAAAACTGGGAGAGAGGTGGAAGTCACTGTCCTCTTCCACTCCTGAAACCTCTCAGTTCATGGTTTTCTGAACACAGCTTATCCAGGCTGCCATCTCTCCTGAACAAAACCACTAACATGCTTTTTCTCTTTTTTTTTTTAAATCACGCTATGTTTTATTGCCCAATTTACAGGTTTTTGTTTCTCAAAGACAATATCTGCCAGTATTACTCCAATAATTGAGGACTGAATAATCATCAGATACCCTAGGTAAGGATACCAAATCAAAAGTTATAGGAGGTGCAAGGTTCATATTGTTTTCTTTGTTCTCTGTTACTTTTTTGTCCAGTGTTTGCCTTGATCTTTTCTATGCATTTCTGTAGATAATTTTGCTAGAGCCAAAGGATCCTAGTGGGACTTTGTAATGGAGGTAATCCTAGTTAAAAATCCTAGTTAAAAAAACAAACAAGGTAGCTGTGCGATGAGTTGCAATGCTACATAAAACCTATGGAAACCATGGAAGCTACTCTCAAATCATGCCAGCAAACATCCCCATGGCTGACAGAAATTCAAATAATTTCCCTTTATGTTTTGTACTCATTTCTGCTGTGTTCTCTGAGTTTACCCATCTACAACATCCGTGTGAGTGGGAGAAGAAGCAGTGTAGGATCCGTGCAGCTAAGGTTAGCAAAGAAATGCTCCCGCAGATCTGCTTGCTCCCTTTTTTTTTCCAGCCCCAACAAGTTGGAAAATTACCATTTCGGAGTCACTGTAACAGGCCTGCCCGAGCCGGGCTGCAGGCCCTGTCTCAGGATGAGGAGGTTGGTCAGAGGAGAGAAGGAACTCAAAATTGCCATCGTAATCATCTTCCTCCGTATCCCCCTCCCCATCAGCAAAAGTACCTCTAGTCAAGAAATCGGAGCGCGTCCGCGCCATGCGGGCTTTCTTTTTATGGGTCGGTCTGGGAACCTGCTTGACCAAATGATAAAACATAACAACAACAAAAAAAAAGGTTTTAAAAATAAAAGGAGATTCTATAAAAGGAGATTCTACCAGTGTTTGGCATCACAGCGTAGCTCAAGTACAGCCTTACAACATCGCTGAGTAACACTGCACTCCACAGAGGACACACACTATTACATGTAGTGCAAAAACAACCAGGAAAACAAAAGCCAAGACAGCACAGAGAAAATGGGACAATAATGGATGTTACTAAAATGGACATTAAAGCAAACAAGACAAGACTGCGTACTACAGTGTTTGCCATCAGGACTGCAAGATCCTTTTCATCCAGAGCAATTCTGTGCTGCTATCCATAAATGCTATGGGGGCTTTTTTCAAGACAAGGTGTGAAAGTTGCCTTAGTGTGACATCCCCCCCATCCCCAAGAACCCTGTGCAACCCTTGTGCTTTATACTTCTCCAAAGCACTTGAGGGAAAGCTGGCAGAATAAAGGTTTGGGATTTTTTTCCCCTTTTCAATTAAAAGAGAAAATAAGAAAGCTGCAACTTACCTCCCCTCTGCCAGACCCAGGCATCTTAAATGGCTTCCTAGTTAGCTCACCCTTGGGAAGGCATTGATGACTTGCTTCCCTGCTGAAAGGCAACAAAACAGAGATGTTTCATTTTCTCTAAAAGCTTTCCCACTGCGCCAGCCCAGCTCTCAGCAACGCAGAAGTATGCAGCCCAAGCAATCAAGAACAAATCACTGTTTGAGGTCACAGGTTTTCAGAACTGCTTCAAATTCTTCAGGATTTGACTTAATACCAAAGGACAAGAAGATATGAATTTCTTTTTGCCAGAGCTGCACTCTACCCTTCATGGTGGTTACTGATGGTATCTTTCCAGTTCTGTACTCTGAAATGTGATTGCTCTGTTGCAGCATTAAAATTTTTTAAGTTCCGGGCAAACTAAAGATGAGGATTTTTGATATATTTTTCCTTTTCCTCTTGCTTGTTCTGTGCATGAACAAGCCAGGAAAAGAAACTGAAAGGAGCGTGGGGAGAAGACTGTTCTCAAATACTCACTTTCAAAGCAATTCTCCAGGACCTCCTGCAGATTTCAACTAAACTGGCTCAGAAGGAGAGCATCCTCACTTTGCATCTAACACAGCATTCAAAAACATTCCCATTTAACTTGCTCTTTGCTCAGCTCACTCTTTCTGCCATCATTTCTGAACAAAACTCTACCATGCCCATGAGTGAGGGCTCCATAAAGCCCTTCACTGCCTTCCTGCTCATGGGATGCTGCTGGCTCTATTGGGGACAAAGGAGTATTTTCATCGACTGTTAAAGACTGCTAAACCCATTATATGTATAACTTTTTATGCAAGTGATACAGTGGCAAAGTGCATCCACATCCTAAACTCCCTTTGGACAGTTGCTGCTTTTTCTCAGCAATTGTATAATCACCTTTGCTGATTATTTTAATTCTACAATTACCAAGAAAAATCCTGAAATATTCTGACTTGTCTAGTCATTCCTGCTCTGGCCACCCAAAAATGCTTTGTTGTTTTTTTTTTTTTCCTCTTAATTTTTTACCTTTCAAAAGAAACCCGTATCACTGTTCATACTTAGGGTAAATGAAACAAGTGTCAACTCTCTCTTGCTATTAACGCCTTTCACCTGCTAATAGCTATGAATATCTCCCCTGGCTTATATAATGCCCAACACACAGGAAACTTAGAAATAGCATTTCAAGCTCTTTTTCTTTGTCCCCTGATTTCTGCCCACTCACTGCTTTAAGATCATAAAACCTGACACTGGTCTGTTTCAATAGTTGGGTTGTTTTTTTTCAATCTCCAGAAACCACATTCTGCCAGAGACTATTTTACCCAACAAAGGCCTACACGGAAAGCCCATCATATTTTTACTCACTGGAGGCCGAAGGGATTATCTTTCGGTGTGAAGAACAGGGTGCTTGCCCTCGTCTCCTCGGTGGCCTGGTGTGGCACTCGGGGCTGCCGGAGGCGCTCTGTCCTAGAGAAGGGGCTGCCCGGGACATCCCTGGGGTCCGGAGCCAGCCTGGAGCTGCAACGTGACTCCAGCGCCGTCCCCGCCGGACCCTCCCTTCGCTCCATGAACATGCTGACAGGTCTGTCTTTGGCAGCACCATGGGCTGGAGAGCCTCCCCTGTTCCCAACGGTGAGACCTTTGATGTCCACTGATGAGGTTGGCGTTCCAGCTGTGGTTGTGCCCTGGGGGTGCAGGATGAGGGCTGACTGAGGCCGGCTGTCTGGTTTTTTGGATGGTTTCAAAGTGGGGTCCTTCGTTCTGCTCAGCTCAGCCCTCTGCAAAGCCTCCACACGGCCTTGCTTCTCAAGCTGCTCGAAGGCTTTGCGCTGTCTCTCCAGAATTTCCTTCTGCTGACGGATCTGCTCCATCATCTCCCTCTCATTTTGCAGCTGAAGTTGCTTTTGTCGCTCTTCCTTCTCCACATTGAGCTTCTCCAGTCTCTTGATGACGGAGTCTGGAGAATGGGTCTGTGTCGCAGCAGCTGTCCCACGTTCCTCTCTCTTGGCAGAAGACTTTTCTCCTTCCTCCCTTCCCAAGGCTTTGCCCTGGTCTTGCTCAGAGTCCTTCCTGATCTCTGAGAACGTAACTGTTTTCTCCTCTCTTTCCACTGCTTTATTCCTCAAGTTATTCTCCACCAGTGACTGCTTTACCTTCATGTTGTCCTGTGGTGGAATGTAGAAAGTAGGTAGGTTACTAGAAAGGAAAGTTTCTCTTGGATGCATCTTGTATTGGTAATTCTGGGGGTCACAGACCACATGCTCCTTTGCAGTGTGGTTATCGGGCAGCTCAGAGTCTGAAAGCATCCTTCTGCAACTGGATAAATTGCTGTTCACATCAGCTGTGCAGAAAGACTTGTCCTGCAGATTGGGCTGGGGACTGCTAGGCACGGAGTCCTGAGTCTCAGGGGAAAACGACTGCACATCTTGCTCATCTAAAACTAAGGAAACGAGTTTACTTGGGGTATCTTCACAGCTTAACATCTCTAAGCTCCCTTGAGAGCTTTCACTCTCCGGGGTTCCCTGAGGGGAATGAAGTGCCTCTGATACCAGCTCGGTAGACCACCGTCGCTCTTCTGAAGGCGACAGCCCTCCGGTGGACCGGACCTTAAGCAATTCCAAGCTGAATTTTGCCTGTTCCAGCTCACGCATTCTCCGGCTTTCCCTTTTTGCACGAACGACTTTCTTCTGGTTAAGATCCTCCAGTGACTTGGGTCTCTCTCTCACAATTACTTCCTCTTCAGTGTCCATACCACTCTGGCTACTGGCTCTCTCGTGCCTTTTGTACAATAAATTTGCAGAAGTGTCCAGTGGATCCACATGATTCACCCGATTATTCTCCATCAGTGATTTATGTTCCTCTACAGCTCTCACTCTCTCTTCAAACGAGCCATCCTCCCACTTGGATGGGTCAGAGCCCTTAATTTCCAAAGCACCATCTGCCTCCAGTCCATCCTCTTCGCTAATTGACAGGCCATTCTCCAGCTGCATCTCTTTTAACCTCTGCTCTTTCAAAGCTCTAAACCTGCAAGAAAGCAGAAAAGCAGTACATTGTAACCCCGTGCCCATTCACATTGTTCCAAGGCACCACACTGGAGGCATCTCATCACCATCATCTCACCACCATCAGCATCTCGAAAAATCCTCCTCGCCAGTCAGGTGCAAGATGACGCAAGTTCATGGTCAATGCACCAAGTGCACTTTCAGTCTTCTCTTTTGCAATCTCAGCTACTCAAGAATTGCACCAACACACCTGAAAGCTTCTCCTGTGCCAATGACAGCAGTTCCAGACTTCATCCCTGGTGTAGACAGTTTGTAAGCCAGGAAACCGTAACACATTGCATCACCTTGGCTTCCTCATCTTCACCATCATGCCTGGGATGCCTCTGGCACAGCTAACAGGCACTCATACCCTGCACTAAGAACTATTTCCAGCTCCCAATTCTTTGTCAGTCATTCCACACCTTACAGGCAGTGCTTCCTGAGAGTGAACCAAGACCTGCCCTACAGCCAGCGAGCCAAGGCATGGCTGCAAATGTTTTTCTCCTCACAGCAGCTGGCTCGAGTAACTCCTGTCCCTGCTTCTGCCCTCACCCCACTTGCTGACTGATTGTCTGTGAGACAGTGCAGCAACCAGATTGGCAGCCAATCTGAGTTAAAAATAGGCTACTTAAACTGGTGCTGCTGCCAAGAAAAAAAACAACTCACAAGTATTTATGTCCTCGGCTTTCTACTGCCTACGTGCTCTAACCTGAAATAGGCTCTGCTTATTCTTAGAGTAGGATGTGCAGCTAACTGAACTCCTCTGTTAGAAAGCGTGGACAAGTGAAGGATCAGGGCAGGTCAGGACAGTGTCAACGATGCTATGAAGGGACACCATCATCTGTAAGTTACAGTGGTCTCAGCAGTGCCAGAATTCACATCAACCATACTTCTCCCCATTGGGCACTATCAGAAAGCACTTCTTTACTTTTCTTTATTCATTTATTTTAAGATCAATGTTACCTTTGTCGTGCTAGATATCCTCTGCATGCTGCTTGCAAACTGATGATTTTGCTTCTGCTGACTCTGTAAAGCCGCTTTGCGCAGTGCCCTCGCCAGGCTGCCTGGATGCTGGTGGCTGCATCGTGCCTCCGCTTCGAGTGCTCCCGCCAGCAGCTCTGGATGAGGTGAGCAGCAAACTGCATCTGCAGAAACCTCCGCCTCTCCACGAAGCCTCGCCAGTGGGTCTGGAGCACAACTGCGGCTTTGCTGAGTACCAGGGGGTCTGGGGAAGGTTCGCCTTGCTTTCGGCTCTGATAACTACGCCAGAATCTCTGCAAACACAGCAGGCAGCTCCTTGAAACATGAATGATTTGGGAAATGGAGAGCACCTGCCTCTATGCAAGCTTTCCAGCTCTGTCTCTCCCATGCCCGAATTACCACTCTTCTAGGAGTCAAACTCTGATGGTAAGCTCCTTCCTAGGAGAGGGGAACTGATTTTATGCCTCAGATACACCAGCTACAGCCAGAGCTGTATCTACAGGACTTACAGACTGTAATTTGTGATGAAATTAGGCACCACCACCTACCTGTATGATTACTGCTGCTTGCCTTAAGCTCAGGAACTGCCTCCTGCAGAGCATGCTGCGGAACCAGCGCTGCAGCAGTGTGATCCTGCGCAGTACCTCCTGATGGAGCAGGTCCTGCAGAAGCTGCCGCTCTCGCTCCTTCACAAAAACCTGGAAAAAAAAACACATCAGTCATGAATTACAAAGCCTTTGCCTTCCCCTCTGGGGAGACAAAATGATAACAACAATCATTTGTCTGCACACAGATGAGTTTGTAAGGCTATCTTGTTATAACCTGACCACTGTGACTTGGTCAGAAGAAAACAACAATGTTCCTCACTATTTTGTGTTAACAATATTCAAAGCATCAATTAAGTCATTGGCTTCTTGCAAACAGAATAAAAAATAGTTTCATTAGTTAAAAACATATATGAAGATGTTAATATAACTGTGCACAAATGCAGGCATATCTTTATCTTAAACAGATAAACATTTACCATGGTTCTTCCAACTTGGTAATTGTCTGGATTGAGTTTTATTTTCCTGAAGAAATCATGGATATTGTGCTTAGACGGGCTGATTCCTTGTGGCAGAAGGACATGGAAATGATTCACAAAATCCTGAAGAAAAAAAAACCCACAAGATTGGATTAAATGGGATAGGTACTGCTGTGTCACCTTTTTGCATAAGTAACTTGGATTTGCGCCACTGGGCACATGAAAAAAGATCTGTCAAGGAGCAGAAGGACAGATAGCATTTTATGGACTGGAAAACACCAAGTTTCCTCCATTTGTGGTTCAAAATTGCATGGAAAACACATCAAAGCAGAGGCCCAGGAACATTCAAACGTCTTTCAGTGTGGGAGGAGAGACTCTGCACAATCTGCAGAGGTCATTTTGAGCAAAAATGCTACAAATTCTCAGGAATGGCCACTACAAAAGGGAGTTACCAGAATCTGCAATACATCACAAGAAAGAGGTTGCTTCAATCGTTGCTGCTGTGAGGACTCAGAGAGCAGAGGTATCAGATGAGTGATCCTCCCAAGTAAGGTTGGGATTCATTCTTATGGCAAAAAAAAAACCCTAAGCAGTCCTCCTTTCTTAACAGCTGCTGCACGGACATGACATCTGGCTGAAAGGAGCTGCCAGCAGGAAACAAATCAGCAACAGCAAATCATGAAAGAACTGACATGTGCACAAAAGCTGGCAAAAATATGGAAAAGCAAAAAAAAGAGAAGCTGGCTAACTCCTGAGTGATTTAGAGGATCCCCATCAGCCTCCTGATGGGATGCAGCCAGTGGCAAAACAACAGGGAGAATGCTGCTCCCAAAGAAACAAAGGAAACGAGCATCGAAAAGCAGCTCAATGGCCAACGGTAGGCTTAAACGTAAGAGAAGGGACTTTGTCACTTGTCTGGGTCACACTGAGGAGGTGTCTCCTACAAAACATTCATAAAGCTTTTAATATTGATCTAAAGGAACCCATATCTTAACTCTTACATTTTGTTGACCTGGCCTGTTACAGCTCAGACAGGGATCAGCCATCATTAGTCTGAACTTCTCATTATCACTCTGAAGGGATATAGATTTGTCTAAGTGATTTTGCATACATTATGAAAAAATACTGCATGCATTATGAAAAAAATACTGCTTTTGTTCAAAAACCATAAAGTTATCTGCAGAAGGACTTGTAGCCTTTGTTCTAGAGCAGCTTGCAATAACTCAGGCGTAGCAAAACAGCCCATGACTACTCCCTTCCCAATGCCATCCGATTACATCCACTGCCTTGCACAAGCCATAAATTCATTACTTTGTAAAACACAAATATACTTGCAAGCTAGCAACACTCAGACAACTGTGATAGTGATGATAAAAGTGGTGAAAGACTGAAAATGTTTAGCCAACCTGGAAAGAGTACTTGCAGCTGTATCCTGACTGGCGAATCCGAACAGTCTCCAGCATGCCCGTGTACCGCAGCTGTCTGAGCACCAGGCTATCGCTGAACCGCAGGGGCAGCTGGAAGAGAAAAATATTTACAGCCAATATTTCCTTGAACCCCAAGCACTTGGTGAAACTTCTAAACATGCAAATGGGTCAATGGTTTCAGCACATCTAACACATCTGCATCACATGCACGTTGGCAACGATGTTGAGAGGGAATGTGGGTTTCCAGGAACCACACTAATACCACCAGGGTTGAATCCTCTGTGTTTCCGAAGAGCCATCAGATGGAGACTTTCAAACATCTAATTAGATGGAAAGCTACCACAAAGGTTTTATGGATCTGCTGAACTGAATAAAAAAGATCCCCTCAACGGCATAGCCAATGAGTAAGGTAAGATTGTGCGTAATGAAACAATCTGCTCGGCATAAAGCTTCACCTCGTATTTTTAAATGTCTGGATAAGACTCCAAAGGACTAATGTAAAAAAAAATGTTTCTACAGCCTTGTTTTTAAATTAAGGATCCTTATCCCATGAGACAAATGAGTCTCTACATCATATTTCTCGAATTTGGCTTTATCTCTGAATCAGCCTGAACAACATGGATTATTCTGAAAAAAATGTGCTTTTACAAATAATTAAAAAAAAAAAAAGCATTAGAGTTCAGTAGGGGCACAAATGAATTCACAAATCTGTAAATTTCTATTACAGGTGGCAGAAGCTTCAGAGGAGTCAGATTGGTTTACTAAAGATTTTTCATCTAGGTGCTTCTATTACAAGAAAAGACAGTGCACTTTATCAAGAGCGATCCTACACCCAAGTGATAATGTCCATGCTTTCCATTACTAAGGTACAAATACCTTATAAATCCAACTTGATTTTGAGCTTTGATTTCTTTTTTTTTTTTTCAATTACACACTTACAAAATATTTTTAAAATTATTTTAAACAGGAGATCAGGAACTAAAGACCAACTCTAGTCAATTTCACTATTTGCTTCCAAACCCAGTAGCTATGCTGCAGAAGGATCTCTATTTCCAAAACATTACAAGTTTGGGTTGTTATCTCCAAACAGTGACAGAAGGAATCAGTTACGCACAAACAAACACCGAGAGCGGGTTTTGCAATCACACCCTTCACAGCACGGATCTTACAGGTCAGGGTTTACCTTTTCAGCATTGGATCGAATGCACTTGACAAAATAAGGCTCTGCCTGGCCAAGAGTCTCCATCAGCTTGTTGAGCGATGCCTGCAATAGAGGAGAGACATCTTCAGTCGGGAAACAGAGAAGGGAACATAAAGAATAATGAAAAACCAGGCACTTATGTCAGAAAACAGAATTTTGAACAGCTGATGAGTAAACCAGGCAGATAGGAAATTGTTCTCTGAAACAAGCATCTCAGATGTGCTACAACTTGGCTGCTTTTGTCTTTGTACCCAACAAATTAGCAACAGGGAAATACAACCCTGTTTGTTCAGGGCTCCTGCAGAAGCCAGGACGGCACTCACAGCAGTACACTGGGCAGAAATGTATTTTGAGACCCCCAGTTTGACATTTCTGAATCTGCCACTGGATCCCAAAGTCACCTCCTGCTCCGCACCAGTAAGCCACGTACAGGTATTGAGTGGGTGCTCCAAGATAATGACCTAACCCTTTTGTACCCAATGGTTGCTGATGTCTTTAAAAGACAAAGAGAATTTTCAGCTGTCAAAAATTATTCCACTTTTTAATTCTGAGAACATCATTACTGGCCTAGAAAGAAATTCTCTTAATGATAGTTCTGGAACAGGAAGTCAACCTGACTGCTTGCCGAAATAACCGCTTTCTAGAGCTTGCCTGCCCTGTTCTTCCTGATTGAACTCTCATTCTGCCAAATAACTGGATTTACAATGATTTTTAAAGTTGCAAACCCTAAAAACTTCATAGGCTGCTTTGACATGAAAGTAGTTTCAAAGCTGGCATATTCCTGGCCATACTTGTCTGCTGAAAAATACAGCTGTGATCACCGAGAATCAAGGTTTTGCCAGCTTCCCATTTCTGACACTGAGATTTCATGGCATTTTCATTTCCCTTAATTTCTGTGCAATTATTAAAAGCGTAGACCATGAAAGTGAATTGGTATTGGTATCACTGCTTCATACAACCCCTTCAGTGGGATGTCATCCCAAGTTATGCCTCCGACTTGCAAAAACGCAACAAAGCACAAGCTCTCTGAAATAACAACGCATTGACCGCCTTAGATCAGAGCACACACAGTCACTGAGTCATTCTGCGGCTGGACCAACTCCTTGACTGCATTCTGCATTTTATTTTTTTTATGTGCCCTGTAAATGCTTTGGATGTCTCTAATTGCAGAGCACTTTACTGATGTGGTATTAATAACGTGCTCCGGAGTTGATTACTCACAGCAATGACCCGATTTTAATAGCATCTAAAACTCAGTTATTTAAAGGGTATTCTGTTGTGTATTTACTATATGCAGCTACAAATTTATGAATATACATGGTCATAAACCTGTGTGCACAAGTGCATAATATTAGCAAGATGCATGTTGTCTACAGACTGGCTTGCAGAAAGCCTTTTATTCTACTTCTGATCATTTTAAAGCCACCCTTATGGGAAGCCTTTCATGTTAATAAATGTTTATCTGCATGCAGCATCTGGGGAAGAGGAACTGGTGAAGCACACACGTGTGGTGCAGCTGAGCCCCCGGTTATGCCAAACACCAAACAGCCCCCCCGCTCCCATCCCAGGGAGGCTGCGATGCCGCAGACCTCAGCGGGGGTGGGCGTGTTCCTGGATTTCTGCCTCTGGGTGTCTTTTGCGGAAGGTAGATTGGAAAAAAAAAATCAATTTCTATTAAGAAATAACCAGCAGCGACGTACATGGGTGGTGCTGGGAATTGCAGCAGAGCGCGGTGTTTCCGTCCCATCGGCAGCCACCGCCACACCGTGCGTGGCAGATGGTCCCCCCGCCGCATGCCCCCTGCCGCCATCTGGCCTGCCCCGAGCATCGGGAGCATCGGGAATCCGTAAGGCACAGGCAGGGTCCACGGATTAACTCCCTGCCCTGCTCCTTTGTCCGCTGTCCGCAAAACCTCCTTGGCTCATGCTCTCGCACTGCTGGGACTCAGCCTTGCAGGGTGCGATTCGTCATTTCTGCATCGCCCTGCGCAAGCAAGGGCAGCCTCCTTTTGCCAGGGAAAAACACCTGAAAGCCGGGTAACAGGGAAGCCTGTACAAATCCCTGTCCTTCCGTTTAGTTTTTTTACCAAGAAAGCCATCAGTGTCCACTAAATACAGGCAGCAATGACTCAGCGCTATTTTGCCCATAGCGCAGCGTAACTTAAGGCATGGTTAAAATCAATACGAGACAGCGCAGCTGCAAGCTCCCTGTCCAGGCATTAGCCACAAGGCAGCATTTATCTGAAAAACAAAACAAAACAAAAACCCCATGATAGGAAACATTTGTATTTCCTGTCTGTGACCCAGTTGCATGCTCTGCAATTTTATTAGCGTGCTCTTGATAAAAAGCTATGTGGCAGGCTTGCACCAGGCTGGTCTCTAGAGAAAATACTTCTCCCTTACGAGTGTTAAATGAAATTAGGGCTGGAGCGCCCAGCATTTTTCTAAAAGGAGAAGCAGGCAGTAACGCCAGAAGTCAGCACACTGCCTCCGACTTAAATATGGTTTCATTCATTTAAATAAAAGAGGATGTGTTGTAGGCACAGCTCCTACGTTGTCAAGTCACTGCTGGGGAATGTCAGAAAGCATATTTGCTATTTGAAGGCTCTGCTTTGCTGCACAGGAGAAAGGGGGAATCTTCATGGTGTTCAGAGCTCTGTAATTTTTATGTGCTGGAAAATATATAGGAATCTCAATCCTGCACCCTGGTGCTTTTCCACATTTCCTTGGAACGATGAATGGGTTTCAGGAAGACATCCTCACTTCAGCCCCCCCATGTATGTATTAATTATGTATGACTTAAACTCTGCAGACATTTATTTTAACCAGCATACCATTAGACTAGACTAAGCTTAATATATATATATACAGATGTGCATTCTGCGTATTATATATACACAGATATACATACATATATATATATATATTAAATTACTTAATCTTACCCAGATCTATGCATGGAGACTTTCTAAAAATGACTCACTTCTCAAAAAGAAAAAGAAAAGTAGAAAAACAAGCCAGACTTCCTTAGAAAATGATTTTTAACTGAAATGCTGCTTTCTAATATTACCACATGCTCGTGCATGTGTCTTGTACCAATTTCCAAGCCCTGATGCACATTTCTGAGAATTATTTTAGCTGCAGCTATTCCCAGGGAAGGCTGGCTGGCGCACAGCACTGCCAACACAACAAATGCTGTATTGATCCCTCCTCTGAATTCCTCTGCGTGCCTTGAGATAATGCAGCAATATTTTGACCTTTCTGCACCTATTAAAATTCACATTCTGGCTGACTTGAAAACAGATTGAATTTCAGATGCTGAATGCAAGTAAAAGAACACTTTAAAATGTCATTGCAGATTTTTACTAGATTTCTAGATACAGCAGAGCAAACACCACGATGTGATTGCCTTGAGAGCAAGGCACCAGAGAAGAGGGCATGCGAGCACACAGAGCTACATGCTACATGCATCAGTTTGGTCAGGTATGTCACTACAAGGGCACTTAAAAAATCGCAGACATGAAGGAGACCAGAATCAATCCACCCCAACACAATGCTTTCCCTGCTGCTTTGCCCACTGATTTTACACAGATGTGACTGCCTTTCTCCCAGCCACCTTCTGCACCAGATTAAATTCTGTTCTGCAGCTCATCCTCATGTCTCACCAATGCTGTCTTGGCACATCACCCCCCTGCTCATCACGACACCTGCCATAACTTGCTTCTCTTGATTTCCAGCATTTGGACAAATGCAAGGCGCTGCACTCCATCCCAGCTTCCCCAAACCCCATCTTTAGCTGAATTAATGTCCTAAACAAATAGTGGTGAAGATGGGACTGCACTGTGCCTGCAAGTGCTCCTGTGGGGAGCCAGAGCAGGTATCTGCCTATTATTCAAAACCACACAGGGTGCTGCATTACCTGGAACTGGGCACTGATGCTGGGTGGTTTCTTCTTCTTATGAAGATGGAGAAGGGATTTTGTAATGCGGTCATGCAGCGTTAGGTTGGTCAGGTGCTTCAGAGATTTCACGTCCAGCAGGTGCTGCAAAAGAGAGGGGCTTAGTTTGTTCTTTATAAATAAAACTAGGTCTTACCGCCATGCTATGCCCCCCTTCATACCCTCTGCAGGGCTTCCTTAGGGTAACCACCCTATCCTATT
Organism: Anser anser; assembly: GCF_964211835.1. Lineage (NCBI taxonomy): Eukaryota > Metazoa > Chordata > Aves > Anseriformes > Anatidae > Anser > Anser anser. The sequence goes on from NC_139730.1 coordinate 11,882,128, forward strand.
TCATCTCAATGAAAAACATCAAGATCAAGGAACAGCTGAAAACGCCTGCTCTATTTGGTCTCCGAGGACTTGCCAAGGGCATTTCTGACCATGTGAATTTTGGCTTTCTGACCCACTAACGTGCAGTTGCAGACAAACATAAATACATCGCTGGAAAGCTGACCCTTTGTTGATTATTTTCACGGCATGTTAACAACAGTCTTGAATTGTGGCCACTGCAAATAATTCATCACACGCATATAGAAAATGAGACATCAGCCATAATTAGCAAGCCCGGGGGCTTCATTCCTTTGAACAGGAAACCATGGATGGAAACCACGTGCTTGCCAGCAGGGCACAAGTATCTCCTCTTTGAATAAGTGTGGGGGTATGAGAAAGTCCACAGGAGGACTGGGCCTGCTTGAAATGCACATTGTGCAAGAACTAGCAGAGAAATTCACTTGAGTGAGCCAGAACCATGAAGGCATCAGCCCACAAAACCTACTGAAAGCCTCTTTCCTTGTAACTGCTATGAAACAGTTGCTTCATCACACCCAATTCATTCACTATTAATGAAGAGTTCATTTATTAACTGCTTCTGTGTCTCTCCTGGTGCAATTTGCATGTAGGAAAATAAAACTAAATTTTGTTCCTTCTCATCCTTTTGGAGAGGCAGAAATCAAAACTGAGAACAAAGGGCAGCCAGTGTCAGTGCTTTGGGCTAACAGAAGACGGAGGTGGACCGAAAACTATTTCATAACTGCACAATCTGTAATGTCAATCAAAGGAGTAAAGGAGTAATATCTGCCTGCGTAGAAGTTACATGGGTCTTAGTACAAGGATGCTCTGGTCTGGGCTGCACCAAGCCTGCCAGGGCAATTTGTGCCGAGCCGCTCTTTTTATCCAGAGATCATTTAGTAATGGGCAAGACAGAAGTTTTGGGCACATATTAGTCCTGCTTGAAGCTGTAGCCTGCTTCATTCTGCCATTATCCTGAGCCCTCTGCAAGTAAAATCCTTATCAGAAGCCAGGCAGGGACCACGAAAACCATTATTCTTCCAGTTAAAACAGATTTCTCAGCATCTCTTGTCTTACAGTACAGTAAATGCATCCAAAGTGGAGGGAACCTGAGAATTAGACAAGCTATTAAAAGATTACGGGGACTCTAAGTCACACACAGCATGCAGCCATGCTGTAGGGTAGGGTGGAAATTTTGAGATTTTCTTCAGACAAAACTGGGTAGGCCTCATGGAAACAACTTTGTCTGTCAGGTACCAGCCATCTTGCATAACCTACTTGCTCATTTTAGAGATTTAATTATCAAATTTCCCCAGCATGTACATACTCCTCCCTCAGGAGGAAAAAAGGAGCCTGAGCAGGTCAGAGAAAGGAGGGTGTGAGTGCTCACACAGTCCTCTCCCAGCAGAAATCAGAAATCCTTTGGTTTTACAGAAATTAAAGAACTCTGAACAGAGCAAAACAGAGCAGAGATGACGATGGTCCTGAAAGCAGCCACAGCCACCTTCCTTACACACACATAAGCATCTCAACACTGTACCTACAGCCTTAACCCAGGGACTGGCAAGGTCAAAACGTTGCTTCTCTCTCACCTTTGGGAGACTGGGTTTGGCTTTGAAGTTCTTATTTCGCCTGGGGAGATAATAAATGGCTCAGATTAATCCATGTTGCAATTGCAGAAGAGCGTGTATGGTTACCATTGCGGTATTACAATAGGACAGCTCAACTTCTACCATTTAGAAATAATTTTTTTCTTTTTTCTTTACTGTGACACTGTACAAGCAATAACAGAAGATTCAGAAAAATACAAGTTTCTGAAACAAGCCCTTCAAAATCCCCTTTAGAAACTCCTTCCTACAACCTGCACTGAAATGAGGTTCCTTCCGCAAGCTGCAAACTAGTTTTCCAAATTTATCTCCACAGCTTGGAGAGGAAGGCATTCAATTAAAGCAAACTGTTACATCAGGAACGAAGGGCTGACTGGTAATTTGGGTAGAACAGGGAGCGGCATCACAGAACAACTGACCACCCTGCTTTCTCATGCCGCATGTTACCTCCAGGCACCCTGGTGATATTTTCTGAAACTTCTGATGAGGCTGTAGCCTGATTCATCAACATCATTTCCACATCTCATTTGTAATGGAAACTTTGATATCATGTTAAAAAATGTTACTGCATAACATCACTGTCATCTCTTTAGACTGGTTTAACAAGACTCATCCGTTCTCTTGCTTCCCCGTACCACCTTCCTGTGTCTGTCATTATAAATGGACGATAAGAAATGAATAAATCAGACGCATAAAACATACCAGGGTCGCTCTGACCCAACTGTGTCCAAGTCCACTCGAAACTTGAATTTTTTGTTGTTGTTGTTTTGGCTATTTACATTCCTCTTATTACCCATACTACTCACTATACTCTAGAAATAAAGCCAAAATCCACTCCTTTTGCACTAACATGAGAATGCCGTGGGCTCTTTCCAGCAGCTTGCTGTTGGTTGTGTTCACGAATATCCCATCTTTGTCTAGGAAGGAGCTGGGGCTGGCGAGCCTGCTGTGCCTCATCCCCATCCGGCCATTCCAGCCGACTGCGTAGGCATCCCTGAAACGCCAAACAGGGCAGTCAATGCAGGTTTAGGAACATATATAAAAGGTGGTTCTAGGACAGAAAAAAGCTTTCGGAGCATTCACTTAGTAACCACCACTGCTTTCTAAAGTGGAAGATCATAAAATTAACAACAATAGAAAATGACAGTCACCGATTTATTCTTTTCACCATTTGTTCACTCCCAAATGATGAGGTCGCGATGCCAGATGCAGCATGTGAAGTGACTGACTAGTTAAGCATTTTCCAAAACTCAAGTATTCATAAAAGGATCTATCTGTCAACAGGATAACTTCCTGTGCTCTATGCCAGAATGCTTGGCTCTGCAGATACTCTGGTGGCCCGAAGAATACGAGGCTATGACCTCTGCTTAGCAGCCTTGCTGTCATTAATAGCATTCACTACTTTAGATGCTGCTGCTGCTGACCCTGTCTTTTCTAATTCATGCAGTACTTTCACTATGAAAAGAAAAAGAAAATAGCATTTGCAATAAACTAATTGTTCTCCAGAAGCTGAGGATGTCAGTCCCAGCAGGACAGAGGGGTCAGCCCGGAATCGCTCAGTGGTACCCGACTGTGAAACCATCACGCCACCCACTCACCCAGTTCGTTCCTCTCTGCCGTGGAGCTGAGACATGCTGGTACCCAGGAACGCTCCCCTGGCAGCCCTGGCTCGCAGCAGGACTGAAGGGGATGGCGAGAGGAACCAAATTCCTCCCTTGGAGGAAGGGAAAGCCTTGACAAAGCTTCATGTCAAGGAAAATAACTTCAAGGGTTGCGGAGGCCAAGAGGAGCCTCCCTCCAGTGCCTGGGGTTACACAAAGCCTCTCCCTGGGCTGCAATACTTTGTTTGTTTTTGTAATTCTGTACCAGCCTTGCAGAAACCGCCACATGAAATAATGCTGTAAGCTGGTCTAAGGAGGGATGTGGGGTCTGCAAGACCCCTGGAGATACAGGAATAGGAAGAGACCCAGCACACGGAGGACACCAGTAATGCAGCCTCAGTTTTCTGGTTATGAAGATGCTGATGGACATGTTGATTTAAATGGGGTCTCGGGCATCACTTCTGAGATCTAGCAATGAAGCAGTTACTTGCCTTCAAGTCTTGTTTTGAAGGAAGGGGAAATATCATCAAGTGCCACATGGAAAGAAGAAATTAAGCAGGTAAAGTTGTTAATTCAGCCAGCTCAAAGCCTATAGCCAGATCCTTGGAGCAACATAATATTGAAGTCCAAGTCCCCTTATTACCTTGCCGCAGTGCTTTTAAAATTCCTTCCTAGTTCCATTAAATCTTTATTTTGACATGTACTGCTATTAAAAGAAAGGATGAATCACAGCAAAGCAAACCTGTGATGGAGCACTCAAGGATCTGCTTTTTTTTTTTTTTTAAGCGTCCCATTCAATGCAAGGAAGGCCAGTGAGAAGCTTTAATGACCAAGTGATGTCTCCAGGCCACCTTCTTTACCTTCACAACTAAGGTCCCCAAAGCCTCCTGCTTGCAGGGAAAAAACATTACCAGTTGACCAGTTCCCCTAAACCTCAATGGCCACTTTTGGGATCTACAACCTGTCATTAATTTGGCCAACCATAACATACTCTCTAGCTTAAGACAGGTTGTAGTTATACGGACTCTGAATGAGGCTAAAAAAAGAAAACCCTAGGAATTTCCATGAAGTTTAAAAAAAACAGAGGAGAGAACAACCCTCTTTATTATGGACACTTTGGGATGAATCCACACAGTGACCAGCACAGCTGTCTTGGTGCTTGGGAAGGCAATCATCTCACCGGGCAGAACCAACTGTTTCAAGGTGGACTGATCAACACCTGCCTCCCCGCATGCTGTGCAGACATCAAGGAACTTAAAACGGCTTCTGCTGCACAAAAACAGACAGTCCAAGCGCTTCTGGTTAGCGATGGCATGGCTTTCATTACTCGGTGGCCGTTGGAGGCACTTCCAAGGCATGCCGGCTCCCCGATGCTCTGCTGAAGCCTGGTTTCCTCCCGCTGACGTCGCAGCATGTGTGAACCACACGGCCACTTTCTTCCAAGGAGATCAGAAGAGAGAGCAAGGCTCGCTAAGCCCTCCCCATGACTTCCTGCATGATGTCATGCCTGAAATTTGCTTTTAGACGAGAGCCCGGGGCTATCCTGTGGGTTGGATGTACAAGGCAGACTTATCAGCCACCACATGATAATGAGATGTCTTTAAAAGAGGACTCCTCTGCTTAATTTAGCTCTGTAAATCACTCACCTGCTTATCTGTTGGGAAGTATTAGGAAGCTACAACTCTGCACTTCTGAAATGAGGGCTAATCAATCAGCAGGGCTTTTAAAGTAAATCTCTTTTCTATAGGTGTTACCTTTATCTCTGTAGTTAGCCCCTCTTTTCTGACAAGTGCAATTTAAACAAAAAACCTACATTTCCAAAGTGTAATTCACACCTCTTCAGATCAAAATTACCCACAATAAAAGGTATTAAAGTCACGTGCCTACTCCAAAAGTCCATTCTGGATTTTAAAGATATCTTGACACATCACACTCTGGTTTGCACTTTCAGATGGAAAGGGCACAGATGATGACTGGGGACTGGTAACTCGTGATGCCCAAGGCTGCATCACCCAAGGATGCCAAGATTATGGCCCATACTGCTGAACCACCTCACCGGGAGAAACATAGGCGTTACAACGCCCTTAAAAATACATTTTCTGCCAGTCACTGCAAACGTGTCTGTCAAAGGAATAAATGTCTGTCCTGACTATTGTTAGGATACAACTTCTCAGGATGAAGGAAGGAAGACACGGAAGGCACAGCAGTTGCTACCCTTGATCCTGGCTGTTCAAGGGAACTTGTGGGCTGTGCTGGCTTGTTTTAAGCCAAATAAATACAGCTGACCACAGACTGAACTCCACAGTGAGTAGTAAACAAATACATCCTCCTTGTTCCCTGGGACAGTAGGAGTTCCCCGGCCTTTACAAGATGTGCTATCAACATCTCCAGATAATTAAAATGTTTTGGGCTATGAAAATACTGCCACGCTGACAGGCCCTGAAGTTGGAGCTGTACAACCTGAAAAGCCCCGTCTTACTCCAGAGACGTGATCCAAGCACCAACATCACATCTGAAGGCTTTCTTCCAATAAGCATCCTCCTTCAGACTGCTGCGAGATTGCAGCTAGAGAAACTGCAGAACGCCTCTTATCTACCCAAGATCTTCACAGCGACAAAGTTTCATGTTACATCACATTTAGGGAAACCTGTGCAACCAGAGAAGCTAGAAAGAGAGAACCATCATTTCTGGAGACAACAACCTTCTCTGCTTCAAATGCTGCCATACGCCTGCTCTATGTAACCCAACGGATCAGATCTGTAGCAGCAGGAAAAACAAAAGGAGAGGTGGGAAAGACTAGCATAAGGAAAGACAAGGTAGTAATCTCCTTTCCACCAGAGGATGAGATTGTTTTCGAAAGCAGGATTTCTGCACAAAGCCATGAAGTGTCACAAATTTGCAGGGATGGATTGAATTCCTAAAGGATCACGTATCAGCTTTACAGCTGCACATCCTCTACCAGCCTGCCTTGCTCCCTGTAGAAAAGGTGTTACTCTGCAGCAAGACGTTCCTGTCTGAATGGCTCAGTCCTTTTTGGTAACAACTTCACAGAAATAGCATCCTCTTTGGCCACAAAATAAGCCAACTTGTTGTTTGAGAATATTCAGTGCTCCTTCAGCAGGGTGCCGTGCATGATCAGCAGTATGCTCATACCACCTCTCTCAAAGGGAAGAAATTCAGGGAAATTCCGAGGGCATGTGTTCAACAAAACAGACAAACAAAAACAGACAATAACAGGCCCTTTTGTTCCCCTAGATATTCTTGCTTTTCTGTAATTTCTATCTTGGCCATTTGACATTAAAGTAACTAAACCAGAGATTTCATAAGATATTTGGAGGCTATTTTGTGTCACACACACACAAAAGAAACAATACACTGAGATGCAGGCACCATGTTGTTTGGTGAGCATCCTCTGGACTTGTTCTGTGCTTCTCATGAAACTCAGAGCAGCCATGAAGGCACACCTGGATGTCCGCAGCTCCAAGCAATCAAGATGCTCAGTAAACTATTTAATTATTTTTTCCTTGATATTGGCACTTCTCTTTTTTTTTTTGCATGCTTCTTACCACCTTGTACATCAGACCCCCTACAACTTCTGCCTTGTGACTGAGGAAAGTTGCTTTCTGTGCCTGCTGTTAAGTCACATAAAGATATTTCGCTATGACCACATGGCAGCACGAGAATGAAGAGAAGACAAAATTAATAAGCATGCTGGGAGAAACATTAATACAGTCATTTGTAACAACCGACAGTGCTCTCCCATCTGACATTTCCATGCCGTGGCAATGTAAAAGCAAAGAGACTTACCGCTGGGTCCTCTCGTTGATGGTATTGACTCCCTGGAGATCTGAGAGCGGTGTTCGTGGGCTTTTCCGGGTAATACCTAAAGCAGCACATCAAGAGAGAAGTTTCTACCTGGCTCTTCACCAGAATGCAATTAGCAGAGCCATAGCTTAGTGTTGACTACAGCGAGGAGGAGTATGTACGTGTCATGGCACATGCTGGGCATACAAACAAGGGTGCCAAGGATGCTGACATACCCTTCATCTACTACATCGTACCTCTCTGCCCCCGAGTCATCATCCTTATGAGTAACACTGTTTGCTCAAGCATATTGCTTTCCCTCCCACATACGCACCTCATGTTAGGGACACGTTGTCCTGGCTTGTAAGCAAAAGGGGTGAAGGAAGCGCTGCTGTGACGCTGGGGACTGGCCACCCATTTCCTGCACGTCCAAAATACTCCTAAACAGTAACACAAGGTCCCCACTGCCCATGGGACAGCGTGGTTGCTTACACAGGCAAAATACCTGCCTATAAATACGGTGCTTGGAGAAAGACGGGTATTCAGATCACTGCAGGGAAATGGTAATATTTTTCCTTGCATGCTTCTTCCCCTCTTGCAGATAAATGGGTATGGATGTGCACAGCAAGTCGTGCTGCGCGAGGAGATGTTACTGAGCTATATCCTTTGACAGGGGTAGTTTTAGAGCACCATACATAAGAAATAGCCAAGGAAGGCTACAGAAGCAGATGTTTCGTCTGTTACCTTCCCCAAAGTGAAAATGTTTTGTAACCAAGCATTTACAATGACAGAAGGCAATTTCTGTAGAAAACAAAACACCTTTCAAGTCACTAAACTACAGATATTTAAAGACCCACAAAGCTTGGATTTGACAAGAAAACAGCCAAGCAATTTTTAACTGTCTTGAAATCTCTGTTGTGAGACAGGAAACATTGTAGCACTCGTTTAAACACAAGAAAAGTGTATATTCCTTTACCCTGACACTTCTCTAGTGGGACAAAACTGGAGAAAAAAAAAATTAAACAGAAAAGAAGTCTAAAATATAGTTTGTAGCTGAATAGGAAGAAACAATAGCATATTCCCTGCCCAGATTTATCATTTTTCTCTCTCGTACAGCCCAGTTTCTGAGCTAAGAGTTGCCATAGGGATCTTTTCTGAAGCTGAAGACAGAAGTGAGCACACGGAGATTGGAGCCAGCCCCAATCCACTCCTTACAGGCTGGTTCCCAAAGAGAAGCTGAGCTCCCAGCAAACCTCAGCATGCAGCATCCCTCCAACGGGACACCTGCTGGCCTCTTCCACCTCCTGAGACATTATAGTATGGAGCCTGAACACCAGGCAGAAAAAAGCTAACAGTACACTTGGTTAATATTACGTCTAAAGGTGCAAGTGTCCAAATATCCTTGAAATCTGAGTGAAAAAAATTGGGACTGTGCTGCCACAGGCCATCTAAAGCTTCCCTTGCTCCAAGGCAGAAACAATTCCTGCTCAGGAGGTTTTGCAGTCTCTAACTGAAGATTTTTCAAAAGCAGGCCAGATAATCTATTCTAGTGCTTAGCTATGCCTAGAGTTTAAAGCTCTCTTTGAAATCTCATTGTTGCAATTTAAGCCATTTTTTCTGTTACATTACTCAACATCAGAGGTGCATTCTTATACCTCTTTCAAGACTTGCATTTCTGTGGTACAAATTGCTTCTTTAGACAGAAACCCAAGAAAAAAAAAAAAGAGAATAGTCAGAAATCTGCAATAATAAACCTTCAGACTTCTGTTTCTGGGGCCCAAGCCCAGAGAACTGCAATGCCAGCAGAGGAGCAGTGATTCTGCTAGAGGTGGGTGGTTTCAGGCACTGTTTAGGTATCTGTCCTTCTCCTCTTTGAGGACTTTTCCACTATTTGCTGATTTTTTTTCCCTCCTTAAAATTCTGTCTTATTATTTTTTGCAGTTACCTTTACAATAGGAAAGCACCTAATGTCTGGCTGTGTCTATTTTTTATATAGCACACACGCCTTGATGCTTGCCCATTAATGCACAGAAAGCTCCTTTAACCTAAAGCACTTCACTTTGCTTGCAGTGTTTAGTGACCCATTCTAGCAATCACAAGCAATGAGCTTTCACTGGTACTGCAAATTTTTTTTTCTCTCCTTTTCGGAGCAAACTCTGTCCCCTCCTTCATTCCCCACCAAAGAAATCCCTAAAACAAAAATCCCAAGTCACCATCCAACCAAACAGGTCGGACCAAACTTACGAAGGCAAGGCTGCATCAAAATATCACTGCATCTGCACCTGGCATTGATCAGGAAAAGGGATTTGTTCTTTCAGGCTTCCAGATAATAGCTGCATTAGAACTGCATTGTAATTCTGCCAGCTTTGCACCTTAAGTGACTTTTTGATTAATAAAAGTTACGGTGCACAATGGTACAAGCTGGGTTAAAGAGGCTTGATTTCGACATACAACAAAAAGACTACAGCATGCCACCCCTTGGTTCTCAAAAGCAGACCTAGAGTAGTCAGGCACTGGAACAGGTTGCCCAGAGAAGTGGTGGCATCACCATCCCTGGGGGTGTTCAAGGAGAGGTTGGACCTGGCGCTTAGGGACATAATAATATGGTGATATTGGTAGTAGGGTGATGGTCAAACCAGATGATCATGGAGGTCTCTTCCAACCTTTATGATTCTATGATTCTATACATGCCAAAGCCAAATAAAAGTTGCCATACTGATGTAGCCCCTCTTCTGGGAAACAGAGAGGGCTTCCTATGAATCAGATGATTTTAATCAGATGATTTGTGTATGGCTTACAGAATTATGTAAAATTATTATGGGTTAACAAGTTGTACATACTAATATGCTGCATGCCAAGGAACAATGGTGCGAGTAGGAACAACTCATTCCCTGCACCCAGCTCAGATGCAGGATGATCAATTTTATGTTTCAGGAACAAAATTATTCCCATCTCCAAAACCTATTCCCTTTTCCTCAACTGTAGTTTCAGATATACTGATTTGCCTAAGGGACGTTTTCACTGGGAAGAGCTTTGGACAATGCCCAGTTTGCTCACTGCTCATGAGCATCAACCAGCAGAGACATGGTCTTAAACTGAGATGTCTAACCCCTGGGCCTTGTTCTTGAAGACAAGGACACAAAGATACCAGTGAAATGGCCAGCGTGGTCAGGGAGGGGCAAGGCACGGGCAGACCAGAATGATTTCTAAAAGGAGAACATGAAGTACTCGTTTGTCAGGTCAGCTGCTCTTGGCCAATTCACAAGACCGTGGCAATGTTGCTTGTGGATCCATGTCTTGTTCTTATTTGAGGGACCTGTATCACAAACTGCATGGACTACTAGACTAGTCCGTAATGAACAAGGTTTTAGAGCAGTGAGCTCAACAGCCATATACATATGACTTCCCTGCCTCACATTAATTTAAGACTGTGCTTCAAAGTAGCTCTGTATGAATCCCCTCTTTATTCCCAAGCAAACTGCAAATTAAAAACAACAACAACAAAACAGATTTCCTATACTGCTGAGCTAACCTACACATCTTTACCTGCAATTAAAATTGCTCAATTGACAATTGCCTTCACTAAGGACACTTAGCACAATGCTACTTCAGAAAATCTATTGCTGTGTTTGCTCCATTGCTTCGTATTTCCTTGTAGTAATAAAAGCAACGGTGGGAAGTTGCAGGAAAAATCACATGGGTAGACAAAAGTCTAAATTAAGAATTAGCATTCTTCCTCTGCTCCCCGAGTGCTGCAGGAAGCAGAAAAGAGAAACCTGATCTGAAGTTTCTAGCAAGAAATTGCACATCTGTGGAGAGTTAACATGCAACTGCTGTACTTACCATGCTCATTTCTGCAGAAACAAACCTCAAAATTTTGCATTCACGCCTAAGTTGCAATGATGGCAAAGTTAGCAACTTGGGCAGAGAATTTGCCCTTGACTGCATATAGCAATGCTGCATTTCTGTAAGCTTTGATATGCAAAATGATGGAAGATAATAATGGCACAAAATCATACATCTAAAGCTGCAAGCACGAAATAATACATCCATATATATATACACATACACATACTTCTGAAGGTTCACCTGTAGGTTTTTGCATCACTCCCTGAAAGCAGTGAGGCCACTCCTAAAATTACATCGTTTCCTATTCTCCGACTGCTAATTACAGGGTCTGCAGCTGGAAGTGGCCTCTCAAGTGATGCAGTGGCACCGTGCTCACGAGCAGCAGGACGTCCCTGCGCAGTGTTATGCCACTGACTGGCCCCGTGCCAGCTCCACAGCACAAGGTTATGCTCAGACTCCCTTCTCCTCCCACCACACAAGTCCAGCCCTGGGAATTAGTAGCGCAGGCAGAAGTGTACGTGTTGTCATGCAGAACTAGTTTATTACATGACAGAGGAGTGAGGAGGCAGAAATGGAGACCAAGTGCATCTTTACCTGCTCATTCTTTTAACATTGCCAAATGCTTTATAAGTAAAAGCCCTTGGAGACCACGTTGGTGCTTTCACAAGCTACCATTATTTTTAGAGTCTGATGAAATTAATGGAGGTGCAATCGAGAAACAAATCAAACCAGAATGAGATCTGTCTGCAAGCCTGAAGTCAAATTCAACTGCATCAAGCCACATGCAGAGATATTCCTAATGCATCTGCAGCTCTTTGGGCTTAATATCAGACGTGGGATAACAACAGAACAAGAATACCCCGAGCTTCAGCATCCTGACTTAGGTCAGCAACAGGGAAAGCACTTAGCAAAACCACCCCATGTCTAAAGAGGCATGGGTTTGTGTTTGATTTTACTCTCCAAGCTCTGCCTAATAATTTCCGATGGGCTCAAAATTTCTTGTGGCAACCAGCAGGTTGTCCTGGAAGGCTCCTCGGGTGTTGTCACCCTTTCTATGCCAAATGCACCTGGTTTCCATTTCCTGACGTGTGAGTGTGGTATCAGAGAGAAGGGCGGGATGTGGAGCCTTACTGTACTTCTCCTCCTTGCATCTCTGCAGGATCTCTAAGCTCCTCTGGTGAACTGGGTGATGGAGAAAGCTAAAACTATCCACACTTTTCAAAACCGCACATGGCACTGCATCATCATGCCCTTGGGAAGCAAAATAAAAACAAAAAAACGGAGAGAAGAGAAAGATTACATAAGCAGAAATCAGGAGAGAGTGAAGAACAATGCTGCCAACTGCCCGAGGGACATGAGAGCTCGAGAGCCGCGCGCTTCTTGCGCCCGGATCAGAGCTTCCCTAAATTGCAGCAGTTCGGACCACATGCAGCGAGGACACAATTTAACTTCAGTTACCTCATGACACGGCAGCGGGGCGATGGGGCTGGATGGCATCCCAACTCCAGCACTCCCCAGCGCCGTACGGTCTTTATTAGCCAGAGCACAATAACTTCGTAATTACTCCAAGATTATTTGGACATAAAATAAATGATTACACAAATCTTTGCTTTTATTAACTGCTATTCAAAATCCTTTCCGTGCCTCTGCCAGCTGTTAGCTGTAATTTCCTGCACAGATGCTTCCAGGCACGGCCACCTCTAATTCTCATCTCATCCCAGTTCTGAGCTTTGCTCGGATATTGACAAATAAAGGGAAAAAAGAAATTACTTGTATTAACAAGGATTCGGTATTCCTTAAGGGACATTGACTGGATTGAGGTGGGACTGTTTTTAAGGAGACAGAAACAGTGCTGGGTTGAGGCCAGCAGCTGGAAGAAACCATCTCTGGGAGGACTTTGATGGCCCAGCTCCAGCCCCGTGTTGGAGGAGAGGTTATGCAGGTGCCACACTGCGACCAGGCAGCACCTCTCCGTCGGCGTTCAATTAATTGATCAAGGCAGTCAGAACCCCCCGAGATACATCATGCTCCTGTGTGATGAGGTCACTGAGGAGTTACCTTGTGCCAGCACGTACGGAAGCATTTATACCAATGCATTAAAACATCAGAAAGGACCGAGCTGAACTTTACAGAGGAACACTGTCAAGGGTCATCCTTCTCCATTAACACCCTTTCTTACTGCTCAGTGGAACCTCCACGATCATTTTTTGCAGTTTAACTTTATTTACCTCATGACAAGACAGCTGGGCGATGGGGCTGGATGGCATCCCAACTCCAGCAAAAAACAAATGGGAAAGCTCGGAGTCCCAATAGCCTGATTTATATGAACAGCACCAACTCTTCTAAGTTTTCCCTAGCAAAAGTATTTTTTTTGTGCATAATAAATTCATAGCAATGATATAGCAGACCACAAAATATTGTCAATCAGCCAAATTTCTTTCCTAAAAAGCTTGATAATGTTCCTTTCATCAAAGTTCATTAAAAACAAATCTACTTCCAATGTATAGTTCTTTTGGACTATCTCAATCCTCCCTGATAAATTAAATAATAATAATAACAACATCCAACTATGGAAAGAGTCCACGCTTCAGCTAATTGCATCTGGCCAGATCAAGGAGTGGTTCATTTGCGGAGGGTCGGCAGCACCTTGAGAGCTATCTCTTGGGGAGAAGAAAGCTTGCAGTTATGCTGCTTTGCTGCTATTCGCCTCCAAGTTAACAGGGACAGTCACACAGTCGCTAAAAGCTGTACTACGAGAATATTAGGAGCATGAAAAAGAAAAAGGAGAGCCCCAAAAACACAGCGGGAAGCAAGTGCAGTCATCCCTGCAGCAGCACAGATCTTACAGCACCGCTTGGCACTGCTGGCACAGAGAAGATAACTGAAAGGCTGATGGAAAAAGAAAGCAGAGCAAATTTTGAAAAGCTGCTTATGCACAGGCTACAGATTTTTTTTTCACGAAAATCCCCACTGGGTATTGCAAGCATGACTCGGACAGGCCTTCAGACAGGTAGAAGCAGTGCAGATCAATTTGTGGTGAAGACAAAAGAATACAAAGAGGCTTGAAAAAAAGCAACATGCTTCAGGCATTTTTCTGTTCATTAGTTACACCTGCCCAATGGATTGTAGCAGCAGCAGACAGGGCTTCAGAAACCAAGAGCTGGGCAGCACGCCTTTTAACAAATTACATAAAATTATAACGCATGCCACACTTGCGTGAATGTACAAGGTTATTTGTGTGAGGTTCTTCTCAGCTAATCCACCATAATTTCAACAAAAGCTCCACATTCACAGGCACTCAGGCATTCAAATCAGGCTAATTAAAGCCAGTAAGGTTTGGTAAAAATAAAATAAACTTAAAACATATGCTGTCTTCAGTTGCCTGCATTTTCCAGAACAATTACCAGGTAAGTTTAGTGCCAAATGACTCTTTAATAATTTATAAATGCCTTCTGCCGTAGGTGCCCCATCCAAAGCGTCATGTTGTGGCTTTTCAACATTATTTTGGGGAGCAGGAGGGTTGATAGTCCTAGACACTGGCCAAGCCTTCTGCTCAACTACGTCTCCTCGAAAGCCTTTTGCTTTGGGATGCTTCTGCAAGACAGATGGGATTTTATACCAGCTACGTCCTCTGCAGAGACCCAGGCACTGTCACTGCCCCTGCTCAGCCATTGCTTGAAGGGGAAGCAAGAGATGTTCTCTGACAGATTAAGGTTTACTTCATCACAGGAATTAAGCTTTAGGCAAACTCTTCCCATTACTTCTGTCTACAGAATGGTGAATTTCCACGACACTTTCCCAGTTCAGGAATTATTCAGTAACATCCTGCATGTGGGCAGAAATTCAGCATATGAATTGTCGGAGGATTATCAGGAAGTTTAATGTGAACCTAATCTATCCGTCATTTTGAGAATTCTTGGTGTTTTTTTTTTCTTTTCTGTCTTTTTAACTTTGAAAAAATAGAGGCTTTGAAGCAAAAAGTGGGGCAATGACACTTGAAAGTGGTCCAAATTATCTGAGACAGATAAAATAGCAGCACTGTGTGCCAGAAAAAGCTTGAAATTATCTCAGCATTACCGGGTACTGGTTAGTTGGAAAAAGAAGGTGGTGCAAGAACTGAGTTTTCCAAAATTGTCTGAAAACCTCCTGGACTCTGATTTATATCTATACATTGATCTATATAGACATAAGCAAGTCACTGCCACAAACTCAAGGCTGGGAAGGCAGAAAGCTGGCTATGGAGACAAGCACAGCAAGAGGCAGAGAAAGCAAAGCAGAGCTTGAAACCAGCTGGGGAAGAGCTCTTACTTTCAGAGCTTGAACATATATATATATATATTTATTTCCTTGAACAGCTTGCTGTAGCTCAGCCTGGGATTTGTAAAAGATTAAGAGGTGATGCTAGGAAAATGCAAACTGAGATTTTCAAAGCCAGCTCATTTGAGCGGCCTTTCTCCCAGTGCCAATGAGAAGCTTCAAGAAAGCTCCAGTGCGCAGGGAGGCTGCGGTGTGAAACGTCCCTGCCACCCTCCTTTTGGCATGGCAAAACACCGATGTCGAAGTGCCGCCTTGATGTGCCAGGCAGACACAGGTTCATGAGAAATGTCCTTTCTCATTCCCCTCCGGAGCAGTTTGGGGGAGAGCCTCAATAGCTGAAAGCCGGTTTTGTCTCCTGCTGTTCTTGGTATTTGACCAAGAGGCTGGTATTATTCTCCCCAAACAAGAAAATTATTCTTCCTGCTTGAACAGCTTCCCTATCTATGATTCTTGTCCCTTGGCTCTCCTGACGCACACCTCGCCATGTCTCAAACTGAAAATGAATGGGGCAGCTCTGTGCTTAATTTTAACTCAGCTGACGCTTTCCCTGCTGATGTTCTAATTTCATCATGAATTTCAAGCCCTCTTGTGCGCGGAAATTAATAGTAATAGCTTGTACCCGTCTTTCCAAAATTGCTTTAATGCAGAGAAATGTTCTAAAAGCACAGCCAAGTATTGCCTGCCACAGCATGATGATGCACCATTACTTTCCTTTAATTTAATGCCCCCATGTTCTGCATGAGGACGGATAGGTGGTTCTGCATGACTGCGAAGCAATGAATTTTGCTAGACAAGAGACACGCTCTCTTTCAGCTCAAAGGGTGAACAGCTTGAAAAACTCTAAAGAAGAATTGCGTCCCATTTTCTTCCAGATGTAACCTTAACAGCTAAAGAACTCCTAACTAAAAAGAATTTGCCTTATTTGCTGAATAATTTTTATGCTTCTGTTTGAATCTTTCTGGATTTCCTATGCATGCATTCTACAAAAAAAAAGAAAAGTTGGAGCAGCAATAAAATTAATATCTTTTCTTAGAGTGCTAAAATCCTACTGCAAACACAACTGTAAATGTAACGTTTGGATATCAGCTATCTAAACATTTCTGGTAGTCATTTTTATCTCCTGATAAGTCAGTCTGGCAATTTAAAATATTGTAGTAACATATCAGATCCATGCTGCTGGTGGAAAACATACACTAGAGTCAGGAAATTGGCACACTTACCAGTTTTCTTCTCAATGTGCCGTTTCCCAGCCTCCCTAAAAGCAACCATTGCCCTGAAAAACGCCCTGAGGACTGCCCATCGGAACACAGCCACCGGGTCAATCCCTATCATCCCACAGATAAAGGCGTTTTTGCTGCTTCGCAGGAGAGCTACGATGTCTGGACGCATATGATCTGTGTTTTTCTCACGGAAATCCTAGGGAGAAAGAGAAACAAGGAGGAGAAAGGAGTGAAATAAAGAATATCTGCAAGATACATTAAGGAACAGGGCTACTGAGTCATGCTTTTATCTTTTTTTCTGCCTCCATATCAGACACTTCTTTATCTCCAGAGAATAAATGTTTTATTCCAAGGCACTGCTCCCTGAAGCATCTCAGAGATGATGCTTAAGTTTCTCATGTGTAATTATTGCATCAAAAGCATGATTACAGATTTGCAATTGTAAATACCAATGCAGTTTCTTATACAAGTTCATCTTCCCATCAAAAATCCTTCTGCTAAAAACTCAGTTGGCATGCAGGTAAATGGGATCAACTTTGAAAACATTTGCATGGGATTTTAACATTACCTGCATCACTGAGATGATGAGACCTGTGCTCACATAACCTCTATGCTCTAAGGCTAATGATGAAACTGTAAAAGACATTACGTTCTCTAGATGAACCAAGCCCAAAAATGCTACCATACACCAAATTTCAATGTATTGCTGGGATGTAGCGTCAGCCTGAGTGCATGTCCTTAATTCTTCTCCAAAATACCAAGAGTTTGCAACATGGAAGAGAACAGGAAGACACAATCCCCACCACCACCTTCCCCTTGCATATTTTAGCCAAGCTTTTCACCAAACACTTCTCTCCCAAAGTCTGCTTCTTTTCTCTAGCCAAGTACTCTTCTAAACATCTTTACAGAGCCTTTGGTGCTCTCTATCCCATAACAAGATGCTTTAAATGAAAGCAACCACTGGGGAACAGCTGGGTGACAGACCTTCACTCCATACTTGACTTTGCCTGCATAGTGTTTGATGATGAAAGCTGGCTCCATCACTGCTGGAAATTCAATGTAGGAGTTGCCTTCGTGTTGTCGCTTAAACTTGTCCAGCAGAGTCTGGTTGGTAGCTTGAGGAAAGCTGGAAAGAATTAAAGAGGACAGCTGTAAACACAATGAAAGAACTTCACTTCTTCCTTGACCACAAATATTAAATAGAAATATTCCAAGCCTCCACTTCAGTGCTTGCAGATGCTAAACACACACTGAGTGCTATTTTGTATACTGTCAATGGTTATATACAAATACAAGATATACACGGTGTCTGAAGAACTCTTAATTGACTTAGTAGTGGTCTGAAATCACTTATGAAAGTATAAATAGGCATATATTTATTGAGGGATACTGCACTGTACTCCCCCATTGCATGTAAATTCTTTGAGGTAGCTGCATGTATGTGAAGTTCAATGTTTCTGTCATTGGTTTTGAGGCTTTGAATGCTAAGTCCCAGGTCTATGGGGAATTCATATGTCAAGGAAATCCTGAGCCATTTTACCTACAAATGCAACTTCAATTACAGGAGCTGGCCAACTGATCCTGGCATAGGAAAGAGGAAGGAAAAAAGAGAGTGTGAGCCCCGCCTCTTGATGACAGCAAGTCAATTCTTCATCCTCAAACCTCACATAAACCTGCAACATGAGGGGGGGGCATTTCACAACAAACACCTGAGTGTGTGATTCTCAGCCGCATCCCTGATGTGCATCAAACCCTACAGAAGGGCCATCCCTATGTAAAAGTGCCCTTGGTTCACTCAGGCTTAAATTTAGGATTGAATTGATGAAGCCACCTTATAGCTGAATAACAACATCCATACAGCCTTAGTGCATACGCTTGGATTCTCCATTCACTCTGTTTAACTTCAAGCATCTTCATGTTGTTACCCCCCTGAGAGAGGGAGATAGAAGCAAAGCAAAGGCAGCCTTTGTCCTTCCCTCTAACAGAGAAAATTATTGAAATATAATTTTAATTATGATTTTGTCAGGGACTTAGCTTGCTGATTCTTCACTGTTTCGTGTTACCACTCTGGAAACAAGAGACCTAAGAGGATAAATCAGCCCAGATGGCTAAGAGCATCCTTGTGAGAAAAATCACAAGAGGAGATACGACTCGAGGATAAACTCTTCCTAGGTGAAGGTCAAACACCATTAGCAGAAACACCACCTTTGGATGTTTCCCCTCTACTAAGGCACAGCATTTCTTTGCCCTGCTCATGTGGGACTCCGTGCAGAGCAATTATCAGCCCTGACTCGGGGACAGGTTCAGCATGCCTGGCTCCCACTTACTTGCTTTCCTCATCCAGCAGATGGAGCAGGCCCGTCGGCTTCTTGCTGATAAGGTTTATGCAGCCAGAGTTGTCTATGTAGTCGATGTTGTGCCAGCTAATCCCTTCTGCTCTGTATTCCTCCTACAAAGAAGAACAATTAGATGTTACAACGATATTGGGTGCAAGTAAAAAAAAATCATAAGGCTAAAGGGTGGCAAAGAAAGCGATGCATCATTTAGCAAACCAAACCCGCTCTTCCATTAATATGTCATCCATTTTTTCTGATGCAGAAGAAAACAGGACTGGAACATCTGCACAACTTCAATCACAGGGAACTGCATGGCATTTTACAATTTCAGGTGCAGCAATCTTTAAAATTGCTTCGCAGATAGCAGGGTTGGCACTTTTTGGAAAGAATAATCACTTTTGACCCTACGTTTCTTTAAACTGCAATAAAAAACAATTCTGATTTTTACCTGCTTTCTCTCTGAGGTAGGCTAGCTATGTTGCAGACCATGCCTAGTGAAGATGTATGGCATGCTACACATCGGTTTTTATTGCTTTCCTTTTTCTGACTTGCTGTTAAAGCATCATACGAGACAGCAACATCAACTTCAGGAAACTACTATGACAGCATTTAAGTGCACACGAAATTACTGAAAGAAAATGGTGGTACAATACATTCATTTAATTACATGGAAAAAGCAGTATAACTCCCTTTCCTGCTTGACTGGGCTCTCCCCTTCTGTATCTAACAATATTAATGGCTGGTGCTATAAAGGCTAACAGAGGGGTCTCCAGCGAGCATAAATCACCACTCCCACGTCAGCAGAGCCACGGAGCTTTACAGTGAAAATGAGGGTCTGTCCCCAGATTCACATTGGGGAAAAAGAGCAAGCAATTTATTTTCTGCCAGACAACTCTGATCCTTGCTCTTCTGTAAGAGGTTATCTCCGCCAAGATGGATCTGCAACTGTATTACCTAGAAAAGTCTTCTGGAGAAATTATTTTAGCGCATCTGGAAGAAAGTAGAACTGCTCTGCTCATAAAAATCATAATCTTTATCATATGCTTTTAAGTAACAACTTGTGACTCACTCTCGAAAGAGTGATATTGAAAATGCATGTTATTCCATGTGTTGGAAAAAGTATCACCACTCCAAGCTGCATTTTTACTTCTCTATTGTAAGATGTTATGATGATAGAGTTGGAGAAAAAAAAAAGAAAAAAAAAAGAAAAATCTCGGTTGCACTAATAATGTGCACATTTATACCAATCCAATTCATTTTTATTGCTCCTTCTGCTTTTACTGTTGAGTGCAAACTTTAAAAAATAAGTATATTCTTCCAACTATCCAACATGTCTTACCCAAAATTAGCACAAACCCTTCATATATTATTTCAAGGAACTAGATAGCTTTGGGACATCCCACAATGAAATTTTTGCTAAAAAAAAAAAATCAAGATATGTCACATCACGATCAATGGTATTCAATATCAATCATGCAATGATGCTCAAGATTGAGGCTTGGCTTGGTTTTATGACTTAACTGAACCTCAGAAGAGTGAGCTTTTCAAGTTGTTTTTAAGTAGAAAGTGTTCTAAAGGAACAGATTTCAGAATCCCCAGAGTCAATAAATCTTTCTAGAAATGTCGCACCTACACACAGAAGGTGGAGGGCGATTTTCCATTGCCATGAGAAAAAGCTTTTCCCAAAATCTCAGGAACTGAAATTCTGACAGCATTCACCCCAGGCCAATCAAGCTGTATGCTGAATTCAGTATTTGAGGCTTCATACAGCTTCACACCAAAACCACCCATTGCATGCACAGGTGTGCATGCGTAGAAGAATTTTGAAAATGGTAGAGTTGGAAATGAAACCGCTATTTTGTTCTGAAAAGCAAACACACCTCACTTCAAACCTAGGAGGTGATGTGCTCCTAGCAAACCTTTCCCAATTTTGACCAACAGATGCTTTTGACAGTAAAAATACTCTTTTGGAAGACTGTCAGCCCATAAACCCCTTCCATCTCTGCTGTGCTGACAGACAACAGCGAGCAATCAGAACAGTTTCCCTCGGCAATCCCAGTGAAGTATGGAGGATAAAGCCTTCTGTGTTCAAAACAGAACACATCCCACCCACTGGAACAAAACTCCCGATAATAAGCAACAACTCTGCGTTATGAATTTTGTATTTGTTTTTGCATCTCAGGTCTCTGTGGAGCAACCAGAACACGGCAGGCATGCAGAACAGCAGGACTTTCACAGGTCCCTGCTAAACTATAGGCATTGAAAAAATATACTTATTTGGAAACCCCGCCAACTGTAGAAGAATGAGTATTTCTTGAGCAAGCGTGAGCTTTTCCTGAGTGATTCAGGAGGGAGAGACGGCGATGCATGCAATGGTAACGAGAGCCAGCACCATTCATCAGCCGCCTGCTCCTGACAGCTGCTTAATGGGATGCAGGGTCCATTAGCCCCAGCTTTGCCTGCTCAGGACAGGTCCTTTCTGCAGCACTGAGCACCCAGGCAGCCATAAAAGAGGAGCTCTACATGTGGGTTTTTTCCCCAAAAAAATCACCTAGATCTTTAAGTCTGCATAAACCTAAACTGGGCACATGCCATTGCTCTGCTTTACACGTTTTCCTGAAAGCCATTTCAGCTGGTGTACACTGTTCTGCATGGGATGGTCAGCAACTGCACAGCTGATGTTGCTGTGAAATTCTTCCTAAAAAGTTCTGCTAATCCAAAGATTTGTACAAAATTACTAATTAGCAATGCGAGCTGTTTTTCCTTAATAGACCTCAGTAAATGACCAAAAAATACCACTGAGTATACTGTGGTTTATCAGTTTATTCACACTTCAAGTTGCTTGTTACTATTACTGGCTGGGGAAAAATTATCTAATGATTAATGCTTGCACCAGAACTCCACTTATTCAGGCTCCTCTTCAGCTCTGCCACAGTGTGTGCGTGACCCGAGACAAAACATCATGTACCTCCTGGCCTCAGTTTCCTCAACTGCAGAATTTTGGCTAAAAACGTGCTCTTCTTTGCTATTTTTCCCCATCATTCTCAGGCCGTGGATTTATTCCCCACATCTGTCCATCTGTTGCTCCCTCCCTTCCATCCCCAGTTCAACTTCTGGCCAAATATGAATTGGGATTAAAGTCCTCAAAGAACAACCTTTTCCACAAGAGCTTGGATGTAAGCTCTCATTTCAGGACAGGCGTATACGCAGCAGTAACTACACCAGAGCATTTGTTCCAAAGCACAAGTGGAAAAAAAGTTCCCTTTATTTCTTTTTTCCTAGCATTTTTCCAGTTATCAGTTTGGTTATCTTTAGAAGGAGTCACAGTCCAGGAGAAATAACTATGATTTTGTGATCTACCAATATAATTTCTTGGACCTTTGCTGGCCTGCAGAACACGATGAAAATTGTGCATAAGAAAACAGCAGCTTTGGGGGAACATTCTTGCTGTCCATATGCACATGTTAAATTTACTCTCTTAAGCTTCAGTTACTAATCTTCAATACAGCAGTAACTGTCTTTCTGCAGAATTTGGGAGACATCCTTAAAAGCTACCTTCAAAAATTCCTTCATCTCTAAGTACCACGAAGAAGTCTGTGCCCTTTTTGATGGATGCGGGGTCCCCACAGAGCACTTGAAGATGAAGGAATTATAGCAAACCAACATCAGGTTTTCATTTAACAAACATACGGTTGAGATGAAGATGAAACAAAACATGTATAAGGCCATTCAAAGAGAAAAACTCTCATACCAGAGATTAACACCTTGCAATTAAAAATCTGCTACAGTTTATACTTCAAATTAAAACTAAGTTATCTTTAAAGACAAATTAAAATTTCCTTTTTTTAAAGTATAAGACACTGTCATATCCCATTCTCAACAGGGCTCTTTTGAAACAATGTCTTAGGACTTATTTGGTATCCAAAATCAGCAACCCCTGGGAACTCCAGGCCTGTTTGGATGACTCTTGCATGGACTGCCAAATTATCATCCCTGAGTAAGAGTGGACAAAATTGCTTTTCTCAGCAGAAGGAACGACCTGCCATGTCTCCTGTCTGCGTGTGGCCCCTCCAGCAGCATCCTGCAGCAGAGGATGTGGATGAAGGCAGGCATCGCTCCCTGTAGCCTTGCCAAGAGCACTGTGCCTTGCAGAAGCAGGACCACAGCTCCAGGGAGAGACCTTTGTGCATCCCACCAACAGCCCGTTGTCCTTCCTGATGGTGGGACCACAGCCCTGTCTGACAGTGGCTGGGGAGAGGTTAACAGTGGAGAAGAAATTTCCATATTTTTGTGCTGTAAGAAGCGAGTCGACAACACGCAGGGTATTCTCAGACCCCTGGGGGATGACAACATCTGCATCTCTCCATCCTGATCCAGCAGCTGGGAGTGACAGATCATTCATCACGGTGCTTGGCTGCTGGACAACATGCTCCGGGAAGGTGAATCGCAGCATTTACACACCACATTCACGGATCACCACAGACTCCCCGCAGCCATCTCACAGCCAGGTTTGTTTCTCAGCACCCTGAGGTATGGGCTGGGCGGGGAAGGGTTTGATACTGACAAACGGCGCTGCCAAAGGTTTGTTGTCCACTTGGCTCCTTGATGGAAGCACAGGTCTCAGTTCTTTTGCCAGCATCAATTATATCAGTTCTGCGGGTAAAAAACCCAACTTTTTGAGACTCACACTTACAACAAGGACCCCTGACAGCGAGTCAGTTATAAACAACCAAATAAACCATCGACATCACCAGGATCTACAAAACTTTCTAGTGCAGTAACATCCAGAGATTCCTATTTTTGGCACTGTTACTTCCAGGAAAAACTTACAGCCTTACTCTTCCCAGCCCCAGCCCACTGAAACCTGCTCTGCTGGGAGGAGAAGCAGTGCAGGTTTGCTGGAGAGGAGTGTGGAGCTTTGGCCATGCTCTGAGCTCCCAAACACAAAACTCAGCGAAAGGAATTGAGCAACGAGCCAAAAGCATGCACTCAGGTTTTGCAGAGTCCAGCAGCTCCATATTTAACCCTATCAGGCAAGAAATTACTGACTGCTCTCCTCTCGAGCACCCCCACGAAGACAACTGCCTGTCGATTTTGCCTCTAGAAGCTCCTCTGCTGTTCCGGCCAGGCCGGCGTGGTGACAGGGTGCCTGCGGGGACGCGCACCACGCGTCAGCGGAGGGAGTTGTTCTGCTGGCACAAACACAAGGGCTTCTCAAGCAACGTAACCCAAAGTGACGGAGCGGAGTTTTGTTGCCATAGCTGCATCAGCGAGCTTGCTAACGCAGCCCGGTCAGCAAGGTTGCATAAGATGGACTTGACCTCAGCTGAAGCTCGGGGGAGAAGGGGGTCAGTGACTTCATCTCACCTCTCGCTAGGGAAAAAAAATACTTACATGTGCACTTCATAACTGCATTCAATATTTAGAAAGATGTGGCTAGGCAAGGAGATGGCTCCTTGAATTTTTCTTGCTTGCAAGGCATTTTTGAGAGCTTAAAATGCTCAGACTGATCTGAATGCTGTGACACAAAACATAATTTGCAATGTTCAAGTAGAAGAAAAATAAAAATGAGGGTCCTGATGTTGAAATGCACACAAAATGACAGCCCAAGTCTCTACTGAATTCAATATGACATTATTTGAGGAGTATAAGCATGTAAAATTTGGGGTACCAAGTAAACAGAACGTGGCAGAATTTCCAACATCTTCATGTGTGAAAATTAAAGGAAATATAGCAATCAGACAGCTAAGCAGTATTAAAGAGAAGCACTGCCTGCCTACAGCTGACCAGAGTGCAAACACTGAAAGAACTGCTTATGCCAGTATACAAGGATGCAGTGCAGAATAATGAACTGACATTGAACACGTGTGATTTCTCTCTTCTCTGTCTCTGCAATTTCCAGGATGAGTGAGAAAAAAGATGATGCTTGGGATTTTCACTTCTGCATTCAGCATCAGAACTAAATTCATTTCCTCCAAGGAGAACACCACATTTATAATCTAAGTCTTGCAACAACTAGGAATTGCTCCACATCCAGCTACAGTCAACAGTAAGGGATACCAAATGCTAAAAAGGAGAATGAAAGGGGGCTATTGCTTCCCAAACCATAAGGTGAAATTAAGAGATGGTCAGAAGGAGTGAACTGGTGCTTGAAAAACTTACAGAAGGGGAGCATGGAAACCCTGAGACCACCTATATCAGAGAAGTGAAGCAGGAGAGACGTGATATAAATACAAAACAAAAAGCAGCATGAAGAAAACATAATAAACAGAAGTTTCCCATCTGTCTTAAAGCACAAAACCAAGGGAGTGGGAAATGAAATCAAAAGGCAGTGAAAAATTCAGGCCTGAATACAAAGGCAGGGGGTTTCCACGATGTATGGAATTTGTTGCCCTATTGACGGATATCAAAGGTCAAAAATTTGTCACAACCTAAACACGTCTGGAGCGTTTTGGGCGTTCAAGTGCCCAGCCTGCAAGCCACGAGCACAAAACATCTGAAAACACTGGTGACCACGATACGGTTGTATCATGCAGCACAGCTACTGCCATAAGGTGCAGACTGGGAAGCAGCCCAAAAAGATAACACTTATAACCCAAAGAGCCCTGACAAAGAGAAGGTGACAGGTTGGTTGTTGCTGAAATGGTTTTGCACCTTCTCCTTCTCGTCCCATCAGAAAGTCCACGCTCATTGTGCTGTTCCTGAGCTGTGCAGAGGTACGTGACTCGGAGCTGTTCATGATCCAGATGCAAAAGCTATCAAAGCTGGTTTAGAAAGCAGGGAAACGTGTGAAAGGCCCTCAAATCTGGGGCTTCATCTCTCTTTGGCATGTCCCCATCAGGCACAGCGCTCTCTCCTCTTTCCTTAGAATGGGGCAAGGATGAAGGTAAAAAAGAGGGGTGAAACCAAAGGGGCAAACCACTACCTAGCATGTGGTGCTATTCCAGCTTTTATCGAGTCCAACTGCAAAATTAGAGCAGATTAACAAGGAAATGTAAAGTAAAATGATTTGTTATTTGCATAGAATTGTGTGCAGGTTCCATATGGCATTTGCTGTTTTCCAAAAGCAGGAAAATGCCTGTAATGCTGGAGTAAATCCCCAAAGCAGAGGAAAACCTGATTGGCTCATTCGTTTCCTTCCCAGATGGAGCCAGATAAGCCCCCGGAGTTTATCTGCCAGAGCTGATCTGACGACTTTCATTACCGAGGCATAAGAAAGCCTTGTTTCCACATGAAAATTCCCCAAATAAAGAGGGAAATCAGCTGAAAATCCTTCTTCCAGAGTAGCTTACTACTATCACAGGCTGCTCGTGAATAACCTCCCATAACCCACGCCCAATGCCGTACACTGCGCTCGGATGCCATCAACAGACAGACGCTTCGGGGTTTCTGTACGAATGCGTTTTTCCCAAAAATTTACAACTGAACAGAAGGCTGTGAAATTCTACTTGGCTCTAGCACCGTCTGCTTTGGTTTGAGATGACATTTACAAAGTGAGAAAGGAGGAATGAAACCACTTCCACATCTCGCTTCATTCCTAGTCGACGTCCCCAGCTTGCTTAAAAAATATCACAAGTTGATTCAACATCCACCAAAACACAAGCTTTCTGCAAATACAAGCTTATAGCCAGCAAACCCAAGCATTTCATCTGCTTCTCTTGATTGCTTACCCGATAACAACCCATCAGCTGTGCAGATTCTGATGGATGAAAAAGGTGAAACATCTAAGAGAGCCCGGTTCAAAAACTGGAACAGAATCCTTATTTTTCATTCTATATGAAAAACTTCTGGGAAAGAACATATTATTTTTCTAAAAATTACATCAAAATAGGTCAGCATCATATGATACACTAAACAAGCTAAACTTTTTAAAAGGTTCCTTAAAAGCTCCTCTCTGGAACTTTCTGGATATGTCAATCTGGAATTTCACAATGTATTTGTGCTGATGCTTTTGTGATTGTGGCCAACGAGAGAGCATCAGCTGGGACTCAGAAGGACCCAGCAAAAGAAAAAGCTTTTCAGGGGAAACCAAACCATGGTAAAAGAAACTTCACTCTGATCCCTGGCAATCTCAATGCTTTTTAAAAGAAGCTTTGATCTTTACAGCTAAAAGGTTTTGTTCTCCTCTAAGTGAGTAAGGATTCATGAAAAGTCTTATTTACTGTCACTGCATTTTTTGCTTACATTTAAAAATACTTAAATATATTTAAAAAATATTGCTTTTCCTGCAAAATCACTGACAGATAACACAGCAAACCAGAAGAGCCAAAAGCTGTCCTAGGGAAGGGCTAGCAAAGGTAGCTAGAGCTCCTGAAGTCCATCTTCTACAACACAGAACTGAAGCAAAATCATCCCGGTGCAATGTATTCATTAAAATGACCCTAAGGTGACAAATCCTCAAGATGGGAAAACGTCGCTGTGAGCGAGCTCCCGAACGAAGGAGACCCACGGCCGCGGGCAGCAGATGACACAGATGCCTTGAGTTCCTGACGCCCCTCCAGACGTGCGTGCCAAGGCTGACGATGCCAATGCTTCATTTAGGAGCTCGCCAAGTATTTTTTGTTTGTTCTCAAGCTAAGTAGAAAAGGAATTTATACACACAGCATTTTTTTTTTAAAAGCGCCCACAGACAGCATATATAAATACATATCCACATGCTGTATAAATACACCATCCATAAACAGGTTTATAAACTGTGCTATTTTTAATGACACCATCTGGTGATGCAGGGGTTCTGATAAACAACCTTCACTGTGGACCATTCAAGCTATAAACAACCAAGTCATCGTGCCTTTGGGTGCCTGTAAAAACTTGCCTGCTTGCATGCAGCACATGGTTTTGCATCGGAGACATCAAATCCCCATGGGACCTTTGTAAGAGAACAAGCTACTTTTATTTAAAGAAAAAAAAAAAGTGAATTACCATTTTGTATTCAAAGCACCTGAGATGAACACTGAGCTGTCATTAAATCACAATTAGAAAATCACGGGGAAATAACTGGCAGGGTTTGTATGCAGACATCATGCCCTGCGCTCCAGCCAGCAGCACCACCAGCAGCCGACAAGCACGAGCTGATGCCCTTGGGTTCGCCGTTATTCAACCCAATCCGAAGCCATGGTTTTGTGGTATACGGGCTCTCCATATGAGCCCATATCAGTTTCCTACACTAGTGGCAACAGAAGGTGTTGCTCAAAAATTGTGTTTTGCTCACAAAAGATGGAAAACTGGGTTTGTGTCATTCAGGTTGCAAAACACACATTGCCACGGTCCCACTCACTTCTTTAGCATCCTTTTTCCCAACTCTGTCCCTACAGCCAGGTAAAGCAAGAGTCTGACGATGCCACATGATCTGTGGGTAACTTGTATTGAAACCATAGAGGAAAAAATGTATATAGCAATGGTTTTCACCATCAGGCTTGGACAATGTGAGGGGAACCCCAGCTAAATGCCACCTTCCCCTTGTGTCAATAAATACACGCTCTCCCATTTCCTCTTACATTCATCTACTCTTGCAGTGGGCTCACAGCTCTCCCTGTTATAAAAGTCATCTTAGGCTGCCCCTATAAAATCTTGTTACAGTGCCAAGCCAGCTGTCCAGGCAAGAATCTCGCACATAGCAGACCAGCCGTTCCTGCCTCGATAAGGCATCGTTTCAGACAAACCGAAATATTTCAGAGGCTTTCTGCTTCCACCGTTTCCTCGTTCATCATCGTGCCCAAAAAGAAGGGCACTCACGTTGGACCTGTTGGACCCCCATCCTGCTTAGGAAAATCCGCCAAGATGCATCCAGATTTTTTAAGAAAAGCCATTGTTTACAGATACTTGCTAGTGACTTTTAGCTGAAATAATCAAGTATTTCATTAAATCCTTGTCTAGTCTAACCAAAAGGTACAGAGAATGTGCAAGAATTTCCCTATAACCATAGCTCTGGTCAAAGACTCAGGGCTTGGACCCAAAGCACCTGAGGTCCATTGGGGTGTGGAAAGAAAATAGTTCTGTACCATTAAATATAAAATAAAAGTTACAGAAGTGTTTATTTCATCTTTATCTGGTCCTTTTTTAATACCTATTTTTGTCTCTGTTGCATAATATACGTAATATCAGTACAGTAGCATTTTTTAATTTACTTTTTAAAGAAGCTTGGTCCTTCTGTTATTTGAATCCCAAATCAATTCTGCTTCTTCCTCTTTCTGCTAACCAAAATAGGAGCTTGAGCCTTAAAATTAACACACTCCCCAGCCTGCAAATTGGAGCTCTCGGTGCGTTTACCTTGTGAGTTTTACACGGCCAACCATAATGACGATATTTGCACAAAAACTAAATCCTTAGTGGGCTTCACAGACACAGTACTTCTCTACATTGGGCTTTAAGCAAGTGTCAAGGAATCAAAAAACAAGGACAAAAACAACCCAAAGCACCCCAAACTGTTTCTTATGGATAGCTAGACCTAGTGTAGAAAAGATGCAAAAAGCCTTGGAGTCCTTTAAGCCACTACATCACTCCATGAGAGCTTCCCAGAACATTTTCTAATAATATTTTAAGCACGTTTTCCAATTTGCCTACCTAGGACGCTGCTGTGCAGATTTAATAAAATCAAAATATGCTTTTCCAAACATTTTTTGTGCTACCCCCAACCCTAAGCTCTCCCCTGCCCCTCTCCTGCTCGGACCTTTGCCAAAATAGAAGTGAATCACCGCATCCGGCACGTGCTCATTGCTTGAAGGAGCCTGGGAATGGGCCGGAGGCCAACACAGCCCCTGCAGACCCCAGCTCCTCTTGTCCCAGGAGGGGACTGGCCACAGAAAACATTTTAGGGGGCTGGTGGCAAACAGAGACAGATTTTCTTTCAATCTTCCTATTCTGAAGATAATGTTTAAGCAAGTCAAAGCATTCTTTTTTTCCCCCCCTCCACGTGTGAGTTATGTAGGATGGCATATTTCCAAATAATAAATCAATAACTTCTGCAGCTTGTTATTTCTCCGCGTGTCATGTGGAATAGAGCTGAGCACAGCATTTTTCAGTGAGCACCCGCCAGCCCATCTCCAACGAAAACAGAAACCCGAACCCAGCCTCCCAGCACTCGACGCTTCACTTCTGATGGTCGCCTCTTGTCTCCGGCCACGATAAAGATGAAATACATTCATGCCTAAGTGGAGCGATGAGCCACTGGAGGGAAGGGAAAAAGCCCTCCACACATTAGGAGAAAGAGCCTTTTTCATTAGTTATTTCTCTTCTGTTTTCCCTAAATGACATGCATGGAAGGCTGCTGGGATATGGAGCCGCATGAGAAATCCTGAATATCCAAGATGCTTTAAAACATTGCAGGTGATAACCATGGCTACAGACATTTCACAGACCATATAAACTGCATATCACCACATCCTGCAACAAATTCAGGACTTTTTGCGTTTGTTTTTTGTTGTTGGGGTTTTTCATGTTTGTTTGTGTGTGTGTTTTGTTGTTGTTGTTTTTTGTTCTTTTAATTCACTCCCACCGTGATGAACAAATTTTTACATCATCCACGATATAGTCCGGACTGTCAACCTTCTCCACCTATTTTCCAGAAACAGTAAAACCTCTATAGCTCTGGAAATATTTACAGAGCTTTAGGTGACTGAGCAAACATTTTGCAGGACATGTTATCTTTATGAAATTAAGTTTTTCTGTGTGAGCTGGCTGGGACATCAAACTCACCAGGGACCGTGCCAGAAAATAGACTTTGCTCAACACCTGAGCACATGCCAGTTGATCATGCTCCAAGTCTTTTTTTTTTTTTTTTGAGGCTCAACCTCAGTTATTCATCAATTTTTAAAACAATAAAAGGATGTCCTCGAAATTGAAATCTGGCATTTAAACAAACCGCGAAGTAGAAAATTAGGCAGAGAAGTTTCAGCAGCAATGCCCGTGGGATGGAAAGCTGCAGGACTTCTCAAACTTTGCAAAAAGTCAGCTGAAAACAGGAAGAGGAGGGTAGGGGTGAGCCAAAACAATGAGTACCAGAAGGCTGCCTAACCATCAGGACAGCATGGGATACGTAACGAAATAAACCCCTGCGTTCCTGGCCCTCTAAGTGCCAAGGATCTGAAGACTCGGTACTCAGAGTAGAGTTCTGCAGCAGAAGCGAGATGCTCTGAGGGCAGCTAACGAGACAAAGCACCGTGAGGACATCTTGCCTTACACTAGGGCCGCACCAGTCAGGGGGAGGCCATCTGGAAGAGCAAACCACGTCCTCGCTTTGTGAGGAGACTGCCAAAGGACACGCATCCTTCTGCCACCCAGAGGGCACGGCACTGTTTGGGGGAACACCCCTAGCAGCCAGCAGCGGCAGGAGCACAGCCCCTCAAACAGCCTGCGGTCGACGACCTGCTCTGTGGGGCACACGGGAAGGAGAAAACCACCCCAGCTAAACGGTGAGGCATTCCTGCAGTAACTATCTTTCTGTCTGTAAATCATTACCCTTCTGAATCCACAAGTTTGCCTACACAAATATACCAGAATTTATGAGCCCAGGCTTCACCGCGTGGTTAGCGCTGGTCTCTCCTGCACTCTGCTGTCATCTGCTAAAGCGCATTGCCATGCATTGTGAATCACCACCGGGTCTTCCTTAGCTATCCAGCCAGGGGCTGGCTGTCGATGAGGTCTTTGCATCTGCCCCGGCCTGGAGCAGGCTCCCGGCGCACAGCACAACCGCGGCCACACTGACAAGAGGCACCAGGCTGAAGACAGACGGCCAGAGGATGCCTCGGACGGTTGTTTGCGAACAGCTGGAAATAGCGCTGTCTTCAGACAGACGGTTTAAAAAAAGATTCGCAACGCACATTGTGTTAGGTTTCACCAGGAATCATAGAAGGAAAAAAAGAAAATGAGGTTAAAATAATCCCACCCCTGCGCTAGATCGCTTTGCGGTGGGGATTCTGGTTTCCATAACATAAGGGGTATGTCATAGCAACAATTACATCATTGCTAAATACCGTTCTTGCACACAAATTCTACTAGAACTTTAAGAAAAACCCTTGGTGATTACTTGAATTTGTCCTTTCTTCTGGCAGAAATGTCCAAATAGCTTGGATCATGCTGTCTGCCACTTCCTGTGAGCTCTGAAGATACAAGAAGCCTCTCTGTGGAAGCAGAGGACACCTGCACATCACCAATAACCCCACTAGTTTTTCAGCACAGAAGACATCAAATAAACCCTTGCAAGCACCAAGTATCTCAGACATTTGCAGCTCAAGGAAATGCAACTACTTTGCTATCTTGAAACACAATATTAACTACCCCGTCTTCATTTGTAGACTGGCTATTATTATTAAAAAGCAGATTAATCTTTGGGCCAACAGGGAATGAAGGATGTTCTCAAGTCCCAGAATCTGAATATGTATCAACACTTTTCTTCTCATCAGATGCATTCCTCTACATGCAGCACATAACCCTCAGGAGAACAAGAGAAAATGATTTAACTGTGAAAGTCAACCAGGAATTAGCACTCATGCGGCTGTGCAGTGTATTTATACTTGCAGGAAGCAAAAAATGAAGAGATGAGCATATTTTCCACTGGCAGAGACTGCAAATGACGTGCTCCAGCATTAAGAATTGGAATGAGCACTTGGGAAACAGATGCCCCTGAAACTGTTCCTCTTGTCCATATAGAAAATATGGACTTCAATGACTTCATGCACTTGACAGATTTATAGTAGAAAGCTAATTAGGTCATTGGTTATAAGCTGGCCCAAGGAGAATTAGGGGCACATTCCTTCCACCGAACTGCTGCCGTCAGGAGCTCTGTATATACCCCAGACCCAGGGAGGAGCGCTGACCTGCTAAGAAATCCCAGCCCGAGCACAGGAATTCCCTTAGGGACGCTGGCATCTCAGCTTGCTCCCGCGACTGCCCTGAAATCGCACCTCACCAACGTGCATCCTCCCTCCAGCTTTCAGGAAGGGTCCTTCCTACCCAAATCCCTTCTAGAAGGTCTATTGGTTACCTTCATAGAAAAAAAAATAGCTATATTGATTTTGCAGCAGTCTCTTAGTTTGTTCTTTTATTGTGGCTAATTGTAACCCAGACGTGTTTCCTAGAAATACAGTCAGGTTTCCTCAATAGCTTCTCACAGCATCCATTGAAGGGTGCATCAGAATATAAAGAACCAGCTACAAAACTGAAATAAAACATTTAGTAGCTCCACTCCATCTTCTTGATGAAGAGAGCTAAGACAGAAGGGTCAAGCTCTGCAGCAAACAGCCCGCAAATGATCCATCTGGGGCTACATTGCTCATTTTTGCCCTTCCTGTATGCCCGTCCCTTTTCTGGCTTTCCAGATCTCTTGTATTGCTTATCTCTTATAATGCAGGGGCCCAAAGAAAAGCTATCAGAGTTTCTGGGAAGGGCTGGCTTAATTCTCTGATCTCAGCTGGACTCAGGCTGCAGAGTGCAGTTCATCAAATACCAGCTCTGACGAAACTAATGATAAGGAGGATTTCCATTGACCCCACCCAAAGAAGAATTTCACCTGAAAGAAGGGCATGTGGACTGGCATTTAAAAAAAATAAAAAGCATTTTGAAGGTCTATAACATTTACTTTACTTTTTAATATTTCTTTTTATATATATATATTCATATTATATATATATTTAATTCTTCTCAAGGCATCTTCTATCAGTCACTGTCAGAGACAGGACACTACAGAAGACAGACTGCCTTTTATTCAGCCCAATTATGCACTGTGCGTTCAAAAAATGACATGTACTTTAGCAGTTGTCGTGTCTTGCTTGTTAGTAACTAACAAATGATGTTTGGAAAAGCCTCCTCTCACCCTACTGAGAAGCTATGTCATTTTGTGGTATATGTTACCTGTTAAATTATAGCCTGTACTTTTGTCATCTCTCTCACAGCCCATTAATCTGAGGCTGAAAAGAAACACCCAGTCTTGACGAACATAAAGTAAAGCTTAAAGTTCAACCTCTCCTAACGTGACACTGCTATCAGAAGGATCTCAAGTCCGACCTTGCAGGATGTGTTAAATTTTCAATAGATGCAGACATATAGTACATGAGATATTGAATTATACAGCAGCAAGTCCAGACAAAGACAAGAAAGAAATTGCTCATTGACAAATCCTCCGAGCTTATAATAAAGAGACAAAAGAACAACAGTTCAGGTCTCCATGATGTTTGGGGCTAGCTTCTGTTCTGCACTCACAAAGGGCCAGGAAAGCAAGCATTAATTTGCAACAGCAAATCTCTGGATTTTACCTTACAGGTAGCAGTAAGTAATCTGATACATAAAAACATGATGATAGAAGGTAAATATGAATAATTTACACTTTTAAACAAAGGAATTAATGACACAGTTGAAGAACTCTGGGTCCATTGGTGCCACAAATTCATGCCTAGGCTCACTGCATTACAGAGTAAATGTTTACAGACCTACCTGTTCAAGTTTAAAGATGTGTTGGTTGAAGTAGTGCTGCAAGCGTTCGTTGGCAAAGTTAATGCAGAATTGTTCAAAACTGTTATTCTCATAGTCTTCAAACCCAAAAATATCAAGTACTCCAATGGATAAAGTCTGGAAGGAAAATACGAATGCAGTTTAGAAAAAAAACAAGACCCAGAGTAAATGGATTATTTGTATGCAGTATATCATCAAAGGCGTATAAACATAGTTAAATATACTTAATAGCAGGACTTTTAATTTTTATTGGAACTGTTAATATTACACCATCTGGAAGACTTCACTTACATCAGAGAGACAACATGTAACTTTAGATGTCTGGACAGATGGCCGTTTTCTAAAATAAAAGTCCTTTCAGAGATTATTTATGGAAAAATGGCCATC
This sequence comes from Anser anser, assembly GCF_964211835.1. NCBI lineage: Eukaryota > Metazoa > Chordata > Aves > Anseriformes > Anatidae > Anser > Anser anser. The sequence continues at coordinate 11,916,690 of NC_139730.1, forward strand.
TTTGAAGAAACTTGAACCCAGTTCCAGGTTATTCTATTGGATCTAATATAGCAGTTTGGGGAAAAATGAGGGTAGGATTGGAAAAGAAGCTCGCACCATGAAGACAGTGCATAGAAACTGGCTTACAAGATAGATAGAGGGTGTCTAAGTAAACACAGCCCAGTTGTAAGCCTTCCAAACTGCTCCCCTGAACTTCCTCTAGCCTGCCACGACTTCTTGAGACAGGCATCAAGACGTGGGTGCACCAAGGGTTTTTACACGATGTTGCCTGTTCGACATCACTGTGAGTTCACAGCTTTCTTTGCAACCTGTTTCTGCTATACGTGGTTCCTGTCTTTCACAAAACTTGAGAATCCAGAACCTCTGCTGTCAGATGGATTTGAGGAGTGCAAGGGAAGAGGGAAGTGGGGATGTGGCAGCATATAAACCTTGCTCGCCTTGGTAAAGGGCAGCTGAAGTAAGCATAATTCCTGCTGCAGCATTCAAGCCTGTATAGAACTGTTCCATCAAACAAGTAATTAATAATCAGTTACAAATAAAACTCAGCTTGTCCCCATCTAACAAGTCTATTGCCACCTCCAAGAAGAGCACAGAGCATGAAGGGCACGTGCACAGAGCTCCAGCAGCTCACCATTAGCAGCCTTTGCTCTGCAACGAGCTCCCACGTCTAACCATCATCCCACTTGTGCACAAAGAGCTCTGTTCATACATTATAATTAATTAAATTAAAATAATAGTTAGAGAAGTAAAAGCACTGGTCAAGTGACCCAAAGCTCAAGCAAGGAGGAAAAACACCTCTCTGCTCCACCCATAAGAACCCACGAGCTGCTGGGCATTATGTTTTTAATTTTATTGGTCTTATCTATGCTAAGGATTTTATAAAACTTCCTTCCTAAGGCTGGTGTTATTCCACTGCCAGAAATATAAACCAGACTACCCACAAGGCTCTCCATGCTGCAGTTTGACAGTTTTCAACAGATCACATAATGTGGCAGTAAAATATTCCTTCTGTGCTGGGTCCTTAAACAGAGAGACACCTAAAACTGAAGGAAATGCAGCTGCCGTGAGCTGGGAAGCCACACGGCTTGTGAGTTGAAGCTCTGGGGACTGTGGCTATGCTAACAGTCATACACACAAAAGCACAACTGAAAAAGCATATAAAACACAGCAAGAACATTCCCAAGTGTGCCTAGCCCATTTTTCCAAAAGGTCTTTGGCCCCTTTATCCTCCTCTTGCCTGATGTTGAGGTTTTCCTCCCTATTCCAGGGCTGGATGGGTTTTACCTCCTCACCCGCAGCCTTGCCTGTTACAAGGACGACTGTTGAGAGCCCTTGGCCAGCTTCCCAGAGGTTTGAATCCCCTGGCAAGACGCCTGCAAGAAACAGCCATTTGGCCAGGAGATGGAAATTGGAAGCCTCAGGACCAAGGATGGAGCCTGGCAGAGTGATCGTCTCGTGCTCCTTCCCCTGCACATCCTAACGATTGGTTCACAGACCATTCGTTAACCCTCAGACTGAGAGGTAAATATCTTTTTTTTTTTAAATCTCCTTTAGTTAGCAGATCACTTGTTTTATCTACGGGATACATAAAGATGCTGATGGAAACACCAGATAGCGACTATTTTGAATCCACGGTACTGATCAGCCATCCGTATCGCCCTTGTGTAGGCAAATCACAACCCCAACTCTTCCACTCCCATTCAAGCATTTCTGTACAATGTAAAAGAGCTCCCAAAGTGACTCAAGATCAACGTCTCTATTACTGTGACTGAAAACAAGACTTACAAGAAATAACTGCTCCCACTTTCAGAGTCCTCATCCTAGCGCCTATGCCAGCTGCACGTGTTTTCATAAGCATTGCGTTGATGCTGTGTGGACATTGCTAAGCCCCTACCACAAGTGAACACTTCAAACTAAACACAGACAGCCTTTCACAACAAAATTTAACATGAAATAGCTGAGCACAAATAACCTCCCCGTTTTTAGTGCTGATTAAGTTACTGTGTCCAAACTGCTACTGAAATACTTTTTAATGTGCTGTATGCAAATAAGTTTATAAAGCAAAATAGAGGAGTTATTAGATATAGAAAAAGTGACTATTTCACTTGTAAAAGAAGAAGCCTATTAAAAACATATTATATTTTAAAGTTCCTTTCCTACAGGTTTCTATGAAAGTGCCACGAAAAACAAGCTCAGAAGTAAGATGCTCCAACAATGCTGTATTTGACATCACTGCAGCCGTACAAGATGAGCATGGTTGGGGCTGCCCTGGTTGTCCCACCGGGCAAAGCAGCAGTTCCCTCTTCTCACCTCAGTTGTGCCCAGCTCCTGACTGCCTCCAAACCAGGAAGTTTGCAGTGTGGCTTTAGCCACACACATTCACGCAGGAGAAACAAGGGCAGTGCTCTGTGGTTTGCTTTCTGGTGTGGGAGGCAGAGCCGTGGAGTTCCCAAAAGAAAGAGGTCAACGCGTTCAACTTGGTCAAACTTTTGAAAACAAGAAATCAGGAATTTGTCTATTTCTCTGCCTCCCAAGCTGCTGTCCTCCAAAAATCTCACTCTATGTACACACAAAAGGGTTGTATTGTTTTTTCCATTATAAAACAGCACAAAACCTTTCACCAATACAGCCTCTTCTTACAGAAAGTTGAAAAAATGATTTCCATTGAGGTATGAATAACTGAAATTATTCTGTTAAAGTGCCAGACTCCTGAAAGCATGTAATCTGGGATTAAGTTTACAGTCCAATATATAATGAAAATAATCTAAGGAGTTTTAAATTTAAAAATCTCTAATGCTTCAGTTTCGAATTCAGACTTTGAACAAGTGCCATGTGGAAATCATGCCAAGATGCAACATAATTTAGATTTCACGAGCCCAAGTCTACCTTATGTCTTAATCTTGTTCCTTTACTGAAACTAACATTTAAAGAGAACAAGTGCACAGCAGTGACAAGCCTGCGAGTGCGAAAGCCTGCAGCAGGACCAGCAGCAGACGAGCACACCAGTGTACCAATCTATAGCAAAACTCTTGTAATTAAAAGCCTACGTCTACAAGGAGTTTGAAATTTGTGCGAGCCCTGGGCTAGGAATCACTCTGTAGTTGAGCTAAAGTTGCCTCGCTCTTTTCTGGAAATGCCACAGCTGTGAACCAGGGATCTAAATGCCACGCAGGGGCCTCGAGGGCATTCTGCAAATGACAGCCTTGGAGCTCAGTGCTCCACAGCTCCCAAATTACCTATAAACATCGACTGTCAGAGCTGACTTATGTTACCCTGAATGCACGCTGGTGATGTCATTCCAGTGCTGAGGTACGCTTTGGCAATTACAAATGGGTTTGTTTCAAATTCTGGGGAAAAGGAATAAAATTAAACAATATTCCAATGCAAGCCAATACTGTAAATACAGAAAACCATCACCAATAAATCTAAAAGGATTACTCCAATTTATATCACCATAACATACACGGTGACATATGATATCAAGTGCGAGGCGGAGATTTGCTATGAATTTGGAAGTTGGGACCTGAAAACGATGAACAGATGCGCGCTAAACCCATGAAGCACTCAGCAATTCTTCCTCTGTTTCAGGTCAGACAGCCAGGAATGAACTTAGTTGATTAATTTAAATTATTTAGAGGCCATGAATTCACATTCACCATCATAAACACTTACAGAGCACCTCCACTGAACACAATGGGGTTATTTAGCAAGAAAGGAAGATGCTTCACAAGAACCAAATGGGAAAGCTTAAAAACCCCCTTGAAAGAAACGTCTCTCATTCAAACATGATCTGTACTATATCATCATTTTAAGCGGCAAGACGGACCTCTAACAATTCTTAACCTAATTTATGGAGGGGAAATTAAATAAAAGACTCTCTGAGGTTTAGTAATCTAGTTCTCATGAGGAAGAAATGTCTCCGACCTCGTTAATAAAGGTCAAATTTCGGACAGCTTGTAGGGTATCACGAGAAAAGCCATTATCAGAACAGAAACTAAAAGCTAGAGGGAGAAGACCAAGGAAAACGGAGAACACACCAGCAGCGAGTCATAGAGAAACCCGTACGTAGCAGTGCTGCTGTAAGCATAAAACAGCCTGTTTCAAATGACTATTCACAACTCAGCTCAGAAATAATGCAGTATAATTCCTGCCAGCAAGCAAGATAAGCCAAATCCCACTGTGCTTTCCCAAAATAATTCACTGTACATTTAACTGAATTTGGATATCAAAGGTCTGATTTACATCTTTCAAATACTAGCTTGAAAAACAGTGGAAGAGTGATGACCAATTTTTTTTAAATCTAGCTTCATCTCTTGATCTTCTCCTTACTGCTGATAACAAATAAACACACATACTGGGATATAAAAAATCTCTCCATTCCCATTGTCCCAAGTTCTCCTGGGGCCACGGACTTTGTTAGGACCTAGGTCTTCTTCCCACCTATCAACAAAACAGTCCTCCAGAGATTCAAAAACCACCACCAGTTTGGCCAAGTCTTGGTCTACAGAGGTTGGCTTCGGTGGCTGGCACAATGCTGCTCTGCCCCAGCAAAAAGGCTTTGCAGGGTACAGAGATAAGTTTTTACCGCATGCAGAGCAGGGAGCAATGCAGTATTTCGTGTGCCTGACGAAGACACAGCTATGTGTTTGAAATATTTGTCTCTTTCTCCAACTTCCATCATGCACCAGCAAAATCCTGATCTACCACGACCATGCGAATGACACGTCTGGTCAAGCCTGCTCCTGCAAAGCCTATACGAGCTGGAATCAAGGGCTTTTAAAGGGCAGCTGAGTACGAGCACTGAAATCAGACTTTATGCTCATAGACATCCTTTCATCTTCACTTCTGTCACCAGCCTCAGATACAGTTCTGCTCCCACATACACTCTGAGTTCAGATGGTTTAGAGTCTTATTTTACCTATGCAAAACATGCCTGCCACACAAGACAGACCTCTGCCAAAAAAAACATCATTTGACAACTTTCAAAACCTTCAAAAACCGCAGGATTATTAGAAAGAACGTCTTAAAAGCCAAACTAACACTGGTGACAAGCATGGTTAGGGTTAGGGTTACCCAGCGCACTTGCTGCAGACTGAGTTGCACACAATTCCCTGCAAAATTTGGAGTCAGCAACCTTTTGTGGAAGGGTGCAAGGCTACACTTTTCTTTTAGAAAGCAGGGACTAAATGTGTATTTGTTTGGGGTGCTGGCAGATGCCAGCATTCAAAGCTGTAAACGTTGCAATCCAAGTGCTGGCTTCTTGCCTTCACGGAGAGGAGCTCTTCCCATGGTCTGGAGATGCCCCTGCTCCCAGCCCACCTCCCAGCTACTTGTTCATGTTGACAAGCCCCAGGACCACATGTGAACTGTGAAGTGGTGGGAAAAAAACAGAAAGCACCGTCAGCTTGGTTCCTGCGGGACAGAGGAGTGAGACAGTGTTAAGGAACAGTTGTGCATCTCAGCAGAGCCGTGGGCACCTTTAGCAGCTTGCTAGAAGTGATGTTATACTGAGTTTGAGACCCAAAGTCTAATGGCCTGTAAGCATCTACAGTTCTGCCCTGCTGCAACAGGCTGATTGCAAGCAAATGGTAATGTCCCAGTCTGATTTTGTACGTAAATATTATGGAACACATACTATCTGAAAAAGAAAATCACCAATATTGGATCATTAAACAAAACAATCAGTATCCGAGATGCATCTCCTTGCCAAAGGAATCTACCTTTCGTGTTTCACCAAATACACAACTGTCTTTTTTCCTGATGGCCCAGACAAAACTTTTGATGACTTGAAAAAAATCAGGGAAGAACACAGTGTTTTCTGTAAAACGTTAAACAGGAGAAGAAGCACGTGCAGGCTGAAGATTCACTGGATATCAACAGTTTTAAAAAACTTCTCGTCAGTAGTGTCACCGCCGTATATTAAAAACAAACTTTATAAAAACACATTTATTTGCGGCCTATAATTACTCTCCTCTAATCACCACAAGCATTTCTGTGCAGTTAAATGAAGGATTGGCTACACTGCAAGCCGCTGCGACTTCGCTCAGTCCTCCAGCATGATTCAAACACGTTAGCACTCAGCGAAACAATCCTCTTGGCAGCTTCAGCCTGGATGTATGACCCAGAAAAAAAAAAAAAAAAAAACCACAAAAAACACAGTGCTGGCCTGCGCCCAAAATTTCCAAGCCAAGGGTAGCTGGCGAGCTGCAAGCGCGTGAGTGCGTGTCCACATATATACATGTACATGCTCAGAGAGCTTCTCAAGGGTCAGCCCCTGCTCCGAGCGTGGATGAACGTGGGACAGGTTCGGGAACACTGGAGCAGAGAGGATGTCCTGGGTCACCGTGTCCAGCCCCTGCTATCGCAGGAAACGTCCTGTAATCCCTTCCATAAATTCTTTGGGAAATTGGTTAGGCACCGTGCTGACTTCACTCTTCCCGTCATAGAGCTTTTTCCTAACTTTGCTCTTCTGCAAGTCAGAGAGGTCTCCTACCTTGCTATCTCCCAATGCGGCAGGTTTTTCACTTTTTCGGATTATTCTTATTGAACAACCTCATCAAAACACCTCGCGTTAGCAAGATTTCCAGTTTTTCCCTCAATTACATAGGGTCCTATAGACTTACATGAGGAGGAAGAAGGACTTGGCATTGCTCCTGGAGGGGGTGGGGGACTAGGCTTTTGTGACTAAACCAAACCCTTTTTCCCAGCTGCTTTGAGGATATATTATTCGAGGCGCTTCTCTGTTCCTGGCTCAGCAAACACCACTTAAAATAACTATATACTCGGTCCGAAATATTAACAGCAATGTTCCACGAGGAAAAGTTAACTTTACGTTAAGCAATTTGCCATTAGCAGCTTGTGTAATGTTTTATCCCGTAGTTACCTATTTTAAAACTGAAGTGCATAGCCAAAATAGCTGGCAAGACGTTACCTTGGTGCTTTCCTCCATGTCCTTCGAGTTCAGGAGTGCATGGTTAATCCTGAAAACTATCCAGTCGAAGAGGGCACTGTATAATGATTTAGCCATGGAGTTTCGCACGGTCACAGCCTGAAAGAAAAAAAGAAAAGGGCGATTGGAAATGATTCATGCTCTGCACTGAAACGTGTTTCACTTCTTAAGCAACCACGTACAATGTTCGTATTTCGCCCTCGCCAAAGCTTTTGTCTACTATTCTAGTTTATGTTGCATACACTACTGGTCCTGAAGCCGTCGGGTGTTTGCTGTGATCCCTGCACTGTTCTGCTCAGCCGAACCATGAGATGTGCCCTGGACTTTAGCTTGGCTTACTCTGGTGCATTCAAGTGGATGATGCATGAGATCACGCAATAAATCCCATCACCAATGGAGAAAGGAAATAAAAACAAAACGTGTATTTAACTTCACCAAGATGACCGCAGATTTATTTGGGGAGAAGGGAAGAGGAGGGGGAATACTGCACAGCAACCATCCAGCAGGGTGGAAGCGTGTGTCGGGGCAGGCACCGCCTGGTGCCAGTGGGAGTCTGAAACCCACACAGTAGATCTGTGAATGGTGCTGAATATCCCAAGCTTTCCAGGCACTACAAATCTCCTAGAAAGAGAACTAACGCTTCCCCAGAGGGGCCTCAACATCGCAGTCCTCTCAACCACGACGTGAGAGATTTCTCTCAATTGACAGTGATGAAGAAGACGTGCGAAGGAGGGTCACCAGCCCACGTTTCTCCACACCACGCGTGCTTTGGCACAGGTAAGTTACACACCAAGCCAGAAAGCAGAAATTCATACTTAAGGGCTATCTTTGCTTGTGATTCCTTGGTTTAAATTTTTACATTGAGTTGTATTATGGTGCTTCTGCACATACTAGTCACCCAAAACCTTGCAATACCAGCAGTGACCAAGTCATGGCTTGGTTTTAGCTGCTATGTAAGAAGAAACAAGGAAACAGGGTTCATACACAACTGCTTCAGTAAAACCTTGAACCATAACAAATCAGCAGCTTTGTATACATCGCATTGAAACCCTTCCCACCAGACCTCTAACCAAAATATAAGAGCTGTGTGGCCTCATGACACCGACCTGAAGCAAAAGAGCAAAGCTCACGTAGCATCATTTGTTTTCTCTCAGCTTGCTTCCACCAAAAGCTCCCTCTTTTCCCCTAAATATTTTGGGATGACATCTTTAACCGTGATTGCATGCTCTTCTGCCAATGTTTTGCTCCTACGTGCAATTAATCCAGTCTGTGGTCTCTGTCTAGTAGGTTGCAAGTGGGGTACCAGGAGCCCAAGCATGCCAGCCTGAGGATGTTCACAAATCTGTGCCTCCGTACAACGTTGACCGTCAGCCTGATGTGGCCACAGCCATCTCTTGCTCAGTGGCAATAAACACTGCCAGATAAGCAACGTAGGAGGGCTAATTATGAAACATTACAACAATTAACAAGGAATCATTTGGGGAATCACTTGTCCCAAACCAGCACTGCAATGAACCAAAACCAAGGGCAGGATGGAAATATGTGAGCAGCAGGGCTGAGTGGGCTTGTTGTGCTGCAGACCAGCACGGTGCCTTCAAAGGCCCTGGGCGAGCTGCTGAAACATCGGGGTTATCCAACAAGAGCACTGGAAAACAGCTGGCACCTGGAAATGCACACAGGGCTGTATATTTTCCAATAACAGCTTTCTCTTCCCTTTACTGAAGGAAAGGCTTGGGGGAGTTCAGAATTTTTCTTGTTTATATTATAAGCAATATGGAAGGGGTATTTTTTTTCCCCCAAAAAGCGTGTGGGGAAATATTTCAGTGATTAACGCAGAACTACCTCCATGCTCTCTCTCAGCCTAATTAATCTGGTAATGCTGGAAACTGGTGCCACTGTCACCCGCTGCCACCAAATAAACCTGTCCCTGGGGAAGGACAAAGGCTAAGGCAGAGACGCTTCTCACTGCTGTAATGATCCGTCCAGCATAAACCAGTCCAATTAACTGGTCTGACACAAAGGCATGCAGTTAAAACCAAAAAACATTTCTATATAAAGCCAATGAAGAAGAGCATTGTTTCCTCTGTACAGTCCCATATGGTTTTCTATTACAATAGACTGTTTTTTTCCCCCGTGTTATGACGGAGAACTGCTCTCCTTGCTCTGCTCCGGACCCAGGAGCCCCAGCATGACAAAAAACCCCGATCTCTGATTTTCAACAGTTATTTTTAGACACCGTGGCTGTAGCATACGAGCTGGCAAAAGCAACGTATATAGAGTAAGAGGCGGGGGGATGCGTATGTACACATGGATCTCATTTGCAAACTTGTTGGCTCCTTATAAGCCAATTTCTTCTCTCATTTGTACCAACAAATCCCGATAACTCTCGGCAGCCGTGCTGCCACCCCAGGCTTGCCGCAGCGCCTGGCCCCGCGCACGCAGCATCGAACTATGCAACACCTGCAGAGACGTGCACCTATTGCAGCTGACTCTGGTTTTTAGCACTTCTTCCCACTTCAGTAACATATAAACTGCATGAGGGAATATTGTTTCTTTCCAAATTAAGGAGCTGCTACAATTTCAAGAACATGATATCAAGCTTTCCCCTAAATTGCTGGAATGGATCGCTTTGGAAACAAGTCTTCCACCTCCTTTTTTTTTCCTTTTCTTTTTCATCTGTGGCATTCATCTTGCATTGCCACATGCCACCGTGCAGACAGTTTAAAATAATGTCATCCCATAAAGTCCTTTAAATACAGAAAGGCTAAAAGAAAACCCACACGGCGACTTGTCCCCTTCAGCACGTCTGGCTCTTATTTTCTCTGCTCAGTGGGGTAGCACTGCTGAGGAGAGGCAGCGTAAAGGATGCTCTGCCTGCCCAAACCTCCCAATTGTTCACAGCACAACCTGGTGTGCAATATTCAGGACTTGCGCATAATTACTCAAGAAAAGATTGAGCCACACACTCACATCCACTCTGATACAGCAGAACATTTAAAATACATGCTTACACATCCTTTCTATCTGAGGCTTTAAAGACTTTAACTTTTCCTGGGTGACTTAGTGATGGAATTTGTTTCTTTCCAAACTGCCAGCACTTGGATGTAATCAATGCCACCAAGCTCACAACATGGAAATGCTGTGTGCATCATACGCAGCTGAAACAGTTTGTACCTGGATTTATTATAGAAGTAAGAGAATGAACACGCATGGCCTGCTGAAGGCAGCACACAGCTTTTAACTCATACGTATGTTAACTGGGGATGCCCTTTGAAATACATGCCACATAGTATGTATGGCTTGTCTCCACCTAGCCTCCCTTCCTTTGCTTTCACTGATTTATAACCTGACTCCTCTAAGATCACCACCTTAGAAGTCCTTCTGATTTAACTCAGATTTTTAAACTGAAAAAAGGCAAAAAACTTGCTTGCAGCAAACTCTCAACTACATAAAAACAAATAGAAGCTCTACAGGCTGCTCCACCAGTTTCTTTGGTCTTTGCAATTGTGAAAATAAATAGTCCCATGAAGTTCTTCCAGGGAATGGTTCATCTCAAAATTCCTGCTTGGTATTTTGAAGCAGCATTTGTCATCTCCAGCTTCTTGTCTCTTGCATGTCTCGTTACGTGACCATTTAGGCAGATCTCTAACACTGCGACACTCATAAAATTCACTCACAAAGCAAAATAAAAATAGCTCATGCAATGCCAAAACAATCTCTCTGGGATCAAAGCAAGCACAACATCTTGCACACACACAGAAATATTGCTTACTGATTCAAAAACAAAATAGATCAAACGCACTTGAACATGGTGATGCAGGAAATAAACTGAAGACAAGGTTTTAATCAATAGGTTTCCTGCAGATAGGACTGGCAAGGAAGAATATTTGATTACAGGCATTGCTGCTTAGACGCTAGAGGTGCCACTTGCTAGGGCTGGCTGACATTCCCTCCTAAGATGCTTGGTTTTGTTCGTAAGATTGCACTGCCAAAGCAAATGGCCCATGAGTTTTCATGATGGGCATTAGATTCAGGCTAATTTAAAAGCAGATCTACTTTTGGAAACGTCTTCTGCCACAATGAACAAGGGGCGACAGACTGAAGAATTACAATCTCTTTGAAGCGTTTTGGAGCACGGACTTCAAGTCTCGGTAGCGGCAGCCTGTGTTTTAGAGATGGCAGAAGATATAATCTCAGAAAACCAAATTTGCTCAAATTAAAAGCCTCTGTGAAACACACTGGTAGACATTCAGGTTGTTAATTCCTAAGATTACAAAGTCTCTTGACATACGAGCTCATCTTCTGTCTGCTGGTGCTCACCAGACGCCGTATCTGCCACCCCCAGCACCATCGCCCTGGCACTGGCCTCTCAAATTCCTGCTGCCCTGCTCAGAAGCAATGACTCAAACAGCAGAAACCAGAAAAAGGCTGTACGTGGTGACGTACAGGGTGGTATTTTAGCACACCCTCTTTCTGCACAGCTTCTGTGAGGCACTGTCGAAGCCTGTACAGCGGGCGGGACGGGCAGAGCTGGTACAAGAAGAACTCAGGTTGTTAATAAATGCCAGAATAGTTTCTTTCACCTTGTTACGTATTCAGAAACCGCAGCAGCTTACACATAGACAACCTAGTTGAAAGCATCCTTTTTGTTTCCTAAACCCCTGGTTAAACCAGCAGCTTTTTACTCATTCTGACACAATCTTTGCTTTAAAAAAATAATAATTGAAGGGAAATAATTTAATGCAAGAAACTGCAGTTTAGCCAGGTTAATTTTATGGCTTCAAATACTGAAAAGAAAAAATGCCACAAATTTAGTGCTTCATGAGCAAATGTGTCCCTTCACTTTCATGCTTGTGCACTGGAGGTACCAAATCTAAAAATCTGAGTAAAAAAATTATTCTTACTTCTTATTCCTCTTTAAACCTCAGGTCTTTCCCCAGCGTGCCTCCCTGAACATACTCAGAGCTCCAATACTGCCAGAAATTGTGAAACTCCTGCTTGGGGCTAGTATTTGTGCAAAGTCCACGCTGTCACCGCAGTGTCACAAGCTGCCTGTTTTGTAGGCTCTGGACTTGATCCTGGAGCCAAAACCAGGGCAGTCCTGCAGCTCAGCTCTGTGACCCCAACGCATCATTAAGGCAGGCTATGGGGGTAGCACCTGCACTTAAGCTGCATCTACCTGTCAGCATGCAATCTGATGGGAAATCTATCCCAAAACACACCGAAATGAAATGCAGGCTGCCAGCAAGGTAGCCCGTCACATCTCAGCTGAGCTCATTCCGCTTGTTACTCATTTATAGGGCTGGATGCATTTGGTGCCCAGTGAATCCTTACCAAACACAGCTCTTGACTTCATACTCCCGACAGAACCCATTTGAGAAGAGGAGGTGGTGTCAGACCTCCACGTCGTGCCCTGCTTTGGGATTTTCAGCTCCCCGCAGGCACGGGTGACTTTGAGACGCCCTTGTGCCGTCACACAGAGCCCTCAGTCGCAGTGATGCCAACGCTGGCTCCTCGCCCTTTACCAGCCTAATGTGTCAGCAAGCGTGATTTCAGTTCGAACAGCAAAACCATAAATCTTTAGAAAGTTTTCAGCCTAAAGGAATAAAAGCCAGGAGAATGGAGGGTGGGGGAAAACAAATCCTGAAGGGCTTTTAAAGGCAAAGAGCGCCAGTTCGTCATGCAGAACTGCAGCAACATCCCAGGGGCTGCACGGGGACCAGAAGACAAACAGAACCTGCTGCAGAAAAAGTGAGTAAGACCCTGCTGGAAGCGATACGGTTTTAATCAGGTGCTCCTGTGGCCAAGACGAGCATTTTCTGGAGTGCAGACCCCATGATCTCCAGTGATATCTAGAGTGAGACAAATTCAAAATCCTCTCCCCACCTACTCTGTCCAAACCAAACAAACCAAAGCCCGTATCTGTAACAGCAACCGGCCTCCGACATCCAACTTTAAACATTTTGACCAAAACAAAAACACAGCATAAAGGCCTCTTGCAACCAGTATAAACACTTCCACTAACATTCTGTTTAAAAAATGCCTGCACAAAATAAATAACCATTTCTGCACGGTGCATCACTAGACACAGAGCCTCCAAAAATTAAAGGCAGCAGAAGCAAAATGAGGTTCATCGCTTTTGCTATCGCTTGGGAAGCGCGTTGCATCAATGCACTGAAAAGGCTGGGTGATGGACACTTGGGTACAGGCAGAGGCAGATCTTATCACTAGTTTGAAATCTAATTTCCACTGAGTGGCTCCCTTTAAGCCAGGCACATTGGACAGCAGAAATCTGTTATTGCAGCTTTTGGGTCACTATTGGAAGAAAGGTGGCACTTTTTTTTTTTGACCCTGCTTACTAAGTACAGGCTCGGATTATCAGAAGTGAAATTAAAAAGCAGAACAGGAAAGCAAATGTAAGCACCAAACTGAATTGAAGCCCTGGGTTAGATTAAAACCCTATAGAGTTTAATAGTGGGCAACCCTTATCCTGCTTCTTCAGCATTAAACAAAACTATGAAACATCCACAAAGATGTGCTGAACAATGCTGTTGGTCAACACAATGTTAATAATTCAGCAATTTTGGGTCAACTTGATGTTATTACATCCTCTCCCCATTTTTCACCAGGGGACAAAGCAGACCCAGGAGCGAGGTCAATGCATCCACTCCAGAATTGCTAAAAGCTACGAGTACTTGAAAACAGGATGTTTAAATGCCATTTCTCAGGCACAAATTCACAGGGTCTAAAAGAGCAAACATGTTAGAAATGTGCTTTGTGTATCAAGGTCCCTCTTTGTCCATTTTTCTGTGGTTCCTTATGTGTGTGTGTGTGTGCGCATCTCATGATAGACACTGTCGGTGTTATTTGCTCACGCAGGATAAAAGCCCGTAGCCAGCCCTTGTATTCTACAAATGCAAAATTCCCACTCATCCCCCAAAAATCTGACTTCACGAGCAACTCTTACTGCAAACTTCCCCATAAGAACTTGCACTGATCTCCCCAAATCAATTTGTTAGAACATAAATGCTCTCAATACAGCCACAGAAACTACCTATGAACTTTCGTCTCTCACTAAAGCCAGAAATCCGCCGTAGCACATACGGAGCTACAAACACACGTGTTCATGTGTTTCCTGCCCTCCAGGAAGAAAACAAGCAGCACCCGCTCTCCTTTCAGGCTGGGATTATCAAATACTTACAAAACCAATCACAGCAGTTCCAAGATGACAAGTAACATTTCTTTGCGATGAGTGCGAAGTTTGCGAGAGTTTATGTAAAACGCTGTAAAGGCGCACGTTAATTTCTTTAAGTAAAGCCACTCACCATAAAACACTTAAGGTTTGCTGCTTGTGTACAACAGAAATGGAGATTCCTGTTCTCTACAGGAAATAAGATATGAATGCAGGAAGAGAGGAAATATCCCGCTCTTCCTTAGGGCCTTTGATAGACTTCCTATCATTTCTACACAAGAATGAACGGTGCTTCCAATGAAATATTCAGGAAAAAAAAAATCAGGATTCTTCCTCTTCAGGAAATCCCTCAAAAATCCAATCTGTATACATATTTATAGTGGCTCTATGGGGGCTTTGTTTGTTTGTTTTTCTTTTAATATGTGGAATACATTTTCTGTGTGTTATCCAATGAATCAATTCTCATTTCTGCTCGCAGGGATTTGGCAGTAAAACCCAGGAACCTGCTGATAGCCTACAAAAAAATTTAGAGAGCTATTATCTGCAGATCATACACAGGATTTGATTTTTGTTATAATTTGATGTCTGTTTTAAAATCCTTATCAGCCGTTCCCCTTTTTTCCCCATTTATTCTCCAAGGTGAAATTCAGCTTCATAATTACATTTGTACTAATTCTAATATAAATATCTTATTCCAAGATGACTCAGAGGAAAAACCACATTTTAATACACACTGAATTTTGCCCTTGGTATTCAACTAATGTTTTCTGCTGTTGCCTCCTTCAGTCACTGCTATGGGTTTGAGCAATATCTATAATTTTCAAGTAGGGGGAAAAAACAGGAAAAGAAATATATTTGTTATCTTATTGCACTCAAAGTATCCACAGAATTATGCTGCATGTGTAAGTAAATGCTGGAATAAATCAGCTCCTGTTCTTAAAAACATTTTACTTTAATATTGGCAATGCTTAGCCGGTGTGATTGGCAATGGTTAACCAGCGAGATCAGAAACAGCAGAAACAAGAGCACTGCCAGCTCCTGTAACACACCTACTTTTCATCTCATAGAGGGGCTGAATCAACAGGAGCAGGTCTTGGGCATTCAGCACACTCAGGCACCTAGGCAATGACATTCTCTGCAGCTAGCATGAATTACGTGAGCACATAAAGCAGTCACAAAATACAGTTTTACTTAAAACTATCTCAGAGGTGCTCAATTATCAGGTTACTAATAAGACCGAGCGTGCATGCACGTGGAGTGCTCGTGTTGGGGGAGTACCGCAATAATGTTAAAATTAAATGTTCATCTCTGCTGCTGTTACTGCTCAGTGAGGGCTGGGGAAGAAAAACATTTGTAAGGTGGATTTGGCTTTTTTGGCACTTGAATGGACAGGAGAACAGCTGAGGCACTGGTTGTTAGGTCTGTCACCCCCGCTCTGAAGTGGAGCGGCAGATAAGAAAGGGAGAGACTGTGAGGCTGAGCTAGGGAAGGAGCAGAAGACAAGCAGGCTGGTGATGAAGTGTGGTAGCACTGCATACAAAGCCTGGCTGTGCATCAGATCCTCTCTGTGGCTCACCGAAGCTGGGACAGCATGTCACTGGTCTGCCAGGTCTGCAAGACAGATGCATAAGCTATAAGCTGCTGGTATTAGGCAAGGTCTTTTTGTCCAAGTGCAGGTTTCGGTGACTAACTCTTATCTAATGTCGGGTTCAGTGGGTCCCAAGTCACACGTGTGCACGGAGAACGAAGGCTTCCTGCTGCTCTGCTCACTTTCTGTGCATTACCCAAAGTGTCGTGCGTCTGGTTTGCATTCACAGCCGCGTCCTGGGGCAAGAGATAGATTAAGCAGCTTTTGTGGTTCCCCTTTGGGTCACAGGACATAGGCTGAGACAGGCGGCCTTAGCTTTTTTTTTTTTTTTTTAAACAGGGGCTTAACACCCAGAGGAAAGTACTCTTGCAGGATATCAGACTTGAGCTTAATCCCTATCTTGGCATCAAGGAGTATTATATCATACTCAGGCTAAGCAAGTATGATGTAATTTTCCATGCTCATATTTTATCTTAGCATCATATTAAAATCCTGTCGTTCTCTGGCTTGCTTTTCCTAAGAGACCTCGGATTGTTAATGCATCATGCTGACTTGAGGCTGGAAAAGGCTTTTTATGATTTTTGTTTGCATTGATTAAGGACGAGGAAAATCTTTAGAAGGGTCACAGGAAGAAGAGAGGGAGCAGCAGATGTAAGAGGAGTTTAATCACCAAAAAGGAAAAGTTAGTTTTGAAATGCTATGAGCTTTTCTATAAAGGTTCATTTTTAGGTTTTATTTCTATGAATGTAGCAGCAAACAATATACCCCCAAAAAAAACCTCAGCCCGGCACTGCCCCAAGTGCTGGTGTCTGAGCTCCCAGCTGGCTGCCATGTACCTGCAGAAACCTCCTCCTGTCACCCTGAAGCCAGGGGACAGCAGGGGGTGGCCTGCCAGGGGATCAGTAAACCCAGAAGGTATAAGTGTCCCTCATGCTTTCCAGAGCTTGCTTATCATTTGGTGGACTTTACAATGAGAAAAAAATAGACTGAAATGTCATTGCAACACTGAATCGTTCTCCAGTGCAACACTGAAAGAAGCATTTTAGGTATTAGAGATATTTTTAAGTCACTTATAAGAGGCAAAGCTTTTCATTGTACTAGCTTCCAACTTACTTATCAAATGCTTATTAACTTTAACTCGTCTTGTGCTCTCCCTTCACTAGCCCTCATTTCCCAGCGCCTTCCCCGATCTCTTCCATCGGATGGCCTGTCTCCCATCCGCCTGCCTGTATTGCTCAGAGGTGTTCAAACCATGCAGACACTTCCCAGAAAATCCAAACCACAACCAAAGAAGTAAAATCAGTGGTTCTGCCCAGTGAGACAGTCTTCCTGTCTCAATAAACCATTAGGTTAACAAGACAGTCCTTCAGAGCTTACCTGTTAGTCTAGCAAACAGGAAAACCCAACCTTTATTATTATTAACTAAAATTTTTTTTTTAAATGTCATTCCACTCTTTTCATCATGTGTTAATTTGCTCATCCTTGCTCCACTCTCTATCTCACTTATGTTCCCACTGAAATCGCCGTTCCTGTACTAACACGACTCCCAAGGAATAACCTTCCCCTCCTTACTCATCCCTCCTGTCATCATACGTACATAAATAGGGAAAACGAAGTGGAAAATCTGAAACAAGAACAACAACATCTCCTGTGGGTGTCAATTGTATCTCAGCTGATGGTAGGCAGGACTGAAGAGGACAGATGGGAGACCCGTCATTCCTATCACGAACTGCAGCCTGCCTGCTATTTATTTTTAGAGCTGTTTTGCAAGCTCCCGTCTTTAATATTGTTGTATTGGAGATGAATATTTGTAACATGCTCTGGTCATGCTTTTCAGAAAAATCACCCAGGTTACAGTCAGAACCAAACTAAATCAACAAAGATCTTTTCAGTGATTTTCTCAGTCTCCACGATGGAGCCATGTGGTTGCAAATGTCATCTTCCTAAAAAGATTTTAGTCAGTCTCCAGCCTTTGTACAATGTGGTTAGAAAATGTGATCTGTAACAAATTAAAAGAGAAAAGGAACAAAAATACCCTCTCTTCCTGAAATAAAACTCCTCCAGAAAACAAGTCCATGGTTCTCACTTCTCCCCATGGAGGCAAGGATGCAAGGAGAGATGTCCTACTGAAAGGGCGATCGTGAGCTCAGCATAAAGAGCTGCCGAAGAACAAAGTCACCGGGCAGCCAAATTTGAAGGCAAAGGAAAAGAGAAGTGCTTTTCTCCACCTGTGTTCACCCAGAGTCTGTTGTATCAACAACTGAGATCCCACTCAGACTTCCAGGTCTTCCTTTGTCCGTGTTTTCACAGTGGAACTGGTACATAAATAAATTAATAGGTTACTCAGTGACACAACACAAGGCATGTGACCTAACCCGAGGAGGAAACCATAGGCTACACTTAAGGAAATTTGTTCCCAAGCTCACGGGCACCATGTACCAGCATTCCAACTGTGAAGCACAACACATGGCCAAAAATAGCACTTCAGCTATAACAGCCAAATCCTGCTTTCTGTTGGCCCTCCCCAAGCAAAAGATGCGATCGTAAAAAAACTTGTTTTGCCAGTCTATCATTGTCCTCACCACAGGTGTTTTTTTTTGGTTTTTTTTGTTTGTTTGTTTTGGTTTGGTTTTTTTTGGCAAGCCTCCTCAATGTGAAGTGCGTCCTCGTCACACCTCAACTGCTCCAGCTACGGAGGCACGGTCTGTGCCACACACTCCATCCAGCCACTGAGCTTCTACCCCTCGTGCTACATCACGTGCTGATGAACGGCCTTGTCAGATGGCTGAGAAATCAACCTGAATTTACCCATATTGAGATTATATAGAAAATCCCATATTCCTACCAACAATACCAAAATTTCATGCTGCGTGGGAAAAGCTGACTTGCTAATTCAGGAATGGGTGGTTTCCATTCTTACAAAGCTTTGAGTTTAGTGTAAACTTAAATCAAGAAACTACTGAGGACACGTACTAAGGGGACTCTATGAAATTAAAGCACCTTTTCAGTAATCAAATATAATTAAAAGAACCTTTAAAAGAGTCTAGAATGGATTTGATGACAGAAAGGGCATCTGGAGTGGGAAGGCTGACGATGGGCAGAGCACTCCATGGAAAGTCACCATTTCTCTTCCTAAAGTCCTTATTTTTGGAGTCCGCTCAGAATTCCAGAAAGCTGAGTCTTCTATTTTCCAAACACCAGTGCCAACTTGATAGCACAAACACTGCTGATACACAAGAATTTACAGGGCTGCATGGGCACAGAGGAGAGGAGTGAACTGAACAGCTCTGGCACGGCAGTGTTCAGATAGATGCTGTCACCGTGAAGCTCTGCAGCTTTGGGAAATTCTCATAGACACGAGCTCCATTCAGCCAAATCTCTGCAACATCTGCCATGCACAGCTTCATGGAAACATGAGGGCACATAATCACATTATACTGTAAAAAAAATCATCAAAGCAGGTTAAAAAAGACCCGTCATTGATGGACTTGGTCTTCCTAACAAAGGAAGGATGCTGCATCTCACAACGAAATATGTGCAGCCCACCCATCCTAGAAAACCAGGAGTCTTGGCTAGTCCATGCTCTGCCACCGAGCACGTCTGTTCCTGGCATTTTGAAGAGAAAATGAAAAACCTAATCCCATAAAGAAGTTTCTTTTGAAGTTCTGCATCGACAGTGCCTTCATATCCTGAAGCAGAGACGCTTGCAGGTCTCTTATAAGCTTTGTGGGGTTCCAGGCTTATTCTATTAATATTTTTCTGTAATTCTGAATATACTCATCAGCGTACCAACTCTTCAAAGGAATCCTGCTAAGCTCCAAACGTTAATGACCTGTGGTGACAATGAGTCTCATAAGCTAATGGTGCCTGGTATAAGTAGGTGCTTCCAGCAGTTTTGCTCCTTTCTACTTTATTAAGTGTCCTTATACTTCAGGACTGAGAATATTCATCCCATTTTTTGCATGCTATTATTTTGTCTCCTTCCCACTTTTTCCCCTCTGTTATTTTCAGTCTGTTAAGTATTCATAGTTAGTTGCAACTATGATATTTTCCTTTGTGCTTTTTTTTTTAACATCTTAGATAATGTCATGCCATTTGAAAACTTGGCCGTGAAACTCCATTCCTTTTCTCTCTACAATGGTCTGAAAAAGGCATCAGACAGTACCACCACTAGCACATGAGCTAATGAAACATCACTCAGCTCTTTGCTGTAATGGAATACTTTTTTCCTCTCATTAAGGTCTGCTCCACAAGGCTTCGCTATCTCGCATTTCTACCAATTAACTGTTACCTCGCTGAAAATAAAGTGTTCCCTGCAAGCTCAACCCACAAACACAGCACAGTTTATCATCTGAAATAACCATCTTGGGAGTATCTCCATGAACACACCAAAATTCATCCCAAGTAAAGACAGCTGGGGTGAAGTCACACATCATGACATGAAGAAGAGATCCGATGGCTTAGTGTTACCAGCAGGGAGGGATGTGCCAGCCCCATCAGCCACCCCTGGTCCTGGCTCCTTTCTCCTTTTCTGAACCCAGCACAAGGCTGGTGCTTGCTGGCCTTTTTTTGAACCAACTGAACTTAGCCGAAGGACACAAACCCAGTGGTGCCTCTGCTCTCAGACTCTCTCCAGGCTGGCTAATTGAGTCAGCACAGCCCCAGGGATGACAAAGAGAATAGCAAGCAGCAAGAGGCAAGTAACCTCAGCCCCTCTTCACATCATCCTCAGAGGGACTGCTGAACTGCCACCTCCTGCTTTTTCATCCCACTGAGTACACAGGTTCAATGCTCATCGCTCTCTGGTCTTTTCTGTACCTAGTAGATTTTCACGAGCCTGTTAGCAACTCTGACCTGAATTGCATAAGCGCTTTTCCAAGTAATCATCAGATGATTTCACACGGACCTACAGCTGCACGTAATTATGCAGAATAAAAAGCATTTTGCAGATTGAGAATACATTCAATTGCAATTTGGGCATTCAGCATCCATCACAGAACGGTTACAGTGTGCTTCCATGGCCATGCACATGGCCTGCATCTAAGAGCCATGTGCTGAGTTACTGGCATGTAGCCATTTAAGCAAAGATAATGACAGCACGTTATATCCTGTATGAGCTTGGAAATAAACATTTCCAAAAAAATATTATCGCTACATGGAGTTTTAGATCTAGGGACACTCACAGCCACGCAAAGGGACTAAAAGAACTGTTTGCATCCCAGGTCTTGCTGTCACCATAAAGACAAACGCCACAGTGGCAGGAAACTGCCTGCCTTCCTTCTGTTGTGCTCCACCACCTCTGCTTGCAGGGATAGCCTAGGACACACCACCCAGTCCCTTTCAGGTCCTCTGGCTTCTAAGATGGCTATTTTCCATTTACAACGATGAATACACATTCAGTTAACCAGAAGACATGTAGTGACACTCATCACATCAAACAAGCAGTTCCTAACAGCTTTCCAGACTTGAAGGAATTGAAGATTCGGGTTACTTGTTGCCCAAGAAGTTGTCTCACATCTTTCATTTCCCTTCTCTTTGGTGTTTTCACATCAGACTTCTTCAGAAAGTGTAAATTGATTAATTAACTAACCCTTCAGGGATAAAACCTCCTTGGTCACAAATAGCTGACAACTATACAGGTCTGTTAAAACAAAGTCTTTTTGCAAAGTCATTGGCTTAAGTAATGCCAATGAACTAAATGAATTGAAGGCATCATGGAAAAATCTGTTTTCTGGTAAGATGTAAAAGAGGATTCATTAACAGACGTATTTACTTTGATAACAAGTTTCTTTCGTCATCTGATGAAGAACATGGAAAAAAAAACACTGAGGCTCTGGTGAAAAACAGAGAAGCAGGTGACAGATGCCAGCACGATAAGCAGAACAAACGGGATGGAAACGAGGTGGGGACGGGTGATGAGCTCCGATACGGGGCTTGACTCCGGCGCCACGGACAGGGGGAACAAGCTGAAGAATGCGGTGGTCGATCGGAGAGAGAAACAACAGTCAAGATGGATTTCAGAGAGGTAAAAGACTAGATTAGACAAGGCACAAAACAATTGTCTCGGAGCCCTGCAGTAAGCTGAGGTGGAAAAAAGCAACTGAATTCTTTGAATTATTTAGATAGAAGCAGGAAGACAGATGTGGCCCAGAAGGGCAGTTCTTTGCACAGATTAAGCTTAAGAAGATGCTCAGATTACACACATAAGGAAGAGCGAATTTTTTTTTTTTTGCTAGCAGCCCCCAGGTTGTACAACAAAGCTTTGATTAAAGTGCTTTGCTGCTGGACCCGCTGCATGTTCCCTACCAGACTATAAGTCAAGCCGCTTAGCATTCAGTACGTCTGTTGTTTTTTCTTTTGGACACCTGAAATGTGGCTTATGAAACTTTTCGACCTGTCGGGGAGGCTGCAAAAACACATGTAATGATAGATGAAGAAACAAAGTCTGGAGTTGAGGGGCACAGCAACTCTCAGAAGACATTACTGTTCTGCTACCATTAAAGTCCCATTTTTCTCCATTTCATTTACGTGCCTGTTGCAGTTCACCTTGTTAGGAAGGAGAACCATGTGGGCATTTCTGCAGCCACAGGGAAGGCAAACCTGAAGCAAAACACCACCCGAGAAATCACCGACTGCTCTTTTGCTCCCGTAGTCAGATCTTCTCTTTTCAAAGGGTCCTCACTGTCGCATTTTGTTTGCTCTCTCAAGAGGAATTGGCCAGCTCACTGTTATCAAACACAGCCCTCGCCCCGCACAGACACACCGTGGTTTCTCTGGAAATCCATTAACTGCTGCTGGCTACGTTAATACACAGGCTCGCTCCTGATAAAGACGTTAGCAGCTGTTTTGGGCAATGAACCTAGACCTCCGAACAAAACTACAGCATTTTATGTCTGTGCAGCCTTTTCTAAGTTTATCTGCAGCACAGAGCTTCTGAACCTTAGCGCTAGACCAAATTATGCAGTCATTTCAAACACTGCATTAAAATACCATCAAGCTGCTATAAAAGGAAAAATGAATGGTTCCAGGAGGCAGCTCCACAGCAGACAGCCCACTGTGGGTCTGAAGATAAGAGGCAGCTGCCAGAGGTAAATATAAGCATTATTTATGGATGTGGTGTCCTTGCTCATCTGAATTTCGACAGCCATTGGAGATGCAGACTGGATGTGTACAGGAAACTCGCTCCCCACAGGGCTCAGCTACACAGGGGGTCCAATCAAGCCCACGTTTGCCATCAGTTCCAAAAAAAGGATTGCAACTACAAAGCAGGGTTGATTTTTACCTTGTAATAGCCTGAGGACAGGCAGCTTGAACTGGGAACTCTGTTCACAACAGTCTTTCCACTCCTGGTTGCATCCCTGCTCAATAGGTGCTGCTGTCACACATCTTGCATCTACCTGTGTGACACAAGTAAGATGAAATCTGTACACTTTGGGAAGAACTTGCTCAGCTGAAAACAGCACCAGCAGCTGCTGGGGCATGGGAGGGCAGCGCTTTTGCTTTTTGCTGGAGTCTCACCTTCCTATTGGAGTTGAATAATTATATGTTAATCTGATTGAGATCCTCCAAGGCCACCCATCTTATGAAAAGAAACCCAGAGTCGACAAAGCCAGCATTTCTGCCTAACTGAAAAATGGCATGCAACTCTTAAGAATAAAGCCAACAAGAAATGTTGTAATAAAGAAGTACAATACGAATAAACACAGAGACAGTTGCAGCTGTCATCTTCAATGCCATGGGCTTCAGGCCACTGGGATCTCCCGTTATAAATTGTCGTCACAAACACTGCTCGAGGACATTTTGCAATACCTTTTACTGAAGCATCAAAAGATGTCAGAATAAAATATCTAGTTTTACTTAAATTACTGCAGAGACGAACAGAACAGGCTTACAAAAAGAGTCTGATATAAATTTAGAACTGTTATGAAGGAGAATATTTCAAACGAGGAGCTGCCAAGTGCTCGAACCACAGTTTCAAAAAAAGCCCCAAACCACACAACAGTGTTTCTAATCAGCGTACAATAACAACGCAGCGAGCAAGCATGCGGATGGGGAGGAATGCGGCATCGCTGCAAATCCAACAAAGGCATCCTCTTTGTGGGGCTGCAGCTCGGGACAATCAAAGAGAAAAGACTTAACTTTGTATAATAAAGCCCAATCTCAACTCTGATGCTTCCAAGCCTCTGAAAGAAAGGATTACTCCAGGCTGGCTGCATCTCCTCTGCCCATTCAAGACTATTAAGGTGGGGTGGCAATTGTCACGGTGGGACCCTGAGGTTACAGACCTCACAGCAGCCGGGCTGCGATCAGACAGAGAGCATTTGCCATTTCACATATGGTATTTCCCATGTCAACTTGTCAGCCACATATATTCCAATGCTGTTTGATGGAAGAGATCAGCAAACATCAGCCCCCGGGCAGTGCTCACAGAGAAACGGTTCCTGAACCCGGGCTGGAAGCACGCTTTCTATGTATGAAAAATACTTATTTGAAATTAGAGCTCCTTACTTATAACTCCTCTCCAATAACCAAAGCCCAAGAAGCACAAGACAACCAAGGTCTGTAGGTGCCTGGTCTGCAGCAGGGGACACACCACCTTTCTCACTGTGCCAAGGAATCTCATCAGTGGTACTGGAGGTAGATGCCCAGTGCTACCCCCAGAGCCCCAAAAGTTGCTATTTCCACTCACAGTTTACACAACGGGTTTCAGGACCATAAACCTCACTTCTTAGAGTCCCTTCTTTCAGCGTAACGTTCGCTGAGTTTTTGCACTTCTTTTAGT
This sequence comes from Anser anser, assembly GCF_964211835.1. Classification (NCBI taxonomy): domain Eukaryota; kingdom Metazoa; phylum Chordata; class Aves; order Anseriformes; family Anatidae; genus Anser; species Anser anser. The sequence continues at coordinate 11,941,201 of NC_139730.1, forward strand.
GACTGCTGCTCTGTCCAGACATTTGGGTGCAGGCTGCGCATATAAAATTCTTCAAAGCCTTACAAGGCACTTAGTAGATCCAAGCTGCTCTTCTTGATGGTGTGAAAGAGCAAGTATATGCCAAGATAACATTTTTACAGTCCTTTTTTGAGAGCCACTGCCGTATAGCCTTTTCCAGACAAATTCCATTGAATTCCACTAAAATTTTCAGACTATCAATGATCTATGAAAAAAGCATCAAGCATTTTAGCATCTGGAAAATAATGTAGCTGCTACACACATCATTGCTTTATCAGGAAAGACAGCTATGAGCTGTAGGAGTCGTGGTGGGACAGTCATGTCTGCAAATCCTCAAACCTCAAGCACTCCATCCATTTGAGCCAACTGTAATGCTCTTTTGTAAAGCACACAAAAATAACCGGTCGCTTGGATCCCACTAAGGCCAACTGTGCTGCTGGTCCAATTAGTCATGAGTGGGACGATCAGATAGTGGTGTCCTGTGCAAAGCCCTAAAACGTCCCACAAATCCTACGCTTCCTTCCTCATTCAGACAGATTGGGATGACTCCTCTCCTGCTCCCCAAGACCAGGAGGAGACCTCTTAGTGCAGTGACGTTGCAGTTAGAGCAGCTCAAATCCTGCTCTAGGCTACGGAGCAAAAGCCAGTCGGTGGTGAACCACAGAGCTCATTGGCAAATACATTTTGGCAGCCAGGGCACTAATGCTGTAGGGACAGTGGACAGAAAGTGCGTGCAATGCCTGTGTTTTCTCGATGAAATTCATGGCTTCTTACTTAGTGATTTAGTCATGAGATTACTTTAGAACATAATCATCATGTAATGAGCCACTGGAGTCTGATGCTCCTCTGTCTTCCCCCTCACCACACCCTGATTTTTCTTTTTCTTTTTTTTTTTCTTTTTTAAACCAGATATTAGTAACAAACCTTTATCAGTGAATACCTGAGATTTGTGACCAGAGACATCACCAAGAACATTTTGGAAAGCACCTCTGAAATTCATGCTCAGAGAGTTTTGGTAGCAACAGGGGTCCTTGATCTCCACAGAAGAAACATATAAGTAAGACTGTTTCGTACAGTGTCTGGTGACTAAGCATAAAATATTAGAAGAAACAGTTTAATCCAACCTGCCAAGTTGTGAGGTGAGGTGGCTGAAGGAGCAGTGGTGCATTTTGTTCCATGCTCACTGCTACTGGGAAGTAACCTCCAGCAAAAGGGTGGCGATGTTTTAAACTGTTCCAGCAATTTCCTAAATCTGTGCCCAAGCCATAAGGGGAAAAAATAAAAAAAATAAAAACCCCACATTTATTATACATCCATCACAAAGACGCAATAAGAGCATATGTGCCCTTTGTTAGGAGAGATTCAAACTTTGCACATAGGAAATAATTTTCAACATGAGAGTTTGGTTTCAGTTACTGAACTTGAACAAATGATCTCAAAAGGGGAAAAAGAATAAAAAAAAAATCAAAATATTTACAGCCGACCCTAAATACATCACATTAAGCGTTTACCTAATTGCAACGTAACAGACTGATCTCACGGACATTGCTCAAGGCATTGCACATTCTCATACAGCCATATGACAACAAGAAGGAACCAGCTTGGGCCACGCTCTACGCTCTTAAATTGAGGAATACAACAACAGTAGGTGCAGAAACAGCCAAAACTAGTCTTGCAGCAGAACAGAGCTGATATACTTTGGAGAATATAAGAAGAAAAGAGAAGTATTTCTGTTTACCAGCCACAGAATGTAATTCAGAATTCCTGGAAACCATGTATTTAGGAAAAACACAAATTTGCTGACATTATAATCCAAGACAGACCATAATAAAGAAGTTACTTCATGCAGTGCCATCCCCAAGGCTAGCAGCAGCACAGACTACCCTTGGAACAAGCTGAGAGAGGCTGATCAAGTCGTGGCCACCCCAAAGCACCACCCAAGGGCCAAGGACAGGAAAGGTCTGCAAAAACGATAATGGGAATTTTCTGCAGAGGATCTCCAGCTCCTCCCATACAGGAACCGTGACTAATGTAGGCACTTCAGAACCACACCAAAAATGTCCTGGAGGTCTTAGATCACCTTTCTGTTGTGGGATGAATCAGTGCTGCAGTTTAGGCAACGATGTGTGAAGACTACTACTTAACTCGTATCACTCACATACATTCAGTGATGCACAACTCTGCTCTGGAGAACATTTACACAACCGTAAGTCATTAAAACAGTTAAATGCTATCACAGAACAATACGTAAATCTGCTTTCCAAGAACAGAGTAGAAGGCAAAGTCAACTGTTTCTAGCTCCACACACATCAGCTTCTCCTACATTTACTTATTTTTCTGTAAATAAATAAATACTAAAAGAAACTCTACCAGAGCTAAGTGTATGTTTCAAACTCATTTCAAAGCTTTGAAAACCATCCCAAGAGTTTTCCTTATAAAAATAAACATCATGTACAGACCTCTGCTAGTTTGTAGGGTAGGATGAGCTTCTCTCCTACTGTCACTGTCTTTCTGGTAACCAGGGCCTCAAAGAGCATTTCTTCTTTCACCTGAAACAAAAATCTTGATGTTAACAATTATTCTAGGAATAAGTTTTTTTAAAAAAATCCATTCTGTTTCACCAGCCTTCACAAAGTTAATGTTCCATGCATAAGAATGAGCTAGATACTGGGAGAAGATAATTCAGCCCATAAATCCAGCATCAGAAAACAGACACCACAGTATTCAAGGGAACCTGATTTTCTGCATTCAGCCACCTCATTTCTAGCAAGTTCCCATTGGCCTCCTTTGTTCCTGCTGTAGCTCCTCCCTCCCATGCTTTTTTCCCCTTTGTTGGCAAAATAACTCAACTTTCTAGTGTTATCAAGATGACATCATACAAATTATTCTACAAACAAACCAAACAGTGTCACTGGTTTAAGAGATATATCTGGATGGGATTGGGTTTTAAATTCTTGTTTTGTTTTCTGTTTTTCAGGGTGGGAAGAAGGCAGGAATTAGAAGGAGAAAGAAACCTTTTGAAAAGAAAAGCACCTGATATTTGCTCTAATATTCACGCCTGATATTTAACTCCCTAAAGAAACCAGTTCCCAACCAGGTGACAACCACTTGCTAATCAGCCATTTGCAGAAAAGTCAGTTGTATAAACACAGACACTTGGGCAAACAGGTAAACGGTGCCAACAAATTAAACATTCCCTGCTACTAATTGTCAGGAGAAAGCCTCCTGCTCCCCAAGATTCAAGTCCCTGTTATTTTCATCTTCTCGAGAAATCCCAAAGCGTGTCCTGTCTACCAGAGTAGATGATGATATATGCTCATGCATAAGTTAGACCTAAATACTTTGAGTCATTCACTCCTCTCTTTGCTAAATTCCAATGTCAAAACATAAATTCTTCATCTTGGTGAAAATCTTTGAGCCAGGACTTAGCGGCTATGGCTTGACCCAGAGATACTGCCATTGGAGGATATGTAACGCAGGCTGTACAAGCTGCCTACCCTAACTGAACAACCCAATGTGGACACCAGACCTGTTCACATCATCTGTATGGAAGGTTAGAAGCACCAAATCCATATTTCTGAAACCACCCTAGGCCTTTTTTATTTTTATTTATTTTTAAACACAGGTACATCCATTTATGATTTGACATTGATGATGCTAAACTTAGCAGTTCATGTACTTTGACTTATTGGTTTAACCCAATAATGAGTGTTGAGATCAATGCAAATAAGCCAGTTGAGCCTAAGCTCACAAACCATTGCAAAAATGATTCCACTCTGGACAAAAAAAATATTTCTTTGTACCAGATGTACTGTCACAGGAGTTTCCCTGATACACTCCAATGCATTTGTATACAACTGTTTTTTCCTGCAACACCCAGTAACAAAAACTTTTTGCGTCAGAGAAGCAGAAAACAGCAAGTCACCTGGCCACAGCCTTCAACTACCAACAAGTCCTTACCATGAGGAATCAAACTTCAACACCTTGAGATTAATTTCACTTGTCCTCAGTTAATAGCCTAGAGCCCCTGGTTATTGCAATCTTATTTTGCCTTTCAAAACAAAGTGGGGGAAAAAAGTATCTTCTGGTTAGCCTGGAAATCCACAGCAAGTTTTCACATTTGGTTTCTATTCCTCTACATACACCAAAATGGCAATTTGCTAGGTTCTCCAGCTAGAACGACTGATCATTTTCTGCATGTGCCACTAAAGCACGACCTGAATCGACCCAGTCCTCGTCTCGGCTCCAGGTTCCCACTCGGTTCCTCTTCAGTCCCAGGCTCACATCTCATTGAACGCAGTTGGGTCATTTGCTGACTCGAGCACGCAGCCAAAAGCAAAATGTGGACAATTTTTCAGCAGCTTGCAACTGCAGGACATCAGCTGACATCCCTCAATTGCAAAGCCTGGAACAAAAGTGAGTTTTACACCGTCCATTTTGCCGCATGAACAGCAAATGCACTGAAGTAGGAACAAGGGAGGACTGCTGCAAACCCACAGCCTGCATGCTGGCTTTTTTTTTTAAACTAAAAAAAGCAATAGGCAGAGGGGTATCAGATGGTTACTAATCAAAACAGTCCAATGCAATATTCTTGGTGCCCAGACTAAACAGCCTGAATGCTTCCAAGTCTTGGATTTGTCAGTAAACATAGGCATTTTAAATGGTTTGAACAACTACCCGTACTCTTCGCCCTCCCCATCTGTCTGTGGCTCTCCATAGCTTCCTCTTCCCTGAGCTCTCCGGATGGGTAAGACCTGCAGATGTGTGTCCTACATCCCAACCCTGCTGATGATCTTTTCATGAGAAAACATACTTGGCAAAGATGGGAAATTCAGCCCCAGAAGGGGATCCTCCAGGTCTCTGCCTACAACTAATGCCCAGCAGAGCTTGGTCTGATTACTTCACTGCTGAGAGCCAACACCTGACAAGGAGCACTGCTGACTTCGCCAAACTTTAATTGAAGGTCAGAGCTTTAAGGTGTCTGATTTCTGATGTCCATAGGAGCTTTCTAAAGATGAATTCAGCATATGCCAATGACTAAAGATGCCTGGTGCACATGGTTGCAGTTTCCAAAGCATGCATCCCAAGCTTCCTCTGGCATTCAGTATGCATGATATACTAAAATGGAGACAAAACTAACCTAGGAGATGAGCAAAGAAGAAAACGCAACTTATTCCTTTAGTTTGTTCCCTGGGAGTCATACTTTTAGGTTATGTTTCATGGATGTTTGCTTTCCAGTGCTAAAAGGGCAAGTCTCAAAAAAGCTACATGGCCTGTAGGAGTTCCTACCTTAATTACAGGGACAAAATACAGATGTTAGAGTTGAATGCCACATGCAAGTTGAACGGATGCTGGGATGGCTGGATGACTAGATGACTAGACCTCTAAAATGCAGTGAAGGATGACCTGCAACCCTGCCACTGCTGTAAATGTCAAGAGAGGGAGGCAGTAGGAACAGCAGGGACAGCTGGGCAGCCTCCCGCAAAGGCTAGGCAGGAGCCCAGGCAGGCTGCGATTACTTCTTCTGTAATGCTAGGGTATTGTGTTATGAAGTAAAAGGAACCATTTCCAGCTTGAGAGCAAGAAATCTTATCTTTTTCTCTCTCCTTCCAGTTGCTTCCATATTTGAGAACAGGATTGAGATGTTCAGTGCTCATTCAAAAGCTGCTTGGTATGGAACATAAATTCAGGCAGTGCTAGGATGGACTTTATTTTCTATCAGCTCTTCCTGAGAAAGAGCAGAACTTTCTATTCTGACTTTCTTTCAAGCCAAGCTATCTGACTGGAGATCTGGCTCAGAGCTTCACAACCCCAAACTTAACCAGAGAAGGGATGCAGAAGAAAAGGCTGGATGCCATGCTGAGCGCAAAGCGCCAGCTGCCCCATAAACCTCACCTCCTTTCCCCCGCTCTGTTACTTTCTGAGATGTCTATCACATGAGGAGCACGCTGTCTGTGGGATTCCTCTGCGCAGCCAAAGATAACTTTTTAGTAGAAAAAAAGCTTCACCACAGTTTCCTGTGGAGGTAGATGTTGGCTGCAAAAGCCAACATAGTCAATGTAAAAGAGAATTGGCAAAACTGATTTTGGATAGCTCATAACTTATATTTACCATTATTTGCATTGAGTCTGGTTATCTAAGCCTAACAATTGAGTATAAAACTATTCAGTGAAGACAGAATTTGTCTTCCTTATTCAGTGTTCTCCATGGAAATAATTTCCAGTATTAGTAAATGCACATAATTAAAACATTCTTGCTCTTCTAATAAAAAAAACAGTAAACTTTAGGGTGATCTAACACTCGATCATTTCTAATGGACGACTTTTGATAATTATTCTTAGGAATTCACAAATCAGAAACATACCACAATAGTTTAATAAACCCACAGATCCTTGCCGACTTGCAGCCCAAAGATTGAGTTCAGCTATGAGTTCTGAACAAACAGCTCCTCAAGCTGAAATACAGCTCAGGATGAATTACACATCCAAATACAAAACCCCTGCTGTTTTAAGTCCATGTTGAGAGGCCGGAGAATTTTTTTGTTTGGACTGATGGAAAGAGATGGATACCAATAAGCCCACAGAAGGAGCACTTCCAGGTTTTTCCCCAGAAGAGTTTTACACAATCCTCCATGGTTTCTGAAGAGGATTTCTCCCTCTGCCTGCAATAATTTCACTGCTTGCACAGACTTCCACGTCTGTTCAATCCATCAGGCAGAACTGACATCACGCTACAGCGCCGTATTTCAGCAAAGTTTAAACAAAGGCCGAGAAAAACCTGCCAAAACCCTCACATAATCCGCACGCTATGTCTATTCTTGAGGAAAGGAATCAGGGTCTTACTGTAAATGAAACAATGATCCACGGAGTCTGGCCAAAATCCTATATTGCAGTTTGCTTTTTCAACAAATGCTGGTCTGAACGTTTTAATAAACTAAAAACATATTGGACTGGGCTGTCAGTATCTAAGAAAAATAAAATCCATCTCAGGTCATCAACTCCTCCCAGATTCCTTCAAAAATCTGCATATTAGCTTCATTTTATAGGATCAGAAGTCTCTTGATACAGTGGAAGGATATGTATCAGAAAGAGAGAAAGAAAGAGAAAACGAGGGAGAGAAAGAAGGGTGATTCAGTGCTGTTGCATTAACTACTGAAGTTTCCCCAATTGTCCTTAGAAACTCAAAGGCTCCATTCTTTCTAATGTAGAACAGCAAGCTCATGATACTTTTGGTCAGACTTGCCTTTGGAGGGGGGAAAACATGGCTAATTTTGCCTATTTGTTTCACTGCAGACAGGCTGGTTGTTCCTCTCCCCAAGAAAGCAACCACCCCCTTGGTTTTGTGCATCAGGACCTCTGGATCCCTTCTTGGCAGCTCTCAGATACAACCAATTCAGTGCCCGTTCACCAAACCCAATTAGATTTTTTTTCTTCTCTTTTTCTCATCAAATCCTTGAATGGACAAATTGAGCAAATCATTTAAGAAAAAAAAAAAAAACACACACAGGATTTTTGTCTGTGTCAGACACAGAATAGATGGTTCCTTGCGTCATTTTGCTACACCCCTGCCTGTCCTGTCAAGCACCCAGTGGCTGTATGAAAAGAAATTGAAGTATTTGTCAACTAATATTAATTTTCTTCTGAGATGGTTTTTCAGTCTTGGTAAGTAACAGCAAGAGCTAGGGAAGGAATTAGTAACTTTTTAAAGCCAATTCATATTTTTAGTAACAATGGCATGAAAAGCAGAACTGTATACTTTTCAATGACCACAAAATAAATAAATAAAATTAATTACCCAAATGAGACAAAAATACAAAGTGTCAGATTGTTTCAACCAATATTTTTGGTCTCTGGCTAAGATTTCACCACACTTAATCTGGACAGTTTTAAGTAGCTAACTAAGTGCAATGTAATAATGCTTCATCTGTCTGAACCCTTTAGTCCTCCCTTTGGTCAAAACTGAATAAACATTGCAAAAGATTTATTCAGGTCTGCAAATGCTGAGCATTTCAGAAACAAATCAGCTTCTTCTTAAAAGGCATTTGCTGCCTTTATTTTGGCTGATCGGGGAGTGGGTCTATCAGAAATTTTACACCTGCAGGCAACGTCTGCACTTCCATCCAAATAAATGCAACTTAAAGAACAAGCAACACCGCTTACCCAAACACAGCATCACCTTTCACAAACCATACCTGAGATCTGCACTGCCGTTATCTAATTAACAAGCTTTTCATACTGTATAGGATCAGTTTGCTTGCAAAAGACTTACCAAGAGCAACAGAAAGAGATCATTTTGCTCAGCTACACCAGATTCAAGTGCTTTTTCAAAATAGTAATGTTTATATATAAGTATGTACATATGTATATTTTCTAAACATTGTTGACACTATCTGCAAGTGAGCATGGTGTCCATACCTGTGCTGTACCAGAGCATGGCACTAAGCCACCGTTGGATTTGTATGTCTCAACTGACGCATAATTTCAAATGCACACGTGCAGAAAATACCCTGATACCTTACAGCACACAGATGTTGCAAAAGAATTTGTTTGCAGAAGAAAGCCAGGGCAAAGACCCAAAGCCTGGAACTTCTTCAGATCTCTAAGTCACTCTCTTATTCAAAGCTTTTTTAAAAAATGATTACTTCTTAAATGACTTGGCTCTCTTGCTACAACTTGATATGGCCATTTTTAACAGGGTCAGATCAACAACATTCTAGTCCAAACTCATATTTTCCTTCTGTTTATTTCTGCAGTCTGAAGTCCAAAATGCAAAGAGCATCCAGCTGCTTACACCCATATTTTACAGAAGCTTTCCCCTCCCTAAATTCAGAGCATTAATGAAGTGCTACGAAAATCTGCAAGCCAACTCCCAAGAGTTCAAGGAGTAAGACAGCACAACAGCTGTTTGAGGGAAGGAATGAGAGAGCCTCACATGTGCATGAAAGGACAACAAGTTATCTTCTGATAGGAACATAAAATTAGCAGAAGTTAACCTTCCACACCGTCCAGCAAGTTTTGAGATGGACCAAGGAAATCCAAGACAGCTGGAGTTAGAGTGCTTTCCTCTGTTTCAGCAAGTTTGGATACAATGGGAATTGGTCAGGTGAGATGCGACAAGGACAATAACAAAGGAGCAGAGATTGCACAGTTGTTTTAACCAACTACAAGGATAACATTTCAGGATCACTTGGAGCTGCAAGTGGCTTAGATGGCAAGGATTGCTTCTGGCCCTCTGTATCCACATCAAGAGGTTTTGCCCATTGCTCTTGAACACAGAAAGCAAGCACAGGACAACTTGGCTCGCTGTAGTAAAAACTCCTGAGCAAATAATGCCACAATTTCATAACCTGCACAAGCTAACAGGGCAATCTGGTTAAGAACTTCTGCGCTGACCTGCATAACTGGATATGGCCCAGGACCATCAAGGCTGAGACACTGAAACCTGTCCCAAATGACACTGGCACAGCAGTCATCCGCAGAGAACAAAATCCTCTTTGTAAAGGCTCTTACACAGTAAAACAGCAGATAGCATCATCAGGCTCAAAACAGAATTAGATAAATGCACGGATAGTAAGTCCATAAATGGGTACTACAGGAAGCAGACTGAGATGCACCCTCCAGCAAGTCTACCACGACCTTTGTGGATGCTGGCAGAGTAACAATAGACTGCAAAACGTGTTGAATTCACTCAGAATCTCCTATTGCCACTACGTGAAACAGAAGAGTGGATCTTACAATTGCTCCAGTTTCTTGAATTGTTTCTAACACAAATACTGGAACAGATTTCAGGAGCATTGGGGAATTCTGGTGAGGGAGCTAATGGTTGGCAATTAAAGAAAATAGCACGTTGAATGGCAGGTTTTCTTTCCACCTAGAACTGGCTTGCAATCTTTCAAATTTTAATCAAGGTAACACTATTTTCAGTCAATTGAATAAGTGTATTGAAGCTGAAGATTAGGAAGAAAAAACTTCACATGAAAAGCCTCATAAGAAAATCCTTGTAACGTCTCACTGGCAAACACAAACAGGCTATATTAACATAAGACAACTTACCATTCATTGTAACTGGAAACAAATTCTATTATAAAATAAAGGTAGTTCATTAAGTGTGAAAGTCACAGGACAGAAAGCAAAGACTTACCTCCAGCAGGTCCGACACGATAGGCAGTATCTCAGGGTTACAAATATCGATGGAATCATCCCGATAGGTCTTCTTTTTATAACGGATGTTTCCCAGATGTAGTATTGCAGACAAGAGAGAAAAAATTCTAAAAAGAAAATAGAGAGATCTCATTTTCACTTTTTTTTCTTTCCTTTCTTCTTAGACCAATGAAAAAGCAAACCACATGTTCAATGCCAAACTTGGTTGCAAAACATTTTCAAATATTTATCAGGATCCCATCACCATGAAAGCTGAAAAGCTACAAAAACACTTCCAAATTCTGTTTAAAAGAATGCAGCACTTCTCAGTCCACGTCTTGTACAAAATATCCTGCCCTTTCCACAATCCCTTCAATTCCCAGACATCCAAGTGCCATCTTCATATTTGACTCATCCTCTAATTTTTAGTCTGAAGCAGTTTCTGTCCCAAATCTCCAAGTGTTTCTTAAAAATGATGCTCAAAATAAGCATCCACTTTGTATTTTTTTTTTCCATTTAGTCAAGTACTAAACTTGCATCAGTACAGCCTTCTTGAGAAGTACTCTGCAAAATCATTCAGGTCACCTAATTCTCAGCCTGAAGTTCAACACATTGAACCCATGGTTACAAAATGGCACCCCATATGAACTACAAAATGAAATCATCAGGGATGAATGATGGCTGACTTCAGCTATATACTCCATTTGTCCCTCATTCTACACACTCTGGGGAGCCAAAAATGATTAAAATTGAATTTGATTCCTAGCCATGTCACCATTGCGTCTGGACAACACAACTTCACCACTCCAAGCCTGTCCTTCATTATCTCTAAAATGGGGATACTGATTCCTCTTCATGAATTACTTGAATGCCTTTATAAACAATTTTCTTCTGTAGCTGTTTCCACAAAGGTGAAAGCCCATGCTTTGCTATAAACAATCACTTTAGAAAGTAATAACAGCACTTAAAATGCCCTTCCCTTTTTTGCTCAGCTGGAGGTGGTTACTTTTTCTTGTTGAAGTTGCACAATGCCAAGTAGAACAGATTTGCTCATACAGCGAAGAATCTGCTACATTTTTTTTAAGAGAGGCAGACATGCTTTTGACAACACGCACTAGCAGAAATACAAGAACTTGTCCGCCGAGTAAAGTTATTGCACAGTAAATCAAAATGACATCCTACTCCATTCAGTCCAGACACTTACCGATTGCTTTACTCTGCCAATTAAAGTACCTTGCCGTACTGCAACCCTGAGCTGTAAGCAGGCTTTAGAAAACCCTTGTCTCTGAAACCTGATTCTTGCTGCGTAACAAGTCACCCGGGGCAGAATACAGGAAGCAATTTGGTTCTGCGCTGTTAGCTCCTTGCTGCTGCAGTATCTGCAAAGCAGCTTTGTCTCAAGTGGGCTGCAGTGGCATTTGCTCATGGAGCGAAGATACGTGATGCTTGCAGGAGAACGTGAGTGTGTGCTTGGTGCAAAGCAGACACACGTGAAGAATAAGGACCTATACTGACACATACCCTATTCATAGTAAAAGCATGTATACTTGGCTTATCTATTTGTGTGGAATGTATAGAGAAAAAGCAGTATTGATTTCAGAATTAATTTGTTATGCTTGGGATAAAGCATGAGCTTACGAAAATTATTTTTGGGTAGGTGAAACAAGTTCTTATTGGAACAAAATGCAAGACAATGTCTCACACTTAAGGGCTTCTAGCTGCTGGCTCAGACACGTGTTAAAAGGAAAGAAAAACAATGCTTAAAAAAGGAGGGAGGTAATCCACCCAATTGCAAAATAATGTTAGATGTTAGCATCTTAAATGTCATCTACCCAAGGGTTTCAAGTGCCATTAGCACAAAGCAGTAATTCCTTGTTCCCACATAAACCTCCAGGATTTCCGATAAAGGAACAAGGTTCATTAAATTACCATTTGAACATTTTTACCTAAAAAAGCACAAGCTTTCTCACTGTGTTCCAGCTACTGATTTGCCTTTCAGCAATACTTATGATGTCAAAAAAAAACCAAAAAACACAACAAACTCACTGTAAGATCATTTTTCAATACCTATTTTTCTAAGCCCGTTCCTAACCTTAGTAACTTACTTGTCAAGTTCATTCAAACCTACTTGAGACTTTGGAACAATGAAGTCAGTCAACGATTAACACAACAGGAATTACTTTGTGGTTTCAGTGAAGAACAATCTTCATGTAAAGCATGTAATTCCTTGCACTCGGTGGAAGACAGTATTGCAAGCCAACTACAAAAATCCAGGTTTTCAACTGGCACCTTCACTGTGTTGGTGAATGAAGGCCAATTGGAAATGAGCCCTCAAAACCAGCAATTGCATGGAAAGGGATTAAGCATGATGACTAATAATCCGGATTTCTAATTAAAACGGGATCTGGATTCATGACATGCAGAATAAAGCATAACTATTCATGAACAGTACAAAAAATATTTCCAGGTACCAACTTCCTGCCAACACTCAATTTACATAAAGAGTCATTAACTACACTAATGATGGGCATAGTTTGCTTATGTCTTTATATTTTACTTCTTTATTGTACGAATGGTCAAGCACCATTCTTCTTTCTCTCCAGCCTGAAACGTTATGCAGAGCAAAACAGTTATGTTAGCAAAAATTATGTGATTTTTTTCTCACTAACTAGGGAGATTATATTTACAGTAATATTTTATACGTATTTTATACTATCATATTATTTCAATTAATCAATATAATCTCTAATATGTTAATATATGTTAATATGGAAAAGAAACTCACTGTCTGCGAGTCTTGGGAAGAAACCCCACCATCTCCATGGCGAGTTGTAGACGCTCAAAGTCATGCTTCAAGTCCTCCCCTTCAACGGAAAAGCAGTCCTGTTGGGGTCAAAGAGAAAGATTAAGCATTGACACAAATTGAGGTCAGAACAGGTCCAGATGGCCAACTCAGCACTTCATAAATATCATCCTGTGACTTCCAAGCCTTTTATCGGCAACTAGGACATTTCCAATCTGGCACTGGGAAAATGAGATATACAGGAGGCCCTGTTAACACGATGCAGACTAATGGTGGCTAATTACCCGACACCCACCCCCTCGGACACTGCTCTGAATCCTTCCCGAGACAGAGCACGAATGCACAGCACCACAGCAGACAGAGCAAGAAGCACATATGCGATGCAATAAAAATCCAGGATTAGCTCCAGTGGTAAGGCAGAATTTTTCTTCTTAAATATTGGAAAGCATGTACACAATTTAAAATCAAATAATAAATAACAATAATCAAGCTGTCTAGGAGAATCAGTTTTTCAGTAGTCTCTGTATAAGCAAATCAGAGTTGTCATATTTGAAGTAGCACTACTTGGCAAGAGTTTTGGACAAAAAACATATAGAAAGGCCGTGAATTAACAACAATATGCTGTGCATTGTTAACATTTACAGGCAGTTTATTCCACATTAAGTCCCGGTCCATTAAGAGTTCCTGTAAGTAAATGGAAGAGTTCTGTTTTAAACTGCTTCAAAATAAAATGCATGTAATTCCATGTAAACTAACCAGTGAGTGAAATGCTGCATAAGGAAGGAAAAGTTTCAAACATTTTAATCACTATTCTAAATACTGGTGCATTTTCTTAGGGAATTTGAAGTCCACCACTTTTTATATCTCCCAGAGGCTAACGTGCCATGGCTGAATGCTTTAGTTATCCAGATTCTCCCCAAACTGATGGCAGTCACTGATGCTTTCAAAGAAATCAGATGACTTTCTGAGTCCAAATAACACCGACCTACACCGATATTTAGAGAACATAGTGAAACTTACTCTCCTTAACTTAGTAAAGGAACTAACAATGCCAAGAACCTTTTGCAGGGTTTGACTCACCTTGGGTCCCCTTGCATTATTTATTATTCTCTCTCTTCATAGCCCAGATTTAATATTTTTTCCCATTGCTAGCTACAGAAATCCCGGATCTCCAATTAGATTATTATGTATCACACAATATAGTGTTATCTTAAGCATCAAAATATTTAGTAACACTTAAATAGAGACTTTCTACAAGTTAATCCAGGTGTATAATTTAAAAATTGTAGCTGCTGCTGCAGTAACAATGAATTAAAGCAGCTGCATCCCCATATTCTTTTGGTCATTTGTCTGTGAATCATCCTTACACTATGAGCAAGTGTGCACAGACTTCTGCACAAACAGATCACAAAATCTGCGCTAAGCAAAGCTACATGAATACAACAGTGAACAACATTGAACAGATACAAAGTAGTCTTAAAATACGTAAAACATAAATGCAGAATATATAGAATTATTTTATCATATCAGCTTTGCATCTCACAGTAGATGCAAAGCAGACATTTTAAGCCTTACTGGGGTATCAGTGGTATGTTCTTCATCCCACTAGGTAGTATCAGTACAGTGATAGCTACCAATTATAGAGAGAAATTCTTATTTAAGATATTTATGCCAACATAGGTAATTCCTCAAACAGTAGCCCTGTCCCCTCAACTAAACATTTGAGAAGCTCAGAGCATTGCCATAAACCCAGATAACCAAAAATAAAATCTATCATCGATCCTCAGGGGCAACAAGTCACTACTGCACTGCCAATCTAGAGATGCTGATGAACAGTAGAACCATTTTGTGTAATTTTTAAAACCATACCAACAATCAATGAACACAGAGTTTTAAACTAAACTAGAAAACACCATGTCTGCCTGTTCTTAAGAAACACTCGTTAATGATTGAACCTTTCACCTTTTGTTACAGGCTATTGAAATGTGCCCTTTGTAACAGATGTATAGGCTATTTGCACGATTTATTGAAAGGAGTGCTGCATTGACAACTACACTATATATCAGTAGGGACCAGCAATGGGGTTATATAAATCATACAATACCAGGATAAAAGGATCCTGGCATCCTTGGTCACTACAAATACGCTGCAGATAACTTGGAGGAGTTTTCACCCTCACTAAGGCAGGACCTGGAGGCTGCAGAACAAAAAACGCCTCGCAAACTCTATAAATAAGGTCTTTTTAAAAATCTTTTTAAAGGGATAAAAAGTGCCACTTCTACTGGCCATCCACAGTCCCAGAAACAATTTCATTTTGTGGCATCATTCATCCAAAATTGAGTCACAAGACAACACTGAAATACCATAGCTGACTCAAAAGTAGTACAATCTATGCCAAAGGCAATTTAATGAACAATTTACATAACAATTCCCAAACTCATTAATCTGTATGGAAAAGCTTTTTGGAAATTATCTACTTAAAAGCAGATGCACTCGATAGTATTCCAGGTCTGTGCTAGGTACTGTTTCCTAATGGATGATTATATATATATATATATACACACACACACAAATACATATATATACACGTGTGTGTATATATATATATATTGTGTGTGTGTGTAAATACACATACATATATATGAGTTTCACTGATATTAGGGCAGACGTGTTATAAAATCTATGCCCATGTACCAAAATATTTATTAATATTCTGCTGGGCCAATTAGTTTCCCAGAGTGTTCAACACTTCGAAACAACAGTGAGTTCCCTGCTTACTATCAAACTGAAGCAATCCCTGGATTTCCAGGAAACCCTTAAAGAAGATACAGAAGGGTTTCTTTATAAGCTGAAAGTCTGCAGCAGGTAGAGCCCATTCCTTTTGCCACTAGTTCCTTGGAGGGAAAAGGCCAGAGGATGTTTAAGAGCAAATCTTCACTGAAGCCAAGAAGTGATATACCAGGAACATCATGGAAAACAACCCTGAGCAAATAAAATACCAGATCAACAGCCAAATTGTAAGGGCGCACAGTTTTGCTATGCAAAATAAGGCAACAAACCTGGGGCTTGGTTTTCTTGGCATTCCTCCAGTCGATTGTCCTAACCCACTCCTAAAGCGATTAAAGGCTTTGCAACTCATTACAGCATCCTGAGGCATACAGAGAAGCATCCACTCTTTGCTCCCTGGTCTCATAGGGCCTCATAACGATGCTAATACAATATTTGACATTTTTAAACCTCCAGAGGCTAGACTCCCTTCCCTTCCTCCTCTACTGACGAGGGTTTGCATCTGAAGGCGTGCTGGTACTGTGCTGATTTAGCCTCAGAGAATCACAGTTCCTTCCCAGATCACCTCTTCTTCCAGATACATTCACTGGGTTTGGCAACCATCAAGTGAACAGCAAAATTAGCAAGGACAACATGCAGCTGGTTGAAAACATGCTTTCTGGTGCAAGACACAACTGACACAGACCATCACGGGGACACAGCTGCAGGCCACACAAACCCAAAGCACACCACTGACCAAAGCCACCGCCTCTGCCTTAGATGCAAAAGAGGAGCTGGGGAAGGTAAGAAGCATCACGGTCCCTTTTTTGGGTAGACCCATATGGAAAGGACAGCAGAACTATTTTAGGAGAAGGAATTGTTTGCATTCTCAGTAATAGCAGGATTTGATTGTCCCATAGATGGCTGAGGGGTGCTTTTGGTTTTGTTGTCCTTTTCCTGGAAACTGGACGGCAGATAGGCTGCGACAATCACCATGAGCTGATGCTAAACAAGCCCTCTCTTAGCACTTCCAGGGGCTGATTTGCAGTTGTATCAGGAAGCAATTACACTTCTCACAATGCTTCCACATCACAAATTACTGTGTGATGATCAATTTACATGAAACAATGTGTATTATATACCAGGAAGGAACGACTGTGAAAACTAGGTGACCGAATCCAAACCAAGCTGCTGAAGAAGCTTTCCAGATGGAAGTAAGCAAAAAAGGGTAACTGAAAGAGCATCCATGTTGTCACCAGCTAACACACAAGCAGCACCACCGCAGGGCAGGGGGGAGGGTCATTAACAGGTTAAATTTCATTTCATTTCTGCTTGTGGTTTGGTGCACCTCCCAAATTCAAGTGAGCAAAAGGAGCAGCCCTGCACCAGCAACACAGAAGACGCGTGTACTTGTACTGACCGGCTCAGAGTCATAGCAATACTCATCCCAGCTCTGTCTGAGGGGTTTCTTTGTCATCTGAAAGCAAGGCAGACCGAGTTAAGTAGCATTCAGACCAAACATGACTCCCACCACCGGCTCTTCAGGCAGAGCAGCAATGGCGACCTCCCAAGTAAAATAATTGTTATTATTCTGTGCAGTCATTCCTGATCTTTTTCAGCATGAAGTAAGATTTACAGTTCTTTTCAAGGCCTGTGATGCTCTGATTTCTGCTCCTAGTATTTTCAAGGTAGTGGGGATTTCTCAGGCTATCAGCTTAATGATTTTTTAAGAGAATTCAACTACCATGGTTGGAAAAATCTTTGCTTTGCCTAGAGCAGAGAGATATTCAAGCAGAGTTGATTTTTGTTTCCACTCTCAATCTCTCTCTAGACCCATATATGTGCTGCAAAACTGAGTTCTTGGTTGAAAGCACCATCTTTTTCTGAGTTTCCAACTTTTTCCTATCAGACAGTGACAGACTTGAAAGGCATCACAGGAGCGCAGGACTTGCCCAGGCTCAGCACTTGGTGCTCCTGCGAGGGAGGCAGACACAGCACCGCAGCTCCTGATGCAATTAAATAAGGATCTAATCCTGCAAATTACTAATTCCAGAATGGATAAATATGGATGTAGAACACAGAAAATATTTAGCAAATTGCAGGGTAGGCCTCTTATCATTGGTATGAGACTGAGACGTCATCCAAACTCAGGGGATATTTTAAGTAAATTTGCTTTTAAAAAAACAAAAGTGAAAATATTTTTTGTCCAACCTGCTTCCTACATTTACAGATCAACAAAATGCTCTGTTATTTCGTTGAAGTATCTGAATAGATTATTTCTCATATGAAATGCAAAATACATTTTTATTTTGCATAACAATGTGAGTTGAAGAACCTGGGAAAATAAAATAATGCTTGAGTTGAGGATTGAGTCAGTCCTTGACTTAAGGGGCCTGGTTCAGTATTTTATAGCTTTTAAATTTTAGTATTTAATTTTAGTTACACACTTATGCTCACTTCTGGGCTTGTTCTTTTCCCTCTCTAAAAGGCAGGGATTTCTCTAGGACACATTCAAGAACTTACTGAGAATGCTCAAGGATCATTTTATTAGTTTTCCCTTTTATGTCTGCAGAGTTTCTCTCCCCATTCCTCCATTACTACTTTTTCCTTCCTCCTCCTCATTTTCCTTTTTTCCCTTTTTCCTACAGGACACAGGAAGGCAGTTACTGCATTGTTGGGAATCCTAAATATTAAACAACGCACTGAACTCATCTTTAGGAGCCATTTTCTCATAGTTGTCAGTGTTACCTGGTCTCCCTAACATGAACACTAAATGCAGTAAAATGATTATAATCAAAATACCCCAAATGTTACTACTCTCCATAAACTGTGTTCAGGTAAGTCCGGAGTCTGCTTCCATCATCTGCTGGATGTACCTCAGCATCCTCCTGCAGCCTTCTCACCCACAGCAGTGTAATTTTGATTAAAATAAACACTTCAACCTAAAATATCACACTCCTATCAGATCTACACACTACGCACCATGAAATTCATTATTATGCTTTAAATATTAATGACCTTAAACATTAAAATGCTACTAAATAAAGGGAAGGACTATAATTAAAAGCAATATTTTAGGCTAACATAGAACTACCGGATTGCCCAACAAAATCTGTGAATCTGACAAAACATTCCATCCAAATTATCTTGGCACTTTTGAGCTGCAAAACTGCAGCGCAGATGGTCGCAAAGAACACACCACGTTCTCCAACCTCTGCACTGCTTCCGAGCACAGGAGGCACAAACAGAGAGAGCAGAAGCCTTAAACTCTTAGTATGTTCTTCATCTGAGCAAATTTCCTGATCCTGCTAAGAGTGGGTGGTAGTCATTAATATCACAATATATTTTGGCTTTGATAGTCCACTTTAAAAATCTTTAAAAAGCCCTGGGTAATTGAGATATATTACAGAGCTAAATTATATTTCTAGAAAGACTAAAAGTTATTTGCATTGCACACTGCACATAAGTTGCTCTCCAACTTGTGGGCTAAATCAGTCTCTATTGCTAATCATGTCTCAAGTCCAAGAAAACAGCAATTACAGTTAAAAATCAACGTGTAACCTAAGTGCTGTTCCATGTCATCCTACTCCATTAATTATGTTTTTGAACAAAAAGCGGTAAATTCCCTCTTTACAAGCATCAATGCATATTAAACACCTGACGTAAATTAGATTTTCTAAAGTTTGAAGTTAATTGGCCATTGGTAATACCTCACACATTTTTAATTCTGACATTTTCAATAGTTTTTATGTTTTTACATTAAACTTCTTGTATTGTTAAATTCAAAGTCTCATGCAAACAGCCAGCCAAAATTAGGACTATCTCATTTAAGATACTACTTCTTAATGGTCTACTGGCATCACACATTTTTCTCTTTTCTTCTGCTCAGCAGACAGATGTTAATGACTAAACATTCATTCAGAGAACAGGTAGGTTACTACTGTTTCTCCCTTATATGCATTGTGTTTATAGTCATCTATTTAACATATCCCAGTTAGGGGACAGAAAATGGAAAACACTGATTTTTCCATACTATCAGGCGTTCAGATTGCCAACGCAGATTAATTTCCAATGTCGGACCACTGCCTTTAGAGCACTGAGACAACCCATTTTCATTACTGCACACATTTTCTTCATTAGCATTAAGCTTCAGTGGTGGAAAAGGCAAGACCTTGTACTGCCAGCACTACTGGTAGAGTATTCCCACCTGGTTGAGGTAATGATATTCCTCAGGCTGCTTAAGATGAAATGCTGATCTCTCTTCCTCGCTCGCTCCTGCCAGGAGGTAATAAAATACATGGTAGTTCCTGGTGACAAAGAAAAAAAGATGTTAAACTTGAAAACAACCAGCAGCATTGAGTAGGGAAACACATAAACCTCATAACTTCATTTTCCAGCTTCTGAACTTAGATCTGTGTGTAGTTTTAACTCACAGATAGGGAGAAGTCCTGTGGTTTTTAGCTAGTAGGGCAATTTTGAATTAAATTAGAATTTTAGGGAATAGAACAGCAAAATGAACTAAAAAACTCATAAATTTGGAAAGGATAACAGCCACTGAGTCC
The DNA here is from genome assembly GCF_964211835.1 of Anser anser. Taxonomy (NCBI): domain Eukaryota; kingdom Metazoa; phylum Chordata; class Aves; order Anseriformes; family Anatidae; genus Anser; species Anser anser. Next base: position 11,961,489 of record NC_139730.1, read on the forward strand.
CATGTCACCAAAGCCCTCCAAATAAGAGACAAGCCCAATCTCCATCTAGTATTGGTCTGATCTCGCTTTGATGCGGAAACAGATGAAAGCTCCAAAATGATTTACAAAGATTTTTGTAGATCCAACATATAAATATACAATAAAGCCTTCTGCAATGACTGGAACGCTCAACCCTGATGGTGGTTTAGGAATGGCCTGAGACCACTGTACACTGATGCAAAAGATTAAACCAATTAATGGAGAATTAGATCCGCCTCTCCATCCAAGGACGCCCACTCTCCAAGAATATACTTAAAGAATTCCTAGCTGACATCGTCGTGTTTTCCTCCAGAAACATGTGCAAGGCCTACATATTTATTGGAATCAAAACACTTTTGCAATGCAGAAATTATTACTTTTTAATACTTCATTGCCACAACAAAGTAATACTTTTGCAGTTGCAGTTCTGTATGACAGAATGGAAAAATCTTCAATTTTTATGGTTACTCAAATACTTGGAATACCTGAATATTACTAAAAAAACACAAGTGACACTCATCTGTTTTGCTTCAAAACAACTATGACATGGATTAATGCTAACAGCATAACAGAATGTAAAACCACAACTTTGGTTTATGCCAGACATTTTCCAAGAGAAATCAAATTAATAATTACAGCACCCAACAGCGCATTTATCAAGGCTGAGGCTGTGTGTGCCATCTAACTTTGGGATCGATCCATCAGCATTAGAGAAAACTTCCCGCACATCTATCCCAAAAAGGAAGCACAGACACAAGTGCCAGTAGTTGAAAGACAACAGATGATGGAGAGTTAGAAGCAGCAAATTTGTTACAATCAGAATAAACAGTTACTGAAGAGGACACAGCAATTAATATGTTGCAATTAGGAAAGAATAATTTGCTTAAATTTGTTGTCTATATAATCTTAGCTTTTTCTAGAGGCCTTTCTGATGTTTTCAATCTGTTAAGAGCTATAAAATAGAATTAAAATGTCATCTTGTCCCCAAATTAGATATTAAGTAGTTTACAAGTTGTGCAAGAAAACAAATGGTATGTGATAATCCATATGACATTAATCATACAGACAATGGAAAATATAAGTCAAGGACTGTTAATAAAATAACAAAGTCTCTTTTCCCTCGGTAGTACATTCTTCCCCAAACAGGCAAGGAGACAGCAAAAACAGGCTTCTGTGGCCAGACAGCATCTTAGGAAACAAAGCCTGAAACTAGACAGACTTTGGTGCCTCAGTCCAAAATTATGAATAAACACATGCATATAAATATAATAAAAAAACAGCAGGAGTAAACATAACAAAAATTGCAATGAATAGGATTTATTTTTCAGTTTCAGATACACCTTCCCCATCACCCAGAGCACTACCAGTGGTTCTGGTCGCAGCCTCCTCCATCTGCCTGGGCCTTCAAGAAGCACAAAGTCTTAGGCCTTGAAGATGACCAAACAAGGAGGGTTTGATGAAGATTTAATGCAGGACCTGTTACAAGGATTGCTTTTACACTTTAACCCCATGCAACCAGGAAACGTGCCGCAGGGCTGGAGCTTTCCAGCCCAGCAGCTGGGTGCCCGCAGGCTTGCTGGCTGGCACAATGCACCCCATGCTCTTTTTACTGCCCCATCCCACGGGATGCTCCCTTCGGAAACGGGAGAGGCAAGTTTCCAACAGCCCTGGCTGCAGAGAGCAAAACACCATTCCCCCTTGGCTGCTGTTCTCCAGGCTATAACAGCAGACCCAGTGCCTGCAGCCACCACCATTTGAAAGATGCAAATCCTGCTCAGTTATCTCAGCAAGTTTTTGGCAGCGTCCTTCCCTCCATGCACTGGTATTTGCTGCTTCACTGAGTCGTTACAGTGTGCGTGACCACTGATGGCTTTTTTTGGATAAAAGACGTTTTCAGGGGGCCAGCCCATGCGATGATACAACTTAGTGTCACCCACTCTGAACCCACACTAGCAGAGCTGTTGGAGTTTGGGCTTGTCTCCTCAAGCCAAGATGGTACAAAATGTAAACAGGGACTTTATCCGCGAAGCACATGGTTAGAAGTGCGAAAATCCCGATTCCCCATGCCAGTTCAAACAGGGATTTAAGCCATCTGCGCCACGCTATCAACACATTCAGGAGTCAAAGCCAACCATGGAAGCAAAACACAGACACCTACCGTTCGTTGTGCTCCTGGTAGACGAGTCTGGACTTCTCCAGCAGATACTTTTCAACATAAGCACTGGAAGGAGAAATAAAAGCGTTATTCATTGACCCAATATTCAACTTAAATGAACACAGCTTTACTGGGACTTTTCAGTTTTAGTACACAAAAAAGTTTCAGCCTTGTTTCACTTAGTTATATAAATTTCTTCCTAGGCAGAACAAGCCCAATATTATGTTTGGCTTTTGAGGTTTTTTGGTTTGATACAAAGCCAAAACTAACTTGGATATGAAAAACATGATCTCAGATGAGTTAGCCTATGGGCAGGGAGTGCAGGGGGAAATTCTGACAGAAACTAAGAATCTCTGATACCTATTTAATCCAAAGCCAGCAAAATAAAATCGCTTGCAGACTTAAATTCATGCACAAACCCTAGTTCAACAAGAAATACATCTGGATGCAGAAGTTTGCAAGATAAGATTTAGCTGCAGATTCATTACCCAAATTACCACCCCTTCTCCCACAACAGCCACTTCTCAACAAAAACCTGGGTTATTAACTTCTGGCTATGGTCAGAAAACAAACAACTGCAGAAGCTCCTTACTGGCGCTTACATTTATCCTAACAGCCTCATAATGAACTTATTTCATCTACATATTAATACAAAGCTTTGCTAGCTGAAACAAGCTTTGGCGTGTTCTCTGTTTGTTTGTTTGTTTTCTGTGCAATACCAACCAGTAACGATAGGGATTTAGAAACCGGAGCTATAATTGCCAACAGCGATGATGTAACATGAAACACAAAAGCAGAGGCTGTGCTTTTCCAGCTACCAGCTCGTAACGGGGTGGCACTGACACAGGCAGCAAGGTGCAAGCCCAGAACCCAAGGAAGCTTGGACATGGTGGGACAACGCAGTGCTCGCATCTCCACCTCCAATGGGGAGGATGTTACTGGGGGCTCAGTCCCTCTCCTCTGCCTTCACGGAAAAATCAGCCATGTGGTCGTGCCCAAAGGTGTTCGAAGACTCCTAGGGCAGGCAGCACTGAGGAGAGGCCACTGGAAGAGGCACACCCTCGGGAGGCTCTTGCTGTGCAGGAGGAGTAAGGACGGGCAGACAGGCTACAGCACAGCACCATTTTCCTTTGCATGCTGTGCACCAAAAGGTTTTTTCTTGTTTATTCCCGATGAGGAAGCTGACAACAGCTATGGATATTCCTCGCCAAGAGGTTTCCTTTGCATCCCCCTTCTAATCTTAAGCACGGGCTCGTGTTTTACCAAGTTTTCAAGCCAGGACATGAGGTTCCCTGTAGACTCAGGGAGTAGATAGGGTGACCCAGGAAGGTATCAGAACTTCTGCTGTAGGATGAGTTGGATCGAGTCCACTGTTCCTGACGTTTAATCCCTTCCCCTGTGATTTCTGCTCTTATTATAGACCCAAAAAAAGTCTTATACAATAATTTAGGTTGGAAGGCTCCTCTGGAGGTCATCTGGTCCAACCCAGTACTGAAAGCAGGGCCAATTTTTCTTTTTTTTTGAGGTGGGATGGGGGGTAGATGCACGCAAATGCTGTTCTGGTAAGATGTTGTTTGCTCAGAGAGAAGGCCATAAAGAATACACGTCCAAGGAAGAAACTATGCCCCCTTATTTCAGTAGGATAGTGAAAAGGAAAAGAACCAATGTATAAAACAGCAAATCCCCTCAAAATGTTTTCTTTCTATTTACTGCTGTCAGTGATATAGAAACTACCTTATCATTACTCACAGTTTTAACAGTAAAGAGTTTTTGAGAGTATGATTTCATGCAAAATATTCATTTAACCACGCTACAGAACCTGTACCTGGTATACCAGGTAATATCAACCGAAACTTGAGAATGAATTTCGCATACAAATACCACCATGCAAAATACCCAAGCACTGTGTTTGAAAGTGCTGCCTCTTGCTGTTTGTGATACAGCCCCATGCTGCTGCACAAATTTAATTAAAATGTCTCCCCATCTGGCTGTTCTGCAATTTTAAGGAGTATGTAAGATGTTGAGGCTTTTGATCATCTTAGGAGGACTGAACACGTTGCAACGACCTTCCTCCCAGTTCACTTATCACTGAACAGGACATAATAAATTCATAAAGCCTTATGGGAACACACTTCAACGTAGCCATTGCTCATGCTCCACTGATTTCAAACGCATCTTCAAAGGCTTCATTTCGTGGGGTGGGGTTGGCTGCTACTAAATCTCTCAGCTATTACATCTCTTAAGTTGAAATTCCCTTCAAGTTTGGGTCATTATCTGCATACAGTTTGTAATCAAATATCCAACTGCTATTTTCAGCCTATGAACGGAGCAAAATTCTGATTTGGTACTGCAAATTGCACTTACATTAACAAAGCAAATTGCATGCACAAAATGGGGACAGAGCTGATTTGTGTAAGCACAGATTTTAAACACACAGTCTGACAAATTTTAAAAGAGTACTTGTGATCTTCCTCCTAAGATTACAGAAAAAAAAATTTACTGTCATAGGCCTGGAACGGCTCACAAGTTGGTTTTTTTTATTTGTTGTTGTTGTTTTTGGTTTGCTTGTTTTTAAGAAAAGGGAGAAAAATTATCTTTATTTTTAGGACTGGAGCATACAAATGCAATGCTATTTGTAGGTAACTGCCAACCATCAATAGAGGCCACTACCAGAGAGCTGGCACAGCATGCCAAGATAATATATTGTTATGGCATTTGCTGGATTCTACCCTATGCTTCCGTTTAAGTAGGTATTAAAAACAATTGAGGCTTATCCTTTTAAGAGAACTGTTCACCAGAGCTAATAACAGAAGAAGAGAAAAGGAAAAGAACATCAGATTAGAAGTTGGATGAAAAAAACAGTTGCCTGACTGCAAAGTACGCAGAGTACCCAAGCTCATTTGAAAAATTAATGGCATCTATTTGTGTGATACTGTTTGCTGGAAAGTAAGAAAGAAAAAAATTTAAAAGCCATTCTCTACAATAACAATGAAGTCCCAGCAAGAGATCTCTTAGCTAGCTGCAAAAATTACCCAGCCCCTGGAATGCCACATCTACTCTTCGCTTCTCCAACTGAGTTAATTAACCCAGCCAAAAGGCAGAGTTAAGGCAGCACTGCTCTCTTAGAGCTAGTTTGAGTTGCTTCACGATACGCTGACACCCTTAGGAGAGGCCAAAGAGAAATCCGGGTCCAGATCTGCCACCCAGAAGCCTTCATCCAGCTGCAGCTTTGGGAAGCAGCAGCAACACTGGAAATAAATCCCGTGGTGGTAGAGTGGAAAAACACGATGGAGACAAGCATCTCCTTGCAACAGCCCACGGAAAAAGATGCCCTAACTGGTCATGGGTTTGGTTCAAGAGGCACTTCAGGGTAGAGACAGAAGCATATGGAAAATTAGACCACGATGCTAAGTAGTCTGGCTCCATCTTCTCCGTAACACCCAGCAGGCAGCTGGGAGATTAAATCCCCCTTGGCTTCTCTTCAGGAGACTGCATCCAGCCTCTTCCTGCCCATTGCACGCTCCAGTCCCCCAGCCCGTCCTTGTGGCCCATCCTAGCTAAAACAATCCCCTTCCTGCCTTGCCAGCAGAAAATGTTTCTTCTTCTTTGGAAGAAAAATTCTATTTCAGCTTAATTACAAAGTTGACATCATGATTAATGAGAGCTGGACTGGCTTAAAGCCAGCTCAGGTGTATTCATACTTTAATGTGCAGCATAGGTACGCCAACATTTTCATAACATTTAAATATGCTAAAAAATATACGCTGTGAATCCGATTTCCGCTTACCCTCGCACAGTGCCCGTCTCCTGATAATTCACTTGAATAAATTTTCCAAAGCGACTTGAGTTGTTGTTATGCGCGGTTTTTGCATTTCCAAAAGCCTGTTAAAAGAAAGAGATACCATCAGGACGTTTGAAAAGCCACCACCTTTCCTTATTTATACGCTCATCGCTAACAACTGGCTTTCCAGATTTTGCTGTCATCGTATCATTAATAAAAAACACATGGCAAAAGTTAGTTGAATGGGCTACGAAATAATATGATGAGCTTCTGGGGACCACATTCATTTTCAGTTTGGGATTCATGAAGGACAGATAAACACTCTTTAAAAGTAAAGCACAGCTATACATGAGATTTAATATTTGAAGTTATTATATTCTATATTAAGGTTACACTTTATTCATTTAAATAGATATAAAAGTATGCTGCTCCAACAAGACTAACTTTAATGAGCTAAAGGAAGCTGCTTTTTAATTATATATGGAATTAGGGGAAAACACTTTGAAGGCTTCTCAGATGTTCGACAACGTTATATGTAACACCGACATAGCCTGTAGTATCCTCAGTATTTCAGACACTGTCGCTTCGATTTGTCGCCACTGTTTTTCCAAAACTGAAATGCTTTTAAGGCTTTATGACACAAAGCTTTCATTAAAACCCTGCCTTACTGAAGCACCTAATACAGACTCATTTACCATTGGTTAAAAGAAATCCCTAACCACAAGAACTATTGCAAACCCATAAGAGCTGCATCTCAAACCAGCTTAATTGAGAACTGGTATTTGCAATTGTGCCTAAATCACTTTAATAATCTGGCCCACGGTGACAGAAACTGTCGTGCTGCCAGGTACAATTAATGCTTCATTTATTACATCGGTTTTGGTAATCATTCACCTTTACTCCTAAGCCAAACCTATTTAAGGCAGTTATACACAGAGTAGTTCCTGGAGCTGCATATGTACATTGATTCACAGACACATTTTGTGCTGATGTTGAACATTAGTGTTCAGCTCCGAGCTCCCAGCAGATTTATTTCCTACTCAGCTATTTATTAGAAAAGATTAAAAAGGCTTTACATCTATAATCCCAACTTTCTCAAATGACCTTTGCAGGTTTTATTTTGCACCTAAAAGCTAAAAAAGAAAGGCTTAATGAAAGGAAAGGCACTCCTTGAAGGCACTTGCCACCTCCCATGCATCACGGGCTCCCCATCAGCGGGACACAGTGGAGTGGCTCCAGGCTGCAGAGATGTGGGTGCCCGGCCCAGTGTCACCATATCCCTCGGGTGGCACCAATAATCACGCACAGTGTTACATCCCAGCCCCGGAACTGCAGGTTTGCTAGCATAATAGTGACGGACCTCCACCCCCGCCCCATCTGAATACACGCATTTGTTTCAGCTCATGCTGTTGCATATGAATTTGTCTCGGTTGACTAAAACAAGTTCTGCAATAGCAGAAACCTGCCAAACGAGCAGCTGATGGTTGTGCTTGCACAGAGAGGCTGGTTTCGTAACACTAATGAGTGTTCCTATACACAGGTTTCCAACCTTTTCAGGCTGTACATACTTTGTTTTCTGATTTTTCCCCCCACATCACTGCTGCACACAGTGGCTTTTCCCCCAGCACCCTCATCCTCTCCTGCAAGAGCCCTGGAACCCTCCCCATGCCCCCAAAACCACCTCCTGGCCACTGAAACTCAGGCATCCGCTTCCCTAGAATGTGCATTTTCAGATTAAAAGTCTAAAGTTATTTCAGTGTTGCCAAAGGATTTACCTGTCCCTTGCAGGTGTTTCAGCTGAACAGCTCAGCAAGCACATGCAGCAGTGTTTAAGCAGAATATGGTGACATTCAACACAACAATATTAAAAGGGTTTTCTGGTTCAGCTCCCTGTGCTATAGGACAAGGAAATGGCCCAAGGGGAGAAGCAAGTCTGTTTATTGGGATTTCTTTGAGAAGAGAATAAAACAGAGAAAGCTTCCCACCAGCTGCGATGCTTCCTCCTTGAACGGGCGCAGGACCCGCGGTGATCGCAGCCCCACCTCCATGCGGCAGGGCTTCTACCTCAATGTGATGTTGTATTGGCAAATTCCTGAATCCCCTCACGTCCCAACAGGGTGGACTTCTCTTATTTCTGTTAAAACAGATTCAGGATAAAATGTGTCGAATGTGGGAGTGGGAAACTGCAGGATTCCTTTTTTTTTTTTAAATGAGGAATAGGTTTCATGGCTTTTTCTGGATTAATACGCCAAATCACGTTATATTCTATAACCCAAACACCCACAGAAATCGTAAGCCATAGTATCACTCTTTCAGGGATTTTCTGTATTCCTTGCGTAAATGAGAAAGCTCTCTGCATCCTGCCTTGTTAAAGTTTAAGCTTACTCTACGGCATAGGCATGCTGGTAAAGGGCCAGTAAGTAGCTCAAGACATGTCTGATGTTTAACTTGAGACAACTTAATACATTTTTGTTAGTTTTACTCACCGCATTTCTTTAACAGAACTAGCAGATAAAAAAAAAAAAGCGCTATTAATTCAATTTATGCACATCTAGTCTACATATGCTTGAACGACACCCCACATTCTTCTGCAGCCAGTGATGATGGGGCACAACATTGTTCAGCCTCGGAAAACCGAGAATGAGTTACAACTGCTTCACTAAAATTAGGTTCTGTTCACATTATTTCACTTTTCTAACCCGTCGATTCTAAGCTGTTCGACGCTTAGCGGAAAAACTCAGTAACAGCATTCCTCAAATTCTTGGGGAGACCAAAGCTTGTCCTGGCTGGAGCTCAACGCTCTGAAGGAAACGAATTCAATACGCTCCTCTGTGCGAGCAACGCGTCCGTCTGGAGTGGCTGCTGGTGCTCCAACGGCTCGGCAAACGCAGAGGAGCAGGCAGCCCCATTCCTGGTACCTCCTACAGCACTTCTGCACAAAGAGATGCTTATCGTGGACCGGGCTGGGAGCTGAACGTTTGCACCACAGGCTAATTCACCAGGCAATATTGTTGGCGATGAAGACTCAAAAATGAGCTGTGTTCCCGAAATTGTGCAACTGCATCTGATTGAATCTCAAAACCTCCTTGTTCAGCTATAATCTGCTCCGTCGCCTTCAGGAACGCTCAGCGTTTGCTCATTCATGGGGCCCAGGAGGCAGGAAAAAAAACCACTAACGTTTTCGTGGCTCAGTACCTGCCCTCCCTCCTCTCCTGATCCCCAGTGCTCACGGTCTCTTCATTTTGGACTCGATACCAATGCAATCTGGAACGATGATCTGGAATAAGGACTATCTCTGGGTCTTTCCTGAAATAAATTTGTTTTCCAAACACCTGCATCTAGGAAAACACTGCACTACCTTGCTCTCCTGTAATGACAGTAACATGGCATTTTATAGGTAATTCTACCCGAATATCACCCCTGCATAGAGTAAGAGCTTCTGCAGAGCAGAGCGGGTAGGAAGGTACATGCCTTCTCTCGGGTATTTAAGGTCCCTTTTTTTGCACAGCCCTTTGCAGATGAGCCTCCAGCACTCAGATCTATTTTTGATGCTGCTGCCCTTAGAGTGAAAACTAAACAAATCCAGCATTTTATCTTTGTTATTTAGAGCTATGTATTAACAGGCAAAAGTTTGAAAACGCCTGACACGCACAGCGTGGCAAAGACTATGAAATTGGCACAGAGATTCACGAATAAAGCCTCTGAGTAAAGCAGGACTGCTTAGAGCTACTGCGTAAACCAGAAGGAAACTCAAAGCGTGGGCGTAACAAAACCCAAGACTGAACTTAGACCACTGAGCATGACGTTTGCTGTCACAGCCACATGTTTAAATCCCCACATACATCGGTGCTGTTAAAGCACAGCAGCAAGGTGATGAGTCCGCCCAACCAGATGCCCAAAGAGCCCAAGCCCTAAGACATGGGGAATGCAGTGGAGAGGAGGAAAAAAAGATGAAATTGGAAAAGCCTATTTGCCATCAAACAGGTTCAGCAAAGGACAGAGCCAAAAGGAGGTGGACAGGACAAAAGCTGCGCAATGCTAGGGACACTTATTTCAAAGAGAGCCTCCATAAAACTTAATTAAAAACCCTGACAGAACAAAGACTCTGTTATTAAAATATATATATATCATTAATATTGTGTTTGCTGACCTGTAACAATAGCTACTGAGCACAATAAAACAAGCACATCATCACAAAAAGTGATTAATAGCAGGAAGTTCCCTTTGCAAAGCAAGTCAACTAACTTCTATGCAGGAAAGAACAGCCCACAGGAAAAAAAAAATGCATCTTTACATTTCTCCATGCTGCTAACACTGCTATGTCTGTGTGAGCACCACACAGAGCACTCATGGGGTTTTTAACTTAGCCTCTGCAGTTAGGAACTCCTTTCTGCATCTTCAGACATAAATATGCAGATGTTAAAGACAACTTTTTGCTTGATTTGGTTCAATCTGCGACCAATTTCACAGCATCCATCCTGACAGGAATCTTTTTTTTTAACAGAAATGCACTGAACTGGGACCAGAACAGCGATCACTTCATCACCCAAAATGCACCTGGATGACTTGAGTTAGAGCTTCCCTAAATTTTCTCTCGTTATATCTGCCACAATAACGGCAAAAGTATTTCTTTTATTTAAATACTTTTATTTTAAATTCTCTTGTTTGAAGACTTCCATTTAGAAGAAATACTTCTTTTAAGCCTGCAGCTCACTGCATGATATAGCCCGTCAACCTGAACTGCACTGCTCGATCGCTCCAACAAACCTCACCCGACTTTCAGTTTCCATAACCTGTGTGCAGCAGAGAGCAGGGCAGCGAAACAAGCGCTGAAGCCAAAAAGCATGAGGTGCAACTCGAGTTCCTGCAAAGCAAAAGAGGATTTACGTTTATTATGTTCATCTTGCGGGACATTGTTCTGCATGGGCAAGCACCAGCACTCAATGTCTAGGCTACAGCAATTAAATACCAGGCCGAGTGCTGACACCTCACCCTTTAATTCTCCTCACTAGGGCTTGGCGCTTCACACAGCCTAATGAAACCATTTATGCTTTTATCGTAACCAGCACAAACCACCAAGTATTTATAATGCATGTGCTGCGATGCTTGAGCTGAGCTCTTGCCAAGAACGGACCTGCAACGCTGTCCAGACCTGGCAGCACAAATCTGCTTCATCTTTGGGCTAACTTCTAAACATTTCTCCTTTAGTCAACATGCAGCATATGTATACGACAACCTATAACATTTGCACATCAATATATTATGCCTATACATCAAAACAGCATTATTCATCCCTCAACCGGTCACTGAAACACATCGCATAACCACAACACAATTTTCCATTTCAAACCTCAAAGGTGCTAAAGCAGCTTAGACTTAAGGTCTATAATGAGAAAATGCTTTTATTTTTTACATTACAAACCGATGGTGTTTGTCCTTGATTATTCTAGCAAAAACCTCTCCCGGCTGTTGCCATGCCCAGAAGAACTGAAGGGCACTCAAATCTCTGCAAGCCCTGCAGAAGTCGTTTGCCCAGCAGCAGCTAACGAGGCTGCTGGTGACTGGATCCATCGCAGGAATCCAGCTCCGCTTCAGCAACTGCTACTGGAGAGGAAGGTGGTTACTTGCACAGCACAGGAGAGTGGAAACCCTGAATGCACCAAAATTGGCTTCAGTTTTGGGCTCCTCGGTACAGGATAAACTTAACACAGAGGAGCTCAGGCTGCTGAGCTGGCTGGGGGCTGGTCCTCCCTGAAACACCCACGGAGGCTCGGAGATGGATCAGCAACAGGCACAAGTCACAGAAGGAAATTTCTGATTATATGGAAGAGAGGAATGTTTTCAGCATGAGGGCAACCAAATACTAGAACAGGGCCCAAAACAGCTGTGGGATTTCCCTCTCTGGGGATACTCAACACTCCTCTGAGGCCACTTGACCTGCACAGCTGGACCAGGGGACTCCCAGAGATGCCTGCCAACCTCAGCCGTCCTAGTTTCACAAATCTACCCACGTTACTTGCCCTTCTGGCACAGAGGGCAGCTCTACACAGTGCCTAGAACAAAATTTTATAGGTCAAGGGCAGCGCAACCGCCATAGGCTTACCCTGTGCAGGATTAAACACGGTGTGTTCTTTCAGCATAAAGCACATCAGGTATGTTAAGAACAGTTCAGAGTAACAGCTGGAAAAGGACCGTCACTGGGTGGAAGCCAAATGAGTTCTACCAAATTAAATTACTTTTTGTAATTTAAACCATATATAAAATACCACTTTTTCATGATACAGGCTATGAAGCACCTGGCTTTTAATATTTATTTTACTGCTAAGTGTCTGCCAGCTCTAAGTGTCTTGTCATTCTAAAGCATTTGCACTAAATAGCCCCCTGACCACAGCAAAACAGAATATCTGGGGGAAGAAATTCCTCCCCTCTCCCAAACCACACGACCACCCTGGAACTGAGCAATTAACAAAAAAAATCTTTTGCAGCAATTAGGCTTAAGATAGAGGGTCAGTTATGACCACTTATCTTTACGCACTTCAAGTTCACACTCCCAAACTGAGATAAGGGAGAAAATTACTTTTAATCTGCGAGTACTCCAATGGAGAAGCTTTGGGTGTCAACTGAACTGAATAACGAGTTCCAGTGTATGCAATGCAGCTTTCAAGAAAACCATTAAGTAAACTCAGTAAGATCCTCTAGATACAATTATTATAAAAGTGATTACAATACACAATTTGGGGGGAGATTTCAAGCTCTGCTGATGCAGGTGTTCTATCAGTCATGTAAGAAATAGGATTTAATGCCAGCATTAAGGGCAAATGTTCCAACCTTGGCAGCACGTTCCTTCTTTTCCAGGTTAGTGCTTAGGCAAAGGATCAAGGAATTGCCACTTAACCACAAAGGAACAAAACCAATGCCAAACCAAGGCCTCCTACTTGAGTCCTCTTCCCAAATGGGGATGCTTTCCCTGCACACACTGTAATGGGGAAAAAAAGGTGGCTGAGCACTCAGCAGGCATCGGCAGATGCTGGCACGGATGGATCCGGGAGGCAGAGGCTGCCAAATCTGTAAGGTTTTCATGCACATAGTGGATGGCCCTGGGCAGAGCAGCCAAACACAGGTGTTTTCCAGCAATTTCAGACACATTGGTAAACAACCGTTTTGGTGGAGAACCTTCAGCTCAGGTTCTGCTTCGTATTTATAAAGTATCCCAAAACGGTGCTTGGTAGCTCACTGGTGTTGTGCCGGTCTCCCTGACCCAGGGGATGTTTAGGCTTCTCAGCTCCACATGGTTATTTGGAGTAAAAGAACATTTTACTACATCAGCTGGCTGATGCAGATAGTAAGCGTCTGGCAAGTTCCAGGATCAAGAAAAATCTCCTTAACTAGAGCTTCAAATAGCTTTTTCATACCGATGGAGATAAAAAATAACCACAGAACTATAAGATGAGAGGCTGAAAACAAGACACAGCTCAAGGAGGAGACTTTCCTCTCCCCCAGCATGCAACGCAAGCATCCCCACTGAGCACAAGAGAAGGAAAAGCAGCCTGTAACAGAATACTGACAGATGAAAAACACTTAATATATACTTAAAGTGACTGGCAAATAGGTTATGTAATATATTACAGCATCAAGCCATACCACAGGTTCCCCACCTTGCAAAATCAATTTTTACAGACCGAGGTTGAGCACGGTGATCTATCACGAAGAGCTGATTCTACAATTAAAACTCCCCTGTGATTTCTAGAAACACCACCAGCATGTGCCAGGACAGAATTCCTTCACAAAGGCCAGTACGTGCCCCACTGCAAGTAACGTGACGGCTCGTTCCCTCGAGATGCATACAGGATGACGCATGTGGCACTGAGGCTGCCCTTGCTGGCAGAGCTATTGAAAATATTGAAAAATTAACAAGACCCAAATCTCAAAAAGCATTTCATACAGGCCAGAGACCCTGAGAGACATGCCACTCAGTGCTGGGCTTGCCTCTTCTCTTGGTAGAGGCTTCGTCGTCTCCAGAGCTGCTGGCCACCCACATCTCACCTGCCCTGAAGCTGCCGCTACGAATGACACAATTTCTCCACTTCCAAAACTGAGCGGCCACGCAGCTCGGTGCTCGGCCCATGCTGGGGTCTGGCGCTGCTGCCCGAGCATCTCCCATAGCTTTGGAGCTCATCGGGCACTGCGCCGAGCTGTGCAGAGGCAGCCCTCGCCCAGCGCCTCACGTGCTTCCAGGAGTGGGGTGGCGCGGGTCCTCCGGCGCGCTGCTTGGCACAAGACCAACCCTCAGCCTCTAATTTAGGGAGAGGGACACGGTCTGGCACACTCCCCCTGGACACCCGCCAGCCCCTGGAGGAGGCCTCTCAAGGTCCCTTCAAAGCCCTGTTTTTTCCTCTTTTTTTCAAGTAATGATTCCACAAGGGGCCATAAACGTCTAGAAGCCAAGTTTCAGCTTCCCACTACATACTTGGACAGCCCTGACAGCACTAGAAACTGAAGTGTTCCCTGCTCAGGCCTGACACAAGTTTTCCTGTAGTTTGTCACCAAAATCAGTGCCACAAACCAAAATGCAGGAGAAAGCGTCCCTAACGTCAAACCTTCCATCTGGAAGCTCTTAGCGGAGGCACGGGGTCGTTATGTATATTTTACACACATATTTTTGTGATTTTCCCAAGAGAAATATGTGTAATGAATAAAAACAAAAACACGTTAGCAGCAACAAAAACATACCACTGTAATAGGAAACCCAGCTTGGCTTCTGCGCGTGTTATCCTTCCTTTTAGACCTCGGCTACTTTTTGCTAGTTACAGGCAAAAATAATACACCCTCCCCTAAAAAACTGTCCGAGCTCTGCCATTGAGCCGACGCAATAAAAAACACATTTAAACTCTGCCATGGAAAGCCATGTTGCACAAGAAAGGACGTGGTGAAACGGCAAGACAGAAGCCTCCACCTCATCGCTGATCTTCTCCTGGATTATATAAATAATCCGCACCTTCTCTTGAGGAGATTCCCAGATTTCAAGTGCTGTTTGTGTACGCGCCGCATCAGAGTTGGGCGCAGCATGCCCAGGGAGGATGGCTTGCTCACCCAACAGCAGCTTCGCACGCTTGGTGTTTTCTGCCGATTGCAACACTTCAGAGGCAGTTCCTGTCATCCAGCTCGGCCACAAGAACGCCTTTTCCCCTTCTGCAGCGCAGTTCGAGCAGTCAAATGGGAGGAAAGGGAACTTGAACATGGCTATTGCTAAGTATTTACAATGGACCACAATCTTCTCTCTGGGTAGCACTGAGCAAAATAAATAAATAAAAAAAAGGAACAACTGGCTCATCTGCGACCAGAATATTTGATAAACCCTGGGAAAATCAAGGGCTGGCACTGGCTGCTCACAAGCAGCAAAAGGGAAGTCTCAGAGATCAATATATTTTTATTGACCTAAAACAAACAGATAATTTGTCTGATCAGAGGACGTGATTGCTTAAAAAAATGTATTTTCAGCCATTAGGTAAAGCAAAACAGAGAATTTAACAGGTATTGCTTTCCATTTTCCAACAGCATAGGATTGGAGCATTTCTGAGGCTGTGATGGAGATATTTCCTATGAAATGGAAAAGGTTGCGAGGGCAGGGTGAACACGACACCGCCCCGTTGGCTACCTGCGGAGGAAGGAGCAGCTGCGATGCGTGGCGCAGAAGCGGTGCAGCACGGGCACGGCACCAGAGCGCTCTGCCATGCCTCCCAGCAGAGCATCGGCTCTCACCGCAGAGCACGCCCTGCCCAAATCCCCTGCTCGGCTTTGCACATTATTTTCCATTGCCATTGAGGCCAGTATTTATGAGTTAAAAAAAAAAATCTGAAAAAATAAAGCCCTGAATGAATCAAACGAAGGGGAGCATGCTAAGACTCGTGCTCAAGTTTTCATGGCAGCGAGCCATGCTGCATCAAACACAAAACCAATGCGGATGCTCGTCCACCGTTTTCTAGCCTAGCTTTGCTGAAAGGTGAGCATTTGGGACTTCGCTTCAAGTACTGAAGTCATCAAGTTTGCAGTGGAGGTTTGATGGGTAGCAGAGCAAACCAAAGGCGAAGGAGCGCAGTTTTTTTTTTTTTTTTTTTTTTTCCTAGAGCCACATCTGTGAGCCATCGACCCTCCTTTTGGGATCTCCCTCCTTACGTTGGGAAACATTTCCAAAATTTTGCAGCGAAGGAAACTGGGGTCCTCCCAGCAGTAAGCTCGTTTTACTGCACGAATTAACTGATCCCCAGCTGCAGGGAGCCAGGAGGAACATGCTGCATCCTCAAGGATGCCTACAAACCGCAGCGCAAATTACGTCTCCAGAGGCATTTAATAGCACTTAGCTTTGCAATCTCTTCAGCCTTCATATGTAATGGCTTTCGCTCGTTTTGGGGAGAGCAACCATTTAAATCCTGATTGTTCTTCAAAAGAATGTAGCCACTGCTAGAAGTACAATACAGTGCGCGTGCATTTAAATCATAAAATTTTCAGAAATAAGGGTGTGCGATGGCCGGACAGACCATGGCTTGCTCAGGATGAGTGATGTTCTGCTGCTTGTGCGCCAGGAGCCGTGCACCTTTATTCCATGCTGCAACACTCACGTGCCTGACAGCACAAAATACGAGGAAAAGACACTGGGAAATTCACGGGGATGCTACTTGCCTTTCACTAGTGAGTTAACGGGAACTCACACTTGGTTTTCCAAATAATTTCCTGCGAATAAGCGATGGCTGCTCCAAAGACGCCTTCACTCGAGTACATGCTCGTGACATTCCCTATTTTCCCAAAGTGGGGGCTTCCAGCTGACAGCTGTATGCAGAGCTTCTGTAACCTCTTTTCTGTTCAACTGCCTGATAAACCCTCTCTGGCTAGAGGTCTTCGAGATGGGAAACAGCCATCGCACTCCATCTCTGTGTAGTTACACAAACAGTGCACTCAATTTGCTCACCTTGTAGAAGCCTGCAAGCTCTGCACCATTACTATTTACACCGACCTTCCTTCTTTCAAGCTTCCAAGAACCACTACAGCGTGCTGAAGCATTTCAGCAGTTCTTCTCTAACAAAACACATTGTAAAGCAAGAAAAATCACGGCCTGATACTAGCGTTGTGGTAGCTGGAATGGGATAAAGATAGATGTGCAACAAATTTTGTAGGCGAAAGTAAATTTGTCTGTCATTGAAACAACTGGAAAAGCGAACAAGGTTTCACATACACACAGGCCTTCTGCCAGCCTGCAGCAAACCTCAAAGCTCGCGTACAAATTCAGAGTAGTTTTTCTCAATTTAGCACGAGATTCATTGGTAGAACCCAGTGGGAGAAAAAACCCTTAGCCAGAGGAGCACAGGAATGTGAAAAAGGGAGCCAGGAAGGGCGAAACCCAGCACTCCCTGTGCTAAGCAGCGATATGCAATTTATACCCTACATAAAAACACATTTTCTTCTGTTATTTGGAAGTGGGAGGCTACATAACACATAGCAATGGCTGCACCACATCGGAATAAAGAGTGGGCCACAGATAACCATGCTTATCTTGTAAAAAAAAAAAAAAATGAACTGTGAAGCCACATTTGCAAGGCAAGGGAAGGATTGCACTTGTTCCCTGGATGGGAAGGGGCTGTGCCGAATCCCTCCCAGCAGGACTGAGGCCGGAGAGCAACACACAATGCCGAGGGTACGAGCATCCTTCCCAGGTGAGAAGCAGAGTTTACTTGCTCCTTCGTGCATCACCCGCTTCTGAAGCCCTGACTCGGATGGCAGGCAGCAATCTGTTCTCGTTACACACCGCCCCAACGTGCCGAAGCCGATGAGGAAACCAAGGAGGTGACTGCTCAAGCGTTCTGCAGTGCCTGCCACAGTGCTAGCCATTATCCGCACTTCACACCAACCTCTGAGAACTAAACGCTGGAAGCAATGCCTATGGCGAGGGAGAACGGTGGCTCTGCGCAGCCAAAAATCTCCACGTGCATCACTTGGAGTGATCTGGAAAGGTTTCTTGGGGTAGAACTGAAGGAACTTTCCCTTAAACAACACAGGACATGCTGTCCTGAAGTGGAGTTCAAGTGACAAACTCAGCCACTCTGTTTGCATTTGGGATGATGTGAATTCATTTGGAAACCACTTAGAATTCTGTTTCCTTTTTGTATATAAAAGATGCATGCAGCACCCAGCAGAAATTGCTGGAGCACATTTATTTATTCCGAATGGGAAGCACAGGGATGCTGCTTCAGCCTTATAAAATAAGAAGACCATTAGTGGTAGCTAAGGGGAGTTTGCTTGCGTCTTTGTCTTTGAAGAGTATTAAATGCATCTCTTTATTGACTTTAATCAGCAAGCAAAACACTACATTAAAAAATTAAACGCATCTGAAAACAGCATTTCTTCTCTACATAGCTCTGCCTGCATTTTAAGGAGGAGGAATGGCAAAGGAAGCTAAAAACTGACAAAAAGGAAAAGTACAGAATGAAACCTTTCTCTCTGCTAAGTGGGCATTGCTGAGCCTTCATCCGCTTGTTTATAACCACCGGGCAGAACAGCAGCACGATTGTCCTACCTCGCGCTGGCCTGCTTTCAGCAGGAATGCTTTGGTCATTCGGCCCCTGGCATCAGATACACGACGCTTTTACCCTGGCAGTCTCTCCTTTCTGCCATTTCTTCCCTGTCTCTCCCTTTGGATGCCATCCAGGCACGCAGGATCTGCTGAAAATTCATCAGCTGCCTGGCTCAAAGTGGCTGTAATAATTAAAAGTGAGGTGGAAGCTGAAACAAGGCATGGAAAAAATCCCACGTTGTCAGGGATTGTACAGAAAAGGAAAAAAAAGGGGGGGAAAGGAGGGGAATGAGTGCTGAGGAGCTGCATGTACCTAAAAACATGGTTTGAAGATCAGTGGTGCTGAACAAGAGCATCACCATTAGGGGGTCACACCTGGGCACCATGCTGTGAACGGGATCAAGATCCCGAATGAGCCTAAAAACAATGCATTTAGACCCAGTACTCTAAAACACCCCACAGGGGCAGCTTTTTTCTCTAACATGAAACATTTAGTGACACATCATGGTTTGTATTTGTTTTGTTAAGCCTTGTCCTTTTCTACTTGCCTCTGTCTCAGACGCTACCTCATTTAACGTGGCAATCTGTCCTCAGAAAGACGTTTTCTTCAGAGGCAATGACTGTGCAGGTGAATTCACACAAATAAAATCACATTCAGTGTATTTTCTCCGCTCACCGGGTACTCTCTGCCTAAAGTCATATTAGAAATCGAAAAGAAGCTGCATGTATAGGTTACTGCATTTATAAGTGCATTTATAAGCTACTGCATACTTAAGTAGTTCAGGGAGTATTACTGCACTTGAAATTCTCTCCATGCCATGCCAGAAAACAAATGCATCAGAGATAACTCATGTGATAGGCAGAAGCAGGTATTAACATCTCTACCTTGAATTACTGACGGATTTTAGCACCGACTCACCGAACTATTAGCCTTGCACACCCCCTAACCCAGCCCACGGCACCGGACTACAGCAAGATGGGCACAAGGAACTGGGCTGATGTGCAATTCGGCTGTGAGGAACAGAATGGCACCCAAAAAGAAAACGTTTCCCTAATTTCTCATTGAGAAACTGTCAGCATCTGCAAGTGCCCTATCCAATGATGCTTCCTTTTCCAGAGAAATGCTACTTTTGGTATCTCATGAGCAAAATAACGTGTGGATCCGGCTACTCGGGAAGCAGTGAAAGCAAACTAGAAAGGTAGAAATGCAGAGGTTTCTCTCCAAGTACAGAACTTACTATTAAGTTAAGACCTATTTTACTTCTCAAATTTCCAATTGAAAGCTAGCGACTTAATTAAACTCTCAGGAAAAATTAGTGCTTAAGATCTTTCAACACTACAACCATAAAGCAATTTAAGAATTACAACCATTGAAGTCCAAACGCAAACTTATGACTCCTGCAGACTTCAGCACAGCTCACACAGATCCTTTATAAGCTAATGCTTAGGACAACCTAGTTATTCAGAACGCTTCGTACTCTGTCAGAGTAGGAATAACCAGAAACCCTCTCTTCTCAATAGCCATTTCTCCTCTCAGCTAGCTACATGCAATTTTCCTGCTGACTAGATGCAATTAATACAGAAAAATAGAAATATTTTGCTTATTTATGATTATACTTTAATGAAATTTTCCCAGCATCAAGAAACAGTGAGGGCAGAAACAACTGATCTAATTGATCCACAAGAGTTTTGCAACCTAAATAGGGGAAAAAAAGACTAAACATTCCTAGAGTGCCCAACTGTTCGGGTCAATATTGCTCGTAGCACGACAAACACTCCATTTTCACACAGCGAAGCCCTCGCTAATAGCTTATGGAGTTCTTTAAAAGCCTAGCAATCAATAAAATGCAATTTAAAAACTTAGTCAAAGGGGTCCACTAATGCCATAGAGATTAAGCAGACGCTGACCCAACATTTCCTCTAAACTCTAAAATTAGCCTAAGGGACAAGCTTGCCATTGCGATCAAACTTAGAGGCAGAGACGTAAAGAAAAAGCACTACATTTTGTATTCTACCATTTTTAAATGCATCCAGCTCCAGGCTCACACCATGCAGATATTCTCGAGCGGGTAATTCTTGCATGGATGCAGACAGTCCCACCAAGATGAGGCTGTGATACACGGGGTTGTGACTGCATTAGTGCTTGGCTGAAACGACAGCACGGTGGTTTCCCAAAACTCAGAGCAACCTCAATCCCAGTTATTTATCATTTCACACCCTCGCATGGTACCAACAACAGGAAAAGCCTGGAGCTCTGACCTCATTAAGCTGTAATTGCACAGTCCGTCAGCAGACACATTTACTCATCCAAGTAAGCGTCCACTCTGTCAATAACCCAGGCTGATAAATTTAATTAATAACCCCGCTTGAAAAACAGGCAAACTTCAATAAGTGCTTTTTTTTTTCTCTCCCAAAATCTTTCTCTTTTCTCCCAGCTTTATTGAAATTATTCAGCTTTCCTGTACCAGATGAAAACCAGATGTCCTACAGAGTGAATGGCTGCACAAGCCAGGAGAAACCAAGACAGCAACAAGCAGGTCCCACCCATTCATTACCCCTATATTTCACTCATGCCATAAGGCTATTTATATTGCATCTCTATTATTACAAATATTATAATTGTGATGTAATTCTGGAAACCACAATTTTCTCCTCTGTAGCAGAGGAAAGGAGAAAGCAGCAAGCAAGTTAAAAGGCTCCAGCAAAGTTTCTTTGTGCTGCATAAGCACTTTCAAAAGCTTCACTCACATTTTGCGGCATTAATGCCAATATTATGGTTTGTAATCCCTTTTGAAGCAGCCCAAGCCCAGTATTAATCCAGGCTTACTGGCTCTTGGATGCCCACTTGCTGTACTTACAACAGGAAAAAAAGGAAAGGAGCCTGCGCACACACACACAAGGCAATTCAGGAGGTTATCGCCACACGTGTTTTTCAGGGAATACTGAAGGTGATTCTTCATTTACAGTCTGCATCGGGAACGGAGCTGTACTGGCAGTGGGCAGCTGCCTGATGCAAAAACAGGGAGTGAGAGAAAATCACAAGTGATTCGCACACTGCCTGTCTACACACGTGGGCAACAGCAGGGCAGGTGACCTGACCTCGGTGAATCTCCAGGCGCACATCCCCAGGAGGGCACAGTTTTCCTGCAAACTGCTCCATCTTTGCTCACCCAAAGGTTTTGGCAACAGAGCTCTCGGACTAGAATCACTCGTACGAGGGCCATTAAGAGCAGCTGCGATGCAGAACACAGGAACAGGTTCTTCTCTGCTACAGTTTGCAGAAAAAGAAAAGTGAGTGGAGAAACAAGCCCTGTCAGGCTGGATTTGCTGCACAAAAATCAATGGCCAATACATGCCTGTGTACAGGCAGCCTATGCATAGACAGCAATGCTCAATGGCAATCACAGATCACCATCGGGATACAGAGCTCTTATTTTGGGCAATTCACCTGATTTCTTCAAAACTGACTTAATACTTAAAATACACCAACAGCAAGCTAGTTTTGACATCCTATTCAGCTGCCAGTTACACACACGTGTCCTGCAGTCCCACCTTCAGCTCCTCAGCAGGGCCACCTGCGAGCAGTAACACCCCTCGCCTTCAGTCAAACACGGCAGGTAAAACAGCAGGGACGTTTCACCAAAATATTTTCTGTATCCTCCACAGATGGATGCGCTTTCCCATCACAACAAAAGGCTTCGCTTATGTTATCATCTGCGTTCCTCCGCAGCTTGAGAATTAAGTTTAGGTACTGCGTTTTAGGAGGAGGATGCCAAAGCACGACACAGAAAATTTTCTTGGTTTTAGGTGATTGACCATTTTTTGGTCTCCCGCATGGCGCCTGCGACGCAGCCTCGCGTTCAGCATCCATGATCTCAATGCATGCAGAACACCAGCGTGTGCCCTCCTCAAGCTGAGATCCGGCAAAGGTGGAAATGTTTCCGTGCTGTAGTTTCTCCTGGCAAGCAGCTTGTGCTGCGCATCAGCTGGGCCCCATGAGGCACACAGGGAAGAGCAGTGCCCGTGTCCCCTTCTGCAGGGCTCATCTGCTCTGGGACGGAGGGGAGCGAGCTAGAATTAACAAGAGCAACCAAATGCAAAAATTGCATGTTACGTTTGGCAGCAGGCTGGTATTAGATCACTGCGAATCCCAGCTTAAGCCCCTTAATAAAGTTCAAACATGAATTTCCTGACTAAGGTAAAAAGCCTGGCTAAAATTTATGAACTGCTGGCAAGTTTACCGCTATCCCAGAGGCCTCCAAATACCAAGACAACTCTGGCCCACAAATGCAAAGTTCAGGCAGATACCTTGGATACATTCCTCTTTTAGCATCACTGGAGCTAGAGCCGAGACAATGAAGAAACAAAATTTAGCAAGAACAGAAAGGTACTCTGGTGAAAATAAGAGGTTTGATTAATCCACAAGAGGCAAAATATCCATTTTATGCATTATGAGACCATCACTGTCTGACAGCAGTGATTTCAGGGCTTGCTCTGAAGCACAGCTGTGATGAGACACCCGCAACATTTTTTTCTGTTTTTGCAAATGATCGAGTTACTTCAGCAATAAGGACACAACTTACTAGAAGGCACCCCTACCTTTTCAGAGCCTTAAACTAAATGGCAGAGCATTATTGCCAAAGCTCACAGAGTTTATTTTCAATTAAGGAGTGGATACAAGCCTTGCACAGAAGGGCATTTAATTTCCTGCTTAGGGGAGGCAACCCAAATCTTCCCCAGCTCCATCAGACACAGCCTACTCCACCTACCACGCAGCTGATTCATATCTCTCCCTTGAATAATGCCTTACAAGAAGTCTCATTGTACTCACTTCAGAGCTCGCTTCTTATCTGCAGGGTGAGGAGCATTTACAGTCAAGACGAGGATCTGCAGAGTCTGGAGAATTCAGAACGCCAAGCTGGCAGCATATGCAAAAGGGCAGAGAGAGGCAGAGTCGTCGATCAGGCTGCAGCACTCGGCAAATGCAAGCTGCACACAGGAATATGGTTCTGCAGGTTGCAAATAAAGTGGGGCTTGCCCCACTCAATTCAGAGGTGGAAGAAATGCTGACTTGCCTGATATTTGTCACTAAGTATCTATTAACAGCAGCAGACGCTCTTTCCTCTGACATTTTCATTTATGTTTTGGAAACAAACAAAAAACACCAGAATTTTCTGCTCCTCAGGATGACTTTCTAGAGCAACAAGATCTCCTTCATTAGAAGCCACCAGTGCAGCACATAAATTCGGAAGTTTCACAGTGAAATTTGGAAGCTGTGGGAAGAAAATCCCTAAATGAACCCCACACACCTGTAGCGGAGAGACTCAGCATTGCCCCCTGTATCTGCCCCCACCAGCCTGCATTTCTGTAACTACAAATATAAAGAAAGCAGGAATTCTGCAATAGAGAAACTAGTTTCATATTTTATTAAAATTAGCTTGGTCTCTTCCTCAGTCAGTTCAATGTGAGCAAGGAGGGAACAACAGGGATGCAGTGGTACTACCAAACAACTATGAAACATTATAAGTTGCCTATCACAAAAAAATGTAAGAACCAAAAAGGTGACGTCAGAATTTTATCCTTTCCTCCAAATTTGGTAGAATTCCACAGAACAATGGCATTGCTGACGCCGCAAGGGTCATCTGTAAATTTTAATTATTTTGGAAACCAGAGGCTGGACCAGTTTTTGCATGTGCAAGCCCAGTTGCGGCTATCGCCGGCAAGCACACAGCATCACTCCTTCCTCAAACTCTCCTGAAACCACTTCCACTTCCCAAGGCAGCCCTCAGATTTGAAGCAGATGAAGGCTTTAACACCTGGCCCTCACCTTGGACACAAGCATTTTTATTCACCTGCTTTCATTCTCACCTGGTGTCCCTCACGCAGCTCCTTGTCCACGATCCTGATGAAAAATAAGTAAGTACATCTGCCTACTTTGGGGCAATCTGCAGATATTTGATCCCTACTACAGTTGCTGCATAGGAATCCCATGTCTCTGCTTTCATTCCCTTCAACCAAACACAAGGATGCTACAGATCTGGAAAATGCTGACAAAATACAACCACATTTTGTTATTGCACTATGACCAGAAATTGCTTTCAGAACCAGAAATTGCTTTTTTTTTCAGCTTTCTCTCCCTGCCACCAAACTCATCCTCTTCCCCCACAGTTACTGGTACAGCCACCCATTTTCTGAGACGTGCTCTCTCTCTGCAAAACCTTGCTTTCCTGAAAGTGGCAATGAGGGGAGTTTTTGACACAGTGAGGGCCTTTCAAACAAAGTTACAGATTTTGCACTGCTGGGCTGAATGTAATAATTCTTCATTCACTGCAAGGCACCTAAAATATATAAAAATAAATTTCATGCTCTCTTAAATTTTTTCTCAATCGCTTTTTTCTTGAAATTCATACTTTGTGTGTGGCATTAGCACTTCTTAAGTATTTTAATAGGAACTGCTTGACAACCATTACAGTACACCCCGCTACCAGTCTGCCCATAGCAGACTGTACTGCCCCACACTAAATTGACCACTTTGATAAAAGTATTTAACACATCCAAAAATGCTTAAAAAAATCAGAAATAATCCTGATTCCTACTTCTCCTAGTAGGATTAGTAGATTATATGGTTTCTCGGTACCTTTTGTAATGAAGCTGACACAATCAGCCCTCATGACTGTAAGTAATGGTTCTCCATAACTGCAAACTGCCCCAATTTGGCTAAGTTCGGAACATGATTTCAATTCTTAAAAAACATTGCAACATCTCTGCTTCTATTCTGGCTTTACCCACGCTTGTTGTCAGGGTTAAGACTCTTGAAAACTGAAACATCCTCTGAAACCTGCTCAGCTCTCACAAGAAGGAACTGAATTATTCATCTCGGGTCTGGACGAGCACACCCGCGGAGGATGACTGCCGGTCCTTCCTCTAGGCGCTGTTCGTTGCATCGGCTCTGCAGTCATACCAAAAATGTTAAGTGTCACGTAGCTGTAAGCTGAGTTTTTATGGAACTGCTGCAGGGTTGAAAATAGGAAACCCTTACTGGCTTAGCAGCTGGGAGCACAACAGCAGGCAGCGCGCCAGTGGTGCTGCCTGGATCAAGATCACTGACAGCAGTCAGCACAGACTTCACGTAGTCCAATAGACCCCCTAAAGTCCATCCAGACCTACCACACTGATTTCTGACGCCAAACGAGGGATTCCCTGAGCCCCAGGTGATTGAAAGCTATGGGCCAGCAGGGAAGCATCACCTGCCCTGCTCACTCTGCTTCCCAAGGACACGAGGAAGGATGAGGTGAAGCCTTCATCGCGCAGCCCAGACTTCCCAGCTGTAGGGAAGGAACAGGACCTTGTGGAACATCATTTGGGGGAAGGATTGTTCCCTCGCCCTCTCCACATGCCCAGCTTTAACTGGGCTTGACCTCCGAGCAATATTTAACTTTGGGGGCTGCAGCAGCTAAGCAGCTACCTGCCTATGCCCCGCTGCGCTGCCCCACTCGTTGATCTGATTCCTGTTAAAACCGCCAGCAGCAGAGCTGTTTGGTCAGCGCGTGACATACTTTGTTTGGCTTTGTATTTAGCAGGTGCTGGGACCATGACGAAGCAGCAATCTTCTCCAAGCTGCGGAAGAGACCAGAGCAACAGCAGACCTACGGCTTCAGGGCTCCATGAGATGGTGACAACTGCTCATTTGGTAAGTCTTGGTTTTAGACTTTTTTTTTTTTAAATATAAACCTAAATAATGGTCATTATTCCCACAGATGCTCATGTTCTACTTGCAGTCATTAAAGAACATACTGACTTCGCTCTTCCTACACGAAGATGTAAGGGAATTCAAGCAGAAACATCGCGTGGATTCAGTTGGCTCCCAGGTGGGTCTTCAAAGGGAACCTCCTGGCCAACCCCACCTGAGTTTCAGTGTTCCGAGACCGCTCAGACCCAAACAAAATCCATGTTTTTATCAGAGTACAGTGCAATAGGAGATGTTCAGCCACAGGACCAGGTTGGGACTCATCAGAACTAAAACTCTGGAGACACATGTGTGGACTCGGCCTTGGCTGCTTCCCTCGGCACAATAGCTCCCTGCGGTGCTGAACTGCTTGCTAACGTACACGTACTATATATACACGCCCCGTAACATATGCTTGCGTACTTATCTTCTAATTCCCATCAAGGGCAGCTAGGTAGTACAGTACCTTTAAAAATAACAGTGCTTGCAGACCTGCCCCAGCTCATACAGAGAAGCAAAGCAAAGGAGGAACAGGAACAAAAGCCAGGCATGTGCACCCACTCTGAAAGCAGCCCTGGTCGCTTAGGT
Organism: Anser anser; assembly: GCF_964211835.1. Classification (NCBI taxonomy): domain Eukaryota; kingdom Metazoa; phylum Chordata; class Aves; order Anseriformes; family Anatidae; genus Anser; species Anser anser. The sequence goes on from NC_139730.1 coordinate 11,988,319, forward strand.
TTATACAGAAAAAAGGTTGATTTAGAAGAAAAATAGTTAATTAATCATGCTTACTCTGTCTCCACTGCACAGCAAAAATGAAGTAACAAAACCAGCTACCATATTATAAATAGCAAGGGCAGGAGGGTTGGAACCAGACGATCTCTAGGTGTCTTCCAACCCAAGCCATTCTGTGATTCCATGACTTGAGGACACTGAGACTTGACTCCGAAGCTTTTATCTGCTGTCTTGGAAAGCAATGCGTTGGCATTCCCAGTGCTCAGGAGGATGCTGTAGCTGAGTCTTCAAGCAGGCAAGGGGCTATCGCAGGGTATGGGTCCTTGGGCAACACGCAGGGTTTGGCAGCGAAACCCTGCACTCTCCAGAGAGGTTTAATGGGGAGCACTCGTGTTGTGTGCCTGTAACAGCCACATGGACAGCAGAAACAATTAAAAAGCCAAAATTCATCAACTGCTATTTTGCGTTAATTACCAATTATTCTGTAACTAGAACACCACAGCTTTTTCCAGTGCTGTACCAACCACATAAGGGCTGGGACTTCTGCACCTCTGTTATCGATACTGAGTCCTCATAGAAGCCTCACTGAGTAGCAGCAGCTCGATCTTCCTTTAAAACATCACTTACCAGGTGCTACGTTATCACAGCACAATCTCGTGGAAATGAAAGAAAAGCTTCATAAAGTGTGCGCTTTCAAATTCAGGTTAAAATAAAAAGCTTAACGCAAAACCAAATAACAGATAAACTGAAGAAATACACAGGCTAAGCCACTAGAAGAAAAAAAAAGCATTAATGAAAAATCAACAGTCCTCTAATACCATATAACGCTGACGTAATTAAAAAAATGCTGCTGCAAAATAATTCTGAGGGTGACAATGCACATGCTTTCAAACCAGAAGTATTAATCTGGATTCACTATGGTAGCACATAAGCATGAACACACGGCCCCCTGCTAGGGACAGACTCAGGATTATATACCTCAGTAGAGGAAAAAGGTGAAACCCTGAAAGAATGAAAGAAAACTAAAGAAAGAGGATAAAAATGGAAGGGTATGAATGAGAGCAAATGGCAAAGCAAAGTAATTTGCCCAAAAAAGATGGTGAGGGGGCTAAGGAACACAGGAGGGAGGAAAAGACAAGGACGTGGGGAAAAAACGGGATATTTGGACTTGAAGGTTCAATAAAAAGCACTGCACTCATCAAGGTCAGGGCTTTACTTGTTGTTTCCACCAGGGGAAACAAAATAGCTGCTTATTCTTAGGGGTAGAGAAAAAGGCCCTTTCCCATAAACCTGCTTTAGTAACTGATCGATTTTCCTGCAGCCACCTCAGGTCAGAAATCACCATTTCCGTCATTCGAACATAATAACATGGCTTTTGAATTGGGGTAGTGAAATATTTGCTGAGGATAGCAAATAATGGAGAAAAAGAAAAGTCAAATTCCACCACCGATGCAGTCAATCTGGCTGTTCCACAGCCTCTAAAGAAAAAGGACTGAGTAATTCCGAACCGGGGAAGTGGATGAATGGCACACTCTGACACAGAGGCAGAAAGTGTAAAATATCACGAGCTAAAGAATAACAGCATTTTGGAAGGACTGCTGAAAAGCATTTAGTGCATGGGCATTGCTGTATGACTCCTTTGTGTCGCTGCTGCTGTCAGAGGCCTGCATGAATTCTTCTCACATTAGACATAATCTGTATAATCTCTGCGAGCTGTTTCCCCTCTGGCCTTCCCGTGCATTTGGAAGAGGCGAAAGCAATGCTCAAATCCCAGCTGCTGCACCAAACTTCCATGCCTAACTCAGACCACACATGAGATCAGTAATAATTGTACATACTACAGGCCAAAAGCTATCAAGAGCAAGCAAAGAGCGGATGTAAATCCCTATTTCAGATGTAAAACCTCTCGAGACACTTGGCACAACCTCATGACTTGAAATGCTGCGTGCAGTTGGCTTCTGGTGACAACCTTGTCCCGTGCTGCTCAGGTACCCCAAAGGTCCAGCACATGCCCAAATCTTGGAGCTCACTGATTTTTTGCTCCATTCAAAAGCTCTTTGTTGCGCTCTGAAGCATTCAGAAGCATCTACTGCACTTCTGGCAGGGAAGCAGTGTTTTCTCCTAGCCTCAGCCAGCTCCTCAACTGCTGCGAGCAGCTCCCTGGCTTGACTCAGCTCAGGAAGAGGAGGGACGGAGCCTGCTTGTGACAACGGCCAAGTTCTATACAATAAAATTAAATACCTTTTAATTGCTTCTTACGTATTCCTCCAGCAATCTAACAAGTAGAAGAAAAAGAAAAGATGCTAGACTTCCAGGCCTAAAGGTTGAAGCTGTAACTTTCACAGATCTGCTGGAGGTGTAAAATTGTTCCAGAAATTAAAAAAAGACATTGCTACGGCGCTGTTCGTAACATCTCAGTACAACCCCCCACCTATTGGGAAGGCACGTAGCATTGCCACCACTACGAAAGGCTGGCTGTTATTTTCTAAACGCAATTCAAGCCACCAATTCTTTTTTTTTTTTTTTTTGGCACAGACGATGCAACCACACATCAGTGAATGACAGCAACAGCTCCCATCCACAGCCAGCAGTGATCGTTAGCCTGTCACAGAAACATTTCTTTTTGTTATTCTTTTTTTTTCAAAAGCAATTGAGAAATCCCCACTGGGACATTTTTAAGATGCATGCAAACAGCTGCTTAGAAAACACGTCTGGTTTTCGTAGCTGCAGTGCTTCTTGCGACAACTGAGATGTCAGCAAAGCTCCGGCTGCTGGATCGATCCGGCGCAGGCTCCTGGAGCTCCGGGCATGTCCCAAACCTGCCTGGGGACATGTGGCCATACCAGGGCCAGGGGGCAGTTTACTACTGTTTGCATTTATGCTGAGAAATAAAGAAAAATCACATGGTCTGATAAATCAACTTGCACTCAGGCCACTCCAGTGGAGCTGACACGTGCGGTTTGTCTCTCGCTGTCCTGAGCGGAGGAGGACACTCATGATCCTGCTGGGGCTGGGCTTTCCACCTGTACAAGATTTAAGACTACGAAAATAAAAGTTCATCCTGATGTTTTTAGCTAATATAATTAAAGGGAAACCAGCATCTTCAGCCACTGTCATAAACAACTTTTTAAAGTTCGTATTGATTAGAAGTAGAATGAAATGATAGTTAACGGGAAAACGCTCCTGCATTACAACTCTACATACAAGATTTCAAACGCTGCTACCATTTAATGGAAAAATCTGGAAGAAAATCCCAAGAGTGAAGTTACTGCCACGTCACAAAGATCAAGCGTCTACAGTACGAACTTGAACTCCTCCATTAAATGCTTTGCAAAAACCAAACGTGCATTGTCTACAAAGCTGTTGTGTACCAGCTTGCAGAGATCCACCCCCAGAAGTTAACAGAAAATACAGGGATGCTTCCAAACAGACTTCTTCCTTCTCCTCAAGACCCATAGCAGTGGATAATGACTTTCCCAAAGCCAAAGGAACGCTTTCAAGAAATAAAATAAAATCCAGTTAGCCTCCCAAAGTTTGTATGGCCACTAGGAAAAGCTCTTCAGAACTTATAAGCATTCCTAGTCTGAAGCCACTGTAAGAAAAAAAGGAAGACCCGACCCTCTTGCCTTCCTCCTCACCTTGCTGAGGCAGCCACCAGGAGCAGGTCTCCCTACCTGAAAAGAAAATCCGTAACATTCTGATTTTCTTTCAAAACACTAGGTTAAAGCTAGGACTAGAGGATCTTAGAACCAACCTGAAAGCCTCTTAGAACCAACCTGAAAGCCTTTATGATTTTATGAAGGTGAGCCACCCAAGGGCTATTTTCCAGCTGGACATTCCCTGAAGCCACTAGCCTCTGGCTCCCAAGGGTTACATGACCATGATCCGTCTCCAACAGACCTTGACGGATGAGAGTGAAGCGTGGCTGTGGCGTGCATTGCACCTTCCAAGTCAAGAGTTCCAAGGAAAGAAAGACAGGAGACCTAGGTTTCCTGGTCTTCCCCCAACATGGAAAGTAATGAAGCCCCATTTGCAATAAAAATGTCTAATGTTCTTGACAAGTAATAAGCCCTTGAACTATTAGCGTATATCTAAAATCTTAACTTCACCTTCATACCTTGCACCTTCGGGTTAGTATTTATATCAAACACTGGCACAATTTTCATCTCTTATTTAGATAGGAGAGAGAGATCTAATTTCAGACAAGCTCGTGCTTTTATATGCTTGAGTCTTAGCTAATTATACCCTAGCTCAACTATCTGGGAATTAAAGTGGGTCCCATAACTTCTCCCCATCGACTCCCCTGCTGCAGAGATAACGCACTATTAAAAACCTCCCCTTGAAAAGGAATCAGATCCTGCGTAACTTCTGGAGCCACAGTTCGCTGACTCCATGCTGGAGAGCCACAGCTTAGTGGTTCTGAATAAATGCTTCGTGTGCGGTGTAAGCAGCAGAAACGGAATCAAGAGCAAGTGCCTATTTTATTGCATGCATGTTCTTCCCAAATATTCCATAATTTCTGTCAAAACTGGCAAGCTTCAAGTCCAAACCTAAGTTGGAAAACGGTCTGGTGATTACAGCATGGAGAAGAACAGGTTTTGATGCTGAACGACGTGTAGGAAAAAAAAACACCCCAAAATCACTCAACTCCAATCAATCCATGACATCAGGCTTGGACAGTTCTGGCCAAGTAGCTCTGACCTATTCAGTTTGGACTGTGAGCTGTGAATATTTGGGTTAGGTGAATTAATTCAGTGAATTAATGCCATCAAGAGAGGCTGAGCAGCAGCTCTGCCAATGCACATGCTCCTGAAGATAAAAGAGTGAGGAGTGGCAACACTGCATAGGAAGACCTCAAGAAACCCACCTCTGCTTCCGTCTCAGGACGAAATATCGTAGTGGGACCCTAAGTGATTTGAACAGATTTGTAAGGTAGAGATGATTGTTACAAAACTGGCAACAGTCATTAAAAGACCATATAATACACACAAAATACCTTAATTTTTCAGTGCAAGATAACTAGAGGGGAGCAACCGCTTTGCACGTGATGTTTATTCCATGGAGTTCCGCTATTTTACACTAGGTTAGACACACTAGTGTCTGGAAAATCCTGCGATAACAGCACTTTTCTGTAGAGCAAACCTTTAACCGCAGCTTTTGGAATGCAAATGGAAGTGGAAAAATCTCTTGTTCTGTGTGTTGCTTATTTCTCTCCAAAAAAAAAAAAAAAGAGAGAAATTATTGGAGTAAAATGTTTCACTAAAGGACATATATACAAACCTACATGCACACGAACGCCTGGCACACTTCCTTGATGCTTCCTTAAATAGTATCAGGGTTGGCATCTAAATGAAAAGTAACAATCTATATGGAAATTAAGCAGCAAAGCTATGCACTCCGGGTCCCTGATGGAACATCAAGCTGAGTGTAATGAAGTTTTCATCTGTAGTACTGCATGAAGTAGATCAGAAACAGAACTCAATTGCACATGCAATTATTCCTCTGATATCTGCATAAAACACCTGAACTTAAGAACTGAATTTAGCACTGAAACTAAAAAAGGCAGAGCAAAACTTTGGCCAACTCAGCTCTACTAATACCCTACTGGAAAATGGACCTTCTGCAGGCATACTGTGGCCTCATGTCCAATGCACAGTGCTAGCCGCTGCTGCATACGACTCTTGGATGACACCACCACACCTAGATGGCAATAACAGCTTGCCTTGACAGCCATCCCAAAAAGCACAGCTTGGACAAGGCTCACAGGAATCTCGTAATGACCCCTGCAAGAAAAAAAAAAAAAAAAAAAAAACAAAAAAAAAACACAACAAAACAATAGCCTTGGGCTATTCCAAAAGGCTAACCTGGGAAAACAGCGAAGCTGCAGAAAACCTTAAGTTGGCCACGCTTCCGCTCCTTCCATGCGAGCACAGCTGCAAAGGCATTCCCAGGGATGGGGGGAAGAGCTCGTGCTGCTGGAAATGCTCTGCAAGCAGGCAGAGAGCTCGACAGGAGCGAACACACTCCGATTTGCTGTGCTCCAGCCCCGAAATAACAGGGGTCGACCCACCAACAGGTATGTTGCAGCACATGTGCCTCCCAAAAGGCAAGCCTGAGCCCAACACAATTTCATTTTAAATGAGCAGAAGGAGAGAGAATGAGAGGGTCCAAGAAGGCTTCTGGAGAAAGGGAGAAGAATGGGAAGAAAGAGGAAACGTAAATGAGATGCACAAGTTTAGCATCAACCACAAATGGAAGGAATCAAAAGAGGTCAACCTGCAAACTGCTCTCAGGGTAACACAAGCCATGAGAGCTGATCTTCTCTGAAGATCCCTTTTTTAGGCAACTTTAGGAAGCAGGGAAAAAACAGAGGTATGCACATCTTATCTTTCAGACTGCTTGATTTGTGACTATTTTGAACTGAAGCGGCAGACCAGAAGAAATTCTGGATTAACCTGACTTTCTCAGAGCGACCTGGAGGCAGCTGAAGTGCAAGAAAGAAGCACAGCTGCCGGAGCTGAAGAATGCAAGCTTCTGTCCCCAAAGCAGAACCAGCCAGCATTCCCTGAACCATCAGTGCTTCAGGGACAAATCCCAAGACAACTGTCAGGAATTAGAATATTCCCAAACAAACAGTTTTCAAAATAAAATGCAAACAAACCAACCAAACCGTGAGTTTTACTATTTTTAGAAGACACGGTCAAAGCCATTTTTTAAGACAAGAAAATGCAATCCAGCATTTCCTTCTTAAAAAGAAAAACACACAGAGAAATTGCTAGAGGTTTGTAGCTAAGTGAGGCCAGGGCTCCTGTGACATCCATGCAGAGGTTTCATCATTGTCACTCGGACTGAGAATTTTGCTTGGTTGCCTCTTTGACTGAGGCAGCCGTCACACAGACGCAGCCAAAAACACAGTTTGCAATAACAGCTGAACGTTCGCTTCGAAATAATCCACCGGGGAGCTGACTGCGAGCTTTTCTGAGGCGAGAGGAGTGTTTTCCCCGCCCGACAGCAGCTGCCTTTTCTTAGAAAGCCAGCCTGTGCCCTGGGTTTCGGGAGGGAACCTGGCCCAGCTGAGGCAGCTCTTCCACGCCGATGTGAGCCCGCCGCCCGCACCGAGCCCTGCGCAGCCAGGCTGCACCAACAGAGCTCCTTCTGCAAGCAAAAATGGACAATCCTAAGGGAGGCTGTTTCCAAGAATTACACAGCTGGCTCAAAGCAAATTAACTAATGACTACTCGTATCCCACCTGTAGAGTTTCATACCTGTGACATTAATGATCCAGTTATCTCATCTCCTTTCATCACCAGGAGAAATCCTCATAAAGTACCCACTCACACAGGCTAAACCAAGCACTAATTATTAGAAAATAAACTTTTGACTATTAAAATCACTTTTGATCTATTCCTCAGCTCAGTCAAGCTGCGGGTACAGAAAACCACCCAAATGCGACGCTATCCATACGCTACCCGACGTCAGCTCAGTTTGCAACATACTATGTAAGAGGCCACCGTTAATTCATGAAAGGTTTTTTCATTTCCATTTTCCAACTGAAAAATCACTGAGATACCTTGGTATGAAACAACACTTGAGTGAAAATGCATGCATTAATAAATCTGTCAAAGCCACTTACTGCAATTCTTTTCCCTGTTTTGAATCACGTAGTGTTCCTTAGGCAGAGAGGCTACCCCCTCTCATTACTCATTCTGTTGTAACTCTGTTTATTATCAGTGTTTACTAGATAAAAACGTAATAAAACCACAACTACTTGGGTTTGTTGTGTGTGTGCTGTTTTTTTTTTACACCATTAAAAGTTTCCACACCACTATCATTTTCATCTTACCTCAAGCACTGGTCCAGCTCCAAGAATAATCTGTTCTACTCCGCTAGCAAATCCCTTCTGGCTGAGGGCAGTGAGGTGATGAATCAGAAAGTTTGTGCTCTGTGTTTTTCCTGACCCACTTTCTCCCGAAATCACGATGCACTGGTTCTTCCTCCGCTGAAGCATGGCATGGTAGGCCACGTCTGCCACGGCATAAATATGGGGCTCCAGCTTTCCCAGCTGATGGTTATCATACATTTTGACATATTTAGGATTATAAATAGGTAGAAACTTGAACGGGTTAATAACTATTAGGATGCTGCCTACGTAGGTGTAGATTTTTTCTTGCTTAAAGCGGTTTCTGAGATTTTCCAAGAGCGTTTTCTCGTTTAAGTCCGGCAGGCTGCACAAGTCATCATAGTCCTTCTGCTGCGGCTGGGGCAGAAAGCCCCGTTCCACCATCCTGCGGCGCTCCTCCGTCACCCGCAGCCATGACTGCAGGCTCCCGTAGTGGATGGACCCATCGAGGTTCTTCTCCCGCAGAAGGAAGCGGTAATCCTCGCCACTTATCCTGTTCTCCAGGGCCATGCGAGGCCACAGCATCATGCGCTGGACCGGGCAGTCCGTAGGGTTGAGGATCCATTCCTCCCCACCGAACTCCTTCACTTCTGCAAGGACGTAACATTTTGTTTTCTCGAGCTGGAGTTTATTGATGAGCGAATCGATCACCTCGGCAGCCGTGGACGTTTTCCTGGCGGTGATGGGGCAATAGATCGTCCCTTCTGCGATACTCCCGGGGTATATGTGCAATGTGTACTCGCTATCCTCAAAGCGTCGTCTGCCTCCAACATCATTTACACTCATATTGGATCCTTTCCCATCAGTACCTGCACTGCATAGTTAGGACGTCCTGTACCTTGTCAGGTCATCATGTTATCAGCACTGAAAATGAAAAATAAACAAATAGGTTAAGTATTTTATCTTTATCTATGAGATGCAGTGCAACGCAGCAGCTAAGTAACGATACCAAGCACCTAAAAGTAACCGATCATTCCCAACTGACACCTGAAAAGAGAGCAGGGTAATATACAAAAAAAAACAACAACTTAATATACCAAAGCTGTGGCCAAAAATAAACCCCACACAGTCCGCACGCATTTGACACCCAAACACAGGCTCAGTTCTACCCAGACACAGCCACCCTCATCACCTCAAACTTTGATCAGTTTTTCCCTGACCCTGAGGCATCAAAGATGCAAGCAGACCCTCTGCTTTTCCATCAACATACCTTACTGAGAATAAAATCAACAAGAAAAGCATTATTTTGTGAACAACATACTGGACAGCACACCGAATCCGAATCAACAGTGGCATTCTGCTCACGTCAAAAGTTGGTTCGGTTTAATCAGCATTACCAAATAACTTCTTGAGAATTAGTGCCTCTACTTCCATGTTCACGCACTGCATGAAAACCCAGGCAAAGTATGGCTCAGCTAACTGTGACTTTGGAAAACACTCCATGATTTTCCCAACGCTGACTTCCCGTGCACACAAACTACGTATTTCCTAGACACTGGAAGAGAATTAAACCTCTTGAGATTTTGAACAGTTGCATAAAATGCTAACTTACAAAGCTCTGATGTGTCACCTTGCAGGCATGTTCCAAATGAAAGGAAAATGCCGCCTTTGTCAACTCAAAGGCCTGAACAGGAATGCTGAACAGCATTTAGACTCTTGAAACAATGATTTGCCCAGTCACAAGTTTTTTAAAAAAAAAAAAGTCGATTACTCAGCTGTCACAAGCTTCACGTTGTCTCAGGCTGTAAGACATCACACAATTCCTGCGTTGCTCTAAGAACACAAACTGCTGATATGCCCAACGCTTTGCTGCAGCACTAATGGGACCAGGAACTTGTATCGATTTAATTTACCTCCTCTGACCGCCGCTCTGAAATCCAGACTGCAGTAAGAATCACCAAGTTATAGAGTGTATTTATGGAACACAACACCTTCAAGTTGCAGGGTATTGCCACCCCATCAATGGCCCTTTTCCCCCACGATGTCCACCTTCTTCCAAGGTGTCCACATTAACATCAGATGTGAAATGTTACAGCCAACTCACTCATACAATCTCATTTTCTTTCTCTCTTGCTGCTTAAAAACCAGAGAACTCAAACCTCCAGTGTTGAAACATGCAATGCAGATAACTTCCCAATCCCTTTGAGAACAAGGCACCCCACCACTGGCCCCAATAAAGGCAATTCCAGACTTAGCGGTCCGCAGCTCTCCAGCGATGGGATGCTGTAACAAATACACCACTCCCCTCAAAGATCTCCAAGTTATTCCAGCATGAAGACAAAAGAGAACCAAGGCAGGTGAAATTTAATACAGATAAAGGTTTGTGTAATGGACAACCTCACGCTGAGCTTTCCATCGAGCTCTGCCCCATAGGAGTGAGATCCTGCATCTATTACTGCTCCCTGACAGCACCAACAAGAAGTTAGTAGTGGTTAAAAAAAAGAGGTCAAAGCCCAACTGGGTTTGGGGTACGCCTGAGCTTCAGGAAGTCGGTGTTGGGAAACATTCACGGGGAGGGTTTCGAATGCTCACCCTTTCCCTGCGCTCTTCCCAAAGTCACCGTTGGCACCCGGAGCCGAGGCCCCCGTCCGAGCACCTCCACCCTCGTGTTCTGCAGCAACATGAGGCAGAGACTGGGCTATTTGTTTGATTTATTGTGCACGTTTCTGAGGTCCTCAAATGAAAAGCATTATTTTATGTTGCATTGTTTCTTGCTCCAATATTTCACCAAGTGTATTATCCCTAGCCACACGCTATTTGAAGCAAAGAAATTAATATGTCACAGTGAAATACATCTGGCATGGCTCCGCAGTGCAATGCTTGGTAGCAGGACATACATAATATACTGGGAAGGGCTCCAGCTGCTTTCCTATAGGTTTAGGCTACGCACAGATGCAGCAGAGATGATGTCAGTTAAGTGCTGGGTTGGGCTTTCTTTGTCTAGCTCCTCGACTCCGGTATCAGCCTTTCTTTAAGGAGGAAAAAAAAACCACTTAAGCTCAGTAATTCCTCACCAAGATCTCACTTCAAAGCTTACCACAAGATGGTTGGCTATTTTTGTTCAGGTTATTTGAGCGTATCGAAGGCTGCTGACTCACATGAGAGCTGCAAACAGTACTGCAAGTCAGCCATCCAGAGCAAAGCCTCCTTCCCTGCCGCCTCCTCCCTCCTCCAGATACTCACAAGCCCAGTAAGTTCTTCATAAAGCAGCATCAGCAGCCTGCCACTCTCCCCCACCTCCCCTAAAGCTTTCATCCCTACAGATGCTTACTCCACCTGCACCCAAACAGCTCCAGGACCGAGTGCCAAAAGCGCAAACCTCCTGCAGAGCCAGGGCCAAGTCTCCCGGAGCTGCTCCAGCGCCAAGAGCTTCCACCAACCACACAGAAATTCGGCAAGGTGAGAAAGTGAAGAGGCGTTAATTTGAGCCTTATAAATCCCAGGAGGCAGGCTACGTGATTTGCTTTTAATGACGTTAAACGCGGCTCGGAGTATTGTGTCAGGTCAAAGAGACGTTAAGGAAGGTAATTGCTTGTGGTCTCCCGGCCGCTGAGGTGCAAAAGCCTGGCTCTGCTCAACATCAAACGCGCCTCCAGCAGACAGCGCGTTTTAAAACCATGTTGGAGAAAACATTGCACTGAAACACGAGTAAATGGTAATTAGCAGGTGTTGGGAGAGGGGCTCTCTTCGTGAAAGGTGCTCTAACAGACTGTCATAATCAGCTTTTTTTCCTAACTAAACACTGTTTTTGCGTTCGGATGCAAATACTTTAAATATGGTCATGAAAAGTACAAAACAAGAAGAGGCGCTCTGCAGTCCCTGAGCACCTGCCCTACACACTGCTTTAATTACAGACATCCAGTGTCGCTGTGTGTTTGCATTTAAATGAGAGCGGATCAAAGATGACGATACATCTAAGTAGGCAGGCCTCTTACGAAAAGCTATTATCTTACTAACACAGGATGCCTGTCCGGACCCAATCAGTGGCAGATTTTAGGAGTACCTGACTTCACCACCAAGCTATCTTTCAACTGCTTCACTAGCACACTGGCTTTGGCAAGGATGAAGGATGCTGATGCTGCAGAGACTGACAGCTGGAGGATGCATGACAAATAAATGCAAAAATCTTCGGCCAAAACATTTGGATTATGCATTGCTGTGAAAGGAAGGGTTTGGAAATTTATGGCATTTTAACCTATATGCTTTCATCTTAATATTTTCTGTATTTGTTTACATTTTCTGTATTTGGATGAAGACTCTTACTCAAATTGACCCTGCACGCTGCTTTTGCTCACTTTGCTATAACATAAATCTACTTGCAACATACAAAGCATGACCTGGGCACAAATGCGAGGCTGCAAACTAAGCCTTATGCCCTCCTACCTAACAAAGCAGATTCATATTTACAAGGAACACAGAATCCCACATAAAAATCACAACAAAGATCTGATGACATGCTGAACAGGTTGACAGAAAAAGTATATTAAAATTCTGGTGGTCAACTAGGCTGTGTGCATACACTGAACTTGCACATGGTGTTTTAAATCCACACTACAGGCAATCTTTCATTAGTTGACCATAGCTTACGGTACTTAAACACTGGTAGTAAACGTGCTTTCTTAAAGGAAACATATATGACTGTATATAGGGAGTGTTTTTGTATTGGAAAATGCATTTTCAAGCAAGTGTTATTCTCTAAGAGATATCAAACGAAATGCAATGGTTCAATTACCTTCGGAAGGGAGCAGTGTTTAGACCAAGTGGGACAAAGCCACTGCAACAAACCAAGCCAGGCCAGTACACTGCTAGCAGGATGCTCCAGAGCACACTGCTTGCTGTCTATGAGCAGGCACAAGGAAGCACTGCAAATTTTATGGTGCCAGATAGGTAAAAAGCGGGGAGAAAAGGGGGCTGGGGCCTCTGTGATAAAAGTATTTACCACAAAGTGCATGAATGGAAGCTTTTGGTTGTGCTGTTTCCTGCTTTTCTGCCCAGAAAGACAAATCTTAGTATTTCCCTTTTCAGGGACAGCGTAAAGAAACATGCAGCAAAAAGCCAAAATAAACTGTCTAGTGGAAGCATCAGTACCCGCCATAAATAATTTGAGACAGCTATAGCTTGAAATCATGGCCAGGGTTTGCCAAATGTTGAATGACCAAAAAAAAAGAGTAGTGTCAGTGTTGAGACTGCTAAAAGAGCAACTCTGGAAGCAAAGTTCACTTTGCTGTATTATAGCATCACATAACCCAGACAAGTGGCTACAAAAATAGCAAAACTTTCTCCCCCTTCCTAATCCTCAGACGACTGCAACGGCCTGGGTTGCTCAAGACAAACTGGGTTCACCCCTCCGCTGGTACGTCAAAACACATACCGCGTGCCGCCGAAATTCCTGAAATAGATAACTTAAAAATCCGAAACAGCCAATTTAAACATACTTCACCGTTTAACCTGAACATACTGGCCTGAGAGCTCTCTGAAATTCTCTTAGGCAGCAGCAAATGGTCCAGGGCCGCCGCTGCCTGAAACACAGGCAGAGCAACTCCCTGCCACGCAAGCATTACCAGACCAAAACGACTGTGACAGCTGCCGCTGGAAAACTACAGCATCCAGAAAGGCAGAAAAGCCCATCTAGATGGCACACCTCTCCTTACACAAGGAGGAGAAAAATAAGGGCAGAGAGCTCCCTTCATTTACAAACAAAAATGTGCATCAGTCACACAGTCTGGATGGTTTCAGTCATCCCGAACACGGTTATTGCGTACAGTTTTACAAACCCATTCATTTGGCAACCTATACAGTGCTAATCCTCTCCTTTTTATGGTCTCTCTCTTCCTTGCTCATCCTGATTTTCTTCTTTCCACAATGGAAGAGAAATATCCCATGGTAACTTAGTCAATGACTTCAGTGAAACTCTCTAAGAACCTCATGGTGCACATGCTACCTAAAACTAGCATTTCTGTGCCCAGGTATTGGTGCAGGGACAACAGGAGGTGCAAAGGGGGGTGCCTTGCAGTAAAGCTGTCTGCAAGAGCTCCGTAAGAAGAGTTACATCCAGAAAGAATTACAACCACCAAAGGAATTAAAATGAACACAGGAAAAGTGAGACTTGTAAGCGTTGTTGTGCCAGTTTGTAATCACAGGTCAAACCGAGCTCTTCAGAAGGCATAAGAAACTTGGAAAGCAAAGAACTCAGCCCTCCAAGATTCTCCATATTCAGAGAAAAGCTCTCTCAGATAAGTTTCAGAGCAGCTTATTTGGACTGTCAGGTGTCAAGCAAGAACTGATACGCGACTGCCACAGCCACCTAACAAACCTGGTGTCCCCTCACTTCCTGCACCTCAGCAAACCCAAACGATTCTCTCGAAGCCTGCAATCCAAGGCAGACTCGTAAACCCCAGAAGTTGTTTTTTTGGCTGTTATTGTCATGAGAAAAGGAGAAACAGCATTTGGCAGGCATCAACCTCCATCCCTCTGGTAGGGGGAAGAAGGTGGAAGTATTTCCACAAGCAGGGGTAACCCACCACTGCCATGCCTTTGGGGTCAGAGATGTGCACTCTGCCCGAAAGAAGATTCCCAGAATATGAAAGGATTTGTGAACACTCAGCTAAAACCATGTAAATAGTTCCCAAAGGTTTGCAGTTGCCCACATTAAGTATAACCTAAAACAGGTTGCAAGCGCTTTGTGAGCTGCTCCTAAGCTCACTGGCTTTTTCATTGACTTGAAAGTTGAGAAAAGTCATCTCAGGCTTATTTTTCCTGTGTTTACATTTTTATTCATCACTTTCAGCAACGGCATCAGCATCTTGTTTATTCCATCCTAAACAATGAGGCTTACACCTATTTAAGAGGCCCATGGATACACAGAATACCTCTGCAGATGACTCCCCCTTCCAGAACCTGGAATTACCCCGCATTGAGGTTTTGCTATTCCCCTGTGCTCCAAGAGCTATGAACACTGCTCAACAGTTCCTCTCCTAGCAGCTGGAAGCAGGGCTAGGACACTGGTACCCATTAATCATCCTCTTGCTGATGTCTCGTGTGGAAATCTGTCAGATTACAGCCAACTTTTCTCCAAGACAAAATGAAAAGGAAAAGTATCTAGATATACACACCTAAAAAACCCACAGGAAAAAACTGTTGCAAAGCAAATCACTCCTAGAGACCGCTGCAAACGAGGAACTGAATTAAGGCATGAATAATATCACAATCACTTACTCTTCCCCTTAAGGTCAAAGCACCTTCTGTGCAGAGAATGAATCAGTGTTCAAGGAATTAATCACGGCCGCACCGTGAATGAAGCTCTTGTCTGCGGGGTTCCTGCCTCGCTCGCTGGAGAAGCTACAGTAGGCACAGAAGAAGGCACGCTGTAAAACAGAAAAAAGGGACTACAGGAAGGCAAATTGCAGTCTTGTGATTCAGGCAACTGAATGAGAGAAGTGCCTTCCATCCCTGCTTCCGTCACACGCTTTCTGCATGATGCTGGGAGGCAAAAGGAGCGGTGCAAACAAAACCCGACGCAGACAGCCCCAGCTGTTCCTCTTTCTTAAGATCCCAACTTGAGTCACAGCAGCTGAAGCAGAGGCGTATGTTGCTTTTTTTGGGGGGGGGAAACCCTAATAAAAGCAGCTGGAAGCAGCGTCATCATCCAGCATCCATCAGCATTTCTGCAGAAACTCCTTTTTCTTAGATGTTTCCTAGCTTCTGAAAGTTGGACCTTACACATATAATGTTACCTACGTAATACTATGGTTTGTGTTTCTAATATAAATTAGACTGTGGTCACAAATGAGCAAACAGAGTGACTCTGGTCTTCAGAACCAGAAAACCCACCCTGTGATGGATGGGTGATAATCCAGGACCACAGGGGCCAGAAAGAAGTGCAGCCAAGAAAAAATAAGGAATAAAATCAAAGGAGGCATGCCAGTGCTATGCCTTTAGCGCAGCCACCAGAGATCCCAGAAATATTTGCTGAAATACTCTGAATGCACATAGCATCTTCCTGTCATTTCATGAAGCACATCTGTAGTTATTTATATTTGTTTACAGCTAAAATTTCACGTATCAAGCCTGAAAAAAAAAACACCCAGTGTTTACAATAAAAATCTCAGGGAACCTGCTAAAAATGAAGGATATAGAGTGTTAGAGCAGAGAGAGACTGCCAAGTGTCACAGGAGTTCATGCTGAGGACATCCCACCAGCCCCAAAACAGACACCAAGAACACCTATTTCGGAGCTCAGGGATTACACAGGTGTTAAAGACAAGATGCTTCTATCCTACGGAGCTCAAGAGCTTCGAGCCCAGGAGAACGAAGGCATCCTGCACCTTCTAATCCAGCCATGCAGGCACTGGTGTTAAGAGAACCTGGCTACAGCCACCTGGAAAGCGTGCTGAAGGATGCAACTGCAGCAGGGGAGGCAGCACCCTTGGTCCAGAACAAACAGGCCTGAAGCAGGAGATGGGCAAAGATGATCCCTGCCTATGCAGAAGCATTACATCTCACACGACTGCACGACACTAGTGCCCAGGTGTCACTGCATCGCTGCATTAGAAAATGTCAGAAGTTAAGTGAAATCGGCGATTTGCGTAACACAATGTCACCGCGCCGTTTTTGAGTAGTGAGTCAAATAATCTCATGATGATTTCAGGGTGTTTTCTTCTCCCCAGAGATTTCAGGAGCACTGATGTTATGTGGCAGAGGTTCACACAATCAGGCTGCAAAGTCAAATTCACGTGCAGTAGTGCTGGGAGGAGCTGCAGCTTCACGATTGCTGGTCTCTCCTTCCTCAAGGACTACAGATGCAACCGACAGTGGAAAAGGAAGGGTTTTACAGCCTTCTCACTGAAAACTCTTTTTGGCTATCTGTCATATTCAAATACAATATTCCAGTGTTCCCAAGTCAATTTTACTACATTGCACAAAAAATTATTACCCATCTGCTCCCGGAGATCCATCAATACATAAAAACCTGAGCTTCCTCTTCCGCCAGAAAGACATTTCCAGCTCTCCTACTGATAGGATACATCCTGAAAATACATACGCTGAGATTAAAACAAATGATAAAAGCCAACTCTCATTGGCCTTAGGCCAAATACTTTACAAAAAAAAAAGCTACATTTTAAGTACAACATACCTTTTAATAAACTGCAGTTCAAATAGCCAATTCTCCAACAAAAACCTTTTCTGTTCCATTTGTCTCCTATCCCTTAAGTGACACTACAGTTCAGTTCAAACTCTCTTGCAATGTCATTTCCAAGCAGTGGTTTCTTTTGCTGCAACTCTCACTTCGGAAGTACGAATCAGCAAGGCTTGGACACCATCCACCCAGGTTCTTTCAAAATCCTCCAAATCCTCAAATGTCATTTCCATAACGTTATGAATGAAGGCAACCCTCGTCTTGCTGCAAAGCGCGTATGGGTTTCGCCTTCCTGTTTGCCACTTCTGCTTGCTTCACCTTCCCGTTTTCAATCCACCGATGAAATCATTTCCCAAAAGAGAATAATCTCCTCTGCGGTAAATGAAAGCCAGCCCTCAGCAGCGATGACTGCAGCCTCACCAGAAAAAAAGCAGCTGCTCCTGGCTGGAGCTAAGGTTCGCATTAAGTGAGAGACGACACCATGCATCACCCTAACGCGCCCATCTCAGAGTTCAGCAGCCCAAACAGCCTCGTACACCCCAAGCCAGCAGCTACAGCACCATTAGCTAAGGGGAAAATAATGTACATGGGAGCACCGATCCTCTAAACACCGCACCATCGAGGACTTGATCCCAGGAACACAATAATCCTGAACGATTGTGTGCCAAGCACGGGGTGCTGTGAGCCAAGGCACTTGTGGAGAGAGGTTTCCTTTTCCGTGGGGGACTCAGTGGTGTCCAGCCACAGGGAAGCCCCTAGCAGGACACCTTCTCCAGGTGGCCATCTCACAGCACCCCTCCTGGCACGCTCTGGACGAGCTAACTCATCCTGCAGCCTTCAACCTTCTCCTCCCTCACCTTCAGGTTCCTCCTGCAATTCGCTGTTCCTTAACATTACCAAGACCAGCTTTAACCAAGAGTTTCAGCAATCAAAACTCTACAGACAGAAGCAAGAGAAACACTTGTTCCATTGCTCCTTTTAGTACAAGGCAGTACATGTTCAACTGTTTTGGATGCTCGCAGAGATTTGCATCAACCAGAACAATTGTTTTCAGAGGGTCAGCAGGGTTTCTTCCAACACGGTAAGCTTCACAGCTACTTAACAAGTAGTTTATATGGGAAAAAAAAAAAAAAACACAACAAAAATACTTACTAAATTAGAAGCCACGGATTATTTTCCCCTTCTACAGATTGACCAGAAAGCTGTTTGTTCTGACCCCCTTAGCCAAGCGGAGCACGCTTTAAGCAGAGGGACATCAGACAAGACACGGCGAGGCAGAGGCCGGTTTCCTTCCCTCCCCTTTCTCACCATCACCGAAAGCTGGAAGCCCCAGAAGGACCTCTGATTTTAGAAATTGCAGACACAGAGAGACACAGAGGAGCTTCCACCCCGATAAATGGAGTACACTCCAACAGCATCCTACAAAACCAGTGCGGAGCCTCTTGGCAGAGGCAGAAAGGAGCAAAAGGTCCACGTAAGTGGCAGGTACCCCGTCCCGTCACCTGCACGCTGCGAGCCCGTGTGCGGTCTGGAGTGACTTCAGCCTCCGTGCTCTCCAGAACAGCAAAGAAAAAGTCTTGGCACATTTCTGAACACGTTATCAGACATGAGAGGAAAAGGAATATTAAAACTGTACTGCCAGATCTGCTCGGTTACCTTAAAAACAAACAAGAAGGGTGAATCATATTTTAAACAAGACTTCCAGCAACTAGTTTACGAAAAAAGAAGTCTTTTTCCTCTAAAGGCCATATTTCAAAAAAAAAAAAAAAAAAACTCATCCCACAGATTATGATAATTTACAAGGGCACGAATAGGTTGTTGCTTTTAAACTAACCACAAAACAATATAATCAAACTCAAAATTAAATTGTCAGCTAAGTGCCACAACACCAGCGTGCCTTTTAAACGTGAAGATGAGTACTCTGAATGCAGTGGGACCTGAAACTGAAAACAAAGCTTTCTTGCAGTCCAGGAAGTACTGAAAATACCTTGAATTATAGATGACAGCTTCACTAAAAATAGTCATTGTCAGGTATCTGACAACACAGGCTTTGTAGTTCTTGGAAAACATTAATATCTAAAGGAGAAGCAAAAAAAAAGGGAGGGGGGCGACATGCAAGTATTTAATAATGTATACCACCTGCCTTTTGCAAAAATATTTCAAATCCACTGTTTCAATCACTATTTTAAAACTGAAGGGATAACTTGTTCCAAATACCACTCAGCATTTGCTCTCATCCAGGTTACCCCAATTACCACTTCCAGCTCGACTCTCTGCATGGCAGCAAGTCTTTTACCCACTGAGCCCCAACAGGGGCAAGGTTTCCTACAAGAGTTTTGTGTTTCCTAAATTCCCCGCTTGTTTCTGGGTTCTGCAGCTGCAGGAGCGAGCGGGCAGCTCCCACGAGAGGACACAGAACTGCAATCAGCGGCTGTTTTAGTTTTTCATGGTGTATGTGAAACGAGCTGTGCATTTCTTCGGAAGGCCAAAGCAAATTGGATGCCATCCTGGCAGCACTGCCAACATTTTTAATAGAGAAGGCAACAACTGGGCAGCCTGTAAGAAGGGAATATTTGGGGGAATTAGTGATCTTTCTAATATAGGAGGTGAGTTGAGAAAGTTTTCACCTCCACTGCTCGTCTATGTACATGCACACAGAGCAAAGAGAGACGGGGAAGTCAAGCTGCGTTTTGAAAAATGGATCTGACACACTAATGCATGAGAAAGATGCCTTGCTCCAAGCCCCTATCTTCTGTAATGCCGTCAGACAGCAGATTAACTCACTCGCATTGCGGCATGGCAAGCTAAGTGCACCAGAGACAGTGAAAGCTGGTTGGGAAAATGAAAACAGAAGTCAGCCTCATGATCAGAAGCCGACAAACACCTATCATACCGAGTGCGCTCCCTCCTGATCTCAAATCAAAACAAAAAAGCCAAAGTTCTCCGCAAAAGAATCCCAAATGGGGATTCTTAACAGACGGCACCATCCTTATGAACACAACAACCCCAAGCCTGCAGAAAAGGCCCACATAATGAGAAATCAACGCACCAGAAATCATCTTTACTGCTCTTTACAATGAAAATGACCAAGTATTTACAGCAGCAGCTACGATACAGCGCACAGCCATCATAAACACGGATTTTAGGATACAAGCCCTTCAGGTTTCATTGGCCTTCATACGCCTTTTGCTAATGGTACATTGCTGAGAAGGATGAGGAAGAATGCATCCTGAACTCCAGACCCATCTAGAGTAAATAAAGTTCAAAAGTACAATTCTAGGTTCTGGAAAAAAAAAAAAATCACAGAATCAGTCCAATAAGGTAAGAATAAAGCTGACTGAGGTAACAGCCTGAGCCTCAATGTGTTCTCCGAAAAAAAAAATCAAAAAAAAAACAAGCCTGTCTCATCTGATGGTTGGAGATCTGGTTTCTTTGGAGATGAAGCAACAAAAACTAGCAACATTCACAAGATCGGCAGCGGAATGATTTCCACACTTCAGTGGGCACAAATTGAAGTGAGCATATTCAATGGGAACCAGCACAAGCTATCTGCTTTTTCTCTCCCAGCCAGACTGCCTGAAACTTCCACAAGCCAGCCCCATCCTCAGAAAGGCTACTTTCCACCCAGAATAAGAAGGCACGAGGGAGGTGGGAGGTAAGCATCCCACTTTCTTCCATTGGCAGGCGTAATTCCTCATTAGAATAGACCAACACTAAAAGCCATAGCAGAAGACAGGCCTTTCCCTCCACCTCATCCCCTCAAGTAACAGAACAGATTCACCCAGCCAGAAACATAAAATTCTGACCTGGTCCATCCTCAGAAAGAGAGCATTTAAAAAAAACAGGCACGGAGCACACAGCTCAGGCAGCCGGCACCGATAAAGGTCAAGCATCCCCCAATGACTTGAGAAATTAGACGAGATTGCAACAGAAGAGTACCCCAACCTCAAAGACGATTCCACATCCTGAGCAGAAATATCTCGGGGAGGAAGAGGGGCTGTTAAGCGAGGCCTGCAGAAGTGCTTCTTCGACATCTGTTCAGGCATTTACCACCCAGCGGCTCCTAAAGCTGCTTCAGCAACGGCATTTGCCCTAATTGCAGGCGGTGGATAATCACATTTATCCCCAAACTGCTCGCTGCTGCTTTGAGGGGTGCCAAATGCAATATGAGAAAAATCTCCCACCTCACATATTCATTTTCTTTAAGATCTGCTATAAATCTTAAAGCCTCCCTGAGGATATTTTGGTCTGGAACGTTTCAGAGGTGATTCTTCTCATTATTCCATGAGTGCTACCTTCAGTTGCTGTTACAGGGTTATTCCCAGGGGAAGTCAGTCTGAACGTCTCAGAGGAGCCCACACAGGCAGGCACCTAAGAAAACCTCACCATCCATCTCTACCGACGTATTAGGAGCCCGCTAGAAACATTTGTGTGTGTTGTACCTTGCAGAGCCTTCTTGCATTTCTCTGGTTTTCACCATAATGCTGGCTCCTTCAGCTGCCCTGTGCCCTCCCTTTCCCCTCCTACTTCCCATCACAGGCAATCTCTCTCCTGATTTCTCTTTTACCCCTTACAGAAGAAGCAGAGGCCTCTTCGCCACGAATCCTGCAGCTGTCTCGGCCCCCTCCCAGCACCAGTGCCAAAAACTATCAGTGCCACGGACACGGAAGATGAGATACAGACATCCCTCAACAAGCTGCAGGACACCGGCGTCTTAAATCTCTTTTTTTGTAAAGAACAGTAGCAGTATCTTTGAGATGATTTCTTTGCTAGTATAAAGACACCACCAGTAAGAAAGACTATTGCATTTTTGCTAAATGCAGAATTAACAACTGATTACACACTCCTTTATGTTTATTTTTCTGATTATTAGGACTTCTAAATTAGAGAGCAACCAGATGACTTACGTAAGTTTGAAATGATTTATCAAGCTTGTTTTCTATCTCCACATTTCCTAAGAGAAGGGCTCCATAAAGAAGCAAGGTCCCTGGAATGACCACCTCTGTTTCTGTAAGGGAACCCGGATTCAATCCAAACCCTACAGAGGATCATTTCCACGAGCAGACCACATTTTTCAAAGCGTTGCCCCAACTCTTGCTGTCACATCCGGGATACCAAACGTCCACATGTAAAAATTTACGTTTAACACGTAAAATTTTCAGCTGAAGCATTTTCAACTTTGTGTGTGCATACTGCATACCTTTTTGATACATCTTCCATACTCACAAGATTAATTTCACAATACTCATCCACCCAACTACACCAGCAGTACCTAAAAGCTTCACGCGTTGCAAGCAGAAGTAAGGGGAGGGGGTGCTGAGAATTTAACATAACCCATGTTAACCGAACGCTTCCAGGTTATAACAAAGTATTCAGCTGGCATGAAGCCAGCAGGACTCTCCATCAGAGAAAGAGGTCAGCGAAATCCAATAACAAGTATTTAAAAAGACAAGTAAACAACATTAGTTCGATTTTCTGGCCAGAGGCAAGGCAAGTTCATTATGAAACGGGGAGGAGGGATGGAGGGGAGACACAGCAATAAAATAAAATAAAAATCAGAAGATTTAACCTATCATTTTTTTTCTCCCCCAATTACTTGCACTCCATTTCACTGGCAGAATTAGAAATATTAGGACATCAGCACTCGCCACAACAGGCAGCTGCCCGGGGCCATAACACACAACAAGCCATCCTTCCTCCTGCAGGCTTTCGCTACGGCGATAGCGGGTCGGGCACGGAGCAGATGCTGCCTCTCAGCTCTCATCAGACACACGGAGACACGGCGCTCGCCAGATGCACGGCCAGCTCCCAAGACGAGATGCTGCACTCACGGACCCTCCAAACGTGTGTTGGAAGCGAGTGCAGGTGTGTTGTCTCTCCTCCTGCAAATTTGGGTATGCACTCGGCAAGAAAATTATGAGGCGCGCGGGCTGATCTCACAGCAAGGTTTTTAGGACTCATCGTAGTTCATCGCATCAAGAAAATGCGACAGGAATACCAAGAGGCATCCATTTTCTGTTACCGTAAATGCACTGGCAGAAAAGGGACGAGCGAAAGCCAAGTTGCCACTAATTAACTCGCATTGTTCAGAGGGCTGAAATAGATCTCGCTATTTCTTCACCATCACCGCTTTACACGCAGGCTGTATTATTTGAAAGATAAGAAGAACTTCTCATATTGTCTTTCTATCTGTTCATTGGCAATAAGCTTTAAAGAGCTTTTTCACCCCCCTCCATAAAATGCTGTCCCTGATACACCACCTCCACCTCTGCTGCATGCACAGGAATCACAGCCCAAGATTCAGATCAGAAATCCGAGATTTCGCTGACTTTTCTGAAAGGCGATATGTGCTGCTCTTGCCATTTTGGAGGGCTCAGGAGCTGCCGGAGGCTGAGGTCAGGCAGCAGCAGTCGGGCATTTCCCACTCACAACACAGCCTTGATTTTCCCTGACAAAACTGATGAAGTTTTCCATGCTTGGACTCAGCCCAAAAGTCACTTTCTAGAGAAAATGCATTTTAACCAGCTTATTATTGTTGTTATCAATACCTCAATCGCAGGCAGAAACTAATATCAGAAGTTTCACACCCATTTAAGGGCATCAATGGTTTTTAGCTGTTAATGTTTGGCATCTGACACACGCACGGAAAACCATTTGTTGTGTTCTTGGTTATTCTAATTGACTTCAGCCTCTGACTCGAGTCTCATCGATTTTCCGCTCTCCTTGATCCTTTCCAATCAAGCCTGCAGTGAAACTCATCTTCAGTTTGACTAAAAGCAGCATCATTAACCCTAACTTTTAAAGGGTAATCAGGTTTGACAGACCACAAGTTTTTAAAAGAATGAAGGCAGAGGGCTTTTTGTTGCCTGTTTTTAAACATGGTTGTCTGAAACTGAGGTCGGCTTTTGTTTTGATGGAATGAAATGCGAGACCAGAAATAAGGATTTAAAGAGCTTAGACACCAATAAAACACTAGTAAGCTGCACGAAGCTGACAACACCCCCAGGTCTCAGACTCCGGGACATTTTATTGTCCTTGTCCTTTCAGCTTCTGCCACATTTGCCCATTTCTCCCACTACCTTGCCAACTGCTCCTTCAGATACGTAATATTATTGTAAATTTTATTGCCTTATTCATCATTCTAATCCATAAGCTGCTGTTTTGCACTTCCCCCTCCTCAAAACTCATCCCAAGCTCTCAGGTTTTCGACGGGGAGGCACCAACTACATCTCCATCTTCCAAACCACCACTACTAAAGGAATTTCCCAGTTTTACCCTCCTAACCAATTTCGTGTCCCTTCTTCAAAGTCTCCCTCGTCACCCTTGGTAACATCAAACCCACTTTCTGTTGGGAACTGAACTGCTGGGACATCTCTTCCACATTCAAGAGGAGCAAGAGCAGGTTCCACAGTGGCAAACCACCTTCTATTTGGCACTGATCTCCAAGAAAAAACTTCTTTAAAAAAGAGAATCCAATGAGATTTGGGGGTCAAAAGACACAGGCAACAAATACTTTACAACCATTTCCCAAGAAAGGACAGACGGACATTTTCTAGATAACATTGCACATTGATTCAGTCATCTGTAACGTCGAGCCACCTTGATTTTAGGTTATGGTTTAAAAAACTATTAGTTCCGCAGAACACCCAGTACCACACTATTTCACATAGTTTCCCTTCATAAAATGCGAAAATCTTGGTCACATCTTCCAGCCTCTTGGACAATGATGGTTAATTCACTCAAAGACAGCCAGGAAAGCTACACAAACTGCTTTTCACCCCGCCCCCCCCCCCCCAAAAAAAAAGAAAAATAATCTGGCAATCCTCTAAGAACCAGAAAAGGAGGGGACAGCACTTAGATCCCAGTCACAGGCCTGAAATCTTCTAGTGAGAGGTTTCAGCTTCAATAACCTAAAATATGGTAATAGATTTCATGGAGTAAAGTTACTCTCAGTAACAGAACACTACTTTCTTTAATTAGCCAATTTCAAATTTATTTTCTAATGCCAATTATTAGCAAACATATTTTCAGAGCGTTTCAAGATTTCTCCTCTACTAAGACCACAAAGTTTAGCATTTATATTTAAGGACACTAATTTCTACAAAACAAACAAAAAAGCACTAATGAAGTATATGTGAAGACGTTTCCCAAACTATATTACCAAATAATCAAATATACAAATCAACTTTAGTCACTCCTTGAGTCTAAGGACAACCTATTCATCTCCAGCACAAAACCACTTAAACTACTGCACATGTTTAAAGAAAGTATTTAGTACCCTCCAGATGATGTTAAATTTGTCAGCTTCAGTACCTTACTCTGGTGATTTAGCAAAATTTGGTGTTTTAGTGAAGCATCAGGGGCAGCTTGTAATTGCAGCTCAGCTTAATCTTCAGGCACCGATCAGAGTTTCTTAGATAGGAGAAATCGCATCCTTCCCAAATGAGATCGTGTTTTCCCAGAGTACGCAATTCAATTTTGTGATTTACGCTTACAGTTAACTATGGCAATTTAAAAAGCCATTCCCGGAGTCTTTTACAAGCAATGTAGCGTGCAGCCCCAAACACTTTTCTCCAAGAAATCTGAAGCAAAGCCCCTTTTCCAACCTGAGCCGAAGGAAATCCAGCGCCGCTGCGTTCCAGCGCTGCAGGGAATGCTGCTTTTCCCTCTCCTTGCTATGGCCCTGAACCTTTAAACTCGCTGTGACACTTACAGCTGCTGCATGAACTCCTCCTTTTGCAATAATCAATGTTACATAAATTAAGGTTTAGAAGTCATTCATCAAGGTCACAGTGAAGGGCTAGGGGGTTAAAGAAGTCCTCGCGTCCCAGGTGCCATCCTTCCTGACTGCTCTGAAAGACAACGGCAGACGGCACCACTCAGGGGAAAAAACAAAGCATCTTGCTCAGAGCTTCTCTGAAGACCTCCTACCTCTGTTACCTGAAAAACGGCGTACATTCTGGTATCGTGTGATAAAATAAAATGTATAAGCATTATCATTATCCGTCCAAAATGTCTTAGAGAGCATATGGTATGGAAATGAAACTGCCTTAAATCTATTAACTTTGCTATGTGATGAGATCAACAGAAGGAAGCGTGAAGAAATGTTTAAAAATATATTCAGTGTAGGATCACACAACTGAAGAACATTCATCATCAGGATAATGTAATGACACTAGGAAATGAGCTAAGTAAATTTAAGATTGAAGTTTCATTTTTTTCTGAAGTGCATCTGTTTGGCTCATATCAACCTGAACCTCATCATTTAGCCACGCTGGTTTTCATCTCAGATGCATACATGTAAAAGATCCAGGAACATAAATCAAAAAGGCTTCTTCGACAAGCACTCATGAAAAATATGCTTTTAATTTATTTTTACAGTCCTGCTGAATAATCTGGACCCCAGCAGATCCTAGTTGCAGCCCTCCATGCAAGTATGGAATGGATGACATCTCCTTTCAGGTCGACCCTTACTGGTTTGCCAGGCTTTGTTTGTTTCTTGGTGTGTTTGCGGGGAAAACGTGTCAATCTTCACTTGTAAAAGTTAGACCAGCTGCTTTTTCAGTAGATGAGAGGCACTGGAAGAAGCCAAGGACATCCACAGGCACAGCATGTTCCTGCAGAGGAGGTGACATCCTCCACCACTCTCATTCCCATTCTCATGAGACCATCGCTTTCCGAAAGGGCGTACACAAAACTCTAGTGGGCTCACCGGGGAGTCATAAGAGGCTGGGAAGGTCTCTAGGGATTCCCAAGCTGAGCTTTAAGGAGATGTCAAATTTTTAGTTTTTTAAACATTTCATGCACTAAGAGTACAAATACCTGGCTGAAAGTGTCCTCAGTGGGACACCAGGTGGAGGAGGGCTGGCTCTCTCCAACGAGCCAGGGGGATGCCCATCACACCCACCACCAGACACCCAGTTTGTCTGAGAGAGGCTTCTCCTGGTGCCTACAGAGCAACCAGACAGATCCAGGGAAATTTCCGAAGGAAAGCATGCATCAGCTTGCCTTTCTTCTCCCTGCCCCAGGCACACAAAGAAGGTAGTTTCCAACTCCTCTATCAGTTTAATTTTAAGGTGGACGACACAAGTAGAAGACAACTCACCCGAGAGCAACGAGAAGATGTTAGGCAGCTGCAGCCCTACCAGTTCTGCTGGCAAGCATCCTCAGGAGCACAAGTGAGACGAAAACCAAGCAAAGACCCTGATGCAAAGAAGCTTTCAAAATTAACATGGAATTTTTGATGCACACAAAAGGAATTTTGAAGTGCTTCCTCTCAAATTACCTAAATTAATGATGACTGCTTTGTATATCATGCAACCGTCTCCAGAACGCTGAGCTGGTTAGTAATTTCACCAACCACGGGGTCTGCAATATCACCTTCAGTACTCCCTCACCTCCCGGAGGTTATGGAGGCTCCTTTGTGCTGCAACACATCCAGAGCAAACTGAAGCACCAGCAGTGCTTTCCCAGCCAGTGGAAAGAACGATTGAGTTAGATGTTAAAGGCACCAAATGATGGCACTAGGACATTTAAAGCAGGAATGAGGAGAAATATAAAATGGAAAAGGTTAGCTATTTTTACAAAGAAATATGTAAAAAAAAGAAAAAGGAAAAAAAGAAAAACAAGCAAACACCATTTAGTGGGTTGGGTTATGTTTTGCAAAGGTGGGAAGCCTTCCAAGGGCTGTCTTGGTGTTATTTTAGAAAAGGTTACCCTGCACCATAAAGCTCGGACATGAATTTTGCATAAGAACAAGACACCTCATCTGTCCGTGACACCTGCCACTTCCACCCGCATGCTCCCTCAGCAGATCTCTCCCATCAGCTGCAGGATCATCTCTGGAAGCAATTTTCTCTTCCTCTTCCCCTTACCAAAGAAATGCCAAAGAGATCCCCATTGCCACCAGCAGCACTCTGGTGCTATCTCCTTGAAGCTTCGAGGCTCTGCACAGCTCAACTCACTTGCTCTGCTCCACTGCCCGACCTCTGGGATATCTGGGCTCGGGACGGGGCTGCGGGACGGATGAGTGGTTTTATTTGCAATGGCAACAATC
Organism: Anser anser; assembly: GCF_964211835.1. NCBI lineage: Eukaryota > Metazoa > Chordata > Aves > Anseriformes > Anatidae > Anser > Anser anser. Next base: position 12,016,407 of record NC_139730.1, read on the forward strand.
TGCTGCTGTCCCCCGCCATCCTCCTCCTCACCAGGTCACTGGGCTGCGGAGGCGCCGCGTGAACGAGCTGCGCATATTTCAGACGCGTTGCTGGAAAGCCCAGCCTGGTGCAGAGCTGCCCACAAACACTGGATTCTTTATGCATTTTTCTGCGTGCACGCCGTAGGCAGCACCAGAAATATTGCACACGTGGAAAAGTGGGAAAAATATTTTACTTGTGTGACAGGGAAGGGGCTGGAAGCGGCCATCTAGCCGAATCTGGCTTTGTTCAGGGGCAGGAGCGCTCACTTTGCGAGAGGGGTAATTCAGGAACGCAGATAAGTTTGTTCTCTGTGCATAAATAACCTGCGTTCAAGCTCAACCACCGTATCTCGGCAAAGGATAAAGACCTTGGTGGTAATGCGCTAATATTTGTCTACTCGCTTATCAAGCAGGAGCCTTATTACCAAGGCTAATTGAAGCAGAGATTAGATTTCACGTATGAAGGAGCAGACAATAGCATCAGATATTCTTTGAACAACAGTAAATAAGATAAGCGTGAGTGCCACTACTGCGAATTTTCCCCTCAACAATGCCTCCAAAGAGCAGGAAAAGGGCACAGCAGAGCGGGGCAGACAGACAGACCACTAGGAACAACCTGAATGCCATCCCCAGTGATTCCTGTGCCTCCGGTAAGACATGTCTACTCAGACTTCCTCTGAAATGCTGCCAAGCCACGCACGTTATTCGTGTGTCATGTTTCTGCTATTAAGAAGCTACAATGCTTTGTTTCATCCTCACCTCCTCATGAAGATGTCCAAGCAGCTACAAGTAGGTCAAGCCTTAACGCTGCGGTCTTAAAAGTCTTCTGCTTTTGGCAAAGCGCTGAAAACAGGCATTTTCCCTCCGAGACAAGGCTGCAGTCTGCCCTTAATCCCAACTCTCCTGTTCTTGCACAAATGTATTAAATGCGAGCGCCCTGAGATATGCTCAGCCTTCGCTGCTTCCTGTCCTGAGCGTGCAGCTGAACGCAGAGCAGGAAGGAGAAGCCTCAGCATGAGTTCCCAGGGCAAGAAATGGCACCAACGGGGTCTCTGAAGCGGCCGAGAACCGGCACCACGGTCTCTGTCTCCGCTGACAGTTCCCTAAGTAAGAGTGATTCTCAGCAGATTTCGTTTTGGTTTTGTTTTGCTACGCCAACAAAAAAAAACCAACACCCCGGTACCTCCAAACTAATTAAAGAAGCCAATGAATCAACGGAACAAAAACACTTAGTTTTGGCTCATCCACAGAATCCAAAAGCAAGCTGCAACAGCGCGAGGAGGAAGGCGATCAGCCGGAGGGTATGGAGAGCCCTGCTCCTCCACCGGCCGCTGGCAGCTGCGCCGTCCCAAGCGGAGCGCTCTAACGGGAGCAGAAATCGCACGTGGCATCTGTCTCAAACCGCTATCGTGCCCGGCTGTATCATGCTAATCCTAGAAAAGGAAAGAGCTAATCCTCCCAAACACTTTATCGTATTTCATTGCATAGACATCACCTCACTCTTCTCCGCCAGCAGCAACTACAAATAGTCTACAGGAAGCCACTAATTTCCTGAAAAGAGGGTTAACTCAGAATCATAGGAAACGGAGAAAACTAAAGCTGGTTATAACATTTTGACTGGGCTGAGCATATTGTAGGAGGAAAAAAAAAAGTCTATCAATCATAGTGCTGAGCCTGACCAGAAACCTAGAGTCATACAAAATTAAATAAGACCCTCATTTATTCAAATCATTAACACAGACCTAGCAAAGTAGTGAGAATTATCTTCTTCAGCGCACATACCTACTGAAAGCCACTTTGCAGGCTTGGGTAGTTTTAAAGTGTTCCTTTCTAAAGGGGACCATGCAAAAATCTCAATTAGAGACAGAAGTAGAGCTATCTTGGTTGTCAGCTACCCTGAGCATCTCACAAATCCTAATACATTGCTATTAAATGCTCTCACCTAAATGAATACTTGAAAAACTGACTGGCAGAAGAACCACAGGTTAAGCCACAGGAATAATACACATCTCCAGTTCTCCACTTGACTCTGCTCCCAGGAAAGCACATGCTTCAACCACTGCAGACTTTCGAATACCCCAAAGCTTACCCTGTATTCTGTACTAACAGTGTAAAAATAATGCAGTTTAAGAACTGCAATGCAGTGAAATCTCACTTGTTCAAACACTTCTCAACAGTTGTGCTGACAGATCAGAGGCACGTGGAAAAGAAACTCAGTGCTGTCGCTGCCAATCGCGCGTTGCTCTCTGCAGAAAACAAGCCTAAATAAAACCTGAAGCTTTGATGACTTTGCAGGAAAGTTGGATGTAAAATGCCATGATTGTCCCAAAACATAGCACACAAATGGAGAAGGGAACACACAGACCGACACACAAACACCATCTGAAAAAAGGATGAAAAAGTGCTTAAATATACCTGTAAGTATTATAGCAGCCCTCCAAAACTCCAGGGATTGCCCAATGTCAGATGCAGGGTAAGCAGGTGATAAAAAAAAACCACACCTCTCCCAAGCAGCTCTGGCCTGTGGACTTTGTCACGCAGAGGAAACAATTAAGATGTGGGCGAAGGAAAGAAATGTGTGTGCAGTGTGGCAGCAAAAGGGGAACCAGAACGATCCCATCATTAAAATGTCACTTTCAAAATAAAAATTGAGGGGGCTAATATAATAGAGACAGTAAAAAAAGGTCTCACTGTTAAGTAAGAACAGCACAGACCAAGTTCTGGAGCTCAGATACAACTTCACGATGCCAGTATTTAAAACCACATCTATCCAGTTTTCCCTTAGCATACAAAAATCTAAAGATAAAGGTTTTTCACGTTCATCCACACTTGTAAAACTCTCATCACAGGCACTAATGTTGGCTGCCAGAGCAGCTTCCCTCTGACCATGGCAATCTAACCCTGTCTCAACCTGACAGAAAGTTGCTGCAAAAATAATTTATTTTTTTCTCTATGACCACAACACTCTTTTCTTGCACCCTAATGCATTCTTACTGAATTCATTTTACATTTTTTTCTGCACCTTTAAGGCTCTTCCTCGTGTGTAACTTAAGATCCCTATCGAGAGGCTGGCTCCTCTGCCAGCTCAGGATGCCAATCTCCATTTCCAACCCATTACAAAAAAAACAACAACCACTTTCATGGTTTTCCAAGAGCCTTCCTTTGCCCGTTTGAGAGAAGCAGCCTCTAAGCATTTACCCATCCTTCTCACGTTCTCTCCAGCATTTCCCTTCCTTGCGTGACACCTACAGAAAAGAAATCCCCCAGTTAGGGCAGTGCCCACACCTACCCGGAGCTTTTGGCTGCTGTTTCGCTGCCCTATGCATGTGATGAAGCTGTTCGCAGCAGGAACCAACTTTTCTTCTCTCTAAGAGATGCTGGGTTGTAACTGGGGCACACAGGCTATGCAGTAAGTAAAAAAAAAGTCTACAAATACTATATAATACTGTAAGCCATAAAAGAATCCCTCAAAACATTAAGAGTACATTTCAGTTGAAAAAATCCCTAAGAACTGGAGTAGGCCCCATAATGAGGAGGTGCTTGTATCATGCAAGTCACTGGCAATATATTCCCCAAAATCCCCAAGCTTTCCACAAGGCAGCCCTAAATTCCAAAACAAACCTTCTTCCAAAATCCGTGCTGCACATCCTTCAAGCTGCAGACTGACATCCTCTCCTGGATCCAGCCCTGTCTTTCCCTGCCGGTGGCACCATCCCAAATTCCTCCAGGTGGAACTGCTCATGCTCCCGAGCCATCTTGCTCAGAATAAGCTTATGAAAAAAAAAATGCCATTTTTAAGGCTTACAGCAATCTTGGTTTTAACTATAATGAGAGAGAAGCGTTGATATTTTTAGTTTTGCCAGGATGAAGGAGAGGAGGGCAGGAAACTCTGCTGGCATCATAGCTCCGAGCAGAGAGCAGCTCTACCTGTACCTTCAGGAAAAATAAATTCCCTTCCTAGTCCAGGAATTTTTTAGCTGACAATTTTTTTAGCCTGGAAATTGAGCTAAAACCCTAAATATGAACTCTACGAAAACAAGAAACAAAGAGGAAAACCAGCTCTGCTCTCCAATGGTATCATAGATCTGGGAGGGGTGGGCAAGACCCTCTGGACAAGCAGGTGCCTTGCTCAAAGCAGCGAGAAGAAACCTTTCTCGACCTGAATTACCCGACTTCACCACGAATTTCCCTGAGAGATGGGCGCATCCTGCAGTCTCCTGCACATGAAAGGTTCCAGGACAAGCAAAACAGCCTTCACTCAAGGAAAGTCCTGGTTCAACTACGGTCTAAAAGCATGGGCTTCTGCTTTGATGCGCTGCCAGAAGTCGCCTCCAGCGAGGAAGCCTGGGATGAGTCACGGCACCGGCAGAAGGAACTTGCCAATCTGGATGGAAAAGCATGAACAGAACTTTGCATTTTCTCCCCGCTTTTCCTCCCTGCTCCACCATATTAGTTCCTGCACAGTAATTCTGAGTAATTGCACGCTGCAGGATGGTCAAACCAGCCAAAGAAAAGCAAAAATACACCGCAGAAGTGGGGAGGGTGTGCCAATCTGTGCCTTTTTTTTTTTTTTTTTCCTAAAAGGAGAAAAACTGAGACAAGGGTGTGTTAAAGGACTAAAGGGTCATCTGGTAAGAGTGCAGCAGAAGGTCTTCTTTACTGGCTTGTATGAATTATGAATTCCAGGCAGCACAGCAGTTTATTACTTTCCACACCTGTGCAACTACAAGCCAAAAGCTCATACTGCTTCTACATCACCTCTTTAAATGCCATTTCCTCTAATCGGAGTTAGTTCACACATAAATCCAGGAAAAAAGCTTCTAAACCCTGAAGACAACGTCAAGAAAGACAACCCTACCCCCAGTATGCTCTCAAACTGGGGATAAAACACACCTCAGATTGATCCATTTCACATTTACATAGACATATGGCTTAGTCTTTTTTTTTTTTTTTTATAAATTAAAATACAGCATCTTGAGTGCAGAAGACAATTCCTTCTTCACACAAGTCCACATTACTCATATGCTGGGGGCATGGCATTCCCTCGCTTCATTCAAACCACGGTCACGACCGGTTGCCGTTGGGAAGCCTATTAAAGGAAAAGCAGTGGTAACATCTTTTCAGTCCCAAAGCAATCTGGCAATTCAGTAACACAACTACTCATTCAACACGTTCTTTACTTACAAACCAAACCGAAATTGCAAAACATCATCTGCTGTAGCTGCTGGCAGGACTCCGCACCAGAGCAGTTGAAATCTCACTCCATGCTTCTTTATTGTTTTTATCTCTTCAGCCCAACTACTAATTTAAAGGAAGCTGTGCTGGATGCTCTAATTGACCCTGTTCTCTTCCTTCCCCAGTTTGTCTCTATAATTAGCCCTTTCCAGCTCAGCCTAGCAAACAGAACCAGAAACAAGACCTTTCGCAGCCACACCCTGCAGACCACAGCAACTGGCTCGTATTGTTTGCCCAAATCAACATCTCTCTGCATTAACTGCTTCGGGACAGAAACAAAATTGAAAAAGAAAAAAAAAAAAAAAGAAAGAGCAAACGTGTCTCCATCATTTTCAGGCACAGTGGAGTAACCGAGGCAGCTAACCCAAGTGAAAATTTCACCTGCAACACTAATCTGCTGGGGATACTTCAGAACAACACGAGCGTAACTGATACAAATACAAAATAATAGCCAGCACTGAATTCACATACATACGACTTGCACTGCCGCATATTTTAACACGCACAAAATGTAGAGAACAACTCAGCTACGCGTCGAGTAAGGCACCAGAAGGACCCACACCTTATTTGCTTGAGAAATTAGATGGCACGTAGAGAATGAGGAAGGGAAATGCAAAAAAAAAAAGTCTTATTTTCCTACTTGCCTCTACAATTGGCTATGATCCCTGCCAGGTGACCAAAGTTTTGTTTATTTTCAGGTACCTGGGCAGAAAAGCCAGTTCAGGCCCCAGTTGGCAGAGGTGCTGTGCCCCAGCAGGTACAGCATTGGCCCCAGTAGCGCCAGCAAAACGTGGGGAGCTCGAGGAAAAGCCCAGAGCTCAGCACCCTCCATCACCCCGTGGGTCTTTCCATCTTCATCTTTGCATTCATGTAAGGATAACACTACAGCCTAACCAACAAATCTCAGCTAAATGAGAGGATTTTGAGCTTTGTTTCCCTTCAGCTTAGGTAGAAGCAGCCTGTAACCCCACACTTGGGGAGAGGCGAAGCGCTGAGGTCGCCTGCTTCTTCCCCAAGCGCTGAGCAGCTCCCAGTACCTGCAGGAAGATCACAGAATTTTGAAATTAACAACTGCCCCGATGCTTGGGCTCAAATGGGGATGATACCGGGTGCAGCGAAGAGCTAACTTGCTGCTCAGTTTTCACGCTTGCCTTTGCAACTCGAATTTTTACCATAATTCTGCAGACAGACTGCCCCACGAAGCTTTTAGCCTCACAGAGCTCAGAACCAGAAGCCTTTGCCTTTTGGAAGATGAACTCGCATTACCACGTACTTACTGCCTAATCACAGCTGAGACTGAAGTTCTCGTCTTCGAATTCATCTGCAGTACTTAGCTAAATATTATTCCAGACTTTCAGAGCTATAGCTCCCTAAAGCACACAAATATGCATGCTTCTGTAATGGCCACACAGTCTTCGCTTACTCTAAAATGAGGTTTTTAGCTCTGAAACATGAAGATTACACGCAGTAAAATCCTAAAGGACTGCCAGTGGAAAATGCCCCATGCTGCCCAGACTCCAGCTTGCCCCGCGCAGCAAAAAACCTTTTTAATTATAAGTCACAGTTCAATGTTCACGTAGGGTAAGAGTCGTAACCCATCTAGTTTTCCCTCAGATCAAACAGGACATGCTTATAAGTAAGGATTACTCCCATCTCAAGTGGGAATTTTCTCACCTTTGTCTCTCTCTTGCTTTAGAAGTCCCTGTGGTTTTAAATTTATAATCTAGATCCACAAAGCTTCCAATCTCATATCTTACCTTAAAATGGTCCAATATAGCCTAGACTACAAACGAATTCAGGGGATAAATGGGGATGGAGGGAGAAGGAAAAGAAAACTCTTCCTTAGCTGAAAGTGTCTGCTCAGCCCCATCTTAAAATCAGCTCCAACAACCCTGCGCAGCCAAAAATAACTTTTTACAATGGAAATGTTTGTGCAACGTAACTGAAATAGTCACTTTTCTTGCTCATCCTGCAGCATTCAACAGACACTTCAAGTCTCCAGACCTTAAGAAGCTCAAGGACTCTTAGAAAAGGTCACATCAAGATGCAGGAGAGCATATCATAAGCAGGAATTTTGACATGTAGAAAGTTAAATGGTAGCTGACAGGAGTCTTACTAATAACAGCGGGATCTACACCTGTAATGATCCTTCACCTAAGGAAAATTGTTCAAGTTTTTTGAATACTTGTCCCCTCCACCCCCTGAACAGCATACCTGAAACAAAAGTATGTAGATTAACGCTCCCAGAAAACCTAAACACAAGAAGAGAAAGTCACTCCACACCAAAGTCCTCCAAAATCTCCCTTTCAGTCCACGCTTGAGTAGAGTAAACTTAAAAAGCACGTGGCATACAGAAAAACTGCACACAAAACACTTGCAATCCATGTCTACAGGTTGGGGTTTAATTTCAAAAAGGCACTGGTTTTTGTTTGTTTGTTTGTTTTTTGCTTGAAAGAAGAGATTCTTCCAAGGAATTCACTTTTACTAAAAAAACACAGTGCAAGAGACAAGAGTGCAATCTTCATACCAAGTCTCAGACACTGAGCTACTTCTAAACTGAGGTTTAAATGAGCTTTCTGTGTAATTGAAAAGCATCCATATTCAGCACCAGAGAGCTCACACCGGAGCCATTCTTCAAACAACAACAATTGCATAAAACTCTTCACTCAGTTTTAATCCTCAAGTTTCACAGGCTCCTGAACAAACCAAAAATGAAAGCAGCGTGAGGGCTTGCATTAAAATAGGGCAGCAGCACTGATGAGAGGTAAACCAGAAGAGGAAACCTTAACAAAATATAAAAACCCAAAAGCCAAGTGGCCCTCCAACACTACAGGTGATGCTCAGATCTTCTTTCAGGAAGAAAAAAAATCCAAGAAAAATATAGGAATACGTCTTTCCCTGTTCTAGTTTTCAGATCATCTTTCTCTCCCGCAAAGACTTTTAGGTGTGATGATAAATTCTCAATACCCCAAACCAGGCATGTTCTTCAGTGCTCAGCTTATTCTGTATTTCATTATTCTTCCCCCATTCACTGGAGGTGCTTTATTTATTTTCCCTCGTGTTTATTGTATTGTTTATCACAGCTGAATATAGCAACAGCACTGGAAAAGCATTTAAATCAAATAAATGGAGGGAGAGGGATAGGAACAGAATGTATAGTAAAACTGAACTCAGAAACAATACTTTTCGAAGCAGGCTCGCCGTTCCCTTTCTGTAATTAAAAAGGGATTTGAGAGTGAAACAATGCACGTGAATCCACAACACTTCTACAGAGTGGTAGGGGCAAGTGATGGGCAATTGCTGGTAAGTAATTCGTCTTGGTAATTTACTGCTTAGAGGTATGATTTCAGTCCTGCAGGAAGAAATATTACAGCTCAAGGTTAATAAATTCCTTCATCAAATCTCTGCATAGAGCAGTGAGATCACAGAGATGTATTAGGAGAAGCATAACTACGGCGTCAGCCTTGAAATGGATCCTGTGCTTTGACAAGTCATGATGAATTTGACAATCCCCTATTTAGAGGTGAACAAGACAAGGGTATGTAGTCAGCAGGAAAAGCAATTCTTTGTTTAGAAAATCATACCTGCAGACTCCCTGATTGCTTTTGGGTAGTTAATTCCGTTCATGATTTAGTGAGACTCTTAAGATTCCTCACTGGCATTACATTCCTAAACAGCAACGAGCTCGCATACTGCTGCCCAAGGAAAGCCCATGTTCCCCCCAAAAAACGACAAACCTCCCTCACTTCTACCTATTTGAACCACCTCTGGGTCTGTCTGCAGCAATGTCCCGAATCCAGCTGCAGCCATGAGAAACCCCCCACAGCACAAACCTCTCCTCAGGGATTTATCTGCCGCAAGCAAATCTACCCCAGCCTCTGCTCTGCATTGTCTCCTGACCTCCGTGCTTACCTTCCAGGCACGGCGAAGTGTCTCTGGATAAGATTATCTGAGGTGATGACCACGGCGAACAAGTCTGCTCTCCTGACGTGAAGCCCAAACGCCTGCCCGCACGGATTACCTCTCAAACAGTCTTCCCATGGAACTTGGGAGGATAAGCACGTCACGCGTGCCTTTTTTGCTCACCGAGACGTTTCACCTCACTCTGCAAGTAAGATGGCCCAAACCCAAAACAAGCTGCCTGCCTGCTGCATCCTTCTCCAAATTCCTGCAGGCCCTGGCCATCTCAGCCGGCAGTATCTTTATTCTCTGATGAAAAGAAACGGAAGAAAAAATGGTCCCGCTTTTAGATGACACCCACCAAAATCCCTCTTCAAACAGGAGCTGTTCAGAGGCCCTTGCCACCGACAGCAGCAACAAAACCCACAAAATTATCCACCGCTTGCTGAATGATTGGCAAATGGAGGCTGAACACAGCCCGAAGGTGCGGGGAGCAGCCTCCTACACAGCTCTCCGGCACTTGGTTTGTCAAAGAAACCCCCAAAAGGATTATTTACAAACACAACCCTGCTCTTCCAACGGCACTAATTCCAAAACTTAAAAAGTTGCTTAACGTCATTTCAATCGAGTGCTAAATTTCTAATGATTTATTGCCTTCAATTTTTTTAAATTTTTTTTTGCACCTAATGGGACCACATTCCTCCACAATTAAATCATTGCCTAATTCCTTCCAGGAGAGGTTGTCCTACACACCCAACAAGCACAAACCAACGTAACAGTTCTTTACCTCAGACAAGCCTTACAAAAGTAAAAACGTCAATGTTTTTAAGAATTGTACTTCAGTCTATGTACTTATGCAACGGAAGAAAAAACAGTAGGCTTACGGAAGCCTTCTAAAGTAAATATTTTAACTGTTTTAAGTTCATCACTCTAAACAAAACCAACACGAAGATGTGGAACACAATAAAAGAATGCTTGGCTGTCTATCAAAAACATTCATAATGTGCGTTGTTGGTTGTTTTTTATTTCTTTTTCCTTAAGAGTTCAGGTTTTTCAAAGATATCTGCATGGATTAGACACTCCGCTCCCATTAACACTCAGCCACCACTGGCCAACACAGTATATCTGGGATCGTGTGTAACTTAAAGGTCATTCTTTACAAGTAATATAGTCTTGAGAATTTTGATTAAAAACAGCATAGAGGCTGTCAGATGATCAGCATTTGATGGACATAAGCAGGGACTCTAAACAGCCATCCGGAGAGGGAACAACTCTACAACAGACTCAAGGTCACGTTGCGGTACACCAGATGTGATTCAAGGTGAGACAGCAGCAGAGAAGATTCACACCTGACAGAGAAGCCCGTAGATTATTTTTTTCCTTAACATTAATAAAGACGGTAACCAAAGCAGCAGCTGACACAGGAGAAAAAAAATAATAAATCATAAAAATAATAAAGCATTCTTTGTATGTTTAGTTAGGTCCTCACTACTTTAGTTTCAGGTAGCAGAAATATTGAACACCAGCCCATTACACACCGAACGCAGTACCTACACGCATTACGTTGGTTATTTTTATAACACATTTGTCTTCTGCTGCTGCACGCAGGATCCAAGGGGGCAGCCCACTGGCTTGTTCCCCACCAGCCCTAAAAAAAACACTGGTATCAACACCAGCAGGGGCTGGAAGGGCCCGATACGCACAAACTGAGAGCGGGTTTCGAGGCCGCAGCCAAACTGGAACACGCAATCCGTCTGGCTGCATGACAAGAGCGGGATAAGTTGGTGCCTCACCAGTTCGCATTGCCCCCACCCACCTTCTTCTCTGCAACAGCATCGTGTGCCGAGTCGGTGCATTTCCCAAGGCGAGGAAAACGAGCTTCAGCCCTCTTCCCCGTGCGGCAGGCTTGTGCCACGGTGAGGAACGGTGGGGACCTCACTGTTAAAACACTACACGTGTTGTTTCGGTGCCGTGCTGAGGCCCTGCCGACAAAACGAAATCAGAGCAAGGAAATGGAGCAGCCTACAGCAGTCAACGGCCCAGCGAGCTGCGGTGTCATGGGACTGACAGAGCATCCCTCGCATCGTGGGGCTCTCGGCCCATTTCGTTTCAAAGGCTTAACTCGGCTCCCAGTCACAAGGGCAAAAGGAAAACCAGAAAACGCAAATGCAGAAGTCGCTGCTAATCCTCTCCCAACCGCACGGAAGCGGCACGCGAGCTGTCAGCATCGTCCACACATAACACACGGCCCTGTCCTGCACCAAAGCCTACCGCGCTGCACCCAAGGTGCCCGGGGTTGCGTGGGTGCCCAGTGGGGCTCAAAAGCAACAATGAGACCCCTCAATTTAATGGCAAGTAGTGAGCAATGACAGTTCTTGAAGGAGCAGGTGTGTATTGTTTATTTGTGTCGTTTCACCTAGAAAAATGGAGCACGACCACCCGGAGCACAATCGTTTCACCCCCAAAGAGCTCAGCACCGTCAGCGGGCAGAGCTGCCTGCCTGCCAGCTTCAGACCGCTGAGCGAGGAGGTATCAGCAAACTGATCCGGCTGAGAGCTCTCTCCTTTCCCCTCCCACGATTAACTTCAGCCAGCTCAGATCCTCTTTGGGCAGGAGCCTACAGCTCCATCAGCTTAACGGCAGCACAGAAATGCCGTGCAAGGTGGCAGCACGTCGTGCCGGTGGGCAGCAAGCGAGGGATGCGCCCTGCAGAGCTCCACAAAGCAGGGATCAGGGATAACCCTGCTCTCCCCCGACACTTTTCATCCAGCACTCGGATGCCCGTACTGCTCCCTGCCCTTCTTTTATTGCAACCTGCAAGCCACAGGGCAAGGAGGACCGATGTGAGCCAGCTACAGCCACAGGCAGGATTTTGGACCAAGTGACCTGCTCGGGTCGCTTCCAACCCCGATTATCCCGATGTCCTGTGAACGCAGGAATGCAAGGGGGTGCAGGGAAAATGATGAGGCAGCTCATCGGCACCCCACTCGCTGCAAAGCAGCTTTTGTTCCATCGGAAGGAAAGTGGTTGTACTGTAGAGGAAAAAAAGCTAGAAGCAACAATACACAATTGCGCAGCATTAAAGTTTGTGGTTTAAAAAAAAATAACAACAAAAAGCATTTGTGGCAAAGACGGACAGGTCTCACCTTGCCTATAAAACTTTTCCGTGGGTATCTGCTTGCTGCACAGTTCCTCCCCACAGAAGAAAATCGCTACTCACAGAGCCCCAACTCTTGCTAATATTCTAGAACAGATACACGAATCACTTCAGTTCCAAAAATCACCCCGCAATGTGCCTCCCTTTTTGAATTTTGACATTTTCTGAGGACACATGGCTTGTGTTTGCTTAAGATACAGAGGTAAAGCATTTTGTGCAGTCACACCAGTGAGAAGTGCATCACTGTGGTGCTCAACCTGCCGACCAGGACAGCAAGATAATACCAAGTCCTACCCAGAACACAAAGACAATTGCAATTCCTTTTTTTGCCCCTTCATCCTTGACAAGCATTTCACCTGTGTAGCTTACATAGGCTAAATCCCAGGCACCTGTGCGTCCACACCTATCGGAAGCATACAGAAAAATTTGGCCTGTGTAAAAATAAACACAGAAAACTGACCATAAAATTGACCTCGACCAGGAGACAGTCGTGACGCTCTACGCACATCCCATCAGCAGCACTTGACTCTCACGGCTCCCTGCGAGCGATAATCCCAGCCGCCCAACCTGAAAACACGGCGCAGCATTTTAACCACCACCACGTAGGAGGAAGTCCCAACAATTAACAAGCTGCGCCTCGGAGCAAGGAGCTCTCCAGACACAACCGAAAATCTCTTATTATCCTGCTCTTGTCTAAAGGAATGCTAGAGAAAGTCTCGAATTTGCAAACTTGAGCCGCCAGCCTTTAAATATTTATGCTCATGTTTACTTTTAGAAAAGAGAGAAATCCCATTCACTTAAGAGGAAGTTAAGCAAATGTAGGCACACAGGACTGAAGCCTGAGAAAATAAGGCACTCTTTTTAACCTCAGAAAAAAAAAAAAAAGAAAAAAAAAATCTCTTCTTCTGAAGCCGGAACCTGCACCCATCCCGTCCTGGGGAGCTGGCCTGCAGAACGCAGCCAAACGTCTCATAAACGACCCGACGAGCGTGTTTTGAGCCTCACGGTCACACAGCAGCAAAACAATTCATCTAAGGAACGGTCGGGTTTCTTCCTGCAGACAGCAGCTCTTCTGAAGCACTTGGTTTGTGTTACTACTTCTCAAGTATTTCACATGCCAGCGGAACCGCGATTCCATTTTATTTAGGAAAGAACTGGAAGTGGGAATTTCTACAAATCAAGTTAAACCAGCTAGGACGCTTCAGCGGAAATAGCTCAACAGCATCGTTCCCCCCCCAATAAATGTACTTTTAAAGGAATTGTACTCAACAGCTCCACGGTTTGAATGAGAACCAGAATTTGGCAGAAAATGGCCTTCTAATCAGAGACACGCTGCTTGTTGTGCCCACTAAGAAAAAACAACTCCAAACCTGACAAATGCCTTGAGAAACACTCACATCACTTCTGCTCACAGTTTTGCTAAACGCTGGCAGCTCGAGACCACGAAAACTTCGGGATTATGGAGCAAGCTTGGTCCCTGACCCCATTCTTCGTTGCTGGCTTTGCGTGTGGAGCCGCGGAACCAGCGCGGAGAGCAGCATCGTCCCTGTGCTCCCAGTACTCCCCCTGTTGACTCGCGGCCGACGCGAAGGAGCGATGGATCCATCCCCACTGGGATCCCGAGGTGCCGGAGCTGGAAACCATCCTTAGGGAAATCAAGTGGCGGACAGGCAATTAGGATTTCTGGTACAGCCCTGCCTCGAAATGGGCTAAATTATGGCTGTACAGGTAACCTCAGGTTTCGTGTTTCTCGGGCGCCTGACCTCGCATGCTTAACATTCTCAGAGGTTTTCTTGCAAACCTGATGAACGCTCACTAAAACGGACATGAGAAGAAATAATTCAGGCGCACAGCATTTAGATGTTTGGCCCAATATGAAAAATGGAATCAAAGGTTCCCAAAGATTTGAGCAGAGTACTACTAGGTGGCACATAGAAGCACCCGTGTTTTTAAAAGATACTGCAACAGCAGACGTCATGTCAGCCACTTGATACCTTTAAATCTTACAATGCAGATCCCCAAAAAAGAAAAAAGAAAAAAGGCAAAACTGAACTTTACAAATCATAACTGGAGCTGTGGGCGCATAGAAGAAATAACTCTGAGGCACGCACACACTGCAAAGCTGAATCTACATTTTCATATTCTTTAAGAAATAAGAGAATCAAGCGACCCAAATGAGGCAGCAGCTTGGTTCCCTTCAGATTCATCAAAGTTGCCACTGAATGGGATTTTAATCTGTAACGTCATCCCCGTTCGTACACTGCTAGTATCGAGTCGCACCATCATTGATAGACCGGGAAACAAGAGCTTATCACTCGCCTGTCACGCTGCTCAATTATCTCCCCTGCTCCAAGCAGCCCGGACCAAGAGCTTTCAAAACAGCCTTGAGGATGGAAAAACGGGGCCAGAAGGGAGAGCTGCCATGAGCAGAGCAAGGAGGTCAGCCCGCAGGTCCTCTAGGGCAGGAAGCACAGGGAAACACCCCAGAGCACGGCGCGGGCATCCCGGCGCAGAACAGCCCTCGATAAGGGAGAAGAGCGCAATTTCTCACTTAATTTAAATTTAAACAACTGGATAAGCCGCCACAATTGACATTTACCCAAAAACGTCAGGGCAAGCGTGATTATCACGCGGCCCCGGAGCAAGTGACCGAGGAGGAGATGCCGCCTGGCGATAACGCCTGCCTCTTTGACCCCAAAGGCAGCCCGGCACGGCGGTGCTCCGGCCTCGTCCCTCGCTCCCGTCATCCCCGCCGCCGCCACGCACGGGAAGGCGACACTCACGCGTCGCCTCCAAGCGCTCCTCGGGGAGGAGAACCCGCAAAGTCAGCCCGAAAGCCATTTCCCCAGCCAATAACCTATTTACGGCGACGGAACGGTTCGTTCAAGCGCGGGCGGCCGCGTTATGGGTTTGGCGCCACGCCGCGCTGGGGCTCTCTCCCCGCAACGGAGCTCTCCTCGCCGCCACGCCGAGTTCTCCTGAAATCGCTCCCTCCTTGGCGCACCGGGCGGCGTGGGCTGCAGCAGGGGCTGGGCGAGCCGCGACCCCCGCTCCGAGCAATGCCCGGCCCGGCTCCGGGGCACGGAGCGCCACAGAAGGAGGCTGCGAGGATCTGCGAGGCGAAGCCCGCAACAAAAGGCAACCAGCCGCCCGCGTGCCCGGCTCGGGGCACGTCCCCGCCTCGTCGCGAGGGGTATTCCTGACGGGAGCGAAAAAGGGGACGATTCTCACAGATTTAGGAAAATTCCAGAAAGCAACAGTGCCCGCACCTCCCCGGGAAGGGTCTGGGGGGCCGCGGAGGGAGGCGCAGGGGAGCGGGGGCACGGGGATGGCGGGGGGACGGGGGGGGACGGGGGGTGCTGAGGGGACCGGGGGGGTCCCGGGGGAGGCAGAGGGGACCGGGGAGGGGATCAAGGGGGGGGGCCGGGGGTGACTGGGGGGGGACCGGGGGATGCCGAGGGAGGACCGGGGGGTGCCGAGGGGGAACCGGGGGGTGACGAGGGGTGCCGGGGGGATACCGGAGGACACCGGGGGGGTACCGGAGGACACCGGGGTGCCGCGCCGAGGACCGATTCGCCGCGGGGCGCTCCCCCGGACACGCCGCCCGGCCCCACGGCCGCTCCCCCGGCGCTGTCAGCCCCCCCCCAGCGCCTTCCCGCTCCCTCCCCGCCGGTACCTCCGCGGGCGGAACAAAGGCGCGGGGTGCGGGGGGACCCCCCCCGGCCCCCCCACGGCCCCCCTCAGCCCCCGCCGCTCACCTGGGGGGTGCCGGGCGCGGCGCATCCCGGCCGCCGCCGCTGAGGGGCCTCGCGCCGCGGGCGGGGGGGGCGGCGGGGAGGGAGGGAGGGAGGGAGGGAGGGGCGGGGGGGGCGGCTCGCGCGCTGCCCGCCCGCCTGCCCGCGCGCCGCCGGGTGGGGACGGGAGGGGAGGGGGGAGGCGCTGGGGAGGGACACGCCCACCCCGCGCGAGCCACGCCCACCCCCCACTAGCCACGCCCACTACCGGGCAGCCCCGCCCCGCTCGCCCCGGCCCCGCCCGCTTTACGACGCGCCGCCCGCTCGCTTTACGGCAGCGCCCGGCAACCGGCCGGCGCCGAGGCGGCAGGTGAGGGAGCGGCCCCGCGGTTTTGGGGCGAAAAGCGGGGAAAAAGGGGCTGGGGGGGGGGCGGGGGATGGGGACGGGCAGCGGGGTGCCCGCGTTGCTCTGGGGGGGGGGAGGCTGAGTGGGGAGCGGGAGGGGCGGCCCCGCAGGTCCCAGCCCCCCCGGGCCCTCCTCAGCCCTCAGGAACCGGCCGCAGGCAGCGTGAGGCGGTGCCCGGAACGCCCCAAAACAACAGCCCTGCGCCTTCTGTTGCCAGCTGCTTCAAAACCCAGGCTCTGCCTCGCATCAGGAGCCCCAGCCGGTCACGGAGCAAGCTGGGGCCGGCAGCCGCGGCCCCCTCGTCCCGCCGCGGCGACCCGGAGATGCGAGGACGGCGGCCGCCTGCGGGACCCGTGTAAGAGCGCGGCCTTGTCGGGTCGGTAACCCTGCGGGGGACCCAGCGCGCGGGTGGGCTTGCTCCTGGGGCTGGGTTGTGGCTGAAGTGATTCTTTATCCCTCTCCCCACTGCTCCTGTCAAAATCAGGTAAGCCAACACAGCTCTGAGGAGCAGGGGATGATGGCTTTCACAAATCCCAGCTGCTGACACGCAAATAAAGCGAAGGAGCCAGACTCCTGCTTGTAACCCAGAACAAACGTTCCAGGCCTGCATCAGAGTTTATTCCTATTTTCATGAAAATCTTTGAACAGAGCATGCCAAAGCCTTCAAGGAGGCAAATCCTGGCTGGGTTCGAGCCGAGACACTTGGAGCCCAAAGCCCCTTAATGCTGGATGCAATGGGATCCACATCCTGGCTCCTCTGTGAGTTTGCCTTTACCATCAGCGGGAGCTCTCCAACAGCGGATGCCTTCCGCGACGCGGTGCTTTTGGTCCTTGCCGCTGGCCTCGAGCAGCTCTGAAGGGCGCGTGGGGCTGCGGAGGGTTTTTCTGTGAGGTACCCAACGCAACTCACAAGCAGCTTCACAAATGCCAGATGGCGGTGAAATTACAAGTAGTAGCTCGTGGTGGTAAGGCACTTGCTATAACCATTCTCCCTTCCTGACTGTAGGAGGAGGCCAAATGTCTCTTTTTTTTTTATCCTTGACAAAAAAATAAATAAGGCTGTGTTGCTGCAGAGTGGAAAATTAACAGAACACAGGATGCCCGCATCTGTCCATTGCCTGTAATCTCATTTCGACTTGCCTGGAAAGCTACTGGGTGTATTTTGTACATCTCTGGGAGATAATGATGCAGAAAAAAAAAATGTGGTAAAGGAGAACTTGGGGCTCCATATGGGTATGTGTAAAATTATGTGAGCAGTGACCCTCTGACCCCCTTAAACTGGTCACTTTAGGTTTGCGTGACGTACAGTGCGAGAAACAGGGTTATAATTAGGCACGGTACTGTGTTTCTGGGACTTGGTTTGGATTTTTTGTGTTGTTTTTATACCACAGGCTGTTGCAAAGGATTTGCTCCATAAACTTGGAAATGGTTTGAGTTCATTAACATAGGAAGCGTGTCCAAATACCATTGTGCTTGACTCAGTGTAAGTAACAATGAGTGCTCCCCTTCCTTTTCAGTGACTCCTGCAGCTTGGCATGTGCTGGATCTATCGGTGATACACAAATAGTTATTAGCTCGTCAAGACGTTCTACCTCGGCCCTTCCTTCCGACGTATGACACATGCAGCATGTTTCAGCCGTTCTGTTACTTGCAAGTCACGTGTGCTGCGGCCCTGCCAAGAGTTATTAGATATAAATCTCTCTCAGTTTATGCATACCTGGACAGGAAAGGCTTTTTCATGATTCACGTTGCAGTGAGAAGCACAAATCATCTTCCTGAGGTGTAAACAACAACACGTGATTTCTTTCCCCTATCATAACGGATAATTAGTGTCTTCTTTACAGTGAATCATACCGAAGCAATCTTATCATTATTAGTTTGCACACAGCGCTTCAAGAAACCCCAAGATGTTTTCGTGCCGCGTTTCACACAGACGAGGAAAGGGTGAGGCAACAGCACTGCTGCCGTCCTGAGCCGCTTTACTCCCAGACGGCCAAAGAGAAGCCTGGGGGCCGATGGTGCATTGCAGCAGCGGAGCAGCCCAGGCAGAGGACGGGGGAGTGGAAGGAAAATAGGGCTGCTGCAGTGGGGTGAAAGCAACTGTTTCTGTTCATAAGATCCAATGGCTAAACCCCCGTCTGGTCGCAGATGGTTCACCATCGCCTGCTGAGCAGCACCTCCTAGCGTGCTGCCCAACCTTCTCCTGAAAACACTTTAATCCTCCCAGCCAGGAAGGCAGCAGCTTCTGAGAAGGAGCTGTATGTAAGATAGAGGTGGCCCTGTCGCTGGGCTGAGCGGTAGGAAACAGGAAAGAACAGAATTAGTGGGTGCACAAATAAAACAAAGCAGAAAAGAGGCAGACGGCTTGCCTGGCAAACCCAGGCGAGTCCCCTGGAGATGTCCTCAAACATGTGGGTGGGGAGACCGAGGTGCTAGCGTCTGCTCGCATTTCCAGATGGCTCCTAAGGATAAGCGGCCACTGTTTGTGGTAAGCAGGCACAGATTAAGAGGGCAGAGTGTAGCCTGGACAAACAAGGAGGAAAAGCTCGAACAGAGCGGGTCAGGGCGAGGCCCCGCTTCTGTCTGGAGGGATGTGAGCGCTCAGCACGTCCAGACTGATGGGGGAGGGTGGTGAGCAGCCAGGTGGCCGCATTCGCCTGCGACGGCCAACAGCGAAGACGAGCAAAAGGGCTTCAAAAACAAGATGGAGTGACTCAACCTGTGTCCGTGCTCAATTTCAAAACAGCTTGGAGCTGGGAGAGCTTGAGGCATCTGATCCATGTGGCCGGTTGCTGTGCCCTTCACCAGGTTTCCCTGCTACCAGAGATGGGAGGGTCTGACGCAGTACTGACACTCTTCCCTTCTCAAGACACCTTCATAGCCATGATAATACACCTGGTGCAAGAGAACTTCCTGAACCAAAATTCAGGAAGCTTACAATAATCGGTATAAGATGTCTTTTATGAGCAAAATTTTGGTGAGTTAAAACCCAAGCTGAAAGACAGAGATACTTGGCGGACTTCAGAGCTTCGCTAGTACAAGAACTACTGATATCTCTAGCAGGTATCTAGAGAATTGTCCTAAAAATTCCCACAGTAGGGAACTGGTTTGTTTGTGATCCTGTTGTGCTTGGCTTCTCCTTACTCACCGCTGCCGTGCCTCCTGTGCTGGCGGACCAGCAGGTTTTCCTGGAACAGCTCACGCGTCTGGCACAGAGCTGCGGCACTGTCTGCTGGGCAAAGGGGGACGTATGCCATCAGTCAGACTTGAAAAGACTTTTTCTAATGAATACCAGTGGTGCAAAGCATTACAGTGGTGGTCACTACGCAGGTAAAACACTGCAATAGTGACTGATTTCTCCTAGGTGAAGATTTATGTGGTTCTTTTTTCTGTGCAAAGCACGGAGCTGAAGGAATGCCGGCAGTTTCTGAGCAGGAACTGCTTTGAAATCACCCACAGCACAAATGAAGATTGTAACCATGAGACTTTTATCTCATCAGAGACACACACTGCTCCTAGAGCAGCACGAGGGGCCAGCTCAGCCTGTCACACGCTGCAGATGAGGAGCCCGTCCTCAGCCTTGCCTTCTGGCAGGTGGTGCCAGTGCTGCTCCTTCAGCCTGGGAGACTTGGTCTTCTGCTAGCTGAGAAGGAACACGAGACAGCTGTGGCTCTGTGTCTTGTCAAAGGCATGGTCTAATTGCCTAATTTCTCTTCTACCCTTTCTGTGTTGCAGCTTCTGAAGTTGCCTGGAGCGCAGCGGCCCCTACCCACGCAGGATGGACCCTGTTGTTCTCAGCTACATGGACAGCTTGCTGCGGCAGTCAGACCTTGCCTTGCTGGAGCCCCCGAACTGGCTTAACGATCACATCATTGGCTTTGCCTTCGAGTACTTTGCCAGCGACCAGTTCCAAGAATTTAGCGATCAGGTTTGCTTTATCAGCCCCGAAGTGGCTCAGTTCATCAAATGTGCCCTTAGCCAGGAAGAAATAGCCATATTCCTTCAACCGCTAGACCTTCTCCACAAGAAGCTGGTGTTCTTGCCCATCAACGACAACTCCAACCAGGCTGCTGGGGGCACGCACTGGAGCCTGCTGGTTTACTTCAGGGACAAAAAGTGCTTCGCCCACTATGATTCCCACAGTAAGTGCAACTCTGTCCACGCCAAGCAGGTGGCGGGAAAGCTGGAGGCCTTTTTGGGCAAAAAAGGGGGCAAAGTGACCTTCGTGGAGGAGAAGGCGCCGGCCCAGCAGAACAGCTATGACTGTGGGATGTATGTGATATGTAACACAGAGGCTCTGTGCCAGGGATACTTCAGGGGCCACCAAGAGCCTTTGCTGCAGCTCCTCACCCCCTCCTACATCACGCAGAAGAGAGCAGACTGGAAAACCCTCATCACCAAGCTCGCCCAGAAGTGATGCTCGTCCCCACCACCGCCTCTCCTGTCCGCAGTCACCACCCCCAGTGCCTGAGGGAGGTGCCCACGCGCAGGATTTTCCCCCAAAGAAGAATGTAACCCCTCCAGCACTGCCACAACCCGCAGTGCCCTCCTCCCAAAGCCTTAGTCTCCTCTGGAAATCGCTGGCCTTTGAACTTCCCACCAGTAAAGCCCCTTTGCTTTCAAAGGAATCTTCCTATCAGTGCTGATTTATTTATTTATTTATTTATTTATTTTACACTAATTGCTGTGGCAAAATGAGGTGCTAAAGATAGTTCTCCACCTCTGCCCAGCAGGCAACACGCCCTCATTAGGTGGCTTTAATTAGCTGTGGGCATTGCTCTTCTGGCCAGGTTTAGCAATCCCCTTTAAAACCAAGTCCAAAACACTTTGTTATGGGCTTTCCTAATTTGTGCCTACAGCTCAGTGTGTTTGAGAAGCCTAGGATTTAGCAGCAAGGCTGCAGAATGCATGACGCTGAGATGATTGTGTCAAGTAGTGAGACTCAAAAAAGAATGCTGTGATTAATTAAAGATTGGGGCAGGAAAAAAAAAAAAGCTGTGTTCTTCAGATAGGTGCTCCTAAGCTGCGTGAAGGTTGCCTTTTTTTTTTTCCCCTCACCCTTTTTTCCCCCGGCCCCACCCCTGCCTGCTCTGATTACAAATTAAAGCCTGCCTCTGAGCTGCTGGAAGATTAATAGGAAGCTGAGAAAACAAATCCTAGGAAAGGAAACTTAATTGAGATGGAAAGTGACACTCAGGCTTTGAAGTTTCTTTTCTCATTACAATTTTAGGTCATCTCTGTTTGGTGGGGAGGGTTCTGCAGTGCTCCCCCAACTCTTGTTATCATTTGCTGTGCTTTCTCTAGCACAAAACCAGTTCTTGCATTGCTCCAGATAAAAAAAAAAAACATACCAGGGAGAACAAAGGGGCAGAATTTGAGGTATAAAAGCCAAAGATAAGCGCGGTCTCCTTGAAGCTCAAGATTCAGTCCTTAATATACTTCTCTCACGATCGGCCTACACGAAACACACCTTTTCCTCCAGTGCTGGACTCCAAAGGGGATCTAAGAGCAGATCCTGTTAGTAAGAGACAGGACTGGCAGCGAGAAAGCAAACAAGATGGCGTTGCAGGATAAGGAATAACCTACAACCTCCTGAGAAATGAGGAGCCAGTTGTTCGGGTGGTGTCTGGCAGAGCAACCACACCTCTGGTGCCAACTGGATCAGGGAAATCCAGGGTAAAAATAACCCGCAGAAGAGGTGAGGGTTTGTTTTCAACCTGCAACTCCTCACCTGGCTCATCCACAGCCCAGCCCCCGAAGTGCTGGTACCAGCACAGAGTATGGCCAACTGTAGGATGGGGCGGAAACATCAATTTCCCTTGTTTTTAAGAAAAAGGTAAGTAGATGCAGCCCCACAGGCTCCTCCAGAACCCAAGCAAACCATCGCAGACAGCGGTGGGGTGAAACGAGGCTCCGAGCCGTTACTGACAGCAAGCAGCCAGCAGCACGGGGCTCTCCTCCCAGCACCAGCCCTCCCTGGAAAATCACCTCCACCCCTCAGACAGATCCAAAAACACAAAAGTTGCCCAAAAGGGCATCGAGTTGCTTGCCAAGGGGATTTCTTTTTGAGCATCGGGCCCGCGTGGCTGAGACGGAGCTACACCACTGCCGCCAAGGCTGAGAGTGCCATTACCCAGGTGTAACACCTCCACGCCCCACCGCCTGCCCCGCAGCACTGAGTGCAGACAATCACTGCTCAGAGACTGCAGATGAGCTGCTCATCGAATGCAAATGAATACTTCTGTCTGTGCTGTGACAACATTAACTCCCTCATCTTCCTCCCTGCCCAAGCAAGAGGAGGGAGTGAAGGAAGAAGACACCTCCTGGGTCCCCCTTCTTCCTGGGGGAACCATGAATAAAATTTAATTTAAGCCCTACACTTGTCGTCCTTTCTTTTGAGAGTACTTACAGCCAGCACCTAGCAGAGCGGTGGCTCCGGCTGTCCCGCAGCACCGTGGCATCGCGTCTGTGGTGGCTGTGACTCAGTGGTAGAGTCCTCCTCTGTGCAGGCACTGCTCCTGGGGCTGGTAAAACAGTAGAGATTTGTGGAGCCGGTGAGTGCAGAAACTCCACCAGCACCTCGTGGAGCCTGTGTGGTCTGATTCAACCGCTCACGATGGACATCTGCCCGCCCGAGCCTCTGTCCCATGCCAGGAGGCTGCCGGAGACGGTTGGTGCACCCCGGGCTTTTACGTGGTGTTTCTTTACACAAAGAAAAGTAAATACGCTCAACCAGGCGTCACCGAGCTCAGGAGAACAAACAGGAGCAGACAAACACCCTCCAGAAAAGAAAGCAACCAGCTTCCGGTAGAAAGGAGCTCCCAAATCACACCAGGGTCCCAAAAAAATTAGAAAAACTCCAAACCTTCTCTGCAAGCATATACGGGAGAGCAGGGGAAACCAGGAGGGGCAAGTTCCCAGTGCTGGGACAGAGAAAATTCCTACACAGCCTCCAGAGAGTGCGTGCAGTGCTCACACACGCCTTACCTAATCACCCCGTGAGCACTTGCGTACGCCCATGGGGCAGGCGCGGGGTGGTGGCAGCGCCCCGTGGCTCTGGCCAGGCACCTCGCCGCTGCGCTCACCTTCGTGGCTGGGAAACAAAACCCAAAAAGGTGGTTTTTGAGGGAGAAGCGGGGGGAGATGGTTCAGTATCTCCTGCTTTGCGTTCGCTGTGGGATGCCCTTCCTGGAGTACAAACAGGTCAGCATGGAAACCTGCTCCAGAAGCCTCCTTTCCCACGTGAGGTTTTATCCAGTCCCTGCGGTGCTAGCCCAAATAAGCCAGGTCCTGCATTTACCCAAACCGCCCTTCGCTTCTGCCTGCCCACTGCTGTGACCGAGCCAAAACCTTTTTGCAGCATCCCTGCCTTCAGTTCAGCCACCAAACACACTCCCTGCTGGGCTAAAACCACCCAGAACTGTGCAAATACAAGAAAATAATAACAAAAAGAGCTTGGCATTGCACAAATAACCATTCAGGGAGCTGTGCCAGCCAAACGAGAACGAGCCCCTGAAGAAAGCATCGCGGTGCCCTTCCTGTGCCAGTGAAGGATGAGGAGCACCCCAGGGTGCTGAAATCTCCCCAAAAACCATGGTGGTGAGGTGCCACCTGGCCTCATCCCATTCTTGCTGTGCCCCCAAAACACGTGCTGAGGGTCAAGGGCGGCGCTGGGTACTGTAGGGCCAGGCTGGGAGGGGGATTTCTGCTGTGGTTGCTTAATGAGGAGGAGGAGGAGGAGGAGGAGGAGGAGGAGGAAGAGGCAGCTCGAGCCTGTCCCCCCGGGCCCCAGCAGCTCAGCACCCCACCAGCAGGCTGACACTGTTCCCAAGGTGCCCCTGCCACCCGCCGTAGCGGCAGTCCCGTAGTCTTTGCTGCCACCTAGTGAAAAATCCCTCCCTAGCACTTCACCCCCTGCTCCCCATGCTCTGGGTTTCCCAAAAGCTGTCCCTGGCCCTGTAATTTAGAGAAAAACCCCGGGGAACCTGTCCGGAGATCCCTGAGGACCCTTCGTGGCACTTACCTGGCGCTGGAGAAATGGCACTGAGCGCCCCACGCACATCCCAGCGTCCCCCAAACGGTGCCAGAGCACTCCGTGTACCTCCTGGCCTCTCCCACACGGTGACGTTTGGGGCTGAAGAGACGTCTGCCAGGGCTGGCCCAGCTAGGGCTGGCCCAAAGGGATGCCACCGGTCCCAAGCCGTGGCATGAGGACGATAACCAGGACCTCCTCCCAACACCAAAATGTAAGCCGTCTCCTCGCCCTCCTTGCACAGAAGGGACACGGTCAGCAATGAGCCAAAGCTCCTGGGACAGCCCAAACACGTGGGAGCACCGAGCACCCCACCCCGGGGCTTGCAGCCCTTCCCCAACCCCGGCATCGACACAAGGATGCTCGCGGCAGTGCTAGAAAATCGTGGTTTTATTTCATTTAAAATACTTTCACAGCCTTGAGCCAGGCAGCGAGCTCTTTCCCCAGGGCTCAGGGATTTGGCCCCATCAGCACTTTTAGTTCCCAAAAAACAGGAAAAACAAAAAAAAAAAAAACACAAAGAAATCGCACAGGTATCCCCTGCCTTCCCGACACGCCACACAAGGGAAGGGTTCAGACAAATCCTGCTCGTTCCGCGCAGTGACGAGGGTTAACACACGAAGGGGACATGTCGCCATCCCGGCTGTTCACCCGTGACAGCCAGGCCTTTTGGGACATCTTAACGAGGCGAGCGGGGCTAACGAGCCCTTGGTCCAGCACCATTCCCAGGCACGGTCCCTGCAGAGGACGCCTGTTGTGGAGGACCCTAAAGTGCTTTGCGTGGGGCCGCGCGCCCCGAGAGGCCCCTTTACTCCAGGACAGAAGGGGCTGGGGGGAGCCCAGGCTGCGCCCCCATCCCCGCGGTGTCTGGGCTGCAGGAGGGGCTCACAGAGAGGGACAAACAGGCCGGTGCAGCTGCACGTGCCCCAGAGCTTCACCCAGGGCAGACGCAGCTCATCCATGTTTACAGGGCTCCCGGTGAGCCTCAGGTCATCTTTCAACACAAAAACCCACATCTGGAGTAAAAACCAGTGACCATTTTAGCAGCAAGTCTTAAGGGGGGGCTCGCTTCCCTCCCCGAGCCATCATCCGGTGCTAGGGCACATCGGCGTCGCGGGGAGGAAAGGGGTTCGTAGTGGTAGGGGGAGTTGGCACCCGCGGCCGCGAGCCGGCCGGGCAGTCCTGCAGGGAGCAGGAGGCAGGAGGAGAGGTGTTTGGTCCCGTTTTACCGGCTGAGGGGAAGCCAGGCCGCGTGCAAGTCGCGGGGTCTGGCTGGAAGACGGCACCGGTCCCCCCTGGAGGGACGCCACAGCCATGCTGGCCCTGTACACAAAGTGCTACCGTCTGGTCCTCGTCCTGTGCTGGGGGTGACGGTCACCTGCAGGCAGAGAGCGGGGTGAGATGGGGTGAGCACAACCCGCCTCCCAAAAACAACCCCGTCTGTGGCGCTCGCGCTGCCCCGAGGGTCCTCACCTCCTGTGCCCGCGGGAGAGGTAGTCCCGGTTCAGGGAGCAGAGCTGCTGCTCCAGGCGGAAAATGCGGAACGCCAGGTAGGAGGAGGACACGACCAGGAGGCAGATCCTGGGAGAGGAGGAACAAGCACCAGTGCTCAAGCACACCCTGCGTGCCCCACCCTCCCCAAACCACGGCCGCCCGCGGCACGCTTACAGCACGATGAAGATCTTCAGGAGCTGGTAGTCGGAGGGTCTCAGCTCCGCCACGCAGCTCTGCTCCACCTCCAGCTCCTCCTCCGTGTTTATTGCACTTTCTGCAACGCAAGCCGAGAGTCAGTTTCCGCGCCTCCTCCCACGCCGCGTCCCCAGCCGGGCGCAGCCCTCACCTGAGGCCAGGGGCTCCTCGGAGGTGAAGCTCTCCTTGGCGCTGAGGCTGCTGACGGAGGCCCGGTGGATGCACTGGTAGTCGGCGTCCGGCAGGGACAGGGAGAGCGACGCAGGCGACACCTTCCTCCACTTGCCCTCGGGGACGATCACCTCCTGTGGGGAGGAACCGGCGGTGCCGAGGGGGCCGGATTCACACCCGAACCCTCACGCAGCTCCACTGAGCACAACCACGTCCAATGCATCATCGTGACGTCCTCCGTGATGTCCTCCACAGGGACAAAGGTCCCTTGGAAGCACCAGGAGATTGCTGCCAGCCACAAGTCACGCCTGGAAAAATGCTTTCAACCCCTGGGATGCCCCATGCAGCTCCCAGCTGCGTACCCGTGGCCTCGCCAAGGAGTGATGAACTTCCCAAGCTTGGGCTAGGGAAAGTTTTGGGACATCTCCACCACGTTTACTGGGGAGCTGCTGGCACCACAGCAGCCTCCTGAGCATGTCCAGCAGAGGACACGGCACTCCCCTCACCTTTAAACCCGCATTTAAAACACCCGAGGGCTGTTCCCCAGTGCAGTCGAGGACCTTCGCGTTGCTCTCCAAGCTGCCAGCCGAGCTCTCGCCCACCACACACCTGCCAGACCTCGCCGCGCGCCCACAGCTCCTCTCAAGCTGCGCGCCGCAGAAACGCACTCGCTTTCTAAATGTTTTGACAGAAAAATTACACAGACGCTGCACAGCTCATCCCAGGCTAAGCAGAAAACCCACTCCCAGCCAAAACTGCGTTCGGTGCCAAGAGACGCTGGGGAGGGCAGCAAACGGTTCGTCCCCTTCGCCTACCGCCTGGCTCGGAGCTCGCCTTGTCCTTGTCACCAGCCTGCCTCTCACGTCGCAGCCCCTTGCCTGCCTCCTGCTGGGCCAGGGACCAGCACGGCCCTTGCTTTTGGATGCAGCAGGGCCACCAAGACACAGCAGACACCCCACTTGTTACCTCCTGGTTCAGCGTGTGTGGGTACAACACCAAAGGTTTGGACCAGCAGCCCCATCGCAGCCCAGCCCCGCGATGGCTCGGTGCTCACAGCAGTGTCACCGTGCTCCCAAAGCCACGCGGGACCAGCACAACGCTGCCACAGCCGCCGGGCACTTCCAGCCAGCAGCTCCCTGAGGACCAGCCAGAACAGAAAATAAAACACTTTCTTTTTTCGGGGTAATCCAATCACATTCACAAAGTATTATCGGTGTTCGCAGCTGGGAGCTGCATCAGTTTCAGAGGTCGCAGTGAGAGCTGAGAAGCGTTTTGCACTCCAGTCGGAATTTTATGGCTATAAACAAACCCCAGGGAGTGGCTGGCTGTGCCGGTGGCTGGCGTTCTGCTGCAGACTTCCCACATCCTTCTCTTGACTCTTTTGTTTTTTTTAAAGCTGTTTCTGCCCCATCACGACAGATTGCTCCTGCAGTGCCCTGGGCTCTGCCAGAGCCGTGGGTGAGCCCCAAGCCTTACCAGGGACACGGCATCAGGCTCCTCCGTGAACTCCTTCAAGCTCAAGCTCTTCTTACTCGAAACCTGGAGGGAGAACAAGACGGGCGTTACGACCCACCTTCCTCCTCTTACCGCCTGCCACCCCTCTCCCTGCTCCAGCTGGAGTTACAAAATTAGATTTTGAGCTTTTCGACTGGTTCAGTGGTTCCAGCGAGTCTATGAAGATGAGCTGCTTTAAAGCTTACAAGCATCTGATGGAGTTGCTTCACATTTCAAAAAAACAGAACAAAACAAAACAAAAACACAACACCCAAAACCCAAAAAACAGTGAAATGCAAAGGGTCCCAGCCAGGCAGAGGGGATGAACCAGCAAATAGGGGGAAAAAGGAATGTTAGAAGAGAGCTGGGTTTCTGACCGAGGTTTCTCACAACTTTTCATCCACCAGGTGAAAAGCTACCCTGAGAAATCTCATATGTGGGAAATCGCACTGAGCTTCTGGCAGCACACAACCTGTAAAATGTTTCTTAATGGCAAACCAGTATTTCCACTGGATAAATATCCACGCAGGAGTTTCGGGGGCAGAGCTGCTGTGTCCCACTGGGTCAGGGATGGGGCTGAGTCACCCAAATCGCTGTCCCCGCACACCCAGGGGACACCCATCCGGGCAGGAATGGCTCCAGCACCACTTCCCACGCACTTCAAAGGCAGGGAGAAGGAGATTCGTGGTAATCCTCACCTCCAGCCCGAGGACTGATGGATTTCTTCCCCACCGCAGGCTTTTTAATTCAGATTTTTTTTTTAATTTTATTTTACTTTATGGCATTTCCCACCCCCCACAAACTTTAGAAGATCTGGGGAAAAGTCAGCGATGCGCATACTGGCAGAACAAGTACTGCTAGCAGATTATAAATATTGCATCTACACACCCTGGGAAAGCGAGAGGAGAAACGCTGCGGGCTCTGCCCCACTCAACCGTGACCCAGAACAGGTCCCTGGTGGCTCACGGGGACAGGACACCTCCGTGACACCCACGCGACAGGGACAGGCTCTGTCCTGCTGGGATGCTGAGCGCGGGTCTGGCCCCGCGATGCTCACCAGCACGTCCCAAAGCAGGACACAGCCACCATGACACTGAGACGCAGGACAGGGACAGCGGGACGCGGAGCCGCGGCGTGGCATGGGGTACCTGCAGGTGCGTGCAGACTCTCCGCAGGACGTCGTACACGCTGTCACGGGAGATCAGCGACACAAAGATGTACTGAAAAACAGAGAGAAGATACTGGGAGACGTCTCCCACCACCCCGAGTCTGATCCTTCCTCCAAAAGCGGTCTGACGTGGCCGAACAATTTCTGCTGCCAGGGGTTTGCTGGAGCACCAGTGCTCCAAAGACAGGGATAGGCAGAGACATCCCGCCCTTCAATCTTCCCCCTTCAGGAGCTGCGTCCCCCTGCCCTCCCCCAGGTATTTATCTCCCTGCTGAGTTTTTCAGCTGCTATTTTTGCTGCCTGCTAAAACACGGAGCAGATTTTTCAGGGCCAGTTTTGCTCAGCTGCTGTCCCCACAGGCTCTGAGCAGGACGTGGTGGAGAACGGGGTCAGGAGAGACCAAAAGCATCCCCCAGACCGTGGCTCGGTCCGACACGCAGAGCCCACAAGATGCACGGCGCAGCCAGGACGGCTGCAAAGGGCAGATGGATTTAAATGCCCAAATCCTGCGCTGTGTTACCCCCTGCTAAAATGCCATCCGCGTAACGTTGCCACGAGCAGCAGCCTTGGCAGGCAAGGACTCGGAGCACTGAGCAGGACTACGTCAGCACATTTCAGCAGAAAACAAGCAGCGCATTTTAAAAGCTCAACCACAGCTCAGACTCAGCCCATTAACCAAGTTCTCCGCCAGCTTAGGTTGTATTGTGGCCCAAACCCTATCCCCTCCTCGGGTTTAAGAAGTTTAAAGGTTTTACTCAAGCCTGGCAAGGATCTGCCAGGCTCGGCCGGGTTTTGCTTGGGGTTTGCTTCAGCCAGAAACAAAGTGAAATTCAGGAACAAAAGCAGAGCTGCAGTGTTTGCCCTGGCCAGCTGCCAGCACAAAGAGCTGCGCTCACTCCCTAAACAGCCCGCGGCTTCAGCCAGCGATGCGAGACCTTCGTCCCCCCATAAATGCCGCAGGGATCCCCGGGGAGGGCCGCGTTACCTTCCTGCTGGCGGTGGTGGTGATGGCCAGGCCGTTGGGCAGCAGCCGCGCCGTCTTGTGCTTTTTGATGAGCTGGACGGAGACCACCGGGATGACCACCTGGAGGGGAAAACACAGGGCGAGGGGATTTAGCGTTTCCCCGAGATGGGTTTGTCTTCACTAAAGGTCATGGCAACCCCCCAACGTTAAGCTCAGCGTGGAGTCGATCTCTGCTTGATGAAAACAGCGAGGACGCGGGGAAACCATCACCCAACACAAACACAGCAAGTCCTTAAGGCTCATTGCAAGAGTTCCTGTAAGCAGGGTTAAAAACAAGGCAGGCTGCAATCTGTGGCAGAATAACTTCATCGAAACGTGCTTAGCTTTGGAAGTGCAGCACCTCACTTCCATCAGATATATTTGTTTAAAGCTGCCAATATAAATAATTCAGTTCTTCAGCCCAGCTTTAAAGGAAGTCATTTCTCCCAAAGATCCCCATCAGCCACAACGTTAACTGGGAAACGTCAGAATGTAAATCAAGCAGAAAAGTGAAAAGAGATTCAAATCTCCCCCCGAATCCTCTGGAAACCTTTGATCTTCCTTCAGACACCGTTGCGGCTTTTATGAGGTTTTGCATTGGGGAATTTTACACCAAACCAATATTTGTTTTCCCGAGGCGGATCCTGCAGGTTATCGGAAGAGGCAGAGCCAC
This sequence comes from Anser anser, assembly GCF_964211835.1. Classification (NCBI taxonomy): domain Eukaryota; kingdom Metazoa; phylum Chordata; class Aves; order Anseriformes; family Anatidae; genus Anser; species Anser anser. Next base: position 12,047,090 of record NC_139730.1, read on the forward strand.
ACTCGATGCAAGCAGCTCTCCCCGTTGCATCGGAGGCTTCTGAAGGCAATTCCAGTGGCACTTGGGTGTGGGAAGGGATAAGCAGGCTGCCACAAGAGCTGTTTGGGACGGGGCGAGGGACACGCAGGGCACCCTGCACCCATGCACAGCATTACCTTGATGTCCTTCCCGAAAAGGTTCGCATAGAAGCAGAGCCAGTTGGGGGAGATGTAAAGCCGTCCCTGGATGAGGATGTCCCTCTGGAGCGCACAGGAGCAAACTGCAAGGCAGAGCAGGGTCAGGCCGGGTGCCAGACCCCGTCGGCCCCTCGCTGCCCTCCCCTCGCCGCGCTGCCCACCTTTCAGCACGCTCTCCTCCGTCGGGATGTCCTTGAACAGCTTGTGGTACTGCGAGTTGTACTTGCTGGCGGCCTGGAAAGAGAGCAGAGCAAAATTACCCGATGATGAGGAAACCCAAAACCACCCTGCTGCAAATGTACCCATGCTGGGGACATCGGGACCCGGCACCACGGGGACAAGGGGCTCAGGAGGATCTGCAACAGCAAACACCGCCCTCCCAAAAACATTTCCACCAAGCGTTTATCTAAGGAGACGCCCAAGTTTCTGCTAGGATAGTTTTCTGCTGGGCTCATCTGCAGCCCATTTATTTTGCCCAGCGGATTCTCTCTCCTTCCGCCAGCTCTCCCCCGATGCTGGGCACGGCGACGACACTTGCTTTGCGCCCATCGCGCCGCGCCATCCCGCTATTTATAGTCCCGGTGCCTCCTCGATGTGCGGCTCGGCAGCGGTTTGCGCCTTGACACGGCGGTTAAATAACGCTGAACGCCAGGTAAATGCACAGCGGAAGTTCAGCTCTTCACGTTACATCCGCTCAATTGCTCCTCCAAGGCTGTGCGGGCAGATTTTCACCCCTGTCCCTCCGCCGGCACAGCTGAAATCCAGGGCAAATGCACGAGGGGAAAAGATGCTTTCCCAGGACACGGAGAAATCCAGCACAGCCCTCCTGCGACAAGGTCACCCCCGCCCCGCACACCTTGTCACTGGATGAGCTGGGTTTTAAGAGGATCAAGGCTCAGCATCACCTGGGGGCGGCTTAGGCACCCTCCAGAGAGCCGCCAGGCTGGTGGTGAACATCGGTGGGAGCTTCTCAGGGCTTTTAGGGGGGACAAAGGGGACCAAGCCACCCCTGGATGTCTCTTCAGCCCACAAAGCACCTCCAGTCCCAGCACAAACCCGTTGCCATCTCAGGAGAAGCACCCAGCTGCCTGGCGGCCTGCCCGGCACTCAGAATCCTCCCAGATGCCTCTGAATAATCGGCAAAATATTTTGCTAAATATATCCGCTCCGGCGCAGCGGGATGAGGAACGTCCTCGCCGGGCGCGGGCAGCAACGCGCCTGCTCCCTGCCAAGCGCAGGAGGCGAGGCAGAAGTGGGACAGGCCGCCTGTTCTCCTGAGAAACCCCCGAGCGAGGCCGAAGGAGGGGTCAATTCCCAGCAAGGCTGGGCTCATTTCCGAAGAAAACACACCCGGGCCCTCAAAAAATGAAAAATAAACGACGGGATTAGGAGCAAGCAGGGGCGGCTCGTTGTGTGGGGGAAGAGGAATTTCTCCATGCCAGCCCCTTCCCGACGCAGCGATACCCCGCCACGCGGGGCAGCCTGGGTGCCAGCCCCAGGCTCCTGCTACGTTAAAGAGCTTCTCCTGGGCACGGGTCTGCTGCCGCTCCAGATGTCCGCCTGCTCGTACGGAGGCTTTGGATTACCCGGGATGATCTCCTGCGTCACGCCGCCAGCTGGAGCGGGTTCGGCTTTGCCACCATGGTCCCACGGCCAAGGACTGCCCTGGTCCGAGCACGCAGAGCGGGGTCTGTCTGGGGAGCTGCTGCGTGGGGACAGGGCTCCGTCCGCTGGTCAGGTCCTCCCTGAATTGCTTTCAGAGCCGCAAAGCCCAGCAGGGAGAGGTCTCCTCCACTCCTTTCTCTTCCTGAATTGCTTTTGTCAGTGAGTGAAAAGTTCTACCTCAGATGCGATTTGAGCAGCCAAAAAGGCTCAACTGGAAGTAAATTGATTTGCTTACAGTCAAACTTTCAGCTTCCTCCTTTGCTCTGGAGAGAAAACCCCCAAAACATTTGCAGGGCAGGTCGTGGGTCGCACACAGACACGAAACGGCCGCCGGCTCCCCCTGACCCAGGCCGGCAGCCGCTGCTGCTTCACCTTCAGCTCCCGCAGCCCAGGGCGAAGCCCGAGGCCCCGCAGGCTCCTCTCCTCTGGCACGCTCGCGCTCTGCGACGCGGCAAGCAGCCGGAGCCGGGGCTGCCGGCGAGGGGCACGGGGCAGGCGTGACGCAGAGGGCCCAGATGGCCGCGGGCGGGAAGCCGCCAGCCTCCGCGCCTGCAGGTGCGGGAGGTGGGAGCGCGGGGCTGGCTTCGTCAGCGGGGAGCAGGCCGGGGCAGGAGCCGGGCCTGCAGGGACCGAGCTCGGGAAGGCAGGGGTGCGGGGCGCGGGGCGGTGCCGCGGGTCTGGCTCTGCTGCGTGGGGCACCTCCGGCCCCGCGGCGGGCACGGGGGGCTGTGCCCCGACTTACCGCCTCCCGGGGGCATTTCTTGACGTCCTCGTCCTTCAGGGCTTCGAGGCTGCGCGACAAGACGAGAGCCGGGTGAGCGGGGAGCCGCGGGGCTGCCGCCCGCCCCCGGAGGCTGGGGGGCACGGGGAGGGGCCGGGCCCCGTGCGCTGAGCCCAGCGGCCTTACGGGGACGGGGCCGCGGCTGCCACAGCCTCGCTCCCCGGGAAGGGGGGGGGGGGGCCGCAGGAGCCGTCCGCGCCCCCCGGCCCTCACCTGCCGTCGAGGGACTCCAGGCTCCGGTGGCCGCGCGCTGCCTCCAGCTTGTGGCGGCCGGGCATGGGCTCGGGGCTCCGCGGGGGCGCCGCCTTCTCGTGCATGGGCGCGGCGCTGCGGGGGGAGGCGCTGAGCGCTGCGGGGGCCGCGGCACCGGGGCCCGCCCGCCCGGGGAAGGGAAGGGGCGCCGGGACCGGGACCGGGACCGGGCTCGGGCACCGCCCGCGGCCCCGCACCGGGACGAGCGCGGCCCCGCGGGACCCCGGCCCCCGCCGCGCCCCCCCCGCCCCTCTCAGCGCCCCCCGGCCCCGGCCCCGGCCCCCACCTGCGCGGCCGCCCCGCGCTGCCCGGCGCCGTCGCTGCCTCGCGGCGCCACGCCGCCCGCCCATTGGCCGCCCGCCGCTCCGCCCCGCCCCCGCCCCGCGCCCCCATTGGCCGCCGCCCCGCGCCACCGCCCCGCATCGCCTCACGCGCGCGCTCCGCCCCCTCGGGGCAGGGAGGAGGAGCCTGCTACGGCCCCGCCCCCCTTCTAGCGTAGGCCCCGCCCCCTCCGCCCCACGCCCCGCCCCTTAAAGGGCCCGCCCCGCCCCGCGCGCAGCAGCAGCCGGGCCGTGCAGGGGTGCTCAGCTCTTTATTGACGCGCGCGGCGCCCCGCGGCCCCGTACACCCGCGGGAGTGCGCAGCGCCCGGACACGCGGGCAGGGAGAGACTCGGGGGAAGGCGACGACACGCACGGCTGCGACACGGCGAGGGAAGCGCGCCCACGAGCCCGCTGCAGCCTCGCGTCCCCCCACGGGGACAAATAGCAGCGTGCCCCGAGCGCGGGGTCGGGGTGTGCCGAGGCCACCCGGACCCCGCGCACACGGGGACCAAACCACATGAGGTGCTGCTGCGGGCACAAGGCGGGGGAGCTGCGGAGTGTTACAGCGGAACCGTTCACCACACCGCGCCTGTTCCCTCCCCCATCACCCACTACGAGGGCAAGGAGAGGCACGGCACACCCTGAGGACAGGCACTAGGCTACGGGGAGGTGGAGGAGCAGAGTCCCATCAGCATGCAGGATCCTCCCGAACCTGCTCCGACAGAGAAACTACGGGGAGAGGGTGGAAAAAAACTAAACACTTCAAGTATCGGTAGTGATGGAAGGTTTCTTCCCCCTGCTGCTGCACTCGGTGGCGTGGAGCAACCTAAATCCAACTCTAGAGACAAGGAGAACATCGCAAGCGACTGCTGGCCTAATGCACGGGGAGGGGGAGCGGGGGGAAGGAAGACGGTGCTGGTTGAGGCAGCGCTTCAGGGAACGGGCACCACCCGCATGGTGTTGGTGTAGCCAGAGCCGGGGCGCCAGCCAGTCAGCACGATCACCAGGTCGCCGCTCTTGAAGAATCCACGCGCTTTGCCTAGGGGAGAAGGAGAGGAGGAAGATGTCAGGGCTCAGGGGCTCCTTCGCAGCGAGGGGAGCATCACCCCCCCTTCATGTGCTTGTTAAAATAAACCTGGTTCTCTGCTGGATGCTATTTAAAGGCTGCCGTGACGAAACCTGTCCCATTTCCCAGTTAGATGCAGTGTGCTTATGCAACCGCTGGCCCCCATCTCCCAACCAGCAGCTGCCTGCCTTCCCCAAAATGAGGGTTCCCAGAGCACCCCTTCTGGGCTCAGGGCGACCCCAGACCAGGAAAGCCAAGGTGGGAGCAGCGCCACTCACCAACATTCATGCCCAGGTTCACGCGGAGATCCACGTCCTCTGCCCAGGCGTCATGGGCCGGCTCTTTGCACAGGACGGGGAAGATGCCCCGGTAGAGGTGGGCCTGGCGCGCTGTCTGGTCATTGCGGGTGACAGCGATGATGGGAGCCCGCGGGCGGTACCGGGACACCAGGTGCGCTGACCTGGAAGGAAGGACAGCAGGCACGAGGTGAAGCATCACGTTACAGCTGTCCCAGAGCACTTGAGGGAGCCCCTGTACAACCCGAGGGGCACCTCCACTCCAGCACCAGGAGCAAACTGCCCCTCCTCTGAGGCCTTTGCAACCCCAAAACCATGCTGGGGATGACCAGGGGGATGCTGGCACAGTGTTTCGCAAGAGCCAAGCTCTACCGACAGAGCTTGATGCTCAAGTGAATTCCAAATTTAGCAACTGGGTGGATCAACACCAGAAGGCAACAGACCCTACTCCAGTCTTGGGGAGGGAGATGGCCTCAGCACCGAGTTCCGGCAGTGCCATCTGCACATTTTGGTCCCGAAAACAAGCGCTTATTTGTCTCGGTTGCTATGTAAAGGTGGCTAGGAGCCATTTATTCCGGCCTCTGCAAGCAGCCCTTGGCATCTCAGTGGGGTCCCTGCAAGTTCCTGCTGTTTTGATGAGCTCCCGCTTTATGGGATGGCGAGCGCCTGCGCCAGCAGGGCTATCCAGAGCTTGCCAGGGAGGATGCTTTCAGAAGCATCGCTACAGGGGAAACTGTGTCAGGGAAAAGCAGAGCTGCCCCAGAAACGGGTTTGACTACACCGATCGCTTGATCCCAGAGGAGTGGCAGCCAACGTACAACCCCGTACATTTGTACTCCCACCCAGCCAGAAACAAAGCCATTCCCCTCTGGAAGCCATGCAGACAAGTGCCTCTCATCCCAAAATGGGGGTCCCATACACCGGGGGAGCCAGGCAGCCACCAGGCTCCTCTCCAAGAGGAACTGCTGCCACCCCCGGGTGGGGACGCCGATGCCTTAACATGGCGAGCAGCACGCTCTGGGCGGGGACAGCAGCTCGCCCCTCCGACACTGCTTGCTTACAGAAGGCACCTGCAAAAAAATGAGGTTAAAGCTGCAAGGCCAGGACATTTAGAGCTCCATGGTTCTGACAAGCATGCCAGCAGCTTTGCTAGTTTTTGCGACCTCGTTTCCCAGAGCCAAGCTCAGCAACACTCTGATTCAAAGACCGCTGCTTGGAAATAGGCAGCAGCCTGCTTGAAGCGCCCAGTCACACGTGCCAGCTCTCAGACAATCCTTCCCACACTGACCACGGAGCTGCCCAGTAGCTCTACGGGACTCAGGTACTCAAAAGCTGTAACAGAATCCAAGGCTAAAAATATTCAAATATCAGAGTTCAAGTCTTTTCAAAAAGGTCAAGTGTAAGACTGGAACCTTTTACAAAGAAACTTTAGAAGTACAGGAGTATCCAGAAACTCAGTCGTTCCTCATCTCTCCAGAAAGCAGCTACTTCAAATCATTTTAAGCTGTAAATTTACGTGGAGGATTCACTGATGGTCTGGTTCTTCAGGTAGACCGTGCCCAGCATGCACACTGTCACGTCTCTGCCGCAGCACTAGTTCTGTTCCAAATTCAGACTCTTCCAGAAAGCAGCCTGAGACTTACGGTCCAACACGCTTTGAACATGGGGCAGCCTGGTTCCTCTAGATGGAAGAGCTGATCGCAGCAAGGCTGCGGCTCTCTACTTTGCTTCCTCTCCACAACTGGAAGAGCGAGTCTCTACGCAGCAGCTGTCACCATCGCTGGACAGAAATCCCCAGCTATGCAGCTCACCTGCAGCCAAGGCGCTGAGCTAACCTCACAGTGCAGGCAGGCACTTGGCTGCTGGATGCCCGCCTCTTTCAGCGAGGCTACTCGCAGGCAGGCATGAGGAAGGAAACTTGCAACACTTTCACATTCCCTCTTCACCCCAGGGCTTAGGCAAGCTGTGCTGATGCCCGGAAGGTTCAGCAAGGGACGTCTAGTTTGGACGACACAATGAAAGGCTAAGGCCTTGATTAAAAAAATAATAATAAAAATCTGCCTCTGCTGAACTTCTGTCTTACAGCTAAGTTGACGATTCCTTGCTTTCCTTGCTAAGATGTTTGAATGAAGCTGCAACACTTATTTTCCCTCTACTCTTCCAGCCAGCACTGCTGGCAGAGATGCCGTGCAGAACAGGAAGAGGAGGCAGGGCCTGGTGCTGGTGCCACGCTGGCAGGGGCAGGCTCAGCAACTCGGTGCTTGCGTACGTGCAGATGTCTGAGATGTCTGCCCATCTCCCGAGGAACTGGCACTGCAGACAGGCAGCCCGGGCTCTGAGTCGCTGCCAAAACCCAAGCTTCACCGTTACAGCTCTGGGCTTTCAAAGAGCTCTTTTTGCACGTCTCCTTCCCCCACCCGGTCACGAAGTCCGTGTGACCTGAGGGAACCTGTCGCCTCCTACCTTCCAGACTTGGTGAGGACAATAATGGCCCCGCTGCAGCACTTGAAGGACGCTTCCACAGCGCCAACAGCAGCGGCCTCAGTGGGATCGCAGTTCAGGGAGGTCAGACGACGCAGTTCCTCAAACAACTGCCTGTGAAAGATGGCGGCCTCGGCCTCGCGGGCAATCTACAAGAGCAACACGCGTTCGGGAAGACAACACTCACGTCAGTCACTCAGGACAGCACAGGGGAAGGTGAGGTGCTCTGTCAGCAAGCGAATGCTGCCAGCTGCTGACATTCAGAAGAGTCGCCAATTAGCCAAATTCAGCTCTGCGCCATGGTGATGGGGTCACCACCCCAGCAAAGGAACCCTTTGATTCTCAAGATTTCTCTTCTGGATTGGAGGCACCTCACCCCGCTGATCCCACACTCAGGTGACATCCATGCCCAACTGCCAGGCACTCGTGCTCTGCTCCTACCTACCTGAGTCCTGCCCTGCGGGTATGCGCAGCTGACACAGAGCTGCATGCTGCTTGCTGAATGTTTGCAGTGTTAGCATGGAGCGTGATTTTATTTCCTGAAACAACTGTCACAAAGCACGTGTTGGCAGTCTGAGCACCTAACCCACATGCTGGGAATGAGCGTCAGTTATCTTACAGAGCCTAAACCTCTCCCCTCTCTGAGCCCTACCTGCCGGACTCGGTCAGAACTATCAGAGCTGCAGCTAAGCACTTAAAAGAAGCCTCCACTGCGCCTACTGCCATGGCATCAGCAGGGTCCCTGTTGTTTACATTGAGGCGGAAAATTTCTTCGAACAGCTGACGATGAAACATTGCGGCCTCAGCCTCACGAGCGATCTGCAGGCCCAAGTAAGAAGGGAGGAGAAAAGAGGAAAGAAAAGGAAAGGTAGACCAGAGTAACATGAGATCACGTTAATTTACTTGATTTTCATAGTAATGCATGCAAGAGGATACTAAAGGACAGGCTGTGAAACGCTCATTGGCTCTCAGGTTGTGAGCTAGTTGAATGCAACTGTCTACCACACCAGGGCTGCACAGGCTGCTCCACCACACCATTTATCCGGGGGCCCCCGTGAGCTAGGCAGGCATTTCGAAGGTGGCATTCTGGCTGTAATTTGGAGTCCTTTCAGAGCAACCAAATGCAGATCGCTTCTCAAGGACCAGAGCAAGCCAGTTCAGAAAACACTTTGTTGCAGGTGCTTGTTTTACTTCCTTGCCCACAATGCCTTTAAAGTACTCTCTGAAGCTGTTCATGCCCCCTTCATACTCTGAGCCAACAGGTGAGCAACTTGTTTCCTACCTCACCCCCAGAAAGGGGAGATGGGCTCCCTCCCACCTTTGTTTAGTTTCAGAGCCAATGAAGTTTCACCTCTGAGTGCTATACCAACTTCTTCCAGTAAGAGAGGAACAACAGAAACAAGCCTTCCTTACAGGGCTGTCACACAGCATATGCTGGGGTGTTTGTGCAGTGCCAGATTCAGACCAGAGGTACACAAAGAAGGGCTTTCTGGTCACCGACCACGCATTTGCAACAAGCTCTGTAACTCATTCATCCCGCTGTGCTGAGAACTGCTCACATTTAAGGACAACTCTCATCTCAGAAGGCTGCACTTGCCCTTGACAACCCGATAAAGAAGGCTTGCAGAGACTAGAAAAGCATGCAAAGGCTGATCATCTTTTCAAGGACAACTTCATTCAGTTACTCCCAAAGCTGAACAGCTGCTACACAAAGCATGACAAGTTGATGTTTAAGCAGAGACTGTAGTGCCATTGTCATGAAAGCTTTGTAGTTAGACCCCTTCCAAATAAGAATTTTGCTACTCTAGTGTTAATGGATTACTTTTCATGATGCTGAGAATTATCCCTCTTCCACAGATATCAGTTTAAGCCAAAGCAGTTAAGTGTCTTATGGCTAAATATAACTGCACACGTGACTGGCAGAACAGGAGTGCAGTGCCAACACCAGGACTGAAGTGGTCAGTTTTGTTACTGCCGGCTTCACGCTTCTGTCAGATAAATGAAACGTGCGTGTCCACCTCACAACACTTACTCCAAACACAAGCGCTGGCAGCCAGGCAGTACGTCGTCAGCTCCTGGTCCAGAGGCAGGCAGCTTTGCACAACATGCAGAGTGAGCCTGAGTTCAGCAGGAAGCCTACATCCCCCGTTTGCAGAGTCAGAATACGTGTGTACGTGTTCCTGCTCTGACAATGGCTACAGAAGGGCACAGCAATTCTTCACTCCACACCACAGCTGGCTCTATTTGCATGGAAATGGCTACAGGGTTTGCAGTTGGCATGCGGGCAGAGATAGTGGGTAGAAGTGGGAGAAGTGGAAGGAGAGGAGCACCCTGTACACCCTGGTCCTGTCAAATGGCCAGGGCAGCACTTGAAGACTAAGGCAATCGTGGATCATGAACTGGAATTGGAAGGAAGCCCACTCCCACAAGTAGGAAACGGCCTGCCCAATATTTGGAAACTTGCTACCAAACTCAAGGCAATTGTTTTTGTCACAGAGATGCCAGTCAGGGAACAGGAAGCTCACTTCTGGGAAGCTGGCTGGAAAGCGATTGCTACTTGAAACCACTGCAGCAACCCCACAAACCACTGGCATAGACAGGTCAAGTCACTGAGACAGAGGTGCAATGGCACTACAAAGCAGACGCTGCTTGTTCTCAGTGTCACAGCCCATGTTTGTGGTCTGCATCTCCTTAGGGAGAAAGCTTTACCTGAAATACTCCTGTGGCAGGGCTGGGTAAGCAAACCATGAGCCTAGACCAGCCTGAGACCAGACAACATATACAAGAGCTGCTCCATGCCTGAGGCAAGGTGCTCTCTCTGCACTGTGACTGCCTGGCCACTTCAGATAGAAATATTAGGGTAAAAACCTTCTGTATTTCTCCGGGGGCCTGGCAGAACGAACACTGTTACTCCTGGGTCCAGAGAAGAGGGAAGCACAGGCAGTGGGTACTGGGCTCAGACTACAGGCACAGCACAACCTGCCTGTGCTGAAGCTTTAATGCCACAATTTGCTGTAGCAAGTTTCCAAATCTTTGTAGGAAGTCAGCCACCACAATTTCGGGGTGAAAAACTGAGGAACTTTTTAGGTTAGAATTTGGCTTGTAAGCCAGCAGTCACTGCCCGGTGATCATCAAGTCATATTTTGCATCTGCCATGTGCAAAGAACACCACTCCATACTGGCCAGATAAAAGGCATTTAGGTAACGCACTGCAAACACAAACAGTCGCTCGGTTTATTCATCTATATAACCTGAACTGCAGGTGAAGCTGCTGTGATTCACAGCCCTGGTAACTGGGGAGAACCAGTATCTCTAGATGCTTGGCATCACGCTTTTTATCAACTGAAACACAAGCTGGGTGAACTTGAAGCAGAGCAGAGGTTTCTGGCAGTTCAGGCATGTAAAAATACGGTGCTGTCAGTAGTCATGCAACAAACACCCCCACCAAAAGCACCAGGTGCCAAATGCAACAACAGTGCTGTAAATCAGACTCACCAGCCTCCCTCGTTCCCTCCCACAACCCAGAGGAGTTAGCTGATACTTTTCAGTATCTAGAGATAAACTGCTTAAGCAGCTTCCTGACCTTGGAGAAGTTTAAGGAATTTAATACACTAAAAGGAAGAGGGCCTTTGAAGAAACCTATACCAAGGTAACAGCAAAAAAACTTGACCTTGGCATTAAGTCAAAATTAGCATTAGGAAAATTTTAGAACTCAGAGCACTGCAAAGCAGTGCTCAGCTCTGCCTGGCAATAGCATGCAGCACACCTTGTGAGGTTTCAGGCCCCTCAGGACCATGCTACAGTAAAGGAAACCCCATAGAGGGAGCATGAACCAAAAAATGACTGGTTTATGCTGCTAGGTGCTGCCACCTAGCACGAGACATGTTTAGATCTTCAGATGCAGGCTCAGATCAAAGACAGCGTGCTGTCACCTCCACCTGCGGGCTGGGCTCCCACCCAGAGCGCTACTCACAGCGTGCTGCATGCGCACAGCCTCCAGCGGGTAGTCTCCCTTGGCGGTCTCTCCGGACAGCATGATGCAGTCCGCTCCGTCCAGGACAGCGTTGGCAACGTCACTGCCCTCGGCACGGGTTGGGCGAGGTTTCTTGATCATGCTTTCCAGCATCTGCAGGAGAAAAAACCCGAAGTCAGGGCACCACGAAAGGAATCAGCTGCTTTTTCACTAGACACTTGACTGATGGCATCGAGGAGGTTTGTTTGGGGGTTGTGGTTTGTTGTTTTTTCATCTAAAACCAGGTCAACAGCAGGTCTGCACCAACTAAAGTAATTTTCATCTAACACAGGATGTTTTTTTTTTTTTAATACAGGGTATGTAAAGGCTCAACCTTAGTACAGCTGATAATGTCAGCACCCATACTAAAGCATGAAATCAGACTGCTTCCTGAGCAGAGCTCTTCCTACCCTTCTCCCAGAAGCTGGTGCAACTCCACATATTGCTGTATCACAGGCTGGCCAGCTCGTGTCTTCCTCAGGTGCTCAGCTTTACCCCCGCTGCAGTGTGCACAGAGGAAGCACAGCTCAGAAGTGAGCCCTGCCAGCACCTGAAAACTGTCTGAAAAATATTTGTTCATGATCCCTACTGGAATACATAAAGCTGAGGAGTGGCAGCTCCCAGGCTAAGGTGACTTCCCTCCCCCATTTCCTTCTGATGCAGCAGTGTGGGTGCAACTTGCTCAGAGTTGCCATGTCCCTTGCAAGAGTCCCTGTGACCTTACTGGGACAGATAACAAATCTCTGAACAAGTGCCTCAAGTTGAGCTATTCAGCCACTGCAATGCCTCTTTGCTCTTGGTTCCTCATCCTCTACCAAATGCCATCGAGGACGTGCCCCCAGCGTGCCCCCCACAGCACGGGGTGACAGCTACTGACACTCATGCCCTGCCAGACCCACAGACACTCTGGCAGTTACGAGCTAGCTTTATGTTTCAAGTACCTGAGTGGCACAAATGATGGGTTTGCCAGCCCTGTTGCAGCGCCCAATCATCATCTTCTGGGCAAGGAAAACTTTCTCAGCAGGGATCTCAATTCCCAGGTCACCACGGGCCACCATAATGCCATCGCTGGCCTCCATGATCTCATCAAACCTGGCAGCAAGAGAAGAGGTTCGTTATCCCTTTTGTCCTGAGGGCAGACTGCCTGCTCTGTCCTCCTCCTTCTGAAAGGGAGCACTGCTCTAGAGCGCAGTGCACTGCAATGCCATGGGCACTCTGCCCTTCCAGGTGCCATTTTGGTACCCTGTAACACCGCAGTAAGAGGGAAAAAAACAAGACCATAGGACATAGATAGTTTACAAAGCTATACAAAAAAACCCATCAGGAGGAGCATGAGTTGATCGCTCACCTGCGCACACCCTCGTGGTTCTCAATCTTGCTGATGATCTTGATGTTCTTTCCCTTTTCCCCTAGCACCTTCCTGACAGCATGGACATCAGCAGCTTTACGGATGAAGGATGCAAACACCATGTCCACGTTCTGCTCCACACCGAATTTCAGGTCCTGAATGTCCTTTTCAGAGACGGCAGGCAGGTCGACCGCAGCACCAGGGAGGTTCACGCCCTTCTTGCTGCCAAGCATGCCACCGTTCTCGATCTCGGTCATGACATAGTCCTTGCCTGGAACAGAAGTGCTCCCACAGTCAGCGTTTACCAGCAAGCTCCCCGCTGCCAGCTCCCACACCACCACCTGCCTGAGAACAGCACCACTAACAGCATCGATGCGATGAATGCACACCAGTGCTTCTCTTCAGTGGGCTTGTGTAACACACGAACTTGCAATTCACCCAGAGAAGCACAGCAGACCAGTTTAAAACCACTTCTATGCTGCTCTGAGGGAAGACGCCATTTGTTCCATGCAGGAGTGGGGCTGCCTCCCTGAAGGGCTGCCAGGCTGCATTTCTGCATGTAGGCACCCCGTAACATCAAACCGAGTACCCGAGAGCCTCACCTCCCCACTCCTGCACCCTCTGGGATTGGAGGCAACACCTCCACGCTGAAACAGTTTATGCACCACCACCAAGGGAGTGGCGTGGAACTCACCTTGCCCCAACATTACCACTAAAGCTAGTTCCATCTCTAGCTACAAAACTTGGGGTTTATGTTATAAAATATTAAATCCTGCATAAAAAGAATGAAATAGCCTGCCTGAACAGGTGTAGGTTACAAGCACAGGTACACCCCCCACACCTCTGAAGAGAGTTTTAGATCAGTCTGGTGAAACCCTGCTCAAGTTAGTGACTGAGAGCTTGCTACAATTGAAGTAGAGATAGTTTTGCTCAAAGTCTTGCTACAGCATTAAGTCTGGCAGCAAAGTGTTCCTTTCTTTAATGGAAAACTGCAAGTTAAACAACAGTTGCTGAAAGAAAAGTCACAAAGATGTTCTTAGGAATGAGCAAACAAGCAGAGCTGGCAAATCCTGGAAGGGCTGTTACACACCTTTCTCCTTAACCAGCAAGGAAATGAGACCATCATCCACGTAGATTTTGCTGCCAACATCTACAACTTTGGTGAGATTCTTGTAGTCCAGCCACAGCACGTTCTCATCGCATTTCTCCATGAAGGCATCATCCAGGGTCACTTTAAGAGCTGCACCCTTCTTGAGTTCCACTTCTGCTGTGCCACTCTGTGTCAAAACACACATTTTCAGCAAAACCAGCACAAACAGGCACCCAACTGCCTCCCAGCTTGCAGCAGTTCATCTTAACTTTTGGTACAAATGCCAGATAATGCACACAGTTACTTTGTTCTCACAAAACGTCATTTGTCTGGGGAAAGCAGGACACAGGAACAACATTATGTAGTCTTATGCACTGAAAAGGGTGGAAAAAAATCAACTTACTCCCTTGATGAGTCCAGTTCGGATTTCAGGTCCCTTGGTATCCAGTGCAATAGCCACAGGTCTGTAGGTGATCGGATCAGAGGCAAAGCTCTCTGTAGCTTCTCGCACGTTCTTGATTGTGCCCTCATGATACTGGCAAGGAAAAGAGATGGAAACTTTAACCTCACTTCTACTCTACCACTGTGTACCCCAAAAACCGCCCAAGCTACCATTCAACGTGGCAGAACAGCAGCATGACCGGGTCTAGGATTCCACTGTCAGGCAGATGGACAAACGTTTTTACAGCTCTGGCTTAAATCTCCTGTACAGATAAGGGATTTACTCAGAGGATATTATCCAATTATATTTCAGGAGCTAAAGCAATCGCAGGCGGAAGTTCAGGACTCCAGCACCGTGCACCAGGCTTCAAAACCCTTTCACGTGCTCACATCCTGCTAATACTGCTGGTTTCAGACACTTTTGCGGGGAAATTCCCATCTCAATTACCTTGAATGAGCTTCAGATGATCAGCAGGTCAATTTACTTTCTAGTTTAAACAATATTAGAGATAACCTTGACAAAGTGATGCAACACTTGACAACTTTTGAAGATAAGAAATGTCCTTTCCCCTCTCCGTGCCACAGGCTGACAGTGCATGGCCTGGCTCACCCGGAAACGTGCGACTGCCCCCATAATAACCTGCCTCGTGCTCGGCCTCGGGACCAGAATCCAGCACCAGCAAGGTGGGGCAGGAACAGACTGTGCTCAAGTTGGGCTGCATGCCCTCGGCCAGAGATATGCCACAGCTAACTCTTTAGAGGAAGGAAAAATTAAGGTATTTACTGATCAAGTGTGCAAGCTGAGACTGAGGAGGCCCCTAGTCCTTCCATATGCCACAGCCTAAAGAGACGCAGGACAGGAAATGCGCGTGAACAGAGCCATTAGGTTTATCTGGCCCTAGTCACCTGGAATTTATTTATTTTTGATACAGATCAATGACTGCCTCCTAGGGAGGCTGACTTCCTGAAGAATGACGTACGCCAAACAGGAATGCAGACAGATGAAGTAAAAGCCAACTTCCTCTATAAAACAACTGCAGCCAGGTGCTGGGGCTTTAAGTTGGTAATTCAAGCCTTATTGAGTGTTTTAGGATAAACACTATAACTGAAACACATGCAGCACATGAAAACCCCTGACTTCACTGGAGAATTGAGTGCTTCAGAGGAAGCAGCAGGGAACACAGACTTAGCCTGGCTACACTTGACAGTCAGACTAAACAAGAGATGACAGCAAGACAAACTGCTGTCACCTAACCTCATCTGTACGAAACACACAATTAGAAGGGACTTCACCCAAAACCAAGCCACGCTCCCTGTCCTTCACCCAAAAGCAAGCCACACTCCCTGTCCTTCACCCCAGCTAACAAGCACACAAGCCACAGCGGCAGCACTGTGTGAAAATTCAGTATTTAATCGAGTCAAGGTCCGACGGCTGTCCACAGCTAAGCACCAGACCTTTTGGTTTCTACAGTGCCCTGTGGCCTTTAAAGGCCACAAGGGTGACAGGCCGAGCTATTACGCACCTCGAAGCTCCTGGTTCAGTAAGCAAAGCCACCTACAGCTGTCACTTGGTTACTGTTTGACATTTTGAAAGCTGGAGGGCAGCCAGCGTAAAAACGCAGCCTCAACACTCAGGGCAGCATTCGAGGCAAGCTGCAATGGGATCCTTGGCTCCCCCAGCATCGCTAAGGATCTCATCTATTTTTATCAATAAGGGCTCGTTGTCCTCAGTGTTGATTTCTTTTGACCTTATTCTTATAAGTTTATCGCCCCAAGACCCGCGTACCGTGGTGCTAGCCTCATGACCACCAGGAGCATAACCTGAGCAGCTGGTTAGCCAAGCAAACCCAGGAGTTCAGCTCTTCCAAATAGGCACAGTTGTGACTTCAAACTGCTAATAGTTTTCTTTTGAGACAGGTCACTCATTGATCACCCGCTTGCAAAGCCCCCAGCAGTAAAGCAAGATCAACAGGACAGTTGTGTACTCCTGCTGAGGTGCCCAGCACCGTGAAATAGCTCTCAGCTTCCGCAATTAACTGGGGAGCAGCAGCCTTGTGAAGTGAGCAGCAGGGCATGAGGAAGAAGTGAAGGACCTCACGGCGAGCAGCTGGCACACACGTCTCTAACATCAGCTACCTGGCTCCCGGGTACAGGTGGGTGCACAGAAGGGTGTGGAACCAACCTGATCTGCTTCCAAAAGGGCTTGGAAAGCGCACTAAGGTGTTACTAGCAGTCTCACAGGCTCAGTATTTACATCTGGCATGCTTTCCCCAAAGGCAGAGCTCAGTCTTGTCTTGCCTCATGACTATGGCTGCTCTGGAGCAGGCTGGGCTTCCCTTTGTATCCTCTTCCACGAGGGAAGGGGTCAGCAGACACACGTAAGGGCCTGCTCAGGGCAGCATCAGCTCAACCGCCACCCTTACCTCGTGGGTGCCGTGAGAGAAGTTGAGGCGGGCAACATTCATTCCAGATTTAATCATTTCCTTCAGCTTCTCCACGGAGCGGGAGGCTGGGCCTGGAAGAAGGAAGCAGTTAGAATATTAACTTTGTAAAAAAAAAAAGAAAAATATAATAATGAGATAACCCACAGACGTCAAGACCGTTTCATGTGGAAGGGATAAGTAAGGCATGGTGGATACAGACTTGCTCAACGCCGGAACAGCTCATTTCTACAGCAGCAAGTATTGTTTTAACTTGCCTTTGGGAGTGCATTTGAACCCAACCAGTCCAGACTTCCCTGGCTACTGGATCCACTCCTAGCAATACTACGGGTTGGGCAGGCATGGGAAAGTCGTGCTGTTTCAACACACGGAGCCAGCCTTGGCAAGGGATGAAGGCTCAAGTCGTCCCACAATTTCCGCAGCAAGTTTCACCAGCACAGGGGTTCGCAGCTTAATTGCTGCGGAGAGCTGCAGCTCCCTGTTATCTAGGAACCACCTACCGATGGTACAGATGATGCCGGTGTTCCTCGCAATGGTTGGCTCGGAGTCGATGTCCAGGCGGCACATGTGCTCCAGGAAGGTGTCCGCCATGGCAGCGTGCAGCTGCTGCGTCTGGATGAAAGCAGTCCCCGCATCGTGGTGCTTCGACATCGTTACTGGAGTCTTGTGTCTGGAAGAGAAGGAAGCCTTGCCAGGTTTAGGGATCACCCACGCTTGCTCGTCAAGCAGAGACACCAACACACCCACGTGATGAATATGGAGGTAACAAGAAAGCTGCTACTGGGTCATACTATCTTTATGTTCCTACTTGAGAGTCTCGGATACAGGCAAGACACACTTCTATTCAAATGTCATTCCCCACATAGACCACCCAAAGCTCACCTGCCTTCTATGCAGAAGTTCCCTTCATAGCTTCTCTTCATTGCCAGTCTTCCCCTGGAGCTACACAACGCAACAAAATTCAAGCACTTCAGCACACAGGCAGCGTTCTGCCTCCTCCCTCCCAGCTCTCAAGTCCTCTCTCCTATAAGCCTCGACTGCGGTGCCTGTCCCAAGTGGGGCCACAGCAGCTCGCTGCTAGCACGGCCGCAGACGTGCTCTACGCAGGCAATCTTCTGCAGGGATGCACCTAATCACAGCGGGGTCCACCTAAGCTTAACACCCGTCCTGTAGCCTGCACAGATAAGTAGACTTGAGTTGATTAAACACAACACCGTGGCAGAGAACATGGAAAGGACTGAAGATTCCTTTAACATCCTCCTCAAGGTCTCTCTTCAAACCAAAGACACAACATGGCTGCTCCCACCCCCCTGTGTTCACCCTCACCCAGGGTGGCAGAAAGCTACCGCAGGGCTCGAGACTGTTTTTTTTTTGGGATAACAAACTGTGAGCTCCGCCTGCTCGCTTGTACAGGACAACAGCATCCCCAGAAGAGTGGGGAAGATCCCCATCCCATAAGAAAGCAAAAATGAATCTCACAGATGTCTACTGTGATGGGGGGGCACCCCGTTCACAACCGTGTCCTCTTCTACCTCCCATCTTCCTTCTGCTTTTACACCCAGGTAAAAGACGGCCTGGCTGCACTCCTACCCTCTGGCTGGGCAAGGCTCAGCTGCTTCCTTTGCTGGTGCTACCACCTGCAGAAGTATTTCACCACCTCTGCATTCAAAAAGCTGTCAGCAAACGTGTGATGCGAGGTTTCGTTAAGCAACATGGGGTTTTCTGCCTGCCCCGAGCATACAAAATGGTGCTCGCTGTGCATGCCAGCTAGCCCAGGGCCTCCAGCTTTGAAGCAGAGCACTAGGAAGCTGACAGCTCTGCAGAAGAATGAAACTGTGCTTCTAACGCAGGGGCAGGGAGGTCCCCCGAGACCCCGCCGCGCCTGCCCGCTCCGGCGCTGTGCTGCCAGGCCCTCCCTCCCTCCCCACCTACGTGCGGATCCTCTCGCAGGCAGCCCTGAGTCACCCTCGCCTCATCGCCTCGCCGAACGGAGCGAGGAGACAGGCCAGCAAAAACCATAATTTGTCCTGGCAAGCGTCCTTCACCTCAGCCCTGCCAGAAGCTGCTGATTCACTGCAGTCAGAACAAGAAAGCCTGCCCACATAAAAAGCCTCGACAAAGTCACGTTATTACGGGAATGCCCGCTGGTCAGACCTGAACACTGTGTTTCAGCCCTCTAACTGCTGCTGCCGCATCCCGGAGCACCTGTCTGACAGCACCAAGCACGAGCTAAGAGCCTCTGCTGGGAAACGGCCTCCACGCACCTCCGAAGAGGATGTGGAGGAAGATGAGACAGAGGCTGCAGCCAGAGCACCACTGGTGCAACTTTGAGAACACGCGGAGGAGCTCTGCCTTGCTATTTCACAAGCAGCTCCTGTCTCCTGGAAGTCCCCCACCCACTCGAGCCATTTGTAATGCTAATTTTTTAACCCCCAAAGGCTCTACAAATTTACTAAAAGGGAAAGTGAAATTGCCTTGAGTCAGAATTCCCTTTCCAAGATTTTCCTGCAAACCCAGGGAGATCAGAAAAACTGCGGTGCTGTGGCCTTGTCTGAGGGGGAGACAAGAAAAGCAGCAGCAAAAAAAAAAAAACAAAAAACTCATCTGCCTGCTACCAGCAAGCTTCTTGTTCTTCTACTTCCTCCTGCCTCCCTTTACCACGCGTTCACAAAGCGCCTACTGAATTCTCCTGGAAGGACCAGTTTTATAAAACTGGCAGGAATGTCTGGCATTTAATAAAAGTAATGGGAAAGCAGGACTTCATGGACACCTGAAGGCACTGTGCACTCAGTCTGAGCGGAGCTAGGAAGGGGGAAAGTAATACCCTGCAAAGCCTGATTCCCTGGATAAATCTCATTTCCTTCCTCGGGGCACAACTCATAAATCCCCACGCTGATTGCAAGCTGTCTGTGCTTCAGGCAGGGTGCACTAAAGATGGCTGGCGTCTCCCTTGCTGTTGAACGTTCTAGAAAGCCGGGACCGTTTGAGGTCGGCGTGACCGGTTTCAGCAGCAAGGTGACTAAGTCGAGCCGCCTCATCCTGCGGTCGGCAGCAAGAAACGTTACGTCTACGGCATCTCCAGCCCTGCCCCGGGGGAGGAAGAAAGCAGAGGCTGCGCAGAGCGGCAATCCCCGCTGCTGCAACCCCCTTCGCTGTTATCTCAGCCTGCAACAGAGGGAAGTGTGACTTTGCATGGCCGGCGTTAACCACCGCAACGCCGGGCAACGATGGTTCCCTGCTTCAGGGTCTCAGCTGCAATAAAAATCAAATTCTGTTGCAAAACAGGCTTTTAACAGGGTCAGCTCCTCTTCCAGGGAGGGAAGGACAACTCCCAGCTGCAGCAGGATGCCACGCCACATCCTTACGCAACTGTGGGATGCCTCCCAAAATACGAGGCTTTTCGAGACCGGCTGCGACCCCAAGCACGCCCGCAGCTCTCCCACGGCTTGGGCTGCAGTAAACTGGTTGCTGGGACTGGGGAGGACGTGCTCACCCCAACAGTGCTGGGTGACACCGGCGCTTTCCTTGTGTGCCAGCGGGTGAGCTGTCAGAGCCACATACGGCTTGGCTGCGCCTGCCTTCCCCAGAGGGCAAAGGTACACAGCAGGCTTAAAGTAAAATAAATCAGTACTATCAGTGATTATCAGGTGTTTGCTGGTGACAAGGAAGAACTTATCTAGAGGATACAGCCGGAGCAAACACACCTACCAACTTCACCTTGCGGTGCTCCAGCACAGGCCAAGCAGCCCTCCAGCCACACCAGCACAAACCAAACCTCCCCGCTATCAAGTGGAGATCTTTATAACACTACAAAAAAAGGCCTTTTTTCCTTTAAATTTATGCATAGTTGGGGGTGGAAACTGAGCTCCCCCAGCCACACGCTGCCCAACCGCGTGAGCAGCCTGGGGATGGAGATGTTGTGCGCAGGGTCTGGCAGCGGCGGCAGCAGGGTACTGCAGCCCCATTCCCTACGTGCCGGCCATCACAGCATGCTGCAGCCGCCCCGGCCCCCTCCCAGCAGCCACCGGCTGCCCTCAGGGACAGCCCCGGCCAGGGACGCAGGGAGATAAAGGATTAGCACGTGGCCCATCCCGCCTGCTCAGCCGGAGGAACATTTTGTCTGTGTTAAATTGAATTACCAGCTCGGGGCACAGAAGGGGAATTAACGCCGGCTTCGCGGCGCTCCAGCTAACGGCAATAAATTAAAGGTTTTAATAAAACGTGTGTTTAGTTGGAGAAAAAACAGACGGCTCCGGTGGGAGGCCCGGATGCGGCACTGCGGTCTCTGCCAGCAGCAGGAAGCGTGCTTTCGAGTGAAAGCAAAGTTTCTGGGGAGGGTTTTGCCCTGAATCACGGCGTCCAACACCTGGCCAGCAGCAGAGCGCCCTGTGCTGAAAGAAAAGATGGTTTTTAACCCGGCCGCAGCAGCACGGCACATGGGGCCACCGAACCGCAACCGCAGGGCTGTCCCTCCCTCGAGCACACCTAGCGCTCTCGCAGCACCACGTGCGGGCTTCTTCCTAGAGATACTTTAACTTAAGTCCTGCTTCGGAAACGGGGCACAAAAACGTGCTTACGACGGTGGGGTTTTTCGGTTCAGCCCTTGGGGTTGCACAACCGGCCCCGGAGCTTCCCCAGAGGCACTGAGTTCAGCAGAGCAGCTCCTCGCCGCCCAGCCCAGCCTTCGGGCGCCGGTGCCAGCCGCCGTCAGGAGCCGTCCTGGCAGCGGGGGGCGGCCGCTTCCCGGCGCGTTAGTCACCGACATCCCGGGGGCTCCCCCGGACGCATCCCCGGGCCTGCCGGATGGGTAGCGCCGAGGCCGGAACAAAGCACGTTTCAGACCTCGGCTGCTGCTTTTACTGCTCGGGGGAGGCAGCCGAGGGGCTCCCGCGGCCCGCCCCCTCCTCCCCCCCCGCCCCATCCCCGCCCCCCCGGCCCCAAACCCGCTGCGAAGCGGCCCCCGGAGCCCCCGGCCTGGGGGGGGGGCAGCGGGAAGGGCCCGGGGCCGCCGACACGAGCGCTGCCGCGCCTCTGCCTCAGCGCCCGGGGGCAGGGAGCGGCTCGGGGCGGCGGCGCAAGGCCGGGCACCCCTCCGGGGACACGCGGGGCCGCCCGCGCCCCTCAGCGGCCCCTCAGGGACCGCTCCCCACTAACGGCCGCTCCCCTCAGCGGCCCCGCTCCCCTCAGCGGCCGCTCCCCCCTAGTGGCCGGCCAAGCGGGGAGGCCCCCGCCTCGGCACGGGGACCCACGGGCACCGGAGATGGCGGCGGCCCCCGGTGCCCGCCCGCCGCCTCTTCTTTCCCTGTCCGGGGCCGCCGTTACCTCCTGGTGCTGCTCCCGCCGCCACGCCCCGCACCCGTCCTGCCCGAGAGCCGCCGCTCCTCTGCGCGTGGCCGCCCCGCGCCGCCAAGGTGATCCCGGCCGCAGCACCGCCCCCACGGATCCCTCCGCCGGCTTCGCGCCGCGGGCGAGAAGCGGGGACTTCTTTCTCCGGCGGACGCGCAAGCTGCGGTTGAGGAGCGAGGCGGCTCACGCGCCCCGCAGCCAATCAGGCGGCGGCGCAGCAGGCGGGCACGCCGGAGGAGAGTGGCCGCCGCTCTTAAAGGGGCCGCGCCTATCTTAAAGGCGCCGCGCCGCTCTTAAAGGCGCCGCGCCCCTCAATTGACCCCCCTCGCGCCCGCTGCCCGCGGTACCTGCAGAAGCGCTGGGCGGCCGGGGGGCACCGTGGGGTGCCTCCCGCCGCCCCCCCGGCCACCCCGCGGTGTCCCCCGGCTGTCCTTATGGTTGTCCCCAAGTTTTGGGGACAAAACAGCCGTTCTGGGGAAAAAAAGGTCCCGTGCCCACGCAGCTCGGTCCCGCACGGTGCCCTACACGCCGCGGCACCCCACGGGAGGTGGAGGCAGCGGGGGGCACACGCCATCCCCAGTGCTGCCAGCGCCATGGTCTGGGGACAAAAATAGACACTTGGGGACAAAAATAGGAGTCTCGAGTTACGCGCCGGGCCTGAGTGCCCAAAAACCTCAGTGGCCCTTGGGGGGGGCACCAAAATGCTGCTTTTTGGCCCCATTTTCCACCAAACCTCAAAGTCGCGTGCGTGGATTGAGCCGTTTGGCTGTTTTGCCCAAAAAGAGGAATTTTGGGGGTGGCTTTGGAAGGTGGTGACACCATTGTCACTGTTGGGCTTGGGAGTCTTGAGGGAGCGTCCCCTGCTTTTCTGTTACCCCCACGGAGGGGACATTTGGGGACCAGGGTGGGGACAGTGCCGGGTTCATGGTGCGCAACCCTTGTGTCCCCTCTGCCAGCTCGTTGTCCCCGTGGGGCAGCAGTGCCACCACTGGGGACAAGCCATCCGTCCCCGCAAGCACCCACAGATGCTCTGACCCCACTCACACTGGTGGAAGCACAAATCTGGGGACAAAACTTCCTCCCAGGTGTGGCACATCCCCGTCCCACGTGTCCTCCTGCCACCTTCCTCACGTGCCCAGCGCCTGGTGGCACCTTGGGTAAAGTCCAAGGCGGTGACAGGGACAAGGTGTGGGGTGTCCTCATGGCACTGCGGGGTGCGGCAGGGTGCGATGTCCTTGTGCCCTGCCGAAAAGGGGGGACAGAGGCAGGAACACTGGGCTGGGGACGTTGGGGACCCCATGCCAGCACCGTGGGGACCCTCTGCTGGGACCGTGGGGACACTGCTGGGGACACTGGGGACCCCATGGGGACATTCTGCATTGGGACCAGGGGATCCTGGTGCTGGGACAATGTGCCAGCACCATGGGGAGGGGACACTGGGGACCTCATGCCAGCAATGTATGGACCCACTGTGGGCACCCAGTGCCGGCACCTCAGGATCACTGTGCTGGGGACATCGGGGACACTGAGTTATGACCAAGGGGACACAGTGTGGGGTTGTGAGGGACCGCGGGGACCCTGTGCAGGGGACATGGGGGACACTGAGTGGGGATCATGGTGAACAACACGGGGCCTTGAGGGACCACAGGGACCTTGTTCAGGGGACATGGGGGACACTGGGTGGGGACCAACACAGGGCTGTGAGGGACCTTGGGACCTTGTGCAAGGGGACATGGGGGTCACTGAGTGGGGACCATGCTGAACAACATGGGGCCGTGAGGGACCACAGGGCCCTTGTGCAGGGGACATGGGGACACTGCGTGGGGACCAACGTGGGGTTGTGAGGGACCGCAGGGGACCAGGGGGACCTGCACCGGGGATGCCGTGTCCCCCTCCCCCCCCCCACACGCACACTTGGGGTGTCCCTAGGGACACCGGGGGACATTTTGGGGTTCGGTGCCGGGGTCCCCGCGGTGACGTCACCGCCCGGGCGGCGTTGCTGGGAGACGGAGGCGCCGGGGCCCTGACGTCAAGGCCCGATGGCCGCCCGCCCGCCCGGCAGCATGGAGGCGGCAGGGCTGGGGGCAGGCCGCCGCCAGCGCTGAGATGGTGAGGGGACGGCGATGGGGACGGGGACGAGGGGACAGGGGGACGGGGACAACATCCCCCCCCCCCCCCCCCCTTCATTCGGGGCCTGGCGGTGATGGCGGGACCAGGCCTCGCCGCACAGGCCGGCACGGGGATGGCGGTGGCAGCGCTGAGGGGGGGACGGCAGCGAGCGTGGGCTTCGGGTCCCCCCGTGTCCCCTCCATGTCCCTTTGTGTCCCCCTGTGTCCCCCACAAATGGCTCCTGTGGGGTGGGAGCCCCCCGATGAGGGAGGGAGGGGCGAGGTGCAGCTCCCCCCCTTCGGCTGCAGGGTCCCTGGGTGGTGGTGTGCGGGTCCCCCCTGCCTTTACCCCATAACCTGAACCCTAAACCTGTCCCCAAACCCAACCCCTAAACCTGCACCCCCAAATCTGTCATCCAAACCTGCACCCTCCTGCCTGCACCCCAAGCCTGCACTCCAAAACCTGTCCCCCATACCTGTATCCCCAAACCTGCATTCTCCTGCCTGCACCCCAAACCTCCACCCCCAAACCTGCCCTGCAAACCTGCACCCCCAAACTTGTCCCCCAAACCTGCACCCTCCTGCCTGCTCTGTAAACCTGCACCCACAAACCTGCCCCCCAAATCAGTCCCACAAACCTGTACCCCCAAACCTGCACCCTTCATTATGCACCCACCAAGTCTGCACCCCCAAACTGCTTTCCCTGCCTACACCTCAAACCTGTACCCCCAAACTTGCACCCCCAAACTGCTTCCCCCACCTATACCCCAAACCTTCCCCATGCCTGTTACCTGGACCTGAATCCCCAAACTTGCACCTCCCAATCTGCCCCCCAAACCTACACCTCCAAACCTATATCCCTCAATCTGCACCCCCAAACCTGCCCCCAAGCTTGCTCCCCCCAATCTGCCTCTCCCAAATCTGCCCCCCAACCCAGCTTCCCCATCTGCTCCTTGAAACCTGTACCCCCAAACCTGGCCCCCCAACCTCCCTGCAGTCTTCCCCCTCAGTCTCTCCCCCCAAACCTTCACCCTCCTCAACCTGCAACCACAAACCTCCCCCAAAATCTCCCTCCCAAAACCTGCTCCCTCAGCCTGCCCTCAGACCCATCCAACCTCCCTTTCCAACCCCCCAATCTGTTCCCTGAAGCCCCCTCCCCCAAATTCTCTCCCCCCCCTAACTCTCTGCCCCCCAATCTGCTCCCCCCAGGACCTCAAGGGCCAGTACTGGACGGACGATGACTCCGACGGGGACAATGAGTCCGAGGAGTTCCTCTACGGGGTGCAGGTAAAGCCGCTGCTGGGGACAGGTGCCACTGGGCACTTGGGGGGCTCAGGGAGCCCCTGCCCCCTTACAAGGGTCTGGGGGCTCCATGTTTGACAATGCCACGGGCGCTGTGCCGTAGGGGACCTGCGCCGCCGACCTGTACCGCCACCCGCAGCTGGATGCCGACATCGAGGCCGTGAAGGAGATCTACAGTGAGAATGCCGTGTCCGTCAGGTGTGCACCATGGCATCCCTGGGGCCCCTGGCTGTGACAACTCCTTGTCACCCACTCGTGGCACCCCCAGGTCCCCTGCACTCTCCCCATGCCACCCCGGGACGCAGGGAACCACGTGTGCCCGTCACGATGCCCACAAGGCCACCCGCTGTGGCACAGGGGGCATGCCAGCCTCACCCCGTCCCCTCACCTCATGTTGTTGCAGGGAGTATGGGACCATCGACGACGTGGACATTGACCTCCACGTGAACATCAGCTTCCTCGATGTGAGTCCCCGTGGCACAGGGGGTGTCCCCAGCATGGGATGCTGGTGGGGTGTCCCCTGGGTTCCCTGGATCCAGCTGGGGTCCCCATGGCTGTCCCTCGGCAGGAGGAGGTGGCGACAGCGTGGAAGGTGCTTCGGACGGAGCCCATCGTCCTGCGCCTGCGCTTCTCCCTCTCCCAGTACCTCGATGGCCCCGGTGAGTGGGGCTGGGCAGTCGGGGCGTCCCCGCGTGCCCGTGGGACGGGCGCTGGGTGACGAGCGGCTCGCTCTTGGCAGAACCGTCCATCGAGGTCTTCCAGCCATCCAACAAGGAGGGCTTCGGGCTGGGTCTGCAGCTGAAGAAGTAAGAGCCGAAACACCGCGGGGACCCGGGGTGGTAGGGAGGTGGCTTGGGAGTGTTTTGCCTCAAAAGCATCCGGGTGCCCCTGTCCCCATCATGCCACGTCTGCTTGCCCACCCTACAGCCCCAGGATGGGATTGTCACAGGGTTTTGGTGACGAGGAGCTGGGGGGCAGGGGGCACCCGGCAGAACACCCCCAGCTTGGCCAAAGCACCCTTGGGTGCTGGCACCCTGCTGGGGCACCCATGCCACCTCTCTGCCAGGATCCTGGGCATGTTCACATCCCAGCAATGGAAACACCTCAGCAACGACTTCCTGAAGACCCAGCAGGAGAAGCGGCACAGTTGGTTCAAGACGAGTGGCACCATCAAGAAGTTCCGAGCGGGCCTCAGCATCTTCTCCCCCATCCCCAAGTAAGGTTCCAGCCGTGTCCCCAGGGTCCCAGCCCCCATCACCTTCACCAGGGACCCTCGCTCCTCTGTCACCATGCCTCAGTTTCCCCATTTGCACCTCGGATGCTGCCAAGGAGAGCGGGAGCTCCCAAAAACACACAGGAAGGCACAAATTGGGTGCTGGATTTAGGGGGAAGGAGAAGCCAGGAGGGAAACCGCCATCTGGGGAGGGTGACGGTGACAAGCGTCCCCCCGGTCCTGTGCCCGCAGGTCGCCCAGCTTCCCCGTCATCCCGGACTCGGTGCTGAAGGGCAAGCTGGGCGCGCCCGAGGTGCGTGTCAACCGCCTGATGAACCGCTCCGTCTCCTGCACGGTGAAGAACCCCAAGGGGGAGGTTTTCGGCTACGCCCCCAGCACCCAGGCAGGTGTCGCCCCCTTCAACATCCTGGTGGGTGCCAACCCCGCATCGGGGCTCACTTTGCTCTCCCTCCCCTTCTCCTACCCCCAGCCGCGTGGCATCGGGGCTGGTGGCACGTCCCTGGTGCGGCCGTGTCCCCCTGGGAGGGTGTTGGGGGCACCCGGGGCCTTCGGGGGCTCCCGATGCGGCAGGGGGCGTGTGGGGAAAGGGTAACACAGCTGGCACTGCTCCGGCTCTGTCGCAGGTTGGTGGCCACTGCAAGAACATCCCCACGCTGGAGTACGGCTTCCTCGTCCAGGTGAGCGCCCTGCATCCCGCTGGGAGCTAGCCCGGCACCCAGAGCGTTGTCCCCTCTGTCCCTTGTCGCACTTGTCCCCATCCTGCTACCCAGAGCATCTTCTCCACTGCCCCACATCCCGCTGGGGTTTCCAAAGCAGGGTCTGGCTCCTGCCGTGGTCCCTCGCAGTGGTCCCAAACGTCTCCCAGGCGCCCGAGTGGCCAGGCCACCACTGCCACCATGGGGCTGACTCCCACATCCTGCCCCGCAGATCATGAAGTACGCGGAGCAGCGCATCCCGACGCTCAACGAGTACTGCGTGGTGTGCGACGAGCAGCACGTCTTCCAGAACGGCTCCATGCTCAAGGTGCGGTGCTGGCAGCGGCCGGGCGGGCACAAGTGTCACCCCGTGTCGCTGTCACCAATGCCACACGTGGTGCCTGTCCCCTCCACAGCCGGCCGTGTGCACCCGGGAGCTGTGCGTCTTCTCCTTCTACACCCTGGGCGTGATGTCCGGCGCAGCGGAGGAGGTGGCCACAGGTGCTGAGGTACGGGGACCGGGGGTGCGGTGGGTGCGTGGCACGAGGGTGGCATCTCTGGGATGACCAAAGCGACGTCTCCTTGGGGTGCTGCCCTGACCCCGTTTCTGTGCCACTTGACCGTCTCCATGCCCAGGTGGTGGACCTGCTGGTGGCCATGTGCCGCGCTGCGCTGGAGTCTCCTCGCAAAAGCATCATCTTTGAGCCTTACCCCTCTGTGGTGGACCCCAACGACCCCAAAACGCTCGCCTTCAACCCCAAGGTAAGCAGCGGGGCAGCAGTGGGGCAGCGCTCCCCAGTGCCAGGGCTGGAGAACCCCTCCGACGGCCGCCCCTCTGCTGCCCCATGTGCAGAAGAAGAACTACGAGCGGCTGCAGAAGGCCCTGGACAGCGTGATGTCCATCCGGGAGATGACCCAGGTATGTGGTGTGGCCCCAGCCCAACATTTTGGCCCCGTGTGAGACCCTTCATGCCATTGGCTGGCATTTTGGTGCCCTTCACGGGTGGGTGGGTGGGTGACAGCGGCTCTCACCTCCACCGTGCCTCTGCCAGGGCTCCTATCTGGAGATCAAGAAGCAGATGGACAAGCTGGACCCCCTGGCACATCCCCTCCTGCAATGGTAAGGCCGAGGGTGCTGCAGGGGACGGGGTTGGGGCTCAAGCCCCTTGCTCCATCGTGGTTGCTTTCTCCTGGGGTTTGCGACCACCCAGCAGGCAGCACCCGAGGCTCAGGGACAGGGTGGGACTCGCATCCTGGGTCAAACCACCCTGTCTGACCTCTTTCTCCTCCTCCTCCTCTTCCCAAGGATCATCTCCAGCAACAGGTCCCACATCGTCAAGCTGCCTCTCAGCAGGGTAAGTGGCCCAGCTAGGACGGGGATAGAGCTGCACGGGCATGGGGTGCAGGATGTAGGGTGTGGGATGTAAGGTACAGGTGGTGGGATGCATGATATGGGATGTAGGATGTCGCTACGGGATGTGTGCCCAGAATATGGGGCATCGGATGCAGGCTGTGGGACAGAGGATGGAGGATTTGGGATGCGGGAGGTGGGATACAGGACAAGAGCCAGGAGATGCTGCGGACAGCGATGGGTGAGCTCCGATGGCTCCTGGCCCTTGTGCCATGGCCAAGCCCTCCGGCCGGGCTCCGGACAGTCGCACTGGGCTGGGGCGGGCGTGGGGTTGGGGACTGCCGTGCATGATCTGTGTCTGTCTGTCTGTCTGTCCTCTCTCCCTGCCGGCGCCGCCTTTGCTCTTCCCTTTCCGCTGGTAGCAGCTGAAGTTCATGCACACCTCACACCAGTTCCTCCTGCTGAGCAGCCCCCCGGCCAAGGAAGCCCGTTTCCGCACTGCCAAGAAGCTCTACGGCAGCACCTTCGCTTTCCAGTGAGCTACCGGGGGGCGGTGGGGGGCTGGTGGGACCCCCATGGGGCACCGCGGGGCTGGGCACTGTGGGGCCGGGGCTGACACAATGCTGGCTCTTGCAGCGGCTCTCACATTGAGAACTGGCACTCCATCCTCCGCAACGGGCTAGTCAACGCGTCCTACACCAAACTGCAGGTACTGCTGGCTGCCGCCGGCCCCAAATCCGGGCGGGAGGGCAGGGAGGGATGTGGGCAGCTCCAGGGATGCTGCTCGCCGCCGCCGCGGCCCGTGCCCCATGCCCAGGCTGCTGTGGGCCCCGTGTCGCTCACCCCGGTGTTTTCCTGCAAGCTGCATGGAGCAGCCTATGGCAAGGGCATCTATCTGAGCCCCATCTCCAGTATTTCCTTTGGATACTCAGGTAAGAGGCTGCCTGCACCGCTCCATCCCGCCTGTGCTCCCACCCCACTCCCTGCATGGGCCCGGGGCTGCTCGGTGCCGTGCCGGCTGGAGGAGCTGCGTGGGAACAGGGTGCTGAGGCCTCCCGGCCGCATCCCGCATCCATCCTCCCCACACCAGCCTCTCCCTGCCAACCCGGGGCTTTCCGATGCACCCTTTTGGTCACCGGGGAAAAAAATACAAATAAATCAGCATTTTCCAGGCTCAAAAAATGACTTTAAGGTGTCACAATGGCCACTTCTTCCTTTTGCCAGCTCTGAAAGCCGCTGCTCCCTCTGTGGGGGTTCCCAGGGTTCAGCTGCGGGACAGGAGCATCCCGCATGGCCGTCCCCGCGGGTGTCTGTGGCATGTGTCCTCACCTGTCCCCATGTCACCCCGGGGAGCTCCTGCCCGCTGGCCGCAGCATCCCCCCTGGGGTGCCCTGCGGGCGGGGAGTGACGGCGCCGTGTCGCTTTCCACAGGGATGGGGAAAGGGCAGCACCGGATGCCTTCGAAGGACGAGCTGGTGCAGAGGTACAACCGGATGAACACCATCCCCCAGGTGACGTGGCGGGGGACACAGCGGTGGGGGTCAGGGACGGGGCCGGGGAGGTGTCAGGGACCGGAGCAGGACGGGGGGTGACGCCGTCTGCTCTCCCCGCAGACCCGCTCCATCCAGTCCCGCTTCCTCCAGAGCCGCAACCTGAACTGCATCGCGCTTTGCGAAGGTGCGGGGCCGCGTGGGGTGGCGGGGGGACGGGCAGCGCCCACCTCCCCAGCTGGGCACCACAGGGGGCTTGGGGTCCCCAGCGCAAAGTCCCGGTGCCCGTCCGTCACCCGTCACCCGCCTGATAGCCCCTTCCTCCCCTCGGCAGTCATCACCTCCAAGGACCTGCAGAAGCACGGCAACATCTGGGTCTGCCCCGTCTCGGACCACGTCTGCACCCGCTTCTTCTTTGTGTGAGTCCTGCCGCCCCCCGCACCCGCGCCCAGCCCCCACGGGCCCCCCTCACCCTCTCTACCCCTCCAGGTACGAAGACGGCCAAGTGGGAGACGCCAATATCAATACTCAGGACCCCAAAATCCAGAAGGAGATCATGCGTGTGATCGGGACTCAGGTGTACACAAACTGAGCGGCTGGGACCCACCGCGGCGCTCCCGGGCGCTGAGCGATGGCCCCTGGCCGAGGATGGGCGAGCGGGTTTCGTGCCGGCCGGGCGACACGCGCGGCTCCGGGCAGGGCAGAAGCGGGGGCACCGACGCTGGCGGCACCTCCCTGTACATAGGCGTAAAGCGGCGAGCGCGCAGCGGGCGGGTTGAGTGGTCCCTTGTCCCCACATCGTCCCCGACCCAGCGTGGGGCACGGCGCGTGCCCGGTGGTGGCTGTCCCTCCTCACGTTTACAGCGACGGCGTTTTTACCGAAGTCGAGAAACTGAAGCAAAAAAAAAAAAAAAAAACATGCAAAAACAAAAAACAGACAAAAAAAGAGAAAAGAAATCTGTCACGGTGTAGTAAAATTCTTTGAACGCCCTGGTGGGCAGGGGCTGTGGGGAAGGGACGGGGATGTAGCTTTGCGCCGCGGTTAACCGTGGTCCTGGGGTTAACCCGAAATAAATAAAAAACCCAAACTGCCCTTCCCTGCTGCACTGCAGCTGAGACCATGCCATCGTTTTTTGCTTAGGTTTGTGGGCTTTTTTTTCCCTTAAAAATAAAATGAATAAAGCCACTTTCCCACGTTTACTGAAGTCTCCCAGTGTGGCAGCGAGGGGACACCCAAGGGGACGCGGCAATGCCCTGCGAAAGCTCCCCATCGCTCCGAAACAATGCTGACACTGCGGGCAAGCGGTGCTGGGGGCCTGCTCCTGCCCCAGAGACGCTGCCCGCACCCACTTCTCTGGCTTGTGGGGGCAAATTCCTTCAGGAAATGTCAATTTCCAGAAAAAAAAAAGCAAAGAAAAACCCCAAAACAAGAGGCTGCTGGTGCACGTTGGGTCCCGTCCCATTTCCTTCTCCAGGGAAGCGTGGCCGCACCAGCACCGCCCTGGCTCGCAGCAGGACTCCAGCATGCAGTGATTGCTCCAAAGAACAAACCAAGGTGAAGATTTTGACAAAATAATTTTATTTTGCTTCGCTTCATTTCTGCCGAAACCTCACATTTTTTATTTTTTAATTTTTTTGGCTGAAAAACAAACAGAAAAAAAAACACAAAAGGGCCAAAGAACCAAATCGCTTCGCCGTCTCCCGCAGGCGACCGAGGGGCTCTTTTGACCAGATTTGGCTGCTGGGGCCACTGCAACCACCCCAAAATCCCTCAACATCCCCCCTCCCCGGCGCTCAGCCGCAAATCAGCCCCCCCAGACCGAGCCCTTAAGCTCCTCTTGGCGCCGCTCGCAGCTCTTGCGCCCGAGGTTTTTCTTAAATCTTTTTTTTTTTCTTCTTCCTGTTTTTTTTTGTGTGTTTTTTTTTAAATTAATTTATTTATATATATATTTAAAAAAGCAATAGTCCTTTGGTCCCTAAACTCTAAGGAATGATATGACTCTGAAACAAGTAATCCTATGTCCCTGTGCCAGTGACAAGCAGGGGGAAGTGCGTGTCCCGCCACCCTGCTCCATGGGATATATATATATATACTTATTTATATATATCTTCTGTAAGTCCAACATCCTTTTATCCTTTTTTTTCCCTCTTTTTCCCAGCCAGACGTGGAAAAAACTATCACGATTTCTCTTTCCAAACAAGCATCCTCCAGGTGAAGCGCCCAAGGCTGGTCCCTTCCCGCTGCCTTTGGTTTAAAGTCCGCTTGGAGCCTCTGTTCCTCGTTCCTCCTGGGAAATTTGTAGCAGCAAATGAGTGCTTTAAAAAGGTAGCTCACGTCCCGGCCGCCCGGGCCTTGGTCCTCTCTCCCGGCGAGGGATTTGGCGAGTCCCAGCGAGCGGCCAGCAGCGAATCTGAGCCCCGCTACCACTGCCGCGTCGCTCTCCTTCCTGCCTTCCTCGCTCTCTCAATCCCGTTAAGAAACAAACAAGACCGTTTGGATAAAAAAAAAAAATCAAAAAGGAAAAGAAAAGCTACGACCAGAATGGCTCTCTTCTTCGCGTTTTTTTCTTCATCGCCTCCTCCTCCTATTCCTCCTCCTCCGGGACATGTTGCAAAGAAAGAGAGTTACGGGTTTGGATACTGCACTTGGGGAAGGGGAAAGTCGTCAGACACCGCGGGACGCCCGACCTGCAAGACAGCGAAGGCTCCGTGAGCGATCCACGGCTGCTGGGCAGGATCCGGCCCACCCTGGCAGTGCCCAGCTGAAGCACTAATCCCACATCACTGGGATTTTACCCAAAACAGACGCTCTTTATCTCAGGCGCCCAGCCCCACAGACTCTTCTGGGAGCAGAGAGCCCAGCACATGCATGAGGGCATTTCTGGAGAAAATCCGGCTCAAACCAGTGGTGCTGCAGGTGACACCACCAGGTCCCCACCTTACCTCTCCGTAGGGCCAGGGTGGGCAGGGGTCAGTAGGGTCTGTTGGCATCTTTCGGCCGCTTTAGCTGGACTTTTAGCCTCTTCATGCCGATCTGGAAGCCGTTCATGGCCTGAATGGCTGCCTGAGCGCTAGTCGGATTGTCAAAACTGACGAAACCTGGGGGCAAGGGACGGGGCGACAGAAGGGGGGACAGTTTGTCACCACCAGCATCACACCTCGCTGCTCGACTTCAACAGGGTCACGGCCCAACTTCATCATGGACCCCATGCTCCCCCAGATGGGCTCACAAAGCCCAGGAATGGCCTCTGGGGTGGGGAGGTCTGGGGGGACAGCGAAGCCCCAAACTGCAGGGCGCTGGGTGATGACATCTCTGGGGACACCGAGGTTTGTGAGGACATCAAGGTGACGGGGCCTGTGGGGACTCTGGGGTGAGAGGATCCACAGGGACACGGGGTTGACAGGTTCTGTGGGGACACTGGGGTACGTGTGTTTGCAGGGACACTGGGGGTGATGAGGTCTGGGGACACGAAGGTGATGCAGTGACATCCTAATTAGCGGCAGCAGGAGGTTATGTCCTTCTGTCCTGGCACGGCGTGGTCCTTCAGCCCTGGGGTGACAGCCACCACGCTGCTTTGGGTTTGGTCACCCATCGGTGCTGCCCGGCCACCGGGGAGAGCCCCAGACGGTGACTTACCAAAGCATTTACTCTGGTTGGTGGCACGGTCCACAAAGACTTTGGCAGAGATGACATTGCCGAAAGGCAAGAACATCTGCGTGAGCTCTGCATCCCCGAACTCCTGGGGCAGGTGATAAATAAACAGGTTACAGCCTTCGGGACCTGGGTGACACACAAAGGACAGGGCCACATGTCAGCCACGAGGCGGGGGCCACCGGGAGCGGCAGAGCAGCCGGCCCCGCAGCGGGGTGCCCCCCTTACCTTCCCGCTGCTGCTGCGGGATGATGGGCGCTTGCTGGGGGAAGGCTTGGCTGATGGGCGCGTAGGCGGTGGGATATGCTGCTGGAACAGAGAAACACGGCGCTGAGACCCTGGCACAGGATGGGGACCGGCCCCCGGAGGGATGTCCCCAGCTGCCACCCTCGCTGGCCCCAGCGGGGCTTCATCACCGCGTCCCCAGCACGTGGGGTTTGGTGGCACAGAGGTCTGAGCAGAGCCATGGTCGCTGCTCGGGTGGTGGCTGCTTCCTGAGGCCCCGTTCCTCCCTTGTGGCATCGGGGTGGGACGTGGCACCGTGGGAGGGCGCAATTGGGCTTCAAAAGCCTTTCTGGGGTGCTGGCTCCCCCTGCAGTGCAGCTTGCCTCTGCCAGCAGGGCCCTGGCCTGCGGGAACGGCTCTCCCAGTAGGGATGCTGAGGGCACCA
The DNA here is from genome assembly GCF_964211835.1 of Anser anser. Taxonomy (NCBI): domain Eukaryota; kingdom Metazoa; phylum Chordata; class Aves; order Anseriformes; family Anatidae; genus Anser; species Anser anser. The sequence continues at coordinate 12,081,309 of NC_139730.1, forward strand.
GTAACACGGCCTTAAGGTGGAGGAAAGAGGCTTTTATCAACTTTTGGTTGGCCAAAACAATGACCAGGGGTCAGAAGCTTTGTTTTCTGTTGCAAAGCTGGAAATCGCCACCGGTGCTCCTAATTAAATACCAACTGCCGGGCTCAGAGTACTTCCACAGCTTGCTCTGACACCCTTCTCTCGCTGCATTACTGCGCTAACCCGTGCCCGGGACGCGTGGGGCCGCGCTGCCCAGCTTTGACCCCCCCGCGGCGCTCACAGTCCCCCTCCAGGAACCGGCACAGAGCAGAGCGGGGAGAGAGGGAGACGTGCAAGCGAGGTTTGAGACCTGCATAGTGCTGCATGCCCGCGTAGGCTTGCTGGAGGGGATCTGCCACTGTGGGGCTTTGAGCTGGGAAGAGAAAAGAAGGGAGAAGGAAGAGAGTAAGCGAGGGAAAGCCAAGGATGACCAGCTCCCAGCACGCGTCCCCGGCACCGGGGAGCGCGTCCGAGCCCCGCCACGCTGCGTGGGGCGGTGTGAGGACGGCACCTGGGTAGGGGTGGATGCCGTTGGTGTAGATGGTCTCAGAGGCGGGCTGCCCGTTGGTCTGCGGCGGCAGGGGGCTGAAGCCGTTCACCCCGATCGGCGTGGCGATGCTGGGCACGGGCGCCGTGCTGATGCCGGGGGGGGTGCTCGTACCTGCGGCCCCGCGGGCAGGAGGGAGGGCATCAGCGCCGGCGTCCCCCCGCCGAGGCCACCAAGGAGGTGGGTGGTGGGGTGAAACCAGGGGCTGTACCTGAAGAAGGGGTGAGGGGGGCAGCCACCAGCCCGCTGACGTTGAAGGCGGCCATTTGCTGCATCTGGGCGGCAGCGATGGCGGCCATGGGGTTCAGGCAGGTCCCCTGCGCCGCCGCCATCAGGGCCGCCTGCTGCTGCATGATCTGAAGGGGGAAGGAAAAACAAAGGGAGGAAAGAGGGAAAAGTGAGCGAGGTGCAGAGGAAGAAAGAGGCAAGGGAGGATAAATTAGCATTTCCAGCACGTTCCCTGAAAAAAGACGTGTCCCCTCCCGTGCTGACCCCATGCCACCTCCTACCGCTTGCGTGTAGGCCCCGTAGGCACCGAACTGGATGGTCATGGGGTTGAAGATGCCCAGCTGCCCTGCCATCTGATGCATCCGCCGCAGGGTCCTCTCCTTGTCTGTGTCCGCAAACTTCACCACCAGGCTGGATGAGGCGCCCTACAGCGGGGGCGAGATGGGGCTGACAGCGGGGCCACCGGCCTGGCGTGACCCCAAAATGTCACCCTGTTCTGGGGACGACCTGCTGGCTCCCGGCAGCCGCAGCGTCCTCGCCCCGCAGCCCTGGGATGCCGCCTGGTTGGCAGCAGCAAGCAGTGATCGATGCGAGGTTTAATTACAGCCGTCTTTCCTCCCGGCGGCTGCTCCCTGACCGCTGTTTTCCTTTCCCCCTCGCTCACGGTTTTGACCTTCGGTGTTAATTAAATCACACCTTTCTCCTGGAGCGAGGGAATTAGCCCCACGCACCCACCCCCAGCGTGAGGAAAGGATGAACCTCAGGGTGATGTGGACAACAAACTGGGATTTTGATCCAATTAGACAGATCAAATTAGCCCATGATTGGATTATGGAGACAGCACAGGGGGTAGGATGAGAGCCACGGGGCGCGCCCGGCGCTTACCGGCATGGTTTGGCTGCCGTGCAGGCTGTTGATGGCAGCCTGCGCCTCGGCGTGGCTGCCGTACTTCACAAAGGCACAACCTGCGGGCAGAGCGGGGGCACGGGAGAGGTGGTTTGTGGGGGCTGCCCGGCTGGCAGCTCCCATCCCCCAGCTCCCTGTTTCCCACCTTTGCTGGCTCCGTCGGGCCCGCGGAGGATGGTGCACTCCTCGATCTGGCCAAAGGGCTCAAAGAGGCGCCGGACGTCGTCCTCGCTCTGCTGCTTCCCCAGCATGCCCACAAAGAGCTTCCTGTCTTCTAAAAGCAAAGCAGAGCCCGTCGGCAAGGGGGACGCCACGCGCCGTTCCCTCCCCTGTGCCAGGTTTGCAAATGGTCGTGGAGGAAAAAGAGGCTGGGGAGGGAGGGAGGCCAGCAGCACCAGTGCAGAACCCCGTGGTGGAGACGCAGGGTTCTTCCTCCCCATCCTACAAAACGCACGGGGTGGGGACCCTCTCCTGCGGGGGGGTTTCTTAGGGGTGAGGCGGGGCTAAGGACCAGGATCCTGCTCCCGTGGTGCCGATGCTGTCCCGTGCCACAGGACGCGTAGCGATGTGGCTGGGGAACAAAGCCCACAAAACCCCAGCAATTGCATTCGTATGATTGACTATCAGAATAACCCGCAGTCCCCGGCCGTGCCCGGGGGACATCAATAACCCAAACACGAGAGAAGGGAGAGTAAATAATGAGAATTTCATGATTATTACCAGCATCTGTCTTGCGCGGCCGCACGGTCCCGCCGCGCGCTAATGGCATTTGACAAAGAAAATAAGGTGCCCTGTCAGAGCGTTGCCGGGGAAATAAATAAATAACAGCAGGAGACGATTAATGCACCGTCCGTTAAGGTACCGGGAAAATTAGTTAAGGGAATAGGGCTCACGCATTGTCTGGTTAAACATAAACCATCTCCCCGCGAAGGCGGCCGAGCGTCGCCTCCTGGGCGAGGGGGCCGGAGCTGGGCACCCGAGCTCACCCATCGATTTTTAATCCCTCACCAATTATGCTCGGTAAGTGGGTAATTTATTTGCTGTGTCCCTCCAGGACGCGCTCGGAGCAGCTGCGTTGTGCCAAAGAACCGCGGCGTGCTGTGGACGCGTGGATGCCCGCCCCGGCCAGAAGGACAGGGCGCAGCTGGCCGTCACGCCAACATCCTGCGGGTCCCCGCGCGGCTGCGGTCCCTGAGGGCCTTTGGGACTCAACAGCATCATGAGAAGTGCCAGGTCTCAGCCCTCTGACTTGAAACGTTGCCGAGCCACGTGCTCAGGGCATCCATCGGGCGGCCCCACGCCCTTTCAGGTGGCTCGGGGGGTGCACCTACCTCCTCGTCCCTCGCTGTCCGCCGGCTTCACCTGGATGGGGCGGTTCATCTGCAACACACAACCGGGAGCAGGCGGTCGGCGGCGGTGCCACAGCCCCCGGTGACACCTTCCATGGGGAAGGGCAGGATCTGGGGGCATGGGACAAGGGCACGGCACGGGGACAGAGCGGAGGGTCCAGCCCCAGCCCTGCGGGGCTGGCTGCGCTTTGGGGGCGGCAGGTGCCCCCCGCTGCCTGGTGAGGCCACGCGGTGGCAGTGAGGACGTGCACGGGTGTGACGCGTGCCAGGCGCTGTGTTGTCCCTGCACCCATGGGCGTGACGTGTGTGTGCACCAGGACGCAGGGACAGTGTGAGCGTCCCCACAGCCGTGCCTGCCTGGCCCAGTGCCGCACAGGGCCATTTCTCCTTCCCACCTCTCTCCCCCTCCTCTTCCCCCCTTTTTTTCTGAAAACGCGCTACAATTACGGCAGTTTCCACGGCAACAAGCGTGCATCCCCCGCGCTGCCGCGCCATGTGCTTGATAGGGTCGTCACGGCAACGGCAGGCTGACACGCGTGCACCCAGCATGCGTGTGGGGGGTGTCACGCATGCAACACGCCACGGGTGTGCCGGGAACGTACTGCACGGCCTGGGCGCACAACAGTGGCGCGCGAGGACGTGCGTGCAACGGGCGTGTAAAGACGGGCACGCGCGTCAGGCTGGACACCCGCAGGAGGCAGCCACCCATACAAGGATGTGCCCCGAAATGCCACCGCCGCCACCGCGGTGGCACCCCCAGAGCTGGGTGGGGGCAGCACCGGCCCCCAGGTGATGATGATGAGGAGGAAGGCTCAATGAGGAGGAGGAGGAAGGCTCGGGAAGAAGAGGAGGGCGGTTTCCACGGCAACCGCCTCGTCTCCCGGGAAACGCGGGGAGGAGATGTCAGCGCAGAGGCAGGGATGCTCGGGGAGGGGACCGATGGACACGGGGTCCCTGCATCCTGCTGTCACAGCCGGGAGGAGGGACCCCATTTTGGGGGGCGGGGGGGAGGCGCTGCCGGTCGCGTTCACCAGCACGGCGGCCTTTGATGGAAGATCTCTCCCGTTCCTGCCGTGATACACTCAACATAATGAACCCAGTGCGTGTGATTTAGAATAACATTTCGGAGCCGCAGAGCGCCGTTTCGATGTGCCTCCCGTCTCCGCCTGCCGCTTATGGACCCACATCGGTCCTCCGAGAGCGGCTGATGTTTGGGAACACCGGGCCGCGGGGACCCGCCAACCTCCCCCGGGGCTGCGTTGCGCCGGGGAGAAAACCAGAAAGGGTTTTCGGTACCCCCGGGCTCGCTGAGCGCTCCCACACGCGTCTGTTGTGCCCACGGCCTCACACCCACACTTGCACGCGTGCCGTGCACGCCCGCAGCCTGGTGCATGCCCGTGCCAGCACGCCTCCGTGCACCACCGTGCACGCTTGCGCCCGCGCAGCCCCACGTCCGCCCGTCCTCGCACGCCCTCGGCGCAACCGCACGCCCACGTGCAGCCGCACGCCGGCCCCACGCGCACGTGCAGGTGGCCGTACGCCCCTCTGGGTGTGCGAGCTGCACCGCACGCACACCCACGGCCCCCGCGCGCAGACACCCACTTACCGTCTGCACGCCCGCTCGCTCCCAGCAGCACCCCCTTGCACACCCCACTAAACCCTGCGTCCCCCCATCGCGCACCCCCTTGCACACACACACACACACACGCACGCACAGGCGCACGCACACACGCGCTGCCCCCCCGCAGCCGGGCGGGGCCGTGCCGAGCCGTGCCGGCGGACAAAGGCGGGGGCCCTACCTCGATGCAGAGGATCTTGGAGCCGGCGGGCACCCACAGCACGGGCGGCCGCGGGCCCGGCGCCGGCACCTGCGGCAGCTGCATGGCCCGGCTCGGCCCGGCCCGGCTCGGCCCGCTTCGAGCCGGCCCGGCCCGGCTCCACCCGCGGCGGCTCGGCTGGGTCCGGCCCGGCTCGGCTCGGCTCGGCTCGGTTCGCGCAGCGGCGCGCGCGGGAGGCGGGGCGGGGGCGGGGCCGAGCCGGACCGAGCCGGGCCGGGCCGAGCCGGGGAGGGGCGGGGCTTCGGCGAGGCCACGCCCCCCTCGCCGCGCCAGGGGGCGAGCACGAGCACGGGGGCGAGCGCGAGCAGCGCGCACCCGCAGAGGCGCGCCCACGCGGCGAGGAGCGGGGCCCGGGGCCGCGTGCCCGGCGCGGGGCGGGGCGGGCGGGCTCGTCCCGCAGCCCCCCGCCGTTCACTCTGAAGCCTACTGACGTGCAGCGGGAAGGCGGGGTGGGGACGGCGCCCTCGGCGGCGCCCTCCGGCCCGGTAACAAAAGGGCTCCCCGCACGCCCGAGGTCGGCGTGTGTATTTACGGGCCTCGCGCTTTCCCCAGCCAAGCGGCTGCCCTATCGATTTTGATTTAGGAGAATAATTAAATATTTATTTTCACTTTGTTAAAGCTCGGGAGGTCGGAGCCCACAGAAAGCGCAGCGGCACGCGGGCGGGAGAAAATCAATGCCTCGGTTTGCGGCCGCTGGAGCGGCTCCTGCGCCCTGCGCTGGGACCCCGCTGCGCCCTGGCGCCCTGGCGCCCCGGCGTGTCACCCAGGGGTGACAAACCCACCCCCGTGGACGGGGATTTGTTAAAATGTGACGAGCCTGCGTTTAATTGGGCTGCGTTTGAGCACGCACCCAGCACCCACGGAGTTGGTGTCATCCCCAGTCTCCTGGCCACTCCGGCGTCGTCCCCAAGCGCTAGGCTGAGTGCTCTGAACTCATCACAGCGGTGATGCGGTGACACAAGGCACAGCTGAGGCCACAGCCCCCCTGTGCAGAGCACCCCCTGAGCCAAAGCGATGCCTGTGCACGCTGCATGTGCCCAGCAGAGCGCCCACTGCACCCATGGCACCGCGGATGGGCAGGGGAGGTCGATGCGGTGCCAACCCCTAAATCTCACCCCGATTCCCAGCTGTCACTTACCCCTGGCAGCGTCTTCTGCTCGTGCAGGGCACTCTGAGCCTTCAGGGCTGAGTCGCGGGCGCAGTAGGTGAGAAAGGCACAGCCTGCAGAGATGGGGAGACAGGATTAGCGTCTGGCCTGGTACCCATCGCAATGCCCCGAGCACCCCAAATTCCAGCACCCGGTGGCTAACGTGGCTCTGGGGCGCATCAGCACCCGGACACCCATCCTGGGACCACGTGCACGTGAGCAAAACCGCCAGCCCTGAGCTCAGCCCCAAAGCAGAGAGGGAGATGTTAATGCAAAAGAGACGAGGGAGCAGCAGGAGGAAGGTGAGGGTGCACAGTGAGGCCAGCAGCTCTCCGGCCCCAAGCACAGCACCGGGGAGCCCTGGGGAAAGCTGCAGCCAAAGTCCTCCGGGAAGCAGGTTTCCAAGAGTCGATGCCGCGCACCCCGGAGCATCCTCCCCGCTGCGGATGGCATCGCGCCGCGAAGGCTCCTCCAGCATCACGTCGCGGCGCTTCGGGAATCAGAAATGCGCCCGGGGCGAGGTTTTCCCACGCTGACTCACGCTGCCGAGCGCTCGCTCACCCCACGGCTCACGCGGCAGGGACGGGGCCGGCTCTCTTCTGTCCCCACGGGAGCATCCCGGGTCCCCGTGCCGCCGCGCCGCTCCCTATCCGAGGGCTCCCCGTATTTGCCGAGGTCACATCCATAAGCTTCTGAAAGTGATATTAAAACAGCAGCAAAACAGTTTCCCTTCAACAAAGTAAATATTTAATGAATAAAATTGACATTGATGCATTTTTAATATTGGCACAATTAAATCCGCCAGCTGATTAAGTATTAATAACTCTTAATAAGTACAATCAGCGTGCCTCGGAGGAGAGGGAGCGTGGCAGCGGGGCGGGGGGCGCCGAGGGATGGGGTCCTTCAGCCACCCTGGGGTCCTGGGCACATCAGCCCCTGTGGGGGCAAAGACAGAGCCCCTTTGGTTAAATATTAGGTGGAAAACGGAGGTCGATGCAGTGGCTCGCTTCAGCCCCGAGCTGTGGGTGCCTCTGCCTTCCCAGCCGCCTGCGTTTCCAGTGTTTGCCATTTGTAATCAAGCTGGCTTCCTCCTCTCTGCTCTCTTTTCCTTTTTTTTCCCCTCTGCGGGCAATGATGTGGACGGTGCCCAGGAGAAGTTCGGAGGGCAGCAGCGGCAGCCACGTTTCCCCTCTGAGGCTCGCCAGGAGCAAGGACAGCATTTGATTAGAGGAGCATCCGCAATAACATTGTGTTCCTGGGCCATGGCGGTCAAAACCTGTGCTGGACAAAGTGCCATTGGGGCCGGCACGGTGCAATCCCCTTGCCTTAGGGCACAAATTCAGCTTCGGAGGCATTTTGGAGGCCTGGGTGCTGAGAATGAAGGAGTCCAGGAGTCATCCCAGGCCGAAGGGTACCGATACACCAGCATCCGCTAGCGCCAAGTTTCGGCTTCCAAAAATGTCCCGGAGTGCGGTGACAGCTTGCGGAAGAGCACGAGGTCCCATCCAGGTGACACCCAGAGCTCCACGGTCCCACTCTGGTGCGGTGGACCCAGGTGGGCATCCCCAGCCCAGGCAGTGCCCAAAACAGCCGGTGGCTGCTCCCAAGGCAGGTGGGAACACCCCACATCTAGGTGGGTGCCTCCTGCTTGGGCGGTTGTCCCCATCCCAGGGGTTTCTTTGCTTCAGACACGTGCCTCCACCTCAGGAGTGCCCCTCTACAGGGGTACCCCAACCTCAGAGGTACCTGCACCTCATGGTGCCCCAGCTCTGGGGTACCTACACCTGTGGGGCACCTACACACCTCATGGTGCATTTACCTCAGGGATGCCTCCACCTCAGGGGTAACTTCATCTCACGATACCCCACCTCAGAGGTACCTCCACCTCAGGTCTACCTCGAGATCGGGGATAACTTCACCTCATGATGTCCCATCCCATGGAGCCCTACCTCAGGGGAGCCTCCACCTCATGGTACTCACCTCAGGGCTGCCTCCACTTCAAGGGTGCCTTCCCCTCAGGCATACCTCCAGATCAGGGGTGCCTCCAACCCACTGTACCCACCTCAGGGGTGCCTCCAACTTGGGGGTGCCTCCACCTCATGGTGTCCCATCTCACGGAGCCCTGCCTCAGGGAAGCCTGCACCTCATGGTAACCACCTCAGGGTTGCCACCACCTCAGGGCTGCCTCCACCTCATGATGTCTCACCTCAGGGGCACCTCCACCTCAGGGCCGCCTCCACCTCACAGAGCCCCACCTCGGGGGTGCCCCCACCTCATGATGTCCCACCCCATGATGTCCCACCCGAGGGGTGCGTCCACCTCACGGAGCCCCTACCTCACGGAGCCCTACCTCAGGGCTGCCTCCACCTCAGGGCTGCCTCCACCTCAGGGCTGCCTCCACCTCAGGGCTGCCTCCACCTCAGGGCACCCACCTCGGGGGTGCCCCCACCCCGTGATGTCGCACCTCAGGAGCCCCACCTGAGGAGCCCACGGCCGCCGGCGCCCCGCCGCGGGCCGCCCGTACCTTTGTGCATGCCGGTGAAGCGGTCCTTGAGCACGGTGAGCTCGTAGATGCGCCCGAACTCCTCGAAGAGCGGCTTGAGGTCGCTCTCCTCCAGGTTGCGCGGGATCTGCCCCACGAAGAGCTTGATGGCGTCGTGGTCCTTCATGGCGATGGCGCCGGCCGGGTGGCTCAGCCCGTTCACCCGGCCGCTGTTCGCGGTGCTGAACGCCGCCCCCGCCGGGCCCGGGCCCGCCCCCGCCTCCGCCGCCGCCGCCGCCGCCGCCACGCCGCTGCCCGCCGCGGCCATGGCCGCTCCGCGCCGCGCCCCGCCCCGCCCGCCCCGCTCGGCGCCGCTCGGGACCGCTCGGAACCGCTCGGAACCGCTCGGGACCGCTCGGCGCCGCTCGGCTCGGCCCGGCCGCGCTCGGCCCCCCCCCCTCCGCCCGGTGACGTCAGCCGGCCGGCCCCGGCCGGGCGCGGGGCATTAGCATAATGAGGGAGCGGCGGCCAATCCCGCGCCGGCCCCGCCCACCGCTGCCTGCGTCATCGCGGCCGGGCCCCGCCCCCGCCCGCCCCCCGCCCTCGGTAGGCTTCAGAGTTAACGCCCGGGGGCCGTGAGGGCACGGCCCGGGGCGGCCGCAATTAGGCGGCAGCCGTTAAGTGGGGGCGCGCGGAGCAGAGGCCGGGCGTGGGGCGCTCGGCTCCCCACAACGGGGGGCAGGCGGCACGCGGGTGTGCAGCCACATGCGTGTGTGTGCGGCCATAAGCATGTGTGTCTGCAAGATACACGTCCTGCAAGTGTGTGCAAGTGTGCAAGCCGGTACATGCTGCAAGTGTGTGCAAGTGTGCACATGTATGTGTTACAAGTACGTGCAAGTGTGCGAGCATGCACATGCATGTGTTGAAGGTGTGTGCAAATGTGCAGACATGCACGTGTTGCAAGTGTCTGCGAGCATGCACATGCATGTCTTGCAAGTGTGTCCAAGTATGCAAGCATACACACGTGTGTGCAACTGTGCAAGCATGGACATGCACGTGGTGCAAGTCTGTGCAAGTATGCAAGAATGCACATGCATGTGTTGCAAACACGCACATGTTGCATGTGCAAGTATGCAACTGTGCAAACACATGCATGCATTGCAAGTGTGTACAAATGGTTGCAAGCACCTGCAAACAGTTGCAAGCACATGCAAATGCAGGCCTGTATTGCAAGCCAGTGCAATTACACACTTGCGCAGACACCTGTGTGAATATGTTTGCAACTTGTGTTTGCAAGCATATGTGTGCATATGCATGCAAATGTGGACACAGGTGCAAGTGTGTGCATGTTCATGCAGCACATGCATGTGCACATGCACCCAGCTGCACACGTGTGCGTGCACGGGCAGGAGCTGCCTCCGCAGAGGCTCCCGCCCCGGGCAGGGCTGAGGCCGGACCTCCCGGCGCTCCCGGGGGGCGGCTTCATACAGAAAATGAAAATTAATTCCTACAGCACGGCGCGGCATTTAATTCCCAACAAAACCCAACGGCAAAACATACTTATCTCCCATCGCCTCCAACCGAGCCAGGAATTATCGATTCCTGCCGCCTGTTGCACCAAGAAACCCATTTGTCCGTCGGCCCAGCTTTGGTAATTACTTTTTTAATCTCGTTTTTGAAACGTTTTTGCATAAACACAGTCATTATTTTTTTTCCACCCTCCTTTGCTGCCGGCCCTGCTTGTGGGCAAATCGTGCCCTTGCGCGTGCACCCAGCGCTGGGTGGAGGCAGCACCCATGGGTGCCCTGCGTCTGCGGCGGGTGTTTTCGGGGAGCGGAGCCGAAATCTCGGGGCTGGGCAGGAGGCATCTGCCGCTCCTCAGCGCCGCTTGGGTTTATTTTTAAACCCGTTGGCCCCGAGTGATTCACACGCTGCATGTTCCCGTGTTCTCCCCGGCAAGTTTTACATGACAAATCCCGGGTAAAAATAGATGTTCTCGAAGGAGCCGACACGCCGCGAGGATGCGGCGGGGGAAATGGGGGGACCGGCGGCACCCCGATGGTTGGGGACCCCATGCCATGGCAGCCCCCTGGTCCCCGGCCACCAGGTCACCCCGCAATGGGGAAAAAAGCAATAGGGCTGCTTTAAAAAAAAAAAAAAACAACAACAAAAATCAACATAGGTTAAAGCCAATCCCAAAAGAGATCCCAGCGGGATACTCACTGGGAAGGGGCTGCTCAGGAGCATTGGCCGGAGCAGAAGTTGTCCTCGGGGGGCTGAGAAGCTCCTGCGAAGTTTCGAGTGTTTGCTCCTACAGAAGGAGCTCGGAGCTCTTTAGGACGTGGCGGTGCATCAAGCCCCAGCAAAATGAAGCAGCTGTTATTATTATTTACATCTTTTGTGTTACTCAATTTAAGAGAAACAAACATCACGGGAGGGGCAGGCGGCAGATTGGCAATCCCGGCTCACCTTCAACGCCCTACCTCAAGCACCAGGCAAGGACAGCAATTATTGACCAAAACAACAGAGAAAAGGGGCACGAGTTTCCCAGGGAGACCCGGAGGAAGCAGAGGAGCATCTTCACTCAGGACGCAGCGCGCAGGACGGCCGCCCTTCCCTTCCCTTCCCTTCCCTTCCCTTCCCTTCCCTTCCCTTCCCTTCCCTTCCCTTCCCTTCCCTTCCCTTCCCTTCCCTTCCCTTCCCTTCCCCTGTCCAGTTGGAAAAAATACCCCCCTTTTCCCCCAAATCTGGCCGTGGGCTACGCTTCCCTGCTCCGTGGTGGTTGGGCTTCCCAATCTTTTCCCCGTAAGACGGGGGCAGTTTTACCACCACAGCCAAGTACTGCCTGGGTACCCCTACACAGGAGGGTGAAGAAACGCAAGGCTCGACAATTTAGGAATATTTTAATTCTAAGTAAACAACAGTGAGAAGCTTCCATCCATAACGGAGAGCAAACAGCAGACCTCACTCATTTCAGACCGGGACACACGCCCAGCAGTCCTGGCCTGGGGGAATTCTCCCCGAGAGATCCTCACGTTTGAGCTGGCCAGGATTTCCAGCGGGGCAACCCCAGCCGTCAAACGACGAGAACCCCGGCTGTCCCGGCTCCCTGGGACAGCGATGGGGCAAGGACCGTCTCTTCTCCAAGGAAAATACTGTCCAAACCAAGCCACTTGGGTACAGAAGCAGAGCTGAGCCCCTCCGAAGACAAGAAGGCAGCAGGGGGACACAAGAAGCCTGAGCAGAGGCAGCAGCCGACAGAAGAGCTGAGCGGTGCCTCGGGAACATCCGCACCCAGCTCCCGCGCTCGGCTCAGTGGCTTTGCGAGGTCTGAGAGGCTCCGGGGCTCGTCTCAGGAGCAGCCAGCCTGGGAGCAGACGGGGTTTAGGGACACAGAGAGAAGCGATAGGGAAAGGCCAGGAGGCAGCGGGTGACACAGCAGTGCTGGTGACATCCCGGCGCAGGCAGCGCCTTCAGGGGCCAACAGCAGGAGGTGGAAAGGAAAAGTGAGGGAGCCCACTTGGCCTGCAAGATGAGGATTCCCCCCCACACATGTTACTGTGCAACTGGACACCACATTCTCTTAGCAGGGAGGAAATCTGGGATACTGGCAGAGAATAAGCACGGTTAACCCAGCTGAGCAGGCACCCGGCGCGCTGCAGAGCCAGCAGCATGAGGCACAGCCAGACGCTCCTCCACAGGAATCCCTGCAACGAGCCTGCTCCAGGGCAAGGCCTGCCCAGCAAAAAGCCCTCGCATGGTCTTCCCAGGCCCCAGCTGGGTATGAAGAGGCACCTTTTTCTCTTTGGGGTCATTTATTTATAGATTTAAAGAAACTAAAATAGAAAAAGGGGCAAGGAGTGCATACTAAGGAAAAAAAAACATTCATTGCAACAATGCAAGAGCAGAAGCAGGGGGAGTAAAAGGGTCCCTTCACCATGCCAGCAGCTTTTGAGGGAGAAAGAGAGATCATTCCTCCTGTGCGCAGAGACCGAGGGCAGCAGGACTCTCCCTTCAAAACCCGTCGAATTCGTGGTCACAGTATCCTACGAAGAGAGGCTGTGCCTGGACACCACGCCTGGAAGCAGAGCAGGCAGCGGGCGTTACGCGGAGGACACAGAGCTGGCGGTCGGGTCTGAGGGGTTAGAGGAACCCAAAGCAGCCACCAGAGCCCCGACTCAGATTTGTGCAGTTTGCATCCTGCGCTTACAGGCTGGGTTTTTGCTCACGTGTGGAAGCGAGGCCTAAGGGCAGTTTTCCTGGGGATGAAGCGATGGCAAGTGCCACAGGGCAGCGCCTGATGCCGCAGGGGGGTGGCAGGAGCTGACGGGGCCCCTTCCCCAGCACAAAACCCTCTCCCCTGCAGAGCCACCAGCCCCCACCGGCAGCAGGGACCCCCTTTTCCAGCACAGCCCAAAGCAAGCTCTGCCCACGCACAGGCACGAGAAATGCTCTGGACTTTAGGGGTCGTTTCACACCCAGGGCAGCCCGCCTCCCCCCTAGCACCCTCACGGCCCTGCCCAGGGTCTGTGTGGAGGGGGTGTCCCCTGCAGTGTCCCCCCACGCTGCAAGGAGGTTCGGTTACCTGAGAAGCTCGCAGCGGAAGCTGGCCAGCCGCACGTAAGCATCTTGCAGGTTCCTCACGGTCGCGTTACTCCACAGCCTCTCGGCTACGGCCCCAGCTCTTGGCCTTAAGGAACAAGCCACAAAGGCGGGCCGGTCAGAGAAAGCTTCTCACACACTCCCATAACACTTCCCCAACCCAAGTCCTCCAACACACGAAGGCGTGTGGCTTCTGAACGTTAAAAGCCCCACGCCTAGATGGGTGCAGGTCGGGAGGTGTCCTAATGACAGGACAGAGACCAGCAGTGATCAGACTGGCTGCAGCAGCAGGTGGCACAGGAGCAAGTTTTGCTCTTAGAGATGGCCACAGAACCTTGTTTAAGCCTCAGTGAAGCTGTTAGTGCCACAGATGTGCTGCCAGAGGACGGATACGAGTGCCACGAGACCGAAGCAGCATCCCTGGGTGCACACCACGCCGCGCTGAAGGACCAAGCTAACCTCCCCAGGACATCTCTTACCAGAGCCTGGGGGCCAGGTTGGTGACGTCCACGTATTCGCCCCACATGCACGCCTCTCCGCCGATCACCAGATCCTTCTGCTCAGGGCTGCCTGCCAGAGGACACAGCTTTCAGGTGATCGGGTGCTGTAAGGTAACAGAGCACCTTCCTGCCCCGCACGGGGGGACGACTGTAACAGCAGAGAGCTGGCTCAGCTACAGAAGCTGTGATTTGCTCTTCTGGAAGCCCCAGCTTCAAACCCTGGGGCAGGGAGAGCTGAGGCGCAGCCTGTTTGCAGCAAGGGGACAGCACGGAGCCCAGGAGCCAAGGCACGGTGACTCGAGCACGTTCACACCACCAGTGAGAACAGAGCATCACGAGAGACAGCCCCGGAACCACCTCTGAGCAAGAAGCCAGCTGCCAGAAGGAAACGTGCCCCGAGGAACGCACCTGTGAAATCCAAGGGCTCCACCTGGTAGGCTGCCATCCAGTCCTGCCCGTAGGAGATGCGGTTGAGGTACCAGGGAGCAGAGAGCAGAGCCCTGTAGCCAGCCTTGGTGACGTTCGCCATCTCCTCCTTGTAAGGCAGGGAGTTCTTCCACACGTGGATGATTGTGTCCGGCCTCACCTGGACCCGCAGCACAAACACACGTGGAGCCCGTGCACAGCATCAGTGCAGCAAGGGCACCACCTCCCCTCACGAGCAGAGTGCCCCGGAGACATCCCCAGCTCCAAACACCTCCTGATGCTCTGGTGACCAGGTCCTGCACCAGAACACGCCATGACCCGTTATCATAATACTGGGAGGTACAGTTACACCCACCCACCTCCATCGCCACTGTCCTGACACATCCAGTCCCCCCAGGGAAGCTCTCCTTGCTCCGTGCTTGCTGTTTCATGGCAAAAGCCCCCCAAAGGGCCAGGGCACCAAGGCGGGCACTGGATCGACTTCTGAGCCACGTCCAGGCTCACTTGAGTGAGCAGCACCGGCACCATTTGCCCAAGCGTTAGGGAGTTGTGCCAGGGAACGCAGGCAGCTCTCACCTTCGCTCCGTTGTCGAACACCTCCTGCCACACCATGTAGCCTTTGCCAAGGGAAGAGACGATGTCCAGAAGCCTGGGGTGGAAACATTACTGAGTTTGGGGTCCTCCCAGCTACATTCCCCTCTCGTTGCCAGCCGCACGCAGCCAGAGCAGCAGCACCAATATCCTCGCCATCCCCAGGGGGACAGGAGGGTACTGCTCATGGAGAAGGGAGAAAGCACAGCCCCTCCCAGGGCTCTTTTGTCCCTCAGCCCCAGACATTTTTGCAGTCAGTCTCCCCCCAGAAATGTGGCTAGGCTACTCTGTTCAGGGACAGAAAGACAGGCCCAAAGGACTACACTCCTACACTTGAAAAGGAGATTCGTTGTCTGAGGCAGCAGGAGACATTTGTGCCTGTCATACTGCAACTGCAGGCGCAGCACGCAGCCATCCTCACCTCTGGATGTAGAATGACTCTAACTTTGTGTAATCTTCACCAAAGCCCATCTCCTCCATGAAGGCACGAATTTGTGGATTGGATTTCCTGCGTACCAAAAAGAGGAGAATAAAAACCCCAGGCACCAACCCAGAGAGCCTCTCTCTCTGCCCAGGGGAGCAGGGCACCAAACATCTGCAGGTGATCGTGGCCATGAAGCATGGCTGGGACTAAGGGGGCCTGTGCCAAATTTCTGTCTCCCTCTTCCACAGGAACAACCCTCTGCTCTCCCCCTACCCATTAGGGGGGCTGTTCTTTCAGGCACCCATCCCCAGGCATGTGCCAGGCACCCAGGCAGCAGAGCACCAGTCTTGTTTCAGACCCCAGGCCCCCTCCAGACCGATCTCTGACCAGGCATCACTCACCAGCACGTGAAATCCACCTCATCGCCACCGAGGTGCAGGAAGTAGTCTGGGAACACAGCGCCGACCTCTTGAAACAAACTGGTCACGAACTGGTAGGTGCTGTTGAGGATGGGGTTGATGGGCCCGTAGGTCCCAGAAGGATCCTTGCCCAAATAACAGGGAGTCAGGAGGTCTGGAGCACCTGGGTCACGACAAACCCAGTACAGTGAGGAAGGGGCTGAAGGGGGCTGTATCGCCTCGTGTAGCCACCCAGACCGCCCTCGGCACAGCCCAGTGACCACTGGGGGACAGAAGCCCCAAACAGCGCACCAGACGCATCCCTGGCAGCAGAAAAGTGCTCTGTGACTTGGGAAGTCTGATGTGCTGGGAGCGGATCCGCATCCTGCGCTGATCTGCGCTCCCCACCACATCCACACACTCATCTCGGGCAGAGGGCAGCGTGTCAGGACGGGGGCACAGCTGAGAATTTGCACTTAACCCCTGCGGGATGTGGCTGCCCACGCCCTGCTTCTGAGATCCACGTCACAGAGACCCCTCCCCAGCCAGGTACAACCACAGCTCTCACACCCACACCCCCAGGAAGGGTCCGCTCCTCACCTGGCCCCCAGGACATGGTGTGCCCGGGAGTGTCAAACTCCGCGATCACCCTGATGCCACGGAGCCGGGCGTACTCGATCACCGCCTGCACGTCACTGGCTGTGTACACGTGGGTCATGGCATTGAAGGCTCCCTGGGGGAACACGTGCGGTCACAGCGACCAGCACCCAGCTGGCCGGGGGGCTGCACGACGGCCAGCAGGGGTTACCTGCTTGCTGAGCTCTGGGAAGGTGAAGCTCTCGTACGGGAAAGACGGGTCGTCCACAATGTGCCAGTGAAACACGTTCAGCTTGTTGTAAGCCATGACGTCCTGGGAAGGAACGGGAACACAGATATACGCACCATGCTCCTTCTGAAAGGTCAGCCTGCTTGTCACAGGAAGGAACCACGGGACCTCAGGTCGCTGAGTAACGGACAACACAACGGACGAGCACAAATGCTCCCCAGGACCCAAGAACGATTCCAGCACCACAAAGAGCTGCGGAGGGCCATCAGTGCTCCTGCTCACAATAAAATCCCTGCTCTCCTTATACCAGAGCCAACGGTTGAGATTTGAAGTTTAATTCTGCCTGGGATGGATACAGAACCGCCACCCACTTTCACCTAATGCCACTGGGAAGTGTTTTTCCCTTGCCTCAGAAAGGATCCAGCCTTGGAAAGTAAGCCAGGCTGCAGGAATCTGAGATACCTCAGGGCTTTTTCTTCCTTCTCCCACTTAGAAAGGGAGCTGAGAAATCACCTAAATCAGCTGTGAGTTACACCAGGAGCAAACACAGCCACAGGCACAGAGTACTGCACTAGGAAAGACTGACAGCACGGAGGCATTTTTCCATCATGCAAATCTGTGTACTAAGAATCCAGGTCAGGCTGCCATCCCACCCCAGCCTGTTGCTTCATCCAGAAATAAGCAAGCTGGTGTTCCTCAAAAAGCTTCCGTTTGGCAAGCTCTTCCTTGATGAGAAGTGAACGCAGTGGCCCATGCACAGCCGCATGGCTGGCTCTCCCTAGACAGCTCCTGGAATCATCAGAAATGAGCAACACACACCCCAAAAAAACAAAAGAAAACAGAAATGTGGCCCTCCAGGCTATTCAGGGAGGCTCAGTTGTCAGAGAGGGACACCCAGCTAAACCACTTTGCCTGCCAGTGGGGCAGACACATGCCTCCCAGTCCAGGCACCCTACCAGGGTCTGCAGGATGGCTTTCAGAGGCAGGTAGTGGCGAGAGGTGTCCAGCAACAGGCCTCGGTGAGGGAAGCGGGGAAAGTCCACAATTTCTGTCTCGTTGATGTAGTACTGCGGGAGGAGAGAGGACAAGGAAGAAGTGAGCAGGGCTCCAGGCAACACAGCCATTAGCAGGAGGAAATCAGGGTCATCCTCATCCCCAGGGCAAGCAGGATGAGCAGCGTGCGAGCTGGCCAGAAAGAGCTGCCGTGCTTTACCCAGCTCAGGAGGCAGGACGCACTGCCCCGAAGCACAGCTTGCCCCCAGGAGACGAGGCAAGGACTCGTAGTGCTGCGGGAGTCGTGCTGGGCAGCCCCCGCACGAGCCACCCACTCACTCACCGTGCCGTTCTCATCTCTCCCAACAAGCTGGCTGAACGTCTCCAGGCCTGCGGGAGAACCACACACAGTCACTCGCTCAGCACAGATTCCAAAGAGAGCTCAATTAATTAAGTCTAAGGGAGAAGAGAGGCACAGGGAGATGTCCCGGTCTGCAGGGAGGGCGGGAATGCCCAGCAGAAAGCTCCGTGACTAAGCACACCTCACCTCTGAGAGCTCCCCAGACGGCATCGGCGTAGAGCAGCAAGGAGTCCCTTGAGATGTGCAGCTTATCTGAAAAAACAGCATCGGTCGGACTGGCACAGGCATTAGGTTCCTCGCACGCTGCCTGAGGGCACGAGAGCCCCAGCTGTGGGGTCACAGCTGGACCAGCAGTGGTTTTGGTACAGGACTGCGCCCCTGGGTCCCAAAGAACTGATTTTGGGGTAGTTTTTTTGTTTTGTTTTGTTTTAAAACCTCTCTCACACTACCAGCAACCTCAGGTAAGTTGCTTGCCCCTGTCCCAATTTCTCAACAATACAGTGAGGATCCCGCCTCTCCAAAAATAGGATTAAGTGCTGTAGGGTGTTATTTCCAACCAAGAGGCAGAGAAATACCTGCGCTCTGCTCCAGCTATCTCCTCCCCAGTACTTACAGCTCTCGTTGGAGTCCAGGCTGGGAAAGCCATCGCAGCCCGGCGTGGAGACCAAGACGGAGAGCTCACTGCAGGGCTTCCTCCAGGGCTGCTTGCTCTCTGCAAGGCAAAAAAAAAAGGTCGAAAAAAAAAAAAGAGGTCAAAAAAGATCAAAAAAAAGGTTGAAGATGAATGCAGGTGTATTGCAAAGTTGGGCTGGATTAGAGGCAACTGCAAAACCTGGCCTGAAGCTTTCGTAGCACAGAAAGGCCCCTGTCCGACTTCATCTTCTGCACAGCGGGTCACAGGCCCAGCAGCTGGAAAAATCAACCCAGCGGGAGCTCTGGCTGCTCTTCCCTATCTGAAGAAGCGTTCTCAAGCCCAAATCTTCACTGGAGCACACGGGAGATGCTGCCCTGACTCCCAGGGGAGGTGCTAATCCTGCTCTGAGGTAAGTGGGTCTGCTCAGAGCCATCTCTGGCCAGGAGGAACGTTGGTGGGGCGCTGCCATCACAGCCGTGGTTCACACCTACAGCCCCACAGCATTCCCAGGGACAGCCAACACTCAGCACAGCCACCAAAAAATAAGAAGCTTGGCTCTGAGTGAGCCTCATCAACAAGTCAGACACCAAGCTTTGGAGAGACCGTGGCACCACCAGCATTTGGGTGAAACATGGAGAGCACAGGAGCCAGAGACCCCAAACGTCCCCATGAAGGAATGGTGAAACCTCTGTGGCTGGAGGGAAATGGCTCAAAAACACTCCTCCATTTTCAGGTTTCCTCTCAGTACAGACAAGCCGGTAGCCAAGGCAACCTTGCAGACGTGCGAGCTGGCACATGGAGCACAGCAAGACCAGCTCCCTACGCTTGGCAAGGCAGCAGCTCAGCAGGGACGGCTGCTCTCAAGCCTGGCGACACGGCAAATACTCATTTTCTCCCTAGGGCCCTTCCCAGGATGAGCACTTCCCAGCCTGCGCCTCTCACCTCCGGCCGGATGGAGATTTTGGTTTAGTCGCAGGAATGCACCCTCCAGGAGCAAGCAACAGCCGCTCCGAGGACGAGGGGGGCTGCGTTTAAGGTGAAGATGTTTCCAAATTTCCTACCAAGCACCATCAGCCCTTTCAGCAGCCTTGAGAGGAAGGAAGTTACTGCCCAGCAATAATCCAGGCGCTGCACAGCACGGCCTGTTACACGCCCTGCAGTGTGCCACGGGGAGTACCAAAAAGCACTGCAGCTGGGCAGCGCAAAGGGGAAGTGAAGCAGCAACAGAATCGGTCCCCCCACCACACTTAAACCTGCCTGAGAGACATCCCTGAGCACGACACACACAGTGCAGAGAGCACAGCACGGGTAAACCTCGCTTGTCTGATCGGGGAGGGAATCTGCAGCCAGCAGAACGTGTATTTGAACAAATGTACTGACATCTCTGTGCCAAACCCAAAGCAGCCTCCTTGACCAGGGAGCGGCAGGTGCCAGCACCACCAGGCTGGGAAGGCAACGCGGAAGGGCCCAGAAGGAATCGATCGCCCATCAGCCAAAAGTTCATGGTTAAAAACAGTGCTACGGAGGTGCAAGTTGAGTTAATTACTGTCACAGGCTGGAAGGACGCTAAAGCAATGGTCACAGCGGGTTATTAGCAATAAGGCATCAGGGATGAGAGGTCCTGGCTTCAGCTCCATGCAGGGTCCAGGTCACACGCTCACAGGCGTTTCGGAGGCACGCAGCTGAAGGACTACAGACGAAGGAAGAACAGCAAGGGAAATCCCAACTAGAGACAATGAAAAGTAATATTCTTCACCTTGAGGATGGTCAAACCCTACAGTATGGACTGAGCTCTCCATCCTTGCAGATATCTCAATTTCAGCTGGACACAGCCCTGAGAAGCCTGACCGTGCTGTGAGGCTGGCTCTGACCCCAGGGCTGGCCCTGATTTGAGCCGGGGGTTGACCAAATACTCCCCCGTGTCCCTCCTAACTTCAGTCAGCCTGCTTTCACGCTTGGAGTCCAGCAGCGTTTGGGCATAATCCACAAATCCCCAAAATGTTTTCAAACCCTGGCAACACGCAACTGCCCCTCCAGGTGCACTACAGTAACAGCTGCTGGATCACCCCACCTGCGGCAGCGGTCGCTCGGCTTCCACTCAGAGGGAGAAAAAGACTCCGAGACGCCTGCTCTCGGGGCACAATCCACACCTGCTGGATGTGCTGCAGAGCTGATCAGCTCACACAGGAGGGGATGGCACACTAACATTTGGAGGGTTTGAAGAGGACCTTAAACTTGTTCTGTGGGAAGTCCAGCGCTGCCGTGGCATGCTCTGAAAGCAGGTCAGGAGAAGATGCTGAAGTCTCCTTAATTCTCTGCAGTGCGATCGGCATGCTTGTTTGTTCAACTGGCATAGCTGCTTTCTAAAACAGGAAGAAAACTCTTTCTGTCATTTATTTTCTCTATTAATAGAAACTATTTTTTTTTCCATGCAGGGTTCCCACTCCTTGCTATTACTAACTACTCATGTGGAAAAAAAAGGAAGGCCGAGAGGAAAAAAGCCCTAAAATTAAGCATGCAGACTGAACTCCACATAAAACAGTGTATGGAAAACGGTGAGTATGCAGGGAGAGCTCGATCTGGTGATCACAAGAAATTGCTCCAAACGATGTGATGGCCATAGCTCCCTCTGACAGGAGCAGGAAAACGTGAAAAATTGAAACGATGCGGTCTTTGCAACCCTCAAATGGAAACTTATTTCTATTGCTACCTAGAAGAGTCAAGTTTAAGAGATAAGCCAAATGTTTCTTCTCAGTGTTTCACACTTGCCTTTGTCACGGTGCACCTGAGACAAAGCAGGGCAGCTTCCAGTGCTTTCACCCTACTCTGCTCTGATCAGCAGCGACAGAGTTCACGCTGACATACCGAGAAGCAGAGTTACGAGCTCTTTTTGATGAATGGAGCGTTTCACACTTCGTAGATGTAGCTCTTCAGGCTGCCTGCAGACCCACGCAGGCACTCAGCCTCCATGCGTGCCGGCTGCTCGATGTGTGTGCTTGCCCTGCAAAAGCAGCCAGGGAGTTCGCAGCATTTCACCTCAGACATGCAGCAAGACAGCACTATTTCACAAAGAAGTCCAGGTTGCAAGGATGTAATGACCGGCCACAAATCAAGCCTAGGCTCCCAAGGCTTTTTGCCTTTTCTCATCTTACACTATAGAAAATTTCAGGGTGCATCCAAGGGCTGTTACCTCTTTGCCAGAAAAGCCACACCGCCTCGGGATGCTGACCTGCTCACCTTGTGAGAATAAATGGCAAAAAAAGCCCCAAAACAAGAATACGTACTTGTGAGAAACAGGCAACAGCAGTTCTTTCTCAAGGCATATCTTTGCACTGGATGCACAAAGAGCTGCTAGAAACGGGAAGAGCCAAGACTTGTGAAAAGCGCTGGTAAGACTGGCAGCAGCTCTCCCCGGTCACGAGTAAGAAAAGGAAGCAAAACAAAACGCTGCAGTGCTGAAATGCAGTCTGGGGGAGATAAAAACGAGATAAAAAGAACAAGCTGACTGAATGAAAGAAATTTCTTTCCTTGAAAGAAATGCAAGATGACTGGTGCTCACCGTGCTGTGGAAGGCGTCTAGCCTATGTTTGATTTTTATTTTTTATTAAAAACAAAAACACAAGCACAGCAGGCACTACCCTGCACATACAAAGCAACAGTGGCTTTTGCTACAAGACTCAATTCAACCAACCAAGTCACCAGACTACAGCCACCACTTCCTCTAGCCATCAACCCCAGGTGAATTAAAGAAGCAGAAGGAGGGAAAAAGCAATACGTGGGATTCACGCACCCAAGACAGGAATTTTCAGACAGGAGCTGGGCACTGAAGCTCCAGGCTGACTTGGGCTCGTGCTCCCCAGTGCAGAATCACTAAAAATTTAACAAGTTGCTTTATTTGAGGCAGTTAGTTAATTTGCTGATACTGCAAAGTCCCCTGAAACTGTTGTACAGGAGGTGGTGACACCATGAGCAGACCAGGCTACCAACCCAACAGTGCAAATTGGGACAAGCTGCAACACTGGAGATTTCCTTATCTTGTCATTGGGTCAGCTCATCCCCACTCACCTTTAGGAGCTGATTTTCAAAAAAAACCCCAGGGTTTAACTCAGAAAAACACAATCTCTGTTTCAACAACTACATCATGGAGAACAATGTCCTTTTGCTGAACAAGGATTTGGTGAAACCAAACTTCCCAGTAACAAAGTTTCTGCTGGGCTGAGCCAGAACCGAACAGGTTTTGGTGCACCTTCCAAGCCAACACGAGGCTGGTCTGCCACGAACCAAGCAGGAGCAGCTCTCGCCTGCCACAATTACCGCATTCAACGCCTAGGTGCAGCTCTGTCTGCCGCTCCTGGAAGCACACACACCGCTTCTTCCCCACAAGGATACCCAACCTGAAGCAAGGAGCCCTTCTACGGAGCCAGAAGAGCTTCTTTGGCCTGGGGAGAAGGACTTTGACAGGCCGAAGAGCCGTGCCCCACCTGGGCACTGTCTGAGACGTGGACCTTTGGTTTATTACGGTGTGAGGCTAGAAGGTCCCACCGCAACACGGGACACCTGCGCGTTAAGGAGCAGGTTTCCACAAGACGCACACAACTTTTTGGAGACTCAAATCTCCGTGCCCGCTTCCCCCAGCGGCTCCTCGTCCCCCGCCAGCCCCAGGAGCCCGCCGGGCCGCTGGGTGCCCCCCGCCCCGAGCCCTCTCCCCTCGCCTCACCCGCGGGGCGTGCGGCGCCGAAGATGAGCGCCCGGTACCGCTGGAAGGCCTCGTCCAGCACGGCGCAGCCCGGCCCCACGGCCGAGCCGGCGGCGTAGGAGAAGCGAAAGCGGCCGGGGGGCAGCGGGCAGCGGGCGGCCGCCGGCGGGGAGAGCTGGCGGAGGGGCTGCGGCCACACGGCGGCCGCCGGGCCCAGCGCCGCCAGCAGCAGCAGCGCCCGGGCCGCCGCCATGTCGCGCTCCCCGCCCCGCCGGGGGTGCGGCTTCGGGCCGGGGGCGGGCGGCCCTGGGTCCCGCACGGCTCTGGGCTGCCGGAGGAAGGGGTTAAATGGGAGGTTGGCGAGGTTTCTGGGGAGAAACTGAGCCCCCGAGCAGCCTCAGGCTCCTTCCTCCCAGCTCCGTGCTCCTCAAAGGGAAATGAGGGTGCTGAAGTCCTAGCCGTTAGGTGCAGGGCTTACGCGTTTAAGGCCCTAAAACCTCACCCAAACAGCGTTTTACTGAACAGTCCTCCTCTCCAAAGGAATTAAGCTTTTGAGCATCGTAAAAGCATCATCAGGGGCTGAGGGAACGGGGGTTTCTGTGGGGCCAGGAGGATGGAGGAGGATGCTCGCCACAGCGAGGGAGCCTGGGGGCCAGGGCACAGGAGAGGATCGCAGTTTGGTTGGGGTCTAAACATGAGTGTAGGGATTTCATGGGGTTGCCACAGACAGGTGGGGGAATTTCAGGTGGAGGGGGGCTGTGGGGCACCCCCAGACTGAGGAAGCCTGGCTCCATCCATGAGCTTAACTCCTGCACAGCACCGCAGCCTCCTTCCCCAGCCCTGAGGAGCCCCCCGGAGCTGCCTGTCCCCTCCAGGACAAGGTGAACCAAGGATGGACACAGTGCAGGCAACAACCTCACCTGCTGGGCACAGCCCTGCGGCACCAAGGCCAGGAGAGCAGAGCAGGGCGGTCTGTAGCCAGCAGTCCCCATGCAAAAGCAGGGCACCAAGGTAAGCCCACGATCAGCCTTGGGAAGCCCGGGAGGACAGCCCCACAAACGGCTGCCCAGGCCTGAGCTTAAACGGAGCTCCTTTCGAAACCTTCAGGGCCCCAGGTGGCCTGCACTCAAACCTGTGAAGTGCCAGCTGTTGCCACTGCTGCTCTGACCGGTTCCAGTATCTCTGGGCTCTTCCTCAAGTAGCTTCACTGTGTTAAGATTGCAGGAAACAAAAAAACACGGTTTGCTGCCGTGTTACAGCAGGCAATGTCAGCAACATCAGCAGGGCTGTGCTTCCCAGCATGTGAGGCTGAAACGCAGGAGTGCCTTGGCTTATCTCCCTGGGGCTGCTGCCCTGACTTGAAGCGAATCCTTATTTCAGTCTGTGTCGGGTGGCGTGTTCACCAGACTTATGTAAAATGTTGTGATCGTAGCCCGCAGTCGAAATATCTAAGCCTTTCTACGTATTCTGTTGTTGTTGCTATTTTAGGGGACCCTGATGTCTCTGGGGGATGACTCAGAGAATTTGGGCAGCATTAATCCAGACTAACAGTCTGATTCAGGAATGCATCTTTACGTAAGAAAACTGCTTGAGCATATGCTTATCTTTGCAGCCTCGAATTAAACTGTCTCACACACTATCCTGCTTTGGGCATGGAGCAGCAGTAGCCAGAATCTGCTGATGCTCTTCAGTAGCTCCTCAGTAGCCAGCTCCTGGTCTCAGAGCATTTCTGGAGGGCCATACATCCATCTGGCAAGTTTGGCTGCTTTTGGCGAGGTCAGCAAAGAACAAGCACAGGATAAACTGAGACACGGGGTTCAGAGCTTACCTGTGCTCCCCCACTCCTCTGCTCGCCCTTGCCGAGATCTCCAGCCCCGCAGCACGGTCGTACCGGTTCAGAGACACTAGGATGCAAGTGGCTACAGATGTCGGTGCACTGGGCTGAGAACATCGCAGTGCGCCAGCCGGCTGATGCCTGTTGCAGAGGTACCTGCAAACACCTCTTGTTTGACTGCAAGAGCTGTCCTGTTCCAGGCAGAAAGCCAAGTTGCTGAGGGACTCTGCAGAAAACTGTGCTCTGCACCAGGGCTGTGCTGGATCACCTGTTTTCTGCATGAGGTAGAAATACAAATTTGTTATTCTAGCAAAAATTGTGATAAAGTCTGGCCAGTGTCACACTTGGATCTTTCTGGTTTGTCCACCTTTGGTGCCTGAGGGTGGCCTTTGGGCTGTCAGTGCAGTTCTGTGTTCCACAG
Source organism: Anser anser (assembly GCF_964211835.1). Classification (NCBI taxonomy): domain Eukaryota; kingdom Metazoa; phylum Chordata; class Aves; order Anseriformes; family Anatidae; genus Anser; species Anser anser. The sequence goes on from NC_139730.1 coordinate 12,106,530, forward strand.
CATTTACTTTTTTTAAGGATAAAACCACCTATTATGCTGCCTAATTCCCTGTAACATTGGCTGCATCTGCATTTAATCGGGAGGATGGTTTGCATACAGATTCCTCCGCCAGTGGGAAGCATGTGAGCCGGTGAAAGGGGAGCAGAGGAAGCGGATCGGCCCGTGGCCCCAGTCCACCCCAGCACCTGCTCAAGTCCTGCTGGATGTCAGCACGTGCCTTAGTGTTTCGCAGGGCTGGAGCCTGATCTGTCCTGCCCGCTATTAAATCAAGCTGGGCTCGCTTTCTGGGATCAGTTTGGTATGCGTGATCATGGAAACCTCCACAGGGCACTCCCAGGACTTTTCCGGTTTATTTTGCTCTTTGAGCCAAACGCTATTTAAGTACACTCGTTCCTGAATGAAGCCGGCTCCCAGGTCAATAGACCTGCTGCTGCCGTGGCTGGAAGAGGGCTCTGGAAAACGCAGACGATCTTCTGGAAATGCCTGCAACTGCCTGCAGATCTCTGACTTGAATTTTGATGTCTCAGAAGCTTTCTGGGCCAACTTACTCTCTCCATTTGCTTGTTTACCTCTTATTTAATCCTGGTAAAATAATTATGGTATTTGAATTGGAGCCACAAGGGTTGCAGTGATGAAGTGACCTTACTTGTGGTGGTGCTCTGGGGGCAGTAGTGGTGTGTGTGTACAGGGGCTTTACAGGCATGGATCCTCCTGTCGCCTGTCTCCTAATTTCAGGGAGGACAGTGCTCAGCGTGGTGTCACACAGGTGCTGGCAGGGAGCGAGCTGTCTGCATGAGTTGGTGCCGATGCATCTGTTGTTCCAGCTTGTGGCCGCTCCGTGTGGACAGAGCATACGCTCCGCTGGAGGTGGGATGACAAGAGAGGACTGTTGGAGCTTTAGCATGTGCACCAGGAAGATCCTAAATGAGAGGTGGCCCTAAATCCACGTCCATTGTAGTTTCATCACTTGATCCCTCACAACAGCTCAACCCATGGGGAACATCCACATTTTGGGGGGCTGAAACAGGCTGGTGCATGGCAGTCTGCTTTCAGAGCCACAGGCACGTATCCCAGCACTTTTCAAAACACAGGATGCCTTGTTCTTACATCTCTCCATTTCCACCTTGACCACTGCTTGTCATGCTACGTGCTGCCATTGCATGGTTTAGCAGATGCACGTGGTAAATGAATTTCTCGGCACAGATGGAGTTTAGCAGAAGGCACCTCTTCAGATGAGAGAGCACAAGCAAGGGGAGCAAGGCCTGGGATATTCAGTGTTAGCAGGCAGGAGTGGGGCTCGGCTCTGGGCATATTTGCAAAGAGCAATATTTCAACAAATATGAACTTAAAAGCAGAGTCCAAGGCAAAAAGCTTGAGGCAAGATGTGTTAATCAGTCAGAAGAATTTGGGTTCCTGACTCAGTAAGTGCTGCAGAGCTCAGCCAGGTGGTATTTGCACTACTGCCATTATTTGCAAAGCCTTCTTCTGCTGGAATTTCTCCAGCTTGCACAGCTTCTGGACCACGGTGATCTGAGGGGCACCTCAGCACACACTCGGGGTTCAGGTAACTAATGGGTGTGTAGGCAGCCAAAATCAGCCCCCAGGGAGAACAGCAGAAGCTGGGCACAGGGAACTCTCTTGAGTTTCCCTCCACCAACTGCAGGAATTCCACAGGTCTCAGGGGATGGAGGAGAAGGGTTTTTTTCCAGAGATATTTGCCCAGCCCCACCTGGGCCAAGGAGCAGCGGAGCAGGAATGAGGCAGGGGTGCACTACTGAAATGGGTGAGATTGCTGGCATACATCAAATCCCCAGGTCTCCTTCTCAGAACAGAGCCTCGGTGCAGTGCTGGGGGGCACCAGCACTTTTGTAGCATTTTGGTACAGCAAAGAGGGGCTCATGGGGGTGCCTGTGTCAAGGCTGTGGGGCTGGATGGCAGATCATTGAAATGTCAGGCTCCATGCGGTGCTATCAGAGAGAAGGGAAGCTGCTGTGAGTTATTGTGCAGGGTGAGTATTTGTGGCCGCCGTCCCTGGCTGCTCTCAATCACATCTGTGGGCCTGAGCAATCAGCTGAACTGGAATCAATCAGGCACCCGTGGATGTGCAGTGAAGAACTCCTCCATCTGGAAATGAAATGAGCGTGCAGAGAAGCCCTGCTCCCGTAAATCCCTTAAGCATGTGCTTAACTTCATGGAGCAAGGTGATTGCAATGCAATATTTTATTCTTGTCAGCTTCAGTGTTAGCAGTTACTAGAATCACTTGCGTAATTAAGCTCTTGCAAGAATAAAATGAAAAAGCACCAGGTGCCTTTGGAGATCTAAATCATTTTTCAGATTGGGTAGAACAGCAGTTTTCAACTTTCTTAGGTAGCTGGAATCCTAAAATCCTCCATGGCAGCGCAGATCCCCTCGCAAGGAATTGAAGGCAGCAGCCATGCTTCTCTGGAGTACCTTTCGCCAACCTTTCAAGGAGACAGTGAGCACCCAGGGCTCTGCACGTGACTGGGTGAACCACTGGGTCAGAAGCTTTGTAGCTTTTGCAAAGGGCATGGCTATAACTTCATACCGAGACATCTTTTTAATAACTACAGATCAGCGTTTTAACCGTGCTCGTTAAAACAGACCAGTCTTGTCATTAGCACAGACTGACACACACAGCTCTGGGCCAGCAGTGAAGTGCTGATCCGTGTCTCACGGGGAAAAAGATAAGCCTGGGACCGTAGGAGGAGAACCACGTCTCCACGTCTATGGGATGGCGTTCTTTGGTGCACAGGGAAGATCCCATCACTGTTTGTAAACATTTAGTTCTGGAATTAGACATAAAAAGGGAGACAGTCAGGTTTGGAAGGCAGCAATTGTCTGAAATTGCCCCTGCACTGGGTGGGAGGAAGAGAATTGAGGGCATGTTCACTGCAGGTGTAACGGAGCTGCTGTGACTGACGTTTATTGCGAAGAGAAGGTGAAGGTTCACTGATGCCGGGAGATTTGTTGACACACTGTGAGCCCGAACTCAACCTGCCTTCCTTTATATATACATACCTGAGAAAGTTTAAATGTGTTTCTAAAGGACTATGCACTACCGAATGGGCTGCAGTATTTACCCTGTGAGATGTTCAGGTGGGAGGTGACACTGCCAGGTCCCTGGGGGACAGTGAAGCGGTGCTCCTGGCACTGTGCATCGCTGCCCAGGGCTTAGGACATCCTTAAATTAAGCGACATTGACTATACCCGGTACCCGGCCTCTGGAGAGCTGCAGGAAGCCGGAGGGGCACAAGGGCACCGTGCTTGGAGGAGGCTCCGGAGCTCTGCAGCTTCGGCAGGGGCCAGGAGAGGGCAGCGGGGAGGCGCTGGCGGCACGGGGCGGGGGCGCTGGGGTGGCTGCCGGGCTTCAACTGGTGGAGGGCTCGCTGCCCCAACACCTGGATGACCCCGTCCCGGAGAGAAAGGTCAAGCACGGCCTCTAGGATGCTGCCTTGATAAAACCCTGCTGTCCGGTCAACACCTTTCTCGGCTCCTCAGGCCCAGTGGGTGCTACAGCAGACACGCTGCCATAAGCCTGCTTGCTTGTTGGTGACCCATGTCACCGGCTGGGCAGGACACAGAGCCCCCGGAGGTGCCACACACCCCCTGGGGACACTGCACCACTCTGTGACCCCTTTTGCACCAGGACATGACACGGAGTTGTGCAGCCAGCCACCGCCTGGCACAGAGGGTCCTGGAGCCACATAGAGGTCAGAGCGTGGGCTTTGTGGCACCAGGTGAGGACCTGTGACAACCAACCGAGCCACCAGCGCTTGACATGTGAGATGGCACCAGCCTGGCAAGTGTCCAGCTGGTAAGTCCAGAGCTAAACAAAGCCAGTGCTATTTATATTTATGTAGGGCAGGATGATTAATGCCCAGGCCTTCGCCATTCTAAATAAGTAGGGTAATTAAGGAGCTGGCTTTATTTACTAGGTAGGTTGGCATGAGGTAATGTGCGTGCCCAGCCCCGATGTCTCCCAGCCCAGCTCGCACCCACCTGTGCCACTGGGATGCACTCCTGACCCAGCCACAGGCACGATGCTGGGGCAGAGCAGGACGCGGGGACAGCAGGCTGCCCGTGGATGGAGACCCAGGGCTTCAGCAGGTCCCCCGAATGTAGGTGCTGCCCCTCCTGCCTCCTGGTACAGCGCAGTCAGAGCTGGCATCTGTCACGTTGCACCACCAGGCCCTCTCCTTCCTCTGGGCACCCTCTGGGCTGGGGAGAGAACAGGGCACTGGTGTAAGAGGGGTGTTTGCACAGCAGCTGTTTGGGGCGGACAATGGGCAGTTGCAACTGGAGAGAATTCACTGGGAGCAGCTGTGGTGCTACAAAACACCTGGAGCTGATTTTTGGAGCTACTTGTAGATCTGAAAATGCAGACCGGTACCCAGCAGGGCTTCCAGAGCATCTGCCCAGGAAATCAGACACCTCATCTGCTTGGGTCCCCAAGGGCACCTACCTGCCTCACCCTGAACTTCAGCCCCTGACACTGTGACCATCATTACACTTTACGTGCTCCATCAGCAAATAAACACCCCTGCAGCTTTTGGGCGGCAGCTTCTAATTTTCTGCAAGTGCCACTGCCTGTTTCATAAGGTATTTGTTGTTTGTGCTGCATTAGGACAGCGGAAGCACAAGCAGGAAGCAGGATCCCGCTGTGCCAGGTGCTGCACAAACACAAAGCACCGCGGTGACTCCTGTCCCAAAGAGCTGATGAAACTCATCACTCCTACGCTGCATACTGCAAGGCTGAGTCTCCCCCGCCCTCCGGGCACAGGGTCATTTTCATCCAGGTAAAGTGGGTGAATAATGTTACCACATCAGAATGACCTGCTTCACCAAGGTAGAAATGATCCCCCAGGGCACGAGGAAGCAGAGGATTAGTGCCTGGCGGCGGCGAAGGTAACCCTGGAGTCCTCCCGGGGCTGTGCAGTCTCCTCACATCCGCAGTGAATAGCAATGGAGGATATGGTATCAGCTGGCTCTCTTCTGGGCCAGGCTACAGCCTGTTACCAAGCCAACCGGAGTCCCTCACACTCCCCAAACGGCTGCGAACAATAAGCCCAGCTCGCCTCCTCCGTCCCTCAGCTGTACCAGGCCGAGCACATCTGATATTGGAAACAGAGCTGCCCTAGCCGTGCCACTGCAAAGGCAGGCGGTGGTGGAGAAAGCTGGCGGGTGGGGTGCAAGCTGAGCGGTCAGGGCGCTGTGTGACGTGGGGGGCAAAGGGCGCTCAACGCCTGCCACGCCCCAGACCCACAGCCTGGCGTCCAGCTCAGTGTCTGTCCCTGCCCTCCGTGAGAGCGTCCAAGAGAGGCCCCAGCAGGGACAGGGGCACCTGAGAGCAGCGCTGGCCCTACGTCCCTGACCTGCCCAGAGCATTCTCGAATGGCAGGCTCAGCCCCAGCTGTTTGCAGAAGGGAAAGGTCTGTTTGTGAGCACGTTACAAAGCCACTACTGCATACTCTGCCCCCCTGCAAAATGCCAGATTAAATAATAAACAGCTCTAGACAAGGCTGCCTCTTTTTATAGTACCTGCCCTGCAAGGAGCCTTTTTTTGGGTTATGCAGCCCACTGAAGAAAGGGAATCATGCCCAGCAAAACTGTGAAAAACTGAGTATTTTTATCTCCGCTGACCAGAAAGCAAAGCTGGAGCAGAGATGCCACCTGGCATAGCTGGGGTCACACAAGGTTTCATGGTTGGGAACCAGGGAAAAACAAGTGGCACAGAGGCTGGATTACCCCTCCCTTTGTCCATGGGCAGATGTTGCTGTTCCACACTTGAGCAGTGTCTGCATGCCTGCTGCTGCACGATCTTTCCCAAAGGCTGAATGACCTGCGTGACCCACATTAAGTCAGTTTTCCTTGGGAGATGTGTGTGGACCTGCTCTCCTTGGAAAACATGGGCTGTGTGTAGAGATCCGCTGCTTGTAATCACCGTTGCCCACGTTCTTCCTGGGACACTGGAAACAGGCCTCTGAAACACAGAGATGGAGGGATCTGATAAACCCTGACTGGTAAGGGGCTGCCCCGCATTTGGGCAACATCTGCATCAACCGAAACCTGTGAGGCATCAAACAGAGGGGTCAGGGCCAAGCCCACATACCCATACTGGTACCAGCACCTCACTGAACCTATTTTCCCTCACATTTCTTTACATTTTCCTGTAATTTCCCACACATTCCCTTCACGTTTCCTTCCTATTTCCCTGTTATTTTCCTCACACTTCTTTCCTTCACACTTCCCTCATATTTCCCTGGGATTTCCTTCCCATTTTCCCTTTAAATTTCTCTCCTATTTCCCTCACACATCTTTCCTTCACATTTCCCTGTCATTTTCCTCATTTTTTTTCTTCACATTTCCTCATATTATCCTGCCATTTCCCTCACACTTCTTTCCTTCATATACCTCTGGGATTTCTCCCACATTTTCCCTTCAAATTTCTCTCATATTTCCCTCACACTTCTTTTCTTTGCATTTCCCTTATATTTCCCTGACATTTCCCTCACACGTCTGTCCTTCATGTTTCCCTCATATTACCCTGTCATTTCCCTCACATTTTCCCTTTACCTTTCTCTCATATTTCCCTCACATTTCTCTGGGATTGTTCTCATATTTTCCCTTTACATTTTTCTCATATTTTACTCACACTTTTTTCCTTCACATTTCCCTCATGTTTCTTTCCTTCACATTTCTCTGGGATTTCCCTCACATTTTCCCTTCACATTTGTCTCATATTTCCCTCACACTTCTTTCCTTCACATTTCTCTGGGATTTCTCTCACATTTTCCATTTTTCTCGTATTTCCCTCACGCTTCTTTCCTTCACATTTCCTTGGGATTTCTCTCACATTTTCCCTCTACATTTCTCTCCTATTTCCCCTCACACATTTTTCCTTCACATTTCCCTTATATTTCCCTGTCATTTTCCTCATGTTACTTTCCTTCACATTCTCCTCACATTTCTCTGGGATTTCTCTCACGTTTTCCCTGTACATTTCTCTCACATTTCCCTTACACTTCTTTTCTTCACATTTCTCTGGGATTTCTCTCACATTTTCCCTTTACATTTCTCTCCTATTTCCCCTCACACATTTTTCTTTCACATTTCACTTATATTTCCCTCTTATTTCCCTCACACTTCTTTCCTTCAAATTTTCTTCACATTTCCCTGGGACTTCCCTCACATTTTCCCCTCACATTTGTCTCCTATTTCCCTCACGCTTCTTTTCTTCACATTTCCTTGTGATTTCTCTCCCATTTTCCATTTCTCTCCTATTTCCCTCGTGCTTCTTTTCTTCACATTTCTCTGGGATTTCTCTCCCGTTTTCCATTTCTCTCCTATTTCCCTCACGCTTCTTTTCTTCACATTTCTCTGGGATTTCTCTCCCGTTTTCCATTTCTCTCCTATTTCCCTCACGCTTCTTCACATTTCTCTGGGATTTCTCTCCCGATTTCCATTTCTCTCACATTTCTCTCACGCTTCTTTTCTTCACATTTCTCTGGGATTTCTCTCCCGTTTTCCATTTCTCTCACATTTCCCTCACGCTTCTTTTCTTCACATTTCTCTGGGATTTCTCTCCCGTTTTCCATTTCTCTCCTATTTCCCTCACGCTTCTTTTCTTCACATTTCTCTGGGATTTCTCTCCCATTTTCCATTTCTCTCCTATTTCCCTCACGCTTCTTTTCTTCACATTTCTCTGGGATTTCTCTCCCGTTTTCCATTTCTCTCCTACTTCCCTCACGCTTCTTTTCTTCACATTTCTCTGGGATTTCTCTCCCATTTTCCATTTCTCTCCTATTTCCCTCACGCTTCTTTTCTTCACATTTCTCTGGGATTTCTCTCCCGTTTTCCATTTCTCTCCTACTTCCCTCACGCTTCACACTCCCCTGACATCCCCCCATCACACCCCTCGCACCACACAGCCCCCACAACGACCAACCACACCGACGACCCCGGCGGTGCAGCACCCCCCTAACCCCACGGCTGAGCGAGGCGCCACGCTCAGCATGGCGGCCGCGCCGCACTCAAGATGGCGGCGGCGCGCGGGGCGGGAAGGAAGCGGGCGGGGAGCGGCGCGCACTCAAGATGGCTCCCGGCGGGGCGAAGGGAGATGGCGGCGGCCGCGCAGGCGCGGCGCCTGAGGCGCGGCGGCGTGACGTGCCGTGCCGTGCGGCGCCGTGCCGTGCCGTGCGTGCGCGGCGCGCGGTGACGGAGCGGGGCGGCCGCGTCCCTTTGTTGGCGCTGAGGCGGCCGAGGCGCGGCGGCGCCGGGAGCGGCAGCGGGCGGGCGGGCGGGGAGCCGCCGCTTGGCCGCCTCGCCATGGACTCGGACGAGGGCTACAACTACGAGTTCGACGAGGACGAGGAGTGCAGCGAGGACAGCGGCGCGGAGGAGGACGAGGAGGACGACGAGGAGGACGAGCCCGACGACAACCTGGACCTGGGCGAGGTGGAGCTGGTGGAGCCCGGCCTCCGCGTCGGCGGCGAGCGCGACGGGCTGCTGGGCGGCGAGACGGGCGGGCTGGGGCCCGGCGGCGGCGGCGGCGGCGGCCTGGGCGGCGGGCCGGGCCCCGGCGGCGGCGGCGGCCCGGAGCAGGAGGAGGACTACCGCTACGAGGTGCTGACGGCCGAGCAGATCCTGCAGCACATGGTGGAGTGCATCCGCGAGGTCAACGAAGTCATCCAGGTGCGCCGCGGCCGCGGGGAGGGGGCGCCCCGCGGCTCCCCGGGGGGTCCCCCGGCTTCGGGGGGTCCTCGGCCTCCCCCACCCCGACCCCCCCGCTTCCCTCAGGTCGCTGCCCTTTGTGCGTCTCCCAGCCGGGATTTCTTTCCTTCCGTTATTAACATCATCGTTTTGCCTCCTCCACCCCCCGCAACCCCCCCCCCCCCCCCCCCCCCAGCCGCCCGGTTACCGGAGGCAGGGCAGCGGTTGGCCGCTGTGGAACGGGCTGGCTTTGGTGCCCCCCCCCCCCCGTTGTGGCGTTTTAAAAACGAAGCGGGGCTCCAAAGAACATCCACTGACTTCCGACGAGCGTATCTAATCTCCCGGCTCTTGTGCTGTTGGAAGAAATTCAAGCTGCTGAGGCTATCTAGCATCCTTTTCTAAATATTTACAGCTGGGTTTTGCTCCAGCTTGCCCTAAGTTTCTGGTGCCGTCCGCTTTTCCTTGCAGGTGACCAGAATGCGTGGGTTTTCTTTTGTTTTGGTTTGCTCGGTGTTATTCAGAGTTACAGCGAGCAAACAGCAAACGCTTCTCCTTACCCAACAGAGTGAACAGCAGTGTGAAAGTATTAAATTTCTGAAGTGGTGTGAGGAGACTAAATTTACTGATACTACGTAACAAAGGACACCATTCCCCCAAATCAGTCGCTTCCTCGGTGCGTGTACTTCCAGCGTTAAATACGAGATGCCTCACTGAATGTTTTTGCCCAGCTGTCCTGTGCTCTACAGTGACTCCATGAGCAGCTTTAAAATGTGGCTGTATGCGCTGTAAAGCCACTGCAGTTTATGGGGAGCTTGATGCAAACAACTGCCCGAGTGTTCACCTAGGAAATGAGTAAATGGCAGTTCTTCAGTCAAGTTAAAGTGTATAACTTTAATAATAGTACCGCGCACGTAAGGCTTATAAAGGAGTCTGGCTCGATTAGCTGATTATGAGAGCGCTCGGCTAAAGAAGATCTCTTGGTTACGTATGGATATTTCCTTGCTCCCAGTTATTGATCCTACTGGAGGGAAAGATGTGCAAGTGGGAAGTAGACATGCAAACACTTGATAAAAGTTTTTAACTCTTTGAAGTAGTGATTAAAATGGTGAGTGTGTGTATAATGACTAAGACTGTGAGAATCATCATCCGTACTGGTGGTATTGGACAGACTCAGCCATTTGCCCCAGCTTTGAATAAGCAAAGTGGTGGAAATATTTCTGCTGATGAGGAATACTGAGCATCCCGCTCCTGTGTGTCCCTGGCCTGATGAATTCACCTGTGTGTTTTTTAGGAGCTGACTTAAATGAGGTCCTCTTTTCTAGTCCATGGTTTTTCTTCCTTTTTAGACAGCCCTCAAGCTGTATAACTTGAGCACTGGGCCTCAGCAGAGCTAGTAGCCAGAAGTTGAGGGAGGTGGAGACCCTTCTCCTGTTCTTGCACCCAGGGTGGGGGTGGGAGGCCTGACCCTCCCCTGAGCTGGCTCTGTGGGGCTCTGCAGAGCACAGCTGGTCTGCAGGAGCTCTGTGGCTGCTGTTTTAGGTCTTGGTGTTAGGTTTGTGGTGGTTATTCCTGGTTTAGCAGGGTGCAGAAGGCCAGTTGGTGTGGAATATCATGAGTCAGCCTAAGACCTAACATCAGCTCAAGTGCTGGGAGACATCAGAAGAGGGTAGAAAAACATTAGGCTACTCCAAATAGCTTTGAAATGGCACCTTACTGCTACTGGATTTCTAGTCTGTTCGGAGGTAAGTGAACTTAATTCAGTCAGTGCCTCAGCATTTGCTCATCCTCACTTCTCTTGCTTGCGCTGAAAGCTTCCAGGGCTCCGTTCTGTATATTTCTTGCTTTTGGCGCCCAACCAGGATTGCTGCTGCTGCTTTTCTGGTTCAGTAAACCTTTTCTGGACTCACATTGGCTCAGGATCCTGCTGCGGATCCTTGGTTGCAATCCTGTGATTCACTTGTTCCAGTCTAGAACTGGATGGCTTTGGTTCCTGCGTATCTAAATTTGGTTCTTGATATTGAATGATAACGGTTGCAGTTGCCTGTTGCAGTCCTCAGGAGCTTATTTGTTACCACATGGAGGTACCTGGTGTCCGAAAGCTTCAGCTGTAGGGCCTGTGCCCTCTCATCAGTGGAGGTACCAATTTCTGGTCAGAAGTAAGTCATGAATAGGGCTTTATTTTTCAGTTGATTGTTTTGCAGGTGCAATGAGAAGAAAAGGTATCAGTGAGCCATGAAGTATCTGCAAGGGGGGGTACCTGAGCTGCAGATACAGCTTCCATGTGCAGGGACTTGGGCCTTTGTCCCTAACAAAACACAGGGCCTGCGGAACAGTTATTAGCTGATATAACCACCAGTGGAAGGAGTTGAATTAAATCTATTTTCCCATCCATTTAATCGCTTCCCAAATGCGAGCTGTGTAAGAACAGCCCAAAGTTCTCAGGACGGGGATTTGACCTGACGAAGGCTTTGCTGAAGTAGTGGCTAACGTGTGATAAACTTCCTGGCTACGAAGCGTGTGATTTGTGCTGGCAGCAGGTAATGTGCATGTGAAGATGGCTGCTCAGTGCTGAGCTGGTACCTTTTTCTATCACTTGGCCATCTAAGACCGCTAAACTTGCAGTGAACTCGGGAGGTTTCAGAGTGACTCAGATACTCAGCATGTTTTGCATTCACTCTCTCTTGTCTGAGCATAAGGGGGATTTCAGGTGCTTAATGATGATTTTTGCACAGTATTTAGCATTTATGCTGATAATCTGATTTGACTCTCTGTGCCACATGGCAAGAATTCCCCTTCTCCTCCAAATGCAAAAATAGGGGCATGAACAAACCTCTAACCTTGCACTGTTGATTGGCTGAGACGTTCAAACCCCACCTCAGATCCGAGTATCGCTTCCATTATATTGCTATAATTACACAGAGTAGAGAATCATTCCACAAGTTATTTTGGTTTTAGTTGTCAAAGTAAATGGGCAGACTTCTGGGGTGGTTTTTGCCAGCTGCTGGCAGAATAACTGACTGAGCAACTGCAAAAACCTAGACATAAAGGTTCTGGTAAACAAAAGGTTGTGTCCTTTGAAAGGCATTTTCCCACAGTTGGATGTCGTCCCCGTATTCTTCCTCTCCATACTTTGGGATGAGGGATTGTCCAAATAAGTTTCTACGATCATTACGTCTTTTTTTTTTTTAATATCAGACTGCTATTTCTGTCTTTGCTGTAGATTTTCTGAAAATAAACTTGGAAATGTTTAGAATAGCATGTTTATTTCTACTCTGAATAGAGCACGTGATAGTCGGTGTCTCTCTAGTCTTGCTTGGCTCGGTGTTTTTGCCTTGTTGCAACTTTGTGCAACTTTGGTATTTCTAAGCTGGGTTCATTTTCCACTCTCGGTCAGCTTTTTCTGGAGTGTTTGACATCACTGTGACGTCAACTGACAACATTTGTTCTTTTTGGACTTTAGCAGGGTTAAGCACTGGAAAACTCTCAGGGTGAAGCTTGGAGATGGTTGATGACATTTAAAACAAAGCACAGAAAAGGGAGCTGAGCCCTTGCTTTTTTTTCCCACCCAGAGCAGCATCCTGGACGCAGCTGGGTGTCGTGCCTTGTGAGCACATGAAACCCCCTGGCTTTGGAAAGAGACAGAAGCACCGCATCTCACGCAGCTTAGTCTAGCTCAAAAATACCTTTTCACTTTACTGCAGGCTGTGAAATGAGGTTCTGCAGGGTAGAACAGGTAATGTGCAACATCAGAACATTTATACTGAATACTGGTCCTCCTTTAGAGGACCAGGCCGGATAACTTCTTGCGAAGTGAGTATCCTTACCGGCTAAAGCTTTGATGTTACAATAAGCCAAAACCCCAGGCTGCTCTGAAGTTACAAAGCCGTGCTTGTTGAATTGGGTGAGGGGCAGCCTTTTTGTGACCGGGGCAGTGCAGATACCCCCAGAACACTGCTTTGCAGTTAGTCAGGCTCTGTTACAGCAAGTGTCAGTCCAGTGTGGCTTGGGAAGAGCGGTGTTACTACACAGTGGCTTCTCTTGCTCGGACAAAAAGTGCTGATTTCCAGTTGTAACTTAGGAAATCTCCCAAGTAGTGGTGTAATTCAGTGGTCTTGGCAATGCGTTCAAAATACTTTGTCCAAAATAGGAATGACTTTCCAGCGAGCAACAGGCATCGCTGCTGTCATCCAGGGCTGTGCTTAAAACTGGATTTCGTGTTAGAGATGACATCTTGAAAACCCCAAGTGCTTGAAGCTGCTTGACAAGCATTAGGTAGGAGTCTGTGGGAGGAAGCACTTGAGGCTGATGCTGCTTGCAGTGCCTGTACGAGGTGAGTTTGCAAGGCTCTGACTTCTCTTACTGTGTGGTTAGCTATTTGATAATAAAATTCAGTTGGGGCCCTGAATGTTATGATGCTGGAAGGAAATGCTTTGTTAAACTCCATGGTTCTGTCACATGGCGTTTATAAGGTGTTTCATTATCGGAGGAATGCGCTTAATGTTTCCAAGGAACGGAATAAACTTTGTGGTGACAAAGCACTCCTGAAATCTGCTGAAAGCCATCACTGTAAGGCTTTTGGAAATGACATCCTATCTGTTCCCTGGCTGCTGAGACATGTAATTCTGAATATAATAAAGCTAAAAAAACAAAATCTATTATAAATTTCAGAGTTAACAGGTCTGTTCTATCTGTTAAGTCTCCAGAGTAAGCTAAACCTCATGCTTAAATGACCCACTAGCTTTGTGCTTTAGATTTGTTTCTTTTAGGCCAAACATAAATCTCATGGCTGGCCATGAGTAAAAACTGATGCCGGGCTCTGTTGCCCCAACATCACTTTGCCGAAATCACAACAAAGCAGCTGTCTCTCAGGGGGCCTGTGGGTGCAGATGGGGACTGCTGTGTCCTGGGGATGTTTGCAGAATGAAACTGAAAACAGTTTGTTTTTAGTTACTTTTAAGCATTTGTTTATTGGGGGGGGGAGGAACAAAAGGTATGTGCAGCCATTGGTATTCCCTATGGGTTTAATTTTAGTTAGCAGAACCATACATGCCACGCAAAGCAGAAGTGGTGGTTCTGCTCTAAATCGGTGACTGTTGTGCCACGGAGAAGTCATAATTGAGACTGCAGTACTCATGCTCCTTGATATGAAACAATAGCTGTGTTAGAAGCACGTTGTTCAGTCATATGCAAGCTGTGCTTTCCTATCTATCTGCTTATCCCGAGCTCTTACTCCTTAGTTTCAGACTTGCAGGAATTTAAACTTCATAATAGGAAATAAAGCCGGACTTCTGATGCTTTCAGTGTTCCTGTGGCGTGGCATGGAAGTGTAGGGCAGTCCTGTGCCTATTCAGAAATACTTTGCATACTTGCTTAGTGCTGTTTGGCAAGCAGTATTAGATTTAAGAGCATGGTGCACAGAACTGCAGTTTGACAGTGTGTGCTTCTTATGATGAAAACTGAGACCTGGAAGACTTCAACTTTTGTTTGGAGTGAGGCTGTAAGCTCATAAATTAGAAGTAGCTCCCTGTACAACACCTCCCCAAGCTCCCCCGCCACCTGTTGAATTTTTTCTCTTTTGAAAACAAGCTCTCTTCCCCCTTACTTCACGCATGAGGCAGAGTAAACAAGGAATTTTGGGTCAGCTGCGATGGCTCTCGCTGAACTCTGAACTGTGCTCTTCTTATAATGAAAGTCCTGTCCGTGTCATTCAGTCTGCACCTTATCTGTTCTGGGTTGTGTTTTCAGTCCTCTGGAGTTAGAGGGATCTAAAAATACTGTAAGTGATGTTTTCTCTTGCTTGTGGCTGTGTACCCCATGTTATTTGGCATCCATGAAGGTTGGGAGGCTTTTTTCTGTCTATACGTGTGTAATGCTACTCAATGTCATGAAGTCACTCTGGCTTCTGCAATTGCAAGAAAATTGCAGCCTCATTTATTGTAAAACGCGCACGGCAGGTTCATAGCTACTTGGTGATGCCAAATGGTGCATTTGAGTGCAGCCCAGAATACAGATGCCTGCGTGTTTGATAAAGGAGCTCACGTAGGGTACTGCAGGAGGCTCCAGCGTGAAGGTGAAGTGACCAACTCTGAGCTGGAACAAAAACTGTGGTTTGTAATCTGATGATGGAAAATCCGCTGATACTTCAGTCTGCACCATCCCAGGTATTTTTTGGTTGGGAAAGTTGAACGTCTTGCCTTTGCCTGGCTCATATGTGATTCCTCGGCTTGCTTTTTAGCTTTTGATCTCGAGCTGTGATGGAAATACTGGCTTAAATGAATGCATTGAGAACTGCTATTCAAGGCTTCCTAAGAAGCTGAGTTTCATCTGTAACTTAGTTCAGCAGTGTTTGTGCTTCACAAATCAGAGCCTTTTAGAATTTGAAATGTCCTTATGACTACAGACACTCTTTCAAAAGAGGTCCCTTGTTTACATGGCATAGTAATGCTGAGTAATTGGTTTTGGTATTCAGGGTAGTAATAGTGCTGTGCGAGTACAGTGGTTCACACAGCTAGCTGCACCAAGTCTTTCCTCTGTTTGCAGAGGCTGAGATCTGCAAATGCCCAGAATAATTTCAAATTCCAAGTCTTAGGCAGATATTTTCAACAGTATCTAAGTCATTTGGAACAAGGAGGAAGCTAATAAGCCATTTAGAGACTTTTTCAGGGAAAAAAATGGTTCTTGTAGCTTAGGCACCTGCCTCTGAGCACGCTGGCTTGCCTTGTGCGAGTGTGGTGGCATCAGGGTCCCTTTTGGCAGCAGCACTGGTCTCGCCAGCTCTTTTAGGCAGCGCTTGAGAGCTCATGGGAACAAAGGAGAGCCCTGTGAGCGGGCAGTTTCTGGCCATGAGCTAGGAGAACTGGTGTGGTAGCCTGTATGCCTACCTAAAGCTCTGCTTCGTGGCCTCTTCCTGAACCGCTGATGGTGCCCACTGCTCATGCTAGCATGTTCAGTTCCTTCCTTTCAGCCTTTTTTAAAACATTCTTGGGTTTCTACCTTCCTCATTTAAAACTTTTATATCCTAGAGCATGATGTGGCGCTTCTGATTTCCAGAGATGGGAAAACGCTGAGACAGGTGGTGCGAGGAGCCTGTCTTGGCTGTCTTGCTTCAGAACCAGGTGTTTGGTGAAAGTGATTGTGGCTGAAACAAAAAGGCTAAAATATAAAGGAGAAGAGTTTATTTTTTTGTATGACTAGCTCAGTTTTTTGAGGGCTTGAGTTTCCTTCCACGTTCTGGGACATCACGAATGTGCCTCTTCTTGTGGAGAGAGGGTGCATGTTAATTTACAAAAGACCCAGCTTTGATTGCTTTGTAATTTGAAGAATTTAGGAGCTGGAGGGAGGTAGTCTCCAACACTAGGAATTCAAAGCTTGATTGTTCGCTTATTGCCTTCATAACATTTTGAGAAAAATTCCCTGTGCTTGATAGAATGTCTTGCTTGTTGCTTCGCCAGGTAAAGGATGCAAGCCCTTAACTGTTTTCCAGCAGGTGAGCAGGGGAGAGTAGGAGCCCTTGCTGAGGGGTTCTGCTTGGGCACAGCTCAAGTCATCTTCAAGTGCAGAACGCATGCTAAAATTGCCGAACTAGAAGAGTTTGTATGGTTGTACCTGAAAGTAGTCAGCTGGTGAAACAACTGACTGCCTTGGGTGTTAGCGCCAAGATTTTCAGTGTGTGTATCTCCACCTAGAGACTCGGCTCCCGTGGCCTGTTTTGGGCACGGATGTACTGATGGCTGCGTACGGAACTTCTGGAAGAGCTCGGCATGGCTGTGGTAAGTGCAGATCCCCTCTGCAGCCGATAACTTTGGATTGCATGTGTTCTTGTGTAACAAAGCACAAATGCAAGCAGCATTCCTTTGTCTGGCAAACAAATGTGGAGAGGGATTGGGGGAAAATAGGAGAATTCTTGTGAGCAACGGTCTCCCTTGCACTACACTTCCCTCTGCGGGAAGATTAACATAAGAAGTTAACTCTTAAAAATTTACATCCAATTCAGGCTATGGGATCTGCAAACTAGGGAGGTGGAAGGGAGTGGTCTGAAAACACAGAGTTGAGGACCAAGAAGGGAGCGTGCGTGCCAGATCCGTGTCTTGAGGGGCCTAGGGAGAAATCTCCCGAGGCATCGCAAGTTCAGGCTCCAGAACAGGGAGTGACAGCACTTCGCTGATCAGTGCATTTCAAAGCTAGAATGAACACCAACTTCTTGATAAAAAGATGGAAGAGCTCTCCAGCATGTAGTCAGCATTTCATTTCTCTTCTGGGAGCTCTGACAAGTTCTGGTAAGCCCAGGCAATGAGTCCTTGCCTTAAAATGAAAAATGCAGGTTCTCGTTCTGCATTCCTCAATAAACGAACCCAATAGGTGCTATTAATGTGAAATTTGTTTTCGTGTGAAGTGGAAGTCTTCAGGGTAGAATCCCACCTGGTGTGTGCACACAGAAGATTAAGTAACAATTTCTAATTACTATGAAGATCTGATGAACAAACATGTCTGACATCCTTGTTTGGGTAATTAGCAATACTTCTGTGATGACTTGAAAGGCTCTCTGAGCAACTTGGGTTTATTCTTCAATTTCATACATATTTTATGTATGCATTAGCATGTGCTCTAACAACCCTTCTCATGCTCAGCTTTATCTTATTTGATAAAGTGATGCGTTTGAAGCTTCCTTATTTGTATTGCTAAGAGGTGAAATGAACACCTGAAGATATTTTTGTGTTGGACAGAGATAGCTGATCATAAAGGCGAGCGTAGTTAGCTGTGACAGTTAAGTATAACTTGATAAAGTCTTAAACTATTGCATTTAAGCAATGAGATAATTTGCTTCCAGTTGGGAAATCTGTGCTGTGTATTGCAAATGGGTTTGAAAGCAGTATAGAAACTGGTATAAATTTTGTGAAATTGGTTAAATAAATAAATACATGCTTCTTGGCCTGCCGCCTTAATTTCTGAATCTCATCTGCCTTCTCGTGTTAATCCTCTTTGGGGGTCACTGTTTGGGATCGAGCCTTCTGTCTCTGGTGTTGACGTTTTTGGCTGGGATGATGTGTGTTCTGCACGTGAATGATAAGGACAGTTTTGAGACGCAATAAGTGCTGTTTTTTAACAGCAGCGTGGCTTGGAGGAGTTCTCGTGGGTGCTTTGTAGGTAGCTTATGGGAGCGTGCAGGGCTCGGCGCTGTTGCTGCCAGGTTTTGCCGTGTTCCTTAGGGACCCTTCAGCAGGCTCGCAATCGTGGTGCTAACAGAGGATGCTTCCTGGAGGAGATAGTCATGCAGAGACCCACGTTGCTTTTTGGGGTGGCTGGTATGGGAATTATCTGGAGGGAGGGTGTTGGAGATGTGCAGCAGTTGGAGGCTGCAGTTACAGGTGTGACTGTGCCTTGTTCAAGGGTGTGAATGAGCACGAACAGAGGAATCGCCAAACTCCGTGCCTCCAGAATATCCTTTCTTCACTGGTGGCTTCTGTGGAGGAAAGTTTTGAGGTGTAAACAGGCAAAATCACCTCTCCAGTGGAAGTTTTGGCTCATAAAATGGGATGTTGCTGGGGCTCTGTTTTGCTGGCTGTAAAACCAAGTACGACTAAATGAGCATAGTGTGGTAAGTAAACTGCAAAGTCATCAGTAAGAAGTGGTCTGAGCTAGAAGAGGCTTGTTGGGGAAAGGATGCTGGCAGGCTTTCCTGGTGCAGATGCAGCTTCTGCCAGAAAATAGTGCTTTTGCAGGTAGAGCTTCTTTTCTGTGGGGGGAAGTGATATATGCTGTAACCACATCTGCTCTGGGGCTTTTGCCAAGGTGAGGACGTTGCCAAAGATTACGTCCCCAAGATGCACCAGCAGTGACTTCCTGGGCCTATCAGGTTGAAAAGCACTAAGATCACTAAACTTGTGTTTTTGTGCGACTTGAGAGTTGCAGGCCCTGCTAGGGGAGACTTGCTCGTCAAGGTGACGTCGCGTGTGTGCAAAACCACATTTGGCCAGCAGATACTTCAGAGGGTTACGTTCTTCCTGTTTCGCATTGCAGTTCGGCGAGACTGTCCGTCTTTCAGCCGGCTGCTGCAGAGGTAACGCACGGTGAGGGCTGGAAATGAGAAGGTGGCAGCAGCAGCAACACGAGGAACTGAAGTCAGCCCAAGCAGTGTTTCTGCGCGAGAATTACGGTGCGTGTTGCTGTTCTGGTGAGTGGCGAAGGCTTCTCTCTGCCCACGCGTGCAGCACTGAGTAAAAGCGTGTGCTGCTTTGAGCAAGGGACGCCATTGGAAGCAATAAGGGCTGGAGGAGAGAGATACGGAGCTTTTGGATGCTCACCAAACCCGGACCTGAGGAAGAAAGATAAGATGGAAGGACGTTAAGGATTTCTCCCGAAAAATTAGCTTGTGAAGTGCCGCTGGCTAAACATTCTTCTGCTGAGTCTGTGTGTCATCAGTCACATTGTCTCTGACAGGCTTAGCGGCTGCACACCACCTGTGACCCTGTCTCAAAACTTATTCGAGTTAACCTGGCCACTGAGTGAGAGGTGGTTTTGTATTGGGGTGGGATTTGTTTAGCTTTCGTGGTAGATTTTTAACTGGTTGATTTTTGAGTGCTACTTGAATGCTGCTCATTGAAGAAGTTACTTTACCGTACCGTTTTCTACTCCCTGTGTGCCTTCTCTGTTGGAAAACGTTAATTGCAATGTTCTGAAGTGGAAGCCTGGATTCAGGGCACAGGCTGCACACGTGTGGTACTTGAAGATGTTGGAGCAGTGAGCATTTCCCCCTGCAAGCACCTCTGAGCCCAGGAGCTCTGCCTTTTGCTATGGGAGTTAGCCTGTCCTTTTGTTCAAATTTCTTCTCAGAAGAGCAAAGCGCCGTGTAACCAAGCACTGCACCAGCTGCCGGGACAGGAGAACCGCCAGTTTGTGCCAGCAGCATCATTTGGGGTGAAGGTGTGCTCAGGATAAACCAGGGTATCTGTGGAAACGATTGATTTTTGAGGAGTCAACACGAAGGCAGTTGGCTCAAGGCAGCCCGTGATTTGGTTGGATTATCTTTCTTCTGTGATAAACCTCTCATCTGTCTTTGTGTGTGAGCATGACGTGGTGGTATAGGTGTTCCCCATTTTTTCCTGGTAAAAGCAGGTGGGAGACAGATTCCCCAACAGTTTGAGACGTATTTGGGCTGAATATTCCTGGGTTCTGATCCTCTGCTTGCAGACTGTCTGAAGGCAGCTCACTCTTTCTTTAATAATTATCATCTCGAAGAACTGTTGAGACTAGGAAAAGGGCAGTTGGAGATACCAGAGACTTTTGCAGAGAGTTTGCAACGCTTAATCCAGAAAATCAATTAGTTGTTATTGTTTTCTTGGCACACGTTTGAGCCTACAGGCAGATCTGCTATAGAAATTGTCTACGGGAAAACAAGCACAAGTTGTCAGGAATTTGCCCTTCCCGGTGTGCGTGTCGCTGCGATGGGTGTCAGAAAAATGTCCTCATCCCCTCTGCCTGACTTCTACTACACACTTTAAGTATGCCATGGTATTGTTACTTCTTCAATGGATTTTTTTTTTCTCCCAGAAAAATCCAGTCTTTTGACATCACAAAAATACCGTAGGGTACTCCTCCGGGAAGGACTTTGGTGCAGGTACTTCTTGGGATAGACATTTTTCAGTCAGATTCAGTTCTGGTCTAGCATGTAGATTTTTAACGCAGAGTAGTAGATCTTTGGGAATGAAGTGTTGGGCTGGTTTCTTTGAGAAGAACACGTGGAATGTTCTTGTTTTCTAAAACTGACATTAAAAAAAGGGTTTCGTAACCATTGTGTGTGGTCGTACGACTGGTGCTGTACTGATTCCTTTCTGGGGTGAAGTCCAGTTTCTGACTTCTTCACAGATCTGCTAGCAGCATCCTTCTGAGGCAGCAGAACTGCCTGTTGAGTGCTGGAGTGGTTTAACCAGGTGCTTAAGCAGCAAAAGTGAAGTTGTGTTACCCAAGGGCATGCCAAACCCACGGAGAAGGCCCAGCTATTGCTGACCAGGGTCGAGGCAGCCTGCTCCTTACGTTCGATGAGCTGCTGGACCTTGTGAAGCTGGCAGAGCAGCGGCTTTGCTACCTGATGGGGAGGAAGAGTGCCAGGTTCCTACCGGGATGTATTGAGCCTATGAAATGGGTGAAGTCCTGTGGGTGAAACTGGCTCTGGATCAGAATCTGGCAAGGCACAATGCTGACTGTGGTGAAAGAGCAAAATTAATGTTCTGATACACGTTTGAGGGAGGAAAAAGAAGCAGGGACAGCTTTTTTTGCGATACCTCACACTTCTGTAAAATGATTTAAAGGAAAAAGCATTTGTACAGCAGTGTTCCCTCTTCAGCTTTATTCGCTTACCACCTTCTCCCTGCACACAGGCCAGGCTCTGTGGGTGCCATGGGCAGATGTGGGCTTTCCCAGCAGCAATTTGTTCCAAAGTTGAGGTGGGCAGCCAGAGAAGACAGCATTTCCCCCCAAACCCCAGTGTGCTGCTTTGGGTCGCTTCCCCTTTATCCACTTGATGAGTCGCTCGCCTGACCTGTGCCACTTCTGTAGTGTTTCCAACCTTGACTAATAAAAGTTTGTTTATTTATTTTTTTTAAAGTGGACTCTGTAATGAAAGTAGGGTTAGGTCCTCTCAGCAGGCACTTCCATCAAGGTCTGTCTCGCAGTAAGGTGGCTTCTGGAGAGAGGATGGCAAGCTGTTGCTTTCACCTGGCTGAGAAATGAGCTTTCTGGATGATGCTTTCTGGGATGGATGCTCAGGTTGCTCATGGGATGATGGAGGAGAAGAGTGGGACCTCTGCAGTAATGTGCATCAGATTGTACCTTGATAAGCTTTCAAGCCTTCAGGACCAGAAGATCTGGCAGGAGAACCCAACTTGGACATGTCTGGCACATGGCTCTGGGCAGACCGATCTGCCAAACAGAAAAACTTCTTGGGAACAAGACCCTCCTGTCCAAGTTGTGCCAACTCAGCTGTCTGGCCTCACTGTGATCTTGGTCCTGGAACTGGTCTGGGTTAAAATAAACCAGGAAACCCCTTCCCCCGGGTCAGTTCCTTCGTCTGCTTCACTTGTAGCCGTGCCGGCAGTCGTGCTCCCATCACAGAGAGGTCAGCAGTTGCACGAGCTTGTGTTGCTGCCAAAATAAATACTTCCAGAGCCGCTTCTGGTAGCAGTGGGATGCAGCTGCTCCAAAGCAGGTTCTGAAGAGCCCGTTTTACTGCTCTGCCTGGTCACTGTCCTGTTTGTTCTTCCAGTCAAAGGTACTGTTGTTGCACAGGCACTGGAAAGGGTTCAGGAGGGCTTTTTCCATTCTCAGAGTGTTTCTTCTAAGAATGCTGCTCTCTGCAGTCTTGTTGCAGAGCTGAGGGGTTGTGGTACCCATTGCCCCCTCACTAAATTCCACCGCTGTCATTCAGGGTCATTTCTTTCTGTAGCAAAATAAGCTTTTGTATTCCTCATGAATCAATATTGTTCGCTTTCCTTCAAGCTCCACGCTAGTGAGTTGTCTTACTGCTTTGAGACAAGAGTTGAACCCATAACCTTGCATCTCTTCTAGGCTGTGGGACTAAACGTATCGATTGCTGTCTGCTATTGAGGTGCTTGTGGTCTAGAGAAAACCAACACTCTTCCTCCGTATTTGGCACAATCGGATCAATTTGCAGTACATTTACATGAACGGTGCAGCAACTGGTGGGTCAAAACAAAGTGGAGTGGGGTGAGAAGCTTTATAGTGCAGGTTCATAGGGGACAGAAGAGGAAGAATTGGAGCCTGGAGGTCTGGAAGAGCAGTTCTGTGTAACAGCAGGAGGGAACGGGGCCGAAATACACCTTGGGGACAGTGCTTGTAGTGATACACGATGGATGAGCAGGGAAAGGGACTGCACCTTGTTGGTGATCTGGGAACCAGAGGGCTCTGAGTGCTTTTTCCGAATAACCATCTGTTTGTTTCATTGATTTCTCATCCTAACAGCAGCAGTGCTGTGAGGCACGAGATGTTGGCTAAAGGTTTGGCCTGAGGGGGAAAGTGGTGGTTACTGAAGACCTGACCTCTACCTGGATGAACATGTGGGTCCTTTGCATTCAGGATTGCCAGAACTATTTTTGGGTCACGTATGGGGCGCTTAAATTCACCCTTTCTACGGCTCAGCTGCTGCGCCGTGTGCTGTTTTCTTCCTCAGCAATGGGAGACTTTAAGGAGCCACCAAAATAGTAAACTGAACGAATTATATGGAAATGATGCCATCACCTTCTCCTACTCTTTTAAGGCACGTCTTTGCAAATTTGTGAGTGGGAGGCAATGGGTTGAACAAACCCATTCTGAAACACGCTCGGCACCCGTGCGCTCCCACTCCGGTTCTCTCTCATTATGTCAGCTACAGTCGCTCGGCGGCAACTCTGGAAACTGTAGACATGGCTTGTTGCTTGCACAGATCTGCTGAGCTTTTGCTCACACGTTGCGTTCTTGTGATGGGAGACCCCAGAAGGAGCAAAATACTGGGTGTGATGCTGCCTTTGGGGAAGGGTCACCTTTACACCCAAAAGCTGGAGTGAGAAGTAGTAGAAGCCAAAATGTTCTTCATACAAAATGTGTGAAATAGGGGCTGACATCTTCCCATATCCTATTATCAAACCTGGTATAGAAGCAAATGCAGGTGAAGCACTTAACAACAGCTTCCCTGGCCGTATCCCACATGTGGTTTTAAATCTGCGTCAGTTGGTGGTGGAGCTTCAGCAGCCATCAGAGAGTCAGAACTGCCCAGAACACCGAAGCATGGCAAACCCATCTGCTCTTCTTTTATTTGGAAGTATTGCAGTGTGAATGCAGTTTTTGCATTTCCGAATTTGCTAATTCATCCCGGAGTTGTTGCTTGAGGATTTTTTTTGATTTAAAAGCTTTGTTACACAATGGATCTTTGTTGTGGCTCTTAATCATTAACCTGAAAACTTTCCAAAAGGCTCGGAGAAAATGTGAAGCAGCTGACTGCTTCGGTTTTGTCTCTTGAACCAATTAAGTGGAGTAATAAAGTTTTCTCCAAAGTTGCTTTTTATTATCTTCCTCTGCTAAAAGAGTGTATGTTCATCAGCTAGAACCAATCAGTAAAGTGCAGATAAGTAGGTTACTACAAGCTGAAATCTTCATATCAAGCTGTCATTTGGTGCCAATGTGTAATGTTACTAATTCAATAATTCTGGGAGACTTAATTTTCAAAATTAGAGATGATGTGTGAAGGGCGATTGATGAGATGAAGTAAGATGTGGGAAGCTAAGGAGATGATCAGGATGCAAGCTGAAGCTGCTGTATGTGTTGGGGGAAGTTGCAGTAGGTACCAGCCAGAGGACAGCAGTGCTGGGCGGTGTTGCAGGGAGGTAGCCTGTCTTCGAGCTGAGTCGCCTGGAAATGCAGGAAAAAGGGAAATTTGAGTGATTTGGAGCCGGATAATTTGAAAGGATCACTTCAGTGCGGTTGCAGGATGCAAAGCCCACGTCCTCAGTGGGTGCACAGAGATAAATAGTGCCAATTTCTTTTCTTATTTCTTACAGACTTTGGAAGCTGAGATCTCTGGTCCATGTGTGTTTGTTGACCTGGCCCTACAAACCATGAGATGGCGCAAGGCAGAAAGGCACCTCCGAGTAATTCTCCTGGCCTCAGGGGATGGCAGAGGTGGAGATTGTGGGTGGGCAGTGGTGGACTGATAGCTTTAGCTGCTGTCCTCATCATCTCCCAGCAGCACTCACGGTCTGTCTGTAATCGAGCCAGGCAATACTGGGTTACACAGAAGTCTTCTAGGGTCTTCTCGGAGCTCTTGGTTGGTGTTGTTAAAACTAGTAAGTTTGAAGGTAAGCCCTTCAGGAGATCAGGTCCTGGAGGTGCTCAGCACTTGTCTCATCTCCCCTAGTCCATTCCTGAGGATTTTATTAAGCCGCTAGAAAAGGGGGTTCGTGTTTGTAAGATTTCCTGTAATTGGCTCCTGCAAGAATAAATGTGAATGGATTTTCACAAAGGTCGCTCGGCACATGTGTAAAACAATGCAGACCTGATGATAACAGCGTTAGTGTAACATGATTCTGGCTAAAAGCTTATCTAAAACGCTTCCAACTCTGTTTATTTCTACGGTTACCTGCACGGGGCCGGGAGACGTACAGATGAAGAGCCGTGGTGTTAGCAACAGTTGGTGACCTGGTTATTGCAGGGCTCGCAGCCGGCATTTGCTCTGTTATTGCCGGACCGAGGAAGCAGCGGTTTGGTGCCCGGTGTGCTTTGTTGGCTGCCCTCGGCCTGGAGATGGAGGGTGAGCTCTTGCCCTTGAGAAAGCGGGCTCGGTGTAAACCTGGTCAGGTTTGAAATGAAGGCTTATTGGGTTGTGCTGCTCCTGCTCGGTGGTGGCATTAATGCGACTGACACTTGCCCACTTGTGCCCATCAGATGTGACTTGGGTTAGGGCACGCAAGCCTACGGTCACCCGCAGGGCAGCGGGGAGAAGCGTGTGGCGCATCCAATGTTGATCCTGGCCATCATGAGAGCTACAGCTAAGGCAAGCCAGAAATCTCCTTAATTTATCAAGAAATCCTTCAAACTTCTTCATGGGGAGGTGGCTCTCACTCCACCTGCTAACATAAGACGTGTCACGTTGGTTATTTTTGTTTGTTTGTGCTTCTTTCCATGGTGTGCGCAGCGATGCGATGCGGCAGCAGGAAGCTTTGGTGCCGATCGATCCTGCACGTGCTTGGAGGGCAGCTGGAGTTTCCACTTGGTGCTCCTCTGTTGGCAAACGCTGTGGTTTTGGCTGATTAAATATTTACAGTGGTGGCGTGACATGCTGCCTCCTTACTGGAACACATGTTGGTTGGTTTCTTTTTTTTTTTTGAGCAAGTGCTCCAAACAAACTTGATTGTTCCAAATAGGTGTAGTTTTGAACTCTTTTTGGCAGCCCTCTGCTTTTTCACCTGCGGGTGTCATGTGTCACCTTCAAGCACAAGTCTTTGCCCTCAACCGTCTGCCCTGAAGCCAGTTGGTTTCCTTCTGCCAGGGAATTTAAAATACAGTCTTGTGGCGTTTATGTGCCCGTGGAAAATAGCTGTGGATGCTGCTGAGGCTCAAACCATTCATAGATGTGCGGGGCTTGGGTGAAGCCAGTGTTTCTGGAGCGTCTGCTCTGTGTGCCAAAGCAGATTCATAGAAAACCGCCCTGGAAGCAGCATCAAATTCATATCGATGCACAGAGTCTGAGAAAGCCACTGCTAATGGAAAATAGATGCTGCAGTTAGGATGA
Organism: Anser anser; assembly: GCF_964211835.1. Classification (NCBI taxonomy): domain Eukaryota; kingdom Metazoa; phylum Chordata; class Aves; order Anseriformes; family Anatidae; genus Anser; species Anser anser. The sequence goes on from NC_139730.1 coordinate 12,132,536, forward strand.
AAACTGTTGAAATGCCAAAGCTGCCACGATTAAAAAACAAAACATAAGCAAAGCCATGAAATGGGAGGGAACAAAATGAAGAATTTATCAATACCAGGTCTCAGGGAGGTGAGAGAGAATTTTTCTGGAGAACGCAGTTTAAGACGAGTTGTTGTTAAATGGTTTTTATCTGCAGTGAATGCTCAAATTGGAACGGCAGCTTACTCTCAGCGTGTGCTGAGAAGCTGAAGTCTGAAGTATGCTTTTGTCTGTAATAACTGCAAGAATTAACTGTGCAGCTCATCTTGACAGATGAAAACATGAATGGATCAAGTGCTGCAAACTGTCATTCAGCAAATTATGCTGCTTGGAAATTCTGATTTAAGCTAATGTCCCAATAATCTTCGATTCATAATTCATTTATAGCGTTTACAGGCATCCATGTTCCTCCTTCCAGTTTGTTCTTTTCTTTTGGTGGCAAAAAGAATTTAACTCAGGTATTCGTGACCAAGCTTCCAGTTCCTCACGTTCTGCTAAATCAGGGAGTTTTATTTCAGTTTGTGGTGCTTCTTTGGAGAAGTCCAGATCTGATTTCTGAACCTTTGTAGCGTTTCCAATCCCTGTGTCTCCTGCTTGCATCAGTGTGTCCAAAGACGACAATGTAGCTGAGAACAGTAAACGTAAATATCTCCGCTGAGAAGCAGTAGTCGAGTGGAATCTGTTTGAAGCAGATTGGGACTTGGCTGCTTTGTTAACCTAAAAAAAATCCCTGCTGCAGGACTGCCTGCATTTCTCTGTGGGCAGAGCTTTATTCTGAGTGTTTTGTTAGCTAGCTAGTTGTGACAGCGAGTCTTTGAGAGTGCCCTGAGAATTTCAACAAAATGGCTGCTTTCCTCGGGTTTCATTTATATCTGGGTATCAACAGGCTCGCTGCCCCGAGCTCTAGGCAATCTTCCTCGGCTTGACATGTAAAATTTAATAGGCGACTGCTATAAATTAGATCTGCTGTTTCAGCTTTCATCAAACCACATCTGAATGGAAATTGAACGTTTGAATGTGTTAGCTTTTCCCTAGTTTACCATCTGTTTCTGGCTGCTTTACTTCTTTTTCTCGGTAAACAGAAAGCACCCTTTGTAAAAGCCCGCTTCTTCGGCCGCAGCTCCGAGCCCGAGCGGTAATCCCAGCTGAGCAGCCTCGTAGCCTGTCCGTAAGTGATCTTTGTGGGGTGACACTCACTCACAGCAATCCTGGGTGAAAAATGAGAAGGCTGTCCAGTTTTGGGACAGAAAACATACTGGCACTGAGTAACCCAGCATCTTTTGGGAGTTAATTCCCCCAGGTGCCTGGAGCATGCCTGAGGTCTCTTAGCAGCGGCCATGCTGATGCAGGGCTGCAGCAGAACTGGTGTCAAAGCAGGGTTTTGGGTGATTTTCGTGCCATTTTAACCCATACACAACTGAGCAGGTGACAGGACATAGCTGCTCTGCAGCAGCTGGCTCCTTGGGGTAGGTGCAGATGATTTACCGCAACCAAAGCTGCTCCCCAGTAACTGGGAGAAGTGTGCACATGCCAGCAGTTAACGCTGAGCAGCTGTCACCCGGCTTCTTGCAGGTGTGCCCAGCCTTAAATTAGAACAGCCCTTAATGCTGGAGGTTTGTGCATTTGTGTTTAAGGGTGGCTTGCATTGTGTAAACCAAGCCTCTTACGGCTGCCTCCCTCCCTGCGTGCCACGGGCTGGATTACGTTGCTGCGCGCGCAGCCTGGGGGCAAGGGCAGAGCTGTGTTAATCCTCAGTGTCGCTGACCAACCAGTCAAGTTGTAAATACCCCGTCTTGGATGGGGCAAGCAGCTATTGGTGGTGGGAGCTTGTCGTGCTGCTGGTGTTTCCTTTTTTTAAAAAAACACCACTGAACAAATCCTGCAGTAGCTGAAGCCCACCAAGAGCTGCGTGTTTGCATTACGATCCACCCTGCCAACAGCGCTCCTCTCTGAAGTGTAATCCTATAATAACACACTGGTTTGTGCGCTGTCACAGTGGAAAAACAGCTTTTTTGTGTGTGTGACGCTGGGATGTTTGGGGCAGCTGATCAGGAGAAACTTGTCCTGCAGTGGCACTTGGTTGGGAAAATGGACAGGCCCCAAACGAGATGCTCCTGTTCTTCGCAGCCGCGCGTCCTTTGGTGAGCGGCGTTTGCTGGATTTGCCTTGCAGCGCTCGCTAATCACTGCAGAGCAATCGAGTTCCGTGTTAGCACAGCATAATTTACCCTCCAGAGCGGGGAGAACTTGTCTGTCTGCCTCCTCTGAATGAGAAAACTCAGGCTACTGCATCCGTCACCTAGCCTGCAAAGCAATTGATGGGTGATCCTTGAGGCCTTAATGCAGCAGCCAAGGGGGTTGCTGTAGCAGAAGTCTTGGGGTTAATTTAAAGCTCTGTGTTGTTGCTTGAGAAGTTAAGAAAATGTTGCTTTGTTGTGCATCCTTTTGGCAGATCGCTGGACCAAAGGATCCTTGTGTCTGAGGGAGCCGTGCGCTTTGCTTCCCGAAACTTACTTGTAGATCTGGAGCGCAGGCATGGGTGGTGGGCCCAAGGTATTAGATGGAGAGAGCTGTGCATGGCATGAGGCTGGTATGTTTAGTGGGTTCCCTGGTTTGGGGCAAGATTTGCTCTATAGAAATAGAGATTTATTTAAAAATAAATGTTGTACTGGCTATTTGGTGCAGGAGACTTGAGCTGCTTTGAGGCAGGGCTGCTGTGAAAAACTTTTTTCCTTTTTAAAGGGGGCTCTGTGCTGGCTTAGCACATCTCCTGCATGGGTTACGGCTCCAAGCTTACATCCACATCACATGTGAGACCTGTTCAGAGGGGGACTGGGGCCGCGTTCACAGTAGGGAGTGTTTGGCAGTGCTGGCTTCTGGGTTTTCGGCTGCAGACTGACCATCACAGCTGCTTGTGGGGCTCCACTGGATCATCTAACCTTTTTAAAGTGGTTTTGCTTGGGCTTTTTAAGCTGGAAAAATTTCTTAATTTGGCCTTAAACAAGCCATGTTGGCATTAATAAGAGTAAGAACAGGCTGAAGAGGGAGAGGATCATCACTTTGTACAGCATAAACTGCAAGACTAGTTCTTTGTGCTCAAATTTTGACTTTGGGGCTTTATTTCAGGGAACATGTTTGATGCTGTCACTGCTGGAAGATGCTGTCCCGCTTGTCCCAGGCTCCTTATTCCTGCACGCTCCCTTGTGCTGATGCAGCTGTCTGTGTAGGCAGGCAATAAAGCAGAGGGTGAGGAAGGGGTGGGACTGTTGCTTTGGGCAGCAGTGTTGGCTTCTGGCAGCTTCAACTTGTAGCTATAGCCTGCGGGCTCAGAAAAGCACATTGCTATTTCATGTCCTACTTTTCAACAGCTTCAGAGTGTCCATTGAAAATCTGCCCTCAGGCAAGCTTCCATTTTGGTGTTGAATGGCAGAGGACGGGCACCCATTCTTAGGGTGCTTGCAGTTGCGTGTAAATGGTCCTCGGCCTTAGCCGAGACAGCTCGGATTTAGGGAGCTAGGGCACAGTGCTGGGGTGTAACAGAAGCTACACGGGGTTTCATCTTGTGTGCCCAAAGCCTTGGCTGAAGATACGGGCATAGCTGGAAGCAAAACTTGAGTAAAGTGAAAATTGGCTTTTATTTGTAGTGGTGTTTTTGACCTTTCCAGGCTGTATTTCTTTGTGTTGGATAATTACATAGTGCTTTTGAACCTCGGGGTGCTTTGGGATCGCCTGGAGACTTCATGGACATCGTCACCTTATGGCTGGTTACTTTCTGGGCGAGTTTTCAGCCCAATGTTTGGGGGTTTGAGGTTGGGACAAATATGGAATATTCTTGTTCTGCAAATACTGTGCAGGAAAAAATGGCAGGGTAGATGCCACAGTGAGCCCTTCCCGCATCTGAAGGGCATCCTGGGCTCACACTGCATGAGCACGTGGGACATTGAGATGGTGGGGCTTGGGCATCTGTTGTGGCAGCAGTAGCTAACCAGTTCCTGAAGTCTTCGGCTGTACTCTCGTTGTGTAGATGTTTTGCTTTAGAGATGTGTTGTGGTTTTTGTTAATTTTTTCTATCTGTCAAGACAAACTGTTTTCCAGTATGGGCTGACAGAATTTGTGCAGGCAGTCCGTTATCAGGCACGCTGTTCTCCCTATCTGCTTTTTCAGAACTCTGCTTGGGATCCTCACGATACAATATCAGCTTGGTAAACAGTTTTACTCAATTATTCTTTTTCTTTTTTTCTCCAGAATCCAGCGACTATCACTCGAATACTGCTTAGCCATTTCAACTGGGATAAAGAGAAGCTGATGGAGAGGTAAGCAGCCACACTTCACGTCGTACCCGCAAGAAATGTTTATTACTGGATTAGTGTGAGAACGGACGAATGCAGTGTGTGTGGTAGGAGAATCTCTTGTGTAAGCTCTGGATGTTTCCTCCTCCAGCAGCTCTTACTGGCTGAGTGACTCCTTGGTTTAATATTAATAATGCCTTCAAGACTTGAGAAGGTTTGGAAGCTAGTTACCACTTGGAGCGGTGGGTGCGTTTCAGCTTCAATACGTAGAGCTGCTGGATTTTTGCAGACTCTGGACTAAAGCAAGCAGGAACAGATTCCTGTTATCTCGCAACTGTTTTGGGTTTGGATTTAGTTGCTTTTACATCTTATCCTAGCATGCATGTTCCTGACTTGATTATTCTTCAGTCTTGCTGAGACCAAACTCATCCTGACTGATGAGGGGTGCTGGTAAACTGCATCTGCCTTCCTGGTCTTTGTTTTGCAGCGCTAGTTTTCTCCTTTGGAGGGTGTGTGCGTAAATAACGGCTGGAGTTTTGTCTCTCCCTCTGAGCAAAGTGTTTTATGGCTGCTTCTCTTATTTGGCTCTTAGCTCTTGGAAGGTGTTGCTGGTAAAGGTGCTTTCTAGTTTGTGTCTTACAGTGGAGGTCAAATCTACCTGCAGTGGTAATGTACCTTTAAAAAAAAATTTCTATGCCAGTGCTGCTGTTGAAGAGTACGAAGGACCTGGAGAAATCAGTTTCCTTCAGAAGCCCGTGGAGGAATTAGGCTGGACCAGAAGGAGCAGTAAAGGCAGCATGGTGACTTAGGGTGGTTGCAGTCTCTGCTGGTCTTTACACCAAGAGTTAGGAGACATGGTTGGGTCGAGGGGTGAGGGCAGAAGTCTGTGCATCTGTAGGGTTGTTTCGTTATTCAGCTTCTTCTCAATTACCATTTCCTGATGATCAGGGCAGGAGAAAGCAGGGTGCTTTGCGCTCTGCGGAACAGTATGCAGCAGGAGTTGGTAGTCCTGTGAGCTGGACCCCTACCAGTTAGCAGCCCGGAGCTCTGTACCATGGGTGGAGGCAGGAACTTCCACGCGTGGTCATTTCAAGGCTGTCTGACTGACTATAACTGTTAAGCATTCTGCCTTAGTTCCTTCTGTATAACTTCTCCCCCTTCATTTTTTTGTTTAAGCTTCTTGTGCTGGTTCTTCAGGCTAAAGTTCACTCTCCTAGGCTATCTCCTTCTCACTTCGAGATATCTCTGCCTAAGTGTACTGAAATATCATTCATTTATTCAGAAGACTTCTTTTTTTCCCCATTCTCACCGAAAGCTTGTTAAGGCTGCCATCCACTTAAAAAAAACAGTTGGCCTGTGGGTTTTTTTGAAGGGGGGTGTCAGCCACTTCTTTGCAAGGTATTATTGTTAAAGGCTTTTACAGTTTGCAGCCAAAACATTTTAAGTAAGTGTAAATATTTACAAAGTCCACAGGTAAATATTTACTCTGGGTACATATTCATTAAAATACTTATCTTAATTCCATAGGATCACCCCTGTGAGTAATGTAATACGTGGCCCTTGCTTATGCAGAGCTATTGCACACAAGCTGCAGTTTCGGTGCAGGTACCCTGCTGTACTAGAAAAACATTAAAACGTTTTCCCTCGAGGAGCTATTGCTGCTTTCTGTCATCTCTTCACCAAATGAAGCCGTCTGCAGCCCTCCGCTGGCACCCAGCTGCGTGAAACAGGAGCGGGATGCTGGGGCAGAGGCTGGGGGATGGCTCGTTGCAGAGGGTTGAGGAAGACTCTGCGATTGCTGCAGTATTAGATGAAGGTGAGGGTGGGAGGCGAGTGGTCATGAGCTAGCTGCAGATTGTGTCTTTTTGTCGAAGTGGAGGATTTTGCTAAAATAGATGCTTTGGAAGTTTTTCCTATTTAGACAAAGAGGAGCTGATTAAGCCCAAATCTAGACTTGGTTAGTCTTCCAAAATAAAGATGGTTTTTGAGTCTGGCTTGGCTTTGTGTGTTTCCAGCAAATCTTAGGGCAGCATTGTGCTACTGTCACCAAGCAGAAAAACATGACTGACTGGGAAGCATCCACAGTGAGTGGAGAGGCGTGCTGTAATCGGGCAAAAAGTTTGATTCAAACTCCTCCAATTCAGAAGCTCCTGCAGTGTGAATGGGTTTAATGCTGGCTAAGGTGTAATGTTTGGGTGCAGTTTGTGGTAATAGCTGTCACACCAAGTCTGAGCTCGAACTCAGTTGCTTAATGGCGTGTGTTTACAGACCTAGGCAGTGCCTCTCGTACCTTAGCTCATCGTGAATCAGCATGACCTGCCGGGCAGCCCGATCGGACTTCGCCTGCAGGAAAGCAGATAAACCAAGTGGCTTTTTTCTGATAAGTGCCGAGTGCTACCAGGTCTGAGCTCGTGAGATGAAAATGTTCATGTTTTAATACGCACAAACCTCTTTGTTGCTTTGTTGTATTGTTATGCATGTTTTTAATACACAGGTTGTTATGGTCTGTGACAGCTTTGTCATGGAGTAATTCCCTGGAGTTACTAAGAGGGCAGATATGTTACAGGTGTTTATTCCACCTCAAGTGAGGTAATATCCACAGTTCAAAAGCTGCCCTATCCGCTCCTGAAGTACTAATTATTTGACTGGCTCTGAAAGCCAAATTGGTGTTTTGGGGTGGGTTGGCTTGAAGGATAGAAGTGGGTAGTGGAGGAAATACTCCAGCTTCTGAAGTGTTGCACGTGTCTCAGAGAAGGATGTTATTGTCTTGAAGAAAAGCAATTCCTGAAGAAAAGCAAGTCAGCATATAACCAAGGGCCCAATTTGGGATACAGAGAGAGATTTGAGGTCCCTCATAGGTGCTTCTTGGTGGCTGCATGTCTGCATTCCTCTGAGCAGAGGACAGATGCTCAAACAGCCTCGGTGGCTTGGCTGCTAGCCCAGGTTGCCTCTTCCCCTTGCTTTTGGGATCCCCCTCCTGGCTGTAGGTGCCTTCATGCCTCCCTCCTTTCCCTTGGGCATGTGAGTGCTTTAGACTATTCAGCAGGGCTGAACAGGTGAAGAAATTATTGCTTACGGCCAGCTTTTTGGTGCGAAGGTATCTTTTACTGTGAGTGTGCTGATTTTCTGACATTCACAAATACCCTTTCAATAAAGTAAATAACCCAAAGTGTGTACTAGGAGCTTTTTTTGAGTGGAAAGGGTTTTTGTATTGAATACTCCCTGGGATGGAATTTGATTATGTCTAGAAAATTGTTATTGGGCAGTTACCAGCAGCGGTGTCTGTAGAGATGGATGCTGTTTTGAGTAAATAAAGGAGTCGACAGCCTGATCCCTCTACCAACAAGACCTGATGCTATTATGGACTTGGTTTTGGTAAGCTAAGAAGAAATTCTAGAAGAACTTTAAAAGAATTTTTGCTGTGTGGCTGATGAGTTTAAAGTGGCAGAGAAAACATCTTGGTCTGTAATGAAAAGAATGAACATCAATAACTGGCTTTATTAGTTTTGCAGTCAGCTGTATTGAACAAAGTCTACTGCTGAACAGACTACAACACTTAGGCCATTCACGAAGTGCTGGAATTACTGAATTTGTGAAGAGATAAGGAGGGGAATGTAAGGGATTTAATACAGAGGGGTGTTAAAGATGCTGTGCTCCTACCTAGGATGGAAAGGAGGACCAAGCTACCAAGAAGCAACCCTTTGGTAATGAGAGGTCTAGGGACGGTGTGGGAAGAGTCAGAACCCAGGCTCGGTTACTTGGTAAAGCATCCACAGCCAAGAGAATGAGAAATTAGGGTAGAGGAACACTCTACAGTGACGATATGGTGCAGAACCTGTGCTATCAGTGAGAACAAAATGAATCTTTGGGTTTCCTTTGAGAAATGACTGTTGCCACGTGGCTAAGGTGAAAGAGGAGATTACTGCATCTGCAGTGGAAGCAAAGCCCAGGGCCCTGCAGGTGAGCGGGGAGAGGAGTGGAGGGTGAAGGGGGTGGGATAAACTGGAGCCCCGAAGGAGAGGAGACAGAAGTAAAGGTTTTTTCTCCCAGGTTTCCCAGCAGAGATGATGGCATGTAGCTGTACGATATCAAATGTGGGGTATGCGTTATGGGTACAGGGTTTAGGAGGGTGTGCGTGGAGTCCCTTTGCTCAGAAGGCAGGGGTAGTAGACCAGATGGGACGCGTTAATAAGTCCCTTATCAATTAATTTGGGGATGAATGTTTGTTAAAGTGTTAATGAGTGACTTGGCACAAATCTGTTAGGAGGCATTTGGCTCAGAGGAAGATCCAGACGTCATATGGGGGAAAAACAGACAGCCGGAGCATCCTAGCGATGGAAGTAGTACAAAGTGTCATGATGGGTCTCGTCAGCACAGAGCTGGAAAAGAATCTGGGATTTCAAGTAGGTTGAAATGGAGCTGCTAGCATGAAGGAGCTCTGCAGAAAGGTGGGCGTCACTCAGGAGGCACTAGGTGGACACCTGCAGGAGAAATCCAGGTGAATTTGTATGAGAGCGCAGTGATAACTTGCCAGGACTGCATTTGCTTTGGCCTCCTTGGATTTGAGAAGGATGAATGGAGGTGGAAAGCAGCAGTTGCGTGGGTCTCCTGGGGTGGTTGGGGAAGTGGGGAGGTGTCGTGCAAGGAGCTGAGCTGTGGTGCCAGGAAGGGTGCTGCAGAATCCATCCCCCAGTCCCTCAGAGGAAGAACATAGAAAGGGCAAAGGAGGAACTTTGGGCATGTGGTTTATGCTGATGTTGGAACAAGTGGGGAAAAAAGATGCGGTGGCTGAAATTAGGAGTCATCCCTAACCATGGAAGGGGCTGGAACAGTCTTGTGGATGGGCAGCAAGTGCCTTGACATAAGAAGTGGTGGAGCTGCTGGAGAGACATGGTTGGACTTTGGAGTTCCCATTTCAGTTGTATGTTTCCAGGTATTTGTAGGCATTTCTTAGAGTTCATGTTCCCTTGCAGCAGCATTTTAAGTCCGAGATGCGTATGTGCAAATAGTTGTGGAAATCACTTGCTCAGAGCATCCTGGCACAGCAAAGAAAGTAAATGCATTAAATGCAAACAGCCTGTGGGCCCAGCGTGGAGGAGGAGTACCCAGTGCCCTGTTTACCTCGACATCAGTAAGGTTAATCTCTCATTCCCTCTATGGGGAAAATAGGGAAAGCCTGGGAAGGAGGTGGCCATTGTGAGTTGGGTCCTGCTGGTATTTAGAGGAGATAGGCAACTCCAGGTGAAAAAGCAGCTGCTGGCAACTTTTGTCTGTGTTTGTTGGTGTTGGGCAGTAGATGTGGTGGCTCAGAGTAGCTTTTTCAGAGACCTTATAAGAATGTAGCTAAAAAGATGAAAGTGCTAGAGCGTTCCTGATGTGGTTATGCGCTTAAAAACCAGCTCACTGTTACAAACATCGCTGCTATTTCCATAAGCGTTGAGCTGACCACGAGTGCCGGTCTTGTGGTTGCATTGTAAGATTTGTCTTCAAAACTCTTTTCTTTGCAAACATCCCACCCCGCTGTCCGTCTGCTCGTTTTGGGCAGAGGATGTCCTATGCTGATCACCCTGCAGGTAAAAACAGCTTCGATGATGGAAACTTTTTGTAGGGTTAATAATTATCCATTATAAATATGGTGTATAATGGGACTGCACTGAATTCACTTGCTAAAGTTTTCTAGATAAAAGTAACCCTGAAGGCAAGCAAAATACCTTGGGTAAACCAAATCCCTGAGCTAACGTTGAAGAGCAACAGCAAAGCCCTCGTGCATGCTGCAATTCCAGACTGCGCCAATACAATACGTTCAAAATTCAGCGACTTGAAAATTCAGGTGTAAAGTATGTGAACTGCATCAAGACGCTTATAAAACAGCCGTGAACCATTTTTGCGTGGCACGTTGCCCCGTTGCATTCATGATTTTAAAGCCATTGCAATCAGGTGGTTTGGCAGGAATGCCAAAATACTGTGTTTGTTTGCAATGGGATTGGAATCATAGGATTGGAGTGGCAGTAGCTGAGCATTCACTGATGGGAGACAGGAGACCTTTTCTTAACTCTTCAGAAACAGGTTTTCCCTCTAAGAAAGAATTAACCCTTTAAATCAGATCTTGTTGGTAGATAGAGCTGTACGAGAGCTGCTGCAGATCTGGGACTTTCTGGGAATACTGCAGGATAAGACCCCTCTAGCAAGAGGCCGTTTGGTTAGGTGATGTATGTGTGCCTAGTCACAGATCTTTGAGAGCCACCTGGTAAATTCTCACCCTGGCAGAAAGACTTGGTTGTCTTCTATCTGTTGGTGGACAGCAGACTTTTTTTTTTTTTCCCTGGTCTGTGAGGAGTTTAAAATATGCCTTGTAAAGAACCTTTAACTTCAGTCTTGCCTGTGTGCTTCGCTATAGGGACAGTTGCTGGGACTAAATTTGCTGCTCTTAAATGCGACTGTGCTATGATCAAATGTGTGTTCTCTTGGTTTTTGTTGTTTTTTCCCTTAGGTAGGTGCCACTTTATTTGGATTTAACTTGATGATGGAGGAAGGGAGGGGAACGACTTGTTTACTGACATTGAAAGGGGGATGTTCATGCAGGCAAGGTTAGCTGGTTAATTGTCAGATTTGATTAGTTCTGTGCAGCTGCTGCAGGCTGCAGGAAGGCGTGGTGTGGTGTCTTGGTATCGGGAAGAGGCCGACTTGCCTGCTTGTGGCTCTTTCCAGTCTGGCCCTGCACCAAGGTGAAGAGCTTTCTGTAAGACACTGAACCAAAGCAGTGCTTTTTTTCCTTAAGGGGGGAGTAGGAAATAGCAAGTGGTCTTTCATCTCTCCCCCCCCCCACACACACACCAATTTTATGTCCTCCCTTCCCTGACCTTTGGAACCACTGCAAACCTGGAATTGTATTTTCTTAGGATCTGGTTAAAATATCTCTGAATTGGCTGGAGGCAGCCGATACTTCAGTGGCTAGGGTTTTAGCCTGAAATGGCTAGGGTTTTAGCCCGAGAGGAGGGCCGTGCGTTCTCTTTGCAGGCACGGATGTAGGCAAGCGCTCGGTGTGCAGCTGCAGCCTGCTCTACCTGGAGATGGATGAAGGGCCTGATCTCATAGGTGCCTGCCCAGCAGCCGTTGTTCCCAAACTCTGGAGATGCTTGGAGCATGTGAAATGCACTCCTGCAGTTGCCTTAATTGGACATCAGTGAACATGTGTAAGCGCTCCATCAGCTGAACCAAGCGTCTGATCCTGCTGGTGCGTTCCTTCCTGGAGAGAAGTGCTGAAACCAGAGTCAGGACCTCTCTGAGACACTTCACATAAATGAGCATGCTGAGGAGAACACAAAGCAGAGGAGCTAGGGACCTGTTAATTCTTGCGTGATGACCGATTGCTGTTTTCTGCCGCCTCCTTAATGATTTTGCGATTAGAATGTTAGCAAGAAATGGAAGGTTGGAGCTGAAAAGAGGACTGAACCTGAGAAACCTGTGCTTTAGGAAGGTGCCCTGATGCCTGGACTGTGAAGTCAGATGTTCTTGTGCCAGCTGTCTGTCTTGGAGCTTTAATGCAAAGCAATCTCTTTGAGAATTATGAATTACTTGAGGAGTTGAAGGTACCTGAATTTTCAGGAATATGCAATTCAAGCCCAAACCTCTGACGTTCTGGATTTGTCTAATAGACACCTCTGTGGCCAGGGAAGTGTTGTGATGTCGGTGAAGAGCTTGTTAAAAGAAGTTGATATGTGTGGTGGTTTTTTTTTTTTTTGAAGCATTAAAACCAACCTTGTACATTTAACTGCTAAATGGAAATTGAAAAGTGGCTTAAAGGGAAGGGAGTTACATTTTCATTTTCTTCTGTGTGTCATGCAGGTACTTCGATGGCAACTTGGAGAAGCTCTTTGCAGAGTGTCACGTAATTAATCCCAGTAAAAAGTCTCGAACGCGCCAGATGAACACAAGGTCATCAGCCCAGGATATGCCTTGTCAGATCTGCTATCTGAACTACCCAAACTCGGTGAGTACGTGGCATCCAAAGCAGTTTCTGATGGGTAACTCCCCCAGTTTTGCTGTCTGAAACTCAACATTTTGAGCACTTCTGTAAGGACTTCTCCAACAGCACTTTAGAAAAGCGTTTGAAAAGGAACTGAGGTTTCATTTTTTGATGGAATCTTCTTATCTGTAGTATAAGACATAGAAAACTGTTCAAGATGGTTTCTTAATACAATAAAGTGTCTTGTGTGCTGCAGTTGATCTGAGTAATACAGCAGGGACCAAAGAACTCAGTAATGCTTTTTGTATTCTCTTTAATTTTTACTCTGTGGTTTGACAAACTTTTTTTTAAGCAAACCTCAAACAGTATTAGTTTTCCTGAAGTGGCATTGTATTTCAAGCAGAAGGACTATCCTTTCTGCAAAAACCTTTGAGGATGCTGGGTTCTGCGCAGTGGTGTAGTAAAGTTACTCAGAAAAAAGCAAGCGGTGGATTCAAAGGTCAGATACCAATTGAGACGTGCAAATAAATGGCAGGCGAAAAAAAAGTAGAAAGCATGACAGGCAGAGCGATTTACTTAAATAGAATGGCAGGGCAGGAAACAGCTTATAATAGTAAATCATGATGCAATACAGTCAAGCTAGAAAGTTCAGAATAAAACTAGGTGGGACTAGGAATAAAAGTTGTGCTCTTCAGAGGAAATAATGGGTATTATTTATTGTGCTCCCACGATACCTAGTTACTGGAAGAAGATTAGGGTAGAAGGGCTTGTTGGGGCTCTCATTCAGACTTCTGGTTTGTGTTAAGATCGGTGATAGTGCTGCTTTTGGGTAGCTATTCACAAACACTAAGTTTGGCGTAAGTGCTGATGAGAGGTCCAGGCTTTTACCTTGTTTTGCTCAGGCAAGCAGCTTGCTGTTGACCTTCCTGGGGCAGAACACAGTGATGGGCGATCCGGGAAGAAAAGGAGATTAGTGGAAAAGCTCAGTCATGGGAGTCCAACAGTGGCTTTGCCAAAAGGCAGGGTGCTGACATAGGTGAGGAATTCTTTTATTGGAACTTACTGTTCCTGGTGGAGCTGTTCTGATCCTCCAAAACACCGTGACATCTGCCTGACCTTTAAGAGAAAAGCAGCCCATACATAAGACTTCCACTCTTGCTCTGGGTGTGTTTATGAGCTTGCTTTTCAGCAATAATGGAAACCATTATGAGCTTTGGGTTTTATGAGTAGCCATGAATGAAGGGCTCTTGCTTCCATGACCTCGCTTGCCAGCCTTTTCCTTGCTCTGGAGCAGGCAGAGCGAAGCAAAGCCCAGTTTGAGGCAGCTGAGATGCTCAGTGTTAAGATCGCTGTTGCTCTTGGGCCAGTAACCACAAGCCTTTATGCATCTCCTTTTAAGCTTTGTACATGCTTACAACTTCCTTTTTAGAGAGTATCTGCAAAGCAGAATCGTTGCTTGCTTTGTATAAAGAAGTGCTTTTAAAAAGCAAGACATGTTTGAGAAATCTGTCTATCCCTCTACCTTATGCTGCAACCCTGCTGTGTAATCACTACAGGCTTCTCCATGTTAGACGGTGAGGAAATGACTTAGGATCTGCAGCATTTTTGATGAAAACAGGAGAAGGACTGAGGGGCAAAACAGGGGGAGACCTCCTCAGTTGTCTTAACGTCCAACTCCAGAAAAGGTCCTTTTGGAGATTTCAAGCACAGGTTTTATGACATTTAATACGTATTATTTACCTTCTTTTCAGTGTAATTGCTGTGCTGGACGGGAGCAGTGTGCCCAGCACTCACACCTGACACACTTACGCTGCCTGGGAAGCGTCTTTCTTGCTGCTGGAAAGAACTGCACAAAGCACACTGATTCTTGCTTTTGTAGTTCGAGTAGATCATAAAAATAGCAGTGGCCCAGTTATTAGAAGAGCCCTTCCCTAACTGGAGCAGTGAGGTGTTACAAGGGAGCAGGGGTTTCTCTGAATTGTTAGTGTTGATTAACGAGAGACAACTGAGGGGAACCTCTCTGTCTCTTTGCTGTATCCAGGAGGTGGAAGCACAGGGAAATTGATGCTCACGGCTGCTTCTGTAAGGGGCTGTGATGTCTCTGTGTCTAAGGTGACCGTAAGCCATCTGCTTTGAAGTCTGTTTGGAAGTGGTTTTAGTCAATGTCAATTATAAATTCTAGGATAAGTTATATTCAATACCTGAGTCTCCGTGAGCCGATGTCAAGTCCCAGTAGTTAGTGCAGACAAAATCCTTTTTGGTGAAGCTGGGAATTGAGAGGGTGGTGGCTTTGGCCACCTCCTCTCTTGCATCTCATCCTTCAGATCCCATTTGAGTGGAAAGCTGCCAGGCTGGGGGTGTTTGGGAGACATCACGCTGTTGTGAAACCGTTCTGAGCACACACAGCTAACGTAAGGCTGTGCTGCCATCCTTACGGACCTAAAGAAAGCCCGAGCGAAGCTGTCACGGTAAGCGCATCCTGCAGCAGCTGGTCCCTCCTTTGGTGGGCTTGGTGCTGCTAGGACAGCGTGCTCGTGCCTGGCATCCCAAGAAATGTAGATGATGAGTATAGGTGGGGTGACAGCAGAGCTGTTCCCTGAGATAATGTGCTGTGCAGAACGCGCTGTTACCCCTTTCACTCCTTTGCTGTTGGTCTTTTTTGCTTGCTCCTTTGACATCTGCTGTCAGCTTGGCCAAAAATAATTGGGAACTCCCTCAAAGTAAAGAAATGAGTTAAAAGGTGCTCTGAGTTCTTTGCAGCTTGGGAGGAGGTGTGGTGGCCCGCCTTTTATGCGGGCACGTAGCACATGTTTTCACTGCCTGTGTTTTTGCCACACTCCCCTTGTGTGCTTGCTGCAGGAGCATTTAGGTTTGTTAAGGGGTGATCCCCTTGTCCCTGCTTTCTGTCCATGTGGAGAAGCCTTAATTTGAGGCAAAACTGATGACTTTAGGCTGATTATGTGCTGTTAATAGCTCAAAAAGTCGCACAAACCATGAGACTTTTCAGCTGTAACCCTGCACCTCCAGGGGACGTCATTTGGTCACTGCAGCATCTGTGGAGAGCATCAGATGCCTTGTTAGCCCATTCAAAAACTGGCAGCAAATTTCTTTTCCAGCCTTGAGGCGTTAGTTACCTTGGCCACGTAGGTACCTGTGGCCAGTCTCCCTGACACAACACACAACTCCGATTTGCAGAGGGGCCGGGTGCCTGTCTCCATTTCCACCCAAAACACAGCCAGATGCTCTCAGCTCCTTGCTGACCGCTCAGGCCAGCTGTCACCATCCTCCTGCCGCCGGTATGTGCTCTCTGGCAGGGCCGTGGGGCTGGCACGCAGAGTCCTGCAGCCCATTTCCAAGCCTCAGGTCCAAACCTGTGCCGCTGCTGATGGTAGGGGCGCCAGCCAAGCGTGAATCAGAGAAAAGCAAGGCCGTGGGAAGAAGGTGCTGAGGAGTGCTGTGCAGTCCCAGCGTGGTAGCAGTGGAAGACGAGTGTAAGCTGGTGTTGGATGGGCAAAATGGGCAATGTGAGTGATGACTGTCATCTTGAGTTTTGCATGGACAAGGAAGCTGTTTAGGGAGAATGCTTTTTCAAAATGGACTTCTCCTTTTTGTGATGAACAGCATCCTGCTGCTGGTTTGGGCTGTTCTGCAGACAGCTTTCCTTCGTTTACGGAGGTGCATCCAAGATGATGACATCTTGTGGTGGAGCTCTTGTTTTATCTGCAAGTGAGTTTGAAAAGCTCGGCCGTCACCTGCATAGCACTACGAGGGCACAGTTTCAAATACAGCTTGTCCCTGCCCCTGGCTCTCAGTGTAAAGTAACTTTTAAGATGACCTTAGAAAAGTGACTTAGTTTCAGTCCTTGCTGAGCACCGTGTGCTCCTCCACCCCTTGTGTAACCGCTCAGTCCCAGATGGTATCTTGACACACTCCGTGTAGATGATGCATTCACAGGTGAAGCTGTCCTTGTTTCTGTCTGCAGCTGCTTATCAGAGAATTTTATTTAGTAATTTACACCTGCCAATTAGGATCTGTAGTGTCCTCATCAGATGAGCATCTGGGTTTCAGAGGGAAGCTTACCAAGCAAGTTGGCAAACTTTGTGTGCGCATTAAAACCATAAGTGGGCGCGTTTTTATTTCTGTTGTTCAATGCTTGCTGATCACTTCTTGTTTCCTGTACAGGAGGGAGGTAAATTAGTGCCTGCGCATAGCAGGTAGGCTTGTTCTGGGAATTAGGGGCAGCACCCATGTGCTGCAGCAAGCCAAGCGGACAAACAGGAGGCACGACTCATCATATAACTGACCTGTTTGGTGGTGCTACGTTTATTTTATTGAATTCCCAGAGTAAAACAAGGGGAGAGCCGTTTCATGCTCCTAAGATGAGGATCAGTGTGAATGGGCAGGCAGGATAGAAACATCAGCCACACCTTTCCTTGCTGCTAGGGCTGGGGATTGAAGTCTGGCTTCGAAAGTGTGTCTAGAGCTGTGTTAGCGATGCTCCGTGGTGGTGGTAGAAAATAAATACTAGAGGCTCAGGTTTGGTACAGGGGATGAGGGATGCAGTAATCTGCACAGCATCGAGAAGGCTGGAATACATGATAAAATGCCCCAATGTCTGTGTTCTTTGTCATTGCAGTACTTTACTGGCCTAGAGTGTGGACACAAGTTCTGTATGCAGTGCTGGAGTGAATATTTAACTACCAAAATAATGGAGGAAGGCATGGGACAGGTAATACGTCAACTCGTACACCTCATGACTTCTCAACATTCTGTGTACTGGAGAGGAGGGGGAAGGAAGAATCCTTCACTAAAGTTTGAAAAAAAAAAAACAAAAGAGCAACAGTTAAAACTACAAACCTGTAAAAACTTTGGGGGCTGTAGTCTTTGCCATGAGTGAAGCTGAAGGGAAGCTTAGTTTGTAAATCTTTGCTCTGGATGGGAGAAATCGTGCTGTGCAGGGTGGCACATTGGGATGTGATGATAAAGTCCATCTACTATTTTTGCTGTGGGTTGGAGTGAAGTCTGTTGCCTTGGAATTCTTTGTGATGCAAAAAAAAATAAGATAAACACTGTTCTTTTTATGACCTTTCTGTTTTTTCAGACCATTTCATGCCCTGCTCATGGCTGTGATATCTTAGTTGATGACAATACAGTTATGTAAGTATGATGAGTTGCTACCTCTTGGCTTTCTTTTCTTTTTTCCATTTTGTTATTCATGTGCTATTCAAATATGTACTGGCTTATAAAAAGCTGGGTAGAAGCTTAAGGCACTAGGGAGGTTGGCGCTGAAGTGTCTATTTTGATTCTGGTATGTTTCTTAACTTCCCGTTTAGGTCTGAAAAACCCGTGCCCCAGTACTTGGAGGAAAGACTCCTTGACCAGTTGGGTCATCGAGACAGCATAATAAACATCAGGCAGTCTTTCTAAACCCTGTTTAACAGCTTTGTGCATTTTGTTTCCTTTGATTTATGTAGGAATTTGACTTCCTACCTAGGTCAACCCACTGGTTCACCAGGTCCTATAGCTGTAGTTACTCTGTGAGTCAGAGGAAGTCAGTCCTGTGTACAGTCTGAGGTAGGGGATGTTTTATGCCCTCTGATAGAGAGCAGTTGACCCTCAAACATAAGATCTGATTAAACTGGTATGTCAACCTGTGTCACTTAGCTTATTAAGTTGTCTTGCTGAAGGATGGCTGCTTGCACAAGGCGAAGCAGTGAATTCCACAAGCTTCCTCCCCTTTTATGCTGTGTGATGTTACTGCGTGAGTAATATCCTTCATAATGCTGAACCTTGATTAAGTTCATTTTGATTCTTCATGCTAAAAAGCATCTAAATAGAAGCTCGTTCTCTTACCTTATTCCTTCCTTCCTGAAGTCTGACTCACTCATTGATATTAATTTGCTGTTTTTTCTATCAGTTGCTTTCAGACGAGTGATTTCCCATATCCCTCTGCACCAGTGGCTCTGTTAGTCATAAAGTGTAGGCTGAAGAGAAGTGGAAGTAGCTGAAATATCCTCGTGCCCCGTTGAGGGGTGGTTTGTGGAGTTCAGTGGGTGGAAACCGAGCCGAAGTTGGCATCTCTTGAGTGACTTGATGGAGATTTTTGTTTACTGGAGTCTGAGCTCGACTTGTGGTGTCACACGCTCTCAGCAGGAAATCGCTCGAGGGCGTTCCCGATTGCAGCTCTCAGTGAATGAGATGTGCTTGGGGGTCCCTTCACATAGTCTAGCTGGGGGTCTTCAGGTCAGTGGAGGCTGTGGTGGCAGCATTAGAAGGGGGAGGAAGAGGAAGATGGAAGCATGTGCTGTGCCCCACCTAGAACCGATAAGGATAGCTGGGACTTTAGGCAGTAAAACAAGCAAGTTCTCCTTGTTTAAGTGAAATGTTAAATGCAGAGGTGAAAACCCTCCTTTCCCTCCTCTTATGGGGGACACCTGCAATTTCTGGGGGGAGGGAAGGTGCATTTTCTGTGAATGCTAGTGCTTTGCCTGAAAAGCAACAATGGTGATCTGCAGCTATTTTACAAAATGGCAGGAACAAAGATGTAAGTAATACCATCTGGAATCTGCACCCCCTCCCATGTGCTTAGTTTTTCTCTTTTTAAGTCTTGTTCTTTTTACGAAGTCTCCAGCTCTAGAATTCCAAGCTATAGAAGCCTAAGAGTAATGTGCAGTGTGGAGAGACATTAAAGTTTCCTTATCCATCAAATCAGAGTAGATAGGCCAAGCTATTCACTTACTCCCTTCTTGGTACTTTCCCTCAACAAGGCAGTACATCTCCAAGTTGTATTCTCTCCGTACAAGTCCAAATTGAGCAATTCAGATGAATTTCCTTGATTTGTGAGTCTTCATCTTCAGCTAGCAGATTGCTAGCTCTCCTGCTCCTGCTCTTCCTGCTGACCTTAAGCAGGAAGGCTGCAAAGACCCTTGGGCTCTTTTGAGACCTTCAGATTGGCTGAAGGTAGTCTGTTCCCATCCCTTGTTCACTCTCGCTAATGCTGCTGGTAATTGCTTTATCCTACATGCAAAGTTCTTGATTTCATTAAGAAGCGAGGCAGGCTTACCTGGTGGCGGCTGCTGGTGGATGGCAGCAGGCCAGTACTAACCTTTAAGAATCAACCCACTCGGGGGAAATGGGTCAATTTTGGGTTTTCTTCTGGGAAGTCATATGGAGCACCTCCTCGATTTTAATCTTCCTTTGCATAATCGCAAAAAACATTGCTGCTGTGTCACTTCAGAATGCAGTAGGGTCTTGGAGTAATTCCTGTGGGAAGGTGTTTGAATTCTCACCTGATGCAGGGCTTGCAAATTCACTGATTTTGCCTCTGAGGAGTTTGCACTGTGAAAATGGAACAAAAGTGTCAAACTGATGGCCTTATAGAGGGTAGCTGCCATCTTCAGATGGATCTGAAATTGTTCTGAAGACATGCCAGTGTGTAGTACTCTTTCCTGAACCTTGTTGCCGGAAGAGATCAAGGGATAACTTTTTTGTTTGCAGGCAGTTTGCTTTTTCAGCCTGGCAGCTTCAGTGAGGCCATTTCTTCCATAGCTTGGCTCATGGAAGAGTGAGCCCCAAAGGCTGGGCACCGGGATGGGTTTCATCTCGTATATGCATTAAATGCCACTTAACGAATTTACTCTACTTCTGTGTATCTAGAAGGTTAGGTATAGAGTAAAGTGAGATTTATAATTCATTTTACAAATTTATTTTTATTTTCCTTTTTTGGTTAGTTTCACTCTGAAATTGCAGGCTCGTCACGGACAAGGGCCTGATGAGCTGCTTTGTCAGTCGATTTGTTTTATTTTAGCACTGGGAATTTGGCTGTCACGTGCTGTGTTTATGTAATAACCAGCATGTCATTTGGTGAGGAGCTCCCCAGACTGCTAAGGGCTAGGATTTATGCAACATCGCATAGTCACGTGCACTGCGTGATAACATGCAGGAGCATGCTTGATTCTGGCTGCACCCTGAAATGGGTAGTGTGTTAATTAGAATATTTATATGTGGTATGGCTGTATCAGGCTGTACTACAGTTTGATTTAAAACAGAAATACCACAACGTGCGTACTAGTCCAGCTTTATGTTGTGAAGCTTTATAAATGCAGAAGATGTTTCTTTAATAACCAAAAGACGTATATGACAGTCTTCAGCAGTACATAATTAAATTATTTATAACGCATCTAGTGTGGACAGTCTGCAAATGCCAGCTGGATCGTTGTGTCAAGGAGAAAAGCGGTCACCATGCTTTTAAAGGATTCCTGTCTGGTTGTCTTCTTCTCTGAGCTGACTTAATTCAGAAGTGAAGTCGATGCTGTGGACACTATCACTCTGTGCTGTCGGATTTAAATCAGCTTTGCCTTTTTTGTGATGAATATAATAGATTAAAATCACATTGACTTTCAAACTGAAATTGTTGCATTCTGTTGACATCCAGCTAACATAAGGTCTACCAAAGTTAACACAGCTGTTCTGAAGCTTTTTAAAGGAGTTTGACACAAAATGCACATTTAATGTGAACGAGTTAATGAAACTTGTCTGGTTATTGGGCTCTCTAAGAAAGTGACTTTTTTAAAGCAAACATCCTCACACTGAGAGGTTAGTTCCCTTAAACTTCATGAGCTTTGTCTGATTCTGAAATTAGTATTATAAGTTGAATACAGTATCTGTAGATTTCATAATATAATAGAGAAAAGGTAAGTGCAAAAAAAGTGCTTGCAAGCATAGAAGGAAGAATCAAAATCATTTGTGTCTGTGTGTACTGGCTATGTGTGTGGGGGAAAAAGTTGAATTTACTACAATTTTTTTTTCCATTTCCACAGGCGTCTGATCACAGATTCCAAGGTTAAATTAAAGTACCAGCATTTAATAACCAATAGTTTTGTAGAGGTGAGTTTTCCTTTGAAATTTGTAATGGCTTCCAGGGTGTCTTTTGTCTTGCATGTGTACTAAACCAGAGAAGTGAGGCTAGTTTGTAGCTGTAGAATAGGATTTCTTTTGCATAGTCTCTAATCAAAGGTAACTACAAATTACAGGCTTTGTGGGGGCTGTTTTTTAGCCCAGTTAGCTACAGATACAGTTGTAGGAAAAGAGTAAAGATCTATAGGACAAAAGCCATGGTGAGGTTACCTAGAGGTATAGCCAGCTGTTGGAAACTGCAATTGCAACAGTTGTTCAATGTATAAGTTCTGAGGAGCGCTTCATGTTTATGGTTCTTGAATGTTATCTGAGATGCTTCAGACTGAAAACCAGGAAACAGCATTATAAACAAGAAAGTGCCTTTAATGTTTGCCATTTGAAGTCAAGCTGTAAAATTGCTTTTAGCAAAATTCCAATAGTTTTACACCCCCAAAATCAGAATTATCTTAGAGAAGGGTGTTTTGGAAGACATTCCTCTGTCCCCATTTCCTACTTGCATGCGTTCACATTTGTTGCAGAGCCTGGTATGCAAGTTGTTACTGCGATTAAGCTTCCACTCCTTGTTTGAAGTGATGCAGTGGTAGTAAGAGCTAGGTACTGTGCATAGTTGTGAGCTTTTTAACTTTCAAAAAGGCTGTGGGAGCAGTGGAACAGAAGTGAGTAGTTGCAGACAAGTTTAAATACGCTATGTTGGTGGAAAGCTCCATAACTTCAAATTACTCAAACGTGTTCTCTGAGTGAACTCTGAGGTCAGCAGGAGAGGTGGTGCTCCTCCTCCTCTTTCATAAAGGACTCCATTTGGCAGTGAAATGTTGATGGTTGTATTCCTGCTTTCTTTTGCTAGTAAGAGAGCAAATGCCTTGGCTGAGGAGACTTATGGTAAGGCAGGAGGAAGTGCGATTGAAGCTCAGAGTTGAAAGGATGAAAAAGGGCTGAAGGGCAAATGGGTAAGTTTCTTGTGCAGCATCCTTTTTCTATCACGTTTTTTTGGCTTTGTTTTGTAGTGTAATCGACTGTTAAAATGGTGTCCTGCCCCAGACTGCCACCACGTTGTTAAAGTCCAATATCCTGATGCTAAACCTGTTCGCTGCAAATGTGGACGTCAGTTTTGGTAAGAACAAACAAGTAAAAGAAGTTAATGTTGCTTTTTGTGTTCAAAGTGTTTTAGTATGTAATCCAGAAGTCTTCGTATTGAGATGGGTTTAAATGTGGTGAGAAAAGCACGGGGAGGAGGTGGGCATGGGGTGGGCTTCAAATGGCAAGCCAGGATTAGGCCCAGCTGGTGTGTAGTTGTTGCAGCTGGTGTCTCAAGGCTCTTTTCACCAGGCTCCACATCTGGCTTTCACTGAGAGATGGCCTTCAGCTGAGTGATTTTGAGTTAGGTGAGGTTCTTGGTTGCAAACAGAGAATCCCAGTGATTTTTAGGTTTATACTGTCCTAAAATTGCATTTGTCCATTAACTTTCAATAGCAAGTTTGCCTGCAGCATATATTTTTATAATAATTAGTTAAGTCAAGTATCTTGTCCGGGTGAGGTCTTCTTGTTAGCTTTTTTTAAGATATCTGATTTATTTTGCAAAGCTGCCCGAGGTGCTTGATGGAAAATAAATCCCTGTTGCGTCTAAGCATCTAACATTAGCACCGAGATTCATGAATGTGGTATATATTCCAGTGAGGCTGTGGGATTTGAGGTGTTTGACATGTGTAATTTTTCCTTGAGATTGTCCATGGTCTTTGAACAGAACGACCCAGAAGATACCCATGGTGTTAACCAAGTTAAATAAAAGTATAGCTGGCTACCTAATTTGCTTATTTTTCCTTTCTTTCCCTTTCAGCTTTAACTGTGGTGAAAACTGGCATGATCCTGTTAAATGCAAGGTGAGCGTCTCAGAGCAGTTTTCCAAATGCGTGACTTTGAAACAATTAAAGTCAAGTTATGTGTAAGACACGCAGAAATGAAGCACAAGCTCTGCAGCTGTTCACATCAAGAAGCATATTAGTTCACCTGCTTAGATCACTTCATGAGAAGAATTAGAGAAGTCCTCCTGGATTTCTTTAGGATGCCTGAAAGTTTGTTTTTGATAGAACAATTCCTCAGCCACGTGGGGGAACACCCAGAGGAGGAGGCTGTACAACAGAGACCCTGGAGGAGAAGTGGGTGGCTTCAGAAGTGAATGCCTCACTTTACAAAGAGCATTCCTACGCTCAGCGTTTCTGTTGGTGCTTCTGCAGGGTTGCGGTTTGTAGTAATGAAGGAATTTGGTCCTGGTTCATGGACCTGCTGCCATGCAGTGAACTCTGGAACTGGGCTGTTACTTTTCGCGGGGCTGCCAGAAGCTGCAGTTAAACCTAGGATTCCTGTGGCCCTGTGCAGAGCTCACACAGATGTTTCATGCCTCGAGGACAGGGTGGTCTCTGTTCTTAGTGACAAATGCATAAAAACTTCACTGGGGAGGGGAAAGGGAAGCCTCACCAGAGGTGTAGCATGGTTTGGCTGGTCTTTCTGGAACAGTAGTGGTCAGTTTGCTTATCTAGCAGGTGTAAGCAGTCCTTTGTTTTTGTAACTTGCATTCACTTGGTAAAGCCACGTTCCCTCCAAGGTTAAGAAGGGAAAAAAAAGATTGAGGTGGATGGCAAGGGAAAAATATGACATGGCTTGGTGTAAAGATAGCCAGCGCAGAGGGTCCGACTGTGGTTTTGGCAGATCATTTTTAAAATATCTATAATATCGAGTCCCACTTGAAGTTTTAGCTGGTTGAACTTTAGGAACTGTAAACTCGTTGCTGAAGTGTTAGTGCAGTGGTCCTGCTCACTGCATTAGGTTGGTGCTGCAGGAAGTGTCTGCAACTAAATTAGTTGCTGTCTGCACTGCTTTCTAGCATCACCTGTGCTGTTTCCCCATCCCAATTTACTAGAAGATAATTTCCAAAAGGTAGGATTTTGGAATAGTAATAATTGCTTAGACTTCTGATTCTATCTTCTTCTCTTCTGGTACATATCTAGTAAGCAAGTCAAAGGATTTGTATCCGCTCTAGGAAGCTTTGTGAAGTTGTACTTCAGTGTGGTAGCATTGAGCTCTGTGTTCTTTGCTATCACCTTAATGTAAGCAGCTGTCTTGGGACCCTTTACAGTTCCTCTGTTTTAATGTAACTTTCTGCATTTTTCTAACAGTGGTTAAAGAAGTGGATTAAGAAGTGTGATGATGACAGTGAAACTTCTAATTGGATTGCAGCAAACACAAAGGTGAGGGTGTTTTCCTTGTGCTTTATGTACGCTATCAGATGAAAAGAAGAATAGCAACCTAATTTGTCAGTACTAGGACTCTTTTTTTCTGCTGTTGTCATTAAATCAGGCATTAAAATCCTCAGCTCACTGAAATACACTTGTTTGAAGTGCAAATAGGTGTTACTGCCTTGAATCAGGGGACATTCTTCAGGTTAGGTAGAGTTTGTTCATGTAACAAAGTTGACTGGAGACCCAAAGGAAGCTCAAGTTTTAAGTCTTTGGGCTCCTGTCTGGCACTGATGGCTTCCCTGAGCAAGTCAGTGCCTCGCTCCAAGTGTGTGAAACATGTTAACACCACCCGTGGCTTGATATGGCTGTGATAATTTACATCTGCCTTTAAATCCCCTGGGCTGGTCTCTTGAAGAGTTGTTCATTTCCGCTGGGCAGCATTCCAGATAGAGACTGGCAGAACAGCTGTTAAGATTTTATTATGTAAATGTCTTCGTTCCAGCGAGCCCAACTTTGTGTGAAACTTCAGCAGGTCTGCGTTTGTTGGGAATAAAAACAGCGGTGGGGTGGTGGCGAGGAAACAAGAGAAGCAGATGTCATCGGGAGGCTGGGGCTAGGAGCAGACCCAGGTCTCACTTCTGCCGGCAGGGTGGAAGAAGGTGGGGAGGGTGTGAGGAAACAGCCGCTTTGTTTTCTTAGCCCCGTTGTGTAACTGGTTAATGGCATTGTTTGCGGCAGCGCTGCTGCTTTCTGGGGCTGGCTGCGTGTTTTTCATTGAACTGGAATGTCGCATTATGGTGAGAGCAGAAACACCCATCGCTGAAACGCACGGTTAAAGTCGTGCTGGAATTGTGCAGTCTCGGTGCTTTTTTGTTTCACGGGCTGAGGCTTCTGTGGTCCCTGCTTGGGGGCTGAGCACTGCTCAGGAAAGTGAACTTGGCGGTTTTTGGGGTGAACATGTTCAGAGATGGATCGTGGGTCGAGAACCGAACCAAGTTTATTCAGTTTGCTTGCTCTTCAGATATTGCCTAAATTAAACCTGAGGAAGAAGAACCAAATAACTTGGAAAGGGTTGAGTGCAAGCACATGTAAAGCAGCTATTTTAGCCTTGGGAACCAAATACTTGGAATATCACAATGGCACAGCCCCGTTTTCCTGTTTGACAGCCCTATCTTGCTTGTGATGGAGCCCTCGGGAGCCAGAGGAGGAGCTGCTGCTGCCCCTCGGGGGTGACACTGTCCCTGGCCTTAGGGCTCTCCGTCTCCTACCTTGTCCCTAGGTGTCCCTACCTGGGCATGTGCTGCAAAAGGCCGAGGTCTGAGCTCTCCTGCTTTGGGTGCAAAACAGTTTTGCCTGCCTTCCTGGAGAGCCTCGTGCTTGTGGGGTGTTGTCACAATCTCAAGTTAAGCTTTCCCTTACTGGGTTCTGTGCTCATCTTAAAAAAAAAAAAAAAAAAAGGCTAAAATATACTTGTGTGTGTTCTGTAAATGAAACATGAGTGATGTGCCACTAAGCCTGGCTGCTGGAAATAGGAAGCTGCTTGTCTTCTTTTATTTTTTGGACAGGTATCTGCAGCTTGCTTGCCCAAAGAGTATTGTAAAGATGGTCATCCTTTTTTTAACTGGGATCTAGACTGTGTCAGCAAGGAGCCATGCTAGGGGTATTTAAAGCATATCTCAGACTATCAGAATTAAGTTTAAATGGCAGGAGCAAGAAGTTCTTTTTTTTTTCCTGGGAAACACCCATCCAGAGGAGGGTGAGGAGGGGAAACAAGTGTGGCCAAGCCATGCTGGCATCAGCCCAGCTTATCTGTTAGTGCCTGGTGTCAGCAGCAGAAGGGCTGTTGTCCTTGCACATCCCTGTCTAAGCTACTTCCTCTAAAATCGTAAGAGATGCTCCTGCAGCAAGAAAATACGTTGGAGCCCAGACTGTGCAGTAGCACCAGGAGAGAGGGGAAAAAAAAGGCAGGGTAATTACACCAGACATCTGAGCAAGCCAACTGTCATGGGGCCCTGTGGTGTCCATATCGATTGAAATAACTAAAAGACAATATCACAATTCTCTCTCCGAACTGATGCTAGATTGAATTCGGGGGAAAGCTGGCAGGAAACGTAACCCTCCCCCTTCATAATGATCTCTGCCTTCTCGGGGGCAGCGAAGATGGGAGTTGTGTGCTGCTGCGATGAAGTGTGAGCGGGGCTGGCTGTTGGAAGATGCATGGTTGGAGCTTTACAGCCTGCGGTCACAGAGGAGCCAAGTATTTGTACAGCTTGGGAAAAATCCCTTCCTGCCGTAGCAAGACATTGGGGCAAGAGTTGCACAGTCTGGGTGCATGTATGTCTGCCCTTGCTGTCTGTCTCCTTACTATTTCTACAACGAAAGCAGGGCAGTTGTGTTTGGGGAGGGATGTCTTGAACCTTCTTCACAGCTGCTCACTTCAGTGAGCATGAGTCAGAGACCAAATTCTGCATCAAATTTATTCATTTTGAAGAACCAAGAAGGGAATCGGATCAGATCCCATCAGATGCAAAACCCCATTTTAAGGTGGGGAAGAAAACTCAAGTCATTTAATTGCTGCTGTGTTCCTGTTGCTCCTGCTGTCTCCATTGCCATTTCTAGCTTTTGAAAAGTGTT
The DNA here is from genome assembly GCF_964211835.1 of Anser anser. Classification (NCBI taxonomy): domain Eukaryota; kingdom Metazoa; phylum Chordata; class Aves; order Anseriformes; family Anatidae; genus Anser; species Anser anser. The sequence goes on from NC_139730.1 coordinate 12,159,591, forward strand.
TTCTCAAGTCCTCCGAGCGTGACGCTGAGCTGCAGTCCTGTCCCATGTGGTCTCAGTTCAGGGAAGAACACTTCCCATCTCACCGCGATGGAGGCGTAACAGAAAAATACCAGTCTTCCTGGAACGTGTGCGCTTCAAGTCTGGGTAATCCTTTGCAACAGGAGAATGTGAGATACGTTTGTTCCAGCTTGCCCTCGGAGACAGGATAGGAAAGGAAAATGAGGCAATTGTTATATGAGAGAGCAGAAAAGTGAAACCTAGCTGAATTGGAATTTGTTTCTGTTCAAAAACCAGAGTGGTGTGATGCATTTTTTTGACAAATTTGGAGTGGTCTGAATGAAAAATGAGGAGATTTGAGGAGTGAGTTTTGTGGCTGCCTCTATAATTTTTTTTATGTGTACTTAGGAGACCTATACACTAAATTCTTTCTGCTTATTCAAAAGATAGAGCTCTTGCAGCATGGTGTGCTGAAGTAGATGGCTTTTAGTTTAAGTAAATGTAAATTCAAAATAAGCCTAAGCAAGTTCTTTACCAAGGCTTTAGTTCTCAGTATTCTTGCAGACAAAGGGTTGAATAGTTGAAGGTTTTGTGTGTTTCTTTTCCTCAGTTTGTTGTATAAACTTGGTTCTTAAACAGTTCCTTTCTTGAATAAACTAGGCAGCTTTCTGGTGGTGTTTGGTTCGCGTGGCTTTGGCAATAAAGAAACCACATAAATCAGTTACTTCTATTAAGTGGACCTTCAAAGGATGAAGAAACAAAAACAGAAAACTTGGATTTGTGTGCTTTTTTGGGACTCCTGAGGTGTTTCAAGACTGCCTGAAAGGATCTTAGAAGGGTTGGAGGGGGAACAAAACCTTTTTAAACCTGAGTTTCAGTGATGTTGGTTTTGCGGTATCTTTGAGCACTAAGGGGAGAACAAAGTTGTTAACGGTCTGGTCTTCACCCAAGGCATTGTTTTTTGTTGAAGTTAAATTGGAGTTAATGAAAGTTGTTCATCTGATACTAAAAATGCCCCTGCCTTACCACTTCTGGCTCCTGTCATGTCACCATCTCATTATCTTCTGGGCTAGACAGGACTTGAACGGCTGATGTATAAAAGAGGCAGATTTTTTTTCTTCCACAAAAGCTATTGGGCATTTTTCTCCTCCAAGCGAGATAAAATGGCAAAAACCCAGTTCTCTTCCTTTTCAGGTTGCTTTTAATGCCTGAACATGTACTCCATCTGTACTTTCTGGAAGTCCTACATTTGTTCTAATGCATGGAAATTCTGGCAGCCGCCTGGATCCTCCCTGGGCACCAGCAGTGAACTTTGCTCTTTCATTTCTCACCAGCGCGGTTTCGTGCCAGAACTGTGAACAGCCTTCCCTGAGATGTCAAAATGCCATCCTTCCTCTCAGACAAGCAAGCGTTTAAAATATCCTCCTTTGCTCGGCGATTCTAGGTGGTGTCACAGTGTGCTACTTTGCACCAAGTGTAATTAAGTTCAGCTGTGGATTTTGTTGAAGTGCTCACCCTGGTGTTGAAGGATTCATCTTTTAGGGCTGGTTATAGGTGAAGGCATTGTGGTGAATACGTCAGGGAGGCTAATGTGTGTCCCTTGCCTCTGGGAGTCCCGGAGAGGACTAATCGGTTTCACCTGCATGGAAATATGAAAGGTGTTTCTATCTAGCCTCCTGTTCACAGGGCAGCTGCTGAGGTTTGTGGGGTTTTACATACACGCAGCCTTTTAGGACAGAATGGGGATTGTTCTCCTTGGCCAGGTTTGCCTGGGCTTTTGTTGCAAAGTGCAGCGTGTAAGCAAACACCGAATTGTTCGGAGTGGAACAATGTTAATGAGGTCACTTCTGCATCGTGGCATGATAGATAACGTGCAGAATAATCTACCGGTTTAGTAATTTGATTTGCTGGCTATTATGTTGTTGCATGGCCGTAATTCTCAATAAGAACTGCCTTCCATATCCTCCTTAATCTATAAATCTCCTCCACTCATTGCATTAGTGGCTTGAGTAGTTGCTGCTTTTTTTTCTTTCTGCTAGCATTCGCTGTTTCTTTCATACATCCTTCTCGTAGCTTTTCCGTAATTTTTAATAATGTTCAGCTTCTTCGCTTTCTCAAAACTTGCACAGCACACTGTGTAACCTCTTCCTTGCGCTTTGCTTAGCAGAGTGTAAAAGCATGACCAGGGTGGCGTTCCGTGTACTGCAAGGGCTGTGGTTAGGGTCTTCTTGTTCTGGTTTGCATAACAGTGCTGCCTGGGAGCTCCAAGCACCATCATGTTGAGACACTGAGGAGCTTGGTCGCATCTTCCAAGACCCAAGAGCAGAATTTCAGTGCTCCAAAGTGAGCGTAGCTGTGGGTGAGGACGGCCCCGCAGGCAGTGTGGATGTCCCCCGCTGTGCGTAGGCAGGCTGTTTGGGAGCTGTTTCTCTCTCACCCCAGTTGTGGGGTTGTCCTAAGCAGGAGCGATGGCTGCAGCTGTTTGGCTATAGCTGCGTCTTCCACCGAGGCACTTGAGTGTTGGCACCTGAGCAGATGAGACACGTGGCTGGGGGAAGCCATGCAGCTCTGCTACCACCATCTCCTCTTGGAAAACCATTCATTGCTGAGCACAGGTAGCTCAGAGCACTTCAATTGTGATGGCCAAAAACAAGTTTGGTTTCATGCTAGCATCTTCTCTTGTCTTTTTTTCCCCTTGGAACCTGCTCATCTAGTGAGAAAGGTTGCCTCTGACAGGTGGAGACCCTGATGGTCTTTGGCACCTCTCAGCTATAGTCTGTGTACCTAACTGTGCAAATTCTGCTCTTTTACAGCACAAACAGACCAACTTGCATGCAAATGTAGCTTACGTGGTAGTACTTGGGACATCTGGAGTGTGTGTATATGAATGTGTTGGGTTGTGTCCTGTATAGCTTCACAAATGCTGGTGTGGCTGTGTGATGAGCTGGGCTGATCCAGGCTAGATGTTTTTTCTCCAACTGTACTTGTTGCTTGGTTTTAACCTGAGGAGTTCCTCAGCTCAACTCTGGTATAGCCAGCATGAGAGAAGTGCCAGAGTGGCAGGAACAAGCGGCAGACGAGCTGGACTGGCTTCCTTCACCTGTAGATGCAGCTCAGTGTGGTTTTGCTACCTTAGCTTTGTGTACTCAGTAGGACACTACAGAAATCATCTTTTTTATATTCTGCATGAGATGAATGTTGTTTTGGAAAGTGGCCATATTCTGCTGATGTAAGAGAGTGATACTGGTGTTATTAAATATATATATATATATATATATATATAAAACTTCCCCAAAGATTTCCCTGTACAGTGCTGCTCTTTGATATCCTCATACTCGACAGAAGCCTTACACCTGAAAAGGAAGCCCCACATGGACTTCTGTAAGAAAAGCCTTCAGTGAGGTGTTACATGAAGAGGGAAAAAAGGAGCCTGACAGGAAGTGTGGAAATGCCCCAGGAGGAGCATTGTCTTTTTAGCTGACGGAGGCTTCTTTGAAGCACAATGGATTCTTGCTGCTAGTTTTCGGATACTTTTTGGACGACATTTTACAACTTGCAGGTGTCTCGGATTGATAGCAGCGTGATACCAGCTCACTGTTAGGCTTTTTTGAGGTTTGAGTGCTGCAGTGGACCAAACACTTGATGGTGAGGAAAGCCAGATGCCTTCCCCTGGGCAATTATGAACCATCCCTGCTACCACTGTAACTCTGGAGAAGGTCATGAAATTAGCCATCCCGTGTACCACTAGCAATGTATGATAGCAACAAAGGTGATATTTGTTGCTTTTTTTGGTCTGTCTAGCTGCTCTGAGTTTGGAATTATTTGGAGACTTAACTTTGAAGAGGACCTTGGTGATCAAAGGGAAAAAGTAAACCGCGTATCTCACCTGATGTGCAGTCTCTTACTGCCATGGGAACCCTTCCAATTTCCTAAGATTTTCAAGGGATGCCTTGCTTTCCCTGCTGACAGTGTTCTGTGTCCTGTCCACAGGAGTGCCCGAAATGCCACGTCACCATCGAGAAGGATGGGGGCTGCAACCACATGGTCTGTCGGAACCAGAACTGCAAAGCCGAGTTCTGCTGGGTGTGTCTGGGCCCCTGGGAGCCCCATGGATCTGCCTGGTGAGTTCAGAAGCGTGCCTGGTGGGAAGGCGAGGCAGCCACGAGGGAAACTGCATCGAGTTTTGAATTGAACTCTGTGGAATCGGTGTCCCCGTTACAGGTACAACTGCAATCGTTACAACGAGGATGATGCAAAGGCAGCAAGGGATGCACAGGAGGTGAGTCCATAACCTTTGGCGGTGAGGGAGATCACCAGCTCTGTGGCGTGCTTTTAGGCTTTCTGTAAACCAGCTGTGAGGAATTTCCTGGATTTGGGCATGAATCCAAAAGACAGTTATGTTCACCAGCAACTTTGGATTCTTGCCTTGCGCTGGGTGGGGAGAAGGTTCAAAATCACTTTAGTGCAGCGAAGAGAACATGTTAACTCAGTTGTTACCTGTCATGCTGCCTTGCCTGTTTTATAGCAGCTCTTGCATGAAGTCGTCATAATGCTGTGGATCTGAGACAGCAATCCTAACGCCCTTTGGAAAATGCTCTTCACTGCAAAGTTCTTAATGCTAATCCTGAGGTGTTTAAACACAGCAGACCTTTTGAATGTAAATAGAGTAGACTTCAGTTGTTCCAATACCTATACTTGGAGGCCTGACAGAAGTAGAAATTGGGAGTGAAGCTGTAGCTACCTTGAACTGCTTTGTGATATGGCTAGCAGAGCCAAAACCTCTTTTAATGGGGAGGGATTGCATGCTGTGTGCTGCAGCTTGCAGAAATCCATTTCCTGCATCTCTGTCAAAGTACCGTTACAGCCAAGAACCAAAGTATTTCCTGCAGCCCCTCCTCCTGCAGATAGGGATGACTTTGGCTGGCGTGTGCTACCTTTGTACATCCACTCTGCAAGTTTAACCATGCCCATGTTGTCCTTGTTTTCAGCTGATCTGTCAGTGAGAAGAAAATAAGATTAATGGCTGTGTATTGAGTCATCTTGGTTCTCTTGTACTACTTAGCACATCGCGTCTTTCCCCTGCTCTGTAATCGACATGCCTAGGCAACCTAAGGTTGCCCTCTTAACACAAGGACAATAATTGTTTAATTAGAATTCCTTATTAGCCAAAAAAGGAAAATCTGCTTCTGGCTGTTTGTCGTGACACTGGAAGCATTTAAGTCCTTGTAACTTGAGAGGGGAGGCTGAAATAATAATAATAATAAAAAAAAACACAAAACTTTAGGCTTCAGCAATGTGATTCCAATTACTTTCAAGGTTGGAAGTGAGGATGCTGCAGCTGTGCTAGGAAGTCCCCTGCATGACAGGGAGCTGCAGTGGGTCTGGCCTCTCCTCTGTGCACAATGTCAGGGTTAACAGTGCCGCACAAAGTGGCGCCATCTGAATCTGGCCAACGTGTGAGGAGAGGAAACACCTTTGGAAAGGAAGCTCATTCTCAGGGTCAGGAAGAGCCTTGTGAAGGGCTTACTTCTCTTGCAGCCATTACTTTGTTTTAACTATTTGTTCTCTTTTTCCCTAATGGGAATTAACACAGCGATCCAGAGCAGCCCTGCAGAGGTACCTATTCTACTGCAACCGCTATATGAACCACATGCAGAGCCTGCGCTTTGAGCACAAGCTCTATGCTCAGGTGAAGCAGAAAATGGAGGAGATGCAGCAGCACAACATGTCCTGGATCGAGGTGCAGTTCCTGAAGAAAGCAGTCGACGTCCTCTGCCAGTGTCGTGCCACACTCATGTACACTTACGTCTTTGCCTTCTACCTCAAAAAGAATAATCAGTCCATTATCTTTGAGGTAGGAGAAAACATGGTTGTCAGGAGTTCAGATCACAAAGATAAGTGGCATAGGGATGTAATGCTTGGAGAAGCTGTTGTCCCCAGTTGTACAGAAGTGAGTCTTTCTGAATATTGTTGTCTATAAGGTAGAGGCCCTGCTAGGCATTTTGTAGATCCTCTGCTGGGGGATGAAATATTGCTACTTGTTGCTGCAGTCTGAAACAACAAAAAAAAGGATTGAGGTTCTGGCTTGAACTGGCAAAAGAGTGCATTAAAGCTTAACGCTGGTGTTTTGCCTTTCCCTGGTGCTGACTTTTTTCCAAGGGCACTACCATTAAAAATGCTCTTGACAATCTACACAGTCTGTTTCACACGTGAAGCTGTATTAGCTATTTAAGGTTTACAGCAATCCTTCACTGGTCTACGTGCAGAATTTAAGCATAAGGTTTCTGGGCTGTGTGGTCAGGGTGCACAGAACTACTGAACAGTAGTCAAAGCTGTGTGTACCAGGAGTCAGTAGAGCTGTGCCAATGCTGTGGGGGGAAATAGACTTAGGGGCATAATGGGAGACCATTTGGCTTGTACCGTGCTGTAGTAGTAAGGAAAAGATTCCTTAGGCTTGCCAGAATATTGCAGATCGAGGAAGGAATAGGGCTTGCTGGTAGGTGTAACGGTTCTCTTCTGATCAAATAAAATTTCTACTTTTTCAGTCACGGTGCTCAGAGCAGGTTACTTGAGTGTTACATGGCTTATATCTCGCCCTGTTTTTTTTTATTTTGGTTGGATTGACAGAAAAAGATCTTTCCTTCCACCTAAAAATACATGTTTTTTTTGTCTTTGCAGAATAACCAAGCAGACTTAGAGAATGCTACAGAGGTGCTTTCTGGGTACCTTGAGCGAGATATCTCCCAAGATTCGCTGCAAGACATAAAGCAGAAAGTACAGGATAAGTACAGGTTTGTTTCTGAATAATCCTCGTATCTCAAAGCTGCTCTAGCACCTGTAATGCCATCCCCTGTGGTAGGTAGCGGCATCTGTATTTGCCAAGTTACTGTTTTCTTCAGAGTCATGTCCCTGGGAAGCTGTTTGCTGTTGGCCCTCTGCCATACATTGTGATCATCAGCCTGTCCCTGGGCATCTCAGAACAGCAGTGTCCTGTGCCAGAGCCTGAAATCGCTGGCGGTGAAGCCCTCGCACAGATGCTGGCAGTGTGTTTTTATGCCCCTGTTGGGACCAGCCCTCGGGGGAGGTGGCTCCTAGCTCTTCCTTGCATCTGCTCTGCTGAGCAGTAGCTAGAAGGTTCAAGCCCAGAACAGAAAAATCTTGTGACCAAAAGCAAAGGCTCTTCATGCACTGCACAGAAGGAGCACTGGGGAGTGGCCAGGACCCGCCAAAGAAGAACAAGGAGTGACTTTGTTGTTCCCAACCGATGACTTTGGCCCAGGTTGCGTTGCCATAAGAAAGCAGACAGCTGTTTTCATTGTCTTGCTTGTACAGTGTGTCCCCTGAGCAAAAAGTGGGTGCACAAAAGCTGTACTGAAGAAGGAGAGAGTAACCTGCTGAACCCTGAAAGAGAGCAGAAGTGGGGCCCAGGTGACAGAAATGCCAGTGCTTTTTATGGTCCCTGGGGAATCGCTTCTGCACAGTGGAAAAGTACCAAGCTGTAAATGTGGATGAGTCACAGGATTATGGCTTGCATTTTTTTGAGGCATTTTGCCAGAGTCGCTAAACTTGTGATGTCTAGGTTGGGGGCAAAAAAAAAAATGCCCAAGTAGGGTAAGCTTCAGTGATTAAGGGATGCTGGGGAGTGGAAGAAGCAGCCATTAACTCGCAGTGGGCCTGTGGCCAATTCTGCCAAAGGGTCTGGCAGCAGGGCTGGGACTGGACAAGGCTTTCAGACCTTCTCTTCAGTTAAGTTCTGTAAGTTAGCCTTTAAAATGGCTGCTAAGTTGGTATCTCAGCTCAAGCAGCGGTTTGCTTTGGTTCTGTGAAACTGGATGCTCTTCTAGGGATGGTTACAGCTATCCAGAAGAAATAAAAAAAATGTATAGCTTGAATTGCCTGACAACATATATCCTAAGTCTGCCTTCAGGTTTCTGGGAAAACAGTATGCATCTGTCAAGCCTGTGCAGGTCCCTAATTAACTAGTTCAGTCATGTCTTAATCATGTCCTGCGCAGTGCTCTTTGTGTACTGGTTACAGTGATGCAAGATTGAGACCAAGGATGTTATCAAGGTGGTCAGATGGGGTTTAAAGAACGGGGAAGCTGATTTCCTAGCTTGCAAAGGTATTTCTAGAAAACAGAGTTGACCCTCTCATCAACAACAAAATAACTGAAGTTGGGAAAGCAGTAACTGTGCATGTTCATTATTGCATGCTTTGTAAAAATCGGTGGGACTTTGTGTACGAAGACTTGTGTTGCAACAGCTGATGGCAAGGAGAAGAGCCAGAACAGTTTTATTCAGATAAATCTGTTGATCTGATCTGATACTGAATGCGAACAGTATTAGGGCATTAAACATGTCTGAGGTGAGGCTGCTACGATGTATTTCTTGCACTCCTGCCTGCGTGTTGGCATGTGCTATGCTTGGATAGCTTTCTGTTAGGGTCTCCTGCACTGTGCTGTGGGTCTCATCCTGTGCCTCTGCTGTGCAGCTCCTTTTAGTGAGCAGAGGGACATGCTCCACTGGAAGGGGATTAATCCAGAATTGCCTGCTGCTTATTTATAATTTGCTTTTGGAACCTGAATACTTTAAACATTTCTCTGCTTTTATCTTTTTAGTTGGCTAACGCACCTGAAATGAACATGGCATCTTTTGATATGTTCCTATGATATCCCTTTTCCTCACTATCATTGATCCTGGTAGGACTGTACCTAACTCTGGGATCAGCTTTATTTGCAGCTTTGTCAGTTTAAGTGTGTAGGTGGGAAGATGTTGCAGGGCATAGCGCCCCTCTGAGGCGCAGGAGCTGTGGGGTGAGACCTCTGCCCTCCATCAGGCCAGTGCCCTTTTTGTAGCCACCTCTCAATGCTCTACCACTTCGGTCTCTACAGGGATTTTGGAGGGGAATAAAACAGGGTCAGCATTCCGGGGTTTGTTTTGCCCAGCTAGCTCCTGGAATTGTCTATATACAGCTCAGTGAGCAGGCATCAGCGCACCTTTGAGGAGAGCTCCCTCCTGTTCCAGGTGTCACCGCTAACCCGTGCTCTGGCTTCTGCAAATTGCAGCCACCCCTTCTTCATTTTTCAGTTATCAACGCAGATTTCTCAGCTATAGGGGCTTTGGGGATATTTTTGCACGGGAAACTATACATTTGCATGGTTTTCCAGCCAGGGACCTGAAGTGAGTGACTGGCGTAGCTGAAGTCTTAATTAGTGCTGTTAACTAACTGGCTACAAATACAAAGCCCTTCTCAGGGGATCTCCCCTTTGGAAGCAAGGCTTAATGTAGGTTTGCATTACTCAATGCTTGGGACGAGCAGTGTCTCCTAACCTGTCTTTTCTGTGCTGTCCCCCTTTGCTGCAGATACTGCGAGAGTCGACGAAGGGTTTTGTTGCAGCACGTGCATGAAGGCTACGAGAAGGACCTGTGGGAGTACATTGAGGACTGAGACTGGCCCTGCATAAAACGAACTCTGAAACCTTTACCATCTAGAGTGCTCATGCGATAAAAATAAAAACACACACAAGGCACTACGCCTGTTACACCGCTGGTCTGTAGTACCGGGATTCTGTTTTGTTAACAGAAAATTTAAGTAAATTATATTGTAATAAAAAAGGTAGATAAACCATTGTACAACAGTATTCTAGGCGGCCAATAAGAGTGTGACAGACGCACTAAAAAAAAAACCCTCCAACTTTAACTTGTAACGTAGCTTCATTCTCCAAGCCGACTCCTTTTTCTTTTCTATCTTTCTTTTCCTGTGTGTAGTACAGATGAAATTTAAACCAATTTCTTGACACTGCTTTTCATGTCCAAACCAGCCATTTTGATGTACTTTGGTAAGGGGGGATGTCTCTCCCGCCCCCCTCCTCCTCTCTGCCACCCAAGTACACGGATGAATGTCGATTTGGCTCCTTGTAAAGGTGATTCTTGGGGAGGGGAGGAGGGGGGGTACACAGCAAGGAAAAAAAATTTGTATATGACTTTTAAAACAAAAAGAGGACAACACAGTATTTTTCAAAGTTGTATATAGCGCATATGCATGGACAAAGAGCAAGCGTGGCACGTGTTTGCATAATGTTTAATTACAAAAAAATATTTATTCTTTAAAAATCTTCAAGATTATGTCTATTTGCTGTGCATTTTCTTTCAGTTTGATTATTTTTTTTGTTTTGTTCTGTTTTCCCTGCGATGGGGTGGGGGAAGCGTGTGCTGGTGTAGTGACTTTTTTTGAAGGCTTTTACCAGAGAAGTTGGGTTTCTCCTCTTCCTGCAGTTCCTTTACATCCGTGGCCTCTGTGGTTTTGTGTGTACCTATTGCTGGCGACGGACCCGTCCCCTCACGCTCAGCTCCTGCCACTCGGTAACCCGGTGTGCACCGCATTAGTGACGAATGTACATTGTGGTTCAGGATGCTTTGCCTTTTTTTTTCTCTTATTTTTTTCTCTCCCTACATTGGTACTGCTTGACCTGCCCCAATCAGACTCAGCTGTTCCCATCCACGCACGCAGGACACGCGCTCTGAACCTGGAGGAAGTGTGTGTATGTGCGTGGTTAGAGTTTTTTTTATTTTCCTTAGTTCTGAGGCAGGAAAAGGAGGGGTATTTTGCACCACTTCTCAAAAGATTCTTCCAAGGTTTTGGCTGTGGATCTCCTCTCCCTCCCCCTTTCATCTGTCAAATGGAGCGTTCCTTGCTGTTAAGTTTCACTTACATTATAACGAGTCGTAACATTGAAAAGGAAAGATGATGGAATTGTCTTTGTGTTTGTTTTGGGCTCGATTACTGGGCATACTGTCCTGGCAAATATTTAACACTCCATCTAGTGCAGTAGAAATTGAAATCAGTGGGGGTATTTTTCAATTAAAAGGGGAAAGAACTAATGAGTTAGCTACTGAGTCCATTTTTATGATTTCTGTAACAAGAGCTATGTTAAAGTAAACAATTGGTGGTGGTTTTATTAAATTTACTCCTGTATAGGAATTCCTCCTGTGGTATTTTTCGCCAGGCTAGTGTCCTCTGAGCTTCTTCCCACTCTGCCAGCCTCGAGGGGGAAAAATGGCAAAGGGGCAGCTCCCAGGCAGGGCGGTGATGTGAAATGCAGTTCTCAGCTGCCCCCCCACTCACTATTTTATTTATTCCCTGTGGATGGCAATACCTACATGTCACAGGTTTCCTGCTGCGATTTCAGTGCTGGCGGGTGAGGGGTGGGATGATGCAGATCCGTCCCTGCCTACTACCATGGCAGTGGCTACTTCGGCTTCAACTATTCAAAATGCGTATTAAAATGCCTCTGTAAAATGCCTGCTCATGGAGCAGTGTGGTTTCAGCGCGGCTGGGCCTTTACCCTTGGTTTTTATTCAGCATTTCCCAAAACGTGTACCCAAGCCACGGGGCTTCTGCTCCTCAGGGGAAACCTCTGGTGTTGTTTGATCGTAATCACGATTACGAATCAGTCACGTCTTTTAAATACTTTTCAAAGCGGGGGGCGGGACGCGTCTGTAACAAACAGGGACCCTCTCCTGTGGGGGCTCTGGCGCTTATGGGCGCGGAGCTCCGGGCACGAGCCGGGCTCCCCTCAGGGGCCGCGGACTCCCCTCAGCCCCCGGGCGCGGGCCGGCTCCGTCCCCGCCGCCTTCCCGTCGGGCGCCGCGCGGCGCCGCCGCCATGGCGGGCCCGGCGCCGGAACTGGGCCGCGCGGTAACCCCGGCAACGGCGCCGTCCGCCCGCCGCCGCCATGGCGGAGCCGCAGGGCCGGCCGGTGAGGGGCCGCCGGGAGCGCGCGGGGCCGAGGGGCGGGCGGGGGAGCGGCCCGGGCTTAAAAACCCGCTGAATTTAAGGGGGTGGGGGCTGGAAGGACGCCGCGGGGCGCTTCTTGAGGCGATTCTAAGGGTTTTTAGGCGTTCCGTGTGGGAAACGTCGGGGGGATTGGCTTATTTCTCGCTCCCAGGAGGGTGGGGAGGTATTAAAAGGGCAGGAGGAAGGAGAAAAGGAGGTGATTTGTGGAGCCGGCCGGTGCCAACCCAGCCCAGCGTGTTTGGGGTGGCGGGAGGCGAAGAATTGGAGAAGCCACTCAGCAACAGTTGGGGGTGATGTGTAGGTAAAAAAAAAACACTGAAAATATATCAAAAAAGAAGTTCTCTGCACTCATTACTGCTGCTTGGGAAGAAGATCTTGGAGTTAGGTAGTTCTGTGAAAGGACCGACACCGCACTTCTCATTAACAATCAGAAAAGTGACTAAACATTAAAAATTAAGAAACAAAGCTGGTAGGAGCCAGAAAACTAGACCTAAAAATGTTCCCAAAGCACTGAAAGGAACGAGTAGGTAGGCTGAAACCGGAAAAAAAAATGTTAAGGTGGGACAAGTCTATAAAATCCTATAAGAAGAGGAACGAGGACTGTCTGAGGACTGTTCCCTGTGAGACCTGGAAGGCAAAAATGAAAATATTTCCCCTGGGTGATCCCGTGTAACTTCTGCGAGTGCTCAGTTTTGATGCAAAGTAAGAAAAAATCCCCAATGGGTTTGTTTTCCACGAGCTGCCTGCTTGGCCGCGAGCTGTGGGCAGTGTCTGTGGGGTGAGGTTTGCTGCCCTGCGTGGCATGGCGTCGCTGCACTCCCAGAGCGATTAGGGCTGGAGTCTGCCCTAGGTGTGCCTTTGGTTTTGCCCCTGTGTTCTGGAGCATGCACTTCTTTTCCCTAAAAGACTGCATCTTCCTGAAGAGTAATTAAACTTCTTCTCAAGAGAACATCAAGGATTGGTTAGCAGCCTGCAAGTGTGCGGAGAACGCACCTGCTGGGAAGAAGGCACTTGACTTTCTCTCCTCTTGCTCTGGGTGACTTCCACGTTGTCGTTTTCTCGACCGAGAAAAGGCAGAATGTTGAGTGTTTAATTAGGTCACCTTGGCCCTAAATAAATCCTTTAAAGATGACCCCAGAACGCTTTAAGATGCACTGTGAAACTTACCTTTCTCTGGAGTGAGCTCCTCTCAGGTGTGCTCTGAGCCTGCACAGCCTTGTGCCTCTCATATAGGTCAGTACAGAGGCTGTCTATGATTTTCCTTCACTTCTCAGAAACCACTTTGCTCTGATTAATTTTATAAACGTTTTTAACACACTTAACATTTTGCCCTGTGATCTCTAAGTAGCATCTTAAATGCTTGATTTTTTTTTTTTCAATGTGAACACGTACAACATAGATTGCTTTCTGGAATCCTAATCAATAGCAGTGAACCTACAAAAACTGAACGATCTGTAAAGCAAACAGGTTTATTTAATCTACATGGTGAGTGGAAATCTCAAACGAGCTATGGCTATGGAAGATTAGTGCTTGGCAGGGCAGAGTTTGTCTAGCAGCAGTGATGCTATTTTTGTGCACTCTTTTGGGGTTTGCCGGTTGTCCTTTCTGATTATTTTGTGGAATGTGCCTTCAAGAAACCTTGCGTGGTGTATTTAATACTTCTCTTTTCTGTCTTTTCAGGTTTCTACATTGCCAGTGGCTAGACAACCTCCAAAACCCCATCCTAAGAAAGGTTTGTTTTAAGATACGATTGTGTTTCTTGGCAGATTGATTTTAAGATTTCTTCATAGTGTGTGCAGCTGTCTAGTAAGAAAGAAATGTCTGCTGGGAAAAGACAAGGCTTTCTAGACTGCAAGCTGCTGAGTACAAGTACTTTTTTTGTAGGGTCTATGTCAGCACTAGCTCAGTGCTTTTGCTGGCTAACTGATTGTACCTACAGGCTGCATCTTATAATCTAACAGACTTTATTTTAGTGGTTACATACTTCTTGGCTTGCTAATGAGTTGATATTCATCTGCCTTCTTAAATAATATGACTTTTTTCTCCTTTTTGGTTGTGTGTATACTTGCATTCTTCAGAATAATGTTTTGCTTTAAAAATGGAAAACTAACATCATGTCTCGTTGATTTTTTCACATCACATTTTCCAAGTTTTGAAGTAAAAGCATGTGCAACTGGGATCAAACCAGTCAGGTTGTAACTGGTTTTAACTATAGGTTTATTTGTTTTTTCTTTGTTATATATCGAAAATAGGCATTAAGTCTCTGAGTTGTTCTGAAATCTTGGTTGAATCTGAACTGGATCAGTAGCATTATGAGTTATTGATTCGAAATATTTGACTAAATCCTGATACTTTGTAAAGGGTCTCATAAAGCCTGCAGCGCAGCGTGGTGGTGCAGCCGCTCCTTCCCCCTCTTCCCTCACTCTTGCAGTGTGACTTGCCCCAGTGCCCTCTGTGAGCGTTTCCTTCTCTGCAGTTCTCAGCTGTGCCCACGTTCCCCGTATGGATCTGTTCATTGTAGAGACCTTGTACCTGCGAGGTTTGGGTTCTCTGCATTTCCCTTACTCAAGCACCCCCAGGGCCCCATCAGCTCAGGTTATGATGAGGAGTGAACTCTGCGGTGTTGCCAGAACCCCAACATACTGACAGCGCGAGTCAGAAGCAGGCCGCCTTTTCCCTTGCTGTTTAGTTTGGGGACGCTCAGGTAGGGAGCACTGCAGTTTGGCCTTTTTCTACCCTGAATGTGTGGTGTTCCTGTCAGAGCATGCTTTGGGAGGAAATCTTCCATGTTTCTGTATCCCTCGTGATGGAGAGTGCCCCGGTGATAATGCTGGCATTAAAAAGGAGCTTGTTTGGCAACTGGGCATTGTGTTTTCTGCCTAAAGGTGAAGTTCTTTGTCTTGCATGTAGGCGCAGTGCTATAACTGGCCCTGGGAAGCTGGAAAAGCCTCTTTGCCTTTTTTTTGGGGGGAGGCCAGGCTAACCTCACCTAGCCCTGTATACACCTACTGTTGTTGGCTTACACGAGTGTGAGCCTCTGGTACGTTGCCCGGAGCTAAGAAGAGATTGCTACTGCTGCGGGCCCGTATGCAAGTAAAAATAAATCTAGAACTTTTATCTCCACCAGCAACTCTTTTGGGGCAGGGATGGCTGTCACTTCGCAACAATTAGTATGGCTTCCATGGAGGCACTGGTTGGTTGCTCTCCATCCAGTTCTATAAAGATTGTGACTGATTCCCTTATCCGCAGTAACCCCACCTTGTTCTGCCTTCTCATGCAAGCCACATCTACGATATTTGCCCTGACCCTGGGAGGCTGCGTCTTCTGCCTGTTTTTTCAGGACAGCATCCCCTTCAGCTCTCTAAGACAGCTGCAAAGGGATCAGGCTGATGGTGTTTGCCGAGAGATGGACTATCACTCCGCTGCTCTTTCCTGGAGGGCTGAGGTCTATTAAATCAACTCTGCATAATTCATGAGTGAACGGAATAGCTGAGCAAGAAAGATGGGGCCATCAACCTTACGAACAAGCTGCGGAGGTGTACTGGGTAGAAGCTGCCATGCCTCTGTCAGCTTGCTTGTTAAACTGTCAGTCGAGAGCCTTCCTGCTTTTAAGTGTGCACAATTTAATATTGATTGTTTGGGAGAGCGAACGGAGGCAGTTGTGACTTTCTTAATGGGACCGCTTTTGCGGATCCTGCCTGCCGTTTGATCAAGCGCTGCTTGCTCGCGGCTGCCGAGGAGGAGTTTTCTTTCCCACTCAGCAGTTTGCATTGACAGCCTCAAAACCGAGCCGGGCGCTTCTTTAAAAAGGGCCACCAACGCTCCTTTGGGTTTTCAGGCTGCACGGAAGAATTGGTCTGCATCCGTCACTGCCCAATGTTCCTTCTGCCTCCTTGATTTGGCATGGGTGTTTGCACAGCTGCCTGCCAGAGGGGAAAATTGTAAATGAAATCCAACTGTTGGTGCCCCTGGGTCTCCCTTGTACGACTCTTGAGTCAAAATGAGCTATCATGAAGACACAAATTCTAGCCTGTGACTTGTGTAATTATGTCTGTGTCTCAAGGTAAATTGGGGCACCTCCAGGACCTGGCTCACCACAGGTAGTTCTTAAATACTTTGGAAGCCTTTGCCATTTAATATTTGACTCTGTTGCCTTCAATACAGTGGGTAAAAGCTGATTTAAGCTGCCTGTTAATCTCTAGGAATGAGGGCAGCTGCAAGGTTTGTTATAGGAAGTGATATAACTGTCCTGTGTGAATATGATGCTGGGGATATGTAAGAGAGGAGTGGAAAAAATGAAAGTGATGTTGTGTATTCTTCTGGGGACTTTGGCAGGGAAGAGTAGCATCTCTTACCTGTGACAGATTTTTTTAAACAGGATTTTTTCTAGAATTTCTTAATGAAGTCTCTGTCCCGATGTAGTTTGGCTGAGGAGAGTTGTGGTAAACCTTAAGGAGCCAGGCAAATCTGCATCAGGTATGTTTGTATAGAAGAGCACTGCTAAAGTTATCTTAAACTGACATTTTTAAGCACTGAACAGTAACTTTCTATTGCAGCAATCTGTCTTTGTTATCTGTATTGTATTTTCAGGTGGGAGGCGAGAAGAGTCTTAGAATTAGTGCAAGCAGGTCGAAGAGATATGAGACTGTGTAATACAATAGCTTAGGCCCTTCTCCTACAGGTGGTTTGGTGTGGATGAAATTTGTGCCTGAACAGAGCGTGTATTATAATAACTAAATAATGTCGTTGCACGCAGATGTAGTAGACTATGACCGAGTCATCGCTGAATCCTACCTTAAGTCATCGCAGTGGCTGGGTTCAGCTTGCCCGTGTTTGTCCTGGGTAGATGTAAGACGTTAAATGGATGGTTCTGAAAATGTCATCTCAGATTTGCAAAAAGTAATTTGAATGAGAAGCTACAAACGTGAATTTGTTGCTCAGCCGGAAGGAACGCCGCGTTTTCAGTCTGAATTGTGCAGAAGAGAACACGTCGAGTGGTGTCGAACCGCACGGCTGGAGAGTCCAGTGACTTCCCCTCGCTGCTGCCTGCTTCTCCTCACAGGGATGCTCGACTGATCCTGTCCTGGGAGACGACTTAAAATGGAAACTTCGAACCAGTGTTTTTCACCCTGGCTGTTAAACAAGGATAACTGTGAGATAAGAGGCAGAAATTGCTCTTGAATTAGCAGCTGTCGGGACCAATGAGTCAGTCACGTGGCTGTGAAAGCCCGAGGGGTTTGGAGTGAAGAGAGCCCATCCTGCAGACAGGTCAGCCCAAAGGGAGAGCAGTGAGCATCCAACACGCGTGCAGAGGGTCTGCAGCAGGCTGTGGCGGTGCTGGGGAAAGGCACTGCAGCAATCGGGGTCAAAACCTCTGAACCTAGCAATCTAAATTAAAGGGGGTGGCGGAAGGCAAGCCCCTCCGAGTATCTTGTAGCTGCACTTGCTGACAACCATTATTCAGTAACTGACACGTTAGTAGCTAAAACCGTTCATTATTTTGTCCTTTACCCCCCGTGGGGAGAGCTGCTCTGAAAATCAATTCCCTTTGTTGCTACATCAAGATCCATAACTCTCCCTGTGTTGATATTTTCTCCCCAAGCAATTGGTGGTGGAATAAAGGAAGCTCTGTTCCTTGAAGCAATGTAGAGTTAATATCTGCCTGCTGAGATGGGGTTTTAATCTCCCTGCTGCATTTTAAATTAATCAGATATTTCCCAAAATGCTGTACTGGTTTTTGAACTCGACTGTCTCCCAGCTCTCCACTCTTTTTGCCACGCAGGCCAGTCAAGTCATTTTATGGTAACTGATAGTGCCGCAGCAGAGAAAGTCAACAATACAAGCTGGGAATAGAGCTTTTATGGAACTTGAATTTATTTCCCTTTGTCATGAAAAATATTATTTAGAAAGCAAGTTCTGGGCTCTCGTGTTAGTCTAATAACAGTTCAGAGGTTAATGGATTTGCATTTGGATTTCTACACAAATATTAGACCCAAGCTTTTGCTGAGATACAGTGATGGATTTTTAATAACAGGATAGAATCCTAAAAAAAACCTAACATATTAAATACACTGTAGCAAAGTAAAGTGGAGTACACTTGAGTTGCTGGAATAACGTGGGCCAGAAGCCCTTAAGACTGTGAAGAAGGCGATTCTGAATTGTTACCAACCCCGCTACGTGTACCCAAGGACGGGGCAGGTTGATTATATTCAAAGAGAAAATCTCCCACTTGAGAATTGCAAAAGGATTAGCAAGGATTAAGTGTTCTCCCCAGTCCGGGGCATTAGGATATTTTTTGGATCCATTGTAGGTATGATTTTTCTAATGTTTATAGCAAAGGAATTCTGCTTTGGATTAGCTGTGACCTTTGGCAAAGTGCTTCAACTTTGTTTTTTAACATTTATCAAAGAGAAGATTGGTCTAACATTCAGTGACAGCGTTTGGATGCTGCAGGTTTTCAGTTAACAAAACATTTGGAGACGTTAAGTGAAAAATATTATATAAAAGTAATATACTGCAGAGTACTACTTGACCTGTTTGAGTGCTGCTAAAGATAGTACTGAAGGGTGCAGGCAAGATGTATGAGCGTACCAGAAGGGAGAAATTTTGTGTTCCCTGTTCAGCTCTGCCCGCAGGGTGATTTAACACACTCATCGCTTCACATCAGAGCACTTCTGTAAAATCAGCCAGGTGTCTGGCTGTTTTCTGGCTGCTTCAAGGCTTGTGAGTCTTCGTCTGATTTCTTTTTTTTTTTTAATGTGGTTTCCACTTCTGTCTGGTATAATTACAGCTGAACTAGCCAAAATGGCTTGTAAGGCCAACGTGGGCCACCGAAGGGGAGGAAGCAAAGTTCCCTCGGGTTTTATAGCACTCTCCTTTCCAGAGACAAAGTAAGGTACTGACCCAAACAGTCGATGAGACAGGTTTAGCAGTGGTGAACACACAAGTGCTCAGTGTTGCTTTGTACGTAATAGCGAAGTTTGGTGTAGACTTGGCTATTACAGCCAAACTAGATAACAGAAGTGGGGAAGCATATAATGTGAGCAGATGTTTTAAAGCAGTGGCTTTGTCCTGTTCTTAAACTCTGCGGTAAGGAGGGTGTTCTTCTTTGTGGCTCAAAGCTTCTCAAAACTCTTTTCCCACACAGAAACCTGAGTTTTGGATAGGTGACAAAGCCCCAGTGTTCTGCATCTTACCGGAGTAGTTTCTTTTGGTTAATTGAATTTTGAAACATTCTCAAGTGCCGGGTATTATTCTTGTCTAGCTATTCTTGTCCCCGTCAATATTTAGCTCAAATACTGATCGTGCTGTCCTTTTCACGTAGGTCCTCATTCTTGAAGACAAGGATGTCGTCATTGGGCTCTAATAAAAAAACAGTTGCTGGTGCCAATTTGATGGGCAGTAAACTCACTTTATCTGGAACTGACTGTAGTTAGGAAGTGCTGGTGACGATCTCAAAATGTGACTGTTGCATTATAAATAACTTCCAGCTTATGCAGAAAAAGATAGGCGTCTTTTATGCTGTGTCCTGCAAATGCATCTCGCTTTCTCTCTAGGCGGCTCATGCAGATGAACCGATGGGCATCCCTCCTGCTCCTGCACGTATTTTAATGGCTCGAGCGCTCTGAGGAGCAGGAACTTTGTAATGCCCTGGTGAGTTGGTTCTGTGCGCTGCAGATCCGGTCATTTCTGAATTCCTGATAAATCAATATAAATCCATTCTTTGAGCCAGCTTCAAAGCTGCCTTTGAACTTGTAAGAGTGAAGCTGCCTGAGAAATCCAGATAAAAAATGACGCCCTTGAGTTAAATTAATTAGTACTTTTAAGTGTGTCAAAAAGAAAATATGTTAGTAGAAATGCTGGGGGGGGACTCAATGACACAAATGTGGTTCTTGGTTTCTGGACATACAAGTTTGGTTCCATTTGGCCATGTGCAAGCCAGGTTTTGTAGCCCATTTGAACCTAAAAACTTGCTGAAAGAAAATGATTTCTAATAATACAGATTGGTTGGTGATTGTTTTCTATGAAAAGCTAGTATTTTCATCTCTGATACGTGGGTAGCACTGCCACACGTGTTTTGTGCAGGATCTGATGCAGATGTTTTTAGTTCTGTAGAGTGCTGTTAAAAAAGGTGAGTTACCATTTTGGGTTAATTAAATTGTGTAATACGCTTCATCCTCTTTGCCTCAAAGCAACAACCGCGCACCATAAAGAACTGGAAACATTTAAGTTTGAATGTGCTAGTACAGCTCTGCCCTCTTGTGTGTGTACATTAATATCTGTGATAACACGGGGACTCGTTTTAGATCGAGTGTGGTAGGTGTGTTGTTCTGTCAAGGCTGGTGTCACCGTAAAATTTTAGTGCAGACTTTTAAATCAGACGTTTTATGGTTTCAGTTCTAGTTTTACATTTTTTGGCAGCTGTCAGCCTAATTTCATTTCCCCCCTGTAAAAATAAAAATTCATATCTGCTTCTTAAACCTATTGCAAACTTAATTAGACAATGAAAAGTGCCAGAAAGGTGCTAACTCTTGTAGCAAGCAAGTATAATCTGAGTGCCTTCTGCTGATTTGATAATTAAGAAATATCTAACCCTATATATATGGGGTGCAGTAGCCCAGCTTTAGGGGATCTAGCCGTACGATTGCAACATACTACTTTAGGATGACATTTAAGTTGGCGAATTTATTTTTTTGATCTTCCTTTAAAAGTTCTCGGTGCTAGGCAGTTTCTTTTGTATTTTAAAGTATTCAGTTTAGTTTGTCTGGTGTACTGCTTACAAATGAAATGGCATCTCCTGCTGTGAAATTAATAAAATATATACTAAAATAGCAACAAACAAATTTAGGAAGGGCGGGATTAATCTTTCTTAACTTAGATGGCTCTGATATCCAGCTCCAGGTCAGAGCAGATCACCTGTGCTCGTGTTTAGTAAGTGGAAAGCCCCATCCAATGCCACCCTTCTGATCTCTCCCAGCCACCTATCTCAGGGTGAGATGAATCTCTCCCCGAGGATGCGTATTCCTCTGCTTTACTGCAAAGACAGCCCAAGGCAAATAACTCAGCTGTCTTAATTTTGTGATGCCTAAGTTAAGGGAGGTGCATCCCACTCAAGAATGTCACAATTAACCTTGTCTGCGCAACATTAATCCAAGCCCCTGAGTCTTTCGTGACAAAATTACACGCTGGCTTTTGCCCAGCTCTCCAACATCACCCATTGCACAGGGATGAGGGCACTCACCAAAAAGGGAACAGCTCAGTGGGAGTGTTAAGTCAAAAATATCTCCCTTATTTAGGGTATAGCCAGATGTCTTGTTTATCCCAGCACAGACAAATTCCCTGGTGCTGCAAGGTCATAGTCAAAAGTAGGTACTGATGCGGGGTTCCCTGATGCTCGAGGGCTTGCTTTGTCGGAGTTACAAACTGTGTGTACGCTAACACCGTGGTAGACACGCATCGCTGCTGTGCATCGTGCTTGCTGGAGTCAGTGCTGGGAGGTACCAGGTCTCATGGGCAGCCAAAAATGAGGGATGGGCATGTGGTGGCTGCCTTGGGGAAGCTCTGGTAGGTGATTTATCCAGCATCAGAGTGAGGTTTCATGTCTCATATGCAGCATCTCAGTGTCTTAACAAAGAGACTCTTAGTTTCTTCCAGGTTCTGTCCCCTTTGCCCCATAAGGTTTAAGCTGTGTAACAGAAGTCCTGCAATTTAGTCACTGTATCGTTCATATTTTGCAGTAATTTCATTCAACACCCAACCTTGATTTATTTTTTTATTCATCCTAATAAGGATGAGGCAGGGCGCCTGGTGAAAATACCAGTGCTGTAGATGCGCTCATGTAACCGAAGGCATGACACCCGTGCAGTAGGGAAGAGCAAATCTTCGTTCTGGGACAGATGTCTGGCGTGGAAAACTTCATCCTGAGGCAGCACGTCAGGAAAAACTGCGGCATTCAGAAACAGGGTCTGATAGCAGGAAGCGCTGGACCATTTGCAAGACCAACTCTAAAATGTCCTTCTTTTGCAAGGGATGAAACGAGGGTAGGTTTTAGCTGTTACTCTTGGTTGAGTGGGAAGTTTCAGAGGCTGTCGGGACTGAATTGCCGCGCTATTCCTGCCTTAATTTTGTTTTGCTTTTAAATGGGAAAGCTTTTTCTTACAAAGGCCTTATAACAATTTTGGTTTCAATTTCTATGCAAAACACCTCACACCGTAGACAGAAAAAGCCTAAGCATAAGTATTTAAGCCAAAAGAAGGATTAGTTTGGAAATCCTGAAAGCACTGATCGCTACTGCGCTCCTGGTACTGGAATTAATGAGAAGCTGGTTAGGAGGGTTATTTTGGGAACGTCTGCAGCCAGCATTACTTCTTTTGTGGGGGAAATATCTTCCATCCCTCAGACCTCCTGTGCAGTTTTATTCTGGGGCGGCATACTCTGGCAAACAAACACCCAAAGGGAGCTCCCTCTCCCCATTGCCTACCAGGGTATCGAGCGCAGGGCATCAAGCAGGGTGAAAGCATTGAAATGGGGAAGATAACAGTGGGGGGCTCTGCCAGGGGCTTGAATCCTTGAATATCTCCAGCGTAGAGTTGAGAGCTGTGTCGAGTCAGCCTGTTTTTTTTCTAGATTAGCTTGTGTTTAAAAGCAAACATGGCAAAAGTTGTTTCAGACTTGTTTTTCTTCTGTTCAGCATGCGTGCTGCTGCTCAGCAGACAGCATCAATGCTCAGAATTGGCTTGTGCAGAGGAAACAGATGGTTGGTGTCTTTTTTGAGGCCAATAAACGAGAGTCTACTTTTTTAGTTTGCTTTTGAAGGTATGTGTGCATTACTAAGCTTCACCCCAAGGCTGCTTGCTCTTTTAGGTCTGAATCAAATGCTTCGTGTCGCAGTGCTCAGGGTAATGTATTCGTGCTTAGGGAAATATAATTCCCCACCTCTTGTCGAAAGGAGTCAGGATTGCAGAGCGGTATCTCGCCAGCCTCGTGCTGGTAGTGGAGGTTTCCCAGTAAGCAAACTGATTGTGCCACTGGGAGGTCTGGGGTGGTCGCAAGCATTGGTTCCTTTACTTCTGTAACCTTCTCACTTCACCTTTCAAAGGTTAAACTTGAGCAACTCATGCTGTGGAGGCATTTATATTGAATAATTTGTGCAGGTATTTGTTTTGCAAATAAAAACATTTCATTTGGAGGAACTCAGACCTTAAATGTCTTAACTCAGGAAAACCACTGACTTTGAAGTCTGAGCTGGCTGCTCTTCAAGATTTATGCAATGTAAACTAGCAACAAAAATTGCCCCCACCTTTTTTTCCTAGTGTGTAAATCAACTTTTAAGATACAATTTTCATCTCTTTATATAACTTTGGCTAATTTTCCTGCAGGGGGAGGTGTAGAGTCAGAAATGTTGCCTTTTTGTTTAAACCTGCTCTTGTTTTTCAGCCTTCTTCCAGTTCTCTCTGTGTCTCGTGAAGCTATTAATAAGTGATAGTAAGATCACAGCTATGAATTATGGCTTTCTTTCCAACATCAGGATACTACATGATGAGTTTTACTAACCCCAGCTGACTGTAAATAAGGAGGAACCATACGGGTTTATCGTTTGATTTAAAGGTGTTCCAGCAGCAATTTGCAAAAGGGAAAACAGAGAGAAGGGAATTAAACAGAGGGAATGGCTGCAGCCATGCGAGGAGACGGTTGCAAAATCCTCTCTCCTTTTTTCTGTTGTTTACAGGTATTTTACACTTATAAACGTTTCTGCATTTTACAGGTATTTTTGTGTACACGAACACCTGTATTCTCACACATGTATGTATGCATATATACACATGCAATGAGTGCAGTGTAGCATAAACAACCTCCCCTGGGTGGTGATTTTTTGAGCTATTTTTTATCATTACCGAATTTTGAATACATTTTGTCTCCATTTATACTCTTTTCGAACTCCAGAGCTGGATCTGGGCGTAGGCAGGATGATGTTCCTGTACTAGTTTTCTTCCCAAGCTATAATGTGTTTATATTGCCACAATCTCAACAAAAGCCTTTGGGTGTCTGAGTAAGGAAGAGGATTTCTTGTTCTTGTGTCTGTGCACCAGCCTAGCTAGGGATTTGTAGGATGCTTCACTGCTGTCAAAGCAGTCTGTTGTTTTTAAATTTAAAAAGCTTGAGAGCTTAAAATGCTTTCTATCCATAATTTGTACCTTATTTTGGAAAACAAGGTTCCCTGGTACATTGTTCTATAGCAGCCATTTGAGTTTGTTCCTTATTATTTTAGTATTATTTTTATTCAGAAGATGCTCATTACCTCTATTTCATCAGCTTTACCATATTTCCCCACGTTGGGAGCTTGTGAAGCTCAAGGCAAGAAGGAGAACTGCACAGCTGGTTTCATCCTCGCCTTTCCCTTCCTACTGGTGTCTAATTAAACACGGTTGTGGAAACACCAAGCTTCATTTCGGGCCGTAACTGCAGCCATGCCCAGCAGCAAACCTTCCCCAAACTCTGCAGGTGGGAACGATCACATCCCTGGCAATAATGCCAGCAAACGTCTCGAGGAGACTGAGCTGGGAATCACGGGGTGCGGTGGATGTTGGCATTGAAAGACTTAACCACGCGTCGCATCTCAGGTGTGAGGAGGCTCCTCCAGCCGCAGGTGAAATGTTATGCTGCCGTGAGTTTGATGCTAAGCTGATGACCAGAAGTACTTGCAACTGGGAAATGAATCCCAAATCAAAAAGATCAATCCAGCTTTTGTGTCTTCGAGGGAGCCGTGCCCTCTCCAGTGGCACAAGATAATAGCCTTGTGTCTTTGCTGCAGCAAAGCTCCCCTCTTTTTCTTTTTGAGCAAGATGCACTGTCCCAAATATTTTCTCTGGTGCAGCTCTGCTAATAGCAAAACACCATGGTAGTGAAAGACTTGAGTTATTCCATCCTTGTTCATTAATCTTGAAAGTACCTGTGTGCTGGTGTGCTTTCTCAAGACTGCAGGGTTTTGTTTTACAGCATCCAGTTTTTAAGTGGGATGTAACTAGGACGGGTGATGGGCTGGCTGTGGCTGCGCCCGTGTGGTTACGGTGAAGTCGGCTTCGTCTGGCTGTGCCTACAGCACAAGTAGTCTCTGGGTACCTTCTTCGAGAGGACAGCCAGTGCTTTAGCAATCACTTCCCCCTGAAATTTGGTTGTTTGTGCTTCCCCCCCCACACCCTTTTTACACTACAGCAATTTCAATAGGCTTTTATTAAATCTGAAAACCGCTGTTTGATAGTTGGTATCTAGGCTGTAATTACCCAATATGAAGACACAAGCACAAAGTAATTTCCTAGGGAGGTTTCCACAAAAGGGGACAATTCTGATTTTATTTTTTCCAGTCCTTTGAGAAAATCTATAACAGGATGAATGGAGTGAAGAGTGATGATAGTGCAGCGCAGATACAAACCTGATGATCTTCCTCCGATTCTGTCGGGTTTTCCACTCCAGTGACTTCCGTAAAGGCGCATTGTCAGAAAGAAAAATCACGTTGCTGGGAGCAAGTTGGGCAATCAATCACTGGCCACAGAGAAAGAGGGGGATCAGATGGATTCCCTTTTGAATTCAATCAAAACACTGCAGAGCAACTGGCCTGTCTCTTGACTGAGGTATTTAATCATATATTTGGTGCCTGGCACCCTGTCGCAGGTGCTTAATGAGACTAGACTTTTGTACTCTCAGAAAAGAGAGGCGAAAAGATAATTACACAAGCTATAAACCCTTTTCACTGTAAATACAGTTTGGGGATAATTGTGTTTTCTTTGACTGGCCCTTGATCAGCATGATTTACAGAAAATACATCTGTTTTCACTGCTAGAATGGTCAGAAGCACTGTTTTTCTAACCTGTGGTCCCTGCATCCCCGCAGGGACTGGATTGTAGGTGAGGGCTGTGCGAAAGGTGGCAAAGAAAAGCGTGTTTTCCTGCGCTCCGCAGCAGTTACATACGAGGGACTTCTGAAGGTCCGTGTATTGAAAAAGGTGGAAAATTGGATTGCAGGCAGCCTGAGGGACGTGATGAATGTGCTCAGCTCCTCCTGGCAAGGCCAAATTCAGTAGCTTTTCCCTGTGCAGAAACCTCCCGAGTGACCGGTTGCAGCCTCTAATTAGGGTGAGATTGCAAACCGCTCTGTGCCACATGAAAACTCCACTGTTCCCCATCATCCCTGCCCTTGAGGAGTCTGCAGCGTGGTGCCGGCGCTTCTTTCCTTTCTTTGTGCCCCTCGCAGCAGCCCCGTGGCCAGATCCAGCCACGTGCTGCTGTCGAGGCCGATGCAGCAAGTGCTGCGCGGCACGGCACGCCTCACCCATTTTTGTGTTTGTAGGTACTCTGTGGGTAACATACAGCCCAGTTAACAGTCCTTTGCTTCCCATAGCCCTTTTCGGGTGGATTAGACAAGTTCTTGTCTAATGATTTATTAATTTCCTTGCAATTTCTTTGTCTTTCCTCTCTTCTCTGTCCTCTGCGGCTTCCACACCAGGCTTGGTACATAATGTTTGTCTTGGAGTTCTTCACAGAAAGCGTCAAACCATTGATGTTTTCTTTCTGGAGTAGACTCAGGGAGTCTATCAACATTCTTCTATGAATCTTTGTGTTTCTTTTGTGCTCAGATCACTTTTATCTACGAATTAATCCAGACATCTTTTTCGAAAGACATCAGAATTTATTTATCTTTTTCAATTTATTTATCTTCGGGAAAAAGGAAAAAGGATGCTGATGTCATCTCAGTCAGGTTTGTTGCTATTTCCAAATGTGTTTTAGGAGAGTAAAAACTCCATGTGTTTTCCCAATTCCACATGGTTATCCGAGGAGATAGCTCAGCGCATTGCCGGGGGGAAGCAAAACCCTTTTATCTCTGCAGATGTGAATGCCATTCACTTGTGTGTCTCATGGCCTTTTTGTTTCCTCTCAGTTTTATTTCCAGCCCAGCTTCTCTAGGTAACTCTTCTGGGTTTTGCAGTCTCAGACCCATAAGGCAGATGGTGTTTGTGAGATGTCAGTGTCCATTTTGTCGTTTTCTTTCCATTCCTGCTTGTTTCTCAGCAGCAGGACAATGGCAGAGGGACAAGGAAAGAAAACACTGCCGTGGCTCGTGCCTGTCTATGCTGCAGATGTTTGAGATAGATTATGGTAAATTGATCAAGCTCACGCTCAAATCCATTATAAAATCTGTGTTCATTTTCAGGTGGCTTTGTTCTCTTCAGTCTCTGATGCCTTTTTCAACGCTAGGAAGTGCATGCGCAGGATCAGTTGCAGCTCGATACCCAGCTCAGTGCAGTGACATTTAGCATTTGTGTTGCTGGCTTGGGTGAATGTCGCCTCTTTCTTCCTTCCCAGCACTGCTCTCAGCAGGCATTGCCGTCGTGTAGGCAGCACTGTAATGTTCTTCTGGTCCCACAACTGTGAAAAAGCCCTTTCCTTCAGGAATTCAATAACCCATCTACCATCCGCTCGCCGATGTGCCATCCTTATCCCAAAGCATTCATGTAGGGTCTGACGTCATTTGGTCTTTCCCACCTCAGCTGGAACACACCCGAGCCAGCTCAATTTTCTGTATGTTTTAAGGTTTAATGGTGCTCTCTATTTCTTTTCGACCTCTCGGTAAGGCTTGCAGTACTCCTGGCATCAGGCTGGAGACCAGGTGGGATTTGTCTGGAGGCCCTTCTGATTGTTTCCTATTTAAAACAGTTTCCATTGTTTGTAATGATACAGGATTTTGTAATTTTAGGCTGTATTACTAGCACAAATTGGCAAAGTGTACTTTAGTTCTGACTGGAATTGGAATGTTGATGGTTAAATAGAGTTTGCAATGCCTACCTTTAAATCCATGATTACAAAAGAAGGTAAGGAGTACCTGAATAGGTCAGACCGATGTTCCATCTGGTTCAGTATTTTGTGTTGGGTAGTGGCAAGAGGAGATGCCACGCAGGGGCAGCACACAAGTCTGGCTGCTTTCTGCAATTCACTTCCAGTACCCCTAAGTGCTGTATTTCTAGGAAAAGAAAGTTCTGTCAGAGCCTGGCATCTGCAATAACTTACACAAGGAAGTCATTACAAGCCTGCCAATGAATTAGGTAACCACCCGATGCAGTCCAGAAGAGCAGCCCTCTATGCTCTTTATGAAATAGTGCTTTTTTAAAAATCATTTTGTAGCCACTTTTAAATCCTTACTTGCTGGGAAACCACGAGGAAGAACAAATGGAAAACATAAAGCTATTGGAAATCAATTAAACTGATCTGGGAGTGTGCGTGTGCAAATGCCGTTCTTACAAAGGTCTGAGAGGGAGCAGCATTTGATGTGAGCTTTTGGATCCCTGATCCCTGCATTGCCTTAAGTTGGTCACATCAGCTTTCCATCTGACCCTGCCCCGTGCCGCAGGCTGCCGGTGGGGACCGTGGGCCATCCCTGCGGCCCCGGCCCCTGCGACAATCTTTGCCTTCCACGCTTCTGTCACAATATTGACTTGCAAACATACAGCTTTTTGCCAGTTGCTATGGTTACCTCTCAGCTACCAGCATCTGAGCTGCAGAAACGAGTACCAAGCAATACATTTCGAGCCTTAATGAAATGCACAGCAGCGTGTTAAACTTTTAAACCCAACACGAATTCACTAAGCAACATCCATTCGTGATTTGCCATAATTTCTGCTGCAAGCTCCATACGAGTGAAACACCGGAGCACAAGCCTTTCCCTTCCACTGCATCAAATAGGTTTTTCTGCCAGTAGCTTCACAGTAGCTCAGACCTGTGATGTTTCATACTCCCTTCACAGTTTCAAAGAACCAAGCCTGACCTCTCTAAATTATTCACACCTCGAGAATGGCAACATCTCCAAAGTCTCCTTTTGTGTGTGGTGCCTATTTCCTTCTCATTCACTCCCAGAAATTTATTTTAAAGAAGTTTGATTCTTCTGCCCTACTTCCAAAATGTGAATCTAACTCATTTCCCCAAGCTGCTTCTTGCGTATTTGGAAAAACCAATCCCATCAGACCAGCGTTAGTGCTAAATTAAATTGTGTGCGTAGCCAACGTGTTGCTGCTCGGTGCTGCTTGCTCCTGTAGCTGCACCAGAAGGAGCAGATGCCTCAAGCCTTTTGAGGTGGTACCTTTCTGTTTTCTGCTAAGAGACCTCATTTAGTGTCTCTGTCTCAAACAACGCATTTTACACATCAGTTTGAGAAATAAAATGAAACTGGACATGGGTTGTATGTCCAGGCTCCAGGTTTCAAGTCGGAAGTTTAATTGCACCGACGGGTGCAATTGCTGTTCTCAAATTAGTTGTGCTGTGCTTGCAGACCAGGCAGTTCAGAATCCCTCTCATGCTTTGCCCAGGTTCCCTGCTGATCAATCTCATTTTGTATTTTACATGCAGTGCCCGAGTTACCCGTCCTAGAGAGGAGAAACTGGTACATCTATCTGCTCTACGTTCGCAGAGACTATGATGAGTGTAAGGTAAGAGCTGCTGCCAAGACTTTGCATGAGGAAGTACTTTACTGCTGTTGTCAAATGATAGTTTTCATGCCTGGCCTAGCTGTGCCGTGGACAGGGGAGGTGCAGAGCTATGGCCTTGCAGGTTTGCCAGATCACCTGCTGTGCCACAGGGTCGTTAGGACCCCTCCTTTCCCCATAAACCAGTACATCACCAACATAATATCCCAGCTTTGAGGTAAGGCTGAGCCCTGGCCACCCTCCTTCCTGACTTCTCTTGGAATCAGGGGACCAAAAGAAAGTAGAACTAAGACAAGGATCAAAACAGCTTTAATTTTGTTAAATCCTCAACTACAATCAGGATTCATACATGCAGTTTTCTAGAGTGCTCCATAAACTCACCATATGTTTGGAAGTGGTGAAAATGAAAGGATTGCAAGCTTCTCTTGTTCCAGGTGATACCCAGGGTCTTCCACACTGATTATAATGCAGTTCCGTAGTGCAGGTCTCTCAAGGGTCCTACAGAGCTGCTATGAAAAGCACTTCAATCAAGTAATACTTTTCTACCAAGTCTAAAAATACATCTTGGCTATCCTTGAATGAAATTCTTTCATTTTGCATGTGATACGCTGCACCCTTTTATTTCTTCTGAGTTTGGTGGGTATCGTGGAAGTGGTTGTTTGATTTGAGATTTAACAGTAAGTGGACTAAGAAAATGGCAAGTTTATTAACCAGTGTGTTTTCCTGACATACTGAAGATGATGGGGCCAGTGGCAGGAGGAGGGGTGTAAGAGTTGCCTTTCTGTTTTTGTAATGTGCAAAGAAGATCTGAAAATATTTCTTTCCTCCTGAAACATCAGGATCGGCCAGGACTTGTCTCTCTCTGTTGGAGAACTCCCGGGGGTGCTTAAGAAAGTGGTAGGCCAGAGGAAATTCGTTTAGCTCTTAATTAATGGAGCTGGAGGGCTCTATCGTCAGCAGAGTGATTTCCACTCAGATCTTGGTTTAAACAGATCTAAGCAGAGGCTGGACTAGTAATCTAAATAGAAAATTGCTTCCCTTTTCTGTTGATCTGACTGCATTTCGTTGGTTTCCTGTTTTGTACGTTTGCTGGTTCCCTGATGGGATGTAGACTCGTGGAGTGCAGAGATGTACTGCTCAGGAAAACAGAAAGCATCCGTGTGGATGGTCTGAAGGGAGCACTGGCTTCTCCAAGTTGTCTTCAGTCACTGAAGGAAGTAAAATATGGGGAAAAATGTAGAGAAGACAGCTAATATCATTTCCTGTGGCAGACCAGTTTCGCTGTAGCTGTCAGCTCCTTCCTCCTGGCTCACAAAACCGTGTTTTTGTGGTAACATTGGGAGATTTTGGCACCGGACAGTAGCTGGTTAAATAATCTTCCATCCTTCCTCCCAGATGTGATGAATGTGTGCTCAGAGGCCTGGATCTGTCCCAAAGAAGATAAGAACATAAGCACGCCAGGATCCTCCTGCAGTCTCTGAACCATAGCCGTGTCCAGAAGGCAATGCAGATTCTAGGTGGGCTGAACTGCCCTCCGGTAGCCTCTGGCTCTCTCTGCTGGTGCCCGATGGGGTTACAGGTCTACACAGGATGCCCCAGGTGCCTGCCTTTACACGCAGTGAGCATAGGCAGCCCCAGACATGCTATTCAGGGCCAATACCGTCAAAAATGAAAGGTGGCATCCTTATCCCTGATGACTGAAATGGCTTTAAACTCACTGATTTCAGTATAATTTTGGCATTTGTTAAATCCATCAATTTTCTTTTAAGACTCAGCTAATAAACAAATGACCTGTGATGCTATTAATTTTGGCCTGATCTTGTACCCTCCTTCTTGCTCAGTGCCTTGAGATGCCTCCTCTGTAGCGTAACTGTAAAAGCTCCCCTATTTGTCAGCGGTGTAAAAGCCCAAGGAAAAAATGTTTCCTAACATTGACTCCCTGAAATCCAAGCATTAAATTGGTTTTAACCCTTACAGTGCTGCTCCTGCATCTATTCCGGCGTTGCCAAGCTTCTGACCAATGTTGCTGCTTATTACAGCGCGAGATTGATAACTCCGGCTGCTCGATTCCGCTACCCAGCGAGGCGCAAGGCAAACATCCCCTGGAGCCAGAGGCAGCAGCAGCCCTGCTATTGCAGTGCAGGCAGAGTGGATCTGGGGGGTGACGAGGGGGGAGCACAGGGACGGGCCCTGCTAAGCAGTCGTCATCACTCAGCTCTTGCTCTTCAGATAGGCAGCTCATAAACTGTGCGTTCTGCTTGCAGCAGCAACTCTAGCTCTTCCCCCTAACCGTTTTTCATAACAGAAATCTTCTGTTATGTGTGAGGGAAGGATTATTAAAATTACCAGATGCTTTTAATTAATTAAAATCACTCACGCTGGTTGGTCTCCTGCCAATACATCTAAATTCTGTCAGCAAGTTAAATAAACTTGGGAGGAAACGCTGGGATTACAGATCATATTTCTCAGCTCAAGGCCTTTCACTATGGGATTTTTAGGGCTTAAAGAATTAATCAGATCTCTATAAAAGATAGCTCTCTATTGCCTGCTCTTGCTCTGAGACTGGTTTTATGTAGATGGGGCAATGTAGCATGTCTGTGTTCAGAAGATGCTTGTTTGTGTCTGAGCTGAATGTCCGATGATAAAGTACTTGGTAAAGACTAAAAGGTAGGCTCGTGGAGGGTCTCTGGTCAGGAGATCAGAGGGCGTTATGTCCAAGGGGAAGAGCAGCCTGCGCTCGTTCTTTTTTTTCCTTCCTTTGTTTAATTTTCTTTCTGTGAGTGAGGTTTCTCAATAATAACTCTCCTTGCCTTCACCCTACTTTCCATGTGCTATGTTTGAGGTTCAATTTTCCTCCTTGTTTTCAGGTCCTTTCATTTCTATTCGTCTCGGAGGCAGGGGATGGTGGTACGGATCACACAATTGACAGAAGTGCCAGACGAGCGCCAGGTTATTGTTAGCCCAGAAATCCTCCTTTCTTTCTCCTCTTTGTCTTCTACGTCAGAGCAAAGGAGGAACCTCAAAGAGAGCAGAAACAGGGCATTTGCTTCGTAGTCAGAGTTTGCATCCTGCCCAGAGTCACTCATTTTGGCTACTTTTATAATTTCAGGTCATGTGTGACTATGGAATTTAGCCAAGCTGCACCCGCACCCCAAGCTGTCAGCTGCAGGAGTGCATCCAACAAGAATTTACATTTTCCTCAGTTTTCTTCCTTCCTTTTCCCATGTACTCATCATTTGTTCATTTGACTTTCACTGACTCAGCTGCAGTTGCTCCAATTCAATTTATTTCTTCACAAAGGGCCTAGAGTAGATACCCTTATCAGCAGAGGATGCTTTCGTAGATTTCTTGTGGCGTTTTCCCCAGGTAATATCTAATTATCTTTGGTAATGGGAACGAACAGAGAAGCACTGAATGGCAGTGGTATTCCTGGCACCATGCTCTTCACAAACAATGATGAATTTGCACTCTTACACACACTCTTGTAGTTGTCCCAGATGCAATCCAGTGACTGTCTTATATGTGCAGTTGTGGTTTATGTAGCTGAAACCAAATCTCTTTCACTAGTTTTGTTAAAATGTTGAAAGCTGACCACTTTTGTAGTATTTTAATACAGCATATTGCAAAAACTAGCTGCGAATTCTGTCATAATACTGACTTTTCCAAGCACAAAATTTGGTTACGTGAATGTTGTATTTGTCGTGTCCTGTGTGATACCACCGTTACTGTCACGAAAGGAAGCACCGTGTCTCCCAACATGTCGCGTTATGTTTGAAGTCAAGGTATTTCGGGGCACTCTGCTGTGCGCCCAGGTACAGCACAGCTGTATGTAGCACATGCAAAAAGATTCTCCAAATCAAGGCCGCAGGAGGCATTTGCTTGGTCAGAAATCATTTTTCTTTCGTAGAGGTTGCCTTTATTAAAAAATTTGAAGGGTTTATATTCGTTTGAAAACTTTCATGCTGCAGTTTAGAAAGGGGGTGATGGTGACCCAGTAAATGGGCTTCTCAGAGACGGGGATTACATTTACCCTGTGGTCTTTGCACTTCCTCATTTCAGGCTGTCATCAAAGAGCAGCTCCAGGAGTCTCATGGAAGGTGCGAATATGCTGTCTACGTTCAAGGTATGTCACATGAGGCCTCTGAAAGTCTTAATATTGCTAAAGCCACTTACTTTTGATACAAGATACAGTGAACAAGTGGGGACAAAAGAAGGAAACAGGAATAAAATTCATATGTAAGTATATTTGGCTTTCTTTCTACCTACCTTCTAGTGTTGAAATTTGGGATTATCACATGAACAGAGACAAGATTTTCTGTTTTCTCTTCACTGATGAGTTTGTCATCAGTTCCTCCTTGGACTCCTGGCTCTTGGCCTTCGATGTGCTGGTGTTCGATTGGGTCGTGTTTGATCGTGTGCTGTGAAACGTATTGTGGGTGTGTGTTGTCTGTCAGAGCTACGTGCCTCAGGTGGCTGTTGTCTTACCGCTGGCTCTAAGAATGGTCTTCCTCTGCCTGTCCCACCCTCTGCCCTCTCACAAACGCCCTCCAAACCTGGGCGTTGAAATTCAAAGGGCTGTGTGTCACCTTGGCAGGCGACTGGCCTGGGGGACAGCTGAGATTTCTTGGCCAAGGGCTTATTGCAGCCTGTAGGAGGAGGGGAGAAATCCAGACTGCATCGTAACGAACAGTTGTCCAGGGTTTCAAGATGCCTGTACCATTAAGAACAGATTTTTTTTCCAAACGAGCACGAGTCCTTTGCGTGTATTTTCATTCTGTCCTCACACACAGCTTCTGCATGAGGTTGCTGCAGGAGGGGAAAGACCAAACAAGTACTGCTATAATGTATCTGTACTCCCTGTTAGTTCCCTGCTGTCAGAGGTACATTTTTCCTGCAGATAATGGACTAATTTGCCTGGTATATGTTGTCTTGCAGCTTTGATATTTCGCTTGGAGGGGAAAATTCAAGAATCTCTTGAACTCTTTCAGACATGTTCCATTCTGAACCCTCGAAGTGCTGACAACCTCAAGCAGGTGGCACGATCGCTGTGAGTGGTGTTTTTATTGCTTCACTTTGATGTGCTACCCAGGACCTTCCAGGTTTTGTTTTTCTCCCAGGCATCAAGTGGAATCCCTGGCTGCTTAATTCCAAGCATGCTTCCTCCTTATCAACACTTGAGATGCTTTCCAGAAGCGTGGGCTACCCTTTAAAGCACATTCTCTGTTATCTGCTTGGCTGCTATTGTTGTGTTTTTTTTTTTAATTATTTTTTCTGTATTTTTTTTTCTAATTTGTGTTTGTGCTTTAAGTGAGAGAAGTAGCACACCAATTTCCAGGTCCAGAGCTAAAGATGCAGCCTTGAGCAGTGTAAACTTGCCCTGCAGACCCCTTTCTGTCTCTGAGAGTCCAGTCTGCTTTTGATCACCTGTGCTT
This sequence comes from Anser anser, assembly GCF_964211835.1. Taxonomy (NCBI): domain Eukaryota; kingdom Metazoa; phylum Chordata; class Aves; order Anseriformes; family Anatidae; genus Anser; species Anser anser. The sequence goes on from NC_139730.1 coordinate 12,194,283, forward strand.
TTCCTTGGAGACAAAGGCAGATGACAGAGCCTGTGGATTCATTCCTTGTATCTCCAATAATGTAAGGGAGTGCAGAATTAATGGCCTTGGTCCTGAAAGGGAGCAGTGCTGACATGATTGGAAACTTCTCAGGGCTTCTCAGGCAGGTCTCTGGAGAGCTAGCAAATAGCATCATTTCTCACTGGCAAAGGTGATAGTGGTTGCACAGCAGGGTTTCAAAGCAAGAAAAAATAAAAATTGAAATGCTTTCACAGGTTTCTTTTGGGGAAACACAAGGCAGCCATTGAAGTGTACAACGAAGCAGCTAAACTCGATGAAAAGGACTGGGTGAGTGTTGTGTTGATTTGGAGATTACTGTGCTATGCAGATGTTTCTGCAGTTTTATGGAGACAGCTGCAAACGTGTTCCAGGCAGAGGGGAGCTCATGCTGCCTGCAGTGCGAGCTGCAGGGCTGAGAGGCAGCATGATGATGCTGATGAGGCTCTGCAGCCGCTGGTTTGGATCGCAGGAGCAAGGCATGATCTCAGCCTGCAGAGACCCACACCTTGTCCTGGGGCACGAGCAGCAGAGAATCTAGCAACGTGTTTGAGCTTTGCAAAGTACTAGTATTAACACAGCCATATATAGTACAAAGAGCTAGATGAAGTTAAGGACAGTATGGGAAGTGCCTCCTTCGGTCATCATTAAACCCTCATTATCACTAAAACTTGCTTGAGTAATTGGGAATCCTTTCATAATGCAAAACACCATTGAAAAAGATCACCCTCAAATTAGCTGAAAGGGTTACTTCTTATCTACCAAGCATTATCTACTTGGACAAAATACAGGCTGATAACTACAGGAGCAATAATAAATAAGCTCTTTCCTCTTAAGAGGGAAAGAATGAAGGAAGAACACTGCAAAGGGAGATGTGTGACAAGAGGGGTGAGAAGAGAGAGGACACGGCTTGCAGTTAGCTGTGGACAGCCTTCTGCAGGTGGCTGTTTTGCCTGCAGAAGTGCTGTTTCTAAGACAGGCTCACCACATGTGATCTTTTTTGCTAAGACATGATGCACTTGCTGACTTTAGCTGTACTTTTGGTGCTCAGTGTGTCTAAAATTGAGTCTTGATACAAGGATACATTTGACGTTATTCTCATCAACTCATCAGTGCCAAACAACTCGGAAACCTTTTATGCTGTGGATCTTCCCTTAGCTAACCAAGCTACCTGCAGTATGTGCTTGGCATGACTATAACCCTATTTACAGCCACAACAGGCAGACTTCAGTGGGCATTTTGATCAGTTATTTCCTATACCTGGCTCAGCACTGGCAGCAGCCTGTGCTCTTCGCTTGTGCTGCCTCATTCTGCAAGCCGCAGTAACCAGGAGTAGCTCTTTGATTCATTACTGTTCTCCACAGTTGGAGAGCCACATCGAGGAAAGTGTCATTGTGAGGGTAAATAAGAGAGTTTCCTCTGAAAGGTCAAGGCCGTCTAAACTGATGAAGCAGTAAAATGCTTACCAGAATAGAAACGAGGAACTTGTGGACCTTGCTTTTCAGCTCTGCGGGATGTGCCAGGGTGAGGAAGATGACAAGTAGCTTGGCTGTTACACTGTTGGCGATGAATTAGAGGCATGATTGTTCCCTACAGTGGCACTAGAGTGTTTAGGATGCCAAAGTGATCTTCCTACTGTGTTGCAAACGTGTTTCAGCTGCCAGAGATCCTGGATATCAGCCCTTCTGATGTTTGACTTCTATTTTGGAAAGTTAGATGCATCTTTAAATTTTGTCCAGATGGATGCAGTGTTGTGTGTGTCTTTGTGATTGTACAGGTAGACGGAGAGCCACCCATGAGGGCAATGGGTGTTAGCTTCAGAGATCTCACTGGGAACTGAGTCACATTAAAAAAGCGCTCTTTGCTCCGTGTTCTCCAAAGAGACCATTGTCATTTCTGTGCTGTAGTCTTTCCCATCCTGTCGCACTTTAGCTCTGTAGGTTGCTGGAGCAACTGGAATTTATAGGTTTATTTGAACTAAAGCAAGAAGGGTACGGGCCGGGAGTCTCCCTGTCCCGGTCAGCGATGACTGTTGGCACTGGTAGATTACATATCGCATCTCAAACCTCCTGCTGATTGGGTTTTATTTTGCTTTGTTTCATACAGGAGATCAGCCACAACCTGGGGGTGTGCTACATGTACCTGAAACATTTCAACAAGGTAATGCAAATGCTCATCTTACAGATGGGAAGCGGGGTCCTGGAAATTTCACACTCTGGGGGTTTGAGGTGGACCTTTTGCAGTGCTGGGTATCAAGGAAGCTTTTTGCTTCGGTGTTCATTTCTGGGAGCAAAAGTTTGTGAGCTGTGTCTGTTCTCATTTGCATGTTGAATTATTTTGAGTCAGCTGAAAGTTTGTGAACTTGGACAAGAGTGAAACTGAGCTTAGCCTTGTTGCTGGCCAGGAGGCTTTTTCTGAACTAGGATTTACAGAGAGCATTTCTGTTCTTAAAAGGAATGTTTGAGGAACCTCAAAGAGCCGCCTCAAACTAGACAGAAAACCAGCTGTGCTCCATCAAGAGCTGCATCTGTTTCAGAGCCTTTTAAAACCAGTGTGGTAAACACTGCAGGTTTTGTGAGGAGCAGCAATCCACTGAGCATGCCAATTCCATCTTCTTGCAGCAAGAGAAGTGTGATGGTTAAGACCCAAACTGTTTCCCCAGCATAAAGCTCAAACTGCTGCATCTTGTGCATGGTCTCTTTGGTCTGAAGGAAAATCAGCTTCCCCTTGTCTCTGGCGGGATTCAGTGAGAAAAGTCATGAAGTTTGTGTGCTGGAGGTGTAGTGGGAACCTCTTTCCCTTCCCTCCATGGACAGGGTTTGCTGCTGTGTCTGAAGCTCCTTTTGCACCAAGCCTGGAGCAGAAGTTGCAAAGAAGCATAGCTGCAGTGTGGACAGCACTGTTGCTGCCTTTGAGGCAATAAGGAACTTGAAATGGACTTTTGGTCCCTGGTCTGAGCATGCCTTTCCCAACTCTTCACTTAACCCTCCTCATAGTGCTCGTGGTGAGCACTGAGCTGCCCTTGATCCTGTGGGGTTACTTTGTGAGGGAAAACACAACATTTAGAAAGCCTTTGTTCCCAGTTTGGCCCAATTGTTCCCTGCCGCTCTTTCTGGTGGAATGCTGTGGTCCTTGCAGGCAAAACCCTGCTGCGTTCCCCGTTGAAGGCATTGCTGTAAAGCAGGACGCTGTGGAGTGTAGGTTCATACATGGAATTTGTTATCTGCACTAGCAGTTTCCATACTGGGACCTGCTAACCTGCCAGCTTTCCCATAAGTGAGAGGTACTGGTCACCCTGGGCAGCAGTGTGTGCTGAATACTTCCTGGAGGACATCTAAAACACAACGAAGCCCATGGGGATGGCTATCTTTTCAGTAGTTGTTGGTAACAACTACCCCATATTGCAGAATTCCTTTAACACATCAGCATTTCTCTTTCTAATATATGGTGTGTCCAGAAAGAGCAAATGTTCTTTGCAGTCCTGCTGGCTAGGCCTGAGGAGGTAAGAGGAGGACATGCTACAAAGCGTCTCCTGTTGGAGGGGAGCGGTGGGTGCCTGACAAGAGCTGATTCATTCCCCTGGTTTACTTGGCAATCCCTGCTTGCTGCTGGAGTAAGCATTTTAGCGAGGAATAAACTGTAACGTACCTGTTAACCTCACAGGTCTGAGGCTTCCCTTAAAGCAAACAAATTCAAGGACAGGAACAGGCCTGTGCTCCTCTCTTCCTCGTGAGGTCGTTGCCTCTTGTCTTGGCTTGGAGCATGCTGCTTTGCTTTTTTCTGTCCCAGAAAGCTTATGGCCCCCGATGCAGAACTTGTTTCAACAATTAGCTGGGCTGGGCTTTGCTAGCAGGGCCCTCCGAGCTCAGGGGGTGCTAGCTGCTGTTCGCTTTCCCTTGCTGCTGTGGATTGCTCTTGGGCTATTGCTTCACCAAGCAATAATCACTGATTATTTTTTATTCTCTCTGGTTGTGTGTTCAGGCACGAGACCAGCTAAACAATGCCCTGGAGCTCAACAGACACGATCTGACTTACAAGATGCTGGGAAAAATTCACCTCTTGGAGGGGGAGACTGATAAAGCCATTGAAGTCTATAAGAAAGCAATAGAGTAAGAATATGTTTTTTTTTGTTTTTTTTTCTCTGTCAATGTCCCATCTTATGCCAGGATAAATTTGATGGGTGTCCCAGATCTGAATTGAGGACACAGTTAAAAAGCTAATGGTAATTACAGTGTCTCTGTGCAAAGCAAGCACTTTGCAAGCTCTTCAGCTGTCTCTGCTCTCAGCTGTAGTCCTCCTCCTGCTGACAACATGTCAGGGAAGAAGGTAGCTGTTTGAAGGTCTGCCAAGAAACAGTGGAAAACAAATGGACAGAAATGCCTCGGAGCAAACATATCCCAAACGGACTTCATAAATCCCAAAGGTTTTTCTACCAAAAAGATCTAACCCCGGCTGTCTCTCTAACCCCGACTGTCTGCCAAAACTCAGTTGCTGGGTTTCACATGGAGTGATTTGCGTTTGAAGGAGTGTGAGTAGGCAGACTGGAGATGGGCTGGTGCACGGTGAGTTTCTCCCACCCTGTCACCGTTTCTGAGTACCAATCTGTCTTTTTTAGGACATTCCTGAGCGTCTGATTTACAAGTGCTTTTAAAAATATAGGCAAAAGACTAAAGGAAGGCAGGAGCATGTCAGAAACCACTGGAGGATCTACATTTTGTACTAGCTATTTTTCCTTCTTACACATCTGCTTGTGGCTGCTCTCTGGTAGTATATTGGGTCGGGTAGACATTTGGATTAATCTAGAATGTTTATTACGTAAATAATCCTTGCCAGGCATTTTACCAGGTTTATTCTGGTTATCTCGGTGCTCCCCTTCCCTCCCTTCCTCCTTGCTCCTGCTTTTTTCTTTTTGTTCTCATCTGCCCACTGCATTTAGTCTGCTGTTACCAGCTGCAGGTTAGTCTGTCACTGCTCTCTGTTTATCTTCCACCAGGCACACAGATTTCGCTCCAGTTGAGATTTAAGTGTGCCTGTGTGATTGTACATACTAGATTTCTTAAGACCTGATAGCAGGGACTTGAAAATTCACTTCTGTTAAGCGAGGTCACAAACATACCTTTCTACTTTGTTGTTGCTATTCTTTTCATGCTATTTATCTCTTCAAAAACCTCCTGGGAATGGGGATGCTTTTAAAAGTGTTCACAACATTGCTGCCTGAACCCCAAATTAGTCATGAGGGTTTGGGAGTTGCATACAGTAACTGAAAACACTAAGGGCATCCTTTTTGAATTTGAAGCCTTGCTGTGCTGAACAGTGGTGTATATTGTCTGAGGTGTGTTAACTACCAGAGCAGTGCCTGTGGATTGCAGTGTACCACAAGGCCATGGTGAGCAGTCCACAGCTCGTAATCTTTTTGTAGCGTAGTGAATGGCAAGTCTGATGATGAATGTGTGGGATCCATCAGAAACGCTGAGGATTGTCTGTCACATGTGGCCCCAGAAGCTGGGGAGGGATTTACAGGATCATTTATGGGAGATGAAGGAGAACCCCATTTTCTATTTCCAGGTCACTGTGCAGGCTCACTGTGAAGCTTAATAAAACCACATCCTCTTATCGTGCTTCCAGACCCATTTCAAACAGCTACCTTCACTTCTTATTAATATCTATAAGGCATTTTGAAATCATAGATGTAGTATTGTTCAAAGGAAGTCCCCATGATGGTAACTGTTCTAATATTTGGGTATTATTAATAATAACAGTTAATTTCCTAGTGTGACACTAGGGTACTGTAGCATAGCTATGCCATGTTCTGTATTTACCTTGTTCTAGAAGTGCCAATACACAATGCAGCTCTCTGGCTTTTGTGTTACAGGTTCTCACCAGAAAATACAGACCTCCTTACAAAACTGGGGTTAATTTATTTGCAGGTACTGAAAACTTCCCATGTCTATTACAAGAACTTACTTATTTACAAAACGACCAAGACTTTTTATAGAGTTAAATCCTATCTTCATATCCATCTTCATATGACTAGCTTGCGTTTCTGTAAGGACCGTATTTATCATGACAGAGCTTGCTTTTCTCTCATTTCTTTTTTTACTTTTGCTGCTAACAGCAAGTTGATCCTGGATCTGAGCCAGAGCAGGAATTCTGTCTGGCAACTGCCCTAATTCTGTTATAAATCCTCCAAGTACAGTAAAACATGACTTGTCATTACCTTACTTCTGGAGCTGGAGTCCAGCAAGTTAATCTACAACAAAAGCAGCTGTGAAATTATTAGCATTAACGCACCATAGAAGAAAATCATTGATTTAAATAACAAAGGCAGGCTTATCACTTATTTGTGAAATGTATGGGCAGGACCATCGGATTATTCCAAAAGTAAGCTACCCAAGGAGCAAACGGGCAAAGAAGAGCTAGCAGTATCAATCCTGGCAGGATTGATGGGCTAGAAAACTTGCACTGAGTGCTAATTCAGAAAGCTCCTTAAGCATTTCCCTATCTATTTAGATGCTTGAGAATAAGATGTAGATCTTCATAAACATTGCCTTGCTCTGGAGATAGGGAAATTGGGATGGAACAGTGTATCCTGCTCAGCAAAATCCATTTTTAGGATTTGTTTTGTAAATTATCAAACAAGAATGTGTGTGTAAGTAAATAATTGGAAGCCCTGCAAAAATCACTTTTCTGAGTCCTTTTTTTAACAGAAATTTAGGTGTTCATAAAGCCTATGTTTTCCTTTCTTATTCCTGATTTTCTGATACTTACTTACTTCTTTTCCCAGCTTGGGGATTACCAGAAGGCTTTTGAACACCTTGGAAAGGCACTTACTTACGACCAAGGCAACTACAAGGTATCAGGAGGAGTGGAAATGAACCAGCTGACCTCTCGAAACTAATTCCAGTATCAAAGCTTTGCTGTCTGTATTGTTGAGAGGCTAAAAAGGATTGTGCTCCAGAAAACTTTTTCCAAAATACATTTGTGGGACCTTTCCCCGGAGAGGGAATTGGATGTGTGTGGAAGCAGAGAAAGGGAACTGGGCAGAGTATGTGGTGTTAAATGGATCCCTTGGTTTTTAATCTGAAGTTGCACCTAGTTTAACAAACTGAATTTGCTTTGCAATGAACGTCTTCCAGACATGGCTTTAAAAATCCCAAGACCTGTGCCTGGGTCGCTGTGATTCCTATGCATGGAGCACAGGTACAAGTGATGTCCCATTACATTATTCTCCCATCTGCTAATAATCCTCTGTGTTTCCAGCTGTTACATACAAGTGTGACTTTTCCTTGGCTCCGGTCCGGAAAGCTGAGCTTGGCATCTAGGTTTCATTCCTGACTGTGGAACTGCTTCCCTTTTTAGACATGTTACTTCATTTCTCGCTGCCTCCTTTAGTACGATGTTAGCAAAGTAGAATATTGAAATGCATGGTTGACAACTGATACATGAATGCAAGCCAAATGTTATTGTGAAAACACCTTTACACTTACAAATTTTACTTGTCACTGTGAAGTATCATAAATTACTTAACTAGCTTAGTGTGGTTTAAATATATATGTGTTGCAGCCACTTGCCTTTTTTTCCCCCAATGCATATTTCCATTAATTTGCAGTATCAACTAGTTGGTATGAACTAGGCTGCTTTGTCTCGCTTGTGTTTTTTACTCTCCAGATAACTTACACCAGAACTGTTTCTATCAGTACTTGTTGGTAAAAAGAAACTAGTAGTGCATAGATCTTCTCAGAGATACAGGCTGTAGAAGATATGCTGTCACCCCAGAACATACCCTAAGCACTTTTCACATTACAGGATTTCAGAGACTGCCACGATTGAGATAGGGCAGGAAAAAGTGCACTCGAGTCCCTCTTTAGCCTGTCCTCACTATATGCTGAGAGGTTCTGGAGTCTCCATCTGCCCCTCACTGTTGGTTTTGGCAGCCCCTAGAAGAAAATAACTGAAAAAGTTAAATGGTTGCTTTTGAGATGGCTTTAGCTTAACAACTTTTTTCTCTCATCATGTTTGGGGAAACGCAGTTCCTCAGCTGGTCGCTCTCCTCTTTTCTCAAAGGCCACCTTGGCGGCTGGCAGCCTGATGCAGACCCATGGAGACTTTGATGTTGCCCTCTCCAAATACAGGGTGGTGGCCAGCACCGTGCCTGAAAGCCCCCCGCTGTGGAACAATATTGGGATGTGCTTCTTCGGCAAGAAGAAATATGTTGCAGTAAGTATCTCGTTTCCTTACTTTTTTTCATGTTTTTTCATGTTTTCAATTTTATATAAGAACATGAGTCCTGTTGTGGCAGAGACAGGAGGTCTGCTTGGGTGGGCTGCGTTACAGCACGCTTATTCCTTTTTGAAGGCTATCAGCTGCTTGAAGCGGGCAAACTACCTGGCTCCCTTTGACTGGAAGATCCTGTACAACTTGGGCTTAGTCCACCTGACGATGCAGCAGTATGCGTCGGCTTTTCACTTCCTCAGTGCTGCCATCAACTTCCAGCCCAAGATGGGAGAGCTGTACATGCTCCTCGCAGGTATGCGACACGCCGTTATGCAGCTCTGGTATATATCCAGCTTAGGAGATGCAGCGTTTTGGAGAGGGAAGGTTTGGGCTGAAGGCAAAAAACATTGGACGAAGGCTATACCAAGTTCCCCAGCAGGTCACTGGTGGGTGTAAAGCCTGAATAGTCTGTTCTCTCTCAGTGGTGAACAGGAAGGTTAAATTGCAGTTAGATCCAGGTTACACATTTGAAAACAAAACAAAACAAAACCAAACACTTTTTACCTTTAAGAGTTTGGGTTTGAGTTGGCTAGAGGGTGTGCATGTCCAGCACTGGACATTTTTGTGATTTGGTGAGATGAGTAGTTATAAGAAGGGACATTAGAAGAGTTAATCCTCACCTGCACAGGGGGCAGTAATCCAGACAACCCTGCTAGCACCTATTTATTTCATGATTTAATGACAGAATTATCCTAAAAGTAAAGTCCTTGTGAAGTATCATCTTGTGTGTGTACCTTTTCCTTTGGTACAGTTGCTCTGACAAACCTCGAAGACATTGAGAATGCAAAACGTTCCTATGAGCAAGCTGTGGCATTGGACAAGTAAGTCTTTGTCACATCTTTTAGCTCTTTGATCATGCTGCTTTTCCTCCCTGCACCTGGTTTCCTTCACATGCTTTGTCGCTCTGACTACTCTGACCTAAGATGGTTTTCATTAGGGAAATATTTTTATTCCTGAGGCAATGCAAATCAGTTTTAAAACCCTTTTTTTCCATTCAGGTCAGCTCTGAAAAATGAAAGAAATTTTGTTTGAGACAAACCAGAGCTGATTTTTATTTTGCTGTTTATTTAGTGAGTCAGTGATGATGACTTTGGATTCCAATCCTCCTTTATTTACACACAATGGAGCAGATTCAATAGAAGGAAACCAGCCATCCCAGAATATTTTATAACCTGAAGTTCAAGCACTGGCGAGAGCATTGAGAGGCTTGGGTTAAAGCCTGTTCGGAACTGGTCAGAGGGAAGATTTTAGCTGGGAAGATGTGGGCAAGAAGCTAATATAAAGCATATGAAGGACAGTGGTGCAGCCCTTTCTCCACCATTTTGTTAGCAATGTCGGTGTTTGCAATCTAGCTCTTAAAGTCAGAGCACTTGCTTTCAGAAATGTTAAAGTGAGCCTTTCAGTGGTAAAGATAGTCATTTGCGTCATTTCAGGCAGGAAAAACAGATTTGTCTCAAATTTAGGAATAGTTCTGGCTGCCTAGGTCTGCTTTTCTTTACCTTTCATTTTTCACTTTTCACATTTTAACTAGTAGGTGGTTTGATGGCGATTCTTCTCCCCAGTTTACTGTGAATATTTGCATACTTAAAGCAGCCTGCACAGTGAGTCTTAAGGCAGGCTCTTTTCCACAGTGGCCACCACAAGGTGGCAGGAGAAAATACTGGTCCCTGTCCCCTCTAACCTAGGCACACAGGCCAGGCTTAATTCTGGGAATTCTAGAAGTTCCCAAGCCCATTAAAAAAGGCAGCAAGTTTAAAAGAATAGTGTTTAATACCTTAGTGCAGTTCTTTTTGCAGAGAGGTGCTTTAAATGCTCTCGGCACTTTGCTGCGAATTGCCTGGCTTGCATGCATGACAGAGCCCTTGAATCAGTCAGCCCGGCGCCATCAGCACACATCTGGCACTGAGGTTCATAATTCTGCATCAACAAAGTTACAAAGCAAGATTTAAATATTTCTACTTCTGCCTCAAATGTCAGGACATCTGGGCAGCCTCCTCACAGGAACTGAACCTGTGCAAGCCATAGTCAAAGATTTGCACGTCTTGCTGTGTGTTTTGCAATTACGCATCAGCTGTTCTACCAAAATCTCCAACCAAGATCCAGTCGGCTCCTTTGCCTGGCTTTCCTAATCAGAACTCCATGTCTAGCAAAGGAGTACGGGATATTAAGCTCATTCAGACTGCTTAGTCATGAGTTTGTGTGCTTTGATCAAAGAGAGGGAATAGAAATCGAGCTCCACAACTTTGCCTAAATATCTGGCACCAGTAGCATCCTACAGCTTTATAGTTTTACCAGGAAAATAAAACCTCATCAAAGCAAAAATGAATACAAACTGCCACTGACTGCTGGGAGGAATATCCAGGCTCTGTCAGGCTCTGATCTTTGTTTCTCGTTCAGCTGACATGCCTTGTATTCTCTACAGTTATTTTGTGGCGGAATCCGTGTCCCCTCAGGCTTTCTTTGCTGGCACATGATGAGCTGTTTGGCTGGGATGAAGGTAGCTGTGTCTGTTGCCATTGCCATAAATACTTTTATAGCCACGCTGTGACATTTGGTCTGGGTACCATGCTGGGGTCTGGAAGGGAAAGTGTTCTGCCAAAATCTTCAAAAAAGATGTTTCTTCATCTTAGTACTGGTTTTAGCTCATAGCTGTGTTTTTTTTTTCTTTGGTTATTTAGCTATTGATTTTTCTAACCGTTATATTGCTTCTCAGCTCTTGAAGGACAACTAGCATGATAGGGTTCAATTAATTTTAAAAGTAGCTGTCCAATTTCTGGTTTTGGTGTTTTGTTGTGTGGGTCTGTTTTTTTTTGTTGTTTTGTTTTGTTTTGTTCCCCCCCCCCCCGTTTTTATTGGCTTTCTTCCCCCCAAGAAATCAGGTTTTTATATTTATTTGCTCATGCATTACATCCTTTGCTTTGGCAAAGACGATGAGGAGGGTGGTTTTTTTTTATTATTATTTTTATTGCAGGATCAGTGTTCCAGTTTCTCAGATAAAGGAAATCCAATGGTGATGAATGCTATCGGATTTCTTCTAATAGTCTTCTTCCTTGCAGCGCTGTCATATAACTTACTGAGGATGGATAGTCATGGCCTGCAGACCACACTTTCTATTTGTTGAACAATGATAGCAGAAGCCTTTCCTTCTGCACTTTTCACAAAGGAAGCTCTCTGTCTTGGCCCCCTGGGTGTGGGTGCTGGAATCCTTGGATGGCTCCAGCTATCCCTGCCACGCTCCAGGAGAGGGCACCAGTCCCTCGCTCACATTTATTGAGCAAACTCCAGAGCATCCCTGGCTGACCCGTGTGCAGGGATACATGTACACGCCGCGGTCTGGCCAAATGCAGCCTCTGCTTTTCCAGGTCTCAGCCTGCAGCCAGGATGAGCCGAGTCTCTGCCTGAGCTCCTGCGGTGCCCCTCTTGCTGTTCATTTCTTTGTCAGATAACACCTATGTGCTTTGCTTCACCAAGTTGAGTGCGGGATTCAGACTGCTGAAGAACGGTCAGAGCATTTTGCTGAGTGTAAACCTTGGCTTGTGAAGCAGCTAGAGAAGGAAGAGGTCTCCGAGGGGTTCACTGAATCCCAGAACCCAGGGAAGCAGCTCGCTTCCAGCTGAGTTTGCTCACACTCCTGGCTAAGCTGGAGGAAAAGCTGCTGCTCTGGGTTAATGTATCCTGGTGAAGAAAATGGGTACTGTAGAAAATGAGAGCACATGGAACAATTCTATTCCATATAAAATTGTGTTCTTATGCTGTTCTTCATCAGGAAGGGAGGCAGAACTGCACAGGATTGCAGTGTTACCTGCAGTGCTGGGCTTCCTTTTGAATCCCTCGTTAGCAGGCACTGTCTGCTGTTCCTCTGTAACCGTACACACGCTGTGTATGGTTTTACTGGGTGAATGAGAGAGAAGAGGCAGGGAACGTGAAGCATAAACAGCATGTTCTGCAGCATGTCAGTTCGTAAAGTATGATCAGTATGAGCCAGTGCCACTGTCCTGTCCCATGACAAGCTGCTCTCCTACAAATGTGGAGCGCTATGAGAGCCTGAAATAAGTCAGAGTAGAGATCAGCTTTCACCGTGTGACAAAGCCCCCATCACTTCATCTGCCCCAGGCACCAGCTCTCACATGGAGGTGCCTGCTCGCTGCTCATGGACCTTTGTCTAGGACTTACTAAAACCAGTCCTGAGATGGTCCCCAAGTGCAAGGAGTTGGCTGGTGCAGAGAAGATCCTGAAGGGGGTGAAGCAGTCACAAGAGTCGTCATGCTGTCACTGTCACTGTGGAGTGCTTTGCTGACCCTGGGCTCTGAGTGTTTGGCCAAGCAGGCCGGACTCTGTCTTGTTCCCAAAGGTGTAAGTGGTAGCACAGGTAAATACAGCGCAGCGCTGGCTTCTGCTCTCAGCCAGGCTTCTGCCGCTGCCTTTGTAGGTCTGAAAAGTGCAAAACTGTTCTGCAGGTCTTTGCAGCTGGGTATCAAACCAAACTCTAGCACAGCATGGCTGCGTTACGCTCCTCCACCCTCCCACAGGCAGCCCAAGTAGTTCTGAGGCTGGCCCCAAATGTAGCATACATTTCAGGGAGAGCTCTTGCCTCCTTTGAACCAATCTTGCGGACGCTGACAAAGCCAGCTCACCTACCTGAGAACAGAGGTCACTGCTCAGGGAGATCTTTGTAGCCCTCACCTGAAAGCAACTGAGACTGGGCACTGGAGAAGCGATGTAAGCAGATGTGACTTCAGGGCCAGAGCACCCTGTGGCTTGTCTGCTTGTCAAGCTTTGCTGCTTGGGCACGTCTTAGCGTGATCTGAGTCCGGGTAAGTGCGATGCATCCCGTGTGTTTTCCGCAGGTGCAATCCCCTCGTCAACCTGAACTATGCTGTCCTGCTGTATAACCAGGGGGACAAGAAGGGAGCCCTCTGCCAGTACCAGGAGATGGAGAAGAAGGTCAACGCAGTGAAGGAGAGCAGCACTCTTGACTTTGACCCTGAGGTAGGTGCCTAAGAGTTGTCAGCAGGAACTAGATAGCCACATTAAGACTCACAACAAACAAGGAGGAAATTTGACTTTTGAGTCCAATAATTAGGAAGAAATTCTGCTTATGAGATTTTCTGAGCAGAGCAGTCGCCTGCTGAGAGCTGCTTACTTCTTTTCTGCTCTTTGAAGCCCAGTTCTTCAATCAATACACAGCAAGACAAGATTTCCTCTTAATTAAGGGAATGAATTAGCGGAGATGTTTCCCTCGAGCACCAAGGCAGTTGCCAGCTCTGCACAGCTCTATTTCTTTGTTGACTTTATTGTTGTGTAAAGTATTCCTGTTTACAAGGGTCTCCTCTTTTTGTTTCTCGAGAAGATGGTGGAGGTTGCCCAGAAGATGGGAGCTGCCCTGCAGGTTGGGGAGAGCCTGCTCTGGACTAAGCCTGCTAAAGAGTCTAAATCCAAGCAGCGAGCTGCTCCATCAGGGAAATCATCCAGTACTCAGCAGCCCTTGGGCTCTAACCAGGCCCTGGGTCAAGCCATGTCCTCAGCTGCTGGGTATGGAAGAAGCATGCAGCTTCCACCAGGTACCCCTCCTTTGCACCACCGCAAAGTGGAACTGTGGGAGGGGAGAAGAGAAGCCTCTGTCCCTTTGGGTAGGGAGTTACAACGTGTGTTTAGGAAGGTATTTACTCACTTACAGAGCTCCATTCAGACATATTCAGCCTTAGAAGACCTAGGCTGATAGCTGCATGTGCTGCTTCTTGCTGGGGGCTTGGTGGGGGCATCTCCAATGCCTGTGGCCTGACCTGCTCTTGCCCCTTGGCTCCCAAGGAGGAATGCACTCAGGATACTGCTGATTGTGGTGATTTTCTGTCACTGTTAAGTTCTGTTTCCTGTGGATTGGAACAGGAAGGAGGTTGTGTAACCCAGGCCTCTTTCCTTGGCACCCCTGAGGACCCATTCCATTCCTCACACATGGAATAAACTTTCCATGCATGGAAGATTTGGAGGCTGAAAAACAAAAACATGCAGGAGTTTGGGGCTTACCTGAAGGACTTTATCACCCACGTCAGAGGAGCTGGTTCATAACATTAGCTGTTGGCCTAAGTATGTATAGATACAACTGCAGCGTGGCATTATCCTGTTCTGATTTTATTCTGTAAGGAGCTACGTTAACTGCCTGGAAACTCTTCCTGAGATTGCTAAAACTGAACTGAAAACTACACTGTGGTTTTGGTTCCAGTTTGAGTATAAACCAGCCTTATTGGGACAATTTTCCCTTCCAAAGCATGACTTAATTCCTAAGTTCCTACTGACTTCTCACAGCAGCCTGGCCGAATGAGACAGTGTGCCTCAGCTGCCTTTCAGCAGAACCCCAAGTACTATAAGGTCTCTGGCTGGATAGCTCACAAAAGAATTGAGTGCTACTGATAAGCTAATGCTAGACAGAAGAAATCTGAGAACAAAAAATAGCTGTGATTGTTTTGCATCTCCATCCTCTTTGGAGGGGCAAAAGAACAGACAAAACACACAGTTGTTCTGTAACTGTCTTCTCTCCCCAGGTGCTGGCGCATCAGCTCCACTTGCAAAGCCTCCCTCGCTGCCCCTGGAACCAGAACCGGGCTCAGAACCGGGCTCTGAGGAGACCACAGCACCAACAGAGGCCGAGGAACAACGGAAAGAGAAGCGCAAGAGCCGGCAGGCAGCGGACTAGAACGGACTCTGGTTGGCATGGGCAGGTGTGGGGACATCTCCAGCGCTGCCTGCTGACCTGTGGGGAAGGGGACCTGCCCTCTCCCCCGACCCACGGTGGCTTCACCCCACTGTCAGTTAGTCTAAATGCAGTTGTTTTTGGTTAATGACTTTAGCACGTGCTCTCTGCCTTGTCCCAAGGAGTAGTTGCAGCGGTCAGAAGTGGTTCCCATGTAGCTACTGTTAGCGTGGTCGCACCTTACTGCAAGAGACCGGAGGATGGAGACCCGATGGGGTTGGATGTCTTCAGTGTTCATCTCTAAGTCCTCCAGAAGGGCGCTGAGGCATCCAGTAAGTTTAGAAAAGCCAGCAGTAGTGACTTAGCATCCTGGAAAATGAGAACCCAAAGAGGCTCAACCCCTTCTGGTGGCTGAACTTGTAAGCTGAGGAAGCCCTGCACAAGCCGTAGTAAGGTCAGTGGTAGTGCACTCAGAGAAGGGGTGAAGGAAAAACACCAGGGTGATTACAGAGCTGTGAGCCCGGCATGGGCCTGGCACAACTTGGATCCTGGCAGGGATGTGCTCGTCACTCCAGTTTCACGAAGGCAAGACTTCCTAAATGCTTTTTCAAGGCTGGGCCAAGGAGGTTGCTCAGGGAGGGAGCTGAGCTGGGAGGTCTCATTCCTTGGCAGGGCCATGTCGTGGCCATGGAGCACACGAGCACACCCTTTCTGTAGTGGTGACAGCTGCGTGGCAAAGCCAAGCTGTTTGGTCTTGAGGCAATCGTTCTGTTAACGGTGCAGCCTGGTGGCAGCACGTGAGTCGGCCAGCCAGCTGAGCCACCTCCTTTAGGACTGTGGTCACACTGATGCCAAGATCACTCTGTGTATTTCTTGAATCCAACAGGAGAGAATCTATTTTAAAGCATATGTGGTAGCTAACAACAGCCAAAGAAAACTGCAAAGCTGGGTGAGAGCAAGGTAGGTGCTCAGGGGCCAGCTATTCTGGAAGCAGGCTAGCTGCAGCAGCACAAAAGTCTGCCAGAACCAAATTCCTAATTGTTTGCTGAGAAACAGGGTGAATGAGCCTCAGTGAAGCTCTGTGCTCATGTGATTGGAGTTCTTCCTTTAGAATTAGTGTTGCTCAGCACGGGGGAAAAGATTGGTTTGCAGGAAAGAAAGATCCTTTCTGAAAAGGCTTGCCATGGTCAGCTTCAACACTAAATTTAAATTGTTTCAGTATGACAGCAGCTGTGCTCTGAATAACTCAGTTATGCCCTCCTTACAGGAGCATTCAGGAGAAATCATTTCTGCTAGGTTCCAGAAGGCAAAGCAGCCTTTTGGTGAGCGGAGCAAGGAATTTTAATGCCCATGTGATACTTGAGATGCTTTGAAAATGTTTTTCTGTTCAAGGATAAAAACCTTAGCCTTCCTTTCTCTGCTCCTGTCAGTTTTTTGCCCCTGGGATTTATCCAGAGCTTGATACAGGTCCTCAAAGCAACTGGTTTGGGGAATTAAGGCAGGACCATCATGCTTTACATAAAGAACCAGTAACTGGGTTAAGAATGTCTGTTTTTTCCTCTTTCTCCCCTCAGTGTGCAGAGAAGTGCACAGAGCTAACGTTGCTGTGGGACTTCTGATCCGAGTTCTCTAAGTAGAATGTCTAGCACTTGCCAAAAGCAGCTGAAGCTTCAGGATCAGCCTATTTGCTGGTTGGGCTGCTGAGCTTTTTAAAATACATTCCTGCTTTTTGTTCTGCACCACTGCATTCTGTCTCTCCGTAATCAACAAGTCCAATAGGGCAAGGTTAGTAATGGAAACTTCTCTGTAGCAACTTGTAGCAGCAGCCTGAGGAAGGCTCTGGATGCATTAACATCCTTCAGTGGTGCTTTCTGGTTAGCTGCTATTATCCAGAGTGACGTTAATGCATCTTTAGAGTGCAGCTGGGAACTGAAGTGCTATCCTGCTCCCCAGGGGCCACTAAAAGAGTAGGAACCCTTCACTTTCTCTCTTTTGATTGCCAAAACTGCTGGCTTATCTCAAACGTGGTTTTTTCCACCTCTCCTCTATGGGCTGGTTTTGAATTGGTGCAGCCCTGGGGTAGCACTGTGGTGAGGTTTTCATCATGCTAGGAGCTGAAGAAATCACAGTTTCTGTTGTGGAGTGCTGGCAAATTTAAACAAACCAGACAAGAAGCAGCATAAACCAGGTACAGTGCAGTGATTTTATTCACATTAAACTTTTTACACTGGAAGTTACTGCAGCATAACTGTAGCTGTGAGGAAGGGGTTAAGATTGCAGAGCAAGGGTAGGCAGGGTGTGGGAACTCTCTATCTCACCCCCAGAACTTTAGTTCGTGACATTTTTTTCCTGTGGCAATTGCTTGTTGTAATCATTTGGTCTTACCATGAAGGCTGGCAAGCTGTGGGAGTTGCAGTGACCTGAACAGAGTGCTTACAGGCAAGCATCACCAGCACTGCTGATAGCAGAAGGTTTTCCCTCCAGCTGCTCGATCCCCTTGTTTTCATGTCACTAGTTGCTTTCCCCTGCCTTCTGCCAGTTGTACGAAGGGTAAGTTAACTTCAGGACTGCAGCATTATGAAACCAACTGGCTATGTGCAACAGCCCTTGGCCCACAGGTGCTGTAGGAACCAGAACTGCCGAGCAAGAATCTGAGCAGGCTCTTTTCTCACCCGGTCCCACTGGTGCGACCTGTTAGCTTCTGGGCTGCTGGGCTGCTTTTTAGGGTAATTGTTATGTGTCACTACCGAGGGAGTGCTGCATTCGGAGGTGCTGTCAAGGTAGTTAAAATACACCTTCTGGTAAAAAGCCTACGCAGATGATTAACTCCACTTCTTTGAAAAGAAACGGTAGCACCTTGTTCTTTCCAGATTTCAGCAAAGCAGAAGGGAGCTTCACATCTAAGGAAGTGTTTTTAAATCCGCAATTACAGTTGGATAATAAATAAAACTGCAGTTCCTCGTCCCGTCTCCTCTCCTCCTCCTGGGTACTGTGATGACAGCATTTGCATGCCGTAAATTTGCAGTATCTTTATGGAAAGTTTTTTATTCTATCTAATGATGAGAATGAGGCTGGACTGTTCTTTCAACTGAAATTAAGCAAGGGAGTTTTCAGCAGGACTGTACAAAGTCATTTAGGGATTTTGGAAATCACACCTTATGTTCTAAAACCTGCTTCTGGCATCAGCCATAATTCTAATTTTCTGTTTTTTCCCCTGTAATTGAAAACTTAAGATGGAAAGTAATAATGAGCTTAATTTCTAGGGAAGCAGAAACCACCTGCTTTAGGACATTTTGTTTCCCTTTTCAGGAAAAAAAAGTGTTATAATTAACCAGGTTAAATCAAACTGCTTACAAGGTAGACTGCAGCTTGACTTCATGACAGGAACAAATCTAGAAGACAGTTGAAAAATAAAAGCCTGGGCAGCAAGACCTTGTTTCAGCCAGGAATAATTATCTATCCGTCCAGCAACTTGCATTAAACCAAGCAACTCTGGTTCTGAGGTCCCCGAGACAACTGGATGCTGGCTGATGCACTGTTACCGTGTACTCGCTGGGTTCCTGCATGCCTCGTTTGCCCAGTTGTGGTCACTGACAGACAATAATGGCAAGAGCTTGGGTCCTACTCTAACGTCCTGTTCTTGCAAAAAACACCTAAAATTTAGACTTCCCTGTTGGGAAGTGGCAAAGCCTTTTCTACAGAGGCAGAAAAACCTCAGTGCTGAATGAAGAAAAATGAGCCTTATTAAAATAATAAGCTCCACACCTATATACACTACAAGAAAGCACATAATATTACAAGTACTTCATCTGTCAAGACTGGTTTCTGTAACAGAAAACAGCTGTGCTACAAATAAAGCTGTACCACTCTCTCAAACTAAACTGCACACAAAAAATCAGTGTTTTCTGCAGGGGTTCTTTATGAAAGATGCAGGTGAGATTTGAATCCAGTTTTAACCAGGCTGCACTGTACAAGGAGCAGCTTTCCTGAGACGTTCACAGGTGAGGTTTTCAGGATTTTGTTGTTGTCGTTTCCTCCACTTGCATTTTAATGAGATTATTCACCCTTAGCTGCCAGTATTTGTATTCTTCAGCTGCTATGAGCTCAGCAAAGGCTGATACCAGTTCAGTTTTCAAAGCGACAGTGAGCCGTTGGAACCTATGCCTTTCCTAGCTTCTGGCACAGGAGGGAATGGCTGTGCATGCTATTTCCAACCTGTGTTTGTTCCCCGTGCTGAAACGACATCCTACCACAAGAGTCTGGATCAATAACTCCCTGAGAATTCAGTCTGGTCAGGGGCGTAGGATCCACCTGAGATTATTATGCAAGAAACTGCTCCATCTGCTGTGGAACAGAGCTTCATCTGGCATCTCTGAACAGACAGGAGAGCAGTCACTCCTGGGTCTACAACAAAGTTTGGCTAAAGAGCTCAACAGACTCTGTGTCGCTGAGGAAAACAGGCCTGAGGGCTGAGAGCAGACCAGGGGGTAAAGAGAACGCGTTACAAATAGGTTGCTCTGCCTCTTAGCATCCAAATTTTAAAAACAAAGAGCAAAGACAAACTTCAGCATTTCCATTTCTCCAATATCCTCATTGCTGCCTGAATGTGGAACGTGAGATGGTAGTTGTTGTGGCTTCTGTTCTAGCAGGTTTTAACCAATGAGTCTACAGACATGTATTTATTTATTTCCCCTCAAAATGAAACTACTACTTCGCTGTGATCACAGGTTTAAAACCTAACTGTATGCTTTTACCAAAACATGAATTGCACTAGAGAACAGCACAATTAATATGGGTTGAAACGTTCACTTTTAATGCAGAACATAACAACCCAACTAATGCTATAAAAATGTAAATTTGGTATTTCCTCCGTTTTTATACTGTTCTTTCAAATGTACTCATCAACTCGATGAGTTTCCTTACACCAGAAATAGTAACACACATGGTGTGACAGGAACGCTTGCCGGGACTGCTCCAGAACAGATTGCTCTGAGCACGTGTACCCGCAGCCAGTGCTGGGTACCGGTGCAGGCAACATAGCTGCTCGCTAGTCCACACCATCAGCTTCCACCTAGCTGCAAGCTCCAGCAAGGAGCACAACAGCACAATGTCTGAAGAGCTTTTGGGGTAACTGCAATGCTGCATGTGCCCTTGGACCCTTCTCACAGAAGCTGCCCCCCAGTTTTTATTTTCACTTCCCAGCGCGTGGCTGGAAAGATCACCCTGCTGTGGCACATCTTTCCTGGTGATTCAGTCCAGGATTACAGAGTAAGAAAAAAGCAGCCACCAGTAGCACCAGCAGACTTCACAGCTTAAGATCTCCTTTTATTCTCTTGTGTTTGTTGTTGAGAGGTGGCTACAAAAAGCCACCACCACTGCCTTAGGCTAGCCTGCCTTAAAATAAATGTGGTCAGAAAATACCTGACGGCAAAGACATACACACTGCTGGCATTGTCCATTAGTTTCTGGAGGTGGATCTGTCCCTGCTGCTATCCAAGCCTGGGATTCCAGTAGCTGAGTAGTGGAGCTGGGCTCTACAGGAAGCTCTAACCACATTCGGGCAGTTCATGTGGACTTTGCTAGAGACAAGGCATAAAAGCTAAGGGAGAAACTTCAACATCATTTCTGTAAGAGGAACTCGCACAAAAGAGCAAATGTAACCAGATCTTACTTAGCACAACAGGAGATAACCAAGAAACACAAAAGTAAAGAAAATCAAGTAATTCCTTAGCAGTGCTGTGAAACACCAACGAGCATTTAAACTGGAAAGAGTGGGGTTTGGGATAGGTTCTTCCTTGGCCAGGCAGCAACCACATGGCACCATGGGCACAGTGGAGAAGCAAGGTACCTGCTGAGGGACATTGAACCTTCCTGAGCTTCACGCCTCCAGCTAACTAACCTGCCACCTGGCCTTCACGAGGCAACGTCATGGAACATGTCAGCACATTTCATTTGAAGGAAGATGGGAATCACTGCTTGGTTTTGGTCAAGGGTAAGTTAAGAAAAAGCAGAAAACAAAACCAAATGGCTGCACTGGCTACAGGCACTCAGAGGTGGAAATACCAACACGGACAAATTCTATCAGCTGGAGAGCCACTGACTTACTGCCACAGCGATGAGCTCATGTATTGTGTCTTCAGCAAACTATATGCGAATAAACATTTCCAGGGCATTTCCAAAGGAAACCCTTCTGCTGGGGAGTACGAGGCTAGCTGAGATTTGAGTCAGCCATCACTGTGGATTTCAAGGTATGAGGAGGGCATGAGAACAGAAAGAGAGGGTAAGGGGGCATCCTTTCAAGACTGGTTTTGACACTTGGGTATTATCGCAACTTTTCTGTTTTTTCATGGTGAACAGCAGTTTGGATTTTTAGTAATCAAGTAGGTAAATCTGTGAATAATCTCTTGCCTACCAAGGACTCTTGGATTTTACAAGACAAAACAACCACACGCATGCATAGATCACAGGACCCCTTTCTAAGCATTAAGTACTCCTAAGAGAACTGGACACAGCCTTTCAGATGTGCTCCAGCTGTTTTTCATGGGAAAAAAAAATACAAAAAACAAAGCCCCAAGAACTAAAAGCAACAGTACTGCAATGGGGATAGTAAAAATAGGGGTAAAAACTGGGGGACAAGTTCCAACCCCCCAGTTGAAATACCCCCCAGTATTTCACTATTTTATTTTTTTCTGTACAGACTAAAAAACCAGTCTAGTTCCATTTCTGTTGTTCAGCGAGATCTGTTCAAGCAGCTTTCCTTTGTTGTCTCTGTTGCTGCTGTGCAGAGGTGTGGGACAAGCAGGGCTTCAGGAGTCTGCAAGCCTTGCTGTAATTAAGTTTGGGAGGCAGAGGGAAGTTAAGCAGATCAAATTCACAGCATGTGAAACGTGAAGCACAGACAGGCTGCCATTCGATTCAGTTTTATTATCATATAGATTGTTTCAAAACTTAATCAGGGATAGCGAGGGCCTATCTGATTAACGGGTCATGCTTGTTACGAATTACCCTCGGTAAGTGAATCTGGTGACCAGGCGAGCTGGCAGCGAGATGCCTGATCAAAGCAGATACTCGGGCAGAGCTGCAGCCTCGCCAGGCTCGCAGCACACCAACCGCAGGCCAAAGGCGAGGCAGAAATGGTACCTGCTGAGAAGGAACAGAGCAACAGAAGAAGTTCAGAGTCATTGCTTCATGGTTAGTTTTTTTAGGCCCAGATGAATTCTTAAGCAATAATTGCCTTTTTCATACTTACTTACAGCAGTTATTTATTCAAATTAGTTTTTAAAAATAGCCTGAATTTAAGCCTGTAACATTCGTTTTAGTGTAAGCATGCCTTACCCTTGGGAGAAGTTCTGATGGCGCAGTTACCTGATTTTCAATGGCCAAAAGACAATCACAGCCCAACTGGCCTCGTATCTCAGCAAATGCTTTTGGAAGAGAGAAGGGAAACAGAGCAGCAGGACTATTGCTCATGACAGCTTGTGTGTATTTAGTTTTGTTTCATTTCCAACCCGAGAATCCACACAGCTTGGCCCAACGTCAGGAAAGTGGGACCTATCGTAAGCAAAGGATTACTTCTCCAGCTGGCAGGATGCGTGGCCACTGGTGGTCCCAGCGGTGTTGTACCAGAAGGCTCTGATCAAAGGTTGCAAATAACCCCGCTAATGGCCTCAGACCTTTTAGATGGCTGAAAGGAGAAATTTTTTATTTATTTTTTCTGTAGGAAGACTAAACCAGAACTCTTAAGTTCCATGCTACAATTTATAAATTAAAACAAAACACCAACAAAGAATAGAAAGCCTTTCAGTCTTAAGAAAATCCTGCATTGAGACAAATACTGAGACTCAGTGGAAGACCAGGATGGGATAAGCTACAGGGAAGAACAGTGCTGCCTGTATTTCTCCTCTGGTGCAACACGTAAGACTTTCCTCAGAGGGAAAGGAGAAGTTAAATACACGTTGACAGACAGCATTTTGTGTTGAGTCAGTACAAGTTACAACAGCTGTCAATTTTTATCCTTACAGAGCATTCACAATCGCGTTTTCCAACAGGAGAACATCACTGACGGCAATGTGATAGCCCTACTGAAAGAGATCAGGCCAGCCTAATTGGTAATATTCTCTCCTCCCTGCTGCTGAGATGCAAAGACTGACCAAAAGTGAACCCTACAAATTCTGGTACAGTGCAGACTTGCATAGACACGCTGATTGCATTTAATTCAGTTACACTGAAAAAAAAAAAAGTGTATGATTGCTATGGGAATGGGCTTGAAGGTCCTGGAAACAGTCAGAGACAAAATCATGCTGGAAAAGAGACAAAAGAACGCTGGTGCTGTGCAATCAATGGTGTGCCACTACCAAGAGGTAAAAAATACAAACAAAGTATTTAACAAGATTTCTAAACTAGCAAGGCGATGATAGTAGATGATTTGACTCCTCTATTTTTAATTTCAAAGGCTGTCCGGAGCAAAGACAGCCTAGTGACCTAGTCAAAGTCAATAAAAAGCTCCTCACATCTGTCTTACCTGTTGCAGCTTTTGAGCCTCCAGAGGGCCCTTCCCTAATAAATTAACCCTTCTGAATGGAAAGCAGGGAGACGAAAGATTGCACATCAGTTCTCAAACAAACAAACAAAAAAGTCTCCAGCACTCAATAGCTTTTCTGTCCGATGGAAAATACCAGACATAAGCACCTGCCGTTAGCAAAGAAAGCAAGCTGTGAGCCCCTCTGGCTGAAACCCTTGGCATGTAGTGTTCAGCAGACACAGGGAACGTTTTATGGTTTACCTGACAATAAAATAAAGCTGTGTTCCCAAATAAAAACCCAGACTATCTTCACTTTTAGTTGCCCCCAAATTAAATACAGGCAACTAGGACTCAGTTGAATACCAATAATCGCAGAGACAAGAGACCCAAAATCACCTACACTGCCTTGAGTCTGGTTTCCTCTGTGCACGTGGGGAGGAGGTACAGCATGCGTCACATTTCAGGGCTGCGGCTCCCTCCAGCACGAGGGGCGCTGAGGTTGAGAGGTAATTTTGTCAGTAATAGATTTCATCATCGCACCAAGCAAACGGAAGGTTGGCTCTTGCCATGTAGCAATGTGCTGAGAGGAGATAATGCAAGAGCCTTTTATTTTTACTTTATCAGAAGCAAGGCAGGGCCGAGCACTGCTGTGCTCAGCCTGGGATCCACACACAAGAAATTCTCCTGGCTGCAGCACTTTCCAGCACTAACAGACAAGACCCAAAGAGCAAACCTACTCCAGACAGGCATTTTGGCATTTGTTCCCCTCCCCGCATGCTTAAGACAAAGAAAAGCCAATTTTCACATTAAATACTAAAACCTCTGCACTTCAACGTGAAATGTTTTAGTTGCTGCAAAGTGACTGGAATGTATCTGACAGTTTATACCTGGAATTATTCTTTGGCTCTTTTTCACTTATGTCCAGAAAACATAGCACACCCTGATTCTGTTCCTATATCACCGCTGCCTGAAATCCTAATGAGAAGAGCATGGTTCCTCAGACACCATACAGTACTGGAGACAAAGGAGGGCCTTTGCCTCCTACTGAGGATACACTTCTGAATATAGCAGTCCTTCAGCTGAAATAGCATCCCCGAGTCCCACGGTCCGGACAGGATCCTTACACACCAAAACGGGTGTGAAATGGAATGAGATGCCTTCTCTGTGCCAATGCACTACTGGCTCATCTGGATTTAAGGATATTTTGGAAGGTGCCTCTATCTGGGAGGTCACAAACTCCAGAGGAGCTTTCAGAAAGACTTTGCTGGTGTCAATGGTTTCGGTCGCGCAGGCCTGAGCCCCTGCCGCTCTAGCTCCAGCAGCCACGGCAGCAACCTGGTTGCCCCAGAACCCGTCCACCGTGGCAAGGATGTGGTAGGCCAGGGTGTGGAAGTGGATGCGTGTGAGATCAGAGGCCCGGTCCGCAGTCTTCCCGTGCTCCTTCAGGACCCAGAAGAGGATGTCGCTGACTACGCCCACATCAGGGATGCCGTTCCAGGAAGCAAGGGAGGCGTGGGGACCAGAGGCCGACTGCGTGAGGAAGAGCAGCTCCTGCTCGTTCAGCCCGATGGAGTTCACCAGGGGAAAGACCTGCTAACAGGAACAACAGTTCTTCCTTCAGAGACAGATCAGACTTCTGGGTTCTCCTTCACAGTATTGTTTTTACCAAAGTACATCACAGCCTGCTGGCTATTTCTGAAATTCGTTTTCTAGATGTGCACTTTGACATTAAAGAGCAACAGAACATCACATCCACATGAAACATAATGCTGGGATTAGAGCTGTGTCAACTGAAACATTGGGATTTGCAGGAAAGAAATACTGCAAAAACCCTGAATTGATGATCAACCAAAAGCCTTTTAAGATACCTCCTCTATGAAACCTCACAGTCAGACCCTTCTAAAAGGAATACCCTCTGTGAGCTAAAGAAAACAGATCTGGCCTCTGCTAGGCCACAAGTCATTGCAGTTCTCTGCTGCCCAGAGGAGACTGGTAAGCTCAGTAAAGAAAAACTGTTCAGAATGCATCAGCAGACATTAAATCCATCTTCTCAATTTTTCTTCAAATGGATAAGCCTCATTTTATTTTTTTATTTCTATATTCATCTACCAGTCTGCGCATTGTGATACTAAAGAAAAGGAAACTGATGAAAAGAGCATGTCCTTTTTGTTACCTGATGCACAATGTTGCTCATAAAATCCTGGTCAGTCATACTGGCCAACTCCAGGTGTATAGGAATGTCAGTAGGGATGTCAGAGATGGAGGCCACAGCCTGCAAGGGCAGAGGAAAAGGTGAAAAACAACACCTAAAACGCATTTGAAAAGAAACAGAAGGAACGAAGGGGTGCATACTGTGAGAGACAGAAAAAGATGCACCTTATTACAAGTTCAAGCCTGGGAAGCTCGGAGTTTGCTATGGAGCATTTGTTGGAATGGAAATTAAGGAGATTTAAGTATCTTACCTCCATTAGTCGTCTGTGTCGCATCTCCTTGCTCTGGCCTTCCATCATGTGAAGTCCTGAGAGCACCACAAGATCTGGCTGAAATTCATCCAAGCTGGACACGAACACTTCCAGCATATTTAAGGCGCCATTTGATAGGTCATGGGAGAAGATGAAGCGGTTGGCATTGGGTGCTTTCACCTGTCCCCACTCTTCACCTAGGGCGAAGCAAAGAGGAGCGAACCAACTCAGAAGAGAAGCCAATCAAACCACATATCTACAGATCATTTTGGGATATCCTGCTGGAATCTGAAGGCACGGTTTCATACCATGACTGCACCCAATTAACAGCTATTGGCAGCAGAATTACACCTCCGGGTCTGCTTAGGATATATACCACAAAACAAAAAGTATACCTGGTTTTTATAGGCCATAGCGTACAAGAATACAGAACCCAGGGGATGGCAGCACAGCAGCATGAGTCAGTATTTACAGTAACTGCATTACAAAGGAATAAAGTTTCAAAGGAGTTTAAGATGTTTGCTCACCTACCACAGCTCCCTGCAGCGCACAGAATTACCAGATTAGCCCAGTGACAGCTGCCAGTACTGATAACTTACACAGTCCTTTTAACCAATTCAAAAAAAAAAAAAAAAAAAGAAAACTGTAAAACCAGGCATCTCTTAGCGATGGTCAGGGTTCCATCCAACATTCAGCCTTTGGCACGGTACCTGCTTGATACTCCAAGATGAGATGGAATTCATCTCTTTCCTGCATGGATTCAGGTGGCACAACCACATTGTCATCAAGCAGTTCGTGGAGCTTGGGACCAACTGGGCCACAAAGGAGGATCTAGAAAACAATGAAAACAATCAAGGATCCCTGCCGTGTCCCCTGCCAGCATTTCAGTGCATTGAAGTAGCCATCTCATTTTGTGTGAAGCCATTCTATGCATGCATTAGTCCCACATTTCATCTCTTCCCAGTATTGCTGATGAGCAAGATAGTTCTCTTACAGGAAAATATATTTCCTTTCAGGATTTGTTATGCGCGGTACAGAAATACTTAAGACATCACAGCTTTAGAACCAAACTCTCTTCACTCTTGCAAGCTCACTGAAAGATGGAGGACCTTACACTAATCTGTTTCCAACCATGTGGCCTCCACATGACCATGTGAAAACAAGAAGCCACTTTTATTAAATAAGCAAAAATTAAGAGTCAGCACAGCACAGGGATCCGTATTTGTTTTATTAGAAAGAAGGTTAAGACAGAAGCCAGTAACTCCAAGGGAGCAATAAGCTGTAAACCATTACATAAAGAATAGATTTGAGACTCCTTAAAGCCGAGTGAAGAGCATAAAACTTTTGGCACACCTACCTTCAGGTCTGGATTTGCTGCAAGCTTCTGACCAATGAGAGCAGCGTTTCCTCCTACGTAAAGCTGTAAAACAGATCGAGGCAGGTATGGGCATTCCCTTGCTTTGATAGCTTTACACGTGCTTAGTCCTTAGTACAGGCTTCAGATTTTAGCTTCTAGAAAGGTTCCAGCATTACAGAATTTAGGAAAGCTTAGTGGGGCTGAAGGCAAAACAATTTTACAATTCACTGTCAGATGCCAACAACTTAAGCGTTCTCTTCTTAAACTCTAAATATTTGCCTTCAGGTAACTCACAGCCCTGTGCAAATCAACTAATTTTTAACAAACAGTCCCTCCTACTTCAGTGCAGATTTTCTGTGGCAATTGGTAACTTTTTTTTTTTTTTTTAAATCAGCAGGCAAACAAGCAGTCATTTGAAAACTACAGTATTTCAG
Organism: Anser anser; assembly: GCF_964211835.1. Lineage (NCBI taxonomy): Eukaryota > Metazoa > Chordata > Aves > Anseriformes > Anatidae > Anser > Anser anser. The sequence continues at coordinate 12,222,055 of NC_139730.1, forward strand.
GGTTAAACCTGCCATCTATGCCCACACAAAGTGAGCAGAACTGTGAAAGTTTCTTAGGTAAGAAAGGTCAAACTTTCTAGTAAGAAAACACCTATGTGAGCTCTGAATCTAAAGAACATAGATCTGTCACGAGGACCACAGGTGCCAAGAGGTGACAGAAAAAAAGCTGTAGAAAGATACAGCTGATAATCAAGTGATTCCAGAAAGCCCACACAGCAAACATCGAGAAACAAGCCAACATGCAAAAGTCTTGACCAATAAAAGGCCAGATTTTCAAAAGCAGCTGGCAAACTGCATATAAGGCAGCATTAAATAGTCCGTAGAAATTAGCTGTCAAGCAGATATCCAGCTAGATTCAGAAGACCCAGCATAAATTAGAGCAACAGAGCTTTGCTTTTGGAAAGCTTCAGGAAAATCACTGAGTTCTTTTCATCATCCCTACTTCTAGAGAGAATTTAAACCCTGCATTAAGGTCCTAGAGCTGATCAGTGTGTTCATAACTTCTCATGTGGGGATTTTTTCCTTACTTCCTGCCTCACTACAAGATGTTAGAGCCTCTTTTACAGCATCAATCCCATCTGGCTCCCATAAAACATAAAAATGTCTTCAGTACTATCCTTACAGAGGTAATCTTGGGCTGGTATTTCAGTTTGGGAAAGGCAAGCAAGGGACAGACCATTCAAAACCCTTCAGTTTGGGGCAGGTGCAGAGTTCTGTTCTCTGTTTTTTCCTAAACGATTAGAGCTCTCACTAGACAGAGAACAAAAGTCACCAACGCAGCAGAACGTAAGAACTGTACTTCTCAAAACCTGGCTTCTCATGGAGGACATACCTGGGCACCTGGGTACTCCGAGGCTGTCCGTGCTATGTGATGGAAAGACTCCGCATCGCTGAAGAAGCGCTCGGCAGCCGCCCCTTTCTCCATGAAGTGTGCAAATGCTTCCTTCAGGTCCTGCCGGGAGGTCAGGACAGCGTGGTTTTTTCCATCCCCAGGTTCAAGACCAAGCGCCTCCAGCAACTTCACGCCAGACAGAACCACGTCCACACAGGCGTTGACGCTGAAAGAGAGAAGGAAAATGCATCGTGGGGAAAGCCAGCATACGTTAGGGTGCCTGGGACACAATACAATGACTTCACTTCCCAGCCAGCGATGTTTGCTGTTAAATCTGGGCGGCCCTCAGGAAAAACAACCAACCAAATTAAAAAAAAAATAATTCCCACAGGGATATGAATTTTCTAAATTTTTACTGAAGTGCTCTCTTTATTGTGCTCCATCACAGCACTGAAGAGGTGGATTTTGAACATTCTGCTAAATTAAAACAAAGTGGAAGTTGTTCATGTTTAAAGGTGGTTGTAAATGTTGCATTACATTTTGCACTTTGCTTGCTGTTTAGGCTTGCTCTAAAAAGAGCAGGCACAATAATAATAGCATTTTTAACTTTTAATTCTTAAAATAAAGAAGCTTTTATTGTTCTAGTTCTGGTTTAAAACCTGCAGGCAATTCAGAACTGTTAAAAACAAAACTGAAAGTATTTCAGCCCACTAGATCAGCCTCTTGAGTTTCAACTACTGCTAATAAAAAGCAAAAGCACATACACAAACACCCTGTACCTGGAGTGATTCTGTTTACAAGAAGTCAAGAGAGCCACTTTTCAGTCAAAACATTTGAAGACTGCAATTTCAAAAGAACCATCCCCAATTTCCAGAAGTAGCATGTCTCCTTCTCTCAAATAGCGAAGCAGGAGAAAAATCCAGCACCACTTGGTAAGTTACAAGAACCATTTCGGCAGATCCAGCCTTAGGTGACATCAGACCTGCCGCTCAAACCTTCCAGTCCCCGCTTTTTATAAATTACAGCAATTTAAACACAGCGAGCCCAATTCAGAGCAGAGAACAGGAAAGTTTCTGCACTGGAACCAGGCCCGCAGGAAACATCTTACATGCTCTACTGGTGTATTTTATGGGAAGTTCATAAGTGCTTGCCCTCATTCCTATTCCTTGGTTTCAGAGAGACACTAATATAAACAAAATATTTACTGAGATCACATGAGCAATTACTATAGCATCTTCTGGAACTGCTCTAAGGGCATTTGCTGTTCCTTTGCCCCATGCTTCCATGACAGTGATCCAAACAACCTATAAAGCTTTCCCAGGATCTTCAGCTTGCTCTGCATCTGTCTCCAACACTCCAAATACCAATGTCAACTCGAAACGCACAGCCTTTCCTCCTCATCGGTGACCTTTCATGCACGACTTGGGCTGCAACATGTGAAGGCTGCATCACACTGAATAAAGGACATTAAAAACCTCAAGGGTTTTCAGTGCACAAGGTAACACAGCTCCTATTTGATTGGAAATCCTCTGCACTCTGCATCACATACTAAGGGAGAAAAATCCCCTTGCACAGCAGACAAAAGAAAGAAACAATAAGCTTCAACAGCATTTTAGCCACAAACTCACTGCAGCAAAAGGGCAGCAATCTTATGTTTTAATGGATCATTAAAGATGCAAGGGGACAGAAAGCAAGTCACAGCTCTTTCAAGTGAGACCCTTCTAATCATCCTCCAGCTGTCTTTGTTCTCCCTCCCTGCCATTCCTCTGCTAACGCACTTACTGCTTTTAATAAACTGCCCTAACAGCAGGGATATGCTACTAATGAACTTATTTTGCTATTGAACATTGAGGCCCTGGGTGTTTGGGGTGTGTATCTATTATGTGTATCTATCTATTTATATATATTCAGTCCCTTTAAAGCAAAGAAGAAAGGACTAAACTGAAGATAACTGTCTTTTTTCCAATGAAGGCATGGCATAAGAGAAGACTAAAGGGGACACTAGAAGTGTCACATATTCAGGGGAGAAACTTTGCATTGACCATACTGCAAGAGCAAGACTCCAACTAATCCTACATTAGCTATGCAGCCATTACGCTGAATAACTTTTTCCAACACTTGGAGGCCAAACCTTGCATCAAAGTCAAGTTATCCTGTCACATCCTTTTATTTAAAAGAAAGTGAGTCAAGTGCTATATATAACAGCAAGATTAATGGTCACACTTAACCCCAGCTTTTAAGATCAATGTGATATTCCTGAACTTTCCCCTTACCCTCTTTGCAGTTTAAAAAGAGAAAGGGTGTTGGATTTCCCCATGCACACACAGGTATTCTTGATGTCTACCACTTGCTCCTCACCATTCCCTCTCCCATTTCTTTGCTTACGTTGCCATCTCTGCCTTTACCCAGTTCATTTTCTCCTATCATGACGGCTTCACTCCCTGCCCCACTCCATAAACCTGCTTCTCCCATCTATTTATTGCCAGTCCATGCTCCCCAATCGCCACCTTCCAGGAACGGCCCAGTAGCTCCAAGCCACTCACTCAGCCTCTGTGTATAAAATTGTTTTACAGGCCAGCGAACAGGGGACAAGGTCTCCCGAGTCAGGCTTGCCAACCTGTCCCGAACCACGCAGCACCCTTCAGCCCCCCTACCTGAGGCTTTCCGGCCCGTCACCTCCCTCAGACAAGCCGCAGGGGCTCACACCTGCGCTCACCAGCTGCCACCTCAGGAGCTGCCTGACCCTGGCACCTCACACCTCAGCCCACGGTGTCCCCGCTCCGTCCCAAAGCGGGGTCACCCACCCTACAGCACCTCCAGGCCACCACAAGCTGCTCGCTCGCCACTTGGGCTCTCGCTGTTGGTTTCTGGCGATGCGCTGGGCGACGTGACACGAGGGGTGACACGATGCGATAGCTGATACAATGCAGCATAAGGTGACAGCTCCGTGTGGCAGTTGAGGCCCACCCCCCCTCACACCCACGCATATAGGTGTATATATATAGCTATAAACGCACTCAGACACATAGGTGACCTACCCGACGGCGACGCGCGCCCAGCCCCGCGCCGGGCGGACGATGGCCGCCTGCCAGGCCGCCACCATGCGGCTCTCGAGGGAGCGGGCCCGGCGCAGTCCCCCCAGCAGCGAGGCGGGGAGGAGCCGCAGGGCCGAGGGGGGCAGCTGGGGGCCCAGCAGGCACAGGTAGCCCAGCGCCACGGCCAGCAGCCCCACGCACAGCGCCCGCCGCCACATCGCGGCCGCCCCCGCCGCCACGTCTGAGGGGAAGGCGGGCGGCCGCCCCTCCTTACGCCGCCTCCGTAGCGCCCCGCCTCTGCCCGGCGCCGGCTGCCGTAAAGCCGCTTCGGGAATCGAGGCGGGCTCTACACCGAGTGCGCAGCCTCTCCTAACGCTGCGCATTCTACGTACCTCCGGCAGGGTGCGGCGGTGCGGCGGGCGTAGCTGAGCTACGGGAATAAGGCCGGGGGAGCGCCAGCGCGGCGGCGCTTCGTGAGGGGAAATGGCGGGCGGGGCAGCCCCGGGCACCCTCAGCGCGACTCAGGGTTGCCTCCAGCCTCCAGGGCTCCTCCATCCGGCCCCAAAGAGCCTGGCCTCGGCCCCTCAGGTCAGCGGGGAGCAAGCGCTGTGGTGTGTCGGTCTCATCAATGTGTATGAATACCTGAGATGTGGGAGACGGGGATTTGGCCAACCTCTTTTTAGTGGTTTGTGGGGATAGGACAAGGGGAAACGGCTACAAGATAGAGCACAGGAAGTTCCGCACCAACATGCGAAAGAACTTCTTCACTTCTTCACAGTGAGGGTGATGGAGCACTGGAACAGGTTGCCCAGGGAGGTTGTGGAGTCTCCTTCTCTGGAGATATTCAAGGCCCGTCTGGATGCCTACCTGGGCAGCCTGCTCTAAGAAACCTGCTTTGGCAGGGGGGTTGGACCCGATGATCTTTTGAGGTCCCTTCCAACCCCTTCAATTCTGTGATTCTGTGGGGAACGGGGAGTCTGTGCCCCTTTCCCTCTATGCCTTTCCAGCACCTGTGTAGCCCCACGCGCTGTGTTCTTGCTCTTCATGTTCATCAACCTTTACCTCAGTAGTGCAGCTTCAGCTCTCAGCCTCTTTTGTGCCTTCCCCAGGTTACATTACTTCAGGTCTCTGCCCACGTTCCTGTGAGGCAGCCTGTGCTGGGTTTAGCAGGGAGCAGTGGGAAGGCATCCTTTGTTGTCTGCCTCAGCCTGTCACACAGGTGTCGTAACGAGTCAGGAGAGAGGCTTTCCCCCCTTAATGAAAGGGAAACTTTCTGGGCTGCTTTAGAAATCATAGAAACATTAGCTCTAAGGCTTAATGACAAAATTTGCGGGAGTTTGACAACTGTGTGCCACAGTGCGTTGGCTGAGGCAACTGATAATTTTCCTACTCAGTTCTGTGTTGTGAATGATTGTCATTTTCTTTGACTCTGACAAAACAAACAGTGAAAGAGAGAGGAAGGCTTCTTGCTGATACTTTTTTCTAGATTACAAGAACGGGTATTTGGACAGTGGCTCATCTACGTGAGTCTCGTGGCTCATTGCTCTGGCCCTGTGTGGTTACTGTGCTGCTCATCAGATTGCCTTTCTTGCTAGCCCTTCTCAAAAAGGACTGACTGCCTCGATGATTTTGCTCCTGTGATTTTACTCCTAGGAGCAAGTGAAGACAGAGGGTTTGGAGGTGGGCAGGACTGGAGTTTGGGAGGGAAAGACTAAGAATGGGCCTCACCTGGTAGTGGGTGGTGTGCAGGGACACTTTTTTAAGAGCCTAGAGCAGCACAATAACATAGTGAGTTTTAAGAACCATATCCTGCAAACAAAGTGGGGGCCTAGCCACCTTCCCCATTGTTCAAGAAATCCTTCAGATGGTTCTTTCTCTTCAAATAGCTACCTGCTTCAGTGCCCCTTAAAAGGCTGATTACAGCACTTAGACCTGTATTTAGCCCATCAGTGTTGGTCTGTTAGTATGCAATCCCTCTTCGCATTTGCTCAGGTGGTCTTCGGGTTTTGTCAGTTGGCTTTTTCACTTGAACAAATTTACTCTTTTTCCCTTTGGCACTTTTCCTGCTGACATTTGACCTGAACGTGATTATGAAATCTCGCTTGCTTCCATACTCTTCGAGTCCCTAGGGTATAGGCCTGGAGGGCTCCCACAACCATAAGCAGCCCTCCGGTTCAAGCAAGCAGTACTGTGTTGTTGGAGAACAGAGCAAATACCTGCTGGAACCTCTCGTTGCTCAGTGCAATCAGGTCTTCACCTGTGGGAGCACATGTATTTATAGCCTTGTCACAGAACGTCATAATTAGACATGCCCATAAGGCAGCTGCGACCCATAACATTGTCACAGCTCAGGGACTCCATTATTAGTACTGTGTCATCAGAGGGTTAGGCTGCAAGCAGATAACCCATCTAATACAGTAGTACTTTAGGGAATTAGCCACGATTCCAATTTGGGGTGATTAGTTTTTGATCTGATGCTAATGCCGTGTTCTGCGTTGTTGCCCTGAAGTCTAAAGTTGTCTTTTTCACTCCCAGAATAGGTGCAGTTTCCACATCAACAAAATCAAACCTGTTCAGGAGGAACCACTACTATTTGGTCTGCCTAAACTGCTGGTTCCTGCCAACGAAAATAATGTGTTTTTTTCTTTTTTTTTTTAAAAAAAAAGGCAGTTCCCTCACAGAACCCTATTCGGTTACAGAGCTGATCTGCAGCTTTTCAGTTTATATTTGTTTTAAGCCAATGCAGGCTTAGATTTGCCTGTAACAGCTAAACTAGAAGTGAAAGTGTCAGCTGACAACTGAAATGCATCTCCTTATTTCCTTTCCTGTGAGCCACCAAGCATCCCACAAAATTTAGTTAGGGGTAACAGAGAGGGACACAAGGCTGATAGTTTCATGTGAGATGACTCAGATTGAGTAAAAAGTATTAATTAAATACCTTTTTAATTACTTTTGGTGCAGGGCTGTGTGATATTTCAAAGGTGCGACACTGATTTTGAGAGCTTTTGCTGGGGTCCTTTAATAAAACATAGGAAGAGAAGGTAAGACTTGGTGGGTTTCTAAACAGTTTAAATCAAAACTCATGATGACAATTTTCCTTTGCCGCTTCTTCCTGGTTATATGAAGTTGTTCGTATAACCAATCCTTTACCTGATGCTGTTTCAGTATATGAGCTGCCTGTGACTTGGAAGGGATGTGCCAGGGAAGGTGGGTTTAATCAGTCTTCAGTTATTGGAAACTGAACTTTTTCCCTTCAGCAAAAAAAAAAAAAAGGTGGGGGGGGAGGGAAAGGGGACTCTGTCTGCAGGAGGCAAGCCATCAAGAAAATGCTTCTTTTAAAAAATTCGCCATGGAGAGCTATGCACAGAGCACATGCTCTCAGTAGCCACTCAAGCTCACACACAAAGGTTTGTGAGCTTTTAATGCTGTTAGTGAGTTTACTTTTCTGATCACAGGCTCGGTTTTGAGAATTTGGGGGGTTTGCCAGAAGCTTATTAGGGAGGAAGTGAGAGGAAAGGGGATGAAGATGGGTAAGCAGAAGAAATAGCAGGGAGGGGTGAAAGCCAAAGCTTCGAGTTCCCAAAGGAGCTATGAAGACCTGTTTTTCTTAGCTTGAACTCACAAGCAATTGTCTTTGCTCCTTGTTAAGTTGAATTTGCATATTCAAATGGACTCTCTTCTTTTGACCTACTTTGGCCAGCTTAAATTGTAGGCCTGTGCGCAGTGTGGGAAGGGGAGGAGTTTTCCTTGAACTATGAATTCCTTTATTGTTGGTGGGATCGGTCATGCGTATCTTTAATGCCTGGAATTAAATCTTCAGCTGTACCTAATAAACATTAGGCAGTACCCAAGGCAGGATTTACATTGCAGATACTTTCAGGGCTGCTCCCTCCTGTGGTATCCAACACTCCCATGGTACTACCGCCTCTCTCTGAGTTCCCCAGGCTTCGTGAAGTCAATTATTCAGGTGTTGTGTGTCTGACTCCCTCTTTTGTGTTCTCTGCTATCAAACCTCTCCCTGAAATCCCACATCCTCCTGTCTTTGATTGCAGGCCTTTGATCTGAATTGGAAACTTTATGATAGAGTGGCAACCATGTATCAATCCCTACTGGTGAAGCTAGTGCAGACATTTCTGATGCTTGCCTGGTGACATGTAGCCAGACCTAGTAGCAGAATTTGGTGGGTGTGACTGCTTGCTGCTGGAGGAGTAGGAACAAGTGGCACCCAGGCTTTTTGGATGGGTCCTAATAAAAGCCTGGAAAATTCAAAAGATGAAAGTTTGTACTGAGCCCTGCAGATGAGCAGAGTAATTAAAATACATAATCAGTGCTGTGCTCAGAAACTGGGCAACGTTCCCCATCTCAGCTCTGCCAACTTGTCTCAGTCCTGGACTTCAGCACCCACTGCTTCCCTGCTCCATAAGACACACACTCAGCTTGGCCACCGCATCTCAATCTTGATCTGTAACACCTCCTGCTGTTCCAATTCTGGGGCCTTTTTGAGCAGAAAATACCATCTCTCTTCTAAATTGTGCCAAATTGCTTGGTTTTGGCCACAGAACTCATTTTCACTTGTCACCTAACGGGATACCTAGAGACTTTCATCTAGCACTGTCAGCGCCAGAGGAAAAAGAACATGTGAATACTCGGTCCCCTGCTAAGTCCCCTAATTATATAGTGATGTGTTAATAACAAACACGCTTTCATGTCTTGGCAGTTGCAAAACACTCATCAGTAGCGCAGTGCTTCAGAACTGGAGTCGCACAGGAAAGATGCAAGTCCCTGTTTAAATTACTTAATTAGTATCAGCATTGTCTGTACCCAGCGCTAGGGTCTGGAAGAAATGCTAGCATGAAGCTGCCAGATGCTGGTTGTTTGGGTGCTCTGCAGAATCGGAACCACCATGTTAGAGACTTGTTGTTGCAGAAGTGATACTTGCTGTGCAGAGCATCTCTTTTTCTTTGGGGGTGGAACAGCTTCTATCTTGGCTGGTGCATGAGAGCTGGAGCTGGGAGCATCCAGATCCAGAGTTATGTGCTGCTTTCAGTTTGAACCAAATTGCTGGATTTTGCAGTGCTGATTGCTTGCACCCTGTGGTGATGAGCCTGGTTTGCTGCACACCTGGGAGCTGGAGCCAGAGTGAACCTCTGTGTGTGCTGGTGAACACCCTGAGCCACTAAAGTTCATGGCAGTGGCTGCCTGAGCTCAGGAACAATTGCTCTGTTTCTGGAACAGATGGCTCAGATCGTCAGAAGTGGAGGAATTAAACCGTTTGTCAGAAGGTCTTCTGGAAGCAAGGTAGAAGTCAGAAAACCCAAGGGTGTTAGCATGGGGGATAATGTGCTTGGGGGAAAAGAGAGGAGGACGACAAAAAGAGGGGGAGCCAGGTGGGAGAGGTTTCCTTTCCAGAAGACAGAGACATGGCTGATGGTTGCGTCGTGCTCCCTTGTGAGCAGAATCTTGAGCTGTGCCCAAAGTTCCTGCTTGCGCATGCAGCGTGCGTGTTGGCTTGGGCTTTGGGGTCTGGCATAAGCCCCCTGGCAGGGATGGCAAACTTGGCCCCCTCCTGCAGACAGTGCAGCTGTGAGCAGCGCTGCCAGGTGTTGAGAGCTGCAGAGCCACAGCCCAGCTAAACGCCTGTTTATCTGTCCTGTTTGGCCTTGTAAACAGCCCTGTGAGAGCTGTTGGATGCTGAGGTCATATCCTGGCCCAGGAGAAAGGATGGATATACATCTTGCATGAGCAGGGTGTAGGGACAGAGCAGTGCTTCAAGTGCTTTCTTCTGTTCCAACGTCTTTGGCAAGGCAGAAGATGAATGGCAGATGCCCAATCTTATCCTGGGAAAGGAACGCTGCAAATGAAGCTCTCAAAATACTCCTCAGTCCCCTAGATCCATCCAATTTACATACTCAGTGTTGTGTGGATTGTATCTTATGCTGCATACTTTGCATTCTTTTATGTAGGTTACAAATTCTGCTCGTGTCACTTCACGCCAACAGCAGTGCCGGTGTCCCTGGTAGCGAGTGTGCCTTGCAGTGCTCGGTGTCTGTTGGGATCGCAGCTCTGAGGTCAGATGGAGGCCACTGCTCGCCCAGTGTCACAGCGTCATCAGTGCTCGCCTCTGACAGATTGGCCTAGTACCACCCCATCAGCGGAACGATGTGTTGTGAACGCGACACTTATTTCTATTACCATTCAAGAAAATGCCTAAAAACCGGATCTCTGAGAAGCCTTATATTTGCAACCCTTTAGGCTTTAATTTAGGCTCTTGCTGTGGCAGAAGACCGTGGAAGAAGGATGTAGGCAGGCCTGGAGAGAGTAGACGAGAGAAGCCAAAGCATTTGCTGTCTTTTAGGTCTGTCTGTGTGCAGAGCTGTGCACGAGGGCCTGCTGAGATTGCTTTGCCAAGGGGTAGGACGTGCTTAGGTCAGATTTCTGTGAGTGTGAGGGAGGGAAGAGGCATGATTTCTGGCTGAGAGCCGCACAGTTTTACTAGCAAAAATACTATATGAAAATTGCCTCTTTTGTTTGTCTTATTCAGCATGTGTCTGATGCATGTCCGAAGGAGCCACAGCCTGGATCTTAGGCACGGGTCTTTGTGGGGAGCAGTTCTCTCTTCTGGCTCAGAAGCTGTTTTGCCATTCCAATCACATGCAGAACTGAAAGAATCGTGTTGGGTGGAGAGAGCGCAAGGTGATGTAACATCAGCTGTGTGCTGCTCATCCTTGGCGATCACCCACCTCCCAGCAGGGCCCTGTGTCGGCCCTTATCCTGCAGCCTGCTTAATCAGAGAAGCCCCAGGTTTGCCTTTGCTCCACCCTCCTCAGGGCTCTCTTAGTGCCATTCAGTAGGGTGAGCACAAACTGCTGCAGCTCAAAGCACGGGAGCTCGGGGCTGTAGCACTCAGGCACATGGTTCTGCTTTCTCACAGGTAGGAGAGCTGCTGCCTGATGTGATGCACCAGTGCTGTAAGCTCAGCACATTTTAACGTGCTAACTGAAGCCCCAGATTGCATTTTGCAATAAATTTGTGTATAGGTCTACTGAGAGGCAGTTGTTTCAGAATTTCACCAGCGAGACTGCCAAAACTATTTGTGTATTTCATAGTTCATATTCTAAATGACTCGCATGCATCCCCATGTCATATATTAACCGACACAACTCAAACTGTGGTGCCTAGCACAGCTCTCGTCCCTAGATCTGTCTACAGAGGTTTTAGCAATAGAGCTTGCTTTATCCAAGTTGTCCCTGGTATTTCCGTTGTGTGAATGTCCATGTAAGGCACGGAGGGTTTGGTGTAAAATGAACCGATGACAGTAATTGTTGCTGCTGTGAAACCAGATTCCTCTTAATTGGCAGAAGAGGTCTCTAGCCTCTGCCACAAATGGGCAATGAGTGGAGGGGTAGAACCTTCTCTAGAGGAGATGGGGCTGAGAAAAGTGAAACACTGAGAAAATGTTTCATAAAACAAAAAGGAGGTAGGGAAGCAAAGGGGAGGTGAGACTTGCTATATGGGGAAGGGGTTGAACAAGTTTTCAAAGAAAATGCCTTATGCTCTGGAAATAATGCTCACTCTATCACAGAAATCCAGAACAAAATCGGTGCTATTATAAATACTATTTGATGTCTCTTTTGACTTATACAAGCATGCAGATATTACTGAGACACTCTGAGCACTAAATTCATTTTCCCTTTGTAGTTTTGAGGCACCTGTAACTCTTGTGAGGAAGTGTTACCTCTAGGCTAGGCAACGTGTCTGACAAGGAGATGTAGCTGGCTGAAGGAGATTGAGATGAAACTCAAGTAGTTCCCAGGGGAAATGCTTTGTGCTTGTATGGCTGACCAACCAGTTTAGGTTCCGGGGACTTCATTTTGAAAGTTTGCATGCAATTCATGGTGTCGTCTTCATTTTATGAACTTGGAGATTCAGCTTTATTAACGCTGCAGGAATGAATGCTTTTGTGCAGTATCTTCAGGCTAATTTGGGTGTTTGGGTTGTTCTCACCACCGTAGAGCAAAGCACATCTCTCCTGCAGAAATACAGCACCGATGGCTCACGTCATATTGCTCTGGAAGAGAAGAGCCAGTAAGCAAATGAGCTAAAGAAACAAGAGAAAGCATTGCAAGCACATTCATGCTGAATGCACAGGGAGGACTCTTCCTCCTTCGTCTTTACAAAAATGTAGAAGAAAGCAAACCAATCCTTTTCTACCTCTGTTTTTTGGATTTCAGAAATAACTGCTGTGGACTTTCGCTACTACAGTTGCCAAAGCAGATTATTGTGTCGCTTAATTCTTCCCCATATTAACTTCAGCTGAAAAATTGAGCATGCAAAAGAAGCCCTTAACAGCAAGTGACTCCATCTGCTGCCTAGAGGAGGTCATTCATCTCTGAAGGCAAGTGATTAGACTTGTCAGCGTGCCTCATTCCAAAGTCTGCTGCTAATCCCTCTTGGGCCGAACGTTTGGTGTAGCCAAACACTAGTTTATAAGAGAAGTTTTGGTTGCCCATCAGTCTCAAAATAGCTTGTATTAAGAATTCTTCAGAGAAGAGCAACAAAGATGATTGTGGATATGGACCAGCTTCTGGGCAGAAGTTAAATTAATGGGGATGCTTCAGCCTTGAGCAGAGGTGCTCTGGAGGAATGTCCTGGAGGGTTGTGAAGTTGTCTGTGTCTGGAGGGTGACCTGTGGAGGACTGCTCGCTGTCTCTTTCCCAGGCATAGCGCTATTCACCACTGTCAGGGAGGAGATAATGGGCGTCTGCGGTCTGACATGCTGTGATGGTCTTTTCCTTGTGGAGTGTGAGGTGTTGCTGAGCATGGTCTTTACTTCAAGTGAGGTCCTGAGATGCCAAACAGGGAGGTGTGTGAGAAAACCCTTCCCAAACAGAGCTCCCTTAGGTGAGAGCTGATAATTCTGTGGAGACTGCTACTGGTTTAGCACTTAGCTGGCAGCTGAAGGTGAGAAAGACAGCTCTGGGCAGCTGCTGGGGATGCTAAACTGCGAAAGGGCACAGCGATGCACTAAGCGCCTCACAGGTTATCAAAGTAGGTGAGCCTGACTCGGGTGCTGCTGCCAGATGAGGAGCAGGAGCCGGAGGCCGGCTGGATTTTCAGTGGCAGTGCATGTTATTTTCTCTGTCAAGTTCAGCTGAAGTCACAGGTGCTGAGATGCTTCTTGCTGTTAGGCTCTTGAGCTTTCAGCTGGGCACCCGTCCAGCCATCCGTCACTCCTTGGATTTTGTCCACGGGAAACCAAATGTGATCTGAGAGTTGCCACCGCAGCAGAGATATCAAACAGACACCTGGCATTTAATACAAACTGAGGTAAATTCAATCCGAAAATAGAACTGGGGTGCGCCTTGGCTGCCAGGCAAGTGAGCCTGTGCTGGGGCTTCTGGCTGCTCCCTGAAGGCTGGGTTGTAACCCTGTAGATCAGCTCCAAACAGAAAGCAGGAACAATGTTTGGATGTAACTGTAGAAAAACTGATGTGGGGCAGCTCAGAACCAAGCTCAAAGCCAAGACTTTTTTTTTCTCCATGATGTGATCAAATGAGTAACAACTGAGTGAGCTCTTTTGTTCTTTGTGGCCCAACTGACAGATAATGCAGGGGGTGGAGAGATTGGCTTTGTTTTTAACTGCAAAATCCATGAAGGGATATGTTCTTTGTGAATTAATTTGGAGAGAATGGGGTTTAACTATTCGACAAAAGATTCATTTCCACCCACTTCCCAGCTGGCTCTGGAGTGCAGTTTAAACATAGACTGTCACATTCGCAGCACCCGTGAATGTTTGAACTGAAATAGCAACTCGTATCTGGCGGGGCAGCGAGCAGCAGTGGTGCTGCTGGTGGGTAACGGGTGGCATCACAGAATCATTTGGGGTGGAAAAGACCTCTGAGATCATCAAGTCCAGCCGTTAACCTAGCAAATGGTGTGGCTGCTCTAATACCAGCCACATTCTGCAGACAGGTGCAGAGACATCTTCAGCACAGGAGCTGCAGCAGATCATAATCGCAAACTCTCGAACAAGAGCTGGGGGAACCAGCCTAGAATGAGGTCACCCCTTGACCTTGGAAAGGTCTGTGCTGTCTACCCCCCGGTAATGAGCCAGCTCAGACACTTAGGATGTGTCAACTCCAGATTCCTTCCAGATCTTCCAAATGGTTTTAAACCTTTAGATCTGCCAACGAGAGAATGGTTTTGGTTTACATCACTGTGCCACACCTGGTCCACAGCAGCCTTATCCCTACACGTACAGCCCGATGATACGAGCTGAGAGGTGACAGTCATCTGTTGCCTGTAAGTGGAGTGGCAGGACAGTGACAGCTTTCCTGTTAATGTCACCACTATCAACGGAGCAAAGACGCCTCTAAATAGCACGGGAATGTTCAGCAATTGTCATCTCATGTGGAAAGTTCAAACTGTAGTTCAAGGACAGAAGGTCTCCTAAGTAAAAGGAGATCAAATCCCCAAGGATTTGTAAAATGCTGCTGTTAGTGCCCCCCAAATGCCTTTAGCTTATTTTGCTGAAGCGGCATGCTGCAGCTTATATCTGTATGACAAGAAAAGGACAAAAGTGTGCGCAGTTGGGACCCTGAGCAACTTTGCTGATCGTAAATACAGCGAGGCACCAATAAAATGAGACTCTTATTCTGAGCAAAAGAAAATGCAGAAAATTGAGCATCAGACAGAGCCAAGCTGTGTGCCCACTTTGGGTGCAGTTAGGAGGAATCTGAGAAAGAAAAAAACTGCATAAGACAGAGCAATTCAAATTCAAAAAACTTCAATTGCAAATACTTGCTACTCTGTCAGGATGGTGGGACACCGGAGGAGTCTACAAATTTACTACCTTTACTGCCTACAAATAACATGGTGTGGGCCCCTGGAGGTGCTGAGTTGGGAGCTGCGTGGCAGAAGACTCTGAGGTGTTTTTGTGAAGGGGGAAGAGTCAGAAGGGCAACGCAAGCGAAAGGACTTAGGTCACTAAGGTCAAGCCCAGTGAATCTAGATCTGTTCATCTCTTGAGATACCTAAAAGAGAAAATATATTATTTGTTTAAAGATTCCCTTTGTCAGTTCTGTGCATTTGTTTTTCATCTGCAGTGTCACCCCTGAGAAATAAACTGTGACGTTCAGTACCTGGAAAGGTGGGACTCTGCATGACCCCAGCTGATACAGTAAATCCAGGGCAGGTCTCCAGGCCTGTCGCTGCTGGGCATGGCACGGGGCTGGCTGTCAGGGTACATGTGAGTACTCAGTGACAGTCAGGGACGTGTGGACCTTACCTGTGTCTCTTTTGGGCAATACGGAGTTGACCCGTTCCTTAGCCTAGAGCACAAAAAGGGGAATTTACTCACTTTTTGGTATCTGTGTGCCCCAAGGCTTATTGCTGTCATTGTTGCCACAGCTGGCAGTGGTGGGAGGGCTAACACAAAGAGGAAAAGAACAAAGAAAAACCCAAACCTATCAAACCTATCACCAGCACACAACAGGCCACCTGGAAGTACCACCAGGAGATCCTGTCAGTGTTAGGCTGTTTTTTTCCAGGATAAATCATGCACTTGGAAGCCAGCAGAATCTGTTGAGCAGATAAATTCTTGTTCGTATAGCCTAGCAGCAGAGTCATATATTTCACTGAAGCCACAAACACATACACTCACTGCAACTGTAAGACAAATGAGACTTGGAGGACGGTGAAATATGCAGTCTCCCGGGGCTTGATCAGCAGCGCACAGAAGGAACGTGGGCCCACCAGCTTGCTGTAGATTTTGGAAAAGGCTCTCAGCCCCATTAAAACCCCAGAGAAGCCAACCTGCCATCGTAAGACCGGCTTGCACTCGCCCACATCTAGCCTCCCCCACGGCGTGCGCAGGATGTGTCACAATGGCAAGAAAAGCAGGAACAATCTTTCCAAACCCAGAGAAAATTGTGCTGGTGCCAAGTGAGCTGAGCTAAGGTAATGTGCAAAATAAGGTTGGTGTGGCGCGGGATGGTTTGGCTGTGCTGGGGCTGCAACAGGACAGATCTCTAAGAGTACATAACGTTATACAAGATGTGTGATTTGTATTTCTGCGTGGCAGGAAGCAATATTTTGAAAAAAAAAACATTTTTCCAGCAGGGTAGGACCTGAGGATGCATCTGAGCAAGTGCTGCGAGTTCCTTCGGTGGGGAGAGCAAGGCTGAGACCCCGCACAGCGCTGCGTGGCCAGAGCTGCTGCTTCTCGCTCACGCCCAGCCCCGTGCTTCTCATTTTCTCTTAGGACAAGTGAAATACTCTGGTCAACTGAAATCCTTTTTTTTTATTTCCCCTTTCTAACTTGTTTTGCTGACTGTTCATTCCAGCGACCGCAGTATGGTGCTGAACACCCCGTGGGTGTAGCCAGGTCTGTGACCCCGCTGGCTGGGATGCTGAGGACTTTTTGCAGTCCCTTACAGCGAGGTCAGGGAGAAGTGCTTCTGCTTTGCAAGTGTTTTTGTGCCAGCCAGAAATCTGTTGCTTCCTGGGAGCGTTGCTCCTTGTGGAGGAAGGCTGACTTCCCCAGCATGTCACTCCTGATAGCAGGGAAGCACTCAGCCAGCTGCTTCTAGCAGGCCTGGCATCTCAGACACTGATTAATGTCCAGCCTCTGTTGACAAGGTCTGATTCTCTTCTGGATTTCCTGAGGTGGCACACCTTGTCTACACCCACTTGGAAAGAGAAATGGCGACTGTAGATGAGCTTTATTTATTCTATCCGTGCAGCGTATCTGTATTCATGAAGCTCCTTCGTTCATACCCTTGCCTTCCAGCACTTGTCCTTTAAAATGCTGATAATCCCAAACCATCCAGGCAAACTCCCTATGGAACCAAACTTGTCATTGCTTTACCTTTGGGTCTGCAAAAGATCTCTCCTATTTCTTCTCCCAAAGCATGCGATGCTTCTGTGCATGTCCTCCTGGATGAGAGGTGCAGGTCCTGGGGCAGGCAGGAGCCAGCTGCTGGGGGCTCCTGGTGCGAGGGGCTTGAGCAGGGCAAGAACAGCCTGGGGAGTAACGGTGCAGGGAGTCGTCCCTGCTGCGAGACGCAGTCAGACCTTGGGTGCTGAGCGCTCCATGCTCCTCTGGTGCCAAGCTCAGACCCCCGGCAAGCCTCTGTGAGTAGAGGTTGCCTTTATCTGAAGTGCCCAGCAGTTGATAGAAAGCAGCGCACCAGCATGTATTTCTGCCTTCGCTTGCCAAAATGCCACAGGCCTTGGCTCAAGGTGCTTGGAAGTTACTGCTATTTTGGGTGCTGCAGCCATCAGCCCTCGTGAAACGCCAGCTCTGCCAGGTGAGAGACACCCAGCCGCTTGCCTACCGGGCGGGGAGCTGGGACTGGGACAGCAGCCCGAAACCAAGCGGGGCTCCTGGGCCGTACGCACCCGGTGCTTTGGGTGCCGCAGCGACCCTCGTCCGGCTGTGCGGCGCCGCACGGTCTGCGGCGGGCTGGCCCGCGGGAGAGGGCGCTGCGGGCCTGTGCTGCGCAGCCCGGCAGCTCCTGCCTGCCTGCAGAGCTGTGAGAGGAGGCTGGAGACAATGCACGGGGCAAAGCAGACAATAAGGGGCAGGAATCGGCAGCGGGGGGTTCGCCTGGGAGCCCGGGGATTTTGTTCCTTTGGAGGGGGGAATGGTTCTGGAAACTTTGCACCAAACAGCCTGAAGAGGGGAGGGAAGAGCTCGTCGCTAACCACTTGTACGAAACAAGGAGCCTGCGAATTACTGAGCTGTGCTTAGTGTGTGTGAGAAGAGAGCACTGTTTGCCTCAAACGGTGTTTTCAGTAGATTAACGTGCTTTAGAGTTCAGTTGCTGCTCACCAGAAAGCATGGTGCATTTTCTTTCATAGGATTATGGTTTTTTTCCCTTTGGTCCTGCCTGCAAAATATCCAGTCCTGAAGGGTTTTGGTAGGAAGGAATGCTAGAAATGGTCCAAATCTACATCAGAAAAGGGGTGTCATGTCAGAGGCATTTGTTCTCTTCCCATTTCCATGGAAACATGCGAGTGTGGACTTTGGTTTCAGGCAGAGCAGCTTGGCAGGATCCAGCTGACTCTCTCCAGGATGAGCTGCTGGCAACAGCACACAGAAACGTGGCTTGGTCCCATCAGGTTTGAGAGACAGGTATCCTGGTCCTTTAAAAAACAACGCTTGGTATATAGCCTCAGAAAGAACAGCCGTGACAAAGATTTGACTCCCAGCCTTCCCCTTCCCATCCCACCCTTCCACATCCCATTGCCCCGTCCAGTCCCGCTGAGCAAACAGTGTACACCACAGGCTACAATTTTTAATTTCCTTAGGGGTGGAAGGGGTGGAGAGCACATCTTATGGCGTCTGACAGGCTTTTTTGTTCTGCGTCAGTCCTTTTATTAACCCCCTGCTAGATCATTCACTCTCCCTGCTTAGCTGCCCCCGCTGCGTTAGTGATGAGAGCGTTTGTAACAGCAGGTCTGCCTTGGGAGATTATGGGGATCCCGTGGACAGGGAGCAGTGGGTTGGTCGGTGTGTGCACACAGATTGCTGGCTGCAGCTTTGCCTCCATCTGCCCTCTCTGCTAGCCTAGATACCTTTCATTATCCCTGTGGCGACAGCAGTCGCATGGCTGATCCCCCCGGAGCAGCCCCGCGGCGCCCTGTTCGTGGATTTGAAGTCCCACCTGTGCGGGCTGGCAGGAGGCGGCATGGCGCCAACGGTAGGAGAAAGCGTGGCAAAGGCGAGAGCATCTCCCCTTATCCTGTGCCCTTTGCCATCCTCCAGCTTCAGCAACCCCTTCTATTTAACTCACATCTTGGGCAAAACCAAGCGTTCCCAATCAATAAACTTGCCTGTTTCCCCTTCCCGCTTCCCCTATTTAGGCCCTTGGTTCCATAAAACATTTGTCCCAGACAAGGGGCTGAAGAATTTATGGGAGCCATCTAGATCTCTCTGGGCAGTTATTTCCTTTTTCATTTGGATCAAACTGTTGTTGGTTGATTATTCTAACTAGATTCGGGGTGCTCACACAAGTTCTAATTAGCTGCAATTATTTGCTTATTTCTGATCCAAACAATTATTTGCTTATTTCCTCCCTCCCACATCGCTCGAAATTCAACAACATCCCCCTAACACAGTGCAATAATTATCCTCCAGGCCAACACTGAACCTCTCAATCTACGATCAATACCTTCATCTGTCAGCTGCGATTAATTAAATGGAATCCCACTTTCAGGGCTTTGATTCATATCACCCCGGAACAGCTTACTGTGTGTTATAATCCAGCCGTGATTCTAATACAAGCCTCAAGTGAGAGGGAGGAGCTGGCTGGTACATCAAAAACAACTTCATTACAAAGCTAAACGACGCAGGACCTCTCATTGTAAGGCAAGTGGTAAGTAGGTGGCACCATATTCTCCTCCAGAGCCTGGCTGCTTCATCTGGGGAAATAAAGCTACTGAAATCAAAGGTGTGAGCAAGGATGTTGCTCTGTTTGAGGAAGGGAAGCAGAGTTAGGCCCAGCATGATCATTTTGATGTCTGCGCCATCTGCGTGGGTGTATTCTGCTCTGTGGAGGCTTCTTTTTTTGGCCAGCGGTTGCGGTTTTGGAACTTGATCTGGTTCTGAGCAGTAACTCAATATCCACAGGCTGTTCTGAACTTCTTGGCTCTGGTCTGTGGTGGTCCAAGCCAGAATGCCAAAGATGCTATAACAAATGTCTTAAAAACAATGAAATTGTTTTACTTGAGAATCTTCTGGTGCATTTAATAACTCTCTGCTCTGCGCACAGAGTGTTAAAAGCGAAGAGGGATGTCAGGCCAAGCCATGCAACGGCAAAGCAGGGACCGGATCCAAGATTCATGGCTCCCTCTCCTCTTTGCTGTCTTCCTCAGACAGGAAGGGAGGTCAGATCTAAAAGGGGTGATTTGAATCTGTTCCAGGTCTTAAACCTGAGAGCCAGTACCCTTTTTGCTGATGCTGACCATGTGTCCCAGCCAGACAACATCCTCTCCAAGGATTTCTGCCTTCATACTCTTTCTTTTTTCCTGATTCATGGTCAGGCTCTCACAGCCTCTCTTTCCCAGAAGCACATCCCTTGCACCTTTACCTTCGGGGCTTAAAACGCCTCAGACTCAACTTTTAGGAGCCTGAGGGCAGCTGCTGGTATCTGCGAGGGGCAGGCAGCTCAGCAAATCTCCAGGCGATAAGAGACAATGATTTCCAACCTCACACCACCTGGAAGAAAGTGGAACTGAGGATGTTGCAGAGTCACCACCTCAGGATGGGGACACCAAATCCAACTATTTTTGAGCTCTCCAGCAGCCCTCAGTGCCCAGTTTCATCAGTGCAAATCTCTGGGGGTTTTCAGGACGTTCTGTGTCTTCCAAATGATGTGTTTTGTTTTGTGTCCTCGTAGGACAAAGGACTTTTGAACCATCATCAAGGGGGAATAAGCAGAAACTCGTTCCCAGTGCTGGAAATGTTAGACTTGGTCCACCTGTCAAAATGTACACCTCAGCGATACGTAACACGTGCAAAGCCTTCTGCTCCCCCTGGGTCTGCGTATTCAGCGGGGGCTGGAGCCCAGCAGCGGTGTAGCTGCGGAGCTGACCGCAGCCTGGGGAGGCACGCTTCACCCAGCTGCTGGCATTTCAAAGTTCATTCCAGTTCAGAGAGGCGAGTGGCGCTTTCATGTGTACTGAGTTCTAGTATTCAAGCCCTACCAGCTTGCCTGTTTGCATCCAGAAATGATTAAAGCTGGAACATTTGCTAGGCAAACTTCCTAAGTTTGATAGGGCATTCAATTAGGGAAGAGAAATGGTAGCACGCAGCCGGCTGGTCACTGGGTATGCCTCGCTGAAAGCTCACCGAGAATTTCACAATTGCTTTGCAGAGAGGAAAAGCCAAGATGTGAAGCCTCAAAATAATTTGCTGGAAGTTTGCTGCCTGGTTATTTTCAAAACCCTGTTCTTGCCTTTTGCCGAAGATCAGAATGGGAGCCGGGATGTTACTTGATCTGCACTGTAAGCTTTAGTTTGTAAATAGCAAAATCTCTGTGATCAGAATGGTTTTAGGTACGTGCAAGTCAAAAAATGCCAGATTCTCTGCTGCCCATCTAAGAAATTTGAGCATGGGGATTTAATAGAGCAATAAACCACAGTGCCTTTGTGGGTGAAAACTGTTAGCCCTAGGTTCATTGCAAGACAGAGGAACAAAGGCCACTTTGCTTTCATCAGCCACTTGAGAAGTACAGACCCCCCGCCACACTCACAGGGTGAGAGGCTCTGCTGGTGACGCTTTATTGCCAGTATAAAATGAAAATTGCACACAAAATATAGAAGAGAAAATTCGTATCTCTGCATTTGAGTGCTGTGCTGGGTATGACATCACTGCTAGCCAATCAGCAAGCTCCCTTTGTGTCTGGCTTTCTAATAAAAGCCACTTCATCAGAGTAATTTACAATAATAATTTATTCACCTTCTAGGAACGACACCACCTGATTCTCTTAACAGCCAGAGAGAGCACGCAAAGGTCTCAGGGACTAGGCACTGCAGCTATGCCCTGAGCCAGCACATCCTCAGTGCTGGCATGCGAAGAGTTGCATTCCAGTTGCGGTTAATATGAGTGATTATTTGTATTAATTAATTGCTCCACAGGTGCTCGGCTCTGCAGGCTCCCAGAGCAGGTCCCTGTGGCAGCGGGAAGGGGCTCTGGTAGGAAGCAGCGCTGTGATCATGTCACTGGGCTCAGTGTGAGCCTGGGCAGGGTGCAATGGGTTCCCCTTGCTCTGCGGGGATTTATGGGAGCAAGGTGCTGCTTTGAACGGAAACTGGGAGGAATTTGGCCACTTTCAGTTTGGGGTTTGCCTGAACGAAGGGCACGGAGTGTTGCACTGGAAGCACAGAGAGAGAGTGAGGCATCCAAGTGCTGAGTACAGCTCAGTTGTCTGGTGCTACTCAGGAGGAGATCTGGCCACGCAGGAATGGCATGTGTATGGCCTTGGGCAGCTGGGTCTCTCAGTTCAGCTCAGAAGCCTTCTTTCCAGGCTGATATCCCAAAGCTCCTCTGCGATGCACACGTGGCATCCAGTGTTACACGCAATGAGAAATAGCTCTGTGTGCAGGGTTCGGGGACCCCCGCGCGGAGATGCTGAGGAGTGAGGACAGCCTACGCTAAAAAGAAGAGCAGAGCCTGCAGGAGCGCTCCCTGAGTCACCAAAAAACCTTGCTCAGAGTGAGGTCCTGCCGTGCTCTGGGGCGGAGGACGAGTATGTATTCTGCAGCTGTATGTTCCCCTCGCCAGGCTCTGCATGGGCGATGCTGGATTTGGAAGCAGAGCACAAACGTGCTGAACAGACGCCAAAACATAAAGACAACCAAAATAAGAGATCACTTCTGCCCTGAATAATTTGCTTTATTTCACAGGGAGAGAAGGCAGCGGAGCTGGGAACAGCAAGCAGATGCCCTGTGTCAGTGCAAGGAGCACACCGATGTAACTGTCGGCACACTGAAACAGGTAATGGAGATGTCAGCTGGGAACGCAGCTGGGCTGAAAAACAGGAGCTGATAGGTGGGCGAGCGACAGGAGCGTTCTCCCAGCATGCTGGCAGTAGGGGCAGCAGCCCTCCTTTCTGATTGTGGGGACGGCATTGCTGCCTCTTGGTCACCAGAGTGTCTACACAGCTTTTGATTCTGAAATCAAAAGCCAAAATCCAAATAATTCAACCAGTGGAGTTAATTTGCTCTGTGAATGCTTTTGGAAGTGTATTCAAGTAGGGTTTCTGTTGGGAGCTTCTCCAGGAGTTTACCCTCGCCCCGCGTGCCACGTTGGTCCTGCAGAGCAGGACAGCTGCACGTGATGAACAACCTGCTCTTCCTATTCCTTAGGGATGTGTTCAGCCACCAGACCGGGCTGCTCGGACGGGGTCTGTTAAGATCCCAGTTGGAGGAGCCGCTTACAGAGGTAGAGCCCTGGTAGCTTGATGGAAGGCTGACCAGGAGCACGTCCTGGGACTGCTGGGTGGGGGCACAAGGAGCCCCAGGCAGCCAAAACGCCCGCAGGGCTGACTATGACTACCTGCCTTGGCTTCCCGAGGAAATCCACCCCAGCTGTGCTCTACGTGGCTGTGTTACCCTCTGTGTGACAGCAGGCCTGAGAGGCCCTAGGTGCCTGCAGTGAGTGGCGTGTGGCCCCTTTCTGAATCCAGCCTTCGTGGAGCCCTGAATGGATTCAGCTCCCCCTGCCTGATGCGTTTGCTCGGCTCTGCTTGGTCCCCGTGTCAGCAAGGCGCTCAGTAAGGGCTTTGGATTTCTCCAAGCAAGGATGGGACAAAGAGGCAGGCCTGTTGTCTTCCCCAGTGCCGTCTGTTCCATGCTCACGTTACTCCGGTAGGATCTGGTTATGTTCTTGGGGCTCAGATCCCAAATTAGTTGAAGGCCCCATGGACATGAGCTATTCCAGTGCTTCACATCTAGCTGGGGACAGAGAAGGCTGCGGCGTTGCACCCAGCCTGTGTCTGCAGGACCCCTTTAAGTGTTGTTTATTGATTTACTTTGCGACTACATCCTTGGCCTCGTCTGAGTGCAATCAAAGGTGACAGAACTCCAGAGCAGAAGAGTTTATAACCCGTGTTCTAAGAATTGCTTGTCATATCTGAAGGGAAAATGGAAGGGTAACATAAACACACACAAAGCTTGAGGATAATGGCTATTGCTGTGCAGAGACAGCGGCCTCAGAGTCCAGAATGATCTGATGAAGTCTTGTAATGGGAATTTGGACAAAGCTGTGTTTTGCAGCCCTGATTCTCTTTGTAAATGAAGCTTCATAGAAAAATCTCAGAATTGCCGGGGCTGCTTGGAGAGACGAGGCTTTGTTGTCCTGGCTGTACCTCTGTACTTCTTGGAGCCTGGCTTCCAGACAACCTCTGCTACTCAGCCCCTGGAACCAGCTCACCGCAGAGTACCTGTCAGTCAGGGAGGGATGTTTTCTGAGGATTTAACATTTACTGGCTTCAAGTGATGGGAGAGAGGCAATCACTTTTTGGCATAGTTCATTTATGAATTGAGGCTGCACAACATCTTGCTTCCCTCAGGTTTGTGCACCTTAGAAGCAGTTTGCCTTTGCCGCGCACATGCAGGCAGAAACAGAATAACGTCCAGACCGTTTATCTAAGTGGTTCAGTGCCTCACTTGCTCTTCCCCATTGACTTGGTCAGGCCTTTCCAGGCTGTAAGACATCTGACTCTTCATTGTCCTCAGATTAGACAGCAGCAAAGTTGCTTCCACCTGGTTTAAGTGCCAGAATAGGTCCTCTTCATATAGCCCCACTGGTACGTTCCCAGTGCCCCATTCCCTTCCCTCTGCCTGGGGCTTGCTGTTCATGCTAAGAGTCTCTACGTGGCTAGAAATGGATCCTCTTTTTTCAGAGTCTCTTTGCATTATTGAGCTCTTAGGGCAGCTGCCTAAAACCTGCAAAGACCCCCACCTCCCTCTGTAAATTGTGTGAGTCCCTTCATGACAAATTGGAGGCTGTTGCCAATGACGAGTTAACCTGGACGTTCCCTGCATGCTGTCTCTGCTTTCCAGCCAGCAGTCTCAGGTAAATGGGCAATTTCAACATACAGTGTCGTGCCAGCTGGCTGTGATCTGGGGTCAAGTGTGACTTCAGGATCCCGCTGCTCCTGCCCCTGCACATCACAACCATTATCCCTCTCTTCCAGCATCTGGGCAGCAGCTGAGGAATGCTGGACATGCTCGGTTTCCCGGCACAACTCCCTGCCAGCTACAGCTGTGTGGTTGTCTTTTCCACCCCATGGCCGCCAACAATGTTTTTCTCCCTCTCCTTGGATTTGGAAGTGAGCTTGTAGCTGTGTCTGGGGGGACTTGAAGAGCTCAAACAAGAATATGGACTCTTACCACTGCCAGGTTTGGTCTCTGCAGCTGCAAGAGCTGGTCTGTGTCTACACTCAGGGGCAGGGAAACTGAGGCAGAAATTCACCCTTGGGGAACCAGGACCCAGCAGCTTACCGAGCCCTTTCCATGTTTCTTAGTATAGCATGTTTACCCGCAGGGGACAGCCTAGCTGGTGGGGCTGTGTTTATTCCCCCCTGCCCACAGGGCGGGGTTCCCCCGCAGCGATGTCTGTAAGGCTGTGCCTGTCCTGCTCAACAGTCTTCAGGTACTGCTGGCTGCTTCACCTGCTCCATCACTCACCCTTCACCCAGCCTCCCTCTTTTCCTCTTCTGTGTTCCCTCTCTGGGTGACCTTATTTACAAGTTTTGCATATGTAATCTCCTGCTGATGACTCACAGAGTGATTGCCTTGCTCCCTGCCTGTCCTGTGCTGTCCAAATTAATTCAGTCTGTCTTTCTGACAGCGCTTCGTGGATATCCACCTACTGGCTTCAGCTCAACACAGTCGAAGTGGAGCTTTTAATCTTCTCTTGCTTGCTCTTCCCTCCTACCTTTCCTGATGTCTCTGATCTTTCTTACCATCCTCCCAGCACCTGGCTCCTCTTTAACATGACCCCTCTCTAAATACCCATACCCTGACCAGTGAGCTAGCCAGTTCTTCCTGAAGGGTATCTCCAAGATCCAGCTCCTCCTCCCTGTCTGCCTGGCTGGAATCCTTCTGGGTTCCCAGCTTCTCTGAGCGATCAGATTGCTGTCGAGCTTCTCAGTTCCGTGTGGAGTACCACAGACCCTTATCGTCGGGGTTTTCACTGGGAACCTCTGGCAGTGCAATGTTAAAAGGTCCTGCAGGACACGTCTCACCAGCCCCTTATTCATCTCCTTCACCCAAACTGCGAAGTGCTTGTGTCTTCCACAGACGGCCTCATCCAGCCCTGCTCCATTGAGCCATCTCATCAAAATTTTCCACTATGGAGATAGAGCCCTGCCTGTCTGGCAGCCATGCCAGTTCCAACATGCAGCTGCATGTTCCTCCCGTGTCACTCCCTCTGCAGGGGAGTAGCAACCTGTAAACACTCACAGAGCCTTTTCTCCATCCTCCAGATCCCTCCTAAAAACTCTGCTGTGCTCCATCGCCTACCAGCCCCAACATACCTGATGTCTGCTACTGCTACCCAGCGTCTGCCTTCATGACAGTTTAGCTCTTTAGCCTGTGCATGGTATTTTTGTTGCATTTAAGTGTGTCCTTGGGATGTACGGACACTTCTGAGCGTGGAACTGCCCCTCTGCGGCATTCTTGTGGCGTGCTCAGCAAGATGAGATCGTGACTTAATGCTGCACCTGTGATACAGCCCATAGTGAGGGGGCAAAGAGCTCTTATTTGGGAGGCTAAATTACTAAGTCTGGTCATTTTAGTTTCTGGGAGCAGCGAACGTGAGATTAGTTTTAGTGCATGCAAATCTTGTGTGTAAGCTTCCATTTCCCAAGCGCATTGCAGTTGTGTTGCCTCTGTCAAATGTAGCAACTTTGGCTCTCCTCCCACAGATTATCTGGGCATGTAAATGACCTAAGACAGATACACTGTCATTTTCTCATGCTGTGTTTTTACTTACACCCCCCTGTGGTACATGACAATGAAATTACCCTTCTTGTTCCTTTCCCACAGACAGTCTTCCAGGCTTGTCAGTCAGCACATCACGTGCACAGTCCTTCATCAATTGCATTTGGGACCTAGGGGGTGATTTGGGACAGGTCTGTTGTGCTGTAATTTGCCTCTGTTTGCCTTTAGGAGAAGGATTCTGGTTTCCATGCTGTTTCCTCTGGGCCCTGCATGGCTCTTTGATCGCCATTTGACTCTGTAGGCCTTCAGAATTACGGTTACCTTGTATGGTTTGCCCATCATCTTGGTGAGATTGTTTCCTGACAAACTCCCAGCTCACGATTACCAGGTAGCTCAGAGACTCTCTGTTCTTGTCACGTATTCTCTGTTTCTCACCTGTACTTAAGCACTACGTGGGGCTGAAACACTTCTCAGCTTCTCTGTCACTGTCATCCAGCCTTCAATATTTTCACTTTAATATAAGAAAGATTTCAATATAGGATCCTCTTCTCTCTCATTTTTGTCCCCACTGACCCTTCCACACGACGTTCAGCCAGACCAACCCCAGCAGTAACTCAGCAGAAAGCCTGCAAGCTGCTGCTGCGCTCACCAGCACTTGTTAACAAGGCTGCTGTCTTGAAAACACAAACAACAGAGCTCTGATATGCCAGCAGGGTCTATGTCAAATAAAACCCTTATGCTTTCTCATATTCCTCCCCCAAAGACTTTATATATAACGTGTACGCTCTTGGGGCTGAGTTTGAGCCAGTCGAGCCAGGATTAGAATTGCTTCCAGGCAGGAAGCTTTTTAATCAAATGTTTCTCCTCTTACTGCTTATTATGCAGTGTGTACTTCTGACACCAGGGGAAACAGGAGCAGGATATCAGAGTCGGCTGCCAGCTGTAAGCCAACCAGCGTGTTCTTCCCGGCGTTCTTCCCCAACACTGGGCCGCTCCCTGCTCCCCAGCAAAGTCAGCAGGATGTGGAGCTGCTCCAGAAATCCCAGCTATAGGAGAACCACGCATCGGGCTTGTGGTGCGGTTAATGAGTAGTTATGGATAGCAGTTACTGAGCATGTCAGCGCTTCATACGTGCGTTAGTTCAGCCTCGAGGATGGCTTTTGGAAAAAAGACGAGCAAGGAGGCAGACAGTGCAGTGGTGGTGGGTTTCAGCCCTTGGGCAGCGGGTGACTTCTGTAGAGACAGACATTTTTTTGGTGGGCTCAGCTCCACTGGGCAGGGCACTGCATCTGGATCAGGCAACTTCTGAGAGACCTGAAAGCTCTGAGCATCTAAGCACACGCCTGCTGAGAGGGAAGGGAGAACAGCCAAGGACTGAGGGTTCGATGTACCCTAACCTGCAGAGGATGGTAAGCTGTGAAAAAAAAGCTTCTGACCACAGAACAGAGCTGTCTGCCTGCTGCAGAGGAGTGACCATTCAGGCTTATTTTCCCACCTGGGTGTTCTGGAGCTTGGATTTCCACCTGCCTTCCCCATGGCCCGCACTGGCAGAGAGGGAAAAGCACAAAAGCCCTGAGGGAGCTTGCTCTAAAAGCAGTAGCCAAAGTTGTCTATTTTTTTCTTTTCCATCAGACTGAGCCCTCCAGCCAGTCATGTTGGGGTGTAAAAGGATCAATTACCTGTGCTTCGACTTTGGAAGCAGTGTCCAGTGGAGGTCTTTAATAACTCGCAGGTCTTTGCAAGGAGCTCCTGCACTCTCTTCATCCCAGGTCTGGCAGGTGGATCAAAGCCAGTTCTGGCTGCAGATCCCCCCTGCGTGCTGAAGGAATGAAGCACAAGCTCATCGTGCTTTTAACTTGGTGTTCTGCCTCCATGTTCACAAAGGAAACAATTTCCATTTTCTGTAGTATTTTTTCTATTTTGTAATATCAGTAGTGACCTCCTGGTCAGACATTTCAGGAAATTTAATGACCAGCTGTGAGAAGGGACTTAGGCTTCAGCCTATATCTTACGTTCTTGCAAGAGCTGCCCATCTCATTACTGGCATGTACAGCAGCCTGCTGTTACCTGGGGGTTAGCAAGGTAAAGTTTTCCTAGATCCTTCTTCTCCTGCCTGAATTCTGGGCAAACAGGGCTCACGAGTCCCTGTTTATACAAGCATAAAATGTCATTATTCTGTCCAATTATAATCCCAAACTTAAAAATTAATTGAGGCAGGTATTAAATTAAGCGGGTTTTGCTTGAGTAAATATTTTCCATTGTGGAGCCTAATCTATTCACTTAATAATCTAATGCAATTTTATTAAATTTTTTTTTGGTTTGCAAAAAAAATAATAATGTCTGTTCCATTAGGAAATGTCACTGGCTTAAGAGGATTTTACTCCCATTTTATGGTTTGGCTCAAAGAAAATTTATTCTTGCAATAGGTTTAATAATTCTTAGCTAACGTTGCCTTCCCAGCCGCCATTGGACTGTAATAAAAAATAAAAAAAACCACACCTTTGGCTTTTGTTAGACTTGCACATTCTTGGCTGCCAATAATGATTAATCTTTCCCCCTACAAGATCATCTTATTACTCGGGTTTGAGTTAGGAGCTGCCGTTCCCTCCGGAGCTTGGTAAGGGCTTTCTCCCGGAGCAGCTCTGATGCAGCGCAGGTGTGACCTGCAGTGCCTTTCCCTGCAGTCTGTCTTTGCCCCTTAATTGCTGCTCTGTGCCACTCTGCTTTCTGAGCTCCTCTGCACGGGAACGCTGTGCGGGGATGACGGAGAATTAATTACAAGAGGAATTCCTGAATGCTTCCATGCGAGGAAGGGCCCTCAGAGAGCCCGGCTGCCCAGCGGGAGGAACGTCTGCAGCATGCTGGGTGAGCAGGTGAGGGATGTGCAGGGCAGGCTCCGGCTCCTGTCCCGCATTGCAGGGGGCTCTGATCCCCACCCGAATAAAGAGCAAATAGTGGCAGCGAGCTGAGCCTCTGAGCTGTGGTTAGAAGCCCTTTGCTGCTCTGTGCCAGTCCCCTGTCTGTGCAGAGGCCGAGAGGGGAATGCCCAAGCTCCAGAGGTGCCAGAGGGGGCTAAAAGGATAGGGCTGGGCTAGGTAGCTCTCTGCGACAGCGTTACAGCAGCTGGTTTTGGGGCATCGCCAAACATATGGGACTGGAGCTTCGTGCTGAGAAAGTTTGTGTTTTAATTCATGGCCATCTTGGCAGTGTGTTCATGATTCGTAGCAATAAAAGCCCTGGGAACAGGAAGGGAAGAGATGCTTAACCGATGTCAGGGAGACCTTTGCCATCAACAGGATGCTTTCTCGCATGCTTTCTGATGGGCTTGTCACACCAGCCTAAGTGAATTTGCGGTACACGAACTTGCTTTACTCTCTCTCCGCCTTTGCCTGAGGGATCTTTTGGGCAAGTTGATTGCACCAGGGATTTTACGTAAAGGAATGTCTTCCCACTTCCCTTGCTCTGAAAGACCGCTAACTCTAGGGCAGAACCTGGCAGCTGATCGTACGAAAAGAAGTGATCATCAGCGCCAACAATTAAAATTGAAGTGGAAAATGCGTGAGGTGTTTGGGCTAGCATCTGGAGTTCCTTTTAGAAAGCCCTTGCAAGCAAACACGAATGTTCAGGGCTGTTTTACATCCATCAGAGCCCTGCTGCATACAAAAAAAAGATTCATTTGTGACAATGGTTGTCAGCAGTAAGAGCTGCAGAACTGGTGCTAACACAGCCTCACTCCAAGCACAAAGACAAACTGTGTTCAGCATCATTTCAGGAAACAAGGTCTTCATCGGGCTGGCCCAAGCAGGTTTTATGAGCCTCCCTCACATAACAAACCCATGTGGGTGCAAGGGGGGAGCATAAGTGCTTTTCAGAGAGTTGCTTCACTTCACAGTTTCTGAAGGCTTATGTTAAATCATAGCCTGAACACTCAAAACTAGCAGCTCGATGGCTTTGCCTCTCATCTCGTAGTGAAATGATGGGTGCTGAGGTGAGAAGGCACCGCTGGGAGAGACCTGGGTAGGCACCGGTGTACACGGAAGGAAACAGAAAGACTCTAGCTTGGATTAGCAGTGTCTGCCTGCCTCCAAAGTGGGTTTCTCAAGGCTGAGAGCACTGGGGTATCCCTACAGGCTGAGGCTTCTCTGGAAGGCCTTGAATCTGAAGGTGCTTTGTCACTGGAACTGCGCCATGTGCGGGCTAAGCAAAGCTATTTGCAAAACTAGTCAAATGCAGGTCATTCCAGCTGGGTAAAACACCCAGCACTTGTGGGAATAGATCTTCAGTCATTGCTGACTTCCTGAAAACAGATTTTTTTCAATTTTTTTTTTTCCTGAAGCACTGTTTTGTTCAGACATTTTGCTGTATGACATTTTTTTAACTGCAAAATCTTCTGGAACCAAGACTAAAAAAAAACAAAACGATCTGTTGGGTTGGGCAGTCTTGTGTTTGATCATGAAAAAGGGTTTTGGATATAAATTTTTTTGCTTTGGCTAAAGAACCTGACAATATCTTTAGTTATGGATTGTCCCGAGAGTGTTTTTTCCCTGTTTCTTTGTTGTTGTTCAGTCTTTGAGGAGCCCTCCAGATCCCTCTGACATTCCTGCCAGCTGAGATGGTGGGGATTCGTCACGCAGAGGGGGACACACCTGGGCCCAGCAAGACCAACTGAGTGCAGAATGAGGGCAGGACTGGCTCTGACAGCAGATTCCTGGTGACACAGTTGAGAGTAGATGCGGATGGACATCGTTTACCCCCTGCTTATGTGAGCAAAGAGATTTCCGTGCCTCTCTCTGCCTGGCCTTCAGCACCAAATGGGTGAGTGTGCCCACTCTTTTTGCCTTGTTAATCATCGCACCTGTATTCCTTTCCAACTACTGGGTCAGCGTTGCCATATCATGTGTACGGAATACATTTTCACGTCCTTGCTGTTTCAGCTAGCTGCCCATCCCCACATACACGTACCCCCCCGATGCTATTTCTGGCCTTGGAGCACTTATCACCTTCCTTGAGAGATGCCCATATTTTCTCACGTCCTTTTCAGCTGTTCAAGTAATGTAACAAACACTTTCTTCCGTGCAAGGGTCTGCAAGTGCGAGGCACGTTGTGAGGGCACTGGGAAAGGCTGGTTGACTTTTAACCCTCCCGTCTCTTCCACCAAAGCCTTTCTTGTCCTGGATTCAGCCCCCAGATGGGCTTGGGCAGTCGCGTGGCTTCCCCGTGGTTGTCCTGGGATCGCGGGCAGGCTGCGCTGCGCTGACGCATTGCTGTTCACAGACACTTTGAAGGGGCTCCATGGACAGGAAGCAGGGCAGATTAGAGGCACACTGAGGCTTTTATTTTATGCCAGGGCTTGAAAATGTTCTTGTTGGTATTTCTGAGGCCCCGTTTTCAACCACTCTTTATACATGTATATAATACAGCAGGAGGCCAGCTTCCCTGACTCCTGTGAGCCACACAGTGAGTTTCCATGGGATGAGAGTCACAAGACACTTCACATGCCTCTGAGAGCCAAGGGGCTCCAGGGGAGGTGCAGGACCGGCTCTTTCAGGTCTGCTTCCCTCAGCAGCTGGAGGCAGCTCGCCCAGCAGCCCCTGACCAGCCTCGCGCCCCACGCACTGCTCTGCAGCCTGAGGCTGGCTCTTCCTGGGGCGTGCAGCTCTTCCAGCTGACACAGCCACCCTGCTTCATGCCCTAGGGCCACGCCAGCTCCCTCCAGTGAGCTCAGGGAGGCAGTGTGTGCGCACAGAGGTCCTGGCAGGCTGGGGGAGTGGGTGGCGCAGGGATTTTGCTGCCTCTTCTTTCCCTCATATGTTTGCACCCATTCCAGACATGCGTCAGCTCCACTCCCACAGGAGCACTGGGAAGAACATGCTCCAGCTGCTGTTCCTCCATGGTTTCTCCCCAGCAATGTAAACAGTTTACAGGGGACTTTGTAAACAGCAGATTTGTTTAGGATATTGTCTGCATTCCCGCCCCAGCCTTCCCTTGTTTTGCAGCATGGGGGGAATGCTGAGCTGCTGGCTGGAGGTCCACAGCTTGCATCATCAGAGGGGGAAGGTGGTGGTGACCGAGGGGAAGGCGTTGTGTACACTCCTGCAGTCTCTTTGAGCCTGGTGGATTTGGGGGATCACACCAGGGTTGCACGCACATGTTTCTGCATCCAGCAGAGGAAAGCTGGCATGGGATGCGGCTGCTGCTGAGCCTTTTGCAGGACACAGTTGCATGAGAGAACAGAGTGTATGTGAACAGACCTTGCTTATGCAGTGCCCAGGGCACAGGGAGATAGATGAGAAATCTTCCAAGATAGGATCTTCATTTCAGGAAAGCTCTGCCTATTTGAGGAGTCTCAGAAACTTGCTGACTCCCTGGGGAAGCTGATTTTCTACCCAGGGAAATAAAGCTGTTAAATCAACTTGGCCTTCATCTTGTGGGATTAACATCTGAAGATGTCTGCTCTCCTTTCACAGCTGTCCGCACAAGGATTCGGCTTGTGCTCATCAGTAGATCAGCTTCTCTCTGCTGCCCCTTGACCTTAGTAAAGAAGCAGAGAAGGGAGAGAGCAATCTACCTGAGCTTCTGCATCTGCCACAGGAACTTTGACAAACTTGAGCTGTATTACTCACAGGTAACCATTAAACCTAAGATGCACACACTGAACATAAACAGTTGCAGAGGTGAATGAGGGAAGCTTCAGATAGAGATTGACGTGCCAAGAAAAGGGTCTAGGGCTGGGGTAAGAAGAAAACGTATTTAGAAGCAGTCAGTGGCAGTTGGGTCAGTGAGAGATAACCCCCAAGCCCCCGGGTTTCTGTTGGGTGAGTCCAGCCTTCCTTCTGCTGGTAGAACATCGCTTCTGCAACGTGGCAGTGAGAGGTGGGTACCAAACAGGAGAGTGTATGAGAGGCTGACTTTCAGGAGGCATCTGAGGACAATCAACGGACCTCATAGAGGAGGGAACATGGCCTGAATGTTACAATACACTTCCTGTCTGTTGTTTTTTGATTTTCTGTTGTTGTGCTTAAACCTGAGCAGTTTAAACTTGTGACAGGCCCTTGAGCTGCTGCCTCAGCCCTTCCCCACCGACAGCAGGGTTAGCTGTTGGCCAGCCTGGCTGCCCTGCACCGGGCTGTCAGGAGCTGACAGCTGATCGTTCTGCTGTTTGTTTGCCCCGCTCCCTGCCAACCACAAGTTAGAGTTTTGAATTTAAACATCCTGAATAGAAAGGACGAGATCTCTAAATGGCACCTCCAGTTCGTTGCCAGGGAGGTCTTGCATCCAGAAGACACAAACAGCTCAACAAGGCCAAACCTAGGGAGAAGCAATCAGACCACATTTTCCACAGCATTGGCTTCCCAAGTATATGTCTGCTGGTTGTGGCTCAGAGACTCTCCTCTGTTAGCATGGCCGTGTGAGGGACTGGCTGACCCACTGTGGCCACGTCCTCATGTTCACCATTACTAGGAAGAAAAAGGCAGGCAGTTCTTCCAGCTGACTGCTTCTGCTTCCCTCAGAGGCGTGGATGTATAGTACAGACTCAGCTTGGCCCAGGAACAATCGTGAAGGTTGAATTTTGGTTGTCTCTGGATTTTTTAAATACCATGTTAAAGCCCTATTTTCCTTTGGGGGATGTGGATAGTTGAGTGTTGTCCAGCAGAATCTTGTTGACTTTCTGGTGAGCTTTAACTGTAAATATTTGAACAAAAAAATTTCTTGTCTTAGCCGTAGCAAAATTTAATCCTTCTGTACATAATGAAATCTGGCTTAAGTCACAAGTGAAACTAAGAGCGGTAGTTTCAGGTGATTCCCCAGTGGGTGTCTGTCCGCATCAGCATGCTGCCCATCCTGGGTGGCAGCCTGCTCATCAGGAAGGGCTGGGAGGGCAGCTGGGATGGCTGGGCAGGACAGAGGTGCATTGGCTGAGTTTAGTATGCTCCTGAACAGGAAAGCAGGAGGGCTACGGGTCATGTTGGGTGAAATGAGACAGAAATGAGACGGAGCTGTCAGGAGAGTTGCCAGTTCTCACCTCTTCCCTTACAGAGTCCGTGATGTGCCTGTAGCTTGGGACCAGGCTTGCTATAAACCCCAGTGCTTAAACAGATTGTCAGCCCAGCTTTAGGTGAAATCCCCCTGTGCTCAGCTTGCTCATCTGCTTTACTCCCTCTTCTTCTTCCTTTGATCCCTCACCTTTGTCATGCAGAAGGATGGTGAAGAGGAGGCAAGAAGCTCTCCAGGTACCTCCTTCTTCCCTCCCACCTCCTGTCTGCCTAATTCATTCCTGGAGAACTCTGCTACTGCATGGGATAGGGATGCTGAGCTCCCAGAGGGCAGGCTGAGTCCGAGGGGTGGAAGAGGAGCACAAATTACTGAGGCAATGTGTGCATTACCAAAGCAGAAGTGGGAAGAACAAAAATGTCCAGGGGGCCGTGAGGCAGGTGGGCATGATGAGAACGCTCCCACAGCCCCAAAGGACCACCCAGGACTTGTACGCACTGGGGCTGGGAGGAGGCAGAAAGATTCAGTACTACCAAGCTGACCCAAATGTGCAATGTGATCCTCATAAAAACAAATTCCTTAAATAAGAAGTCTGAGAGGGCTGCGGTTCCGGGGGTGAGTGGAACAACAGGTCAGGAGCGAGGGGCAGAGCCGGCTGCCGGGGCACTGGGTCAGGATCAGGGCACTGGCAGAAGGGCTCTGCAGTTCTGCACAGAAAATAGATTTAAAGCGTTGATGTTTCCAATGATCAAGGAACTGACAGCTACCTCCTGCAGCCCTCAAGTGCCTTGAAATCCCACCTTCCTTTACGATAAACAGGTGCCTCACTTAGTTAGATAGATGTCTTGAGTGGAAACATCTGGAAGCCCCCAGCCTTCACCCCAAATTCACCCTGCTCAAGACACCCAAGCAGGCAAGACTGTTCCTCTTGTATGCAGACCCTCTGCCAAGGGGGGTGAGCGCAGGATGCTTTTAAGGTTGTGCTCCCGTGCTTTGACCTGGGCTGAACTGTGTCTGGGAACCCGTCAGGGAGGGAGGTGCGTGTCTGTGGTCCAGCCATGCCCCACTGCCTGTTTCAGGCTTTGGATTTGGTGTAGGGACCAGCTTCTGCTGTGCCTTGTGCTCCTGCCATTCCTTCTGGGGGAGGAAAGCTCTGTTGCGCTGCTTTTGGCCCCTTAAAGCAGCAGAGTGCCCCTAGCAGCAAGGCTCAGGCCTTAGAATAAAGCTCTGCATGAATGTCTTCAGGCTTCTGGGCACTTGCTCTGCCTCCCCGTGTGCTGGATGGGCTCAGCCGATCTTATGGCTGCCTTCTGGGGACGGGAGGGCAGCAGGCTCTGTGGTACTTTTATGTTGCTGCCTGAGCTCAGCAGTATCACAGACCCCGCACTGACTGCAGTGCAGCTTTTGCTGAGGGCTGTGCCAGAACACCCCTAGAAACTGGCGTGAAGGGGAAGGATGCGCAGCCCCGCTCCTGGCATTTGGAGTGGCCTTTTTACAAATGGATACGGGGAGGAGGCAGGTGAAAGAGGATGGCAGCACCTTTGGGGATCCAGGTGCCTGCCACCACAATCGCGGTGCTGCAGTGGCAGAAGGTTCCCGGCTCTAGAACCGCACGTAGGGCAGGCAAAGTTTGCAGGGTCAGGCCAAGTAGGTCCTGCCTTTGCAGGTAGGGCCCTGTGGGTTTCGTTTCCAGGCCCCGTGACTTTGGCAAGATGAGAGGTTGTGAAGGTAGGGCTGAGAGCGTGCTTGCAAGATGGCAAGTGCTATCAAATTAAGCAGGGAAGATGATTGCTAATAAACTGGGCGTGATGATACTTGGCAGGGGTGGGAAGGGCTGATGAATGTTTGCAGAGCCACTCGAAGACCTGCAAGCACCTGGAGCGCTGTAACCTGCAGGAGCGTTTCCAGGGCTGGGCGCGCGAGGGCCTGGGGAGCGCGTTGCATGTGTGCAGGCGGGGGCCCCGGCAAGCTGTAACAATTCCCATTTAGGTTTGACCTTTTGCTGGATATTAAAGCCTGGCTGTGGCTCAGTGAGATGAACACTGCTGCAAACCCAATTCCTCAAGATGAAATATCTCTCCAGTGGGTAATTCCAGCCTCATTTGAGGGTTGTTGTATTATTTTTTTTTTCTTTCCCACTGAATCATTTATTCCTGGTGTCAGGAAGGTGCAGAATGACTTTCCCCACTGGCTTTCAGAGCCTCATTGATTCAACTCCCACTCCTGCAAATCTGCTATACCAGCAGCCCTTGGCCTCTCTGATTTTCCCAGGAGGGGAATGGAGAAACGGAGGGTCTCAGGACGGGGGGAGCTCTGCAAGTGAGCCCATTCACAGCCTGGGCAAGATGTGATCATGTTTTAAGCTCTGTAGTCCAGAATCTATGTCTTGATTTGCACGTTTGTCGCCTTAAGTGCCTTCTCAGCACTCAGCTGTCGGCATGGGGAAGGGGGAAATATGGCCCCTTAGAACTGCGGGTGAAAGCAGGTTTTGTGCTGGAAGGATCGGGGGGGACAAGGCTTGGGTCACCCCAAACACCTTCAGACACTGACACGGGTCACAAAAGGCAGCGCAGGCCCTTGCCTGGCCGAGCAGTCCTCAGGAAGACAAGGGACAGGATTCATTGCAGCAGCTCCCCCGGAGCAGGGAGGTAATGACAGATCAATGGTAGATGGAGGAGCGGTGAGCAGGAGCATCTGCTGCAGCCGGCGTGTGTGCAGCGCCTGTGGGAATGCCTGAGACTGCACAGAGCACCAGAGACCTTTGGCCCTCCCTCCTTTCTGGTTCACTGTTGCAGCTTAACTCCTTTGCTCATGGTGGGTAGGAATCTGGACCGTCCCCTTCGGCAAAGGAAAGCAATCTACTCCCCAAAATGTGTCCTGAACAAATCCAATCACTGGTGTGTCTGCCAGGCAGCAGTGAGCGAGCCCAGGCCTCCGCCTGTCATCATCAATCCGTTTGCAGTCCTGTCTCCGGGTTCCACTTCGCAGAGTGTCCCGAAGGATGCGCCGGGTCAGCAGCAGAGGCCGTGGCTCCAGCCTTGTTAGGGCCCTTCCCGTCTGGTTTGCAGCCTTTTGTCCAACAACTCAGGGCTGTTTTCCCCTGGCTGTGTGGCACCAAATGCTCCCGCTGCCTGCGTGCCATCTTTCCAATGCATCTGCAGGGAGGAGAGCTGTGATAAGAGGATGAGTGGCAGGGAAGGGCTGCCAGCTCTCCCTGGGGAGTGAGTCTGGAGCTGTGAATCCCAGAGGAAGAAAAGTGTCTCCCTGCAGTAAGGTGCATAACCCCCGGACAGCAGCAAGAGGTCTCCTGCCTTTTCCTGGGAGCTGACATAGGTGATGTCCACCTCGGTGCATGGCGCTGGTCACTGTGGTCCCCGCCACGAAGCACATCGCTCTCCCCACGTGCTGCAGCAGGTGTTTCCATCCTGGGTCTGAAACAATTCATGGTTTCACATCGAAGGCTGCAGTCAGCTGGAGAAAGAAGGCACCATCCTAAATAGCTCCCGTCCCCTCCTCTTGCACCCCCAGCAGGTTATAACCCCCTCAGACCTGGCAGCAGTCATTCCTCAGTCAGGTGAGCCATCACGTGTTGGCTTTGGAGCTTTGATTTTGAATTTTTTGCTCTGTGTTTTTTTTGTTTCAAAGGTTGTTTTTGTTTCTCTGCTGGCTGTTCAGATGCTGTTGTCTCTTGATGGTGCTGGGTTGCCTCACAGACCCCTGTACCCTGCTCAGGGAAACCCTCTGCAGTCTCCATCAGAGCAGCAGTCACAGTGAACACACCAGGCTTTTCTCTTCCCAAATCTCGTGACTGCTTCTGTGATGGCTCACTCCCAGCCTGCTGTCATGCACTGTCGCTGCCTGGTGATGCACCGAGACCTGCTGTTACTCCAGAAGGGGGCTTTTACTGGCGAAAAACGAGGCTGAACTCAGCTGTCTCCTGGACAGGGAACCACCCTGGTACCATTTGTGAGTCCTGTGACTTCTCACCACTTTACCTTCTGTGAGTGCTGCTGTGAACAGGGATGGGGTTGCCTTCAGCCAGGATCTCTCCCTCTGGCTCTGCAGTCCTGGAGGCAGAGGTGAAATCTGAGCTACTTCTGCCTCGCACAGCTCTACGGAGTTTTGCTTTGCACTGTGATGTGTTGTTTTTTTTCTTCCATCTCCTGAGGCTGTTTCACCCCAGACCCTTTGGAGATGACACTCTCTTTATCTGTGAGCCTTTCACTTATGGGATCAGGCCTGAGTCACCGCTGCTTTGTGCTTTGGTATGGCACTGAGTGAGGTGAGGCAGCCAAGTGGGTGTGAAACACTGCTTGACCCCTCTCCAGCAGAGAAGTAAATAGAGCGGGACAGCCGCGACGTGGACCCAGCGCTTGAAGCAGGACTGAATGGATGCCTCGTGTCCAGCAAAGCTTGCAGCCAGGCGCTTGCTTACTAAGCTCCAAGCGTTGATTTAAGGAGTTTCAAGTTGTCTGACCATGCCTATTAGCGCTTACATGATTCTCTTGCCAAGTAATTGCAAATGTTTCCATTCGTTCTGCGCTTGGCCCAGTTTCTCGTGTTTGTTATCCTAAATGTGCCCAGGACATGACCCTCCCACCCTCCTCGGCACTCATTCCAATTTCATTTAATTTCTGCTTCTTCCTATGAACCACTGTAGCATAAGCACTGTTTAAAGGACAGATAAATAAAGGGAGATGGGGCTTTGCAGTACTCTGACCTCTGTGGGATCGGGTGTGGTGCTTTCAGATCAGGTGGGCCCAAGCAAATGTAAGAACACCCAAAAATGCAAAAGGTGCTGGTGGGGACTGCAGGGGAGCTGGGTGTGTGAGAGGGCTGGAGGCTGCAAAGCAAGGAGGATGCTCGGTGCTAGTGGATTTTTAAGTCACTGTTTATTGCAGTGCTACACAGGAACAAAAAAAGATCAATATTTATTAGTCGTAGAAAGCATAATTTTGCATGAAAAGCATCGATCAGCGTGTCAGCCGAGACAATGTCATTACATCTTCTTTATGATTTGGTCGACATCCCTGTATGAGTAAGGACATCATTGCCCTAGACAGACAGAGCCGGGGGCGCAGGGGGGTGAAGTTTAGCATGGCGCTGCATTTGAGGGGAGCAGAGCAGGGGCTGCAGGGGCTGTGAGGCACGGAAGATGGGATTTTGAAATCCCATCCAGGAGGAATAACCTTGAGTTCAGCCTGCCCGTGGCTGCTTCAGTCAGGTCCTAATTTTTGAGTCTTTTTCCCAGTGAAATAAGCAGCTTGCCAGTTGGGGTCAGAGTGAAATCTCCCCCCAGAGGGTACTATTGCACGGTTATGGGCATTATGGGGTGTTGCTGCCATCCTTTAAGGCAACACAGCGTATGTGGGGAGGATGCCTGTCAGTCCCAGTTCTCCTGCAGACGTACTTGTGCACGTGGACTGACCCCAGAATAATCTGACAAGTGAGTAGAGGTGTCCAGTGTCGGGCATGGGCCACGTGCAGCCACCAAAGCCATTTGTTTGACCCGAGCAGCGAGTTCAGCAGCTGGGCAGCCAGTCTGCGTGGGCAGGCTGCTGGGGCACTCGTGGCGTGGG
Organism: Anser anser; assembly: GCF_964211835.1. NCBI lineage: Eukaryota > Metazoa > Chordata > Aves > Anseriformes > Anatidae > Anser > Anser anser. The sequence goes on from NC_139730.1 coordinate 12,261,948, forward strand.
GAGCTGCGGTGTAGCAGCTGGACGCAGAGCCGAAGGGAAGAGGCTTCTGGGCTGCTACCGAAAGCTCTCCTTGCTGTGGGTGCAGTGGTGGTGCAGCAAGATCCCCTTGTGCCTCTGCACAAGAGGTTCAAACCTTGCCGTTAACTGGAGCTCCACAATGGGCACGGAAACAGCAGGCCCTGTGGTTTCGCAGAAAGCCTGAGTCAGGGCTCCTGGGTCAGGGTTCCCAGCAGTGCCGTTGGCTCCCTCAGGGCAAGCCACAAGTCAACCGCACGCGCTGCAATTGCAGAACTTGGCTTCCACTTAGACACCAAAATAATCGGCTCACCAAGCTGGGGGCATGGTTGGCTTTTCGGAAAAGTCCTGCAGCAGAAGTCAGGCTGGGAGCAAGCAGTTCTTCGCGATCCAGCCCCACACCGGATCTGAGCCAGGAAAGTGTGCCCCTGGCTTGGTAAAAAGATCCTGACCAGTTCACAGACTGGTTGTGAGACTTAATCTAGGTGTTTGTAGATAAAAGGTGTCGTCAAATGAAGATGAGTGGCCCTGCCTGGCTGTCTGGATGATGGATGAGGTGCGGTTCCATACAAGCAGAAGGGACCTCCATGTGGATCCTCAGATACAGTTCTTAAGACGGTTGTTCCTGCTTCCACAGCCTGCCTGACCTGGCAGACAGCCCTTTGTTGGCGTGAGAGGCTGTTGAAGAGAGAACAGCCCAGAAGGCTGGGCCCTGTGCGGGACATGAGGGCACAGATTCATCTGCCAATGCTGGGCACCCGCTGGCAGGGAGCTCGGGGGTAAGGCAGGAGCATCAGCGCAGGTAAAACCGAGCCGAGATGTGCACAAGGAAGGGAAGTCACGTCCAGGCGGCTTTCCATGCTAGCCTGGCCGTGCAGCTCCCCGGGCTCCCCCAGGCAACGGAAACGTGCCGGTAACTCTGCTCAGCAGGGAGGCCAAAACGGGTCAGTCGGGGCTTGTGGGCAAGGATGTGCGGGCAGGTCAAGGCAAATCGACCGGTGTGCACGGGTTGTTGCAGTTCCATCCCTGCTCCCGGCCAAGCAGAGTCTTTCCTTGTTGGGTTGAAAGAGTGAATTTCATGGAATCGTAGAATATCCGAGTTGGAAGGGACGCACAACGATCACATTTCAGTCCTGCTTTTGCCTTGCCAGCTGCGGCGCTCAGAGCAGGCAGCTTTACTGCATGGTATCTGAGCGAAAGAACCATTAATTTTGTATTAGGACATAAAAACTGTTTGAGCTGAACAGACCGATGGTCCTTCCAGCCCGGTATCCTGTCTCCACCAGAAGCCAAGGCCGGATGCCTTAAAGGAAGGCATAAAAATCCCATAATGCCCATAACTGTGCAATACTACCCTATGGGGGGAGATTTCCCCCTGACCCCAGCTGGCAAGCAGCTTATACCCTGAAGCAGGAGAATCAATAGCTGTTATGATTTTCATTTGAGCTACTGTCGCTGCGGATGCTGTTCTTATTCACATAAATGTCTGATCCTGTTGTGAAACTCTCTAATGCTGTTTGTTATACTGCTTTTTTTGATATCCTGGCGAGGAGCTGATGTTCTCAGGTCTGGCATTCATGGTATGTCCTCGGTGGCCTGCTGCAGACAGGGGATCCAGAAGCTTGGCCCCTTGGCCACCACCCCAGCATGTTCATTTCCCCTCCCTCCCGCTCTTTATTTTGTACTGATGCTCCCCGTGGCCCAGCCATGGAGTGACCATGATGGGGAGAAGAATTACTGGCCAGTCCCATGTCTGTGTTGATTTTTGGCTGAGGCACTACCCTACAAGTAGGGTGTACCAAAGGTAAATTTCTTTGCCTCTGGAATATTTGCAGGATATTTCTTAGAGAGGGATTGTGGGGCTAATTGCGGATGGGTTGATCTTTAGTGGGCTGTAACCTCCTCACAGCTACTGCAGGTGATGGAAGCACTTTCTTTTCTGGCAGTGCGCTGTCACTTCTTTTCTCCTTGCACATTCCTGCCAAGCCTCCTGCTGCTAGTGCTGGGCGAAGCCTGCTGCGCAGCTCGGAGTATTGTCAGCAGCTGGCCACCAGGACCGGGGCTCACTGCAACGTGTGGGAGAAGACCTTGACGTGACTTCAACTCTAAATGAGAACTTCTGGTTACGTTTTCACTAAGTAAGTAAGTTCACTACGCCAACTAGCCACCTTTAGGGTGAGATGTCCAGCCCAGAGACTGCTCTTCCACTTGCCTGCCTTCTCCCAGCCCCTGCCAGCCCTGAGCATGGGAGAAGCTAAAAAGAAGGCTACCCAGGAAGGAGCGGCAGAGGTGTGTTTGCCTGCTAGCAAAATAGGAGAGGGGAATGAAGGCAGGAGAGCAGGTCTCGTCATGTAGAACGGGGAGGAGGTGACACAGCCCGTGATAATTGGACCATTAAATCTAGCAAAGGCACCGACACTTACACAACGTGGCTCAGGGAAACAAGTGTTCTGTAGTAACAATAACTCTTCAATAGCAAGCAATAATAAGTAGCTGCAGTCATTTTTCTGCTGATACAGTGCTTAATCCTGTTGTTCACACTCCGGGTCAAATTGTCCTCGAAGCACCGTGCAAGGGCTGGGTAGGTTTGCAGAGATGTTCAGGCAGGACTCAGAAGAAGCTGTGGCTCAGAGATCGGTTGCACTTTGCAAATGCCTCTCAAATGTCCGCGTTTGCGTCCTGTGCCTCCTCTCTTCCACCTCCAGAAATCTCTGCATCGGAGAGAACCATTCCAGTCCCCGAGGTCAAACCCCCCGTATGCAGTGAGTCACCAGCTACAAAGAATAGCCAGGACTGCCTGAGACAGTTGGCTGTCAAAATTGGTTTAAAAAAACGTGGAGGTTAAAAATCTGGCTTTAACCCTTATTTTTTTGTAGATCTGGGGGGCAGGGCTTTCATCCTTGATCTGCTTTCTCAGATTTTCATCTGTGGGAGCTGAGTGCCATTTTTGCACTAACAAAAGTGGTATTTTGGCTGTTGAGGCAGGGCCCCAGAAGCTGGGGACTGGAGAACACCATCCTGAAAACACCACCCTGTAAACACCACCCTGTTCCTGAAAGCTTCACAGTAAAGTGCAAGCTGTTGGCAGTCCGGGGCTTCCAGGGCCGCTACCCATCTGGACAATGTCTTTTTTTCATTATTAATCCACCAGCTCTAGACCCAGAGTTTATCAGACCCCGCTGGACTGTTACATGTACTGTAAGGTACGGGTGCAAAGTTGACCAAGGCTGCTTAGATCTGCTGCTGAGCTTGTGGTGCTGGGTGGGGAGGGCCCTGGAGCTTGAGGCAGTCTCAAGCTGGGATTAAGAGCAAAGACAGAGAGAATTTACCTCGCCACTTGGGTTTTTCAGCTCTTTTCTAACTAGGTAGAGGACAGAAAGGGAAGAAAGACCCATTTTCAATCCCATGTCTGGCCAGACCTAATGCTGCCAGTATTCTGGCTGTACTGCTGAACTGCAGGCAACTTTGCTGTGCGTTGTTTCTGTCTTGGCTCGGTTTGGGCCACCGGGTTGCTGTAGAAAAACAACTTGCAAGTGTTGGCCATGTATTTTATCGGCCTGACAGTTCATTGTGGTAGGAGAGGAGTGCAGCCCTTTGCTGGGCAGGGGCTGAAAGGGGACAGAAGGAGATGTCAGGTTGTGTGACAGGGGTGTTGTGGGACGCCTGGCATGTGGCTGGAGTCTCCTTGATACATGGTGAGCTGGTCACAAAAGGTTCGTTGCTCCCCATACCTCATTTCCTCCCTGGGGCCATCTGAGCTGGTTATGATTTTCAGAGATGTCTAGAAAGGGGAGATGTCTGGGATATGTTTGTTTTCCTCTTCTTTCTCTTTGATGTCTCCCTAATAATGGGAGACTTCTGCAGCTTGGGGTTGACCTTCCCTGCTCGGTCTGGACCGGTGCTCTCCTGGTGAGTAGGGAGTGATGGCAGGGGAGGGCAGGACCTGTGATAACTCAGTCTGGCAGCCCCAGCCCTGTCAGCACCGATATGATGGAATAGTCTTGATTGCTCCAGAGCCCCAGGGGAGTTGATTGCTTCAGTCAGCTCTTCTTTCTGAAAAGGGTTGTCATAAAAAAAAAAAAAAAAGTAAAAGGTAAGGGAATGTAACTGTACGTAGCCCTGGAAACCTGGAGGAGAGGACAGAAACTGAGATCTAAAAAGGTGTAAGGCAATTTAAGAAAAAAAGGTTGAGGTGATGCAGTCCCTGCAATCAGTGCTGGTGTTAGTGAGTCTGGCCTTGATCCTGTGCTTCCTACTGATGCAAGTCCTGCTCGTGTCTGCGTCTGAAGGGGTTATGCCCTGCTAAAAGGTGTGGAATGGGATCAGGGAGGCCCCAGACATTGCTGAGCTGTGTGCTCAGCCCTGCTGAGGAAGCCCTGAGGAGGAAAGGGGCACGGGCTGCAGGGCAGTGCAGATGGCAGTGTCGTTTGGGCTCGCTGCCCTGGGACACCTGCCTGGACTCGGAGCTTGTCCCTACAGCTGCAGGCAAGTGCTGTCCTCTCCCCCCACAAAGCTCCAGGGACTTGTCGCTCTTCCTTTGGGAGGCTCTGACAGGGCAGAGGCTTGCTAGCAGCCGTGTGGTTTCTTCTTAACAAAGAAATAAAAGAGGGAAAATGGATTTTCCCTCTGCCAAAGATTTACAGACATCTGTCTCATCCCACCCTTTCTCCGAGCGCCCTGCAGCTTCGGGCTCTGCCCCTTAGCAGCTCCGTGGGCTTTGGGCTCCCCGAGTTCAGACCCTGTGGCCCAAGCACAGCACGGAGCATGTTCTGCGGTGGCACCGTGTGAGTTCAGGAAGCTGTTCCTTGTTCTTTCAGCGGTGGTGGTGGTGTCAAGGTACTGTCCTCTTCTCTGCATATGGTTTTCATCAGCCTCCTATTAAGTCATGGCAGCTTGTTAGCAGAGAACACATCCCAGGACACATCAGCTGCTCTTCTACAACGTGCAGTGGCAAGGAGCAGTGGTGTGTTGCAAAAGGGTTATTTCCTCATTATTTCCACATCAGCCTGACGTGATGGCAGGACGCTTTAAGGGGTAGGGAGCACCTTTAGTTGGTGAGCACAGCTCTGTTTCTCTATTTCCTTCCCCAGTGAAGGGGCAGCTTGGTGCTGGAGTTGGCTCCGGCCAAATGTTTTCTGCCACTGGTTCTTACCAGTCCTGTGGCATCCCCAAATGAGGCTCAGGGGATTACAAAGCAGTCAGCTTTTGTTTTAAGCCTGACCTTGGCATCAGGCTGTTAGCATGGCAAGGCAGAGAGATGAGCTAGCTGGCATCCTGCCTGTGTGTGGCAAGGGCTCTTTAAAGCCTCAAAGGACGCATTAGTTTGATGTCAGAGGCTTTGTTTGTGGCATTCCCCGGCACAGTTATCCTCCCTCTGTGTGTGTGCGCGCATGTACACACATTTCCTCCCCGGCTGAACCTCTGATGCTCCCCCATCCCGTGTCCGAAGAGTGCAGCGAGGCGGCGTGGAGAACTCCAGCGAGACAGATGGAGCTGGATCCAGGCCTCTGTGGGGACAGCTGCGGCCCTGACAGTCCCCTCTGGTCATGCACCTGTTAGGAACTATACTTAGCACGGGAAGGCTTTCCAGAAAAGAGGACGCAGGGGAGAAGTGGGGAGGCAGAAGGGCTGGGAATTTGGCCTCCGTCTCTCCAGCAGGTCTCGAAGCTCCGAAATGCCTTTCAGTAACAGCGACCGAAAATGACAATCAGGTGAAAAGCAGGCAGCATCCCGAGGCGTGCTGGCTCTGTTTGGAGACAGCCTGAGCACGTGATGGCTTCATAGGTCCTGGCCGAAGCGCCGGGAAGCCTGGTGTGCTGGTCCTGCCAGGCCCAGCAGGTCGCTCGGTGACTGCCACGTGGGAATCGCGGTCGGTGCCGAGTGAGGCACGTGCTGGGGCCACAGGTGGAGCCTTCGCTGGTGCAAGACTGCATAGACTCCCATGTTCATCACATATCACCCAGGACTGTTGCAGTCCCTCCAGAAATTTAAGCAGCTCCCATTCCTGGAGCACCCAGCACGCTGCCCGCATGCCCGGGCTGCAGCCTGGCTGCGGTGCCATTGTCCCCGCGCGTGTCCACCTACCCGTATGGCTCACAGACCCATGTGGCACAAGCAGGGGGGGAAATCCTCCTCCTCTTGGCACCGAGCAAGGTTCTCCGTGAGGGGATGGGAGGCATTTCAGCTCTTCTGTTTATAAATGAAGAGCCTGGAGCTAGGTGCCTGTGCTCTGATGCTGACTGAATGTGCAATAAGCTTGTCTGCTCCTTGCAGCAGGAGCCGTGCAAGGAGGCGGGCTGAGCTGTGGTATCTCGCCTGAGCAGAGGCAGCAGATCCAGGTAGGCTCAGAGCCCGTGTTTTCTTTCATCTTCCCCTTTGCTGGGTGCCGAGCTGCGTTTTCACCACCCAGCCTCCCTTAGGCACAGGAGGTGCCTGGTGGCCATCTCTGCCACGCCGCTCGCGCAGTGCAGCAGCGGCTGACGCAGAGCGAAACTCTAGCAGCACTTCCGACCCACGGGAGGCTTGGGATGAATGGGAATCCTGCAGCTCTCAAATGCCTCCCGAGCCATCCTGTGGCAGGCCCAGCTCCTGACAGGTGGCACTGCCTCCCTGGAAGGACCCTGTGTCGCCTTCAGCTGCTCTCCCGCTACGCCTACCCGCACGCCCTCCCTAATGCCCGCACGCCGCGCAGGCAGTTAGCGTTGCAGCATTTGTGGCCACCTGGGCTGCTGCTCGGTGTGGGGGATTTGCTGTACTTAACAGAAAAATGCATCAGGAACTTTAAACTGCTCTGTGGATAAATGGGGCTCACTTTTCCGGTCTCTGCAGCTCTCAGCTATCCTCCTCTGCCCTGTTGCTGTGTCCTCTTAGCAAGAAGTTCTCTTTAAAGAGAAAAACTATTGCATTGCTCATAGGAGCCACCAAACACTACGGGTTTCACTCGGCATCTTTCCTGGATGATGTTCTTAGTGTTTTCCCAGCCTCGGGGAAGATCTGAGTGTGAAACCAAGAAAGGAAGAGGGAATCCAGCATATCTTGAGGATAGCCACAGCATCTCCAACTGATAGGATAAATCTGTACAATTCCTGGCTGCTTAATCTGGCTCTCAGTGGCGTTGGAACAATGTGCATTAACATCGTTAGCGTGACAGTGCTGCAGTGAGGCAGGGGAGAGCTAACATCCCCGTTTCACTGATGGGGAGGTGAACCCCGGACAGGCTATGGAGCCTCTGCCAGGTGACACAAGGATTCCTTGGGGCGTAGCATCCTCCTCTGGGCATGTGCCAGGGGAGCTGAGCTTCTCTTTCTGGCACGGGCAGGCTCCTGTGGGCTGCAGGCTGGCTCTGGGCAGCAGACAGCATGGGGACACCTTACCACCTCCACCCCGCGCACCCTGCCACTGTCTTTTCTCAGCAGAGGTGTGGGGTCCTCAGGGAACTCCTACATCTTCTTCATTTGGTATCTCCAACCACACAAGTACCTTCGGAGCCAGTGGGAAGGCAGCACTTACCTGCAGGGCTGGCCCATCTGGCATAGATTCCTCCTAGCTTGGCTTTCTACATCACTTTAGGTGCCTAACCTTACAAGCAAGGGAGCTACAGGCCACTGAGACAAGGGAGAGAGACGAGGGGCTCCATGAGCAGCTCCCCAGGCCCAGTGGTCCTGAGCCCTGGCAGCAGGGGTTGCACCCTGCCGGTACTGGTGCCTGCTGTGCCAGCTCCAGCTGTTCCTTATCTCAGTTCCGGAGGTGGATTGAACGGAGGTGGTAAGGTTGGGATAACCACTGGGTAACCTGTACGTTGCTTTACCTCTCTTCATATATGCTATGGAGGCTTTCCTGGAACTAGAGGCACTAGGCAACATAAATTGCTTCTGTCAATGTGCTTTATTGGACTACATCAAAGTAGAATCGATAAAGAGTTTAAAAAAAAAAAAAAAAGCCCCCAAAACAGTCTTGCTAAGCCAGACCAAGTCATAAACAGATTAGAGTGCTGTGGAGGTCAGGTTTCAGCTGGCATTCGTGAAAATAGGGGGGTTCTGGCGTTGTCGGAGGGTGATTCATTGCACTGGAATATTTCAGGGGAGGAGAGCCATACAGGAGCTGCGAACACAATGCTGCAAAGAGAGGGGCTCATTGTGTGCTGGGTTTCTGCCTCCAAGTTCACTCTCGCAGATTTATGCTGATACCACGTATATCAGGAGAAGTTATCTGTTTCTGTTTAACTCGGATGAAAGCCCATGTGTGGTTATTGCATTCTAAGTTTGCTAGAACTTGTTAATAATTTAGAATAATAAAGTCAGTCAAATTAATTCACTTCTAAAATTGAGCTTATTTGCATTGGCTTGTCTTTTTTGTAACAGATCTCTCTGCGGGCATATGTTTGTATAAGCTTTTGTATGTGCTTGTGAGTGTTTGTGTGCATACGTAATTTCCTTCACCATCTTACAACCCAAAGAGGCTGAGCTGGGTTTAAACATTGTACAAGAAAAATAGTTTTCTCCCTGCCTGTGAATATATTCAATGAAGGTTCACCCCAAAGTGAAGCCAAATAGCTAAGAAATAAATCCGCAGGAAAAAAATGGGATTTGTGATGGAAATGCTCCCTTGTCTTAAATTATAGCTAGGCATATGTGAAGCTGAAATGCATGCTGCAGCATCCAGACGGTGCCTCAAGCTGGCCGTGCATTCCCAGAAATAAAGAAAAATACCCCAGCCTACCTGCAAAGTGACCTTTCTCCTAGCACCGACTTGCAGCTCAGAAGCTTTTGTGCTGGAAGAGGCAGGGTAAGATACATGAAGTGACAGATTGCTACTGACGGTGAAAGGCTCTTTCAGCTGCATTTCTCTACAGCCACAGTGATATATCCAGGGGCTTGTTAGAGAACAGCAGCACCAGCCAATAACCAGTTGGTCTAAGCCCTAGAGATAGACCGTATGTCCCACACTCTGTCTCCTAATCACCGAATGGAGAGTGAATTCAGCTGCAGCATCACCTCTCTCCCTTCATGTTATATAGGAAAGAAACGCGCCCGTGTATTTATCTGTCTGTGGCAATGCCTGTGTCTATAAATAACAGTGTTTGTGTCTATGCATGCGTGTGTTTGTGCATATTTATGCATGTGTGTGTTCATTGTGGGTGCGGCTGGTTGTAGAGCAGCCTGGAAAATGGAAATCCGTTTGTGCAAATCACGCATTTTTGGAGGAGAGGAGAGCCAGGAGACCGCGGGTGATGAATTGGCCCTGAACTGTGATGAAATTTTTTTTTTTAAGGCAAAACAATTTCAGGGAAAGGGTCTCCAAAAAAGTCCAGTTTCGGGAGGAAACTCAATTGAATTTCTGGTTCCTGGCTGCCTGCCTGGAGGGCCTCTTGTCACTTCTACTTTCTTCCAACAAGGCAGAAGGCGGAATTGACAGCAGCCTTCCCGCCAGGCTGTTAGAGAAGCAGGGAAGCCAGATGCTTTGCCTCCCTTTTCCCTCCCCCTTGTGCGGCCCAAGAGCCAGAGAGTTCAGCTGCTTAACTTTTCCATCTTCGTTCTCCAGTGTTCCTGGTCTGACCCAGCGGGGATCCTGTGGAACGAAATAACGCCTGGTAGTCAGCAGAGTCGGCGTGTGCGCACAGAGGGGTTTGTGGCTGCTGAGGGATAGGGGTGTGCGCGTGTCATACAGCCAAGTGTCATCATGCTTCTGTATACAAAAGTAAAATTATACTTTCATACACAACGGTTATGCAGAGAGACGTGTTGATGAAGATGAGCTGATCTACGAGCCCCTCCCCTGGAGCAAAACCATGGCAAATGGTTGTGTAATGCAATTTCAGAGCTTCCATTGCTGTACTTCTAAACTCAATCTCAACCCGTGCTATTTGTGTAACTGCGAAGAGGTTATGTTATAGGCAATATCTAAAATATTGTTATGATTTCTCCTGCAAGGACAGAATGCTCAGCCCCTCACTTTTCTTCTTCATATAGGGTTATTGCCTTCAGATGGTAAGAAATTTAAGAAGGTTTCAGTTGCTGTTGAATTAACATTTCTATACGCATCATTTAACTAGATAATTTGCTGACTCTAAAATTTCTGTGTAATCAAATTGATTGGCTGTTTGAACATTCCTAAGTGCTATTTGAAATGATGCGGAGAATGGGCCCCTTTCTTTAGATTCAGGGCAGCATCAGGGTGAGGTTATCTCGTGCAGCGTCCTGAGGCCTGACCTGCTGCAAGGCAGGGCTCGTGCATTTCCCAGCACACACGACCTGCAGCGCTTTTGCCCTCCCTCATCTCTGGAGCCTGCTGGCTCTGCTGAGGGGCATCCAGACATCTCAGAAGCAGTGAGATGATACGGTTTTATTAAAGTACATACAGCCCTCTTCTCCTCCCAGAGTTTTATTGCCTCTTCGATGCTCAGAAGTTGTAGCCGGTGAGTGCTTGTGCACTCCTTCCGTCCACCTCTGGTCTCTTGTTCTCTCTGCCACCTGCCCTGGGAGGGGAGAATTGTGATGGAGGCAGCTTTCCTCCTCGTTTGGCATGCATTGCCGCTTGTGCCAACTCAGGCAGGAATGAACATTGGCCTAGGGCAAACCACGAACATTTGTAGCCTGCAGCAAGGCAAAAAAGATTGCCCAGAACAGCCTTTGGAAATATTTTAATTACCCTTGGTGAACTGGCAATCAACTAGCTTGAGGTAAAGATCACAAGTGGAGACAAAATCTAAGGGGAATTTTATGCTTGGAGTCAAATTTCAGCAGCATTTTTGAAGCATTTCTAATTGGTATGGTTTAACAGCCATCACCAAACATCCCCAAATCTAAACAGTTCTGATGTATGTGGAAAGCAAATCACAGTCCTGCAGCTCTACTACAGTATCGTGAGGTGGATGAACACAGGGCTTATAAAAGAGTCTGGGTAGCAGCCTAACCACAGAGGTCTTTCTGAACAGCTTTATAGTCAGAAGAATTTTTTAATGGACTGTTTTAATGGAGTGAATCAAAAATCAGGTTTTATGTTTTGTTTCTGCAGACTTGACAGTGAAAGAAAACTTGTTGGCTTTCAGATCAAATCATCTTTGCCAGCCAAAGCAGTGTCTTCTTCCCTGTTTCTAAGAGGCATGAACTTAAACAATGAGTCTCAGAGTGGGGTGTATCTACAGTCGTAGCTGTGAAGAGAGGTGATTATTCCTCCCTAATAATTCAGTTTCGCATAAGGAAATTATCACACACACAGGGGCGTGCACCTTCCTCTGTTCTGCCAACATGCGCTGCTAGAAAGATTTATTCCAGTAATAAGGTCTTTGCAGTGAAACTTAACAAAAATGAGGGGCCAAGTTTATTAATTATATATTTTACAGTTAATGAAACATAATATTTAACAGAAATAATTGCAGGCATCTGCCTCGATGGCACAACTCATTTTCAGTAATAAACGGTTTGTGTTTCCCTTTGTTGGACTGATCGGTTACAGAGACAAATCCTGCCTTGTGCTAAGCCCTTCTTATCTCTTTTCATTTGCAGGAGATGAAATGTTCTCCTGTTCAATGTACGCGGAAGAGACCAGAGCTGAGCTGCTATCATCGTAACAGTAAAACTACAGCGAGATCTGAATTCTTTGTTCATGTTTCATTGCCTGCTTTGAGGAAAACAGTGATCATGAGATCAGACATCAGCCTTAGGGTGAGTGTAGATACCACCCACGCCAGCTCTACCAACAGACTGCAATCTATATCTGGTTCACTCCGTTCCCATCTGTCCCTCGCAGCCCCGCTGCAGGCTCTGGTAGACAAGGCTCCCTTGTTGTACAGGGCTCAGGTATTTCACCCCACAGCCTCTTCCATGTCTGCTGAAACGTCATGTAGGAGCACTCGGCACGCTCAGCTCAGCTTGCATTCAGGACTTTTTAAAACCTGCTCATGGATATACATTATCTGTCCATGTAGTAACTTGACAGGTTGTCAGAGCATACGCTCCTTTGGTATCTGCTATAAAGGGTGGCTGGGTGTCGTCTTGTGTGCCCTGACATTTGTAGAGCAGGGAGGTTTATTTTGCAGTATCACTGATAATTTCTCTACGCTCCTAACAACTTTCAAGCAGGTTGGCAGATTCTACCTCATCTAGGTGTCCATCTCCCATTATCTTCTGCTACCTGAGGTACCTCAGAGCCTGTGACACTCAGTTGAGTGATTTTTATTCCCTCCACTTGAGGGAAGTATCTTACAAGATTTTACACTGGTCCACTGCGGTTGACTCATGCCACCTATTTTTGAAATGCAGCCAACAAGGTAAGAGAAGATTGAAAAAAAAAATTAACAGCATGCAGATAAAATTAGGACAGAAATTAGAAACAGCAGTCAGGTAAAACATTGTAAACAGACAAACCTGGTGTGCCCACTAAACACAGAGCCATCCTGGGTGACAATGTGGTGTTCCTTCTTTTATTTTTTTCTTTACAAACTGTTGATGCGGTTGGTGGGTTCTCCCTGTGGGGTTCACTGCAAATAAGCTGTGACAGGTGAAGTCATTAGCTCTAATAGCTATGCACACCTCAGGACAACAGTCCTTCATACATAAGAGGTTGATGGGAACTCTTCAAGGAGGTGTTTATCTAATGGCATGCCACAGGGATCAGGGTTAGGTCCAGTCTTCTTCAGTGTCTTCATTAATGAGCTGGAGGAGGGGAAAAACAGCAGGTTAATGACATCTGTGGATGAAACAGAGAGGGAACAATGCAGGGGCCAGGGGAGGTCACTGGCACCAGCCCATCAGAACTGAGTAGAGCTGGGTTGTATCTGCTGTAGGCTTTCAGTCTGGCTTCATGTTTGCTGATTTTGTAAGTAAAATGTGGAGTCTGGGCAAGCAGGGAGGTGGGTTGGGTATTTGTAAGGGCATCTGTTCAGCCAGAGCATTGGCTACTCTGCTCTGAAACACAGGTTTTCTGCAGATCCATCTTGTAAATATTTAAATGCACGAGTAGCGGATGCAGCAAGTCTGGGTAGAGACTTGTGAGCGTGGAGGGAAATAAAGAGTGTGTGTGAGATGCATGTCTCCTTCTCACGTGTCAGCACTCGCATGTGCACGTCTTCCAATACCTTCCAGACAGATTGTCATCCAAAGAGCTCTGCCAGTCTTTCAGGCATCAATCACACGAGCTCCGCAATAACCCTGCAAGGTCAGGAAGCACTGTCAGGTGGGGAAAAGCCCGCGTCTCTGTGATCCTCAGAGGAGCAATTTGCACCTGAGCAAGGAGAGGTGAGCAGAGGGCAGCAGTGACTCCTGCGAGAGCTCACATTTGCTGCAGTCGGAGCTTCCCTGATTTGCCTAGAGCCAGGGATGGGAGCCAGGTCTGCTGAACCCCTGTTCCCTGCCTTGACCACTAGAAACACTTCCTCCCCACAGAAACCTCACCATGAAACCACCCACAGGAGAACGGCTTTGTTATTTGGCAAGGAGAGCACAGGCTCTGCTCTACCCAATCCGCAGGCACATTTTTGGGGTTGCGTGTTTACTGAAATCTTGGCTTTGCTGGTCTGGAGAGGATAAAAGTTGATTGTTCACCAGCCAGGGGTTGGCGTCTCCCTGCCTGTACGTGTAAATATCTCTGTGCAGCCATACCAGGCCATAGGGAATGTTTGTGGTGCAGCAGCCTGCTAGTGTTAGAAGCCTTGTCTCTCTTCTGCGGTAAACACGTCTCTTGTTACCTGTTCTCACTGAAGCTTTTCTAGCTTCTCCTATCCTTGGCCACTTTGGCTTCAGGGCCTCGTGATCGCTGGATTGATTTATTTATCTAATAAGAAAACTTAAAGAACTCCTTGTTTTCCAGAGTGCTCTGTCCCAGGCACTGGCTGCCTTGGAGGAGCCAGGTCATGCTGGAGGGAAACAGGGCTGCCGAGTGTGAGCATCAGCTCTGCCAGCCTTGCTGTTCCTTCTGCCTCTCAGCCTTCTCCCAATACCGCCCTTCTCCTGGATTAACAGGAAAGATTATGTTGCTCTTCAGGATGTCCAGACCTTGCCAGTTCTGTCCCTCAGCATGTGGAACAGATCGTATAAAAGGGAGTTCACCCCCCAGCTCTACGAACAGGACCATATGAGAGTACAGAGAAGACAACAGAAGACCAGGGAGTGGGCCTGCCATCCGTTGCTTCCCCTGTGCAGGTCCTGCTCGGTGTCACAGCACGTGTTTGCTGCCCCATGGACCCACGTCCAAGTGTGGCTGCTCAGCACGTGGCAGATCTCCCAGGGTTGGCTGAGCAGATCTGGGCTCATGGGGCAGAGCAGAGCCTCCCTGCACCGCGCTGCTGGTGTGTCGGGTCCCAGTTTTGGTTCAAAACAGAAGTCGGAGATCGGTACTCTGGATTCCACCTGCTGCTGCAAATCTGAAGGCAGTCGGCTCCTGGGTGGTGCAGGAAAGTGTTGTCCCACCCCACAGCTTCACACATGCTAGTAACAGGTCTGATGGGACATTTTGCTGCTTCAGGAGACTCGATGTTATTCAGCTTCCTAAAATGCTGCGTTCTGTGATGCCTGTGTGACAGCACTGCTCTGAGCAGAAGTCAGCCTAACTGGTTCATCGCTGATGTTTTCCTGTCTGTTGGTTTTACAGCCAAATAATGAAACCCACTTCCCATCACTCTCTGACCTTGGTTTTGCAGAGTGCTCAGGTGCATCTTAAAGACTTTGTGTTTCAGGAGGCCGGAGGCTGGCACAGCTGCAGCTCAGTGCCTTGAACAGTTCGTTGCATTGAACTGTTCATTTCCCTGAACACGTGGCCCTTCCTTCAGGAGGAAGGCTGTCTCTTCACAGTGTTTCTGTCCATAGAACTGATAACGTTGGGGCTGTTTTACACATCAGCAACAGAATGAAGAAAGCAGAGGCAATCAGGACCCAAAATAATTATGTTTATCATCTGTAATCATCACGCAGGCTCTAACTGCACATAAGCACTTCTAGCTGGCTGCCTGCAAGAACACGGAATGCAGGGAGTATCATTAGAGGATACAGTGGCTATTGAAAAGGATGCTAGCCAGCTGCTGAACAGGGCAGCAGGGGATTCTCTGGACTGCAAGCACTCCCATTTATTATTACATCTGTAGAAAACGAGGGCATATCTAGTGCTGAACCCTCCTCTGTGTGCATGTGTTAGTGGGTGTTGTTTCCAGAGTCAGGCTGCTGGGGAAGTAACAACCCAGCCCCTTTCTGGCTGACCCTGGGGGTTCAGAAGGTATAATCTGGAAGAGCCTACAGCTGCTCAAGCCCTTCTCCACGAAGGGGATTATTCCAAGGGAGCTCTCTGATGTTTCCCCTTGTGGCTCTGTCTACTCCTCCCTAGGTTCATGCCCTTCTGGAAACATAACCCCAGGCAAGGTCTTCAGGGCTGAGTTTCCCGCTAGCAGAACTCTTCTCCACCACACTGCTGCACCGGCTGAGGCTGCCGAGCAGAACTGTCCAAGCAACTTCAAGTGATCTCAATACAGAAAACGCCCCTGAAAACATTTGCTGCATTCCCAAAGGAGAGCAACAAAAAGCAACATTCTCCCACCCATATCCCTGCAGCTCAGTCCAGTCTCTCCTAGTGCTGCACTGAGAAAGGGCTAAAGAATGTCTTGGCTGAAATGAGCACAGAGAATAGCTGTACTTGGCCGTTTCATGGAAGGTCTTACTGAAAATCTGCTTGAACGTAAAAACCTTAAGGCTGATAGCACAGGAAGAGTTAAAGCCAGATTTTGTATCCGTAGTGGAATTAGTTGGAATCCCATCAAAAGCCTGTGACAGTTCATCTCTTGAGCAAAGCATGTGAGATGCTGCACGTTTACTTATTCTGATGCTCAGGGTTATAAAGTGGCTTTCTAAAACCCTTCTTTTCCATGATGATCTCCAGATGACGATGTAAAATCTGTCCTTGCAGGAGGCCAATCCCGAGGTGTCTGTGTGTGTACAGGAGGGCTATTTCTCATCCTGAGTATCTGTCA
Source organism: Anser anser (assembly GCF_964211835.1). NCBI lineage: Eukaryota > Metazoa > Chordata > Aves > Anseriformes > Anatidae > Anser > Anser anser. The sequence goes on from NC_139730.1 coordinate 12,277,915, forward strand.
ATGGGAACTGGTGTTTCTCTTGCAGACACCCCCCCTCTGCCAAGCACTTTTCTTTAGGAAGGCTCTTATGAACCTGTAACTTTTTTAAAGAGTCAAACATTGATATAAGTGCACTTCTACCAAAATTCAAATGCAAACCAATCAGCATTTCACAGCAGCACTTTAGTTTTCCTGCAGATTACTTTTCCAGGGGCACCCTCTACTTCTGGCTTACCTACAAGACTCTGGGAATGCTGTCAAGACAGGAGCCGTTCTCCTGCATCTAAAGGGCAACGAGCACAGGGACCGAGCCACATTCTTCTGTTGTGTGGGCACCTCGTGCCAGTGAGCCGGGGAGGAGAGCTGAGCTCTGTGGGGCGCTCTGCGCCTGGAGGAGAGTCCTGCTGTTAACGAGGCAAGTGAGATTCTGCATGCTGTTTCAGGGCCATATACTCCTACAATCATGGGATAATGTTGGGTGAAAGGAGCCCGAGGGAGTCTTCAGTCTGTGCCCCTGCTCAAAGGCAGCTTCAAAGTTAGGTCCAGGTGATCTGGGCCTCCAGAGAGGTTTTGTTATATCTTCAAGGACTCCTATCCGGTGCTTAGCCACCCCCAGTGTGAAAAATGGCTGCATGGATGTTATCCTGGAGCTGAGTGTGAAATCTTTTCTAAAATCTCTGTCTTTTTCTGTGTCTTTAATGCCCAGGAGTTGGAAGGAGGCCAGAACACATCTTGTCATTTCACTTGACAGTATTCATCCAAACTGATTGGCTGTTGGGAGGGCAGGGCAAGCAATGCATGGTTTTCTAGGTCTTGCTTCCCTCTAATCCCAAGCCATCCTCTTACTCATAGCATCTGCACAAAGGAGGAGATTCTTTCCTGACTGTGGCCAAAGAGGACTTGTTCCTTGTGGAACCTCCTTGTGGAGTTGAACAGAGGAGCAGTGAAGTGATACTGACTGTGATCTTGGTGCTACGCCGCGCTAATGGCTGTCAAACTTCCTGCACAAATCACAGTGAAAGATTTTGAAGAAGACAAGTAATCAGCTTTGTGGGTGTTCCTCCCTTCCAGAAGTATGAATAAGGAAAAGCACGACAGCGCTTCCTTGAAAATCTGGTGGGTGGACTGGTGCTGTGAGCTGATAGAAGAAGATGGGGGCTGCTTTCTCCATAATGAATGAAAGATGACAGATGGGGGAAGGCAAGGAAAGGCCTTCAGCAGTAATATAATTAACTTCTGAGAACATTGGGATGTTTTTTTTTCCTGATGTGAAGGAAGAGAGGATTTTTGGCTGAGAGTCCTGGGGAAATGGGAACTACAGAGGTAAATATGGTTGGTCCTCAGTCCAACCCAAAGCAAAGACCTTATACCAGCTTCAAAAGCAGCGAGGAAGGGTGGCCTCCCTGGTCTTAGAGAAGGTAGGGTGCGTGGGGCTGGTCCTCCCTCCTCTTAGCTTCATCGCTGGCCTGGAGCTCTTGTTTTGGAAGAGAAGGTGAAGAGCCAGTCCCCCTTCAGACCAGTAATGACTTCACACCCTGACTTTTTCCCCGCAAGCCTTTCCTTTTACACGCTAACAAGTCTGAGCCTACTTCACTGTGCCTTCGGTAATTGTGCTTTTAATTATGCTCTGTGTCTTTGACCATCTGTTGTGCTTTTTTCAGAATCTGTTTCAGTCCTGCTATCCCCTTTGAGATGAAGGGACCACGAGTGCACACACTATCCAAGGTGTGGATGAATCATAGATTTTTCCGTTCTGATCTTTTTTTTCTTTCCAAATGATTCATACCAGTTGATCTGTTTCTTGATGGTTGAGTTGACATTTTCATGGTACCAACAGCTTTATGTATGTGGAAAAACGAGGGCCTACAAAGAGAAGTGAAAACGATATCCGTTGGACAGGAAAAGACAAGATTTTTTGGGAACACTGCAGGAGTCTGAAGGGAGAGGTTACAGTACCTCCCAGCATGGAGCCCACTTGCGAGAGGAGCCAGCACACAGCTGCTGGTGTCAGGAAGATGCTGTAACTTGCTGACAGACATAAGAGCAAGCACGGCAGACCTCTGCTTTGAGCAAGAGTCCAAGGGAGACAAAATTCAAGTCAGGAGAGGGAGCTTGAAAGGCTCCAGCTTGAACAGAGGAAGAGAAGCAAAATGAAAGGTTAATGAGCCAGAGAGCTTGTTAGGAAGATGGAGCAACTGCAAGCTTGGGCTTGAGAGCTGAGGTAGCTGCAGAGTTCAGTGGGTGAGAGGGACAGGCAAGAGGAACACGGCTGGACCAGAGGGCTGAAGACTGCAGGACCAGAGCGGCTGGAGCTGGAGGAAAACCAGAAGGTGACACTTGCAAAAGTTTAGGATAAGGGAATGAAACTATGGTCTGAGGCAACTGTTTGTGTGCTTCTAGCACCTTTTTAGTGTGTATGAGGCATATTTTCCCTTCACAGGGAGAGCACAAGTGCACATGGCTTCCTCTTTATCATGTCAGCACTAGCTCTGGCTTCTTTCTGCGGGTGTGCAGGGCTGTTCTAGCCTGTCCTCTGCTGTCAGTGCGATACTGTGCTATCTCAGGCTCTGATACCCAGGAATATCGTGTTCTCAGCAGGATGCCCTCTTTGTCTGTACTCTTTTCCAGTCAGAGCAACCCTCAGTAACCTTCGAGAAGTCTTATTCCAGGATCATCCATTGACCTCTGGCAGCTGCTCCTCATCTTGTCTTCTGAGCATCCTTTACCTTCGACTGCCTTGATGTGATTTCCTCATGCCCTTTTTGACCTCCCTCTGTCCCCTGGGTCTGACAACTTGGTGCTTAGACATCACCCATCATCACTGCTCCCTACACGAGCAATGAGAACCACCTGATCTGCTGCTGGCTGTCTCCTTTCCAGCTCTCTGAGGCCTTTCACCTCCAGCTTCCAAGCACAGGAAGGAGTCATGGTATTTGGCCTCACAGTTATCAGCCCAGCAAAACTGTCCCTTCCTGACCCCTCCAGACAGGATGTCCTGATGCCCATTTCATGGTGTGTTCTGTTTTAGTGGGGTTTTCTTGCTCTTTTGGCAGAGAAGAGCTGCCAGGAGTCTCCAGGAGTGCTGTAAGCTATACACTGACGTGCAAGACCTGCCTCTGTTACCCTTCTGCTCTTGCTGTTTTCTTATGCATGGAGGATGGTGAACAGAGATAGCTCACCAAATTACCTAAGGGGCTTTCTCTCTTATTCCAGTATTCTGCAGGTAGGTTTCTTTCCAATACATCCCCGTACCTGCAGGGTTAGGTGTTAAGCATCAGTCATGTGAGAGGACTATAAACGAGGTTCCTTCAAAAACTAGTTCTGTTTTGCTTTAGGCCGTAATGGGAAAACTGCTGTGTTTCCATTAAATCCCCTTTGTATCAATCTGGAGAGCTCGGCTGTGGGCGAGAGGTGCTGGGATCCCAATAGGCTACTAATTAATTACCAGCCCCACATTCTTTATTGGCAATGCGGGGGCCTTCCGGCATCGCCTCCTGATAGTTAATTAGGGTGGAAGCCAAGCAGAGGCTCCGTTTCAGTGGTGATCAGTTAACGTTCCCTCTGGCTTTATCCCTTGCAGACATGCCTTGGCACTGTGAGGGGAAGCCAAGACTGAGCATATGGCTTATTGCAGTGCTCTGACCTTCCCAGAGTGCCAGCGATCTGGGGCAAAGCCAAGCGGCTGGATTTCCATCAAGTGCTGCTCGAAAGCCTACCTGATGCCATGGAAAGCCTCCGTGCCATTTCTGGGAAAACATACCCACGGGGGAAGCACCAGCAGTTGCTGTTCTCTCATGTTATTCCTTCCTGTACGATACGGGCAGCTAAGAAATGTCTTCTGGTGGTGCAGGAGGAGGAGGAGACTGACAAAATCTCCTTTACAGGGCTCAGTGCTTACAGGTGGAAAAGAGGAGCATAGCTCCATGGATGCTTTCTGATGGGCACCTGCTGGTGCCCTTTCCATGGCTCTGTGAATCCAGGGAACCATCAGATAACGGATTGGGATGCCTGAGGGCACACTTCTACAACCCCACACGCAGTCTGTTGGGATCCTGTCATCGAAGGACAAGGCACATTTGGGATGAGTTCAGAAACTCTCCAGCCATTCCGAGTGTGAAATCTGCAGCTGGCCGGCCTGGAAGAGACTTCGGATAAGCAAAACATAACTGCTCGCAGTGGCTTGCCAAGATCTGGGTGGGAAAAGCCTTCCTTTGAAGAGGATTTCCCGTCATCTCCCAAGGACTCCCCAGCTGCTGAGCCTTTTTTGTTGCTGTGGCCTCGTGTCTGGGATTTGCTTTCCTCAAGACCTTGAAGCCCATTCCCCTCCCCGATTTCTTGTGGAGTTCGCTGCAGCCTGTCTCCGGTAATGCAGCTGTTCTCTCCTTCGCTGGAATCTGCTTTGAACAGAAACGATTTCTACTTTATTTTCCTTTTGCTGTGCAGCGACCTAATTAGTTAACTCTATATTGCAGCCTCTTACTACAGCACTTGCCAAAGAGCTCATCAAAGCCTCCCTGCCCCGGCGCTGGGGGAGGTGGATTATTAGTCCCTCTGTGCTCAGCCTTGGAGGAGATGTTTCCTTCTCTTGTGGACTAGCGACTCTTTAGCCTCGCCATTCGAGATCAAAACCACAGACAGCTGGGAGCGCGCTGGAGTAACGTGCTCTCAAAGGCAGCGCTTTGTTTCCTTGAAGTGCCTATCAGCTGTGCCTCTGATGTGCTGAGGACAGGCTGGCTTCACCCCGCAGAGGAGAGCAGTCTGTCTGGGAAGTGGCTGTGGTCGCTGGTGACACGTGGCCTTGTCCTGGCATCCCCGGGGCACCCTCCTTGCCCCTGTGCTCCCCAGCATGCGCCGCTCTCAGCCTGGCTGATGGCCTCTGCTGGGTCACCTCTGCCCGTGCCAGCCAGGACGAGGGCAGCTCGCAGTTCTTCCAGATGGTGTGCTTGTGGCTAGCACAAGTCTCAGCCTTGACCAAGAACTGATGTCTTTATGGGGGAAAAGCCTCAAAAGGAAAAGGCTTCGGCAGCTGAGGTGGGTTTGTTACTTTGGAAACTCCCTGGGCTGTGAGCTCACCTCCTGGGAAGTGTCGGCACCATGAGCTGGGATGTGCTGGACCAGCAGAGGCTGAGCATGTGCCGTGGTGCGATAATGCTGACCTGGTGTCATGTGCTTTTACCCTGGTGTCTGCTGCCGTGGCAGTGTCTAGGTGATGTCAGCGAGTGTTTCCATAGAGAAACTTCACAGATCTGAGATTCCTCCAGGCCATTGAGGCTGCACTGGAATATCACAATCTTAATTCTTGGTGTAACTGGATCCACTTGGTCTTGGAATGATGAGAGGAATATCTGGTCTTCCTCCTGCCTTGACAAAATAAGGCTCTAAAATTGCCATGTTTCTCTTCTCTATACACATACCATGTGACAAAGACTGATGTAGACAAAATATATCAATGCTGGCTGTGATTTCCCAAATATGTGATGTCCTAGAGATGCAGTAGTGTGCTGGGCCGGAAGGGATATGTGAGCGAGCAAGAGCCTGGTTAAATACCCCTGTCCTGCACTCAGGTTTCACATGCATGTGCCTGAGCTGCGTGCAGAAAACAGCTGCACAGGCCTGACTTTGCCAGTGTCCAGGGCTGCTCACAACACTGTAACACCGGGAGGGGAAGCAAGGGCGGGATTTCCAGTGGTGAGTAAGGAGAAGGAGCCAGAAATGGAGCAGGAAGTGCTGGAGGGGCAGTGGTCAAAGTCAAGGGAGCCAGACCTGACTTGTGCTCGTAGAGGCATCCCAGTCATTCCTTACATGAGCAGCTCTGCCCACAGCCACTTGTTCCCTCAGCAACACCATCCCAGGACCTGCAGGGATGTCCTCCCCTGTCCCAGAGCTCAGGTACTGCTGCAGTCCTTGGGCAGGCGCAGGGCACTCTGCTCCCTCCAGCACTCGTGGCGCTCGCGGGGCCGTGCGCACGCAGCTGCTGGTGCCAGCACGTGCCTCTGCTCCTGGGCAGCAGCTGGTAAATCCATTGGCTCAGCAGGTATGTTCGTGCTTTCTCAGGAAGGATTGGCTTTTCAGAAGAGAGGGGAAAGAGAACAGAGGAAAAACTGGAAGGGGAGCAGGAGGAAATAAAAGGAAATAGAAGACAGAGGGAAAAGGCAGCAAATGGCTGGAAGAATTAGAGGTGGAGTGTAGAAAGGACTGTGTGTCCCCAGTTGCTTTGAGCACTCAGCAGATCCTGTGGTGTGTCTGCTTTATTACTGACAGAGTTCTCCCTTCTGTCGGCTTGTTTCTTAATTGCTGGTCTTGTAACTGCTTGATTTATGGCTCTGTTCATTGGTTCTGGCCCTCGGGTATAACATGCTTTTCCTTCCAGGCTGGGAAGTGAATAACGAATTAACAGCCCGCCTTAGGTTCAATGAGAAGCTGAGCATTCGGGGATCTTTATTGTGATGCACGTGCCAAATCTAACTGCTTAATTTTTTACTTCTCATTCACAGAGGCTATTCAACAACTCCTTCCCCAGGGCAGCAGCTGTGTTGTGGATGCTTGGTGCCTTTGAAGTGTCCCACAAGAGAAGCCACCAAGGAATGGATTCGCAGTTGGTTTGCACAGAGAACTCAATCTGTTTCCTCGCAGCTTGTTCTGAAGCTGACATTGTGTGCCATACACGCTTGTCTCGGGCAAACGTCCTTTCAATACAGCCGAGGGATGAAGATCAAGGCAGAGAACAAACAGTCCCGCTGAGCTGGAGCTGTGACCCCCCGGTGTGCGAGCAGCCATCCTGCCAACCCCTGGCTGTCATCGCCTTGTTGAGAGGTTTGTCCTAGACAAACCCTGGAGTAGGTTCCCTTGAGTCAGGGCAACTTTAATCTTCTATTGAGTGAACCAAGCTCCTCTGCTTGCACAGTCCTTGGTGCCCATCCTGTGCCTTCCGCGCAGCTCTGATCCACGCGGCTGCGTAGTCGCACCACGATGCACTGGGGTTACACAACGGAACATCCTGGCCTTGCCGTGATAAGGTTTGTCCACACCTGGAGGATCGTGGGGTGGGAGCTCCCCTGGGTTCAGAGCATGTGGATGTTCTCCTTAACCAGGTCCCAGGGCCAGGAAGTAATGTGGTGTTCATAAAACACCTCTGCAGCACCACAGACACGCTGCAGTGGAGACCTGTGCACCTGGCAGCATGGCAGAGACTTCACGAGAACAAAATGTCTGTGAAACAAAACCTTGTGAAGGAGGAAAGCTCATGCACAGAATGGAGGAACTACTGTCAAAGTGTGGGAGCTGTTCTGTGAGCATAACGCTCTGCAAGGACTACCTCAGGACTTGCAGGCCTCAAGCAGATAAAGTTTAAGCTGACAAGTCCCCTCAGGACTTAGCAGCTTTCTGCCTTCCTGCCCTTGATCAGCCTGTTAGGATGCTGTTGCTGTCTGTGAGCTGCTTTGTGGCTGCAGCAGGTAAATCTCATCGGCCTGAAAGGGGGGGGTCAAGAGAATAGCTTTGTGCCCTCTGCATGCTGCTGTAGGAACAGGAGGCTCAACTCTGCATCACAAGAGGCCACGAGTGAAGGGCAGAGAGCTCAGAAAGTCATGTGGAGCATTAACAGAAAGGCCTACAGCCCCTCAGGTGCTGTAGAAACCATTAGAGGGAAAGTTGTAATACATCTGCTCAGTGCTGATCCAGTCCTCATGTGTCTGCAGGAGCTCAGCATGCAGGAGCTCTGCTGGATGGAGCATTTTCTCTTCTGAGAGTCCTGTGGCAGTGAGAGAGATCTGCTGGTGTCTGGTTTTTCTCCTAGGGCACATGCAGTAAAGCAAAGCAGAAATAAACCACACAGTCCAGCATTTCTTTCCTAGGAGCATTAGCAGTACAGCTTGATCAGATTGTCGTGGCCATCCCGTGTGCTTTGTCTCTTGCTCTTCCTTCCCCTGATGGGTCTGCAGGTCCATGCTCACAGACCTGAAGAACACCTGCTGGGCAGCCGGGCCAGTGTCTTTGGGCACCGAGTGCTGGAGGTATCTGACTGGGCCAAGCCTGTCACTGTGGTGCATCTGTCCCAGGCAGCCTAACGCCACGGTGGTGTATTCTTCACCTTCTGACAAGGCTCATGAACCTGTCCATGCCTTGGAGCACACTGGGTCCCCACCTGTCCGTGTGCCATATCCAACAGAATCCCTGATGCGACCGTAGTTTTGATTAAAATCCACGAGGCCACCCCCGGCTGCCTCCTTCCAAATAACCTCGCAGGCCTGTCAGGAGGCGGCAGGTCTCGGAGTGCAAGGATCTGGAGATGGGGTGGCAGCGCTCCTCACGGACACGAGCAGCTGCTCACCATGGCTGTAGTCAGCTGCTTCCTCCTGCCAAGGAGTCCAGGATCCAAGAGCACTCGGAGAGGAGACCAAAAACCCCTCTTGCTTGCAGTTCACACGTCCTATCACTGAGAATATTAACTACTAATTGCTAAATAATCTGAATATACGCTCAAAGTCCAGGTGTTATCGCTTACTGATAAAAAGGCTTCAAACTGCCTTTGGTTCTGCGTGTGAGCGTGCTCACTCCCATGCAGAATATCGGTCCTATTTCCTAACCTGCGTGACAGGCAAGATGGTTCAGATACAATAACCGCAAGAGGTTCAAGGTCCTGGCCATATCTTGCATCTGGCTGATCAGCCATCCGAGGCTGCGTGCCAGCAAGCAGAGATCAAAGGAGCAGAAGTGTGGGATCTGTGCTCGGGGTGGGTAGAGTTGGTGCCTGCACCCTTCTTCCCCTCTGGTGCAAAGGTTGGGGCAGTTTCTAAGCCTGGGACCGAGGCACTTCCTTTCTGGATGCTGCTGTGGGTGGCATCATGGCACAGACAGCTTCTCTGTGGACATGTTCCTACTGCTCACATCGCACGTGGGGCTTTAAATGGGATCAGAGTGAAATATTTCTCTTTAAACTCTATATTCACATGGCAAGATCCTCTCTGTCACCTCTGACCCACTCCCGCCTGGCTGCTGGTGTGGATCTAAGTGCTACAGCGTTCAATCACCTTCCAGACAATTGAGCAGGAGCTGTTCCAAACACCGGCGCTTTCCCTCTCCTCTGCCCTGGAGTAGGAATTACCTTGAGCAGGTCGTAGCGGTGTGTGCAATAATGACTGTAGTAGTGAGCCTCGTTCCTGTTGCCTGGATGCAGGTAAAAGAAACTGCTAGGAGAACGGGGAAATTCTGTAGCTGAAGATGTGATCAGATGAGCGTCTGATCCATCTTTAGACCCCCTTTTTTCTAAAGTTCCTGTATTTCAGCTAAAGCTAATGCCCCTCTGCTGTCAGGTCCCTTCCTGCAGCGCAGGCAAGTAGCTGTTTGTGCCTCTGTTCTGCACAGCACAAAGTAAAAGAAGCTCGTGTGAAGACCCTGCTGGCACGCTCTTCTTGCTCTGAATGTGATGAGGTCGGGGACCTGACCTTTTGCAGGAGGTGGCCTCAACGTGCATGTCCTGAGGTCGCGGAAGGCAGCCCCGTGCCGCTCCCAGCCCCAGCGGGCACTTCTGTCCGCCCAGCCATGTAGCAGCCACGAAGGGATGGAGCTGGGTTTTGGGGGGTGAGCTCAGGGGCTCCTGCATAAACCACTGGAAGAGTTTTGAGTTTTAGGTCATAGATTGACCTAAAAATTGCAACCAGGAGAGTGCAGTGGACAGCAAAGGCTTGTGGACCTTGTGCCAGCTGGGTGAGGAGGCTGTCTTGTAGCCGAGTGCCGTAACAAAGGGCTGGGGTCAGAGCTCTGGGGCTGATCCATGCCCCTAGCACAGAGAGCAGGCTGCACACATCATTTTGGTGGCTGCTGGGCACTGAAGACCTGGGAGCTGGGTCAATGGAGCTGGTTCTTGCCCAGGCACAGCTAGTGTTGCTTGCCCAGGCTCTCCCTCACTTAGGTTCACGCTGAGTCTCGTGGATCACCCCAAAACATCCATCCCTCACAGCAGGGCACGGAGGCAGAAGCAAAGCATCGGTGTACACTTAAAGCATGGAAAACGACAGCCCTTTCTGACGGGACTGGCTCGGGGAGCATTCACAAGCAGATCACTGCAGCGGGTCTGAGCAAGGCTGCTCTCAGGAGTGGGATGGTGGCAAGGCGTGAGCAGCAGGCTCAGCTCGAGCTGGCGCAGCTGCAGCTGAGCTGGGAGTTTTCTGCTCGCTTGCCCTGCCGTGCACTCTTCCTTTGGCAGCGGCTTGGAGCCTGCATCCCTTCTCCCTACCCACAGGACTGATTGCAAGCTGGAGGGAGAATCTGGTGGCAGCCCCCACAAGCAGTTGGGTGTTTTCCAGATCTCTCCTACTCTCTGTTGCAGCTCTCAACTTGCTTGGAGTCAAGGACACACATTAGCTCCCTGTCTGTCTTTCTCTCCCCCACGCAGCGCATTAGCTATGCTCTGGCTTTGCTGTCTGACAAAGATGTGCTCTGCTTAGTGAGCGAAGGTTACCTGCAGAGTGACGGGAGCCTTCCCCGGCCTTTGTGGTGATTGAAATACTCGTCTGCTTTTGGTTTGTAGAGCTGGCCGGGGACGCTGCACAGCTGAGCATTGTGCCTCCAGATCCTTGGATCAGCCCTGCTGCTGGGAAGGGAGAGCTCCCGTCACTTTCCACGTGCTCTGCATGGATCACTTGCGCTCTCCTTTCTTTCCAGCTGGACCACAAAGAAAGTTGATAATGTGAAGACCTGTAAACCGTAGCTGACCCTTCTCTCTGGCAGCCCAGATTCCTGCTTTTTTAGAACCAAGGCTCAGCCACTGAAGACAACCACCCCAGCAGTGGGGTTTTGCTTGCACAGAAGCAAATGCAAAAGCTGTAGAGCCCAGGATGAGACCAGAGCTCCTAGGCTGCCAACAGCTCTGCTGTGCGGAGGGACTCTTAGGACCATGCCACCTCTTCTTCCTAGTCTGCAAGGAGACACAAGGCAGAGAGTGATCCGTAAAGATCCCTTTGCCCTGGCTGTAGCACCAGGTCCCCAAGTACGTCCCCAGGAGCACACCGCCCCGAGGAAGGCAGAGCTCCGCGTGCTGCACGAGGCGAGGAGACGCTGCCCTCCCCGACGGGCATCGCTAGCGCAGAGATGTCGGGTTCTGGCAAGGCAGGCACGGGGAAAGGGAGGCGACTTTTTCCTCTTGGTTGCTTTGTTCGTTGTTTAGGTAGCGGGTGAAAGGAAGCCTTTGCTGCCTGGGTTAAGGAAATTATTGTTTAGCTGAGAGCTTATGTGTTCTTTGGGGGAAGAAGATTGTGTTTGCCTTTGGCAGGGAGGGGTTATTGTGTAATGGCAGTTCATTTTAATTAGTTGCTTTTCTTTACCTTGGCTTTGTTTAACCAGAGAAGGAATTTCTGAAAGGAGACTTTTTAAAAGAGAGGGAGAAAAACAACAAAACAAAGCCCAGATTTGGGCTGGGATTTAGGATCTATGCTTCCAGATTGTCCCTGGTGTGTACCCATTTACCAAGAAAAGCTTTTCCCAGAGAGGCAGAGGAGGTGCCTCATCTCTTTCTCTCCCTACACTCTACATTCACTTTAGGGAACGAACAAGGGAAGTGTCTGTATCTCCATGGTGGGATTAATGGCAATATGGAGATGAGCTGAATGTATAATGGCCAATTTTCATAGAAGAAGGGGCTTGTACCAGCAGCAGTTTAGCCCATATGTCTGTGAGGGCTGTATCATTTTCTTTCTTATGAAAGCACCGAATAATCTTTCAGTTCTTCTGGGATGTGCCATGTAACTGGTGCTGCTGTGAGGGTGTTTAGGCTCCTGGTTATGTGACTTTCGTGAGAACCGGGCATTAAACGGGAGTTCAGTCTGGGACAGAGGATCCCTTCACATCCATACTCTTTTAACACCCGTTTTTTTTTCTTGCAGTCTCATGGCGAGGGGGCAGGAGCAGGATTCCCCTCCTTGTCCCCTGGCCCTGTCTCCAGGTGCAGCTGTCCGTGAGGCTGAGGCAGCGCTGGGGGCAGCGGCTCCCCCCAACATCGACATTGCTGCCGCGTCCTTCCCTCCGAGCTGGAAGGTGACAGTCGTGACAACAGCCGGGGAGCAGGGACAAGCAGCTGGGCTTTGGCAAGTGGCAGGGCAGGGCAGGGGTTGCTTTCATGCAGGCCGTAAGGAAAGGAGCTCTCCCAGTACAAAGGGAGTTTAAAATGTCTCCATTAAAGTGCTCCCGGCGGCCCAGAGCTCTCCAGCCCGTACCTCCGGGCTGGCGGCACTTGCTGGCAGCCTGTTGCCCTCGGAACGGAGCTCGGTGCCTTCTGTCCCCTCTATTCTCTCCGAGGGCACCTCCCCGCTGCTCGGGTCTGAGTGAGCCTGGGGTCACTCCCACCTCAGGCCTCTTTTCCCTTCCCTTTCCAGCTCCTTAAACAACAGAGGTGCTGAGGGAATTTATACCTCTGCCTGGTAACAAGACAGATCAGTGAGACGCTGTCACGGTTTTGTGAGGGCTCCATAGATTTTTATGGCTTTTCAGTCCTTGGGTTCCCAACCTTCCTTTGGCTTGTAAATTGCCCACAAAATGCAAACACAGCTCCTATTCTGTGAGCTCCTTTGATGATTTTATTTATATCTCTTGCTTTGTCTTGTCTTTTATTACAGGGAGACTGCAATTAATTATTATCCCATCAGCTTCTATTTAGGCTGACAGTACAATGCAACACACAGTGTCCAACCTTCCCCTGCCTCTGTGTGCACAAGCGGGCAGCTATTCTCGAGAAGAACAAAGGCGCTGGCAGTTTTAGAAAGGGACATGCTGCTAAAGGGCAGCTTAAGGGAGTTCAATAGCACCAGCAGAGCATAGTTGTGACCAGGCGTCCTGAGTTAGTTGTGATGCTCCTGATTTTATCTTCTCATCCAAAGATTGTCACTCGTTGAGCAGGTGTAGGCTCATGATGGTAATTTCAGGACCCCTTTCCTATCCAGCCTTTAACACTGGATTCTGTATGGGGAATATCAATTTTCTCTCCTGGCTGTTCTGCCACTAGAAAACCTGCAAAACTGTTTTCACTCTTTCCTTTTTCTTCGGGTCTTGCAAAAAGGTTTATTTGTCCTACAGGCCCATGGATGGCATGACACTGTTGCTGAGCAGTGCTGGTGATGAGCTAAAGATGTTTTGACAAGATTCAGTGCCAGGTGAGTGGAAGCTGCTGTTAAACCAAATGTTTGTTCACTTCACTCCTTCTTATTTCTCTCACTGTTTCATTTGTTCATTTACACCTGGTCTTGGCAGTTTTGGGCAGTGTAGCTCTGACTCCGACCTCCTCAGACCAGCTAATGACAACGAAGCAAATCCTCTGTGCCAACATTCTGGTGGAAATGTCAATGTAATGCTTCTACAGCGGTGTCCTCTCCGCTTCTCCCCAGCAGAGTCCACTCCCAGATCCTTTGGAAGAAGCTGCAAGATAACCCCCATGTGGGCTGTGGTGCCGTAAGTTCAGAGAGACGTTTCTCGCTCCTGTCCTCCACAAATGACATGTGCTCACTAGCCCACGCCGCTACCAGCAATTAGCTGGTTTAAGTTTCGGAGTCCAAGCTAATGTAGCTGTGGGGCTCTGTGGGAAACGAAGGGCATGTCTGGGCGGGGAGGCCAGGCAGACTGAGCTGGCTCTGCCATTGCTAATGCCAGAATGGAAGTGCCGGGAACTGCGGGGCTGAGATGCTGAGTTGGCTCAAGCTTAGGACTGTCTATGTTCACCCCACTTAATTAGCCTTCCTGAGAGAGCACATTCACTGGCTTGGGTGCAGTTCTGCTCAGGTGTTCTAATCTCCTCCTGAAAGTGAGCGTGGATGATCTTGCAACCCTGTTTTGTGTTGTGAGAACTTAGCTCAGCTCTGCATTGCTTCAGGTCTCTTTCTCCCATGCTTAGAAGATGAAGCCAAAGGTAAGAGCAGTAACTCTGTGACTGATTCCACATCACCCATTTAGAAACCTTGACTAGGTGGTCAAGTGAGCTGTTCTTCCCTCCTCCACCCCAGCTGCATCCCACATACAGTCCTACTGACTGTGATTACTGTGATAAAATTGCAACTAAACCCTGTCAGCTCTGAAGCAGGAATGATGAGGGTTGGTCTTTACATCAGACATGTAATTACCTGTCTACAAAACCATGAAAATGTGCAAGGGAAAAAAGAGGGAAAAGCAAGATCTCTGTCAAATGAGAGAAAACCTATCATTTCCCCCTTTTTTTCTGTTTTGTTTTTGTTTTCCTCCATTCACAGTAATACATAGCTGGGCTTAATCCAGCTAGGAACCTGCTCAGAGGTCACACTGCCTGGTAAGCTACCTTGTGGCTGCTGGCCCTCCAGCCTGCTCAGAACATAGGGCTTCTTGTTTGAAAACCCTGGAGAAACTCAAGTTTGCAAGATTTTAAAATCAGAAAAATCCATTTCCTGCATAAGATCTTTTTATGGTAAATGAATACTGAATTGCAATCAGAATGCCACTACTGTTTGTTAAATGCAAGTTGCTTAAATAGTTCATTTTTCTTACTAATTATACAGTACGTGGTTAGCTTCAATGATCACATGTAATTAAAGGGGAACGGTTTCTGCAGCATTGTCATGACTTTGACAGTGCTGATAGAGAAGAGGCCAATATTTCCTGGTAGTCTACAGATTATGTGCTAATTAGGGGGTTTACATGGAGTGGCATGTGTATCCTGTGCTTGGAGCCAGACCCTGAACATGCGCAGGATCTGCTGATTTCCTGGAGGTCCTTAGCTTTGACTAAGGTCCCAAGTTATCAAAGCTTCTGCTTAATTTTAAATATGTGCTTAAAACCGTTTGAAGTCAATGATGCTTAAGTATGTGCTTCAGCTTTAGTCACACACTTGAGAATTTTGCCGAATCGAGGCTGCTGGCTAGTTAGGGATAAAGCCTGGCTGGCACCTGTTCTTCCCCAAGGACACATCTTATCCACTCGATTAACTGATCCAACGTAGCAGGCTTCGAGCACCCCGGTGACTGTCACGGTTAACTTTATTTCATTTAAAACACAATAAGCAAATCCCTAAGAGTTTAAAAAGTTTTTTTTCCCCTAGAAACTAAATGAGAGTGTATGTAGGGGGAAAAAAAATATCATCTCTGGCTATATTATTTTACCATGCCAAACAGTGGGGGAAGCCTTACAGAGGGTTGCTGTATGGTGGAAAAGGGTTGGTTTTCTGTGCTCGCTTTAATGCCTGGACCTTTGTTCTACCTTTTAGCTGTGACCATTTAGTAACCACTTGACTCACTTTGCCCTCAGCAGGATGTTGCATGTAGCTTCACTGTGTTGAAGAACAGTCGAAATTAAAAGTATAATTTAATGATTCAGTTGGTAACAGACAGATTTCCTGATAGCCTGCCTGTGGAGTGGACCTTTGTAAGCACCCTTCTGTACAGGAGTGCTTCCTTAGACAAAAACTAGCTCGGAGGCAGGACGCAGTAAGTTCCCAAGTCATCCCGTCTGCAGTCTTTAAATCCTGTGTGTTGAATCTCTACTGAGTATTCAGCCAACAGCAAACTGAAAGAAAACTCTTTTAATGGAGAGTGGTTTGTACCTTTACTAGGGAAGCAGATTTAGATGTCTTTGGACAGAGGGCCCTGGAAAATACCTGAGCTGGTCTCTTCTTGGAAGAGTTCAGGATTTAAACATACGGAGCAGACTCGAGGTGGAGAGGAGGCTGGCTCCCATAGAAAGGTGACATGCCTGAAGGAGGCACAAGGGGCCACTAGCACAGCTGGGATTACACCCCTGGCCCCTGTGCAGCGCCTGTGCACTGCAACAGTAGAAATCGTTGCGGGCTTTGCTCATTGTGGTTTGACAACTGCATTCAGGTGTGGAGGAACATTATTATCTACAAGCTCTCATGATGGGTATAGAAAGTGTAAGAACCAATTCTGTGTACCCAGAAGAATTGAAAAAGCCTCCCGAGCTTCCCTTCAGCTCAGTAGAAGGAGGTGCCTGGGGGTGAGGCAGGCAGCTGAAGCCATGGGCTGGGGCAGAAAAAGAAGAGAAAGCGTGTTGTGGCTGAATGTGTCGGTGGAGTTTATTTCTCTGGACTTCAGCTCTGTTCCTGCAAGGAAATTTTTCCTACCAAAAACTCAAGCAATTCCCCTGAAAGCCCTGTTTCGGCAGACAGAGATCTCCCAACAAGATTGCAGTGTCCAGCTACAGGTCCCAACCAGACAGTGGAGCAAGGGAAGTGGAGGTTTCAGTTTGAGAGAAAATTCTCTGTTGCCCTGGGGAAAGAGCAACAGGTCTTTCTGCTCGGTCTACAAAAACAGATTCATTGGACCTGACTCTCCTGTTAGGCAGGGATAGGATAAGAAATGATGGATGTGAATTGTGGTGGGAAAAGATGTAGGTTACATGTCAGGAAATTCTTCCTGCAGTGAGGATAGTTTATGGAAAAGCTTTTTTTTTTTTTTTTTAATTGTTTGATGTAGAAGGTGATGCAGTGGTTGGGAGCTACTGAGGTAGACTTTACTGGTGCTCCTGCTTCATCAGAGTCTGTAGAAAATCAGATCAGATGAAATCCTATTTTGAGTGTCTCATACCAGGCTTAATTCTTTCTGCTGAGGCTCTCTGTGAAAGAAGTCAAGTGTCCTTGACTATAGCAGCCCTCTCTGGAGAGATAATTCTTTTGTACTTCCAATTGTAACTGTACCCTCTGGCTCTCTGAATCTGGCCCATTCCCAAAATGATGCAAAAATGTGTACGCTCTACCACAACAGAAATAATAACAGGAGGCAAAGATTCAAGAAGAACGTTGTTCTTAGGAAAGCCTTTTGGTAGCCTTCATTTACAGCTAGTTTGCAGCTGGTTTTTTAGAAAGAATAAATGTACTGTAATGGGAGTGAGTCAGCATGGATATATTGCAGGTAAATCATGTCAGACTAATTTGATCGCTTATGCTAATGAAATAACTATCAGTCTAGATAGCATAAATCTATCTGGTTTTCCAGAAGGTTTTAACAAAATTTTGCATGATGGATTATGGTACAAACCCCCTAAATGTAGGTTAAAATAATCCATTATTGAAAAGGATAAAATACTGGCAGGAAGACAGAGCCCCGGCTTGGAGTGAAAGGTGGGTGTCAGTGGGGAGGTGGCAGGGGCATTGAGTCCTGCAAGATCTTCTGCTGCAGTGTTTTAATATTTTTATTAAAGATGAATGCAACACCACAACAAGTAGGATCATTAAATTTCAGACGACACGAAGCTCAAGGGATCAGGCAAGCCTCAATGGTCTTTCTTTGCAGAGAAATTGCTTTTTGGCAGTATTATCTTGCTAAATTATGTAAGTGGGCTCAAAATTGCAATACGATTTTGACTGGTCCAAGATCTTTCCATGACAATTACAGTACCTTTGACAGAGAACTGAAGGTGTGACCAGGACTGCAGTCTTGTCGGTGGAGATGGGCAGTTTATATCACAAGGTCTGCCGGAGGTATGGGGGTGAGGAATGACCGGCAGGAGGAGTGAGAGAGATTTTTCCTTCATTTCTGGATTTTTAGAGTCCTTTATGCACTCTTGGTGTAAACATTTGCACAGCAGCATTTGATAGAAAGTTCTGTAACAAATAATACATTTGATGGAATGTATTATTGTCGTATATAAAATATATATTGTGTTTGGCCATGCTTTATTATAGTATATAAAATATGTATTCTGTTTGTAGCTGATGTAGCAATTATATCAGAGAATTTATGTTTGTGTGTGAGCAAGGACTAACCTAAGCATGCAGCTGTTCCTGATTACCTGTAGATAAAGGAGGGGGAACTGGATAGGAACAAAACATTCCTGTTCTCATGCAGGCACGTTCACATGCTGAAGAGTTAACCAGAAAGAGATGCTACACTTCTAGTCCCTAGCCTGTTATAGTACACAGCGATGTGGAAGTGTAGCTGTGTCTATGTGTATGGTTAGCTCTTATCAGTTTTATTCCTGTCACAGCCCTCATCCGAGGCACTGAACGCCAAGCTCATCTGGGTCTCTGCTTTTAGGTGCTCTTCATTACACGACATCTCGGCAGCACCGTGCCAGTCGGGGCAAGAAAGGCGCTTCCTCCGCTTCAGCCCGCCGCACCGCTCCCACTGAGCGTGAGACAGCTGAGCTGTCCAGCAGACAATGCTCAGGGCTTTCCAGCAGCTTTCCGACCAGTTTTTGAGGGTAATGCGATGCCTCTGCTGCTCTGCTGACGGTGCTACTCGCGCTCATCTTTCTGCCACTCTGTGGAAAAAAAGTTCAGTCTTTGGAAGACGTACGATAACCAGGAGCTGATTTGTTGCATGAGGCTCTGAGGAAGGGAAGAGTGAAAATACAGGAGAGTGGTTTTTCCTCTGTTTTGGTCTCTGATTTAAATCAGCTTCTGGGGCAGCATTCAGAAGAGTGATGGTTTTGGATTGAGATTCCTGCAGTAGGAGCAATCTTTTGGGGGTAGCCACCACCTGCATTTCTGAGTTGGCGTAGTTGTTAAAAGGTGACCAGTTACACTGACAGTACACCCAGGTTCCATGTTCCTGATTTCTCCGCCATTAAGAAGATGAGCCACAAAAATCCAGACATCTGTTATCATTAACAGAAGGGCAAAAATATTAAAATGTAAACCATAAAATAAATCTGTTGAGTAAATCAAAGATAGAACCGAAGGAGAAATATGAAATCCCTGTGTAGCAGGCATAATTCATTCTCACCGACAGTTCAAAATCAACCGTAGCAGGAGAATTTAATGATACCATTGTTTAGTGAAATTAGACATGACACTAGCCAGCTACCTTTTATTTTGGTTGGTTAGGATTTGCTATTGTTTGACACTCATTAGAAATCACAGTAACCTGTTTTTAGGGCAGTCAAATTAAGATTCCCTCTCTCTGTACAAGATTACTCATCATACCACAGCTACATGGTAATTGGAAAATAACTAGTGAATGAGTATGCCGTATACAACCTGTCATCTGAGCATGTCAGGTAATGTACCAGAGGTGATCCTGCAAAGAATTTGGTTGTACACACAACAGCTAAGAAAAAAACTGTTGCAGGAGATTAATGCTACAATCACTTATCAGATGCAAAAATAATTATTAATCCTTAATGACGCTGGTAATTTCTTTATGGAAATTCACCTGCCCTTCTGTTTCCTTCAGTGCCTCCAGCATGAGAACACATGTTTTTCAACATGAACCTCAGCCCTGGCTTTTCTTTACTCTAGGAATTACTGTGAGTGAGTTTAAGAAGCCCTAGGGTTTGCTGTGCCAAGCCAGACTTCCATGGAGAAGACGTGTGAACTTGCTACACTTGCAAGCAAACAGGGTGAGCTGCTAGCTCCAGGTGTCTTGCCTTCTGTCTCCTGCCAGAGGAAACCTTGCTTAGCTAAACCATGTAGCGTGGGGGAAAAATTGAGCTAATTCTTACAAAGGGGCCATGTACTGCAAAGCACCATGAAGTCTTGCAGGGAGATGAGCAAATGCAGGGAGAGGTTTAATAACGGTTGTGCTTGCACTAGCAAGCAGCAAGGTGCAGTAAGAGCAGCTTTGGGGAGTGAAACATTTGGTGCTGGTCCACTACGTGCATCCTGGGTGATTTGTTTGGGATAGTTCTAATCTGGCCCAGTGGCTTGGAATACCCAGTAGCACTGGGACACGCTAGGTGGTTTTCTGGAGCACACTTTGCCATTTAGTTTTGGCTGAAAGGAATCCAATTCTGCAGTGTGGACCAAAGTGCAGTAAGGTCACCTCAAAGGGGCTGCCCTAGTCCAAAATAAGACAAATGCCAATACAACTGTAGAAGAGTCTTCAGGAAGCCAGTCAAACCAGCCTCCTGTTCCTGGAAGTGCCTAAGGAAAGATAATCTGAACATGCACAGCCTGTTTTGTTGTTTTTATACCATGTTCACTCTGAAATGCTTTTGTTCTAGGGAAGCAATACTTTGCAATCAGGAAGTTGCTTGTTTTGTGATTAGCATTGCTGCTTCACCAGAGGGAAGGGACGGCACTGTCTGGACAGACTTCAGATCTGCTGAGGGCGTTTGCTTCTGGTACTCCACCCAAGATCCAGTCTACAACTGGAAAAGTTGCCTGATTCCCACGGGTGACTTTGGATTTAGGAGCAAAGAGATGTGTGGGGCACTGTGTCAGGTGAGGCTGGTCCAAAGTGTAGTTCACCCAGTAGCTGTGACAAGAGTTTCCAGTGAGTTTGGCAGGAAGATGTGCAGGTAAGATTAGCATTATCAGTTTATTCTCTGCAATGCATTCGTTTCAAACTGTAAAACACACTCCTTGCATCACCGTGCTCAGCTCTACGTGTTGCCTGCATATTCAAACAGAAGATGAACTTTCACTTTTGATAGTTCAGCTTACAAAACGAAGAGAGAGAGGAAGAAAGACCCTTCTGCACCAGTGTGATGATTGATCACTTTTTATTTTTGCTCAGATGCCAGGTCTGGGTGTGAAATAGAAAAGTAATACACTGTTTCATGAAAGTTACTTCAGGATGGGGCCCTGAAGGAGGAATGCAGAGTGCTGTAAGACGGGGCTGGAGAGATCAGATAGGAACCAGGAGAACAAAAGCCGCCACTGTTAGAGATCTGGGAGCTGGTGCTGGATGAAGCGGGGCCTCCCGCTGTTCGCTGCTCACTGTTGCTGTGGCCAGGCTGGCATCACTGTGCAAGGGGAAATGCAGGCGAAGAGCTAATCTATTGAAACAGAAGGACAGACTTAGCTTGAGAAGATGAGCATGCTGAGCTGGTTTCTGCTCTGTTACACCCTGAAACCTCGCTGATATCTGTAGAGCTCCCCAGCTGTAACAAGGAGCGGACGGGGGTTCTTTATGCTTTTTCTCCAGAGCCAGACTGGTGAGGATTTGGTGAGGACTGGAGAAACTGATACTGAGATTTGCAGCTCTGCAGGAGGGAATCTGTGTTTGCTTAATTTGGGAAGAGACAGTCATATAACTTACAGTATGTAAAGCTTAAGCAGTGGAAGTATCCCCCAGAGCACAGTGCAGAGTTTGAGGCAGCTAGGAAAAGTCTTTCAGGCTGCCTGAGTCTTTCCACAATGCTTCCTCCAAGTAGTCACAGAGAAATGCCTTCTCTGAACAGCTTGAGCAAGAACTCGGCTCTGGGACCAGCTGGGCTTACGACAGTCTTGTTTTGTCTTACAGCCAGTGTAATTTCTCCCAGAAGGTGAATGAAAGAGTGGCTTCTGAAACACAGCTAATCCCATAATTTCACCTAGTTCCCTGGCAAATGCTTCCAGTACTGAACGGCCTCTGCTGCTGTTTGTGTCTTGTTTCAAGGTTAAATTTCTAATTTCCAGCTTTTGCCGTTGTCTTAGAAGAAGCACCATAGTATCCCAAAGCCCTCTCCCACAATTGCCTTCCCCTATATCGGTGCCAGGAGCAGAAATGAGATCCCTTCTCAGCCACATCTTCGGTAAGCCAGCAGGCCTGGGCTCCTTTGGAAGCATGCAGGACCCAGCTGCTGGGTCTTTTTGTGTTGCTTTGCCTGAATTGCTTCTGTGTTTTTCTCCTTGAAGGAAGAACACAGACTGGGCACAGCTTTCCAGCAGATTGTCACTGGTGTCATGAACGAGAAGGATCACCCCCTGCTGGGGTCTGTGATTGCCCTTTCTGAACACGGAGGGATCGGAGATGTCCCTTATGGCAGCTTGCACCGCAGCTGGGGCTAAAGCAGAGCTCTGGGATGTCCTCTAAGTCCTTTTCAAAGCAACTGCTTTCCGAGGCAGCATCCTGTAAGAGTAACCTGCATTTCTGGTTTCAGATGCCTTACCTTGCATTTGACTTTTTAAATCATGTTTCACTGGAGTGTGGCCAACTCCCAGTTACTTCAGATCGCTGTGTATTGATAGTCCAGTCTTGCTTGTTGTTTCCCTACCGCCAGTCTTGTTGGCATCTGCAAACTTTGCCACAACAAGGATTTTTATAGCGTCATTTAGATCGCTGATAAAAATATCGAATAAAAAACAGTAATAGGAGTTTCACTCTTCTTTTATCCCAAATATTTTTGCCCAGCATAATATTGCTGTACATTTATTGAATTGTGGCTATTGGAACATCCAGTAAATAAGGCTTTGAAGAATAACCAGTTTCCAGAAATGCTTTCCACCTTAAATGTGTATTCCCAGTCCATTATGCCGACAAGTGAGGTTAAGGCTTGGGAAAACAGAAATGTTAAATGCAAAGGTGTGTGCGTCACTGCCTGGTGCCAGATTGTTTGCACAAGTGTAACCAGATCGTGCCCCGTGGTATCTAGGCAACTTGCCGGGTTTTAGATCAGCAATTAACTCTTCTTTGGCTTTCAGAGGTCCAGTAGAAGGTTTTCCCATGTGGACTGCAACAGTTTCAGAGCTGAAGGCATTATTGTTTCTGAAGAACAGTGGTGCCTGGCTTTGTGAGAGGTCTGGGAGCTAGCTGCTGGGTTGAAACCCACCCCAGTAATGCAGCTTTGCTTCCTGCCCTCCTGGGGAGGAGGAAAGAGTGACAGCCATGCTGGACCTTCTCCTTGTGGTGGTGCCCTCCTTGTCAAACAGTGCTCATACACATTTTGAATGTTTCTTTTCCTGTAGAGAGGCCATTGTGGAGCCAGTGCCAGTTATCAGCCTGGATCTTGGTGGGGAACAGGGCTGCTCTGATTGCTGTGGAGTGAGCTGGATCTACAAGCTTATCCAGAGCCAGGCGAGGTAAGTGCCAGTGTTCCCAGCAGTACAGGACCTGTTGAAGGCTGGCTCTGAAACTAGGGGAGTTTCAGGCTGTGTAAGAGTTGTTAATGGGGAAAGCACTGACATGGCATAAAGACACCCTTGCCTGAGTGCTTCAGGTTTTCAGGACCTCTGGGGGATGCAGCCCAGGAGCTTGTTTAGATCCCAGGTTATGAGGGTTTCAAACCAATGAATTTGTTTCTATCTATCTCTTTTCACCTCCTAAACCAAATTCAAAGCAGCTACCACCTGACTGTGGGAGGTGTTGGCGTGGTAGGAGTTTGTACCTTCTGCAGAGCTTCCTAAGAGAAGGGTCACTGCTGCACGAGGGGACAAAGGCAGCTCTTCTGACAGCGGCTGTGTAGCAAAGCTCTTTACACAAATGACGTCTGGAAGTCTCAGAACTGCTCAGAGTGCCCCAGCCAAATATCCCCAGGCTGGTACAGCAGAGCACAAAGGAAATCATTGATATTCAGAACTCGATCTTTAGCTACCCAGGACCTGAAAGCACAGGCACGTTTGTACCTCTGGGGAGAGGTACGAGGAAGTGGGGCAGCCTTTGACATGGTAACAGGAGCTCTCACTTGCAGAGCGAGAGGCAGAATAGTTGTCATTAAAAGAAGGTGATATGGCCTTCATGGAGACATTTGAGCTGCTCTGGTTCACAGACCCCTGGGTCTTGAGCCCTGAACCAGTGGGGCTGGCTTGGCACAATGCACTCTGAAGGAGGGCTGCGGCTGGGGAGCTCTGGCACTGCCAGTGGGAGAAGGTCATGCAAAATGAATGAAGGGTCCTCCCTTTGACAGGAATCAAGGAATACTTCTGACTGTACACCAGTACCATCCAACTGCTTGATTTACAACCGATTGCTCGTGGCATGCAGGCAGGAGAAATTGTGAAGGGAAAGCTCCCTCTCCATTCAGCTCAGTGCAACCTGGGAAAGCTTTGTGCAGCCTACTCCCCCACCTGGGTCTGCTTTTCATTATTATTTTTTATAGCCAGAAATAAGAACTTTATTGACTTTATTCATCTCCTGTCAGATGCCCAATCAACATCTGGCAACACAGCAATTCCCAGAAAGTGCTGACCTAGTGGAGCAGGACCTAAGGGAAGGCCCTTAATCCCCCCTCCCATCCCTGGCTGCCCTTTTAATTATCTTCCCAAGCCAAGGTAGGATGCGTACCTCCACCTCACTCCTGCTGTCTGCTTGTGTTTCAGAGCACCAGGGTCATGGGAGCTCTGGATGTGATGCTCTCATTGGGCTTGGGGTCCCTGGCAGGCTTACGGGAGGTACCAGCACCGGGGGAAATCTGCCTTCCTCTGGTGGTCCTGAGAACAGACTTCTTGTGGGTTTGTTTCTTCCTTTAAGAAAAAAAAAAAAAAAAAAAAGGAAAATAAATCTCAGTTCTGATTTCTAGCCAGGTGTTCCTAGTTGTGCTGGCTCCCTTGTCCAGGGAACATTTAAGCTTTTGCTGTTCTAACAGCCCACAGGCAGCCTACTGTGAGTGTCCCTGGAGAGCTGTAGTATACCACTCCCACAGTTTATATCCACCCCTGAGCTTCCCCCAGCTTGCTTTTCCATGCAGGTTAGCTGTCAGTCCTGTAGAAGCACTAATGAATGGGGAACAAAACAGATCAGAGGCCATGCAGGCAGCCGAAACTGTAGCAAAGGAGGGTGACTGGGGAAGCAGCCTTGGGCACCCCCTTGAAGAGGTGCTGCGAATCTCAGCAGTGTGATCTGATCATAGCCGTGGTTACAAGGCTCCTGAGAAAGCATCTAGGGCACGGAGGACAGGGACAGGAGGAGCTGCGTGGGAGGTGGGCTATCCTGACAACTGCTGCTGGGTCCCGTAGAGCTGACAGGGAGCGACTGCATCCTCTGTCAGGGAGGAGAGGAGACAAAGGGATCAGAAAGTTGCAGTGCTCCAGGAGCGGTGCCTGGCCAGTGTAACGGGGGTGCACAGGGCAGGGCAGAGAGGAGCTCAGCTCTCCCTCCTCCCATGTGCTTTTGTTTGGCTTTGCAGAGGACCCAGAACCTCTGCATAAAAATGCAGGGATCCTTCCTGAAGGGTTTCTGTTAGAATTTCCTGCAGGTTAGAGGATTTTAAGATCTAGCAGCAGATTGACTAGAGAGGAACACATTTTTATTTACCGCGGCGTGTTGGGCTCGTAATAAAATTCAGGTGTAACAAGCCAGAGGCAAGTTGTGTTCTATTCGGAGCTGAGCCCGTGCGCAGCTGCTCCAGCAGGTCCAGCAGGTTCCCTGCCCGATCCCTGGGCTCCCACAGCAGATCTCTTGAGCCCCCTTTTCCCACACGGTCCCGCCCTGACTTCTCCCTCAGGTGTGGGTGGCTTGCTTTTCTTTGCTGCATTGTGGTACCGGCCTTTCCACGTCTTGGCTTTTCTTCACTCCCTATCTCCTAGATTCAAGCTCCATCCAGTTGCTCGAGACAGTTCCTCCCTCTTCTCTGCTTGGGTCTTCTCCCCATGTTTTGGTCTTTTTCCTTCTTCCACCTCCATGGGAAGTTCCCTCCCGTTGCTGTGGGTTCCCAATTTCTCCTAACCGTAAGTGGAGCTTTTTGGGAGAAAGTAGCCAGGACGGACAGGGGAATAGTTTTTCCCTCCTAATGCCAGAGCCCAGCTGGGCCAGCTCCTTGGCTACTCTCCTTGGAGTAGGAAACCTTGCTGAGAAACCAGGACACAAACCCCTGTGGCCTTCATCCACATCAAGTGCCGCAGCCTGCTCCCTTCCTGGCCAGTTTTGGAGCATGCCGTCCTATCAAGCCCCCTGTCAGGTCCCTGCAGCTGGGTAGCTTTGGTTGTCCTCGGCTCCAAGAGACGTGGATCCTTTAGAGAAGGGGTCCCAGGCATGATGCGTGATCAGGTGCCCACTCATGTGAGCAAATGCCACCAGTGGGAGCCGAGGCATCGTAATCCAGCCTACAGTGCTCCTTTAAAGACATTTCAGGAGCTCAATTAACTTTCCACTTGGGTGTTTTCTTTTTCCCCCCTTTGCTTTCATGGTCATTTAAAACAAATAAAGTGAGCAGAACATGGCAGCGTGATAACCACCATTTAATTCCCTTCCCACGGGTCTCCAGATTATTTGGTGATTCAGCGGCAGCAGGGGGAACATTTACGGAAAGGGAGGAGGGAGCTTCCCACAGGGACAACAGCTCACAAAACAGGGCCCCTGAGCATCTCGGAGGAAAAACGTGCCTCTGGTTTCCTTTTAAATGCCATGGATATGGTGAATGCAGCGCAAGAGCCCGGGCCTTGGAACAGAAGCAGCCACCCGCTCCCCCACTTTTGTGGCGTTCCCGTTCTCATTCCATGTCTCACTGCCCTCGTTGTTCTCGCATTGTGAAGTGTGGGTGACGACCAATGTTCAGGATACATTTCACGCTTCTGTGCAAACACAATATGAGATGAAGAATTCATACCCTTAGACAAGGAGACGAGAGTGTATTTTCTCATAATAAGGAAAAGCAGCCAGATTGGAGCCTGCCAATTTCTCTTCAGTGCTCCCGACTTCCCTAGGAAGTTCAAACAAGCCTATGCTTTTAAGCTGGCAGAGGGAAGTAAATTATATTAAAAAAAAAAAAAAAAAGACCAACAAAAACAAGCAACACAAATCCTTTTGGATCTTTTTTACATTATTCTCCAAGCCTCTGCCTTGGTAGGTGACTTTTCCAGCTCCCCCATTTGATCTGCTGGGACCGCAGCGGTGGGGAAGGAGAATGCCGTGTGCTTTATGTGCGTGCGAGCAATTAATAGTGGTGCGGCGTTTCACTGGAGCCGCATGTAAAGCGCACCCCAGGAGGGGAAAAAATAACAACTAAACAGACTCTTAAGCAGGCCAGAGCATTTGCTGTCCTGTAGGAAAACACAGTGTGGGGGTTTGCTTATTCATCAGCAGCTGTAAATAACGGGTGCTCACCTTGAGTTCTCCTTCAGCTATTTCTTTATCTCCCCAGCCTCTGTGCTAGCAAAGAAAGGAAATATTTACTGTAGTTTGGTTGACAAACTGTGTTTTTATAGCTGTTCAAATTTTAGCTTTTGTTTTCTCCCTAAAAAGCAGTGTTTTCGCAGCTTTGGCTTCATCTCCCCCAGCCTCAAGAGCTTCTGTCTGGAGCACCTTCTGCCAGTCTGACACTGAAAATTAGTCCTGAACCATTTGCCTGAACCTGTCAACCCCACATCATAGCCACACATTGCGTATGCAGGTGGTTTGGCCTGGGAAGGACGCATAATGCACGTTAGTCATTTAATACATTTAAAATCTAATCTCTCAGCGCAGCACAGTCAGCAGCTTTTCTGCTTTTTACCCCTTATGCAGTATGCTGAGACGTGTTTCCATCCCTGTGTTGTCCTGTGCCCGTGCCAGGGAAGACATCAGCTCGCCCAGCACCGGGCTGGAAGGCTCCAAATTCCCTGCAGCAAAGGCCACGGTGGCCTCAGCTCCCCTGTGCTCCCCTCTGCCTGCCCTGTGTCTGTCCTGTGAGCCCCTGGAGCCCCTGGTTTCTTCATGGGCACAAGGAGGTCAGGCACCAGAGCGTCTGCTGACAGCTCCAGCGGTACTGGGGGTCTCTGGGCACATGCCTGGCTTCGAAGGTTCACAACATCCCTTCCTTTCATCTGCACGTCAGGGCTTTGGGTTGATCTCGCTCAAGCTGAATCCGAGCCTGGAGACCCTGAGGTTACCGAGCATTTCCCTCCTGCCATCTGCTCTTGAGAGCCCTCCCATCTTCTGTAATTTCCCAGGGAGGTCGAGGCAGGCTGGGCAGCGGGATTTGGAGACCGCCGTGCACCTTGGCAGTCCCAACAAGCCATGAGCAGCCAAGACCTGCTGCAGAGTGTTGACCAGGAGAGCTGCAGACGCTGGATTCCCAAAACCTGTGCTTTACCTAAAGTCCTCAGACCATTCCTGAATTAAAATGATCCAGGAAATGCATTTTCAGACTGTCAGTGAAATGCATTCATCACCCCCCGAATATGCACCAGATTGTTAGTGCTTGAGGCCAAATACCATGTCTTTTTTAATGCCTACAAATGTAGTGCATGTTGCTGGCTCTGTATTTATAATAATTATAAAAGTAACGGGAGTAGCAGCATTCCTATAGGCTAGGAATGGCCAGGCACAGACAAAAAAAAAAAGAGTGATTCATTGTTGCAATTAATGCTTATGCTTGCACCTGTGATTAATTAGCCTGGCGATAGTGCTATGCAAAAGATCAGGATGAGAATTAATAAGCAGACAAGTGCCGACTTTTAAGATGGTTAAGACTACCGTTTAGTCCTCCTTCCCTGGGCTGCCCATTCCTGTTTAATTACAGGCACTGGCACAGCCTTGCTGTGCACCAATAGACCCTCAGGCGGGGTGTGCAGAATATTTATATATCAGTGTTCTGTAGCAAACTTCAAAATTAAATTCACATGCAGGTCTCTAAATATAATTCCGAAATGTCAGAGATGCTCAGAAGAATGCTGGCACCGATGAGATTGCTGTCAGGAGCAGGCAGCAGCGTGCCAGATTTATACTGGTCTCAATACGCAGGTGGCTTTTCAGCTTTTGTGTCTGGTGGAGCCTAGAATACTCTGATGGACATACTAAATCTGGCAGAAGGCAGAGAGACAAAGAGGAAGGTGTGCTGGACATTCCTACTCCTGCAGGTGCCTGTTGCTCACCTCCGCATCCAGCGCGTGCTTTGATTAATGCTGTTTTAATTGCAGGGCTCGCTGGCGCTCAGTGGCACTGCACAGGAATTGGGAGGATAACGCTGCAAAGCTGGCCCAAAGCATGCGCCCTGTTAGCGCAACGCCGTGCCCAGGGAGGGTATGGAGAGGAGCGTTGACAACTGGAGCCCAATCAGATGCCAGCGGGGAGCAGAAGGACGGAGGGTGTTCTGGAGATCTGCCCAGGGAAAAGCTCTCTGCAGAAGGCGCCGTAGCGCCTTGCCCGGAGCGTGAAGTCAGCTGCAGTTTATCTTAAATGACCTTTTGCTGACTTCCATCTTGCAAGATATTTCTCCCTTTTCCTCCCATCCTCCTTTCCCTTCCTGCATAGCCCTCTGAGAGAAAACAGCTTTTCTCCTTTTTAATAGGTGGCTTTGATGGGTGAGATGGAGCAGGGGCAAATCCTGTGAGCCTGCGAGTTCCCATGAAGCACAAGCTACTCTGAAGAACCTGCTCTTTAAGGTGAGCTACGCTGGCAAAGTTTCTTCTGCAGGTTTTATCCATCACTCCTACTGGCTCATTATCTTTCCCGTTGGCGTATTTGCGCCTCCCACCACCCCAATTCATTTTTCCCAGTTGCAGCAGCTATTGACTGGTTTATATAGATGGGGTTTAACCGGTCCTCCCTCCGGCTGCTCCTGAATCGCTGACAAGGCCGCTTTTGTCTGTTCACACATCAATCTGAAAGCACATGCAAAGTTATATCTTGGCTGACTTAATTGTTAGGAGCTGCAACCCCAATGTCTTTGTAAATAAAATGGTTTAATCTCATGGGGCATGCCTGGTGGAGAGAGCCGAATAAATACATCAATATGTAAATAGATCCACAAGAGGAGGATGAACTGGGACTTTGCAAAACTGATAAAGCATCTTAGGAGACGTGTTGTCACTGCACTTCTTGCATATTCTGATTAGGCAGACAGGAATGCTGGATCTCAGCCCTGGGTTGCGGGAGAGGAAGGGAGGGAGGAAGAAGTGTGGGCACGAGCACACCGTGACTGAAATTCTTGTATGGATTGAGTTGACTTGAATATATTCCGGGGCTGGTCTAATTGCTAGTTTAGTCTCAGGCTTTGATTTTCCTGTTCCTTTCACATCGCTGCTGCCGAGTCTTCCCTGCATCTCAAGCAGCCGTGTTGGGGGCAGCATCCAGACCAAATCCAGCCCCTGTTAGAGCAGAACAGCAAACACCTGTCCTTTCTCAATCCTTCCTCAAAACATTTGCAGCAAAGTGTGGCATGAAGGTCGGACTTCTGCTGCATGGGCGTGTGCCTGTGTAACGGCAGTCAGGGCTTATTCTGAAAAAACAAAACCTGAAGCTATTGGGACACACTGTTCATGATCGGCCCCGCTGGCCTGTCCCTCAGCAGGGATCTTCTTAGTGAGAATTCAGCGAAACACAAACGGGAGAAGGTGCCGTGGCCAACTCATTCACGTTGACACGTGGCCTGCAGGATCCTGCCTGCTGCAGGACCCTCTGTGAGGCCAGCCTGATGTTTCTGCTGCTTTGCATCACCCTTGCACTCCCACCGCACGGGTGGGAATAGAGGCACGAGGCAGGGAGCCCCACCAGGTGCTCGGTTCACGAGCAGCAGCCGTGGGTCAGGCAGAAACAAGTCGCACACCTCGGGCACTCGGGCGCTTCTGGACCGATTTCCAGGGAGAGGAGGGGAGGAGAAACTCCTGCCACATTGTCTGGGGCTGCATCCCCTTCTGCGGGCTGAGCTCCAGCCCTTGTTTTGCAGCGCACCACATGGAATTTTATCACCTTCAACAATGAAATCTGTCACCTTCAAGCTGCTTTATTGTAATCTGGGGACTTGCGCCCTGCCCGCTGGAAGCCCGTGCTGGGCTCCCACCGCAGCGCTCCGCGTCGCTCCCCACGCCATCGCCAACATCGATCGATTGGCTCCTCGCTGCAACCAACGGCGTTAACTTTAGGGACCACATTTGTACTTGTTTTCTCACCGGGATCGGATCATTAATTGATCTTCTTCTTTGCCTCCCTTCTCTCTTGTGTGTATCTCAATCCTCTTCTTGCGGCTGCTTCACCTCCCTCCCTGCCCCCTTCCCATTTGGAGAACAGAAGCCAATCAGACGTGCGGTGTAGGCAGCATTCAGGAGGTTTCCTGATCTGATATTTTAAAGAATGTGATGTACAAACGCATCCTTTAAATGATACCTCCATGTTGCATCGGTTATAAAAATATACCCGTCGGAGTCAGATTAACCATCATATTTTATCTTTCAGAAAGCAATTTAACAATGATCTTGGGGCATGGTACTTAAGCAGCAGATACAGCTTGTGGATCACAGCTCCTGAACTGTGTTGTGGGTGGCTTTTTTCTGGACAGTTTGGGAGCCCTGGTCAGGCGGGGCGGGGATAAATTGACCCTATTCGTCTGCTTAACAGACATATTAACATGTATGTTAGGATCAGAATATTTCTATTTGCTGTTTTTCTGTAGCTTTTATTGTAGAAGCATTTCTGTTTTAGGGAGTGAGTTGTTTTCCTTTGAAATGCAGCTATGTACATTTGCATACACATTTATATGGGCTAATTAAAAACTTACTGTCAGAGTTGCTTTTCTGCTAACGATCACTGTACAGCAAAATGGTTGTTGCTTTTTAGCAATGTCTGCTTTGATGCAGAAATCTGAACTTTTTAAGAAATCACTTGGTCAAATCTTTGCGATTTATGTTTTCAATGAATAATCAATTTTGCAACAAAAGATTTAAACAAAAAAGGGTGTTCACTGAAGTTTTTCTGCAGGAAAAAATCGATAGCATGTATTATTAAATCTAAAGAGGCTCATGTCCTGAGTTTTATCGTGCCACATCTTATAATAACCCTTCAGAAGCTTGAAATGGGATTTTTTTTTTCATTGAACAAAACGTTGCATTCCCCCTGCCACATTTATTGCAGGCAGCATATTGAAAGGTGCCTGCACCCAGCAGTTCGGGCCTGGAGGGCTGCTCTCATCAGTCTCCGTCAGTGACATGAGTTATTTCATAAGCCATGGAAGTAATTATTTCAAAAGTGGATGTGCAGGGGATGACAGCAACAGCAGAGGTGTGAGCACCAGCCAAGGGGGCAGCATGCTTTCTCAGTGGCCTACAAGGATTTCCAGTGCCACCAGCAAGGAGACGAGGAGAAAAATCCCATCGCTCTGCTTCCTTTGAGTTGCTGGAGTTGCCAGAAGTGGGACTCACAGGCCAGTGCCCCAAAGCATTGCTTTGGCCGCCAGGCAGGGTGGGGATAAAGCAGTTGTGCTTCAGTCGTGTTTTCATTCCCCGTGGCCAAGTTCCAGTATCCAAAATGGGATTATTAGAACTGAAATGCAGTTGGGTCTTGCCTCTGCTGACCTTCAGCAGCTGCTGAGCTGTTGAGCTCTGGGGTACCGAAGTGTTGGTCTGATACTCCTGTCCTGAGCCCATCCAAAGCAGAGACTGCCAACTGACGTACCCAGACGTGGAGATGTTGTGACAAGCCAAAGGGAACCTTTCCCCCAGCACATACAAATAAGTTTTGCAACGCAAAAACAAGCAGCGATGCAGACAATGTACTCTTTTTTTTCCTCTTTGCTTTAGGAGGACTGGAAGAGGCAAGGAAGGAGTGGCACTTTATCCCACCAAGGGTGTTCTCCATGATTCCTGCTGGGACCACTCGCTGTATGTTCTTTAGGTAGCAGCTCTTTTGACTTTCTGGCCGCCTTGCAAGTCACACTGAGGTGCCTGGAGAAGGATTTGGTGATTGCTTATGAAATCCATTCTCCCTTGAGGATCTGCTCTTTCCACTTTGATAAACTTTTAAGTCTTGCTTTCTAATAATACTGAGGGACTGTTTTGTGGGCCTGACTTTATGAAGGACTTGTGATTGATGTTCATCTGTGCTTGCAGTAGAGCAGTAACCTCATTTTATTTTTGACAGAACATCAGGACAAGCACTCTGTATCCTTCTCCCTTCTTGGTTACTTCTAAATGAAAGAGAAAGTAAAGCGGCTATTATCTGTCCAGGTTTGTCAGTTTGGCTCACTTGTACTCTCTCACCATATCACTAAACTTCTGACACTGTTTCTGTCCAGCATGGCACACAGGCACGTGTTTAAAGGACATGATCAGCTTATTTTTGATATTGCTCTGTTATCTTGTTTTTATTCTCGGTTCTGTACACTCGTGCCTGGGATGTTTGGAAGTAACTGCTGTAACTTCGTGTGGGAGTAGGTTGCTTAGATATTACCTCACAGTCAATGTAAATTTAGAGCAGATAAGGCTTGGACCCCAAATGCCTTTTTTAACCCATTGCTGTCTTTTTCCAATTCCATTCCTGCTGCCCTCTCTGATCTGTTTCTAGCAGTTTTGAGATAAACATGACTCCTGTTTTATGCTTCAACTGACCTCACCTGTAACACCACGGCAGTTTGTAGACGGCCAACAGAGAGATCTTGCACTTACGCAGATGCATATATGTCCCTCAACATGTCTCCACCACTGGTGAAGGATTTGTTGGTATAAGAAATCCTGGAGGAAAATGCCCACAATGATGAATTCACAGAAAATACAGAAAATACTATACCCAGATAGCCAGGTGATATCATTCACCAAACTGTGACACTGTTCTCAGAGAGGAAATGTAATTTCCCTTAAAAAATCCATTTTCTTTCCTTAGGAAAAAGGACATTCAGAGCACCTTTACTGAAGGAGAGAAAGTAGAAGAGCCTTTGTGCATGCCCTGCTTCTTGTACTCTTAAGCTGATTCTAAACACAGGTTTGGTTATTTCTTATATCTATATCTATATTTTCTCTCTGCTTTCTTGCTTTGAAATGTCTGTTTGAGTTCTCAATGAAGAACAGCTGAGAGATCAGGAAAATGGCTTAAGAATTCAGCAGGCTGTAAGCTATTTGGATTTAAAACAATGCCTGGGAGAGAGCTTTTTACACTGCCTTGCTAAGCAATCCTCCTTCTGTCACCGACTGAGGTTGCCATCCTTTGTTCGTCATGTCGCCTTCCCTCTAACTCTCCAGTGAGCTGTGGAGCCTTCAAGGGAAGGAAAAGAAGGATGAACGAGGCTTCTTTCTTGTTTCTTTTTCAAATCCCCCAAGGTCCTTCTTAAAAAAAGAAACAGAACAACACAAACCTCGTGGGCCATATGCCGTTGTTTTAGTTGTGCTTCTTGGCTTTGTTTCTTCATAATTTCCTCCTCCTCTCCCCTTCACAGGGCACTGTTAGGCACTCAGGGAGAGCTGTGCCAAGGCAGATGAGCATCCCCAGTCTCGGCCACAACACTTGTAGCATCAGAACCCGCTCGCTTGACTACATCCAGAATCATCTCCAGCACACGCAGAGGCTTCTTCCTTCTCCCTCCCAGGCTCTGCAAAGGCAAAGCAGTTGCTGACGTGCTGGGCTGTGATACAGCAAGCTGGGTGCCCTCGCGGCACGGGCGGGCAGGCGGTGGCAGGAGGGCCCCATCACGCTCGGGTTCCTGCTTGTTCCCCCTGCAGATGCAGAGACAGGCGGGAGGGAGCACGGGGTGCCCCATGGCGCAGGCAGTGGCTCGTCTTTTTGCCGTTGGTTTGCAGCAAACCGAGGAGGGAGCTATGTCAAACACACAGCACTCCCAGACAGCTCAGCACCACGCACGCCGGGAGCAGGTGAGGCAGCCAAGGGGCTTGGACAACTTTTTGTCACGAAGCCCTGATCCAGGGGCACTGGGAGCAGGACCCTTAGCTGCAGCTCACCCTTTGCCTCCTGCTCCTGCGTGGCTTTGCCTGCAAGGAGAGTGCCCTCAGGACACGCAGGCACCACTTCAGGAGTGTTTCTAAAGCCGTTTTTGTTCAGAAATTCCTGTTGTTGTTGTTTTTGCTGACCTAAGCGGGCTGTATCTTTTCCAAACATTTCTGACGTTTCTCACAGAGTAATCTATTAATGTCGCAGACAAGGATTCTGCTGACTTCAGTTTGGCTTCTGTTTCCCATTGGGCAGGCTCGTCTCTTTATGGGGGAATGCCTGAAGCCAAAAAGAGAGGAAAAAAAACCAGCCCCTGAGCTAACTGAAAACAGGCCCAAAGGGAAGCGCTTTCCAGCCACATTGCCTCTCGCTGGCTGGCTTCTGTTCTGTGCTTGGGGACGTGCCAGACTTCAGTGCCTCCATGCTTTTGATTCCTGTTTATCCCCAGCAACATGATTGTCTATAATTATATATAATCTCTCCCTTGTTTACTCTTCTTCCTCCAGGTCTGAACACAGCTCGATGGCAGTTCTCTGCTCGGCCTGCCAAGGCTCCGGCTCCAAACTGCTTCTCGGCATCCTCCACCTTCTTTTTGAAAAGTAACAAAGACATCTGATTTCCTCCCACCCCTTCTCCGTGCGCCCCTCTGCTCCCTCCCTCCCCCTCCCTGGCACTGGGGTTATTTATACAGAATGTGGAAACAATTTGCAGGAAAGCGAACAATGTAACCCGGAGTGAGGGAAGGGAGACAAGTTTATTGTGTACACTGAGGGGCCTAGAAGCGAGGCACTGTGCTTTTGGGGTGAGAGGGAGCGGACTGTTTTCCTTTCTTTCTGCTCCCCTCTTTCAGCGTCTCACTGCGTCACTTTGTCTTGCCAGAGCCAGGTCCAAACCAGAGCAACCAGATCTGACTGCGTGATTTGGAGGAAGTTCAGGTTGGATCCCCTCCCTGCACCAGAGCTTGTGCTTAATCCTCTCGGAGGTTTTGCTCTCGGATCATTTCTGCTCCCGGGTTAGCATTAATGAAGAGCATGTGTGCTGAGAGGTCCTGATCCAGGCCCTGAGCGCTACAGCACTGCTGCAGGCACTGTTTTATGCTGGGGTGTT
Source organism: Anser anser (assembly GCF_964211835.1). Taxonomy (NCBI): domain Eukaryota; kingdom Metazoa; phylum Chordata; class Aves; order Anseriformes; family Anatidae; genus Anser; species Anser anser. The sequence continues at coordinate 12,313,173 of NC_139730.1, forward strand.
GCACCTAGCTGTTCAGAGGAGTGGTTAGGCTGAATGAGAAGATTCCCCAAGAGTGAACAAGGCAGAAGCTTTGTGCAGTGTGATTTCGCTCCTCCTCCCCTCGCCCACTAAGGGTGAAGTTTCCAGAGCAGCCCAGCACCTTGTTAGCACAGATGTGAAAGCATCTTTGTAAATCTAGCAGTTTGCTTTGGTGCCCACCACAGAGCTGAGCTCTGCTGGAACTTGGGAACAAAGCACGTGCGCTTCTCAGAGGTGCGGGTGCCCTTTGTCCATGGGTGTAAGCTGAGCCAGCATTTCATCCAGTAGCCTTGAGCAGCTCTGAGGTTTTCAGATCTCCCTCTGCACGGGGCCCAGTTACCATAAAGTGCTTAGAAAGAGGTAATCCAAGCCCACTCATCTGTTGAAAAGGGCACGCTAGTGTTGCAGAGGGAAGGAGATGTTCTCCACAGGTTGCACATCTGAGCAGAGCAGCTGCCTTGGCAAGCTCCTCCCTTCCCGGGAGCTCACAGCTTCTTTTCTCAATAGCCTCAAGACTTGGGACGTGATCTGTGCAAGTCGTGCTGAGCTGAGCTGGTGGGGCAGAGTCAGGAAGCTGCCAACTGGGGCATCGTGTTCCTCCCTAAACCAGGCAAATTTCTGACCCTGAACTGGTGGAGTTTGGTGACCCGACAGCATAGGAGGGAGCCATGCACAGAGGGACAATAGAAGGAACCTGCAGTGGGTTCTTCCTCCGTGAGATCTCACCCTCTCCACCTCCAGTATTTCCTTCTCCTTCTCAGTCTTTGTCCATACACAGTGTGAACTTCCAGTATGTGTGTGTCCTGTAAAATTCGCATCTGCTCTGCCACACAGAGTGGCAAATGTCTCTGTGGGCAAGCTGACCCTTCTAAAACTAGGGACACAGCATGGATACCATCCCAAATGCTGTAGTTGATCCCTTCCTTTAGCCAGTCCTTGGCCCAAATTAGCAAATTTTGGTGAAAAACAGCACAAGGCAAGAGTGAGGTTATTCTGGTCACCTTTGTTTTCTGATGTGACCTCATCAGGGGCAGTTCAGCTCCTCTCTTTGGGGTCTGCTAGTTTTCTTTAGCTCCCAGAAGGGCCAGAAGCAGCAACGGTTTCTGTTTTCTCTTCCAAGCCAGGCACCAACATTGTGAAGCCCACATCTGGGAGCAAAGAGTGACTGCCACCTTCTGCTGCTCCCCATCGGCCAAGGCAGTGCCCAGACATCACAGTGCAGCCCCTCTCCACCATGCGAGCCAGGCGCAGAGGCTGTGGCACAAAGAAACACGGGGTTTGGAGGCATTCACTCTATCTGCACCCGCCTCTGTTAGCACCGCGTGCTCCCCAACCCGTCTGCCTCCCATCCATGCAGCTGCCTCTCACAGAGCATGTGGATGTCTGCAGCAGCCTGCCCAGGCTTGTCGCACGGTGTGCTTAGCTGACTAGCAGCGTGCTGGGCTATGGAGAGCATTTCAGTGCCTTAAGACTCTGAAGAGCCCCCTCTGGTCCCTCCTGCAGCTGTGCTTAGCTCAGGCTCTTAGGAAAGCAGCTCTGTTTTTTAGGGTTGTCTCTGGGCGCTCCACTGAAGGCGGTATGGGCAGACAGGTTTCCAGTCTCTTTGACTCCCAAGGTCCCCCTTTTATCCCTGGAAATGTGGCCTTGAGTTAAACTGCATGGAGAACTGTGAACTAAGCAGCTCACAGCAGCTGTACAGGTTTGGGCAAAGCAGAGTCTTGTACCTCTACCTTGAGAGACTTGAAAATGCAGAGAGCAGCAGTGTAAGTTCAGGAGAACAGTCACTGGAGCACATGTGTTTTTCCCTTTCTGGTTTGATTCTAAATGTTTAAATTCTCGTAATTTGGGTCTCTCCTTGGAACGATTGTGGTGCTGAAGCCATCCTTAGCTTTTTGGAATTTCCTTTGTCATCTTGTTCTTGTTTATATTATTTTTAGGACTATTTAGAGGAAAACATATTTGTATTCTTCATTTCATGCTGCTTGCTCACCACCTGAAATCCTCATCTGCTCTTTGCAGTTCCCAACACAACTGTGAGCAATATCCCGAACAGAGCATTCCAACTTCAGGTGGAGAAAAGCAACAGAAGCAGATGGGCTTGTAAACAGCAGAGAGCCGGCTGTCCCACAGAGGTCCTTGCAGAGCAGAGAGGAGCAGAAGGGTTAGTAAACACTGAGCAACTTTCATTTTCTGGGCAATGTCAATAGCTGAAATGTGATAATCTGGGGAGGGGAGGACAGCATAGGAACAGCAACTATCATATTTTGGCACAGTCAGCTATTCCCAGCAGAAGCTGTTCATGTCAGAACTTGTAGCAAACTGGAGAATATGGGAAAGGTTGGGGGGGGGGTATGTTTTCCAGCATCAAGGAATTTGTGGGTGAAGGAAACAAGATTTCTATCAGCCCTTTTACACTAGCATTTTTATCTTGGTTTCTAAAGAAATATCCTACTGTTACGCTGTCATTCTTCCCTTCCCTTGAATTACTTTTGAAAGTGTCAGTCAATCAGAGTGATACGAAATTCCCACGAGTTACCTGAAGGTTTGCAGCTGAGTGGAGGGAAAAAAAAACAAATTGCCATCCCCACTAGTGGAAGAAGCCCCACATCCGCTGGGAGAAGCAGCAGCAGCCAGCTGGCCAGGCAGCACACGTGTTGCTCCGACCCAGCATGTGCTGCCAGTTGTCCAGCCAAGCACATGGAAGTGAGCTGGAAGCGAGCTGGAACGCTGTGGGGAAGGGCAGGGGGGAAGATGATCTGTGGGATCTGGTTCCCTAATAACCGGGCTTGGGTATTTCTGCTTCTCAGGGATCCGCGTGTGGCTGCACATATTCCATTAGCGGAGTGCCGGTGAAGAGAAGCAGGGTGCATCAGCCCCGTGCGGAGGTGTGGGGAGCAGCTCTGTCGGTCCTGCTGCCTCTGCTCTCGCAGGTGCGCCACAGGGACGGTCACAGGGGAGCTGGGAAGAAAAGCCCGGCGCTGACACAGCCTGTCAGGGCCTCCAGCCCAGGTGATGACAAACCTCCGAGTGCTTCTAGCTGCCCCTGAGAAGCAGCACATGAACTGTTTCCTGAAGGAATACAGATCCCTGGCTGCATAAAGGCTGGTTTTCCTTGTCCTTCGCTCACCCTGTGTGTAATAGAGCGTAGGAGTGATGCAATCAGGCATACTTCTTCCCTGTTAGAGGGCTGGGGACTCCTTCTGTCTTTACTTTTCTTTCATGCTTGGGCAGGACCCTCTTTCCTGTCATTTCTGGCTGCTCTTTGCTTACCGATGAACCCTGGGGGGTTCGGTTGCTTAGTTTAGAGCCAGGAAATGAATGAAGAAGGGCAGGAGAAGAAAGAAAACAGAATAAGGAGGCTTACTTCCATAGTTTATTGGGCCCAGAGAGATTTCTGTAAACCACATGGTATCAGGTGTAAAAGAAATGAAAGATGATAACCAACGCGGAAGAATGGAGCAGCCCAAACCTCCCACAGCCCGGTGAGTCTGCAGAAATGTTGGCAAGGCTTAAACAGCAATTTACTGTAGCTGCAGGCAAAGAGCATCCCCTCCACCTTGTTCGTGTCAAGAAGAGGTCCTGATTCATGGGATCTGTTTTTATTTCCTCTGACAGGGAGACTACTGTGGATCCTGAGGAGTCTAGCAGTCACCAAGATAAGAGACTTGTGAAAGATGGCTCCAGGTGAGGATTTTAGAGAGATCTGTGTTTGATTTAAGGTTGAAGAGTTGATATTTCTATTGTTGGTGGGGATTGGGAGGGGAGATTACCAAGTCCCCAAGTCTTAATGTAAAATGCTTAGAATCTGGAACAGATTGCCAAAAAGACACTTAGGGATGACTAAATGCACAAAGCAACTTGAATACCCCTACCACCAGATATCATCCAGTCCAGGATAAAACCTCTGAAATGGGCAGCACTTATATAAAGTACATATGTCTGGGGACTCAAAATACAAGAAAACGGTATCTGAGGAGGAGGAGATAACACTTTCTTCTCTGTTTCCTAGGAAGGAAAGAGAAAATGCCAAGTTACTTTTTTTTTTTTTTTTTTTTTTTACTGACAATGGACAGGAATGGACAGCTCAGGATTTTTTTTCTGAGCTGGACAAGAACCACTGCAGGTTAAGATGATCCCCGTAACCCGACACAGTGGGCTCACTTCATCCTGCCACAAGTGGTTCTGGCATTTCTAGCGAGATTTGCAATTCTAAGAAGTAACCTCAGAGGTTAATTGAAGTCTGAAAATAAGTTTGTTTGGTAGATAGGCTAGAGGAGTTTAATTACATGTTTAGATCTGTGTTACTTTAACCATAAATTTTACCTGGGAAAGGAAACTGTGGTATTGGGAACAACAGCTTCAAGCAGTTTGTATTTGGAGATGGAAAATCATGGGGACTGGCAGATGGAAATGAGCTCTGAATTAAAGGAATCTCTTTGTTTGTTTTGGGCCCAAAATAACTGGACTATGTGTAAGGCCTGCTTTTCTGAGGATGGGTGCTCAGCAGTTTGGTGACAGGCTGTCAGAAGGAAACTATCTGAAATGCAGGCAATACACGTCTGGATTCTTTTTTGCCTTCTTTCTCTTTTCTGCCTGGTATGTCATATTCTCCATGCAGTTTTCCAGATCAGAGTTACTCTTCCACTTGTTTCCCTTTGCCTCCTGCTGAGTCAGTTCCTTTATTTTCTACCATTATTTGTACTGTAGTCACTCCCAGAATCTGGGCAATCTTCCTCAGAAGTCTCCTTGTCTCCCGAGCTCACCGCCAACTCTCCCACTAAAGCTTTTCTTTCTTTGTTCTGCAGAAGAAGAAAAGGCCAGGAAAGTGTGCCGTGACATCCATTCAGGTGCCATTGCCCTGTAATTCTTTACAAACTCGATACAAACGTATAGTCACTGAGAAGTGCTACAGTGAGATGTGTAAAGGCTGAATTGGTTTTAGCACATGAAAGGGAAGCAAGTGCTGTGGCCTGGTATCAGGCACTGAGTTCTGGTTTTGGTTTGGACACTGACTCACTCCCTGAGCTCGGGGAAATCGTTTCCCTTCTCTGTGCACCTGTTTCCACTCCCCACCTCTAATTGTCTGTCTGGTTAGGCTGTGAGCTCTTCAGGACACAGCCCATCTCTCGCTATGTGCATGCACAATGCCTTGGCACAATGGAGCCTTGTCTTGGTTGGGGCCTTAGGTGTTAAAGTAGTACAAACAAGAATAAAAGGTATGCCCAGACAGCACGGCAAGCTTCCCAGACATGCTGCCCTGCAAGCATGTCTGAAACCCGATGTGCTGGGAGCTGTCTCTGTTCCCAGCCCTCGGCTTCTCTCAGCCAGCCAACAAGGCATTAACCAGTTCCAGTTACTATGGGGAGGTGAACAGGCATGGTCCCAGTTCTCCTGGGAGCCAGGGTGAAATCACTAAGCCCATTTTGCAAACTCAAGCAGCGCCCGATAGGAACCCGCATCCCGTGCAGCCACGGACCTGCCTGGAGCTTCGCCACCTCCCTGCAGGTGAAAACCTCCGCAAGCCAGCCCGAGCTCATCTCGCCCCATTCGCAGCCCGAGTCAGCTCCAATTTGCCAGCGGAGAAGTGAGCAGGAACATTTTCTCCTTTCCTTCCTCGTCTGAGGAGCTGCGTGCGTGCTCAGGCTTTTCTTCTTGCCTTTCTGCTTCTGCATAGCCCCTTCCTCCAGTGGCTTGTTCATTCCCAGTGCTCCACCCCATCTTTTGCTTTCCTCCCTGGTTTGAGACAGCATCTCGCTGGTCCTGCCTCACACTCGGTGAAGGGGTATTAGATGGATTCCCCACAGAGTATAAATTGAATGGAGAGAAGTGGCTGGTTTCCCAGCAATAATTTATCTGATTAAAAAAATACTCCCCGAACTCCCCCCTCCTCTGCCGGCCCTACACCCCCTCCAAAAAGAAGACTGGCACTCGGGCTAGTGTTACAGCTGCATTATTCAAATCGCTGGAAGGGGGATTTAGATGGGAAAATGACTGTCAAAAGATGGCTCTCTGGGGAAAAAAGCGGGAGCTCTGAAATTTGGATCATGGGTTGGTGTATGGAGGAGGCAGAGAGAGTAAATAATTCTGAGTCAAGTACCTCTGTGCTTTATAGCTGTGCCCTCATCTAACAAATATTTTACAGATAGGCAGAGAGGCATCTGCTCACACACGTGTCCCTGCACACACCTCTCATAGAAGAAGCCATCAGCAGCAACTCCGGGGCAAAGCAAGCTGCTCCTCCTGGTCCATTTTTTGCCTTGATTCAGGGCTCATTCCAAATAAAAGAAGAAATCCACTTCACAAAATGTGTGTCTTCTTGTTTGTTACCTGTGCAGGTTTTATTCCTTTCAAATCAGCGTTATCCAAGGCTGGTAATTTTTGCCTCCTGCCGAAGCCAGCGTTCCTTTCCTCACATAGGTGGTTGTAACTGGGGAGCAGAGGAGTCACTCTGCCACCCCTTTTCAGCACAGAACCGCAGTGTAGGTGACCTGAACTACGTCTTCCCGGCCTGTCTGCATTTCGCTGTTGCCTTTTTCTTTGAGGGAGAGAGGCAGGTATTTTACATTTCATACTGCTTCCACAGTACGGAGTGATTTATAACAGGAGCTACCTTATTAATGTCAAGGGCAGAATTGCTACCGACATTCAAGCTGCAAGAGCGTATGAAAATCATTTAGTTAGCTGTGGCACGATCCCAGCACCAAGGGCTGTTAGCTGATGTACATTCCTCTCTGTGCTCGCGGCCTCGGCCGAGCCTGCCTGATGGTTTCAGGGCAGTGGGTGAAACATGAACGGGCCCATTCTGAGCTGCAGCTTTGCAACCACGGAGCAACCTTAAGCCAGTCACCAGGGCTCAGGTTTCCTTGATTTTTGACAGGAGTACTACTCAGACAAAACCTCTCTGCTCCTTCTGGAGGATTTACACTGCCACAAGTCTTCATTTTTTCCAGATGTTTTACCTAATAAATCAAGGAGTCTCATCAGAGGATTCGAATCCAAAAGCTGTTACCATGACTTCAAAGGCACAGACTGGAGTGGAAAGAAGCAGTGCAGACATTTTATACCAGGCTGTAGTCACCGATCATGAATATACACTTTGGTTCCAGGATTCTTCTATGGATACCAAAACTCCACTGTGATTAAATATAATGGTACTGCTCTCCTTCAGCCAGCCTTTGCTGAAAAGGAATTCAGCTGAGGCACCCGCAGGCTGCGTGGCTGGCAGAAGTGGTGCGCAGTGACACAGGGTGCGGCTGGTCCAGGTGAGCTCTGCCAGCCCCCATCCAAGATCAGGGACAGTTCACTCGTGTTTGAACTCTCTCTGGCCTCTCAGGTCAATATATGGCTGCGTGTTTTCTGTCAATGCTAGTTTAAACTATTTTCATGTAAAGGGTTCAGACTTCATATTCTTCAGATGTTTGGGAGAGAAGAAGATAAAAAGATTGCATGGCTGCAAAATACGATTGTGATTATTCATGCCAGTTTTTTCTTGATCAAGAATGTAACTTTTTTTTTTTTAATATAGCAAACCCTTCCTTTTTACAATGGTGTCTTTTTACATGGTGTCATTTTCTTTCACTGTTACATTTCTAAAGATAAATGCTCCAGCATTTGAGAAACTGTAGCATTTGTGTTTCTAATTACTTGATTGCATAGTGTACTGCAGGATAGCGTAACGGAGAAAAGCAGGTGAAAACAGAAGGAATGTTCCTGCAGTAGGTCAGCTGAAGACCTAAGAGACTGCAGTTTGGTTCCCTGCTTTCTCAGAGAGCTCTGGCATAACTCCAGCGGGTACTTGCTGCAGGTGACGTGAGCAGAGCACTTGGGTTGTGGTACCTGAGGATTCTGTTACTTGAATAAGTTGTCACCAAGGGGCTACACTAATCCCTGTCTTGTGCTGGTAGTGTGTTAAAAGCATGCAGAGGGCTCTTAGTGCAAAGCAGATGTGTGGTAAACTGCTTGTGGGTCAAATCTCTGAGGGAATCAGGGACTGTAGTACCTAGAGTGCTATGAAAAGACTGTGCAGCCCCCAATAAACACTATAATTATGTAAAACTGACTTGGGACCTGAATTTACTCCAATTAGACCTTCTTTTATGTGTCCCAGGCAGCAGTGAGCAAGAGGGCGTTTGGTCGTTCAATATCCTTAAACCAGATCTTTAAAAAATCCCCTGTGGTTGCCCAGCAGGTTTTCATAGAGGATGTTTCAGTGAAGGGGACGTTCTGCTGCATTCTGGTGGAAGGCTGTCAGAGCACGCAGAGCCAGGTATGTATCTCCTAAAAGCAAGTTCAGACTAAAAAAAACAAACCAAAACAAAACAAAAAACACAACTCATCTAAATATTAATAATAAAATTACATTTATCATGATACAGTTTGTTCCTGCCACAGACTTCAGAAAAATTGCTGCTTATCTTCCCTCCCCCAGGATGCTAAAGCCCAGCACCACAAACTGACATGACTGCCTGGGATTGGTGACATCTAGAGTGATACGTGTTGGATCATCAGAAGAGAGTGGGAGCAGCACAGCTTGGCTTCGGGAACCTAAAAATAGGTACTATCATTTCTGAGCTGAAGCCTCCCTCCTCTTTCCCCACCCAGCCCTGCCTGTTTGGCACATGCAACACATAATCGCAGTGTTCACTGTGTACCAAAGAAAAGCCACATTCCTAAAGCAAGCAGTGCGTTAAGTAGTGGACACACTTTGGTGGCAGGGTATGTTACAGCATGGCTCCTAAGTTAGTATCAGTGACAATGGTTTGCAGATTTTCTGTTGGCAATGGGTCTAGGAAAGTATACAGCTCATCTGCTGCATTTCCATGTGGAAAAGCATCAGCAATGTTCAGAGACGCGCCATAAAATAGGGAGCTTGAATTCCTTTCACTGGACAGCTGCTCGGATACTTGTAATTGAGTGATTGAGTGATGAATATAGCACATTTGATTTTCCTCTGGATCTTTTCTCTCTTTATTGTGCAGCTCTGTGAATCTCAGTCGTGCTTTCACCTTTTTTTTTTTAAAGTCTACTCTCTGGAGTAGGTATTTGTCAGCTTCTGCCAAACCCCAATAAGCTTTTTCATTTCAAAAAAAAACAGTTATTCAGGAAGGGTGAAGTTTGATTCACAAAGATAGCTCTCTTTGAAGATGTCTGCTCCTTTGGTAGTGACTGATTTAAATGGGTTCCATTTCAGTATGCCTGTTATGCTGTTCTCAAGGCCACACAAAGGAGGAGGAATGGTGTGAGGCCATATAAATCAGGGTTTGTTATAGTGAAGTCAAACACAACTGCACCATGGGGTGTTAATAGTGAGCAGGCAAGAAGTCAAAAGCAAGTCAGAACCAACTAACAAAAGCCACAAAGCTAATCTGTCTGGTTCTTGATGCTTCCCAAAAGTGCAGCGTCTGCATGCTCACGTTCTGTTCTAGAAGGAGCTTGGGGTGTTAGACTGATCCATATCACCTTTTCAAAGTGCTCCAGTAATTGGATGAGTATGTTTGGTGTAACATCTTTGGCTCTCAATTTCTCCCATCAGGGAAGATCTAAAAATGAAGCTACGTGAGCACATCACCAGGCCAAGTCTTCTCATACTTACTAGCACCAGGCTCACTCCACTGAATGAGCTCAGCTGAAACGGTGGTGAGGACGAGCATGCTGCTGGACACATGGTAAGGGACCTGCTGGACTGCACTTCCTATGAATAGTGCATCGTTGTGTGGAGGAAGAAATCTGCCAGTCTTTGTGCATGCAAATAAGAGTTTCCTCCTTTCCAAGCAGTGCTTTGTGGGCAGAGTGGAGGGCAGCCAAGAAAATTTAACTAGATGGAGAGGTATAAAAAACCTTCTAGTGCACAGCTGAAGTGAAGGCTCTCAAGCAGTGTTTCCTGTATGCTTGAGGACAGAGATATCACACGCACCAGCCCCTTTCTTTAGAAAGCTTTGTCTTTGACACGGCTGCTGCCATAGGCCCAGTGTTGCATCCCATAGTCAGGTCCTCACAGAATGGGATTTCTGCCCTGGGCCTTATTCTCCAGAGCAGTGGTCCTGGTGACCTCTCCTTACATGCAGATCATTTATGTGTAGGTTCATTGTGGGTTAAATCCTGAGGCTTTTACTCCACTGAGTTCCTCTTGAAGCCCATGAGAACTGCTGGAATAAGAAGTGGATGAAGATCTTGGTGCACAGCCTTTGGCGAAAGTGCCAGTGCATGTGTGTTTCCCTCTTCCTCAGTCCCATAGTATAGGAGCACTTCAGGTATTTGGAAGTCTCCCTTCACTCTTTCCTTCACCTGCTCTTGCTAAGACTCAGGGCTGCGTGCTGGACCACGAAGCTGGAAGGCAGGTGTGGAGCTCGCTTGGCACCGCCACACATGGAGCTTATGTGGGGGCACATCTTTCTCTTCCAGAACGGCTGTGCCATCTCTGCAGCGTCCCAAATACCTCATAGCCCAGAAGAGAAACTGTGCCCCAACCTCCTGAAAAGTACTGAGCTGTCAAGCCAAAAAGGAGCTGTTAGTGCTTTAAAATGGGCCACGAGGCTTCCTTCTTACAGACCGAATTCAAGACAGTGGAAAGTTTGAGGGATTGAATGTAGCTTGTGGGCCGGGATTGTGTATGATCGCATGAGTCCATTGGACAGACTGCAGACACGTGCGTGCACATGTGCCTGCAAGCACATACCACTGTGGTTTCTGTATTAGTTTTTGTTATTTCTCAATATTCCCTTTAATATTTAATGTATTTATACTGGTTGCTGGCAATTACAGCAGTGAGAGTGCTGACTCTGGTGTCCCTCTGGGACATGACATTGGCTTGGGACAGCACAATGCTTTCCTGTGGGTCTGCGAAAAATGTTCTGTCCTCTACCCACCAACCCCAAGAACATTCCTGGCTCCTCTGATAACGTCCTTAACTGCAGCACGGACATAAAGAATTTCATGTAGAGGAGCGACCAGACACTTCCAGACTTTCTTTATTTTCCAGGAGTTCTGGGTCTTTAGAGCCTATTTGTTGTAGCTCTTCCCAGCAAGAAGGACTTCAGCTGTCTCAGTCCAGTACCTACAGTGTCTCTCCATTCCACAGATCATGTTTTTGGAAAAATTTGCATTTGGCAAGACTAGCAAGGAGGGAATGAGAGTGCAGACCAGGACAGTCTGGCATAACTGTTGTGCCCTGACACAGTTCTTCTGGAAGACAGAAACTGAAACAGGAAAGGGAGAGTCCTGGTAGGGAGCAAGAGCTGGGTGAAGTCCAGGAAGGAACAACATAGGGTGCTGCAGGTCACAGCTGAGCGGAGCTGACAGATCTGGCAAGGGTGACACAGGAACGTGCTTTGGCTGAGGTGCAAGGGTACAGTTTTGATCCATGGAGGTGGTGCGTTGGTGACTGCAATGGCCGTGGAGGAACGATGGGTCAGGAAGGGCTGAAGTCCTTCAGCTGGAGAGTGCCAGGTATTGGCCAGCGGTGTTCACGTCTCCCTTTAAAATCAGGTCAAGCAGAGTCCAGATTTCTCCTGCTAAGCAGAACAGCTGTATTTAGGAAGCTGCGGCTCTCACACAGCCAGTCTGTCTGTGGGAGCTGGGAGCGCTGGAGGGCAGAGGAGGGGACGCACTCAGACACAATCCGTGTGCACGCAGGTACCCTCCAGCTTGCTGCACAAAGCTGGATTTTGCCTTTGTGAACATTTGCCAATTATAACATATCATGTGCGTCAATAGTGCCTCTAACTTGCCTTAATACCTTTTTATGAGAATAAAATTTGTTCTTATATGGTGCTTTTCATGCTTGAGGCAGTTCAAAGCGCTTCGCTAAGCACAGTAATGAGTTAGATCTGGGGAGCGCAGTGATTGTGTAGGCAAATACAGGGACTATTATGTGCTCTGCAATAATTCACAGAGCCGCCTATGCTAGAAACTGTTTTATTTATTGAAGGGAGGAATGTTGGCTGGATCTCGTGGTTGTCCTCTGGAAGATTTTAATGATCTTTAGCTTCCATACAGAAAGGCACCTCTGAGAAACTGGAGCCAAGAGACCTGGCTTGAGGAATGACACATCCAGCTATGCAGTGCTGCAGCTCCTGTGTCAGCTGAGGTGAGGGGCCCAAGTTCAGTTGCAGACCTTGAACCTGAGATATACCTTTCTCAAGCATTATACATCTCTCTAAATCCTAGCAGTACCCTCAGGCTGTCTCTGTTACTTGATGTTCTCTTTTAGCTTACATTTAGTTATAAAATAAATGTTTTTTTTTGAGCAGGACCTTCCACCCCTAGGTCCTGAAGACGGACTGCTGAGTTTAACAAAGACCTTGTGAAACACCATAGAAGTATTGCAGTTCTCCACAGGAATAAAGGGAGATTTAAAGCTAGATCCAAACATCTGAAGTGAAATTTGCACAGAATTTAGGCACATAAGTCCAAAGTCATGATCCTGAAAAACCTGCTCTCAGCGCTGCATGCTACAGGGGCTGTCTATACATGGCAGACTCTTCATTTTCAGCATTTTAACTTCTTCCCCTGCACCAGACAGACCTTTCCTGCTGACTTACTGGCCGAACTGTTTCTAGGATTTCTCCCTAAAATGTTTGGGTCAAAATGAACTGGTCTGATGGAGGAGGGCAGTAGCTGCTTCCACTGTCCTGGCTATTTGTGCTGGTAGTTGTTACTGGTCCAGGGGGCTCTGGATGTGTCTCGCAGGTACTGTTATATTTTTTCTGCACTGTATGGGTGATGATGCAGCACATGTTCTCAGTGCCCATGCTGCGGGAAGGACACCAGGTCTTCATGACTGCATTCTTCAGGGGAAGAGACGGCATGGGGTATGCAGGCTGCTCCCTCTGCTCCCTGTCCCTGGAGAGGTTTGCCATAGGGTGGCTTGGAGGAGAGCTTTATCCAAGAAACCCTGTGCACGACTGCAGAAGACGACATGCAATCCAATCCTCAAAGTAAATTCATGTATTTTTACATTTTCTGGAAGAAAGCCCCAGGCACCCTACCTAGCACATTGCCCTGAGCTTTTGTGGGCATATGCTGATGGCTGGGGAGCCCTTTCTGCTAGGTAGGCCTTGATGTTGGAAAATGTGCATTACCCGCTTCTGCAGTGTTTCTCCAAAGGGAGCCAGCTTTTTCTTACTGCTGTATGATTACAGAAGCCTAATTAAGAGAGCAAGTGGAGTCAAACAGGAAGATGCTTCCCTCTAGGTGCTGTTTCAGCATACACATCTTCAGAGGCTCATTGCTTACACAGCGAACTGGCCTGTGCAGCTTCGTGCTTTTGGACTGTTTGAGTGTATTCAGCCTACCAGAGCGTTTGCCATCATGGTGTTTGGTGTCTCCTTTGTACACTGCCTCAGTATTACACAGCAGAACAGTTTAAGACAGTTTCTTCAGCCTTTGTGATACCAGGAAGCATCCTGTGTTCAAGGACAGCCTTGAGACTCCTCCTGAAGCTCCTATGAGGCCACTTACGCTGTACCTCCTGTGAACAAAGAGGATTTGCATGACTTTTCACATCTCCCGCCTGCCCAGTGATTTGTGGGTTAACTGTGAATAACAGTCATTACCTCTCTGGAGCTCAGGGCACCGAGGGCTTCAGACTGCACTGCAGACAGGGCAACCTTGCTGACATGAATAGAGCTGGTCAATTGGGAATGTAAACAGAGTCTGACTTATTATTGAATTAACTTCCTAGCAATCGTAGGGTTAGGATAGAAAGGTATCACTTCAGGCTACTCTGGAATGGGACGGGGGTTAGTAGCTTGAATTGTCCAGAGCAAAACTACACCCGGCTCAGACTGTAAGTAAAGACTAATAATATCTCTAATTGAAACCAGACAAAACATTCGAGCAGTCAGCCTACAAGTGCTTCACAAAAAGTGGAAAGCAAATGCTTTTTGTATAAGCATTAATCTTTATGCCTCACTGGGGTCATAAGCACTAGTAAGAGTGCAAGGAGAGAATTCAGCTTGGTCAGCACTGATCTGTAAAGATCTATGTCCAGTTTTGCACTTAGTTCTGTTTATCTGGGGCTATTAATTAGCTGCTTTCAGTTTCCCTGTGAGGATCTGTATGTTAGATCTAGGGAATGCTCTTGCACATAAAGATCTGTCATTGGTTGCTTGGGCAGCTAAATTGGGTAGACAGTTCACTGCTCAAAGGTATCTTAACTTTGCATCCTTTTCTGCTAGGGCAGGAATACTGGGGATGACTTCAATCTTTTTGTAATCTCCTTGTACACATTGCTTTTCTAATTTCATGCCTAGGTATGGCATTTCCATTACAAAGAAGTTTTGTTGGTTGAGCTCTGCTGGTCTGGGTCTTTCAAAAGCTGATCAGAGCCTTTGGTCATGTGCTTCTACTCTTTTGCCGCAGAACAAAACATCATCTACACAGATCCTAGGCTATCAAAGCCCATGAAACAGTTCAAGTGCCAAACACAACCCAAATGGCTGCCTGAGAAAATTATGTCTCCCATAGGGGCTGTTGAATATGCACAAACGTATGCTCTGTTTTCCTAACGTGTCTGTCAGAACCCTGCTGATGCCTCCAGCAGAGAAAAATATTTGGCAGAGTCCATTTCCCCCCAAACTTTACTCCTTGCAGGAAACAGAAAATGATTTTTTTCCTATGTATTTATTTGTGCTTAACTGTAATCACAAAAGGTTATATTTTTCCCCTTTCTCTGGTGACCCACGAGTGTCCAGTTGCTGTCAGTTCTGCATTTCCTCTTATCTTTCACAGAGCTGTGAGCCTTTTCACCCTTTCCTCTAATGTCTGCTGTATTCCACATGAGAATTTTACATAGGATGTGAGCTTTATGATGGGTGGGCTCTGTTTAGGTTTATTCAGCATCCTGTGCAGGCTTCCCTGTTTAAAAAAAAACAAACTCACTATTGTTCAGGTGCTCTGATGAAGGTGTTTTTCTAATGTAAACAAGGCTTCTCAACACAGCTATATATGCTAATTTTTCAGGCTATCTCTTTTGGTGTCTGTTGGTTCCCCATACATTTAACATTGGATTCATTTAGTTAAAAGATCTCCTCTGTAAGTGCTGACTTTGAGCAGTTTCACTCACTTCTGACCATTTTCAGGAGTCTGCTTGTAGCTTTTGTTTTAGAGCTAATTACTGCTGTTCCTATCAATGCGTAAGTTGGTGCACAACTTCTAATTAATTAATATCCCTTTATCTTTCAGGCTGTGGATTCCTCACCTGTGTCACCCTACCCACTCTGGGACCATGAAGTACTCCAAATGGGGATTTTGTCCACGCTGACTGCTGAATTGGCATTCACATGTTCTTGGTGTTATCACTTGAGTTCCCCTTTCTTTTTCCAAAGGTGGGGACTGGTTTCTGTTGCTCACCCCACTGCCCTGTTCCATTGCCTGTGTTTTTTTGCAAACTGCTTCTGAATGCTGCAGACCTTTATCCTACTCCGCTCTGTTGCAGACTTTCAGATTATTGGACCTGCCTTCTCTCAGTCAGCGTTAGAGCAGACACAGAGACTTTCCAGTGCTGTTTTAACAGATTGGTTCACTAAACTCAGACCCACGGTTTGAAAGGTGGTCTCCAAGTCAGCTGCTGGCAGTGCAACAGATCCAGTACTGGACTTACTATTGCTCATGGTAATTGTGAGTCAAAAATCTACTTTGGAGCGGTTTGTTCCAAAACCCAGTCAGGATCTGGTCTATTATTTGAGTTCAGTTTGTCATTCAACAGTGTAAATACATTATCCACGTTAGAGAATCATAGAGCTTTCTGTGCTCAGTCCTTCTTTATATACATCAAATCTGTTATTTTTAGGTGAAATGCATGATTTCTTACATATGTCACGTCTAAAACAGTCCGTATTGTTCACCTGCATCAGATGAAAATCAGAAAAGCCTTTCCTGCGTCCCAGCTGGCTGGAGCCAGGAACAAAACTAACTTCTTCATCTGCCTGGCTTGGAAATTGCTCACAGTGAGGAATTTGTCTCACACAGTGTTGGAGTTCTCACTGCTCGCTTCCTGCAGCAGGAGCCTGGGCACAGCATGTGCTTCTTCAGGAGTCTTCTGGGGGCACTGTATCCCCATGGGGTATTACATTTGTCAGAAACTGTATGCAACACTTCAAAAAAAAAAAAAAAGAGAGAGAGAGAGAGAGAGAGAGAGAGAGAGAGAGAGAGAGAATAAGAGACTGGGAGTTTTATGTGAGTCTTTTTTTTTCCTGATATTTTTCTTCGGTATATTTTTGCAGCTTTATTTTTAAGCTAAGGATTACACATGAGCTCTGCTCTTTAGTAAAAACACACATTAACACCAGTAGTAGCAGTAAACATCAAAAGTGTGTCAGTAATACTGTGTCTTCTCCTACGCTGTCTGCTCCAAAAGTAACACTTCCTAGAATGACCTGGCAACAGAAGTATTGGCTCACGGCAGATATCGTGACGACAACCCCAGAATGACCAGGTGACTGTTACCTGTTATCTGGTGAGTGGCTCGAGGTCAGAAGGAAAAAGCTGGGCTACCATTTGATAGGGTGGCTTAGACAAAACTAACAGATCGTGAAGCAAGCAGCAGCCTGAAAGAAGGCTTTGGAGGCAGATTGCAGCCATTTGGGGCTAGAAAAACATTAGATTCGTGAGAAAGCTTTTCTTCCTCTGTCAAATATATCTTATTTGTTACCTGCCTCAGAGGGCTCACATCTGAAAAATGCCATTTCTTTTCTTCCTGGAATGTAAATGTTCATTCTAGATGGTATAGACATAAACCTCAATTTCTCTTCAGCCCTCAATGGAGGTTTTTGAATGTGGAATGAGAGTCTTTTTGAGAAATGGATTTCTTGGTGAATAAAGCACTTCTGTACTTTCAGAAATGAAGGGTGCTTCTGATAGCCTTCACTTCTTTCTCTACTGTTTCTCCTTTTTTAGCAATGTGAGTTTGTTCCAAACATCTGAATTCTCACTGGTCTTTGGTAGCGATCCTTTTTAGCTGAATGCCTTTGTGAGTGTGAAGGCATTTTGCTTTTACACAAAATGTATGCCACCTGCATAGCGTAAGAATATTTTCCTCCCAGGCTACCTTGCCAACACGTACCTCACACTACACTGAAGGAGGACATGCCATTTCAACCCTTGGTCCTTCTCAGATCATCCTCCCTCCCAAAAATGTGCATCAGTGGAGGGGGAAGTAGGTGGTGCGACAGCCTAGGCAACATTTTCTTACAGCGTGGTGCTACCTGCTTGCTAGGAAGTGGCTTAGCACCTTCACCTCTTCTGGGGCAAGGCACGTGACTGCCAATGGGCAGTGATTTTCCAAAACCACTGATCTCTGTTGGTATGAACTAGTAACCTCATTTAGTTTTCTGCAGTTCCCACTGCTCCCTTTAAGTGCTTCTGAATGTCTTTGTGTCTCTCTTGGACACAAAGTCACATTCTGACCTCTTTGAAACTCATTTCATATTTCTTAGAATCAATAGACTTCAAATGCAGTAGCAGAAATACCAACTGGTCAATAAGTGCAGTCAAGTTATGTTAGAAGTAAAAGCAATGTGTTGTAAAGGCAACATTTTCCTAAGGAACTGCTATTCGGGCATATTTGTTGTTTCAATTAGTCTGATTTAGTGGCTCAGTCAGGGGGCTGCAGCCTGTAGCACTCAGACTGTAATTTGATTTCTAAAGCTGCCGTTCAGGTACTAAGGAAATAAAAGTGTGTGGTAAAACCACATTGTGACAGCAGACGTACAGCCCCTGATGTGCTTAACGTGCTGCGGATCTGTCAGGAAGATACAAGGGTTCATGGCACGATCACCCGCATTTCGTACCCCGTCAGAGTTGCATGTTTTGCTCTCCTGGCTTTGATCACTGGTCCCCTGGGAGGAGCATGGAGCGGTGGCAGAATGGTGGTGTTTTTCCAGAACTGTTGCCCTGAAGGGATATTTAAACGAAAAAAGAAAGTAAAATTAACGTGTGTGAAAAGTGCCAGATTGACAGCCTTAGCAAGTAAAACACTTTACCTATTTGAAGGCTACCCACGTTTTATCTGCTCGAGCTGTCAGTGCAGTACCACTCCTTAGCGTGAAATGTATTCTTTTTTTTTTTTTAAGCTGTCCCTTTTTTCTCCAAATTGCTCAGTCCTGCATCTGAGAAAGATTCAGACAGTACTAATGGGGGTAAGAAGCCGGACTTCTGAAATCTAGGAAGAAACACTGGCAAATTTGCCCTGCTTTTGGAGATCCTTGAAATTTGCAGGAGGCTAGAAATGATTTTACAATAAAATTTATGCAGAATGTTTCAAGGCGTAGCTCTGCTTTCAAACTAGAAACTGCTGGGAACAGGAGCTTGTTTCTTAGCAAATCAGGGCTGTATCACTGCTGTTACTCTGCAAAGAGACTTGCTTGCTCTCCTCTATGAGCTGCGTAACCGAGCTCTTGTCTGGACTTTTGCAGCATGCTCAGATGCTGCAGCATGACTCCCTGCCTTTCTTGGCAGGAAGGTGCAACATTTGATTCTCGCTTATAGAAGTAACATGAAGTTTGAATCTGAACACCTGAAATATTCCAGCCGAGTCCAGTTTAAAGCTACCATCGTCATATCCAGAAACTGAGCTCCATCCTAAAGGTGGGCATGTGTCCCCTGTGGGGTCACCACGTTCAGCTTCTCACAGATCCTGGGGCAGGAGGTCACTGACAAAAGACAAATCCTCCAGGAGAAATAAAGACCAATACAATATCTCTTCCATAAAATGTCCATGACATTTTTAGGAAATTCCTTCACAGAATTTGAAAGAGTGATGAGATTTTGAGTAGCATTCTAACAGAAGGGAGGAGATCCCAAACTTTAAAGGGATACCTTTAGTGTATGAACAAGATAGTTGCTCATTACAAACAGGACTGTGTCCCAGTCCAGATCTGTGGTCTGGATGTCAGTATTCTTACCTGTTTCTGCACATCATTGTCCCTGTCTTCACTATATCATACTAATGGTGTGGGCCATTGTTCCTGAACTGTTAAATTCGTGGGCTGAGGTAATTTTGTTTGTATTTACTGTACTGTCACAAGGCTCTACTAACTGCTATTCTTCAGTTTCTGTGGTTTAAGATGGGGATACCTCAGTCAGTATTTTCCAACAGGGGCTCCTGGAACATTTATATCTATATCTTACCTTCAGTTTTAAAGATCTAAAGCACTAGTGTGAGATACAACCCAGCCATGACTGACCTATAGCAGCACCGGACACTTACGGGAGCTGCAGGTATTGATGCAGCAGTGAAATCTGTCCAGTTTCAAGTTTTATCATGGAATCACAGAATGGTTTGGGTTGGAAGGGATCTTAAAGATCTTCTAATTCCAACCCCCCCATCATGGGCAGGGACACCTCCCACTAGGCCAGCTTGCTCAAAGCTCTATCCAACCTGGCCTTAAACACTTCCAGGGATGGGGCACCCACAGCTTCTTTGGGCAAAAGGCTTGAGACTTGCTCATCTAACTCCTGCTGAGCCATTTGCTTCTCACGCAGGTAATGTGGCTGCTTCTCCACTTCCTGGACTTCACAAACCAAAGGCAGCTGATCAGCCGCTGGGCAGTGGATGGGTCCCAGAGCTGGAGAGCTTCTCTTCCTTTTGTTTTTGGCCTTTCTACTTTTTTTCTCTCTGTTTTGCATTGCTCTCAGACCACTGCAGTCTCACTTCCCCACCTTTCCTGGCACAGAGACCAGGAGAAAATGTAGTAGGATTTACATGGCGTTGAAAGACTAGGACTCAAGAGATGTGAAATATTTCTTTGTGGTGGACCTGCTGCACTACCTTCAGTGATTCATAACCCCTTCCCTTGGTTCGGTTTTCCTCCTAACTTCTCTGAGGAAAGGACCTGCTTTTATTGTGTGATCGTACAGTGTCTAATACAATAGGACCAACCTCAGGTAAGACCTTTAGGCACTCCCATTATACGAATGAGAACAAGATTGTTGGTGTCAGTAATTAACATTCTTGTGGGATTGTTGGAAATGCTTTGGGATAAACACCACCTGGAATTCTTGCCTGGCTTATGTGGTTTTTAAGCTGCAGAGGAGGCTGATCCTGTTCACAGGAGAGGGCATGGATTGTCTGTCTCTTCTCTTTCTGGGTGTGGAAAAAGTCTTTCAGTCCAAAGACGCATTACAGCACCTCAGTGAGAAGTGGGATGCTGGAAAAGCAAGAGCGTTGTCAGTGGGGAAGAAGAATGGAGGCTCAGTTATCAGCGTGGCTCCACAAATGATCTCACCTGAGGACAAAGACTATATGACAACGACCAAAAGAGAGAGAAAAACACCAAACTAAGTGTCGCTGATAACATTGTGAATGCCTGTGGCACAGTGTCATCCCATGACAAGCTTCCAGAGATGAAATCTGGCTCTGGTTAAATGGATGGCAAAACTCCCACTGACTGCAGTAACATCAGGCTTTCCCCTTGGGGTTGCCTGCATTTCTCTGCTTTTGAATGCCCAGACAGCCGCATCCCACATCATTATGCACGTTCTGATAACAAATAAATTATTCTTTAAAGCATGGATTGGATTCAGTAAGCCCTGCATTTTGGATTCTAGGTTCCCTCTATCTGCACCTGAAATCCCCGAATAAACAAACACCGGATTAGATCTGAACAGCAACTCTGCTCAGTAAACGAAGCCATTAAAAGCATTTCACACCAACTGCTCTGCTCCTATTTCAGACTCTGTTAAACACAGAGTCGAGCTAAGGAGCTCAGTCATCCTTCTCAAACTTCCCAGGAGACTAACTGTAGTTATTGGAAGGTCTGCCTCCATTTGCCACCCTCCCTAGCTCCAAGTGAGGAGTCAGAATTGTCCAGCTGTTGACATCAGGAAGGACATAAATATGTGCTGGGGTTAGAGGCTTTCTGGCAAATGGCCTGCTAACCTAGAATTTGCTCTGCAAAGCTGGGAGGATGACTTTTAACCTCCGAGCAGTTTGCAAAACCACATCGGTGACCAATAAATATGAAAAATTAAAAAAAAAAAATCTAGTCCCTACTGAATGATGGAGAACATACCTCACTGGGCTCTGTGGTGCTGCGATCAGTATGAAGACCAATGTAGGCATAAGCAAACTGGTTGCCAGAAGAGGTTTGTGGTTGTTGCTCATACCTCATACACCAGGGAGGCAGCACTGTATATTATATTTAAGGTTAGAACCTCATAGATGTAAATCTTAATGAGTCACGTCTTTGTGCTGCAGCTCCTTCTTACCCCAAAATTGCCTTAACCAGCTGTTTGAGGATGCCCAATAATGGGAAATTCTCTAGATAACAATAAATTGGTATAACAGTTCTGTGCCACCTGACGTCCTGCTAAGCACTAGAGAAATAATGATCAGAAAAACAGACACAACTAGAGCACAACTGACCAGTCCAATCCTAATTTCATCGCTCTTCTTGTTGGCAACAGATAACCCAGTGCAATTTACAGCAGCCCTGGAGTGTACAGTAGTCCTCTGTGCAAGCCTCGTGACTGGGAGTCACAAAAGGTCAGTGAAATTGTCTTTGTTCCATAACCTTGCGTCTGTGCCGAAAAGCAGTAGGTTGGTTTGCAGTAGGAAGCACCTCAAGCAAGAGAAAAAAAATTAATCACTGAAATTAAGGTCCTCCCCTGGATCTCCCCTCTGGAGAGTATTCTCTGCCTCCATTGATCATACTCAGACTCCCAAATAAGGTAGAATTTTGAATTAAAAAAGGTACAATGTGAACATTTGAGTGACAGCATTAAATCTTGGCTGTAAGGCTTAGATATCTCCAAGAGGAGAAAAACTTTTCTTACTCAATCATTTAGAAGTGGCTGAGGCAGATGAGGTAAATATAGTCTCCAGTTATTATAGAGCAACGCAGTCATTTATACGTGCATATTAGACATTTGCACCCTAAAGGTGTGGTTTTTTTTTCATTCAAGAGTTTCAAAGTTAAGAGATGCTAACATTAAGGTGGCCTGTGCAACTGTAATTTGTCCCCTTTTGTGCATTTGCATTATGATGCGCTATTTAATTGTAATTAGAGCACACGCTGTTCTTTTGACAGGTTCCCGGCCTCGCTCATTTTACAGAATAGCCTGTGCTCACTATGTAATAATTTTATTTTCTCCTCGCTGTTCACTATGTGGCCCATGCTTTATTTACTGCACACTATTCAAATATTGTTCTGAAGACAGATTTATTCATTTCCTCCTGGGCTTTTGCATGGTACTCATCACTATGGTATCCAAGTGCATCGCAAACTCTAATTCATTTTCTCAACACTGTGTGAGAACTGGTATTACCCTTATTTTACAGATGAGGAATCTAGGCATACAGATGGAATAGTAAAAAATATCTTTTAATTTTAGATATCCAATTAGAAATACTCATGGCCTGATTTTGTCAGAAAATATAACATGTTAAAGCATCTAATTTAGTCAAAGTTGAATAAATTCTCATTTACTGTGGTTCTATCTGTAAGAGCTCTTCACTTCTGCAAATCAGACTTCAAAATGTCAAATCAGGCACCTAGGAAATGCGGGCTGCACAATTAATGTGAAGCCTCTGTTTTAAGCGCTGTGCTTTGCTCTGCGCAGGAGTTTTGATGCTGAAGCCCCTTCCTGGAGCTGCAGTTGCCGATCTGAGCCACAGCCCTTTCTTTTCCTGCAGCTCCTTGCAAGGTACATAACATACGTACATCTAATTTTTGTAGTAAATGAAGTGGAAGTTATTCAGGCAATTAATGTTGTTCCTTGACCTTGCTTCAGCATCAGAGCCAGGCATATCTGCTTGCATTGACAACCTTTATTCTGGTATTTCATAACTTGGGAGTGTTTTACTTTGCAGCCCAACTGTTGCTTTAATGTAGTTTTCCATGTGCAATTCTCTCCCATGTAGAGATAACCTAAAAAAACCAGCAATTTTATCCTGCATTGTTATATTGATATCTATGTAGGCCATCAGCAATGTGGAAACTTATCCTAAATGAGGAAAGAAATAGTTTGGCTCTCCTGCATGTGGTCCAGCGCTGCAAGAGAATGCGGTACGTTCTCGGTGCGATTCAGACACTTGCTGCCAGTAGACATGGCAGTTTCTCTGACGGTCTTCACTCCCATTCCCATTTTTCTCCCATTTCTAGTCTGTTTTCAAATCTTCTCCCAGCAGGCTGGCTTCCAGACTCTTGCTCCTGAGCTTTGCTTTATCCCTCCTTCCAGGCAGACCCAGTTTCCCCTTCCAAGTCCCATTCCCTTTCATCGCCCTGGAGAACCTGTCTTTCTCCAGACCCTTTGTGCCTGCCAACTTCCCCGACCTAGTTCCTGGCCCCACGGAGGAGCTTCCTGCTCACGTTGCCTGAGAAGCAGCGAGAAGACTGGAAGGACAGGTTCCCCGCTCGCCCTGGGTACGTTCAGACTTGGCATGGTCCAGGGCAGCGGGGAACTGGAACTGCAGGTCCAGCTGTGCTCCCACAGCCCTGGGCTGCGACCGGCTCAGTGAGCATGAAACCGCTGGGGAATGGCTCTGCCAAGCTCCGGTAAACCCCCGCGGAGTGCAAATGGCATTTTTGGTAGGTTTTTACACGGAGGTTTTTGAGGAAGCATCTCTGACAAGGTGACTGTTCTCCTTTTCAGGCCCAAAGATATTTTTCAAAGGACATTTACCTCTGACCTGAGAGAAGGAATGACAGAAGACCTTTTTGAAGTTTGACCTGAGGTATGAATTTCAGATGCTTTCATTTCAGCACAATAGTTACTCTGGCATTATTAAAGGTGACCGAAGATGGGATTTTATGACAGGAATTGCTAACCAGCTTCGATAATAGTTACACTTCCAGTGCCACCTTTTAATCAGGGCTTCTTTTTTCAGTATAAACCATCACAGTTCATTGATGGTAATCCTTCTGGTGTATCAACCATCAGCGTAACGTGGCAAGCGTTAACGTGGAGAAAACCAAACATCCTTCTGAGGAGGTAATTATTCACCACTGTGAGAACGCTCCAGGATATTTTCAGTGGAGGACAAGCCTCCCGCTTCCTGACAGAAACACTAGACAAAATTATAAAATAATGAAGCAGGTTTCACAAAGAAAAACACTTTGGTATTAGCTGACGCTTTGTAGTCATGCTGGTGTTCAAGTAATCATGCACATCTCTGCATCTGTAGGTGCAGAAAGATTCACACGTGCACAGGTGTGCTGTGTCAGGCTTCTGCTTTGCAGAAAAGCCTTTAAATGCACAAATCTGCAAATTCCGCTGCCTCAGGGCTCATTTCAGTGGAGCATCACCGGTGCCTGCATGGAGAGGGACACCCTTGCCAAATGGTAATCAAGGCAAATGACAAACTTTCCTGTAATTAGTCCTCAGCTCCTCAGCAGCTGTGTTAGGATGAGTGTTAAACCTGAACAAACAATTTTAAACATGTTTTTTTTTTTTTTTTGTGATAGAAGTGTACTTTTTAGGGAGATATACCCAATTAGCTGTGTTTTGCTCTTGCAGTGCCCCAGGGGCATGGTTATAGCAGGGTTTCCGCACCACTTCTTGAGCCTCAGCGCTACGTAATTATGCACTGAAAGAGACGATTCAATTAGTCAATAATAAAACGAGGTGCAAAGATAGTGTACAGAGCGTAAAAATGTCATTTAGTGGGCAGCAGGCCATGATGGAAAATATATAAGGGTACACTTCAGATGATTAATGGAGGAGGAATGTATATTTATAGCTCTCATTGTGTCCTTTGTAAGGATACGCAATGCAACAGTCGGAATAAAACTGGCTGGTGACGATGCGCTATCCAAAACGATTTCGATTTGAATGGCAAATGCTGCCTAAAACGAATTGCCCCGGGAGGGCGAAAAGACGCATCGCCCGCCTTTACAAAGTTTAGCCTGTGTGTTTATTAATCCTTTGATTCGCTGAGAAACACGCTGGCCATGAAACACCGAGCCGTGTTCCCTGAGAGGACACAAGTTACTGGGGGTTGCTGTGAGGAGGGGAAGGAGGCGACATTTTGGGGTGCTCTCGGGCTCTCCCCTCACGGCGCTGAGGGGGCCACCGGCCCTGAGGGGGGGGCGCGCGCACACCTGGCGCGCGATGGCGGGAAGGGGCGCGTGCGCCGCCGCCGCCTCCCGGGAGCGCGCGGGCGCATGCGCGCGGTGTGTGTGCGGGGGGGCGGGGCCGCGAGGGGCGGGGCGGGGCCGCGAGGGGCGGGCGCCGCTGGGCTCCGTGCGCGGCAGCGGCCGGGAGCGGCCCCGGTCCGGGTTCGGGTCCGGCCCTGCCATGGAGTGAGCGCCGCGCTGCCGCCCGCCTCCCGCCTCCCTCAGCCCGGCTCTGCCCGGCTCGGCTCGGCTCGGCTCGGCTCGCCCCGGCTCCGCTCGGCGGGAGGTGCGGCCCCGCCGCCTCCTCGGGGCGCCGCGGCCCGGCGGGGAGCGGAGCGATGGCGGCGGGGAGAGCCCGGCGGCCCCTCGGCCCCCTGTGGCTCCTCGGCCCGCTGCGGCTCGGCCTCCTGCTGCTCGGCCAGCCCGGGCCGGCCGCCGCCTCCCGCAGCGGCTCCCCGAGCCCCCGCACAGGTACGGGGAGACACGGGGAGGGGGGGGGCGGTCGTTGGGGGGGGGGGCGGCTCCTTCCCCGCCTCCGCCGCGGCTCTGGTTTGGTTATTTAATTTATCGCCGCTTCGTTCGGTTTGATTTTTTACCGTTTTGTTTTATTTCGTGCCCCGCCGCACTTGTCCGAGCGGGACGGGCTGAGACGTGCGCCGGTAGAGGCCACTGCGCGCCTCGGCAAAGCGGCTCCTGTCCGCCTGTCCCTCCGTCCCTCTGCCCTCCTGTCCCCCCCCGCCCGCCCTCCTGCCCCTCTGCCCGTCCCTCCGTCCGTCCGTCCGTCCGCCTGTCCGGCCCTGCCCGCAGCCCGGCACCTGCGGGGGGAGCCCCCCTGTCTGGGCGCTGCTCGCACCTTTCCCCATTGTTGCTTTTCCCGATCCGCTAGCGAAGCGGGCGGCTTCGCTGCCTCCAGGAAAAAAAAAAAAAAAAACCCACAAAATGAATAAACCCGGGGAAGCCCAGCCCCGTGATACCGTCCAGATGAAGCGTGGCGTGCGTGCGAGGCTGCCCTGCGGAAAGGCCTCCGCGACGGGGGGATCTGGGCACGCCGCGGGGGGATCTGCGGCTCGCAAAATGACGGCGTGAAAAAACTTTCCCTTCCCCCCCCCCCCTCCCCTCTTGTCAGCAACGGAGTAGTAGAAAGCTGGAAAAAATCTTGCGTGTTGAACGCTGGGATTTTTAAAAAATGTTTCCCTGAGGATCGAACGCTGGTGTTTGAAAGGAAAGCCCTGCGTAAGTGGACCCTGGACAAAACCCAACTGGTGGTTAAATGAGCGGCTCTCGGCAACTTGGCGCGAGCGTGGCCGAGCCGTGCTGCCGGCGGTGCGGTGTGGCTGTCCTGCTTCACATCACGCCAGGCAGAACCGCGCGTGCTAGTTCTCAGCTCAGGCACTACTGATGTAATCGCGTATGCTGACTCCTGTTGACAGGGAATGTATTTATTTAACCTCTTACATAGCGTGAGCTTTGCCGATTCCAGCTCTGAAGACTTTTATTCATTTTCCTTTTCAAAAAGAAAAAACACCAACAGCGTTATACTTAGGTTCCAAGATCTCTGTGTAATAGATAAGTTACTGTTTTGATGTGTAAAATCTTACCATGTGACAATTCCGTTTCAGTATTTACCGCTCTGCTGACAGCTCGCTGCAGTTACAGTTCTGTTGGGTGCTTTTTGCTACTTATAAAAAAATCCTTTCTGTTTTGAGAACATCAAATTGATAGGTGAAGCTTTATCCGTTGAAGCTAAATAGGTGAGTTAAGTCAGCCAAGGGGGAGTAGCGCGCAGAAACACGAAATAAAGCATTCATTGAAGCTGACTGTTTCTCAGAGTAGCAATTTGGAAGCATCAGTGTGGAAATGCTGGAAGTTCAGCGCACCCCTGCTGCCTCCTCTCTCTCTCTCTTTTGTGCAATGTGCTTTTATGCCCTGTCGATGCGCTGCCCCGTTCCACCCGCGGTAAGGACCAGAAGGCAGGGTTTGCCTGACCCTGAGCCCTTCAGAGGGAGTCGCTGGGGGGGGAGAGCCTTTCTTGGTTCTTTGTCTCAATGAAGATGTGAGATGCTTCGTGCACAGCGGATGAACTCCATCCTAATTCGCACTAGCTCCCACCTGATAATTAGTATTTTTTTTCTTAAACGCGGGGTGTTCCACGTATGCTCCTGTTTGGCAGGTGGGAGAGGCGCATTCGAGTCCCTCCCTGCTGGTGGAAGAGGGAATCGGACACAGATGTTCCACGTCACGCACAAAGCGCTCCCTTTGTGCAGTGGGTGCAGGGGTGACAGTGCTGCCGGGGGGCCTGGCGTGGGGCTCGAGCTCTTGGGCGAGCTCTGAGCAGTCGCGGTGCAGGTGTGCAGGGCTGGAGAGGACGCGTGGCCTCTCGGGGCAGGTTAGATTGTGGCGCTCATCTCAAAGCTCCAGTGGCTTTTGCTGTGTCCCGAAGGAATGGATTCCTCTTTCTAAGCTTTTTGGCGTTGATAATAATGACACAAAAGAGCAGAAGTTGGAGGTTTGGAAGCTTGCGCTCTTTGTATAGAGCCCCTAATGTTTGAATGACGTTTGAGCCCATCTGTAAATAGGCAGTTGTTGCTCTCTGAAGAAGGAAAGAGTGTAGCTGAATTATTTAAGGAAAAAACCACCTGTGTAACTGCAAGCATTTGTTTGCGTATCTAGGAACTTGAGTCTGTTTCCCAGTCTATCTGGTTGCTTTGTATGTAAAATGAAATGAGCTCCTTATTTCAGAATTAGGACAGTTATTCACTTACAGAGTAAACCCCCCCAAAAATCCGTATTAAGGAACAAGCATCAACTAGCTAAATCCTGCCTCTCGTAACTGACTGAAACTGACTTGAGACGAATGTGACAACTTTGATCTATACAGGATTACATTATTAAGAATGAGATTGAAGTTGGTGTCGATTTTAATTTTTAATGGAGAAGCTATGATAAAATGTATGCCCTATTAAGACTGCAGATGAGATTATTCTGAAGCAGGAAATTTGTTCCTTCTCTCCCTGGTATTGTCGAAATCCTTGCAATCGGTGTGTATTGTGCTGGTAAAGGACAAACTGGCAGTTTAGGAAGTCCATAATGAAACACAGTTTGGAGTTGGTAAGGATCGAGGATGCACAGGGCTCCCTGAACTTAACAGGTGCTCAGGCACGTGTTGGTGGCAGGCACTGAAATGGGCACCGCGAGCGCTGCTGCAGGACTTGGGAGCAGCGGAAGGAAAGCCGGAGGAAGTGGGAGCATAGGTGTTTGGGGTTCCTGAGAAACAGGAGTCCTAACTCGTTCCTGTTCTACGTGCATTTCTTGATTATCTCTAAATATATCCTGAGCTAAGAATAGAGATAAATATTCAGGTCTCCATTACGCCCCGTCAGCACAGGTCCCCAGCTGGTATCCCCGCTGGATGTAAATGCGGCGTGTGTCAGCCTTGCTTGTCCTGGCTGCTGGGTGCGATCGAATACGAGCAATTTGATTGCTCATAGCTGCCGGGATGTGCGCATACCAGCACCGCTGATTACACGCAGGTGTGAACAGGCTGGGGTAAGGGGCTCTGCTGGTGCTGGATGGGGCCTGTTTCTTGGGACCGTGAGCTATCGTCCCGCTAACTTACTTCTTACAAGTGAGGTAAGGTAATTACACACTGTAGGCTTCTCTTCATGTAAATAAGTGTTTGTTTGTTCCTGATGATAGTGTCCTTCTCATTTGTAAGACTTCAGACCTTCAAGAGGAGATCCTTGGAGAGATGTGAGAACTACGTGGGCATGTTTTTAAATAACTGGCCGCCCTTCTGTGTGGTATTCTGGCCTACAGTTTCCACTCACCTCCCTTGTGTTTGTTTTAATTCGAAGGAGAGGAGGGTGATAAGGAGCGAGCATGGAAATGGAGTGGGAATTTAAGAAAACTGCACAAAAAGCAAGATGATATGTTTGTTAACCTTTACTTTCAAGCCATAAAAGCATATGACTTGTGCAGCATCAGCCTGAGCGTCATAAAAGGGTGAAAGCAGATCAGTGCACCATCTCTAGCTTGGCATGGCAGTAATTTTCTGTATAAAACAGATGCCAGTGTGTTTGTAGCTCATTTTTATTAGTAAGCAGTAGGACCCTTAAAGTTTTGCTTTGCCTGGTCTAGGAGGAGGAATGCCTGGAGTTCTGGTTAATAGCTGGTGCCACTTGTTTCCTGTGAGGAACCTGCCGTAGCTTCCAGAAGTCAGCGAGTGGAAGAGAGGCCTTGCACGACTTCCATTTCCAGTTGAACCCTGGAGAAGTCACAAACCGTGAGGCAGTGCTGGCTTACCAGGAGCTGCTCCAGGCTGTCTCGACGAATCCGGGCTCTGTTCCTGGAGTGGGGGAACGTCATGCTCCAGGGATATCGATCTTCAGGAAGGGCACGCTGGTTCTTAATAGAGAAAATGTCTCGGCGCTGTGGAAACAGCAGTAATATTTTACTGATTGGATGCTATTGATTTAGTTCTCCAGTTAAATTGCTAAGATGAAAGTGGTAATCCTGATTAATTCCATATAAATAACTAAGCCCAATTTGTACATGTATCGCTGCAGACTTCTGTAGGAAATTGTTAGGTGCTCTTAATTCCAAGTGTTTTTTCCTATGTAGTATTCAAGCTAGGGAGCATATCTTAATTTTACAAAATAAACAGACTATCGATTTATGATAAGCCTTTTTTTTTTTTTTTGGCATCAGTTTAAAAAATGTCTTTAAAAAAACACAAACCCCAAAACTCTAAAGCTGCCCCTACCAAAGGGAGAGAAGGAATTAGCAGCCTTGTGCTAATAAATTTCCTGGGAGTTTGGGCAATTCCCTGGAGCGTGTGACAGCCATGAGATGTTTGAGTTGTGTAGAAAGTAGAGAGATTTAACATCTAATTTTAATGAAAATGACTCAATGTCTCTTTAGCAATCCAAGTAAGAATTAAATACTACAAAGCAAGATAAGTTTTCCGTACGCTGTGAATAAACATCACTCTACTCATTGCTTCTGGATGTTTGGGACACTGGAAGTGGTTGGAGCTGAACGTGGTTGGTCTGACTGGGGGTCATGCTCAGTGCGAAAGTTCCTTGGTTTTATTACCATTAGAGAAAGCTCATGGTCAGAAAACAGCTCCTTTATTACAAGAACAGCCTGCGTTCACTCTCTGGTTTCTCTTGTGAGGCTTGTGTGGAACGGGGGCTTGTATCAGGAGGAGATGGCTGCGAGCTTCTCGCCATGCCTGGGGCTCACATTGTTTGTCCTCGTGTCTGAAGTGACCTCCCCATCTAAACATACCTGGGTTTTCTGTGGGTCTCTGATTCTCATGGTCTATCTTTGAGCTTTCCTGGTTCAGCCTCGGCTTTCTGTTGTGGAGTTAGCAAGACTGAGTGTGGCGTTTTTAGGGAAGAGCGTACTGTTAATTTATGATGTGACTGTTTTATTCCTCCTGTTCCGTGGGTGTTCTGGTTCTCACAGCTAGTGAGATTTTCTCTTGAGTTGTTAAGTTGATCTAGAGATAGTGAATTGCATGTTAGAGAGAGCTTTTCTCTTTAAAATGCACTCTTCTGCATATATTAGCAGTGAATTTTCTTTGCCACGAAGTAGTTTGAGCAGCTGACTTGATATTGGATACCATTGAAGAAATTCAAGTGCTCTGCTTTGGCTGAATTTCTTCATTTGCGATTTTTCATCTGTTGATCTTGGTGCACTGGGTAAGTGTTAGCTCATATGAATGACTTCTTTCTAATCAGCGTGAGTTCTGATGAATCAAGCGTAGTAGCTTGATAATTCTAATTAATAAGCATCCTCTAGTCATATAGTTTTGTCCAGAGGTCTTTTAAACATGGAAAAACTCCTGTGTGACTAAATTACCCCCTGCTTCATCTGTTCACAGAACTTGAAATGCAGCTGCCCTTCCTAGTTTGGTTAGGTGAGATTTCAATTTGCTTGTTACCCCATACAGCAGTGAATCCTATTGGGTTTTGTTAATGTTTTTCTGCTATTGCCTTCAAAAAAAACCCAAACCAGAACAACAACATCAGCATAAAGCCCCTGAGCATTAGCTACTTTATCATTTATCTGCTACAGAAGCTCAGAAAGTGTGCTAGTTTGTGAAGATGGCTGAGTCACTTTCTCCAGGTCCACCAGATGTTTCAGCCCTTCCGATTGTGTGATGTACTTTTATTTTGTGCTGATGGGAGAGCCATGCTAAAGAAATCCCTTGCATATGCTTTACTGTCACTGAAGGCCTGAATTTCATTTTGTTTAATGTGACTAGTAATTTGTATATTTCTGTACTTCTACCGCCTGCTCCCATAAAACTCCGTTTCTCCTGATTTTCTTCTTGCCTGTAATACTTCATATCCTTCTGATGGGTTTCACTGGGCTTGGATTTCCACTTGGTGGGTGTCTCTCTGTTGAACTTTCCCACCTATTCATGTATTTTTCTCTTTTGCTTACAAGTATGGACAACTTCTGAGTTTTGCTTCTAGCTTTCTGCCCTTATGTGTGTGGGGGGTCTGAGTATTTTACCTTCATGTTTTTATTTGATGTCTTTCTTACATGTCTTGAAGCTGTCACATTCCGTGACAATTGGTCGAAGGGCATGTCAGTAGCCAGCTTGGTTGTCTTCCATTATCGTTACACTTAGATAAATTTATCCTGTTTGATGTGCTTTTAACATTTTTTGACATGTGTCTAATGTTGCTGTTGACCTAGGGATGAATAATGCAATGCTGCTAGCGTGGGCATGGTGTGCTGCAGTTGGAGGTTTGTACCAACGTAGGTGTAACTGGCGATTCTTGCCAATTAAAACATTTAACTTAGACTTACAATTTTGAAGAGATAATCTGCTTTGCTGCAGCTTCACTGCATTTAATGTTCTGCGTGTAGTTTACAGCCAGGTCATGATGAGTGCTGCTTTTCTACAAAATTTGGCTTTATTTGCATCTATGAATATGTGCTGTATTATGTCTGTGATACAGCACTGCCCAGTACATTGCCTTGGGTGTAGAAGCTGCATCTCATCATTTTGACCATGCTGATTTCGTTGCCCTTCCTTGCGGCAGAGGCACCTTCGTGTTACTGACACCACTGCCAGCTGCTCCTGGCTTCAGGCTTGGGGCAACTTCCAGCTCCTTCTCAGCTCACAGCTTTTTGTTTAATGGCCCAGCAGCTTGATCCCACTTGGGCTAAGGTGCAGTCAGGTCCCGCTGTGCAAGCTTCATCTTTCTCAGTTTTCTTCTGTAGTTAATGAATCTGAACATCTCTTAATGCTGCTCTGGGGCTCGGGCATGGAAACCTTATAACATAACTGTAGGGAGAGCCACAAATAGAGGCGTTTGGATATGCTTTCTAAAAGTAGAACAGGCTGCCAAAAGTCATTTAAGTCATTAGACCTGTCATGACTTCTAAAACATCTTGTGCGTATTGAGAAGCGGAGTGTAAGTTGCTTTCTAACTGCCAAGGGGTTGCAGTCAGACTAATTTAAAAAAAAAAAAAGAGTAGTTGTTTGAAACCAATGGTTGTTGCAGTATTGTACACAGCAGACATGAAAGCATGGGTATTAATGAGAAAATGAAATATTTCCAACAGCAATTTATAAAGCCAAATGTTCCTGTTTTCAAACAGGCAAGGAAGGCAGTGTAAGAGAGCTGGAAATGAAGTAGAACTGCATCCAGAAACAGTCCGTGTGATGTGGTCGGACACCCCAGCAGCTGGTGCTAGGCTCCTGTGCTGCTGGAGGTGGCGTTTCCAGGTTGGGCTCTCGGTGCTCATCTTGCAGAAAATGCAGTATTGTGTTACCCGTTTGTCAATTTTTTATTAGAAATCTGGGCGAAAGCGAAGCGCAGCAGATAGGAAGTCACTGCCAAACGTTAATCCTATTTTCATGTATTAAGCTTCAACGTTTCTCACACACCCTGCCCTTCCATTTGCTTCCACAAGCGTTTGTGGAGGCTGTAGCGATCTGGATGGGTTCCCATATCTGCCGTGCCATGTGGCTGCATGACGGCCTGCCGTCGGAGAGAGGGTGGCAGGAGCACATGGGAGCCGTGCTGCGGGGAGGTGACACCGCTGCTGCTGCTGGTGTTTCAACACGAAAAGCGCTGTGAACAAAATACAGCACATCTTCTGTCACCGTGCTGGTCCTTAATGTTCTGACGTATCGTATCACATAAATTTCAGATCTATAGGCTAAAGTTTTGTCAGAAAATGTATGTTATTTAAAATTGGATTTTCCAGTAAAATGTTTCTTAAATGTTAAAGTCTTTAAATTGGAACGAATCATCAGTTTGGCTCTAGTGTCCTCCCTCCCCCATGGAAATCTCATCTGCTTGGTCCCGAAGTGGGAACTAAGCTCTAAGTCTAATCTTAAAATACTTTGCCTTGGGGGGGGGGGGGGGGGGGGGGAAGATGAAACTACCAGAGGGGGCTTCCATTTTCAGCAGCGGGTAGCGGCCTGGTAGCTCTCTGGATGGACTAGCCACGGGCTTAAAGTCCAGAGGAAACCGATGGTGATTGCCTTGCGTAGCGTTTCAGTGCACGTGTTGCTTTCAATCCATTGTGTGCTGATGGCTGTGCTGTGGTTTTGTGGGACCAGGACTTTTAAATCATCTCTGTACCAATGATTAAACCCTTGAAGAAGAACACTGAACCGAAGTCCAGTCAGATTGTAAGACGAGCTTACACAGGAGGTGAAATGACAAGCAGCCTTGGCAGCCACAGCAACTGCTGATGTGTGGAGACTTCCAGCCAATTTAATGGCTAATGATGACATCGCTCTGTGGTTCTCAGGAAAAATTCATGTTGAAATCAAGCGTCAGGAACTTGTGAGTGCTGGGAGACTGGTGTGGGGGTGAGGTGTATGCCAGGGGAGAGGTGCTCTTGCTCCACAGTGCCCTGCCGGGGCATACTATTGGTGCCCTTTCCTGTGTGGTTTAGGGGAGATTTTTCATTAATCCAGTTACTTATGCTGATAAGGGCCATGCTGTGTGTGTACATATTGCCTTTGAAATGATTTAAGCCGTTTTGCTGATTGAGTTTGATACTATTGCAGAGATGGAAATCATTTTTACGCTGCTACCCCATCTCTACTACCCATGGTAGTTTTGCAGTGCATCTTGACCCGTTTAGATGCTGGTAACGGGACGATTTTGGGAGCTACATCCAAAATCAGAGGAATATGTTCCTATTTTGCTCATTTGCAAGGACAAGTTTAAATAATAATAAAAAAGAGACACTGTTTTAATTAGCATTAAGAGCTATTAGAGTGTGTACTGCAAATTTGGGGTGTGACAGCCCTACTTCGTAATTTTCCCAGGTTGCTTCCTTTTCTAGAATTTGAAATGGCTTGTCTTCTGTTTGAAGTGTAAAATAGCTTATTTATCGTAATCTTCCCATGCTGTTGTTTATACCTAGTGCAGGTCTTTGGAGCCTTAATTTTAGGTTCTGTAGCTCTTCTCTTCTTGTTATGGATTCTTTTTCCTTCTTGTCCCCGTATTTGAAGTTGTGGGGTTTTTTGTTGTTGTTGTTTTGAGAAATTTCTAAATGCTTAAAAAAAAAAAGAGGTCAAACAGCTCAGATATCTGCGGTGGTTTGGTAACCACTTCAGCAACGTGATTTTTCATGCAACTTTTTTGTGATGCAGATGAAATTCATGGTACGCAAAGCATAGCTACAGGAGAAATATGACCACATTGGGACTACTTTTTTTTTTTCCCCCCAGTTGTGCTGTTGAGTGTAAATGAGTGTTCGGCATTGTTGAATTGTTGAATCTGTTGTCTTTGAGAACAAGTGAGTGCTCTTCCTTGGAGCTGATGCAAATGCTGTGGCTCTAGTCTGGCAATAGCTAAAAATCAGGTGGCAGAATCTGGAAGGTAACACCACAGCATACGAATAGGGGTTTTCATAGTTGAAATTCGAGGCTTTTGGAGGGGGACAGTCGATATCTGACTGTGGGAGGAAGAGTCATCAGGTGCATGCAGAGCAGGATCCGATGTATGCTGACTTTGTGGCTCGACGTGAAGTATCTTGTGCTCATGGTAACGGCGTTATCAGCTGAAAATGTGCAGTGCTATTTTTTGAAGTAGTGTTTTCCAGTTCTCTTTATTTACTGTTGTTGCCGAGCTTTTCTTTTTACTTGGGAAATCAATAATCTAAAGGAGGAAATAAAGCTTTTCCAGTAGCTGAAAATACCTGTCTGAGCTAGATCTGATCTGTCTCCATTTTGATCTGTCCTACTTCTTGCTCTCCAGAGCTACTGGTCATGACTCCAGAGCAGAGTGAGCCTGTGCTTTGTACTTTTATCTTCGTTTGCATTCAGTTTGTCAAGTAGAGGCTTCACCGCTTTAGCATTTTCAGGCATGCCCTTTGATAATTTATTAAAATTAAAAAGGATCTGCAAGAAATGGACTTCTGACTTATTTTTATCATGTGTGTTGATAATTTTTTTTCCCAATTTAGCGGTCATCCCTGTCTCTGCAGGAGGCTGTGGAGGGTTATCACCTGATGGTTTCTGTTATAATTGCATGTTAATAGGTGGAGCATATTGATTGCTTAAATCTAGTGCAGCTCCTGTGCTATGAGTTACTTTGTCCCTGAACTTGCAGGCTGTTGGTTGTTGGAAGTGCACGGAGTGAGGAGAGGCTGCGTTGGGTGTTACTTCATTTTACAAAATATAAATAACTGTATCTCGTCCGTTCTGCCTCGCGGCTGCTGGTGGATTCAAGTGCCTCGTTCTCTTGTTGCCCGTTGCATAGCCAGGTTCACCAGCCCGGCTCAGTTGTGATTCCTGTGGGGGTACAAAGCAACTGGGTTGAACTGGTGAACTGAACCTCAAATCACAACACCTTCAGTGACCTACCTCCGTCACCTGCATCTGATTTCTTGGAACTTGGGCAGTCTTACTGCATTTAAAAAAAGGGAGGTGAGTTGTAGGTTGAGTTGAAGACTTATCATTAACCCCAAGGTTGAACATTTACATGTCTTTAAAAAAAAAAGTGTGACTTTTGCCATGCAGTGAAACCAACAAATGGTTTTAAGATGCAGGAACACCTTCAAGTTGCTCAGACAGATTTAGCTTTATCCTGTGGTCTCAGAAAAAGGTGGAGTTTGGTTTCAGCTTTAGTGATTGCATGCAGGTGTTGTCACTTCTGTCCCATAGTCATATGGTTATTGTCAGGGGTTGCCAGCCAACGCACATCTTTGGAAAACTGAAGGCTGGAGGTTGTGTCTTGCAGATCTGCTGTAACGTCCTTAGCTGTGGCTTCAGAAACGTGAGTTCACCTTTCTTGGCTGCCAAAGGTGCTGCGTGGGTGGGGGATTGTTACCTATACTTACTGCTATGCTGGTGGTTTGGTTTTTTGAAGTCTGGAAGCTTTTACAGCCTTTTGGGTAGCACTTGGGAGCTGTAGCAAAGAGGACACCTTTTGCTTCATCGTTTGGAAAATTTCTCTTCAGGCAGTTTTCCAAGAGTTTGATAGAAAGGCTTTAGATGTTGACCAACTGATATCTGGGTGTCTTTGTAGTAGTAGATGTACATTTGATTAGTTCTGCCACCTTTTATGATAATAACGGTTGAAATTTATGCAGTCCCTTATGGCAGTTTGAAACAGAAGCATCCATTCTTGTTCCTTAATTGCTCGTGCACTTTCCTGAGGCTATAATGCAGACTTCAGTGGCGTCACTGTAGAAGTAGTTTTTTGAGGCACCATTTTGTGAATCACAGAATAATCTAGTTTGGAAGAGACCTCCAAGATCACCTAGTCCAACCTCTGACCTAACACTAACAAGTCCTCCACTAAACCATATCACTAAGCTAAATGTTTTTAGAACATAAAAATGTAACAGACACGCTTGTTTTCAAGTCCTTCAGTTTGCACGTAGGGGGGGAGAATGGCTTGAAGAAGGTAGCTCAGATGTGCCCTGCAGGTTCCGTACTCCTTGCTATAAATGAGGCCAAAATGCAAGCGTGAGCAAGATCCCTTGAATAGACCATTAGGCAAAAAGCAGCTGTACAAAATTCAGAGCAATTTTTTGTATTGTAACTGATCTGCGTTACAGTATACCAAAGAGCATATATATGACAAAACCAAATCAAGGCGCTCTTAATAGTTCGAAGAAAGCAAGGTGTCACCGAGAAGCACCAACGGTTTGTGAGCATGGTCTCTGAGCGCTCCTTTCCTTCACAGCCTTTCGATGCAGGGGAAGAGCACTGAGACAACTGTGCTTTTACAAGTCAACCTACCAGAAGGTAACATTTCAATTCCCTAACTTTTTCTTGAGCAGCTTGGTGACTTTGCTTGTGCAAACAGTTTGGCTCACTAGAAAGCAGCATTCAAATTCAGTAACTTAGGTAAGTGATGCACAATGCTTTGTGGTATCGTGCAAGGCTACGCTTCCACGCTGGAGTTTTTGCTTCAATAAACTCCTTGGGGGGAGGTGGTTGCTGTTTTTTCGGACTAGCTCCTCCCATCCCCTCCCTTTGTGTAAACTCTGCAGTGCCTTTTGCAGCATTTTCCTGTGGAGTTAGTGCTGTGCTGCGTTTCACAACTTTGTGATAAAAGCAGCAGCATAGTTCTGGGATAAGTGCTTCGTCGCTGTGCCTTTGCCATCCTTATGTCTGATTTTGTGTCTTTATAAAGCTAGAGCTGGGCCTGATTTAATTCCTCTCCTTTACATATGTTTTTGCGCTTGTACACTTTATTTTACAGAAAACGATCAATAAAATCTTTTATAGTGAAAATCTGTTTAAAAGTGTGACATCTGGCAATGTTGTTTGCTTTACTGCTATTGACTCAAAGGAAATCTGGTGATCAGAAGTGTCACAGAAAGTCTGAACAGCTCTGGTTAATGGGACGGCCATTTGAAATTAAACTTGTAAGATTTCAAGAAACTCTTCTGATAACCTGGAAATACTTCTGAGTGCATTGTTTTAAATATAGTGGAAGATCTTTCTGAAGTTGTACAAGATGGCTTTAGTGTACGAAAATAAGGTTTTTATGTTAATGTCCAGGAATACAGACAAGGCTAAATTTAAATAAAAAGTAGGAAATTGTATATTAATATCGTATTTAAAATCCCTGCTAGAATTTCCATCAAAAGTTCTCTGTGTAAATGTCTTGATGAACTTGTCAACCCTGAGAAAATACTGGGCTCCCTTCAGCATCCCCTGCCTCTGCCCCGCAGCGCTTTTGGGAAGTTGGTGAGATGGATAACGTCCGCACAAATCTAGGTAAGGGAGGAACACACACAAAGTACAAGAAAAACGGACAGGACTGGATGCAATCTGGATGTGGAGCATAAGGGGAAGCAGGGAGGAGGTGAGCTCAGCTATAAAGTGCCACAGCTGCTTGTTAGGCAACAGCG
This sequence comes from Anser anser, assembly GCF_964211835.1. Classification (NCBI taxonomy): domain Eukaryota; kingdom Metazoa; phylum Chordata; class Aves; order Anseriformes; family Anatidae; genus Anser; species Anser anser. The sequence continues at coordinate 12,351,605 of NC_139730.1, forward strand.
CTGGCATGCATAATGTATCGGATGCTGGTGGGGAAGGAGTCTGACGGATCTCCTAGTGTCCTCCTCCTCCTGTGCAAATCCACCTTGGGGTGAGATGAGCAATGTGCCATGCTGAGCTTCGGTCTGATGCGCATGAGCAACGCCTTTGTGCACAAGTCCTGTGTACCATAACTCCTGCAGATATCCACCTTTTTAAAAACTGGAAGTTTGTGCATCTCTAGTGCTGATGTAATGCATAAACGTGCATGTGCTTTGTAGAAGTAGCATTTAACTTGCTAAAGCTACAGAACCTCCGTTTGGTTTCTTAGGGAGACGGTTCCTTTTACACCGTGATTTGCTATAAAGCTGTGAGGCTCTGCAAGGACGTGGAGCAGAGCTACGAGGTGAATGAGGCTCCTGAGAATTGGGGTTGAGCGGGGGAGAGTATGCTGCTCCCCACCCCAGAATTGGAACAGAGCATTTTCACTGTTTCTAGCTGTCAGTCATTAGCTCTTGAAGTAAACACTGAAAGGACTTTTCCCATCTGTAAAGGGGAGTATAGTTGTGAGGATCTCAGTAGCTCAGTGTGGTCAGGAAGGTGGGATGGAATGGTTTTATTCAGATACATTTACTTGGCTGAGGAGGCGACCATGAAAAGCAAACCTGAATGCTGCAGTGAGGTCCTGCTTCTACAGGATCATTTTCTTTCAATTTGTGTGGTGCTCGGAGCCTTTCTCAAGTGCTCCTCTTGTTCCTCAGTGCAGAAAAAATATTTTTCCTTTCTTAATGCTTTTCTTAAACGTTTTAACCCTTGACCACTGTGGTATGAAGTTGAATAGAACAATAAAGTTGCTGGCTGTGCCTGCTCTGAGATTTGAAAGGTAAGAGAAGTCTTGCTTCTTTTTTAGCTTGTTCTTTTTTTCTAGCATGTATTAGTGCAAGAGCAGAAGCCTGCCATGCCTAATGAACACTTAGAAACTTCGGCCGCATCTTGCAGGAATGTGAGGCCTTTTAATGATGCAGGAATATCACCGAATTCAAGGCCTTCAGTTGTTTGAAGCTCAAAAAAATGCCATTACTGCTTGTAATTTAGAGTGATTACCAGCATTGTGAACCCCAGAAGACGTCCGTGTTCTTTCCTAGGCTTTGGATGTTAAGCGAGCTAGTCTTTCTTTCAGAGGCTCGCTCTAATCCTGTTGCTGATATTTTCATTGCTTGACAGAGCAGAGGAATGTCTGAGGCCGCAGCGGGGGGCTGGAGAAAGCTGTGAGCCATCGCTCAGCCAGGACGGAGCTGGGCTTGGGGAGAGGCTGCAGCGCTCCCTGCATTCGAAAAGAAGAGGTTAGAGCCGAGCAGATTGTTCCTCCTAGGATAAGAAGTAATTTACACACGATGCAAAACGCTTGGCTTGTGTTGTTAGGTGAGGTGAAGGCTGAATTTGTGCAGTGTTGTTTGCCTGAGAAATTCCCTTTCCTGGAACACTGAGGACCAGGATTACAACTAATTGCGTTATACCTGCAGTGACTCTTGCTGTGCCATGCTGCTCTGATAGCAGCTTTGGCTAGCAGTTGCATCAAAACGATGTAAATTCTAAGTGGTGACAAATCCTAGAAAGCCTAAGAACTTAAGCTGTTATTTCTATTGTGGATATCAAAGGCAAAGCTTTCCAGAATCTGTTGTGGCAGTCTGTGTAGGTGCTTCATTGATTTTTTAATTCACATTTGCACTGGAAATGTGCTCATGGTGAAGAGCTACCTTGTGGATTTATACAGAGATAGAAGTAAATCCCAACTTTTATTTTTTGGCAAGAAAAATACCTATGCTATGAAAATGAAGTGAGTTTCATTACCAAAGACAAATGCAGAACAGTCTCCAAAAAGTAAATGCGTTCAAATAGTATTTCTGTCAACACAATTGATTTCACACATGACTTAAACATTAAAATTTACTTTTCTGATGTCTGGGGTTAAACAGCTAAAATATTCTGCTGGAACACTTGAAAAATACTGAGGTGTGGAGAAATGATGTGGAGATGTAGCTCTGTGCTGTTGTTCAGTCGGTGGTATAGCCCTTTGTGCTCTTTGCTTGAGCAGCGCTATGAATCTCGCCATTAGATGTTAATGATGCCAATATTAAATCAATATTTTCTGTGAAAAATGAGCAGCTAATCAATATACAGATTTTTTTTGTGTGTGTCACAAATTGATTTTAATACTACTACTTATCTATATTTAGCTTTTCTGGGTTCTTGGGATGTTATTTTAGCAAACAGGTAGAGAAATCTCTGTGATGTGGGTATCAGTTTTGTGGCATAGTAGGGTTCTGACCAAGGGAGTGAACTTATTAAACGTATGCAGTCATTGCAGGGATTTTCCATGTAGGCTAAACGATTCAGGTTTTAATACGTTAAAACCGATCTGTTTGTGAGAAGGCAGCACAGCTAGCTGCCTTATGTCTGGGAGGCTCCAAAGAAAGCAATGCAATTATGCTCACTTCACTGGCTCAGAAGAATGCAACCTGTGAATTTGACTCGACAGCTCTTATCAGACACATCATGAAAACATAAGAACTTGTTTTGGTGGATTTGCTCGATGTGTAGGACCTATCCAGACCTATATGTTGCATGCAAACTTTAGGATACACTGTTAATTTGCATCTGTCAGAGATAAAGGGTGATGTGAAGGCAGACTTAGGCTGCTACATTCAGACATAAAGCACAATCCTTAGCACTGAGGGGATGCCCCCAGTCTGCAAGGCGTTTCTCCAAATGGAGCAGAGGTGTACTGGAACAACATGGGTGTTAGGGCCAGGGAAAAACAGGACTGTGACTGGTGGTGGAGTCGTGCTGAGATGCCGTACGCAGACGGAGTCGGTTTTGCTCTGCTTCTGCCCTGAGGTGAGCAGACATGAGGCTGCTCCAAGTGGGGAACCTTGCTGGAGGGTTGGTGGCTCTGATGGCCAAAGCGTAAGTAGCAGCAGGGCACAATGTAAATTGATGAAAATACAATTGTTGTACTGAAGAACCCAGAACAGGGTAGGTAAAAAGGCACTCACCTGCCTCTTTACTCATGTCATTTTATACACCTGTGAACCATCGCATGTTGTGCGCTGGTAATAGCAACAGCATTTCACTGCTAGGGACAAAGCTCTCTGAAATGCAGGCTTTTTTTTTAGGTCTGACTTGGTTCTCTGAATTTTGTGGCAAGGCGTAGCTGTCGGGTGCTGGGTGTGGGTGCCTGGCACTGCTCACGTCTGGAAGCAGAGGCTGCCCTTGGTTTTGGTACTGCATCAGGGAACCTCACCTCACTAATAATGACTGCCTGATGATGTTAAAGTATGGCTTAGCCTCATCCCCAGCTCTTAATTGCCTTAGTCATATGCACATCTTGCTTTCTTTAGCAGTTTTTGCTACATTTTACAGCGTATTTTTCTTGTAGATCTTTGCATCTCTTGGCTGCTGCGTGCCTCAAAGGCGGTGACCACGCACCAGCATCCAGTGGGGTACAGCTGCGCCAGGCACCCGGCCCAGGGGGCTGCCATTGGCACGGGGCGCCCTGCATGCTCCCTGCTTGCTTTGAAGGCAGCTAGAAATTAAAATGAAACTTGTAAGTTGATTCACCACAGTTTTCATATGGAAATAAATCCGCTCGACTTGTTACTCTGCTGGGTGGATTTTATTGTAGTGTGTCGTTCATTGTTGTTTTGTGCAGATTACACCATTCTTATGCATATACTCCAATGGTCACACAATAGTTTATTCATATGACTAAAACCGGCATTAATTTGGGGAAGAAATGTAGAGCCACAAGCATTTGTCACTTTCCTCAGTCATTGCGAAGGGCTTGGAATCACTGTGAACTCTTGCACTCTTCTCTTGTTCCTCAGAATATTATCCTTATTGCTTGAGCGATGCGTGCAACTTGCATGCGCAGAATCCCCGATATTTCAGTCTTTCAAGCTCCACTTTTACTTTATAAGGAAATCAAAATACCAAATTCCCAAACCTGAATATTCTCACGTGACCGCAGGGTGTAAGGTGACCTCTTTGGCTCCGATCCCAGCCCAGGAATGTATCGTTTCTTTGAGTTAGACTTTGAAACAGGTATTACTTTACAATTTAATTGGCTGCATACATCTCGAAAAGGATATAAACCAGTGGGTTTTTCCACTATGGAGACAGAAAGGCTTGTTTCACAGAAGAGAAGGCATAAACAGGCTGGTACAAGGAACCCTGTGTGAAGTGAGCTATACTGTATACTTCAGGGAAAAAAAAAAGTAAATTTTTTTTTGCCTTGTAGGTTTTGGCAGCGTCAAACAAAACAGCCAATGTTCTCCTAGGAAAGCGAAGGAATTCTCTATCTTGAAAACACATTTGAAGACCCCCCCCCGCCCCCCGCCTTTATGCGGGGCTGTGAATGTTGTCTGGTGCTGCTTTGGCTGCAGGTCCCCCTGCGGATGCTCGCCGAAACGTCGTGCTGCTTGGGTGCAGCCTCGCCGCTGGGGCATTGCCCACCAGCTGCTTTTGAACCAAAGGCTGCTGACAATTAGAGGAAAGCAACTCCAAATGTTTTGAGTGTAAACCCTTTGTTTTGGAGCTCTTTTCTCTCTTCTCTTGTTTTTAATAACTGCAAGTGATCTAATTAGTGTCCATAGCTAGATCCAAAACCCTTCGCTGACCTATATTCAGACGTCTTTCATCTGCTCCTGCGTGGTTAAGACCTTCATAGTATTATTGAGAAGTAAGGAGCCAGACAGTGCAAGGAGGGTGGATAAACCTCTTAGTTCCTTGCATTTTGTTTTGCTAGTTGTTTTTTCATTTCTTATTGTAGGATTTGTGGCTTATCTTCAATTTAAATCTTGCTTCACTGTTTTTGTCCTTTCTTCTTTGTAATCTGTGGCTTTTAATGTCTAAAAGGTCCTAAATATTTGATCAAAATGAGGCCTAATTCCCATTTTGAAGAGAATAAATCACTTTAAAAGTGGCAGAAAGAGAAACAATATGCAGGCAAAATGTAGTTTGAGGGAAAGATGCAGCATACAAGCATACACAATCAATTACTGAAACGTGGCACTAATGTTCCCTCTGCTCCGTCCTTAGCCACTTTCAGGCTTCTTCTGCAACTTCGGTAGTTTCCATTAATCTCTTTAACGTTAAGAGCTTTGGGCACAGAACTTTTGTGTGTGCGGTCTCTTAATATCTCATTTTTGTCCTGGTGTCTCCAGTTTTCTGTTAAAGTAGACCCGGAGTATTCTGTGACCAAGCTGGATCAAGACATATTTCTTAATTATTTTGACTAGAGAACAACAATTCAAATTAGTGTCTCTTTGCTGTTTCATGACTGCAAGTAGGATGTAATAATAACGTGTATACTTCCTAACACTGTTCTAGCTGTGTATTTCTGCTGTCCAAGCTTACAGTAAATTGTCGTTCATGAAAAGCTAAGGGTGAAACTTGGACACGAGGATAATCTCGTCCTGTGAACTGGTGAGCATTGTTACGGAGCTTTGGAGATGTCGAGTGCTGCAGAAGTGATGAGCAGCCTTCATCCTGTGGCAGCGTTAATCACACTGATGAATGCTCGAAGGAGATGACTGATATGGGCACCATCTATGGCAAAGTAGTCTAGATTCCTAGTTATTTGCAGAAATATTTGTAGTCGTGATGGTTTTTCTTGTGAATTTGGTTATTAATAACAAGTTCGAAGGGGAGGAAAAAAGTAGGAATCATCCCTGCTTTCTTTCCCTCTTTTCTAAATTTGAGATCTCATTTTCATGCAATTCCTGACTCATTAGCTCCTGTAAATTTTGTTTGATTTCTCTGAATATTTTCTGGCAAAAAGGTTAAAAAATATTCTGACAGTAGATATCTCTTAAAGCTGTTTTTCTTAAGGAAAAAAAGCTAAGTATTGAAAGTCTTGCCTACTTTAAAAACAAGTTTTCTATTAATGCATAACTAAACATTCTGGGAGTGTGAGCCTCATATTTAATAGGAATTCTTATAAGCAGGAGGGGATGTCGCTAGATAAGCCCTGGAGGTGGAGTTGAAGCGATCAGCTGGATTCTGACAGGTATCAGGCTTTATGCAAGTGCAAGGAACAGTCATTTCAAGGAAAATGCAGGAGATACTTCACACAACCTTAAAATATTAATAAGGAACAGAAAAATCAGGACAACAGTGTCTTCTGTTCCAGTCTGTAAATTAAAAAGTGCGTGCATGAAGCAGAGATCATAGGACCTTGTGATCAAAGCTTTTTTGTTCTATAGAGTGTTTTGTTCAACAGAGAAATCTTAAATGTGCAGAATACGGTAAACTTGTAAGTCAACGGTATTTAACGTCTCGTTTTCAAAAAAGACAAACAACTTTTCCATGTTTATTTACAGCATTGAAGTTAATTCTCTAGAAGAGCAGCTTGACATGGAACGCTAGTAATTTTATGTAATACTATCAATTACTTCTATGTTATTAAATTAAAAATAAAGGCAGATGGGTTTTAAGCAGTATGATTACCTAATGATATATGTAAACTATCTTTCTTGGTCCAGCACTTAAGGTTTGGTGTTATGATTTCAGGATCATCTGGAAAACAACCAGCCCTGCTTGGGGGGAAGATGGCTACTAAGAATAAAATCAGTGGTTTTGGAACAGGAAGGGAACACAAACTATTTCCTTGTTCTTTGGAACTAATAATTGGTACTTCTTTCTTTTTCATTTCATCTAAGCACTGCAAGGCTACCAGCTGACAAGATTCTGAGTTAAAAATTTCGGCAACCTATTTTTTTTGATATGAAGTACAGCACTGAAAGTACAAAAATAGATGGAAAATGAGGCTGAGTGATTTTTAGTAAGTAGCTAGTAGTGTATTGTGTAAGATCAGTTGCAGATAAAAATTTAATGATGGACAAAGTGGAAGAAGGGTGATCAAAAAAGATTTGTTGCATGTGCAGACATATTTTACTGTTTTGGAGGGAATTAATACCTTAAAACTGGGAAAATGGAGTTTGGGAGCAAGAAGCAGCATCAGGTTAAACATAACCTGAAAAAATCCTTTTCTTCCCCTCCTGTGTTGGTGATACACTGTATACTACTGTTCTTTCAGACTTGTCTCCCCCCCGGAGACCACATTGTCTGGAGGTGGAATGAGAGAGGAATCGGGAGGCACTGGGCATCGCCCCATCGGGTCATTCTGCTTCCTTAGCGGTGCTGATGCAGCCAAAAGAAAAACCTGTTGTTAGTGAGCCATAGCCAGGTCCGTGTCTGCGCGTTAGGAATGCGCTTTTGATATTCTTGGACAGCTTACCTCTCCCCAAGAATTGTTGGTGTTGGAGCTGCGAAGACTGAGCAAACTTCCTGAGAGGAAGCAATTGTAAAATATCCAGGAAGTTATTAGGAAACGCAGCCTTCTGCTCCTGTCCGTGAGCTGTGCGAAGTGCTTGGGCTCTTTCCGTAGCACAGTCTGAAGAATGGGTTTGTTTTTTAATAACAGGAAGCCTACTTTAGGGGCTGGATGTAAGAAATGCAGTGTCGAGGGCTGTTAGAGCTTGGGCTTTTAAGCACTGTGAGGAGCAAGGCCCGGCGGCTCTTGGCAGTGCGCTGCTCTCCGCTGCTGGCAGAAAAAATGGATCTGATTTTCATTATTTTTCCTGTTGCTCCCATTTTAGATTTGCATACCAGCTTGTCAGCTTCTGTGTGCTCCTGTCTGGGGAAAGAGGGCAGGAACAGAAAAGACCCAGGGAAAGTGTGGAGGCCTGAACAGGGAGACGTAGGAGAGTTCAGTTTGAATCTGTGTGCTGCCATCAAGCATTGCAGGGATCCCCTGGTTTTTCATATTCAAATTTTTCTGTGTCTGAAAACCATCTCGCAGTCGGTGCTTGCACTGTGCTCTCTAGGAACACTTGCTTTATTAGCAGCAGTGATGTAATGTGGTTTTTTGCTGGCTTTTTGTCTTGCTGCTCCCCTGCCCTGCCTCTCACCTGCCAGCCAGACCAGGTTAGTCAGAGGCAGGGGGGCACTGCCATCCCCATCTGCGTGTTATCCTCGTTAGGTTTGATTTGTTCTAAAAGACAGGAGTCTTTTCCATCTGATTAAACATGCTTTTATGTTTTTTGTGGAGAGCCCAAGTCTATGATAACAAAGAAAATTTTAGATGATTGTGTTCTGGGGCTGCTGTTAGAGAAACAATTTCTTGGTTTTGTCTTATTAATGTAAATTAGAACTGTCAGCTGCAAGTACGGAGTGTCAGGTGGAGCTGGTTCATAACTCAGTTACTAGTGTGAAAGCGTAAACTCGGTCTGTCCTCCGTCTTTATGATGATGCTGATGAGGGATAGCTTTTTTATTTGGATGTGGCCGTTTGGAAATTTGAAGCGTGAGTTCAGACTCCTACATCTGGTAACATGCAAATATCAGGGTGCTTCTTGAGCTTGAGGTTGTTTGTGAGGACAGGTGACAAATAAATGAAGTTTCTCTGGTGTTGAAGGTGTGAAGAAAACGTGAACCCAGAACAGCCCAGGTGGTACAGAAGGTGTCCGTCCCCCTCTTCTCCCCTACCCCTTTACTGGGAGTCTTCCCTGGAGTGATGGTGTGTTGCCAGGTTTCAAAGGAAGGGAGAGGCCAGTCACAGCACCCACGTGAAGTTAGAGGGACTGACCGAGCTCCTTTAAACGTGCTTTGAGTTGGCAGACTCTCCTGGCAGCAATTCCGTAACTACTCAGAGAGGGCACGGTGTCTCCGGTGCGCTCGTGCTGGGAGAAGTTGTCCCCAGGGAACGTAGCTGTAATGATGCTTCACAAATTGCAGTTCTGTCTCCAGCATAGCCAGGGCTTTACCCCTTGAAAATTAGCACCTGTTCATTGACTGGTGCTGGCGTTGACTGAGCAGGGAAAGAAGCTGCACTTCTTGGCCAGCTTCAGCCTTGGGAGGGAGCAGACAGCTGTGCTTTGGGTGTTCATTAAAGGCTTTCTTCAAGCTGAGCTGCAGATGCAGCAAGCTGAAGGCTGCAGCTTAAAGAAGAATATGGGAGGGTGCTGTGGCTAAGCCCTTGCTGGAAGGAAAGGGAAGAAGTCATCCGAGCTGGCTGCAGGCAGCACGCTGGGTGTCTGCCTGGTCAGGAAACAAGATGCTTGAATCTGCCCTGGGGATCTGTCTCCATGCACCCCATGCTTGTTGTCGGTGCTGCCCTGTGGACTACAGGCTTATTTGCACTGTTTCACAAAGTGACATTCAGCATTTCTGCTGCTTTATTTCTGCAACAACCCTGGGAAGAAGGAGAGCGGTAGCAGTTCTGTGAGCAATGCAATTAATCTTGGAATTGAAGACTCTTATATTGAATTCTTTCGATATATTATTGGTTTTAAAGTATCATGTGGATTTTTCTTCATGGCTTTAAAAATTGGAGTTTGATGCAGCCTTTTTCCCCAGAGAGCAGTAATTCTTCCTCTTTGATTTGACTGCCTTCCTATTAATTTCATGGGAACTCTTTGAATTCATTTCTACTGTCCAATGCACTTAAAATTCACAAATATATACTCAAGAATCTTTGCAAGTAGGGACTGTGTGCACACCTATGTACATACACATGTGTGCAGCATTAGCCCTGTTTACTTAAAATCAGCTAGAAACAGCGACACGAGTGGCTGAGGGCTGGCACATAGAAGGGTTTTGGACCTGCTTGCTACTTCCATCTTTTGACATGCAGATTGTTTTCACTGCTCAGCTGAATTACAGCTTGTGGATAGTTTTTTGGGTGCTTTTTCAGCTGTTTTTTTTAAATCTGTTCTTATGTGCGGTGTCACAGTTGTCCATGTCCTCCTGGACTGAGCTAGTTGGGATGTGATTAAACTGGTTTACTTCTGAAGGGAACAGAAAGCTAAGTACATAGTAATGAACTCTAGAAGGCCATTTAACTCGTTTCTTTTCCCTCTTCCTGCACATACTCCAGTTTAAACTGGAAACTTCGCAGGGCTTGCAGTGAAGTGTGTTTGGATGGCACTTATGATACCCAAACCTCAGAGACCTTCAGGCAGAGGCAGTGTGAGCAGCGCTTAAACGCGAACGTGCAGGTTTTGTCTCGTCCCTCCCAGCCCCTCTCTTGGGTTTGGAAAGTAATTTGATAGAGTAAAAGAACTTTGAAAGCTATTTTATTCTAGATTAATAATGTAAAAAGTGGTGCTAGAATTTGATCCAATATTTATAGATTTCTGCTGTGTAAGAGTTAGAACAGCCTCTTGAGGACAGTTTAAAATTCACATTTTTAATACTCTCTTGAAGCTGAAAGAATTGTGGAGTCCTCAAAAAGAGTTTTGAAAAGAATTCAGTTAGGAATAATTCTGAATGTTCCTGTAGCGTACATTTCTTCTCATTTCTGTGATTGTTAGAAATGCTTGTCATCTTCAGAACTGCACTGTTTATCCTTGGTGAGTGTAATTGTGGCGTTACAGGAGAGGTGAGACTGTAGCCAAGAGCTCTTGCATTTATAGTGCAGATGGAGTGATCAAGCCCCCTTTCAGCTGAAGTATGGATTTGTCCTTGAATGGGTCTGTTTTGGGCGAGGTTTTGCTACTGTGAGCACCCTCACTGAATCCCAACGAGGTGCCTGGGAGGTGGGGATGCTCTCTGGATTGTAACGCGCTGAGTGTTTTTCACTTGGCTCTCTGAAATGCCATTTCTTTCCCTAAAATGTAGCATGTTTGCTTACAAAGCTGTTGCAACATGTAGTCCAGTGATGTTCTATGCACAGCTGAAATTTCTTGTGTTCATGAACATAGGTCTGTGAAACCTCAAAGAGGAGGAGAGATGCAGGGGTAGAAGACAATTCTTCTGCTGTTGGTGCTTCAGCTCTCCTGAGATATCAGCAGGTCTGGGGATATGAGAGATGGTTTTTAATCCAGTTTCCTTTGGGTTACTCAGCATCAGAAAACTTGCCTTCCTTCTGTTGTAATGGAGCTTGCAGTGTGTTGAGTTCAGGGTTGTGGAATTCAAGAACTGATACCCGCGTCTACAGATTGGGAATGGAAAGGTAAGCCTGGTGTCTGCAAATACCCGGACAGTTAGGAAGTTGAGAGAGGCCAGCTTGTGCTAGCCAAGATGATCACTCAGGCACTTGAGGAATTGCTGAATCACAGCAAAGACTCCCTAGGATGTGCTCATCTTGATGTCAGCCAGGCTTTGTGAAAACACTGCTGCTCTCATCCCTGGCGATGCAAGCTGCTGGTCCACGCTGGTTCTAGTGTCCTTACGTGGCTCCTATCTTGGCTGTGTTACAGGCACCAAATGCGTCGGGTACTGTAATGACGGAGCTCAGGCTAGTCGGGCTCTAAGGAAACGGGCAGCAAACTTTTTAAGGACTATTTTTGGTAATTTTTAAGTAGAGAATGCCTGAACGTAAATAGACTTCCCCATCCACTAATGAAAGGATTGGGGTTTAATTTGACTTGGTGTGTTTTCTGGTTATGCTAAATTACTTTGATGTGGCCCTTGAGGTTATGTATTGGAGCTTTTTGCAGCATACTGGCTCCTCGAGCTTCAAGCCTGCACGGACAAATGTTGTAGAAGGTTTTGTTGGGAAAATGTCTGCATGTGTAGGCAATTGGACAAGAAAAGATTTTGATTTATTAAACTGCATGTTAGTCTGGTAAATATTAACTAAATGTACTTTGGGGCAGGGGTCAGGCTTTTGAATAAAAAGACAAATTTCAGCGTAAAGCAAACTTTTAAATGTGGGATCTAGCTGTATTTAAAGAAAAAGCATCTGGCAACATACAGAAAGAGTACCTGCTAAGCGTGATTTATCACAAATCACTATTTTGCTTAAGGTTTGCTGTGTGTTAAGCTCCCACCAGTGCCAGCATTGGTGATTTTATGGGAGATTTTCCATGAGGGTGAAGTAAACTGTGGAAAGTTGCCAAAATTTTTTACCCAAATAGCTTTGGATTTCTACCTGTTTGTGTGAAATGCCCACAGGTAATGCTGCTTCGACAGGCTCTGTGCTATGCTTCTCCTTTACCTGATGGAAAGCCAGTATTTCATACGTCAATAGGACTTATGCAGAGGTACTAATTGTTTTAGTCACTTTTATTTGGAATTAAAGTGCAAAGACTTGCTTGAATAGGGAATATGAATTATTTGCCTGTGACACTTCAACAATTTACCATCCTTCTCGCTGTGTGAGTCCAGTTCAGGTGAGACTAACACAAAGGATGGCTTCATCCTTGCTCTTGTAGGGGTTGCGAAGGGGAAGAGACCCCTTGCTCAGAGCGTGATGATGGAGTGGGCAGTGAAGGAAAGGATAACACAGCTAGAAGAGCAGCTGGAGCTAAGTAATCTCTCTTCACAGCTTTAGGGATTATAACATAAATATGTTTAAACTGGTATTTGTTTAAATGGGTGAGTCGAGTCATAAAGTTGATACTTCTGTTGCCCAACCACAAGTACCAGAACTTTATCTTTGTTCCACCCTTGACAAAAGAAAGGCCTTATTTGTGTAGTAAAATAAAATCAAACACTCTGAACACCTGCTTTGGAAAACAAAAAAAAAAGAAAAATAGACTCCTATCTTTTTGCAACAAATCTTTTTGGAAAGGTGCAACTCTCTCAAGATCAGCCTGTGGACGTTGACCACCTGCATCTGTTTTCCACACTGCACAAATTGAGTGATATGTCACAGTATGAAATGTGTGGCAAAATGAAGTGTCAGATTAGAAGAAAGTACTTAGATTCGGTGCTTTCTTGAATTTCAAGGTAGATGCTCACAGTGTTCAAACTCTACCCAATACCATTGAGGAAATCGGGTCACATCCTTAAATACCAGTGGCCTCACTGAGGTTGCGTGATAAACAATGCAGCTAAAACTCAGGGTTATCTGGGAGAGGCTATTTATTTGAACAAAATGTTCTTACAAATAAATTAATTTAGATTGCAGCCAATTAGGTTTCTGTATTTTATTTCATGCAGTTTGATACTCGGGATTGTTAAAACAATTTTTTATGATCTGCTAATTTGAAAACTTGTTTTTTTTTCCCTTCCAAGCCATTTGCAAATTTAATAAGGTCAGTACTTTTTTGCTGTTAGAGTAGTATAAAAATACAGAGAGGACAGTGTGCTTATACATAAATGCTGTCTGTGACTTGCATATCTAATGATATGAATCACAATTCCAACTTTAATGCAAGTGTTGTAATTCATAACCATTTCAGTGGAAGGTGAAGTCTGTCCGCAGAAGAGATGACTGGGTAAAGCTTATAAGAGCTTATATATGGAGGGTGTGTGATGGCTTCATTTGTTGTTTTCTAGAATGATGAATCATAGCGCCCGAGTTGATGGAATAGCATTGCTGCTGTCTGTGTTGGTTGCTTTTTATTTGTTACATTAGGAATCTGCAATCCCCAGGATTTGAAAAGAGCTCACTTGATCAAGATTTTGGCTTATTTTTTTGAAGCCAGTTTAAAGACAATAATATTTGCTCTGATTTCAATTTATTGACTTGTTCCAATAAAAATGTTTATTTTATAAAGCATTTCTTTAAATGGAAGAAAAAAACTGCTGGCACTTAAAACTCTTACATCAAGGTCCTGAAGAATCTTGTCCTTTTTTAGCAGTGCTGTGTATGCATATTGAAAGGGGGGAGAAGCTGGTGTCATAGCAGAAGGGATTTTGGTTCATCTAGCTTGTTGCTATGCCTCTGTGCTACAGAGCTGTATTAATTATTGACAAGACTAGCCTAATCCAAAGTCACTGCAGTCTGAGGCATTAATTTACCGTATAGCATCGTGTGAAGAGAAAAAATAATTTGGTTCTTGTTATACATCTGAACAGTATTTTAGAAGGCAGAAATGTTTGCTGAATGAAATGTTTTCTATAAAACAGGTTAGGGTCGTTGGCTTTCCCCTCTCTCCCTAAAAGAGGAACTCTAGGCTCATTGCTATTTTAAATCCAAATTTACCCACCAGTACAGGATCCCAAATAAATTGGTTAGTCATTTCGTATCTTCATAAGAGTCGGTTCAGAAGTGTTTCACCTGTTATTTTTGACTAGCAGCAGGATATTCCTGTCTTATATCTGGATTTCAGAGTTCCCTTGTTTGAATTATAGTACTTCTTAGCATCCCTATCTGGGATCCCTTAATCCCTACCTGGTAAAAGCTTTTACAAAGGCTATAATGAAAGCATGTTTCAGGTTTTTAATTGGAAATTCATAAAGGATAAGGACAAATATCAGTTAGGGGAAACTGATTTTGGTCTTGGTGACATTTCCATCATGTTCTTTGTTAAATTAGCCTTATAACATAAAACCAGTAGTTGCTGTAAAGAAGAGAGCTGTGGATGAGGATTGCAGATGCCCACGGAGATTTTATCCTCAGCCCCCAGCCTTGGAGGAGATGGGGTGTGGAGGAGAGGCAGAATGGCTAGGGATGGTGATGTGATGGGACGAGAAGCAATTTCTGGCAGGGGGATTAAAGAGGAGATGAATAGGAGTCAGGAAATGCTGCCGCCTCTCCTCATCCTTGTGATTAGGTGCTGTTCTGTGATCCTGCTTGAGGGTTGGTGAGGCGTTCCTTAAGGCAGGAGGTGGATGTGGCAGGAGGGTGGTTAAAGGGGAGGTGGAAAACGGTTCAGAACTATAATGTCGTCTTGTAATACCTGCTGTGCATAAAGGATCACAGTCCTACTTATCAACAGTTGGAAAGATGCTGGCTTTCTTTATATCAGCTCATTGATCGTTGTCTTCCTCCCACCCTGAAAAATCTGGATTTCAGCATTGTACAGCGTGGTCAGAGAAACATCCCATGACACCTGCATACCTTAAATATCGTTCTGCAGAGGTGGTAACATTATCCTACAGTTTCTTTGCACATCTTTAACTTCTTGGTGTCCTGGGGGACTTCATAAATATCACTTCCTCCAGCAAAGCTGCTGACATGAAGCAAAAGCCATCAATAAATTATTCATATGCTGTTCATTTTCTATGTTTAGGAATTAATGCAGCTTCACTTAAAAATTCTCTTCTATGGCTGAAGTCAAGTAAAATTGCTAGAATTAAAGCTGCATACTAAGTAACATTTTAATTTTCTCTAAATTATTTTATGTTTTAGAACTAGTGGCTTGAAAAGCAATTAAAAGTTGCAAAAACACTCCCACTTTAATGTTAAATGCTGTAGGTAGGTCCTGTTTAAAAGGTTTCGTGATGTACACAACTGTGTAGGCTGTTTTTTAGAAAGTCACTTAAATAAAGTGCAGTTGTGTACTGTATGTGAGATACAATTAGTGAAACTTCAATGTGTTTGTGAAACAGTATTGTCAAAACAGGTAATTGTGCAGTTACAAGATGTTGGTTTCATTAAAGAAAAAACAAACCACACAAGCTGAACGCCAAAACCTCTCTAAAATCCCAAGCTTGTGGTTTGATTACTTCTGTCACATTTATGTCATGGTATTTTTGAGAATGTTTTCTTTGTAATTTAGAAAAAAAAGTGCGAAATGATATTCCTTTGCTCATTTTATTAATTACCTGAGAGGCAAAGGCATGTATATATATTTTTAATAGGTTAGTAGTTGAGATGTTACTCTTCATGTTGTCTTTGTAGGTTTTGGTTTTTTTTGTTTTTGTTTTAATCTTGGACTGTATTTTTGGACTTGTTATGGGAAATAAGTGCTTTTCTTTAGGGTGTACAGATTCAGTTCATGGCAATGTCCAACATTATTCCCCAAACGCTTCATTTCCAGCCCTGGAATGCTGAGAACACACTGTGAAAGCAGAGAATTCAGGTCTTTGAAAAGCTAGAAAAGCTGCTTAAAAGCATCCACCCTTTTGCAGGGACAACTGATGAGAAGCAGTGTTAGTCTTGCTTATGGGAAGGAATAATGAAGTGTTGAGGTTTCCTTTTTAGTTACTAAATAAGCACTTTGCGACATCTCAATCATCTCAATATCACTTTTATTTTTCAGTGTTACTACGACTTGTCATTGTAGTTTGCTTTAAATTATACAAAAGAAAACAGCATCAATATTTAATTGCTGTGAGGGTCCTAAACTGCAGTTGCTATGGCTCTAAAGTATTTTTCCTGTTAGTTTGCCTTGATGTATTTTGCCTTGGGAGCAACATGTAATTCAGTGTAGCTTTTTAAAAACTCTTTCCTTAGTGATTGAGTGTCAGAAAACACAGTCCAAGTGGGTATCAGCGTTTCTTAACTGCATACATTTGTTGGGGTACATAATAGAGCAGAATCTCTTAAGTAGAACTCTGAATTTTTGTGTTTTTTCAACTGTACGGAGTCCAGTAAGCCAGTGTCAGCATTTTGAGACGGATATATTTAGCTGCTGTAGAAATGAAATACGGGAAAATGCAGTCAAGTGTTTTCTTCCGCTGTGCAGTTTTGTAGTGAGATGTGTCAGATCGCGGACCAAGGTAATCACAGGCGGTGCTGACGGCGAGGAGCTCCATCCAGAAGGACCTCACAGTATCCAGCATGCCAGCAAAAGGCAGCAGGTGAGTGTCAGTGTGCGTACTGCTTTGAGGAGAGCTCAGTGCCGGCACGCAGAGCCATGGGTGCCAGTTCTTTCTTGCCATTAGCGCAGTGTGCAGCGGCAGCCAAAAAAGTCGATCAAGTGCAGTGCCTCATTCAGCAGAGAGAGGTACTGAGAATGTCATTAGCTACTCCATAAAACACTGGTGTGGGCAGCTCTAGTCTGCATCTCGGGAAGGAAGTGAGAGGAGGGAAAAGCTCTGAGTAGTTTGTTTGGGGAGGAGGAGGCTGAGGCTGGAGAAGGCGGCTGGTGAGTACATGATACTCTTCATCAGACCTTGAAGTGCTACAACTACAATTCACTTGGGAAAACTCACAGGTTGGTTAAAAATGGATTATAGGAGGAACTGTATTGTACAGTGGGGATTTAAATTGTGGAACTTGCTGCCCCAGAACGCGAGGCAGACATCACGTGCGGACAAGGTTAGACTTGTTGATGAGCAACGGGTCAGTGAAGGGACAGCAGAAGTCTGAGCAGCCATTTGCCCCCTACAATTCCCATATAACAGCTGTAGGTGCTGGAGGAGAACAAGGAGAATGGACTGTAGAAATGGCCAGGTTTACGTGTATTCGTTAAAAAACATTCTGCTGTTGCCCTTGGTATCTGGGCTGTAGGTCTCACATAGTGTGGTATTATGTTTTCTTAACTAATGTGGAGACAGCTCTAGGAAAAACATCCTTCTTTAACAAAAATTAAACTTCCAGTTGAATGTTGTGTGCGTTTTTCTGCTTTCTATTCTGCTGTTGCTCCTATGTCTCTCTGTTCAGGGAGCTTTGTACCTTGCGAGTTCTGAACTGTTGTGACATGAGGTGCAAGATCTCTGCTGTAAGGAAAAGTTTGTTTTTGGGGAGTATACTGCTATGTGCTAACAGAAAGAGCAGGAGTATCCCTCCCTCAGTGTCATGACTAGGAATGTGAGCTGTCGATATGCTACCAAATCTGCAGTCTTTTTACATTCGGTAGCTGTGAACTAACAGTTACAGGATTTATATATGACTATTTCCTAGCAAACCCGAAACAGCTGTGCCTATACAATGCAGGGTGTTCTGCGATGGCAAATGCATCTTGCGAATCTTGCAGGTTTGAGCAGAAGACCACCCTGCTTGGCCATCCAGTCAAGTGGATAATTATTCATCTCAAAATGTGAAATCCAGAATTAAAGCTTGTGGACAGAGGTAACAAGGAAATACACTCTATCTAACATTTTGACATACACTCTATCTAACATTTTATGGCATCATTCTGTAATAAGTGTGGTTGAGTTGCTTTTTAATTTCCTCAATAAACGTTAGGTCCTAGGAGGTCTTCTGGAGAGGTTTTCTATATTGCTTATTTTTGTAGCTTTCTGCCAAAGTCGTCTTGTTTTAAGTTTGGCTTGTGCTGTAGCTGATGGATCTGAATACAGATTTATAGTAAATTTTTACCCATATTATTGGCAGAATTCATAGTTCCTGTTGTATTTGTGTGACAGTCTGACTGTAGAGGGAGATATGGCCCATGCTCATCCACTTGTCCTGGCAGCACTGGAGTGTTGCTCAGGGTGTGAGTTTCCTTAAGTGCTGGCAGAATAACTCCAGTGTCTGAAAGCTAACGTTATAGGGAAGACATGGAACTTCTTTGTGTTTTCATTTAAAATTTTTGAAACCCCTGTGCTATTTGCAAATAAAACAGATTTTCTGCTCTTCTCAAGGTGTCTAAGCTCAGTGCAAAATGGATCAGTGATAACTTCCATCTACAAGAAACGCAAATTTGCTCAGTAAAAGATATATGAGTGAGGTTATTGATAGAAGCAAGCGGAGGAGCTGGTGTTGGAGTATGGGATGGCCTGATTGCCAGATACTTGTGTTGAACACCTCTCGCAGGGGACTGACGTGGGTCTGAAATGAAGCTATTTCATCTGAACCTTTCAGGCTTTGAGCTCCGCTTGGTATACAGTGTCTTTAAAAGCATGAGATAAATATCAAGTGATTGGTAGTAATAGTATGGTGGGTTTGAAATAGGGCTTTTAAATCGAGACAAGAGTCAAAAGAAACTTGCTTTCTGGAAGTACCTCGTGTTTGTTAGGCTCCACGCGCAAATGCCTTACAAATTAACTGATTGCTGGGCAGTGCGTTACTGCTCGTGCATGTTTCAGCTGTAAATCACCTGAAGCTTAGGCTGGGCTATTTTCTGAGGAAGAAAACGTTAGTTTGAATGTCAGAGTTACCCATTGCCTAACCTGAGTGAAATACTGCCTCCGTAATGTTTGTGAGGTGTCCTTCATGTCATCTTCAGATAAACCAAGTAATGTGGTGGTAGTGTAATAATGCGTAGGAGTTGCACTTAGAGGCTCGGTTGTGTCCAACAGACCTCTTGTTCAGTGCTAACCGTGAGCTCTTTGGCAGAGTTAGGCATAAAGAGGGTAGGACATGTGGAAGGCCCTCAAGTTGTGGAGTTTTAGTGTGGGCTTGTCCTTATTCAGATTTTGCAGAGCTACACCCAGAAATCATGTCCACTTACATGGAAAAATGCTGATGTTTTTCTGGGATAAGTAAACACATCTGGATAGTCTGTCTTTGCTACTGCTGCTTCATAGTTCTCACATTTGTTGCTTTCATTTAAATTTTCTTTAAAGTGCTAATTGAAATAAAAAAACAGACTTTGAACAGTTTTTGTGCTGCATATTGCTGTGCCGCTGTTGAAGAGCTAGTTATTAGGCTTTGGGAAGTTCTTTTCCTGCAAGAACAAAAGAAGGGGAAAGATTGTTTTTTTGGGACTGTAGTGCAAGCCCATCTTTCAGGTATGCAGTTAGCCAAGTTTAGAGGATGGCTCCTCTTCCACGGAAAGAAAGCTTTGTTTTAGAAAAAACTGAAGTCACCGTCATCTAAAATGGATATCTCTGCAAGGGTACCTGGTAAAAGCAGTGCGTGATTCCTGAGGACCTTGTGCAAAGCAAGAAGAAACCGTGTCTGGGGCTGCTCCTGCTGGAGTGGGAGGCTGAGGCTGCTGAGCCGGCCGCCCATGAGAGCTGCCAGGCTTGTCAGTAAGCAGAGCTGCAGAGGATGAAAGGGTGAAGGGATTGGTTTTATTGCGTTTGTTCTTCCCTGCTAAATCTCTTTTGCACAACCTCCCCAAAGACTATTGGCATTAATAAACTGGCCCTTGCTTTTTATCCCAGTTCTTCGGAGAATTTCATGTTTCCAAGTCTCTCATTTGGTGAGAGAAACTCTGGCTGTGCACGGACAGAGGATACGTGTTCTCGCTTTCCCTGCCTGCCATTACAAAAGTATTAAACATTTATCTTCTATAGGTAAATGGTCCAAAAGAAATTTCAGGGTTTCCACACTGCAACAGTTACAATACCGTGCAGTGATCCAGGTTTGTTTAACTAGAAACCTTTTTTCTTCTGATACATAGCAACTAAATTTCTACCTCATTTTTTTCCAGTGTGGCTTATTGTTCATAATGATGTAATATGACATAGTGTTATGAACAATAAGATTCATTTAAAGATGACGGAGTTCATACCTGTGTGATTGCCAAGGCATTGATCACACACACACAGGTTGTGCTAAAACAAATTCCAGTGAAAAACGTGAATGTTGGCTTGTTGTACATCTGGTTTACATGGGTTTATTCTAAAGCTTTATGTAAGCATTTATATTTTCCTTTTAGTTTGGGCAGTTCTCACATTGATAACTGCTTCTTGAGACTTTAAACCTAGTCATGGCGCTGCAACATGATTTGCAGCTTCTGGGGAGCTAAACTATACGTATGTTTTTAACGACACCATTTGCTACTTCTCTTGCTGACAAATTTCTGCAGAGGCCGGAAAACATAATTGTTTCATTATTTGTACTTTTGAAACCACAAAGAACAAAAAAACAAAACATAAAACACGTATGGATATGTGTGTATGAGGCTGGTTCATCGTCTTCCTGAACTAAAGCCTGGATTTTTATTTAAAGTCTTTTTCCAGCTGTAATGAATGAGTCACTTCTGTTTATAAGGATTTGGTTGTTTACTCTGACAAACCCTTGATAGGAGACACTCGACAAGATCTCAGTAAATCAATTTGTTCAGGATCTATAAGCATCTCATTAGCATTTATTTGCAATGTTCATTCTAAGCTCAGCTGCAGCTGTTTAACACACTAAATCTCTCAAAGATTTCCAGGATTGTAAGCATATGTTTTGAGATTGTGCTTTAAGTGGAGGAATTCTATGGGCTTTTTTCTCCTTTTCACTGCTGCTGTTAGCAAAGATCTTCCAAATTGAATTGCAGGCTCTGTGTATACAGTCTCTTGCATTTTAACGGCTGAAAATGGGAGAAAATGTTACTGTTGGAATTGCATGACCGAAACTGTGCTTCATCACGTGAACGTGCTTCTTGATTGCTGCGAGGACGGCATCAGCATTTGAGCTGCGCTTTCTGAAATCATAGTGGGAAGGAATCCTGGTGCTTTACCTCCAGCAGATCCCACATGGGGACGGGTGATGTCATTGTCTTTGGGACTTGCAGCACAACGCATCTAGGATTTGCATGGTGCGGGCCGCAAGTCAGACAATGACGCTTTATTTCAGATTGACTGATGTGCCTTGCAACACAAAAGGAGGCCAAGACTACCTGCAGCTCTTAGTGATTGATTTTCAATACAAATCTCATAATAGTCTATTTTAAAGAAGTGTAGCAGAAAACTAGTCGGATAGTGGCATTTCGAAAGGTAACTAATAGCAAAAGACACAACTCCAGGATTTTTACTAGGGTGAGTTATTCCGGTTTTGATTAAAAACTAGACTGTAGGGCAATGAAAAATGAAAAAAGGAAGCTTTCTCGGAGAGCAACGGAGTAATTCAAGTCTAAAGCACCACAGAGCAGCGCCTGAGAATGTTCTTTAAACGGCAGTTAGTGCACGTATGTTCTTTATTAAAACTTCATTGTGACTTTTGTGAATAGCAGCGTTTGGGAAAGTACAAGCATGTACAAAATGGTTCTTTCTTCACTCCTGCCATGGCAAATGAAAGCGCCTTCCTGACAAAGTCGAAGCTGCTATTTGACACTCACCCATAGTATTCAGATTCCCCTCACTACTTCTGTGATCCCTGCTATGCTCCCTGGTTCACCTGAATTGAGACAACCCACCTCGCTTTGCAGCACGTGAGGACAACAAAAAGCAGCTCACGAGGCTCGGGGCTCATTCAGCCCGAGCAGGGGCTGCCGTGCCCCTCTCCGACCCACCCGTGCTTGTGGTCCCCTTTGGCGAGGGACCATGGAGGGTTGGCTGCCCGGCTGCTGTAGGATGTGCTGTAGGATGCTCCTTGCTCTGCCGGTGTAGCCATGGAGACAGACAGATGGGAATCCCGGCGTGCCGTGGGGACCAGACTGACCGTCGGCACGTGCGTCGGGATGGAGAGCGCTGTTGGACAGGTGTGCCTGTGCGGGACTGGCTGGGCCAACAGGAGCTAGGGGAAGCAGCCAGCTTCTCATCAAATTGCTTTCAAGAAATCCTCTGTTATTTTCTGCAAGATGGGGATCACAGCCTTCCCCTGTAATCAATCCATGAGCTGCTGAAGCCCCTCCTGCAAGTAGTCTGCAATCCAGCAAGCTGTTCCACTATGATTTTATAAGGAAAGGAATTTGTGTGCTTGGAAGTACCATAACTCATTCCAGATGTGCACTCGTACGTTTTTAGTACCCCGAATATCTTGCTGGAATTGACCTCGCTCGATCAATACTTGAGTGTAAAATCAGTGGTGTATTTTCATCCCAGATCAATAACAGATCAATGTCTTGGGGGGGAGGATTCAAAGTGCCATCTCTGCAAAATATTTCTCTTGGAAAAATCACATTTATGGCTTTATAACCAATTATGCTGAAATAAAAGGTCTAATAAAAGACTTGTGATCTAGAGGCATAATTGCAGGACAAGATCATGAAAGCTGCATCTTAACGTACAGTTGTGGAGTCATAAGGGAAACGCTGCCAATGTACTGAGACTTTGCTAATAGTCCTTTTCCTGCAGAGCAACACTAGAATGCATCCCCGTGTGCACCCAGAGCCTGCCCGTGGTCCTTGGTGCCCTCTGGCATCGCCTGGTGCTAGCCGAGGGCCTGTTTTGTCCATTAGGAAAACCCAGCTCTGGATCCTGACCCTATGCAAAGCTCTCTTCCAAATCTGTGTTCAAGTACCAGTATTCAGTCTTTGCCCTAGTGAGCTCTAGTGCTGCTTCTCCTCTTGTCTCAACTGTCTGTAAAGCTGCATCAGGCACCTAAACCTTTTCCTCAAAATGTTTTACCAGTGTTGTCTTTTGCATCTTAAATTACCAATTTTCTTTTTAAGTCTAGTTCTAACTATGAAATATTAAGAAGTAGAGTTCCAGCTTGCACACAGAGTGACCAAATATAGCTGTAATACTAAGTTGTTAGGAAGGCTAGGAATTTTTTTTGTCTTGACACTGATACCGCAAAGATGAAATGACAAGAATGTGGCTGAAAGGACAGCTTGCTTTGTTCTGAGCTAATTTAAATTAAAACTTGAACGTGGTGTAGTGAATGCGGTGATACTTTAATTGTAGCTGGAGATAATTTCCTTTTTCTTAAGTCCCTTTGACTGTATTGAAAAATCTATCTTCATTTAGCAGCTCCACCTCTCCCATTCTCTCAAGGTTACGGGTGAGCTGGAAGGAGGAGCGGGTGGATCTGGGATGACAGAACCAGCCCTTTTCTGGGGGCTCTGGAAGGTGAGGGGTCTGTGGCGGTTCTTAACAATCCTGTGTGAGCTGCAGTTTAACCTTGAGTTGTGTAGTGGGGAGAGAGCTCCCGTTTCCCATCTGATCACTTAATGAAGACTCAATTATATTTTTGGCATAGCATTTAGAGAATGATCTATGAGTTGCATTCAAAATTAATGATATTTAATTTAATCGATGAGATACCCAGGCACCTTGGTCAAAACTACTATTAGACTACGTTAATAGAATTTTTTCTACCAGGAACTAAAAGCAAGTTATGCAAACTTAATAAGCTTTTGTTGAAATGTTCTCAGGTTGCTGTTTGGATGTGGATGTCGCATCTGATGTGTTCATAGTTTGGGGACTAAGAACCATCCCACTAGCCTTTAGGCATTCGGTTTTGGTACAGCCTCTGCAAGAAGGAGCTTGTGATAGTGAGCGCTTCGTACCGCAAGTCTGGAAAGCAGTGCTGCAGGCTTCCTCAGCCATCACACCTCTGGACTCCCAGCCAGGTGGTAAACCTTCAGATGAACTGGGCCTTTCGAGTTTTCTGTATGCACTTGTTGGAGATTTGACTCAGGTCTGTGCAGAAGAAATGCTCAACGCTCACCAGAAGATGTTGTCCTTCTGTGTCGTGTTTTTGTTGTGCTTTATGGCCATTGGACATTGCTTTGTCTTGCTTTTTTCATTCGCCTACCCCAGAGAGGGCTTGAGGGCTTTCGTTAGACAGTGTCCAGTTATGTTTTGTCGTCTTTTTCCACCATACTTTCTATGTAGCCCCAGATTTCCTAAAATCTCTAGATAGTTATAGCTCCCAATGAGATTTTTTTTGATGAAATTCTGTTGACCGATAATTTAGGAGAATTATTAAAAAAAAAAAAATAGCACTGGTATCCAGGATTGCCTTTTTCTCTGTATAGTTGAACCCAGTTAAACTGGTGAGAAGCCCGAGCTGATTTCCCAGGATGGCACGAGTCTGACAATGCACAAGGAAGCAACACGTTATGGAAGAGGTGCCCTGGGCACTGAATGCGCGGGTATTTGAGATGTCTGCAGTATGTGCAAATGGTAACGCAAGGGTGACCTAGCTTTGGGCACCTGGATTGTTAGGTATTGGTGTATAACGTCCTCTTTCATAGCTTCCATGACAAATTTTTAGCCTGTGGCCCATCTGGCTGCCCTGGTTGCGATTGCTCCCAGCAGCTGAGTCACACTGGGCAGGCTTGTAGGCTTCTGGGGTTGCTTAAGTGCCTGGAGCTCAAATGTTGTAGGAACCGTCCTGGCTTTGGTGTTGGCTTCACAGGCTTGCAGTGTATCCCCGGAGTTCACAAGCTCTTGTCCCAGAGATTTAACGCCCCCAATTTTTCCATCATTTTCAGCTGAAGTAGGGAGGAAAGCTTTGCTGGATTGCTGTGGCTGGATGTACTGGTCTGGGCAGGAGATAGTGTTCAACCTGGAACTGGTAAGGGTGCAGATGTGAATAACTTGTCCCTCCCTTTTTCTCCTCCATGTTTACGAGGATGAAAACCACTCTTAATATATGCAAGCCGTATTTAAAAAAAACAAAACAAAACAAAAAAAACAACAAAACAAAAAAGAAAACAAAAAAAAGCTTTGGGAGACAATGTAATAACACTTTAGTCTTGGCAGTAAGAAGAGTGCTGCAGAGAAATCCCATTGAAATAAGGGCACAGCTTCTTTCTGGACTTAATATTCTGTGATTTATATCCCCTCTCGTGCAAGTAAGGTAACAGTACGGTTCTGGGAAGGAGGAACCGTGTAGCATGTGTGCTGGGTGATTCAAAACCAGACACTGCGACAAACAACATTTTGCAGAAACAGCACAGGCTTTGATTTTAAAAAAAAAAAACAAAAAACAACAGCAAGTTAACATATTCATATGCTTGAGAACATATTTGTATATGCAGATTGGTGCTGTTGTTGAAGTGAATCACCCTGGAGATCCTTCTTCCATAAATGCTTTGTTTTGTAATGGGACCTGTAGCAGCGGATGTTTGTTACAGACCTGATGTAGTGCTTTTACATACTCTTGTCTGGGCATCCTTCACAGGTAAAGGTGACATGAGTGCTTGGCTTTCTTGGAAAGCTATGCTTCGTCCTTTTTATAACCAAAAGGAGGTGTTCAGTAGTTCTGTTTTTTGTTTGTAGGTCTTTTTAAGACCCACTGCGCACATTAATAGACAATTTTCTCATGGAAATATTTCTTTGAAAAAGGGAAATTAGTCTGCAAGAAAAGATTCCTGTTTGTGATAGCCATAATGTACTCTGAATTGATTGAAACGGGGAAAAAATCTTTTATTTTTTAAACTTAAACATAACTTTTGAGTGTTAATAGTAGACTTGCCAGGGACTGTGATCTAATTATTTGATTATACTGTGATTAAGGTGTGTTTGAGTTAGAAAGTTTCTCAGGAGAAGGTTGTGCAGGCTGTTTACATAAAACCCGGAATGGACACGGAGAATGAGACCAAAGGAATTTTTAGCTTTATAATAGTGTCTGACAGTGGTCAGTGGTGGATGCCTAGGCGGGGTAGGTCTGCCCTTCAGCTGAAAATGTCTGTGGTTTTATCTCAGAGGTAGTATTTTGGTGACTGGGAGACTTTACAGCAGAAATTCTTAAAGAATCTGGGAAAAGCTTTGCTTGTAGCATCTTTTGAAACTTGTTTTGTGCTGCGATGCGTGAGCTAACTTATTTCTGCAAGTTGCTTTGTATTTTAATACCGTTCTATCAGCATGTATTATTTAAAATAGAAAGCTTGTTGCAGCAGGCAGCAACTGTGATGCAAATGTGAAGGATATGCTAAAAACCTTACCTTAATGCTAGCTGGAGTCCTAATGCAGAGGAAAAAACTACGCCTGGTGACACATAGCAGGTCACAGCAGAAAGGGAATGAGAGACTGGGGTTGAAGGGTGGTGGTGGAGATCCTCGTGTTCCCTGTGTCCTGTGGTGCTGGATTTGGAGTGGATTCGCAGTTGTAGGGTGGTGATGGCTTACCCTGTGCTTGGGTTGTGCTAAGTGGCTGTAGCTGGTGGGTAAGTGGCCACAAACACCCAACCCGGTTTACACAGCAGAGGAACGGGTTAACTTCTGCAGTTTGGAGCTCAGCTGGAGTCAGGAACTGATGTAAAGAGGCGCCTGGGGACACTGAAGGTGGTTAGCACCTCTGCGTTGAGGTTGAAGCCTTCGCTGACTCCCCTGGTCGTTGAACTTGTGTCCTTTGGTCTCAGTGGCAAAGCAGTGTGCTCAACAGCATTGTCAGCCTAAGCAAAACTGTAATTACTATCAGCGAGCTCAGCAGTCAGGAAAGGGTCTTGGGATTCGGTGAGGTTATGGTACAGCAATCATTTTCCACCAGGAAAGCGTAACTTTTTTCCAAGAGGTTTTACAGAATCCTACATTGTGGGATGAGTGGAAGGCGCACTCTGGAGAGTGGCGTGCTGCTAGGAGGCAGGTCTGCTCCTCCTGTTGCCCATCCGAACACGTCCCAGCTCTGATTTTCAGAGCATATTGGTGTATTGTATCTTCCTCCTTGCTTCTAAGCATGGTCACAAATGGGTCAGGCACACTGCATAGCTTCCATTACTGGATTCCTCAGAAAACATCTTTTCTAATGCTGCCATTGCTGTGGCTTTGCTTGTGCTGCTGCTTGGGATTTCTGTGGTTTCAATGTGAAGGTATTTAACCGTTTTGTGGTGTGTCAGAAACAATGTAGTGGAAACCAAGGTTGGGGGCATCTCTCTCACAATGCTTTGGATGCAGGTACCCTTCTTGCTTGTTTGCCTTCTGTTGATGCTTATCCTTGGAGGTGCTTCCAGCTTGGCTGGCCAGATCTGTGCACAGCCTGATCTAAACTGGCCTGCTTGGAGCAGGTGTCTGGCTGAGACGATCTCCAGAAGTCCCCACCAAAATTATTCCATCGTTCTGAGATGTGACTCCTTCAGCTGCAGCATATGAAAAGAGGTTTGGAGCTGCACCCAAACTGTGTTTGGGGAAATGTTATCAGCTGAAGCTTTATTTCAGACAGTAAGTAGTCAGCTAGTTGGATTCCCCTGTCCAGGCAGGTTGAAGAGCTTGTTGTCATATGAAGGTAAATGTTTGTCTTGCGAGAGCACTTGAAACCTGGCTGCAGTCCATGAATCGGAAGAAATGTTAAGTATAAATACTTGGTGTGTCTGTCTTTGCTTAAAAAGTTCTGTTCAGCAGCTCGTACTTGAGCTCGCCCTAGTCAGGTGAGCTTTCGCATCCCCAGATCAAGAAGGCACAGCCAAAGCAAAAGGGTGCTATCAACACAGTCTGCGCAGGTTTTTCTTAGCCATCTGTTACACATCTGAAACGTGCAGTTGTCAGTGCTGGAAATGGGTATTGCTCTGCTTCTGTGGAGTTGTTCCTTCTGGGGTTTTGTTGCCATAATTGATCAAATTAAACGGAGTCAGGCCTGTTTATTTAACAACTTAAACGTAAAGCCATGTCAGTTGAGTACTGTCCTCCAATGTGATATGCAGAGGTCAGATCCGAGTCTTGTTTTGATTTTATTTGAGCTAAAAATTCTGCTTTGTGTTGAGCATCCTGACCTGGAGTACTAGCCAGGCAGGTAGCTGTCAGAGCGTGGCGTGCAGTCTGTGCGTGCCAATTCAACGCAGAGAGGGATATCGGGACCGGAGCCCAGTTTGTCAACGTGAAAGACTTGATTAAGCTGGAATGGGCTTGCTTGGAGCTTTCTTGTTTAGCCCAAAGCAGTCCTGGGGGGGCCTGAACAGGAGCCTGCAGTACCTGCATGCAGCTCCGTGATCCTGCCCGCCGTCTGGGGGTCTTTGCTGACGGGTCGTCTGTGTTGCCTCTGCTGGTTTTCTTCTTTTTTTTTTTTTTAATGGACCAGAAGGAATACAGCTAAAAGGAGCCATCTCTCAGGTGAGCTGAAGGGAGAAGTTGTGCGCTAACCCCCCTCTGGCACTCTTTAGTCAAATTATTGTTTAGGAGGTTTTAAATATTTAGAGGGAGAGTTGAGAACTTTCACTGTTAGGGGGAAATTGGGGGAGGGAAAAAAGGAATATAAGCCAATTCCTTCTAATGGTGACCTAGGAACTTGTTTTTCTTAAATATTTCTGACTAAGTAATCAGGTCATGTCCGTATGTGTAATTTGGTATGGTAATTTGTTTAATATATGCAATATTAGTATTTCCATTTTTATGTAAGTTTTTAAACATATTTGCTTTCCCACTTTGATGGAATAATCTTTATTATAAATGAACACATCCATTTTTCCTTACATATCTATCTAACATTTGCAAAGCTAATACTTGCAAATATTTTTGCTAATATGTTTGCAAAGCTACAGTTAGGCTTTTTATTTTACTCTGACAAAAACTGTGCCAATCAAAGCTACAGTGCTTCATGGGAATTTAGGAGGTTAAGTGAGTAAACAAGCTAGATGAAAGCTTTTGTTTGTCTTTAGAAAATGAAACAGGAAGCTGTTTCATTAATACACTTTCAGAAGAGACAAGAATCTGTACAAAGCTTTTAAAACTGGCCTTTCACTTCATTTTACTGTACTTTCAACTGAGATCAAATAAGGAAAATGACGGCAGTTAGACATGCTCCATTAGCATCACATGCTTTCTGTTCTCAAGTAAAGCTCTGTGTACAACTCTGCTGCTTTTCGGGAAGGTGCAAGAATGCTGCTGTTTGCCCGTGTGCTTTGTCTCCCCTTTCCTTGGCAGATAAGTGCAGTTAACGCTACACCAGCCACTCCTCCGAGAAAGAAGTCAAGAATTGGGAGTGAAAATGAGGCCTTGGGCTATTTGTCTTGTTTTTTTTCACTTCTAAAGTGCTCGGTAACGGCTTAGTAGGAATCCGTTATGGAAAAATATCACTTGGATTAAATAACACAGCTGCAAAGTTGTAATAAAGGATTTGTGCAATTAGGTTTGTTCAGGGATCTTGTTTGAATACAATATGTCGTTAAAAGACTGCATTTGCCTTCGTGATGTATAGCTGTTTGATTTCATATATGAAAAAGCAATAAACAATGATCCAGTAATTTCCTCTACTCCTTGTATGTTCAGTGCACTTGCAATTATTAAGTAGCAGTCAATAAGACTTGTGGACTTTTTTTTTATGATTCCAGACCACATTTATGCATTTCGTGGCAGAAGGTCAGTAAGGCTTGCAAATATGTGTCAGGTTCTGGCTGAAGAGGTCTGAAGCGAGGTTAGTTTGCAGTGGCAAAGCTTCTGCTGTTCCTGGGCCAGCAAGTTTGATGTGTGGATGTGGTCCAGAGGCACTGGTGCAAAGCTGAACCTGAGTGTGCTGCAGAATTGTGCTGTGGGCGGGTGTTCCCTGCTGCCAGGGCAGTGCTGGCCTGGCTAAAGCCTTCTGCCGGACTTCAGGCATGATGAAATTCTCTAACTGCTATTGATCCTGACACAGCCAAATTGTCTAAAAGACATTGAATATTTCCAGGATCAATGTGCACAACTCACAGCAGAGAGGTGAAAAAAAAAAAGTTGGAAAGTTGTAAAGCTGATGTATTGTTCAGGTGACACACAAGGAGGGTTTTGTCTGCTGCTTGGAGTTAACAACTCCTCAAAGCTACATTTTTAACAGTGATGTGTATAAGTTACCAGTTAAACTATTTTTCTGATGGATGCCAGTCTGTGATGTAGGTGAGTCTTGTGTTTTCCTGTACTCCTGGCTGTGGTTGAAATGTTGTTTGTTTGTCGCTAGTTATCTTCTGGTTTTAGTAGTGGAGCTGATCTGGATATTGGGCTTTAATCTCTGCATCTTCATTATCTGTACATTATAACCCGTTCTAGATCTGCTAAGCTTTCCTGAAATGCGGTTCAATCATGTTGTTTTTGTAAGTTATTTCCTATTTTTTTTCCATAGGCAATGCATCAGTGGTGCTACTAAGGTGGTTAATGGTTTTGATCAGTTACTTTTAAATGCTTGTCTTGAAAAGCAGAGGTTTGAAAAATACTCATTATGGAGAACAGTGGTGGGTACACATCACTGTATATGGTGTGTGTTTATATATGGCTATGTACTGTATGCTCTGTGTGTGCGTAAATATAAGTAAAAGATATGGAGTATGTGACTTGATGTCACTTAGAATTCACTGAGGTGGTTTATGCAGGCTTCTAAATGTTTACTGCTTTATTATACTGTCAATGTCCAGCTTCAGGAGATCACTGCCAAAGTCCGTATCACCAAGCAGAAATTCATGTTCAAGTGGTGCTGCAGCAGCACCCCTATAACCGTATAGTGACTTCTGTGAAGTATCCGTGTAAGGGGCGGTGTGGCTGCTTACCACATGTGGCTGTTTTCTGGTCTCACTCCAGTGTTCCTGCTGAGCAGTGAAGTAATACAAAGCCCAAGCAGAATCTCGTATTGAGAAGCACTACAACACCTTACCGCGTGGTCTAGATATAAGTCCTAATGCCATTTTCTCTCTTCTCCTTGCTGCCGTGTGCTCTGAGTGCTGTTGGGCAGCGGCGTCCCACCTGCGTGGCTGCTGCAGGATGTGGCTCCGCACTCACCATGTGGATGGGAGAGACATCGTTAAGAATTAGCGGTGATTTAAATAGTTTCCAAGGGGTCAAAGCCGTGCAAATTTCTGCTCTTCTGTTTGTCTAGCATAAAGCACCTTGCTTATTCGTCTGTCATCGGTTGGTGTTGAGAGTGCGATTTAGTTTATTTTATTTTTTTTGCTCTTGCTAGGGAAATGACTTCGGTTCTAATTACTGCCGCTTTTCCTTGGTGACCGTCAGATGCTCTACCCCAAGGCATTTGTCTGCCTCAGTTATTAAAATGCTGGTAGGGTCTCCAAATATGAGCAGGCTAACCCTCAATGTAAAAACAAACACGAAGAGATGGATGGGGAGGTAAAAACACAGGACTGGAGAGTGCACAGCGTGTGCTGAGTGCTTGCCTGACGTTCAGTCTGGGTGGTGCTCTGATCCTGTCCATGTACTGATTATTTGGGGCTTTTTGTCTTAACGTTGATATTTTTCTGTTGCTAAAATGACTTTAAAACATTAAGCATTCAGAGGTATGTGCAGAGCATAAATTATTCTCTAAGTGTACATATCTAGGCTGAAAGACGGATACTTCTTTCCCACTGGGGACATCTTTGCAGGGTCTGGAGAAGCTAACTCGTGGACCCTGCATTTTAGAGGAGCTGCCCTTACTTGTATCGTGCTGCCAGTTGGGGGCTATTTTTTTTTATCCTGGTTGGTTGGTCGGACCCTTCTCCACATTTCATCTCACTTGTTTCCTCTGGCTGCCTGGGTCAGTTTGGAGGTGCCAGCAGTGCTTGCTGGTGGTTTCTTATTTTCCGAGGGCTGTTGAGCTGAAGAGCAAAACCCGCTTCTGACTGCCAAAGTCCCTCGCTCACGAGTGTGAGATGCTCAAAGGGTAAATCGGGGACACTTTGATACGTTTACTCTGTTCTGAGGTGCTGCCTGGCATCTGTCTCAACTGTGCTGTGACAAGGCGCTGTGTGAAAGGGATTCTCTTTGCTCAGATCGGATGTGACTGTTCCTCTGTTTCCAGGTCCCCTTAGATAATTCTTGCTTGATCTAACATTAAAGGTATTTGTTAAGGGTTTTTTTCCTCTCATGAAGTATGCCAGAGGTCTTTCTTTCTAAAGAGACACTGGAAATGATGTTCAGCAGCTTTCAGTTTGGTTCTTGCTTGCGTCTTTATCGTTCAACCCTTTTTTGACTTTAAACTTCCCACAGAAATCAGGCTCTTTTTTTCCTCATACATCTTCCTGTGTGCTGTTTTTGACCGTTGTCTGTCATGGGAGGGCTCCTGACTTCGTAGCAGCGTTCCCCTTTGCCCTTCACTCCTCTGCACACGTGCTTTGTGATCGCGTAATCGCTCTGAAGCGGTGAATTGGATAGGTGGGCTGGAGGACGTCCACGGCATGCAGGAATATCATTCACTGAAGTGCAACTCTTGTGCATCTTTAAATGAATTTGCTGCATCGAATACGGTCTCTTGGGTGACCCATAGCCTCGTTGGCTTCTGAGAAACAGAACTATTACTTTACCTTTCATGCAGCATTCTTGGATGCTGCAGCGTGTTTACTGCTCAGAAAATATTTAAGTAATTGGTTTCAGCAAATAATTCTCTTGTGATGTGTGGGGGATTTTTTCCAGTATTTACATTCTAAACCAGTTTTGAAGCACCAGTCTGGTGGAAAAAAACAACTGAAGCAGGGAGTCTGCTGCCTGATCAGCTGGGTGTGCTTTGCACACCAGCAGGGTAGTCTGCAGTGGCGGGCAGGTCTGAGGCTGCTGGGGGTTTCACCAAAGCGAGGTGGTAAGGAGGGGTAAGACAGAGGAATTAATGCTAATTTTTAGCATCTTGCCTGTATTGAGAGCAGTATGTATTTGGAGTCTTTCAAGACTTCATTTTCTATTTTTAACCTCTTGAAAGGGCCACTGTTTGCTTTCAGTATGGCATGTATCTGAGGAGAGGAATAGTGTCCCTGAGTGCCCAAAGACTGGAACTCGAGGCAGGGAAATCCATTTCTCCAGCAGGAAAAATGGAAATTCCTCCTTACCTGCTGTAACAAATGTGGCATTGTCGATAGCTAACATGTGGTAGCTATTTCTGTGGAAAAGTCAAAGTACTATTGTTCTCAATGATGAACAGAAATAAATGTTCTCTTTGTAGGTGTCTTTACAGTGCCCTCTAGTAAGTTTTTCTAGAAATGCTAGAAAGATCTCAGACCAGTTTGGTAAAGTAATGAAAATGTGTTGCTGGAAGAGTTGAGGTAGGAGGAAGAAAATTGCAGGGGAATAAAAGCCCCACAAAGCATTCCAAAATGGGCTGGAATAGGGGAAAAAAATCTGGCATATTGTTAATTTCGTAGGAAAGGTAATCAGTCTGGCTTATTTTGACAGATGAGAATAAAGAGAAATTTGACAATGGGTGAAGGCCTTGTTGGGGGTAGAGTGCACGTGGCGTTTCGTGCTGTGTGCTGCACTGACGGCAGTCATCGCCCTGAAAGTGTTTTAGTCTGCTGTGAGATCACGCCTTGAGCAGCTAATCCCAGGGCTGCAATTGAGGTAACTTCTGTCCCTGGTGTTGAAGTCAAAAGGATTTTTACCTGATTGTCGTGCTAGCTTATTTCTGTCACTATAACAATAGAAAGGGGATATCTTATGTCTTTTGTATCAAGTAAAACACAGTACCATTTTAATGTCCTGTGCAAGCCTAGAAGGGATGTGTCAGGTGAGGGGATAAGCTATTGGAATGAAGACTGGTAGCTTTCTGAAATGAGAGAAATGGCTTTGGTAATTCCATCTAAAAAAAAAAATCATCTAAACTCTGCCTGTGAAATGATTATGAAAATGAAATTCTACTCTTAGGATATTCAGAGTAGTTCTTTTACTGGCTTGAAGAAAAAAATGGATGTATGGCATTAAATGGTCTGACTTGCTTTTCCTTGGGTGATTATAAAAGCAAAATCTCTTTGAAAGGACGCTCCTTTCACAACAGGAGGGACGTGTGGGACACAGCTCCTAGATGTGAATCCTAGCAAGCCCAAGGATTGTTTTTAAGCAGCCTGAAAGAAACCCAGATTTCTGTTCTGAGCAGTTGTAAAGCGTTCTTCCTCATTGCACACCAGGAATAGTAAGTGCAGCAGAGCTTGCTTCTGAAGCAGGGCTGGCTGACGCTTTTGTGGCTCTGAGGGTAGGTTTAGGTCAGATTAGCAGACCCTTGCCAGGAGGTAACTTGGTGGCAGCACAACCATGGACTGGAGATCTCCTTGGTTGTTTTTTTTTTTCTTTTTTTTTTTTTTCTGGTCATCCCGATAGAGCTGCAGCACCCCAGTAAAGGGGCATAAGGCTTGTGAACAAGCACTGCCACGCTGAGCCACTGGCTGTTTGAGGGAGCTGGGGTCACTGGACTTGCGGCAACTAAACCCAGCAACACTCTAGGTAGGAAAGTTGCTTCCGTGTGTTCAAAATTTGGTTAAATAACAATTTCTGACTCCCTCGAGGTGGTAGAAAGGCCAGGCAAATGGCCCCAGCCATAAATACGTCTCCTAAGATGTTTGCTATTTGAAATTAGAATCTGTGTTTGGATTTTGCTGTTGATCATTATCTTGTTTTCCTTCCTATTATTTAATAATATATGAGGAGATGGTATCACTTACAGTAGGAGTGGTTAGACTAAATGCATGGCCGCGTACTTTGCAGTGCTTTACTGCAGGCACGCTGTTTGGACGCTTTGTTCTCAATGCTATTTCCGCATACATTTTTTAATGGGCCGTATATATTTATTTTTTGCTGTGTTTTATAATTTCCTGCTTGAGATCTTTAAGTAAGGTCGATTAAGATTAAACCGATAATTTGTTATTGAGAGAAAGGTAACTGGAGGTATAGACAAAGCTGGAAAAGCATCTTTGCATAGTGTAGTATGCTTTTCTTGAATTAATTCTTTGTTTATTGACAATGCTTCCTGAAGGGCGAGTACACTCCTGCCTATGCAGAAGACAAAGCCTTGAAACAAGTTATTTCTTTTTCCGTTGTACAGATTTGTGTTACGATGATGAGTACCTTGACTTTTGTGTTCTTATTAGTACGTGGTGTCGAAAACCTGCTCAGCTCTGCAGCTGAAGCCATTATAGAATGACATGCAGAAATGTGTAGCTTTTTCTCCATGTTGTATTTCTAGATGGATGCCTTTTGAAAAACGCGGGAGCTAGAAGCAGAGCAGAGTTCTGTCTAACTGAAAGCAAATACCTCTCCACATTGGTGACAGCCTTTTGGTATGAAGACAGGCATTGTTTGCGATGACCTGTAATTTCTCAAAACTTAATATTGAGAAGATGGGCTGAGAGTACAATTTTTGTTACGGTAGCCCAGGCAGTTAGTGTTCACTCAGTATTGTCTGCTCGGTGTGTATTATGAGAAGGCACCTGTGTGCAGCATGGACAACCAAGAAAAGGAGGACAAGGGTCCTCCTGAGGGGGGAAAGGGTTTTTGGACATGCTGTTTCTTGTATCCCGCAGAAAAGGATCCGTCTACCTTACGGACCTGGGAACGTAGCCCCTTCCCATGCAGGCTGCAGCAAATCCGAGCCACCACGTCGTTCTTCAGTCATCGTTGCTAGCCCGCAGCGCTTAATGATGTTGGGGCGCTGATGAGTTACTCGCTTTGATGAATATCTTTGTTATAGTGTATTAAATCATTAAAAGAGGAAATCTGCTTGTACTGAAGGAGAAAGGAATCTAGTAAGTCTGGGGAAGTCTAGATTTATACGTGGCATTACTTATTTTATAATGTTACATCATTTGCTCTCCTAGATTCCACTGTCAGCCTTCCTTTGAAATTATTAAAGCACCAGCACGATTTATATTGTTCATCTGCCATCATGGCTAGCTCTTGTACTTTTCATTTTTTTCTTGACGCTTAAGTGCAATATCACTTTTGTCTCATAATTTATGGATTGCAGAGTCTTTGCGAAGAAAGCAATGAAATGGAGTTTAGAGAATGCAGTTTGGAGAACTTGTTCTTGGTTTCTCAGTAGGAGTGAACTTCTGAACCGCTGTGCATGTGATTGGGGGTTGGAGGTACCATAAAAAGATAATCACAAGAAGTCATTGGTTGGCTGATGTATATTGGCACTGCATGCGATTTAATTTGGTCAGGTGGTCTATATTCTTCCAAAAGGGAAAAATATGGTACTAAAAGGAAAATCTATCTATCTTTACCTATGCATTAGTTCTGCTGTGGTATATTATAGTACCATATATAAATATTGCTTATTGGGCAGTGCAGAATGTGTCTGTTGTCAAAGGAAAAAAATTTACCAACCTGCTGGTAATACGTACTTTTATTGCTAATATGTACATTTATGTAGAGATTAATGCATGTAGCAATTTATCCATATAGTTAATGTGCTTCTTAGCAATGAATATTTTAACAAAACCACAAAACAAGTTCCTTGTGAGCTCTCGCTGGCAGTTTGCAAAGAACAACATTTGTAGTATCTTCAATTAAAATACATTCATCTAACCCTTGAAGATGGCGTTTTCAATGATCTAGGTTAGGAAGGGCATGACATACAGTTTTTAGGATTACAAGGGCTAGTGGGAACGTTAATTAAATACTGCTGAAAAGCCTTTTAAAAGTTCAGTCCTGCAGCAATATAGCTTGGATCTTTTATCGCTGACTTGCAATATGTAAGGGCTCTATAATAGTTCCTGCCAGTCTGATTAGGACTCTGTCAAATAATTCTGTTTTGAACATCAGTTTTCAAGGGCATTATATTTACTCTCAAATTGCTTCAGAGCCTTAATTCAGAAGGACAAGTATCATGTCTCCCAACTGATAGGTCTTTCCTCAACACATAAATGCAAGAAATCTTTCTTTATCAAAGCCCTGAATGACTCCTTCCAACAAGTGAATCCCTGCATATCACTGGAGTCCCATACTTTTGATGAAAGATGTTTGGTTGCCATAATTTTGCATTGTTTGGCCAAAGTGCTTCTGAAATTATACCTGTGTTTCACCTTTCATTTTTCAGGAAGGTTGTTGCATTTGGTCCCTGTGAACTGGAGTTCTGTCCCGTTCCTGTACTTGCATGAAAACTGGGATCCATTGTCAGGAATAGGTCAACCCCTGCTAGTTCTGGTGGCTATGCTGGGTTTGAGTTGAGCCTAGAGCATTGTAGCAGGGAAGTGTTCTGCCACGTACTGCTACATGCTGGTAGGAGGTGATGAAGTAAGGAGAGCTGTGAGATCAGGACATTTGCTGAACTCCTTGTTCTGAACCCTGTCGTTTCTGCAGAGCTTGTGTCAGGCTCGTGTCTTTCAGAGAGGAGACGGATCCTGGAGGGATGCTGCTTTCCACATGAACATTCCCTGTTGCAGGGGTTTCCTCACCTGCAGCTTTGTTCAAGATGTACCACTGCTGGTATTGCCAGCCTTGGAAAATGCAGCATTTGTAAAGAGCAATTGATGAGCTCTGCCTGCCTTACCTAGCTGCTTTTGGGTCCCAAAACTGGCAAGAAGTATATTAAAACTTCCTTTTGAGTTTAAAAGCCTTGTCGTGGTCTTTGGGGATTAATGATCTAAGGAGAGGTTTGTGCAGCTTCATCTTAATCTTGTTTAATCGGTGTCATGTGTCGAATGCTCTTTCTTTGGTGTTTTTTCAGTGAGAAGAGCAGCATGCTTTGGGCTCTTACCTGAGAGATGCCCTAGGCCAAGGGCAGCTTAAAAGTTCTTTGTTAAATACCTCTGAATTGTTTGCGTGTGCTGAACTTGGTCTTGGCCAAAACCATTTCAGAACTGTTGGTTAACTTCGGGAAACTGAGGAGCGGTGAGCTACAAGGACGACTATAAAAACCCAAAGTATTTTAAAAGTTGGAAAGAGAAGGAGCTGGGGATGTGTAAAGAAATCCTCTTAGCTTCAACTCCTGGAAACATTCACAAGTGAGTGAGCAAACAAACACTTTTTTCTAACATCTAAGTAACATGGGTATGAGAGTTAATTGGTGTGTAATTGTTAAGGAAATACTTTCAGACCATTCTAGTTTCCTCGTGCGGTTTAAAAAATTTCATGGAAGAAGTCATTGTTATTGTTTCTCCTACTGCAACCATTCAAGAACACTTTCCTAACGAAGGAGGGAAAGCTGCTCTTCTTCCCTGTCATGAGATGTCTGTGGAAAGGGCTGGGTAAGAGAAGCAGTGGTGGTGATGAAAGCTGCTTTGTGTGGGGTTTTGCACTCACGTGTTGTGGGTGAATTTCTATTAGACTCCTTCCATTCGCAGCCTGCATGACAGAGGAAGTGATGTTTGTTAAATTTTCATGACATAAAGCTGAAAGGGAGGGGACAAGATGTTAGAGTTTGGAATTGGTAAACTTCTTTAGGGATGAGGGAAATTTTGAGGAGCCAAAAGGAAGTTAATACAGTTAGGCAGGAGTGATCAGCCAGTCAGACGTGAAATGGCAAAGAGCCAGCTTCATGGCAGTTTCTGAGGACAGGATTGAGAAGCTAGGAATGTAAGGGCTAAAGAAAAGACCAGAGTTCTTTAATTTAGGCTTTTTGGGCCAACATTAACACAAATCAAGCAGCTGATAAAAGATAAGCTCATGGAAAAGAGGAGTGACTCCCTCCACAAAATCCCCCAGTCCAGTCTTCAGTAATGCGATGTTGTTAACTGAATAATCAATAGGGTGATGGAGTGGGAGAAATGGCTGGTTGACAGCAGTAGAAGTTGATTAAGCTCTTGTGTGCACAAAGCCTTTCTGTGCTGAATCAAGGGTTAAATGAGCTCTGAACTCCCTTGGCTGGAGCGTAGCACCTCCACCAGTGCTTCTCTGCTGAGTGCCACAAACTCCAAACTGCAAAACCTTTCATAGAGTACGAGCTAGGAAATTCTCAATGAGTTTAACTTTCTTTTAACGTGGGGCGTATGTATTTACTAACCCTTTTATTTTTCATCCCCTGCTTTGTGCACAGGAATTGAAGCAGCATGTGCAGTCCTCACAGGGTTCTTGGCAAGAGCTCTTTAATGCTACCTCTGAAACCTGGCTGAGAATCTGCTTTCTTCTTGAAAGTCTCTAATCCCTTCTGTGCTCTTCCTTCTTGGCGTGCTCTCTTGACATCCTCTGCTCCATACTCTGCAGCTTTATTTCTGTGGGCACCTCATTTCATCAGGGTAATCGTAGCCCATCAGTGGACTTGATCTGCTCCAGCCTGCAATGAAGATGAGACAAGGCAAACTACTTTTTTCATCTTGATTAAAAAATCTTAAGAGTAGAAATAGGGTTCAGTTTAAGCTGGTTGCTCTGCTTGTGCTGACCTGCAGAATAAAAAAGTGAGGTTGCAATTTTGAGGTGTTTGGGCAGAACTGGCTTTTCTAGAAGGCAAGAGGAGCCATAGTTAGAACCAAGATGTATATTGTTTAGTGTGATTGGTCACAGAAACAGTGAAAATGAAGAATGACAGCTCAGATCTAGCGATGGATCTAAGCTAATGCATTGAGCCTGGGAAAAAATGGGTACACTGATGCTGAAGGGGCTCTCGCAAGTGAACTTAAGCTTACCTCAATGTAGACATGGCTAAAATTGGCTTCTGTCACTTCCTGGTGATTCCCACCCACCACTTCTATGGCTTTTTTTTAGGTTTTATTTGAAAACTCAAAAAAGGCAGAGAAAAACAAAACTGTGTGGTTGTGTTTGTTCTGGTAAGGATCTGAACCTCTATTGGAAAAAACAGAGTTTGTAAGTGAGGAAGAAAGGCTGATAGCTTGGCTTGCATAGAAGGCTTCCTATTGGAAGACCCATGGCAGTAAGGCTGAATCTTTAATTTAGAGAAAATCTTTAGGTTTGTGGAATGGTGGATGAGATTATACTGATAAGCATTCAGAAGTATTTTCACGCTCCTGTGACCTTTCTGCCACATCTGGTAGATCAGAGCCAAAACTCAGAACTCTGCACACAGAATCAAGCAGGTGCTCATGTAGGTGGGTGTGTGCAAATCAAAGTTACAAAAGCACGTACAAATTTTATAATTGTTCTGTTTTTGTTTTTTTGCTTCTTTATCGCCAGGAAAGACAAAATCTCAAGGATTTGGATAGTGACATAGCAGATCTAATCTTGTCTAGGACCAGTACTGTCACTAGGGAAGCCTGTCTTTCTCTGTTACTTCATCTTTGAATTCTTATAGGTAGAAGAATATCTGAATGATATAACCTACAAAAGCATAATTTATCTGTTGTTTCTTTCACACTGCCCCTCCTGCCTTATCTTCAAGTTTCTGTGAATCATGAGGAGGAAGACAATAGGCTTTGTGCAGAAGGCTGAGCCCCTCTCCAAGGGGAGCTGAAGTCTGTTTGGAGACGAGGGACTTTGTGTGCTTCAGTGATAGTGAGAATTGCATCAATTTGTTAATTAAGGCTATTTGAGAAGGTAAATCTCTTAAAACCCCCAAGTGACTGAGGAAGCTAAAATGCTTACAGGACAGTCTGCCTTTACAAGTAAAGGCTTCCCACCTATTTATACTTTTTCTAAAAACACATGCATGGTAATTATTCTACCACTTACTGAAACAAATCTAGTTATTAAATGCATATTCCTCATAACATTTTAAAGCATATCAGTATTGACCTTATTGTGAAAAGTGAAATTATTTTAGCAAGTATTTTTATGCCCCTTCCTGACGGGTTTATTGTGTGCACCATAAGCTTAAATTTGTGTCTCTGCTCATCAGTTTGTGATATCTGTCCATCTGCATTTAGACCCTTTTTTATGATGCCTTTCGCAAGTGTTACAGGTTACCTTTAAGTTCTTGGGAGAATTGCCTACGAGGAAAAACACATCCTTAATGTGTTGGGTGTTGCTTGCTGCCAGGTTGATGGGTAAACCAGTAACTGATGGTAAACTGGTTGATGGGTAGCTCTGCTACACAAATACCAGATAAAAAAACAGATAAAAATAATGCTCTTGCTTCCTATGCAGGAAAGCAGAACAGGATTTTATTCACTGTGATATTGTCTAAATATTCAACTTAAAGGCTGTATAGAATTAAGAAGCAATACCCTGTCCTGGTTCCAGTTAGGACAGAGTTAAGTAGCTCATAGTAGCTGGTAGGGTGCTATGTTTTGGATTAGGATTAGAAGAGCGCTGATAACATGCTGATGTTTTAATTGTTGCAGAGCAGTGTTTACACCAGGCCAAGGACTTTTCGGCTTCTCGCTCTGTCCTGCCAGCGAGCAGGCTGGGGGTGCAGCAGGAGCTGGGAGGGGACAGACCCAGGACAGCTGACCCAAACTGGCCAAAGGGGTATTCCATACCATCTGACGTCATGCCAAACAATATATAGGGGTGGCTGGCCGGGGTGGGGGGGGCCGGCTGCTCGGGAATAGGCTGGGCATCGGTCAGCGGGTGGTGAGCAATTGCATTGTGCATCACTTGTTTTCTTACACATTATTATTGTTAATACTATTATCATTATCACTATTATTATTATTATTGTTATTATTATATTCCTTATATTCCTGTCTTAATAAACTGTCTTTATCTCAACTCACAGGCTTCACTTTCCCGTTTCTCTCCCCCATCCCAGAGAGGGAGGGGGGAGGGTGAGCGAACGGCTGTGTGGTGTTTAGCTGCCAGCCGGGTTAAACCACAACAACCCTCACTTCATGTTCAAGATTTTCTTTTCCCTTTTAAGAGCTATAAAGAGACTTGAAAGCCCGACCAATTTTTCCCTTGTTTCCTTTAGAGCACCTACTAACAAATAGCTTAATGATGAACAACACTTGCACTATTTTTTAAAAGATAAAAGAAATAAGAAAAGAAGTGATAGCCGTGTCATTGCCTTTCCAGTCTCTAAACAGCCTAGTGGAAAAAAAACTGTTTGCAAAACTGTAAGGTTTTTGTTAGCTAAAAGCTATTTTTGTTTTCTCAGTGATTGTAAGTAGCTCTGTAAAGGGGAATGTCACACATCCATTTCTATGTAAAGTCAAACTTCCTTTCACTAGTTGTTAAAGAACATCCTTGTGCAATATGTTTTCAGCATGTGACTTCAATTTATTCTTAAAATTTTTAAACAAGGGTAGTCCAAGTGTGTCACTTCATGCTGAGAGTACTGTAGTAGACACTGTGCTTGTAGAAGATGTTTTAATTCATTAGGATCAAAAAGCATAATTCATTGATGCTTTCATTCATTAGGACTATTCTTTAGTTGTTGCGTCCACTGAAAATAGTTAATTTCCAGCTCTTGCAAAGAGATCTTGTCTATTTTTTTTCAGCTAGTGTTTTTGTTTCATGCGTTCCCTTTTTACAGCTTTCCTTCCTTATATACAGATAGGAGGAATTGGTGCAGCTCTGCATTGAAGTTGAGGCCTGCCTCAAAATTTTGGAATTTTTAGAATGGATTTTTTAGCCCAATTTAACCTTTTATTCCATGTACTTTTAGTTTGGTTTGTTGGCAGGCAGCTCATAAATGCTCCCATTTATATCACCATGATGTTTTGTACACATGTCCACCCTTAGTCCCCAAATGGAGGAGAGGTGGAGCTTGCCAGCGTATGAGTGGGGAGCCTTGATGTTATTTTGGAAGGTTGGCTTTAAAAAACAAAGACCCCCCTTCCCCCCTTTTCTCAAATCAACATTATGCTGTTCTTTCCTGAAAGAAACTTTCCTCCTTCTGTTTTCCATGGATGATTAAGTTAAAACAAGTCCAAGTGATACTAACACGCAATCTTTCTGCTTGACCAAATACACTAGAAAGACAGTAATTAAAATTCACTTCTTAATGGAAAGTAGACACTAATTATAGATGTCTTTTGGGAATACTTAAACTAGAGAAGTAATTGTGTTTATCCTGAACTAGAATAGAAGTAAAAGATGTTTTATGGCTCTTGCATGACGTGTTATGCTCAGAATTGGAGACTTTTTCTCTCGAGGGCTGAATTATTCTTAATGTTTCTTAATCTTCGTTACACAAAACAAATTCATGCACTGCTGTTACTGGCACCCATACCACAAAAGGCCAAGAAGAGAGTCCTCAGAGTACATGCTGTTTGTATAAATGTGTTATTCGGGCACATAAATTAACAGCATAAGTTTTGATGAGGCAGATTTCTGTGTAATGGGTTGCTCGGGACTGTTGACCACATCAATTTCAGCGTGAACAAACCAGTATGTCTTAGGCGTGAAAGATTTGACTTCAGTTTCAAGCGTTCATTGGTATATGTAGTTAGCAGAAAATACTGTCATACAGACCAAGCTGTTTCTAGGGAGACGATACTGCAAGAACTGAAAGTTTCCATGTACAGTTGAATATTTTAAAATGTTGTGCTTTATGTTCTTAAAAAAAAGAAAGGCAGAAGGCTAACCCCCAAATTGTTTTGTGTGCTCTGTATTTTCCAGGATCCGTTTTGAGGACCTTCACTCCGTTTCACTTTCTGGTGGAGCCAATGGACATTCTGTCAGTTCGCGGAGCATCTGTTATAATGAACTGTTCAGCTTACTGTGAAACCCCCCCAAAAATTGAGTGGAAAAAAGATGGGACTTTGCTAAACTTGGTGTCAGATGACCGTCGCCAGTTGCTGCCAGATGGGTCTTTATTAATAAACAGTGTGGTGCATTCCAAGCATAATAAACCTGATGAAGGATATTATCAGTGTGTGGCAACGGTGGAAAGCCTGGGGACCATTGTAAGCAGAACAGCAAAGCTCACGGTAGCAGGTAAGGGTTTCTTCGCTTAGTTTTTCGTTTGTTTTAATGTATAACTAACAGCATGATAATGTAGAATGTATGCTCTTTCTTCCAAAAAAGAGAAGAAGCTTTCCACAAAAGCAAAAGATAGTTTCATTGCTTATCAATGAAATTAGGACTCTGTGTTCCTTTTTCCTTTTTTTGTTTTAACTAGGTGAAATTTGTCATACATTCTGTTCATGTAAGTGGCTTAATGTGTGGGTATTTCTCAAGAAATACTGAAGATGAGGAAAATTAAAATGAATGGATTAAGAAAAAAGTCAGGTACATCTAATCACTACAAAGATTTCCCACAGCTTAGAGTGAGCCAAAAATAAAATGTGGGCATTTACTTTCTTTATGTGTAAACATTCTTAAAGATAAGTTTATTTGGCTTGTATGTTGAAATTAATCTGCCCTCTGTGTCATGAAACATTTGGGAAGCTTCTAAAAGCCAGTGACGTGAAGAATCCCCAAAGAACTAGAAGACTGGTGGAAAAAACATGAATGCTTGGGCTTTGCCTTTTTTTTTTGTTTGTTTGTTTCTTGAGTGTCAGGAGTGAACAAGGAAGTTTCAGAAATTTGAAAAGCAGGTGAATTTTGCAGGCAAGCGCGAAGAGTTTGACTGGGAAAGTGATGACGTTCCCAGAATGACGTTTGCTTATTTTTGCTTAAATCAGGGCTCGGGGCTGTCAGGTTACGTAACTGTTTTGTAAAGTACAACTGCAAGAGACTTAGAATTACCTTGTAAGAGCGAGAGTTCAAAAACCAACAAAAAAAGGTGAAGTAAAGCAATGTGACTAGAAAAAAAAAGCCTGTGAAGCAGTTTTCTTTTGTTTCTCTAACGATGTTTACCAGCCTTTCAAACAGTTTTTTTTCTTTGCTTAATAAATGTCTCCAGGTAATGAATTCTTCCTGACTAGTGGTACAGCATCCCCAGAGCTGCTGCTCATTGCCATTTATATTCAGATGTTGTTTCTGTTAAGTTAGCTTGTAGCATTGTGAAACATCAGAAATGCGGCAAATAAACAAACCTGCATTTTTTTTATACCTTAAGTGACTTTCAGAATCTCTATTGAATGAGAAATACATTTCTAAGTTTCCTGGCAATGAGGACAATAAAAGCAGGTCTAACGGTGATCTCAGACCATTACCACCTTCTTGCCGTTACCATGTTCTTGCATTGCTGTTTGTGTTCAGTTCTGCTGCTTTCCAGGAGATCACTCAGTGTCATGCTTATGTTATTGTTCTGGTCCATATGATCATTACATAAGGTTAATGGGGTTAAAAAAAAAAAGATATTCCAAAATGCCTTTAAAACTTCAGAGTTTTCCTGTATCAATGCAAAATATATTGTTCTAATTGATAGTTTTAAAAAGGATAGTCTTCAAGACCCTTCTACTAATGAAAAATAAATTCTAGTGAGTTTAGTTTTCAAAAAACGTATACTGGAAAACCTTAAAATATTGTCTAACCCAAG
This sequence comes from Anser anser, assembly GCF_964211835.1. Lineage (NCBI taxonomy): Eukaryota > Metazoa > Chordata > Aves > Anseriformes > Anatidae > Anser > Anser anser. The sequence goes on from NC_139730.1 coordinate 12,396,542, forward strand.
CTAACACAGATGTTTACTACACAAAGTTTCTTCTCTGATACTGGCCTACCAGCTGCATTAGCAGAATATTGGTCAATCACAGGGAATAAAAATGGTAACCTTTTTGTTCAGGACTGGACAAAATGCTGTTGATGCTTGTTCTTCACTGCCTTACAACCTCCTGCTAAGTTTGAAACCTGCACAAGAGCATCCTCTGGCTGCAGTGTGCTTAAGTTGTTTTTCTGCTCCAAAATGTGAAATGCAGATGTGTGAAAGCCCATTTGAAAAATGAGTGTAGTACTAGGAGCTGTGCAAGCCCTTACACAGCGTTAAATCCTTTGAGGGCAGGGGAAAGGGTAGCTTTGGTTGCCAGAGGGTTTGCAATATTCCCTTCTAACTGTGCTATATTGTTTTTATTGACCTCATTTGGATTCCACAGCTTTATCAGGTATGTTCTTAATGTTTCTTTTCCCCCATCTTTGTTGTAATTGGAAGCTTTCGAGATGCATTAGCTGTGGGGATAGTTAGTGTGGTAAAGTCTCTCGCTGGTCTCAGATAACAGTGGGAGGCAGCTCATTTTCCTCTTAATTGTGCACTGTTATGTTGAATTCCTATGGTATGTGTGAATGTTGCACTGTGATGCACTTAATTTCTTTATCAGAGAATATTATGCACATTTTAACTGCTACTTAATCATTAAATAACTTCATTACCTGAAAATGACAAACACTGGTTGGTTAGGGAGGCCAGGGCATAGAAACAGGCAGTAAAACCAAGCAGTGTTACATCATTTTATATATAAATATATGTAAATATATATACATGTAGGGCTTGAGCTTTTAGTCTTACAATTGTGCTATTCTCCCTGACAGCTGATGGATAATGCTGAACAGTCCACCTGCTGTGAATCTTGTGCAAAGGTTTAACAGACTTTAAAATTGTGATTAGTTTTTGGAATGATTTGGAATAATTGGACTGGTCTAAATCTTGAATGTCAGAAGAAGCAGCTCTTGCCAATATGACAACAGGTATTGATAACGCAAGGTGTTGCAAGGTGACAGAGGTGCTTAGTCGACTATTGCATGAAAAAATCAAACCCAAACACACTCACTACCTGTGTCGAGTGTGTCAGACAGTGAGCTAATACTTTTCATTAGAGAACTACTTTCTTGGCTTTTTCCTTCAATTTATGTTTTTGACACAGCACTATGAACTTGTCATGGCATGGGAAAATTGATGTTTGTAGTGCATTTGACAATGTGCTTTTAAAGAACCTTTTCCATACCTGATAGTAGATGAGAAGCCTTTACTCTTCAGGCTTCTTCAGGTTGCAAGAATCGAAGTTTCTGTGGCAACTCTGTCTCCAAAAGAAGTTGCTCTTTCCCTTTTCTAAACTGGTTTCTCATGTGACTCTAAAACAAACAAACAAAAAAAACAACCAACACCAAAACCTAAACTTTCAGAAGCTATGATTTAAAAAAAAAAAAAATATGAAAAACGCTTTAAATCAGGATGATTTGTCTAATTTGAAATTGTATGCTCTTAGAACTTGATAGTAAGTTATTTCCCATTCTACAGTAGGTCTGGCAGAAAAGCTTTGATTTCTTTTTTCAAAATTCAAATGTTATGAAATTTGTTAGTTATCTTTAATGATCAGTTGTTTCAGGAAATTTGTCTTTTTTCTATGAAACGTGTTCTTCTATATTTGTTTTTTTAGCAAAATCAGGTTGACATTGTCACTGCCACTATTTCTTTCCTTCTTTGTTTCTCATCCTCCTGCTGTGCAAACCCAACCACTATCATGCTCTAAACTGGATTTGTGAAAAGATTTATTTCTTTTTAAAGGCATCTTTGTTTTGTTTCTTTCAAATCAGAATATGACTGCACCAACATCAGAGCAAGGGAGGGATTTTAAAGTGTGGCAGTTGCATTGCCCATCTAATTTATGGGTATTGCCATTATTATGATGGATTTAACTAGGGAAAGTGAAAGGAAATGGCTAATATATGTAAAGCCACAACATTTTTTTATCAGTGTCTTACTAGTGTGTTTTCTAATTGCTTTTTGAAATGCAAATCTGGCTTTGATACTTAAGTACCAGTTATGCCTAAAGAAGGGTAAAGGGTTGCAATAGCTTTTACAAAACAGATTAAAAAATATATACAAATTTGGGGAACTGTATAAGTAATTCATCTTGGAAAAATAAATTTATATGTATTTTAGTAAAAAGTATGATGATGATAACTTAAAATGCCCCTGAGGTAATTTTTTTTCCCAGTCACTGTTTACTACTCCTTAGTTAAAGCTTTCATAAATCTTTTATTAAGAGAATGGGCATACAAAGAGCTAGAAGGTGTGAAGTGACAGTGGCAGTGAGCTTCATCATAAGGATTTATTGGTTTTACACAGCCGTTTATAGACTGTTCACTAAAACATTTATTTCATCCATTGTCTTTTTTTCCCCAAGTGAATCCATCTGGTTTTTTTCTTAGTCTTCCATTTGTCTGCATTTGCTAATACTTGGCTTTGAGCTTTATATTTAATTTGCTTGGCTGTAACAAGTTGCTCATATAAAAGGCAGTTGCTGCCTTACTATTAATTACAGGTATGACTGAGTTTCCTTCAAAAAGCTCTTAATGTTAAATTATTGACCTTTTTTCTTCTTCCTCAATTAAATAATCTCCCTTTAATTAAGTAATATCTAAATAGCTCTCTTAGATATTCACAGAAATTGTGTTTTGAAACCTTCATTTTGGAATTACTGTTAGAAGAAGGACAGGCTCGTTAGTGAGCATGAGACTTGAAGACCAGAGGAAGAAGGCTGTTAACTATCTTCTCCAGCTTGCTGCACGATGTTACACAGAACCCCTCAAAAATGGGGACATCGGGCTTTTGACCTGTGTTTGACCAATGTGATTTACGTGATGTCAATATGTCATATAGAGAAAGAACTTCACTTGAGAAATTGTTCCCGTTTTCAGACTCCTGGTTGCCTTTTTAAGCTTTATTTGTGTCTTGAATTTATCAAGCTTTTGGTTTCCAAGCTGATGGCTAGAAGAGCTCTTTGTGTAACTGCCACTGAAATTACAGGAGGCCTCGATGAACAACTGCTGCCGCATTTAATGTAACATCGTTTGGAGGAATTAATTGAATTAGGAGTCAGGAGATGGCTAATGCCTAATCCTGCTTCTCTCGCTGGTTCATTACGACTTCAGGGAGATCTCACTGATCTGACTTCTCCTCAATGGGTTACAAAAGATTTTGTCTTCAATAAATTTAAAGTATTATATTTTGTAATGTACCAGGATGCTTTAAATGAGTACCCTAGAAGAAAGACCACAGAGAAAATTCTGTATCCATTACGTTTTTGGGATGGTGTGTGGTAGGTGAAGCTGTGGCCAAGAAATGAAGATCAAGGACCTGCAGTGAGCACAGCTGGTGGAGGGGAGGGAGACCTGGGTGGATGTGTGCTTGCAATTAAGGCCAGGGCTCTGCCAGGAACATCATTAAAGAGGTGTGCTGTGGTTGTGGGAACTTCTCGCGTTTTCTAGTGTTTGGGTACTTAACATAAATAATCATTTTATCATTTTATCTGTAAGCAATGGTGAGAGGAGAAGGGTTTTGCTCAAATGTTAATTTGGATTGAAATTCTATGTTTATCTTTGCTATAACTACCAAGAACTGCATAAAAATAGGCAGGTTATAGAGTTCTGGATTTGCACGAGTTTCTTAAAGTTTGCCTAACTTTGAAGATGATATCTCAAGAGAACTTTGTATCTTACTGTATGTGTGACATTCCTGAAGGATAACGGAGAAGCTTAGTGCAGTGGCTGAGCAGAACAAACTGTGTGCTTCTTCCAGCTCCTTGGAGATGTAGTCAGAAACTACAGTACTTTAGATTGAATACTCAGTATTACTTATTTCCCTTGGGGGGGGGGAAGAAAAACTTGTTCTTCGTGAATAAAGAACTTTCTATACCTTTTGAATTGGAAAAAACACAAGAGCATAGACACTTCAGCGAATGGTACTTAAGAACACTTAACCAGTAAAAGTAAATGACATGGGTGATAAATTTTCCTCACAAAAGTATGTCTTTGTGAAAAAATCATCTGCATTTTCCATTTCATTCTATAACAAATTATCTCTGAAAATAAATGCTTTTTTATCCATGAGTATGGGAAAGGTTGTTTTTACAAAACTGCAGTTTCTGTCAGCTGTTTGTAGAAACTGCAGTGTTTAGAGAGGGCAAGAAATGTTCTAGGTTATATGTAGTTCTGAATTCTTACAATCCAGTTTGTCCAGTTAAAGTAGAAAAAAGATATTTATTAGGACTGGGACTGAAAGCAAAGATCCAGATTCAGACCTGTTATACATATTTTCAGTGTAAGACTAGAAAAAAACGATGTCACTTCTGATCCAGGATCTGTTCCCTCTTAGGAAGCAATTGGTCTGTCCCCCTTATTTTTGCATGCACTTTCAAGATCTTGTGTATCCAGTTAACTAAGTCGTCTTCGTTTTAGAGTCCTGAGGGGGCATAAGTAGATCTGCAACACCCATGTCTGAAGTTTCTGCTTTTATAACAATTTAATATTACTGATCGGGAAAACGCAAACTAGTATGTATTTTCTAGAAGTGGAGGTAATGTTTTGTGCAGTGAAACGAAGCCTGGTGAGAGAGGAAGCGGGATTATGGATCTCTTTCTCAGATGGGTAGGTGCAGGGGAAAAAAAGCTGAACTAGTGAAATCTCACATCTCCATTACCAGCTAACGTACACGTAGTGGAAGTCTTCCTTCTTGTTGAAGATGGTTGTGGTAGCTAGTCTTTTTGATTCCCAGACATGCAGCACTGAAACCTCTAAAGCCTCTGGTCATTCATTAAGACTAAGATTATTTTCTTAATGAGGCATTATCTTAAATACAACATTCCATTTCATTATAAACCAGGATGATTAGTTTTATCGGTTTACCATTTTGGAACTTGCACTGTTAAGGATTAGCCTTGTAATTAGCAAAGACAGTATCCTTTGTGCGTGCTGGTTAGTGGACAAAGTTGGCTTTATATTATAAATGACATCAAGATATGTTGTTTTTTTTTTTTAAAAAAGAAAAAAAGCTCTGTGCAGTATATGTTCAAATCTTGACCTTTTGCCTTTTGGTTTTGAAAATACCACGGCAGTAAGGCTTATCTCAGGAGAAGCATGAATTCTGTAAAAGGGGGCTTCACTCCCAAATTTCATTTTTCTAAAGTCACTTGGGTTTCTAGTAGACGATCTGTTGATGGATGACTCTACATGGTTTTGGTTGTTCAGAAGTGAAAATTGAGAGTTTATTGATGATTCATCAGCACCCCTGAACAATAAAGTTGGATGAATGTTGTTTAGATTGGCTTTCCCGTTTGTTAATATTTTCACTCAAATGTATATTTTTTTCATTATTTATGTTCTGCATGTCAGCACCAGAAATCCCTTTTGTAATTTTGCTTGACAAGTTTTGCAGAGATTGCTCACTCCAAATCCTAAACTGTCAGGCAAATGATAGTTACATACGCTGCCTGTATTCTTTTCTAACTGTGTCTTAGAGTGTGGGATTCAAAAAGATATTTCAGCTTTAGTATGACAGGCTAAAAGTGATGGATCTCCACAGTGGCATTGTTCAGACTTAAGATCAACTGAGTATTACATTTTGAAAATTATAAGAAGCTGTGCTATCACACCTACCCAAATGAAAGATGACACAACAGCGGTTAAGGCTAGGAGGGATCATGGCAGGGGTGTATGTGATAAATGGTGTGTTTTTCAGAATAGAAATTCCAAGAGGTAGTTCAGTAACACTGAAAAGGAAACAAAATGGAGGAAAATGATATTTAATAAGGAAAAATAATTTATGAAGCTTGCTATGTCTGACTTCAGTGAGGTTGAGGTCTTGGCAATATTCCTACAAATGTCTCATCATTCATATACTTACACTAGAAATAAAAATAAAAACCAAACAAAACCCTTCTTATTTGCATATAAACCCCCCTGTTTTGGGGGACACTGGGGAGAAAAATCTTAATTTATAGGTTTCTGCAAAGGTGCTGCTCTTCTTTTGTTAATAGCAGCTGAAGTCAGAGGCCTGGATTAGATGCACCATCAGTATATGCTCTTCTGTGAGTGTTCGTAGTCTGCACACACAAAGCCAAGAAAAAGGCTTCATTACTGAGAGACCTTTTTTAAAAAAAAAAAATATATATATACATATATATGAACTTAATTTCTAGCAAGTGTCCATGATTCTAGGGCCAGTGGTGTGATAATCCAGATCTTTGTTGTTTTAATCCTCATCCCTGTGACTGATCCACAGCTCTGGCAAATAATCTAGTTAAGCTCATCTTTTTCAGCTAAATGCTTCTACTGAAGTTCATTCTTCTGCTTTTTTTTTTTTTTTTTTTGCCTCTTGGTATGTCAGTCTTCAGGTACTTTATTTTTGGGGAGCGTTCTTTGCTGTTTGTCAGCTCTCTATGTTTTTCTGCGAAATTGCTTAGGTTACTTCCCATCTTTAAATGTCTGTCTTCAGGTACCAGCTGTCTCTGTCTATAGAGTTGCTTGTGAAAGTTTTTCTGATCTTTCCTCCAGTTTCATGATAAATTTATCCTGGCAGTCCTTTCTGTGCATTAATCTTCTTTGAATAGCTTGTTCACATGAGCTTTCGTAATTGATAGCCTCGCTTGGATCTAAAATTATTTAACCTGTCAAGCTCTTTTCTTTCACCAGAATACTCAGATCCTATTCTTCTTTTGTTACGGCTATTGATTTTGTTTTAGAAAGGGTAATTGTGAGCCTGTACTTTTTTTTGTAAGGCTTTCTATTGATCAAGACCTGAGGTTTCTTAAATGCTGCGGCAATCTGCATGTTATCTTAAGGTTTTCCCTTAAAACCCTGCAGTGCTTTCTTCATTGCCCTGTTAGAGTGATCTTCAACAGTATCAAATAAATTATTCCATTGGTTTCTCCTCCTCTCTTCATTTACATGTGCTGTTAGAAATGCCTACTTACCACATTTCTCAGCATCTAAACAGATGAAATTTGTTGTGGATACTACAGTTTTTCCTGCTGCCTTGGAGTGCTATTGGTCCTGGCACTTCTCCGTTCTTTTCCCCTATAATTACAAGCCCTGTCTCTGATTTTAGTTTAATTTAATCCTATTATTTTAGCTACACCATAGCAGAGTCACTTTTTCTGTATTCCTACACTATTTCTTGCAGCACTCTGAGCCTGACCTCCCACTGTACAGTGGACACCCCAGCCCCATCTTCCTTCCTTGTGGTTTATGGTCATCATCAACCACCTCTGCACTTTTGAAGATCTTGCTTGAATCACCTTTTTTGCTCCCATTTAGTTCTTGGAATTAGTGTATTGATCTCTTCTAGATGTCACCTGGTTGGATTTGGATTTCTGTTTAGCCTTGGTCTATTCTCTAGTCTTGTCCTTGCACTGAAAAACACTTTCAATACCTTCCCAAGATGAATTCTTAACTTCTGATTTTTATTTTATTTTTCCTCCAAAGACTTTCCAAGCTACTTTTTTTTTTTTCAGGGAAGGTTGGTTTAGCTTCCCACTTAACATTGCTTTCTTCCCAATTATTATTATTATTTTTTAAATATAGCTGAACCTTACCATGTCAGCGCTTTCTGTAGCTGCTTCACTCCCAGCTTGAATACCTCTGCACACTCAGTTGCCTTCATAGAAGTTCTGCCAGGACGCATTCTGCAATTGCAGAGCAATCTTGTTAAGATGGTGAGGTTGTCTGCTTTTCATTCCTGTTGGTGGCCTGCTGTCAAAATGCATTTCCATTGCTCAGAAAGGGCAAATATGTTTGAGCAATGATAAATTAGTTTTCAATGTGAAATTCTTCATGCTGGTAGCCTGCTCGACTTTTTTCTTCCAACTCAAACAGTATTTAATCAACCAATTTCTTTATTCTCCCTGTCTTTCGCTTTGAAGTTACAGGCACCAGGAGTGCATCCTTTCTCAGAGCCAGCCTCACTTGTTCATGACACTGCTTTACGGCTGCTCCCAGAGCTGCAGCCTGTCGGGCTGCGAGCCTGGATCCTCACAGCAGATTTGTGATGGCACAGAGCAAAGGCACTCAGGTGTTACAGTTTTTAGAGTTGGGAACTGGTACCCCAGTTAATACAGTATCAAGATGTACATCATGTCTGTTTTTTTTCTTGGTCCATTTTAATATTTTGTTATCCCTAGGACTTCTGTCAAAGGTAGTGTTTGGCAAAATAGCATCATAAAGTCATTTCTAGAAATGTGACCTGTCTCATGCTCAATATTGTGCTGTCAGTCACAAGTCCAGTGGTTTCACTAGGATTATCTTCTGTATCATTTCTTTTCATCAAACACCCACGAGAGGAGTCGGCAGCTGACATATGGTATAAAGAGCTGTTTCAGTTCCTTAGGAAGTCAGGATCTTATTTATTTGTTTCCAGTGTTGGGCTGAGGTCAGAAGATGCTCTGTGTGTTCTGCTTGAAAATCAAAATTGAGCTATAATACTATTGTGCATGTTGACATTAATTCAATGTGGAAAGAAGTTTCTTCTACAGTCTGCGTGACTGTATTATGCTGTTGTATTTCAGTTTGGGCTTCCAGGATATTAAACTTTGCAAAGTAATATCACTAGTACATAAAGGACAACTATAAAATGTGTTTTGTTTCAAATAATTTCTATGAAAAACTATTTTTTTTTGCCAGGTAAAACCTAATAATATTCTGATGTATTTTACCAGTCAAAGCACCCTCTTAAATTTTTGTGGTGTTTTTTTTTTTTTTAATTTGTGTTTCTGTGGCAATGCTCAGATCCAAGTCCAAGGGGCTTGATGGCAACCTGAGAATTCCTGTTATCCAACCTTGTGCTCCAGGGCATGATCAGCTTTGCTTGAACTTTCCCTGTTGGAAGTCTGTTTTGGCAGATGTAATTCTGTTCCTCCTTACGCAGCATTGTGAAATGTTTTTGAGGCTGTTCCTTTATCTCTATTTAGTTTTCTGTATAGTTTCCCCAGGTCATAGCACCATAGGATAATTGAGCTCAGAAGGGACCTCAGGAGATCTCTGGTTCAAGTGCTTCTTTCAAAGATCAGGCATCACACCAGGTTAGTGTATGTATGCACATCACATGCATACAGCTATATACGTTAGTGTTTGTTCTTACTAATATGTACAGTGACATCCTCTCCTTCTTCCCCTGCTTTTTCAGTTCTGGTCATGGCATACCTTAATAAATCACTACTGTATGAAGTCAGTATGTGCTATGTTAAGTATCTCACCAAGGCTGTGTTTGAGAGTCAGAATTCTGAGTATGCACTGAAATTTTTCATGCTTTTTTGTATTCCACACGCTTCTTGCTTTAGCTTAGCCAACGAGACGTTTAATTTTTTTTTTCAAGTTGTAATTCTAAGAATATTCCATATAAGAAGCATCTGATCTTATCTTAATTCAGGTAATGCTGGACTTCTGTTCTCCATGAATGTTTTGCAATTATGAAGCTTAATCTGTTTGGTAGTGAGATTGAAGAAGTATGTCTTACTAACAAAATTGTATTTTAAAACATGTTTCACACCTCTGCCACTCAGACAAATGATGCTGAATAATGTTCAAGCAAAGGAAAAGAAGAGGAGCTGTGATAATTTAATGAAGTGTCCACAGATGGCTGGACTTAATAATTTTTTAACAGGGTTCGGGTGCGAAGCTGATGCGCTAACAAAATATGCGGCATCTTTGAGATCCGCTGCTTCACTAGAGGATAACAGATGTTGTAGCAATTCTAACAATAGGGCATCATGTTTCTATACACTTTCACCAACGTATGTTGCTAAAATCTTCATGTTTCCCAAGAGGCTATTTTAATAAACAAAGTAGTAATAGAGCTATTAATTTGTTTCAGTTCAAATTTGATTAGGAAAAAGAATTGGGGGAAAATGAAAAATTTCTGAAAGCTATCAGTGGTTTGTTTAATCATTCTCTTTCTCTTTGTGTCTGAACAGAACAGGTTAATGTGTAAGGATCGTAAGGTGCAAGCTGTTAGCTGTAAGGTGGCAATATTTGTAGATGATACCGTTAAAGCTTGGTAAGGTATGAGAAACTTGAGTGAGATTGGGCAACAGAGTGTTTTTGTGGTAGGCATTTGGGAAGCAGTAGTTTGGAAAAACTTGCAGCTACTCCAATATAATATATATAATATATAATAATGCAGCTACTGCAATAGAAATAATCAGGGAAAAATGGGAGAAAATATTTGCTGAGTACATTGGGATATCATAAAAAAGCCAGAAACCAGCTTTGGGAAACAGTTAATTGTGTAAACATGTACAGTAGGGTGTTTCAGAACTGTTTAATTCTTAAAATATTGTGTTAAAATCTGCTATGTAGAGTAGCAATGGAGGAGACTCGAGCACATGACAAAATATTTGTGAAAATTTGATCCAGCAGGCTTGTAACTGTGTAGTAAGGGTATACAAACCTGTCATAGACAGGGAAAAAGTGAATTCCTGTGCAGCCATCTGTTGCCCTTGAGAAGAGCAAGTTACTCTTTTTTTCCCTACTTTTGTTTTGCAGTCTTGCTTGGGCAAGATTGATGCCAAAAGGTTAGTAGGATTCTAAAGAGGATTAAACGTGTATGGTAATAGCATCCACATTAAATAAAAATTGAACATTTACAGTGACTGCTGACGGTATTCAGAGCAGGAGGTAAGCAGTTCCTCTGAAATCAGGAGGAACATTGTCACAGGAGTGAGTAGTTTAGTAATTGTTGATTATGGAATGTTTTTTCTTCTTCCAGCCTTCTTGGAAATGATTGGCACTGTCCGTGGCTGCAGAGAGACTGCTGAACTAGATTAGCATCTGGCTCAGTGTAATGAATTCCTCTTCTCCTGGAAAGTACAGGAGATGAAATACTGGCTCTGCTGAAGGCAGCAGACTACAGCCAGAATTTTTACCATCTGTGTTTTCCAGGAGCATGGGAATTACTGCTCTTCTAGGCACGTCATTGGTTTTTCAGAAGTCAGGACAATGGGCCACACATCTCAGCAATGCTTAGACTGGGAATACAATTTGAATGGAACAAATTTGCATTAAGTAGATTGTTCATTCACATTCCTACCATTGCTCTGGTCTTTTGGTGGGGGGAGAGACAAAAGGGAAGGAGAAAATAGGGACAGGGTTGTTTCTCCCACACCCCTGCATTTGCATTGTCCAAGAAGAAAATTTAAAGTTTGTGGTGCATCTGATTTCTATTGTATACATGTGAGAATCACGCTATTGCTTATGTGTTCTTCTGCCAGTTTGTAGTGAACATTCCAAATGGAAAGTCATCCTCCCAAATTGAGTTTATTAACCTACGTTCCTGCTAGGTCAGGAGTATTTTCCTTCAGTGTCCTAAAATCGATACATAATATATTTGTGCTGCCATGGAATGATTAATGTACGTACAAACATGAAAAAATTATCTTTAATATCAGAACCCCAAAGTATCATTTATCATTATGTTCATTTAGTAAATGATGGGGTAATATCTTCAACTGAATGCTTTGCAACATGTGGGTGAAGAGTGGGTGCTGCTTTCTCATTAGATATCTAACTAATTTTCATTATAATAGATCATCTTGCTTTGATGTGTTGATTGAAGTGACTGGGAAATAGAAACCGTTATGAGAAAAATGTATCATTTTTTTCAAAAATTTAAGTTTGAAGAGTAGCTCGAAAAATGTGTTCACAATTCAAATGAACTGAATTAGCTGGCATGGTTTTGAAAACTATGTTAAAAAGTTAGGGAAATGCAGGAACTCTACTGATACTTCGAAGTGGAAAAGAAAAGCTCTTTAGTTGAAAGACTCTAGGCTAATGGATGGCAGGGTATTTTCTAGTAGTATACTGCTATGGGGATGTATGCCAGTGCTCTGGACCTGTTGCTGTATTTATAAACAAGTCTGAGAGTTAATTTTTAATTAAAGCTTATTTTGAATGCTTTTTGTAATACGTCGTCACTGTTTTGTGGTTGTCTGTTGGTTAAAGCAAAAGGGTCCTCCTACACAATGGAGACTTTTAAGCAGTGCAAATTGCAAGTAATCCTAGAATAAGAGAAAATTGCTCTTAAGACAAAATTATGACCTGGGTTAAAATTATATATCATAAAACCATACAAAAGTATGATCAAATAAAGATTTTACTGGCATTTAAGATGGCCTGAAAAAGGAACTGTAATTTCATTGCTAGCGAGTAATGAAACCATCTTAAATAAAGCTTATTTAACCTTAATGGAGGGCTTGCCCACAACAGAGTATACAATGCCTTTCTGCCCCTAAAAGTGAATAGTACTTACAAGCGATTTAAAATAAAGTGTAATTGAACTGTATATTAGAAATTGCAGGGCTTTAGTCCTCCGGTAACATTCTCACATATGCTATAGGTTGCTAATGCAATGATTGTACAGGGTGAAAAAAAAAAAATTCAACAGTTGAGATGAAACCAGAAGTCCCAATGTTCATCTGACAAAATAAGGAAGTCCAGATCTCCTTACCAGGCTGCTGAAAGAACTGGCTTAATTTGCAGGTCTGTTAGTAAAGATTCTTAATGAATTGTGAATGCAGGGCTAGTACTTTCTTTTTGAAGAATAACTGATGCAGAATGTGTGCCTGAAAAGGGAAAGGGTGATCCTAGACCAATTAGTCTGATCCCAACAGTATGTCCTCGTTAGAAGGATTTTGAAGGTGAGGGTAATTGAGACGAAGGAAGATGGACAGAAGGCTAAAGTGTAACATGACTTCTGTCTGTGGTTTGCATTTGGGTTTCTTGATGAAGCAATTGATGTCTTGAGCAGCATGGGCATGCCACAGCACAGCCTTTTGTTATGCTCTCCTGTTAGAAATTATTAAAGGTCAAAATGATGGAAATTTAAATGAGAATATTGAGATTGATAAGAATCTGAGGTAATTATGAAAACTTAATGGCTTATATTGAGAGGGAAATTTTCAGAATGGAAAGAGGCCTCAGAGACTAGGTTTTGGAAAGATAATGTTTAACATCTTCAGCAGCTGTTTATTTTGGTGTAAGAATGAGATGCTTGCAAAATAGCAAGTGTGGCAAATTTGGAAGACCTTGTTACTATTGCTAAAGCCTTGCTGGTCTCATAGGAACAATTAAATGAGGCCGTAGACTGAATGATGGTGAAACTTAGCACAGTGTGCAAAGTCATGCAGATACAGCAATATCCTTGGTATTGTATTAAGATGGGATGGAGGGACTGGTGATTTTATAGGTAAGTCTAGTTATATTGGTTGATCACAAGATTGACTATCATCTGCTGATGTACAGAGAGCTAATGTGATTCTTAAATCTATTGGGAAGATATTTTCAGTAGACACGAGGAAGCAATTTTGTGATACTAACCTGGACATCTGTAATCAAATGTTAAATGACAATAGGCATATCAAATTGTTGGGTCTCTGTTTAGCCAGTGGTGAGGTGCTGGGTAGCAGTTGAAGCAAAGGAATAAAGGAGGTTTTGACTGGATTTGAGGAGAAAGTTTTTCTGTGTGAAGGCACGCAGTTCCACAATAGGTTGTGCATTGGGGTTTTCAGTATCTGACTGGACAAATCCCTGAATAACCCACTCTGACCTCATAGCTGACCATGTTCTATCTAGGTCCCTTCCTACGCAAATGATTCTGCCATTTTGAATCTTTGAAGGAAGATAACTAGGATGGTTAGAGGAGTGAGGAAAAGAAACTGAAGATTGTGGCTTCATTAACTAAGCAGAAGGAAAGTTGAAAGAAGATTTTTATTCATGTGAATACCTTAGAGGGAGGGAGTAATGGTTAATATCAAAGATGCAAAATAATTAATACCAAAACAAGGTCAAGATCAAAGGACTAGAAGTTGGTTGGAAATACAGTAGGAGTGGAAACTAGAAACTTACTTTCTTCTCAGAGGAGTGAAGTTGTGGAAGGAGCCTCCAGATAGTTCTCCAAGAGGGGGGGAAGTATGTAATGCTTAGAGGTGAACCTGTACGAGGAAGGAATTACTTGTCGAAACAGAAGTCTGCTCAGATGTTCTCAAGGATTGGGAAGATCTGTGGTTTTGTATTTTACTTTCTTGGACATTGGGGCACAAAAGGTAGGTTACTTGTCCTTCCCCTTTCCTCCCCTTCATGTTGACGAGCCAGGCAATATTTTGCCATGCACATATGCTCCAACATTAGCTTCCATGGTCTGAATGGTTGTTTGCTCTCCCTTTTGAAACAACAAAAGAATTGTAAAGCACCTCACATTTCTGATGAAGTCAAACTTCTGGAAGTGGCAGCTATGCATAAAGGACTTCAGCGTTCGGCTCGCTGGAGGAAGCAAAGAAGGTGAGAGCTGAGCCATGCCTGCAAGATGGTGGTGTTGGTGCTTTCAGCGCTGGGGTCCTGGCTGTGGGCAGCAGCCCTGAAGTAGAGGTTACCAGAGCCAGCTGGTTCTGCTCTTGTGCCAGAATAATTGTGCTCAGATGGTTTCCTTTGTGTAACCCAGTCCTGCTTTCTATCTTCTGCATTGAAGGCACACAGTGTAGTGACTTGAAAGGTAAAAGCTTAAAATCTACTTGAAGCAGGAAGGGAGAAGGAAAGGCAAGATGTCAAGAGTGCCAACAGGCTGTTTCTGTGACAATATTAATTTTGAGCATAAAGAAGACCAGAAATCCTTCTTGGAGACTGTTGCTGCGGTCGGGCTGCTGAGGGGCTTGGCTGTGGCGGGGCTGCCTGGAACCGGCTGCAACCACCTCATGGCGCCCGCCTCACCTCATAGCACCGGCCTCACTGCCAGCACCAGGCACCGAAACAACCACGAAGCTGTTCGTAGGCCACGGATCTTCCTGTCAGAGGCTCTGTCACGTATCCTGTGCAGGAGGTTGTTGTGGAAAACCTTTTTATTCAGGAGATGAATGTGTTCTGTGCGTAGAGCTGCTGTTTTGGTTTTGCAGCTGTAGCTTTATCTTGTGAAGAGACTTCATTCTCAAAGGTACTAATGTGAGAAAGATAAAGATTTTCTTATGGACAAATGCAATTTTTACCTTATGGTGCTATGCTTAAGGCTTTGGGGAGCTGAAAGCTTCAAAGGGATATCTCTTTTCCATTGAATTTCAGTCAGATTTGGTCCTTTAATGCCCTCAGGCTACTTTCCGTGGCCTGGTTAAAATTTCAGTGAAGCTAAACCTTTACTTGCTGTGAGTTAAACCTTTACTTATATGTGGTTGTAGAAAATATTTCTAATTTTTTTTTGGTTAAATTCTTCATTGCTAATCTTCTAATTTTAATATTTGAAATCTAAAAATACAGGGGGAAGAAAACCCTCCTTATAAGTAGTTCTGCAGGTGGTAAATTAAGATGTTGCCTGGATTGTAAACTTCAGAGTGGAAAGTACACGAAGCCTTCTCTTGTGCTGCATCAGCTGTTCAGTGTCGCAGTGTCCCAGCGTATACTAGGGGGCATCTGTGTTAATGCTGTATGAGAATCCATGGCTTTTACAAAATATGGTTCAAACTGTATTTATTATGCTGTACAAGGCAGAGATACTATCTTGATGTTTGTGTTCTGTGCTATATATTCCTTAAGTAGCAATTCTGGAGAAGTGAGTGGAGGTTACTGGCATGTCTGCTCCTGTTTTTGAGGACTCCTAAGACTTTTTTTTTCTGTTTTCCAACATTTGCTTATTTCTAAAACAACTGATTTATTTGCCTTTATACTATCACTTTGCTATCAAGTTCTAAGGTTTCTAAAGAGTTGGAGAACGTTGTACTTTTATTTTAAAGAAGATTCGTGAATCTTGGCCTGTACTTCAAAGCTTTGGTGTCACTTTCAGAATACCTCTAATTTTTGTCACTTTACTAAGTTTTGTATTTCCTATTTGCAGGTCTTCCCAGGTTCACCAGTCAGCCAGAATCATCGTCTGTCTACAAAGGAAACAGTGCAATCCTTAACTGTGAAGTCAATGTTGACCTTGCACCATTTGTGAGGTGGGAGCAGGATCGTCAGCCAGTCTTTCTGGATGATCGTGTATTTAAATTGCCAAGTGGAGCTCTTATTATTAGTAATGCTACTGATACAGATGGAGGACTCTATCGCTGCATCATTGAAAGTGGTGGGACCCCCAAATACAGTGATGAAGCAGAGCTCAAAATTCTTCCAGGTATGAATCTGTTTTTCTTCAAAAAGGAAGTAAAAAATAGTCCACTGATAGGGAAAACAAAACAACCAAGCTAAAACAGCCAAACATAAGAATGCTTGTAAGGGCAACAAATGAGAATTCCCCATGTTGCATTTTTGTATGTTTAAAGTTGGACTAAGTCTAATATGCATTGTGGAAGCTATTTTTCAAAGTAGCTTAAAATGAGTGCAGGCACTTAAACTATGAAGTATTTTGGCTCTTGGAAAGACTAACCTGTATTTTGCATCTGGAAAACAGAAAAGCAAAATCAGTTACCAGTGTATCAGCTCATTGCAGTGGTTGGAAATAGGTCAGATGTGCAAATAGTTTTTTGCCATGTTTGATGGTTTGGCTTTCAGGGTAGAATTTCTCTTAAAAAGTTGTGAGTGATACGGTTCCATTGCAACAAGGTACAAAGAGAGAATTAACTCTGAGTGTAAATGTGGGGATGTGTAAGTTCCTCAGACTAGAGTCCCTTGTTTAAAATATTGTTGAAGTTTCCAAAATAAATGGTTGCTTTGTTCCTTGCTCTTGGGATGCTGAAGCACTTTTTAATGATTCCAGTATTGAGGAACTTCTGATTCTTAAATGCTAGACCCTTTGGGGAAGTTTCCAGATCCCAAAAAGGGGATGACCATGAATCCCATTATTTTGTAAGGTTTAGCTATGCATATTGTTTTGAAATATGTAGGTTTTTAAAATGAGAACAAAAGTCCAATTCTCACATACTGAATGTTGAAACAGTGTTTTTTTCTAAAACAGTATTATGTTGTTGAACAGAACTGTGTCTTACCAGATGTTCTAACATGGAGTTTTGAAAATTGACCAAGAATAAGACAGGAATGGGAATCGCTCTTTCCCAAACTAGGAAAACATGGGTCATGTTCTGTAAGGGTCATCTTAATGATATCCAGAGCTTCATGTTGTCTCTTCTGATTTAGTCTTCATGTTGGAATTCTGATTCAATTTTTACTGCTTGGAGGACTGCCAGAGAGGGTTGCTAAATCTCCATCTTTGGAGGTTTTCAGGGCTAGGCTGGGCAATATCATGATTCACCTGACCTACTGTTGGTAACAGCGGGACTTGAAGCAGGTGGCTGCATCAAACATCTTCAGAGGTCCCTTTTAATGAATATTTCCATTTCTCATGGCTATGTCACTTCTTTGTTTAAAATACCCCAATTTTACTATTGCAACTGTCTCCATTTTAAAGTAGAGGCGTCTGCTAGGTTTAGGTAATAAATTATGCTTAAACTAGGCATTAGTTTCATTAACCTTTTCACTGGGGGGGGGAGAAGATTCATCGTCCTTCAATGAAGGAGATAATTTTTGAAGAAGAGCGCTTTTTTGAAAGACACTTAATTGAATTATTTTAGTTTTTTTGGTCTTGGTGTTTCTACAGACTCCCAAAAGAATATTAAGATCTTTCTGATTTTTGGCAATTAAAGACTTTCTAGTATGCTTCAGTACTGTGTTGATCTCTTTGAATTCTTGATTCCTGATACAGCCAGAATCTCTGCAATGTGTTATTAAAGGTGACTTAAGACCGTTATTCGCAGATACAAATAATGCTGATTCCTTTCTTGGTAGTGAGTCTAAAAGTGTCAATAGTGAAGTTTTGTGAAGCCCCCCAGCAGGCACATTTTTTTTTAAAGTGGGATTAAACTGTTGCACAGAAAGCTCTCTTAATCCTGAGTAGCCACATAATTGATTGTTAGGTTTGAGATGCACTTGATTGAAGGATTTGAATTAATCTGCTCTTCATTGGCTTTATTCCAATTTTAAATCGTTATCTGATATGTGCATGACAGGCACTCCAGTGTTCTGCATCTAAATCTTTGAAATAAGCCCAACACACACTTGCATAATACAGATTTTCATCCATGGTCAGTGCGGTACGTTTCCTCATAGCAAGCTTCCTTAGAGCATTCAGTTTGCCTTTCATCTGCCACAATGCAGGAGGACACACTTCTGAGCTCTGCTCCTTAATTAGCAAGTAGTTTCAAGTGTAGGAACGCAAGAAAAATAACCATGTAATTCTTGAATCCTACTTCCACAAACCTGAGAACTCAACTCCTTTTTATGAGCTTGGAGGGTAAGCAAGTTCTGTCTCCAGTGAATGAGACCAGCTCCACTCCCCAGTGTAGCGATTACTCGCTGGCAATCTGTTACATCCATTTTTTTACAACTTGGTTTGCTCCATATGCCGCTCTGGGTCACTCTCACTACGTTCATGCCTGTTCACACATGGTATTATTTCTGGAGCAAGCAGACTAGTTCCCTCTAATAGTGAATGAGGGTGGAGCTGCTGCGTGGGCCTGGGACAGATGGTGTGATCCAGAATCACTCGGAGTTTGGCTCCCTCAGCTTGGGACAGTCCTGAAACATAACTTCCATCAGGCGTGGTTCTCTTGAATACTTTGGCAGCCTCTTCTTGTTACACCTTGAAGGACATGCATGCCCTTGGTGTAGGGCTGTAAATGCTCAGTTAATATTCGGAGAACACCAAAGCCAACAACTTGGAGAAGTTCTGGCAAGTATTGTGTAGGTCCCAGGTGAGACGGGCCAAATACCATGCTTGATGGACATGGTGGGTGCTTCAGGGAGGAAAAGTGGTGTGGGCACAGAGTAGTTTGCCTCCATTTAGGTGGTCAAAGATAATTTTTTGATAAAAGGTTGAGGGTTTGTCCAGTTCTAGAACTTACTTGGTGCCAAACCAGTAAGCACGCATCTGAATATTAAGAGTACAGCAATTAATGTAACACAGACAAAGGAGTTTTTTGAGCTGTTAGTAGAAGGACTTACGATAACTAATGTAGCAGAAAAGCTGCATCTGGTATGTAGGAATTCATGTAGTTCAAATCATGGTGCAAGGCATGGATTATTGGACAGTACTTACTAGTGGGTACGTTTTCAGTTCTTACAGCCCAGGTGGCCTTTTCTGATAGTTACAGACTGAGTAAGTACGTTCTTCGCTTTTGCTTGTTCTTAAAGGGGGGGAAGAGAGAAGAAAAAAGGAGCAAAGCCCTCTCCAGTCCAAATCAAAGCAAAGCCCAGACTAGTTGAGAGGATTCACCGTTGTAGGGATGGAAAACTGGTATATTCTTGTTTTAGGACAAAGGTTGCATTAGTTCAGTGTGCAAATTGTCTAGTTTATTGTTGCTTTTGCTTACGGTTCACTTTCTGCTTTGGTAACTTCATTTTCATGTGCATAACGGCAGTTTCTCAAGCAGCCACATGATAAAGTCAAGTATGATATAATGGGGACGGCTGAGTCCAGTGCATTCTGTAGAATGTATTCCTGGGCTGGATGGGCAGAGTGAGGTGACGGTAATCCATGAAAATGATCCTGGATTTGTACAATGGTGTTCTTTCCCCATAGCTTTCAGCCCCAGCATAGGAAGTAAGTTTGTTAGATGTAGGCTCTTACTAGCCAGCCTTGTGGTGGTGGCCAGAGGTAGGCTGGACAAAGTCAAACCTTTTTTTTCTTTCGTAAATCTTGACTAGCTGATGGAAGTGTCTGTTTCAGGGCTGTAGCTTTTAGCTGAAATTGTTTCCCAGGCAGTTCGAGGGGTCAGAATCCCGACAGTGTTGAATCAGTTTGCAAGTCTGGAGGAAATGGTAAAGAGCTTTTCTTGTGGGAGGCTGGGAGAGTATTTTGCAGAAAGCTTTTGTAGGTAGCATGAGGATTCAGTCCTGTGAAGAGGCAGGAAAGAAATTAGACATTTTATTTGTTTTTTTTATTGGTATGATCACCTCCTGATTCTGCATCTGGTAACTCTGTTGTCATTTACAAAATACTTGCAGATCCAGAGGAGCCACAGAACTTGGTCTTTGCAAGGCAGCCATCGTCGCTTACAAAAGTTACTGGGCAAAGCGCGGTTTTCCCATGTGTTGCTGTAGGATTTCCAACTCCATATGTCAGGTGGACGAGAAATGAAGAAGAGCTTACTACAGAAGGGTGAGTTAAGTTAATACATATTACTTATGTAAGAGTAAGAATCCATAAACGCAGCTAGAGTTACAATTTTAGATACATGCACAACTTGCTTCCTACTCTTTTTACGGTTTTTAAACTGGTAAAATAGGTCGTGGCTTTCAAATGGTGGAGGGTTTCTAGACTGAGCACTATGACAGGGTAGTTATGAGACTTGTAGAACAGTCACATATAGTACCTTTTTTTACAGACATCTGAAACCAAGAAATCTTATTTGAAGCAGGAAAGTTATTAAGAATAAGTTACTTTTAGGTTGCCACTGGAGTAAAAGAAGCGACTAAGGGGATGGGGACATGGCAGAAAAGCCAAGGTTGTCTTCATGCTAGCATATTATCTCTGGAGATTCCTGCGCTCACATTACTCTTCCTGTGATGAAGATGTCCAATATGCATCTATGTGTCCCTTAAAAATTTAAGAACAAGTGTTTAAAGAAGAATTTCATAATTTCTCATTAAAGCGGAATATTAAAATGCTAGGCATGATTTAAAAAAAAAAAGTGTAGGCTTCCAAGAATGTGTTAAGTGAAAACTATTATACATTGCCACTGGTGTATTCATTCAAAACAATGTGGTCCAAAAAAATATACATATTTAAAAAGCAGAACAAATCCTATGAAGAACAAGAAAATTATAACCAGATAGTTGGATGTTCTATATCATTCCAAGCTGGTGAGATTCATGTAGAAACAAGTTAGTTGTGAAACAGTGAGAGGTGAAGTTGTTGCAGGCTACAGCATGGCTACCACCCGGTGCAGCTAAAGGAACACACAAGTCATTTTACAGCAACAGCGATAGCAATATGTCTTTCTTTGTCAACTCTTGTATTAAAAAGTATATGGGCTTGTGGTGTAAATTGTCTTTATCAGGAAAATGCAAGCTTCTGTAGGTAATGACTAACGGTTCTAATACCTCTGAGAAATTGTGTTGATGTCAATCTGATGGCCCATGATTTTATTTGATTCATTTTTTGTAAATATAAAGAAATCATTCTCATAGAAAGGATGGTACGGTCTCATTAGAATTGCACAATTGAATATGATGAAATGTCAAAATGAATGTGCCTGGTAAGATCTTAATTTGTTTTTCTTACGACATAACATCATTTGACATATATTTTTACAAATGTTTGCTGCCTCGCCCCTCTGTTACACTATCCTTCTCCAAGGTATGTCACATTCAGTGCACAAGGAAGGTGAAGCTCACATCCTGGAGAGCTCTCATTTTATTTTCTTCTCACTTTTTTGATTTAAAGCTCAAATCATAAATTCTTCCTCTGGATACAGTGCTGCTAAGTCTGTTAGGAGCTTTTCTGTGCACGTTGTTGTGAGGGCTTCCCAAATATTCTATTGCTTTTCAAAATTTGGTGAGAAATTTTACAACTGGCGAGCTGAGGCATAACATTAGTAAGCATATTTGATCTTAATATGTGCACAATTTGAGCCAAGCATGACATGATTTTTCAGAATACGTAGCATTAAATTTAGCATTGTTTCACTTTGGTTACAAGTATAGTTTCCAGTTGAATTATGCTGCAGTACAAATCCCTCTGTAGACTGTATGTCAAGTTCTTGGTATGGGCAGTCAGAACAGCACTTGTCTGCTAAGACCAGCTCACTTTTAAAGCATGGTTTTGTGTCTTTCCATCACCACATGGACCCTGGTAAGGCAAGAACAAGAGCCACAGGACGGTCAGTTTTCCCAAACATTTCTTTACTAAGCACCTGTCTACTTGACAATTGAGCTGTTCAGGTTCTCTGCCAGGCCCCAGTCAGCAGTCACAGACCTGCAGTATTGCACCTTTTTCTTCCTGTATGAATGAGTTAATGCATCTTCTCAGGAAAGCCTCTCACCAAACTGCAGGTGCCTGTGTATTTTTGGAATCTGTTGGTTGCCACATCCTCTGCATGTGTACTCACTGAGGAAGGTAAAGTTGAAATGACAAAGAAGAATTCCCTTCAATTTGAAATAGATGTTTTCTTCTGTTCAAAGATAGAACCAGAAAGGAGTAAAAAAAAAAAAAGGGGGGGGGGGGGGTTTGAACAGGGAAAACTATTGGGTTTCTCTTAATGTATTACAGAATTAATGTACTACAGATTCTTTCTGTATTTTCTGGTTGAACATGAGTGAATAAAGTTACCGTGCTTTGCTGATGAAATTGATCATTTTTATTTTTAGTTGTTTCAACACACAGCTTTTTTTCTCTCCTTACAGTGAAATGTGTACTCCTTATACAGTTCACTTTTAATGCATGTAAAGGAGAAAATTTATTTTTCCCACTCTGTAGGAAGAAGTTTGCTTCATCGTTCACTAAGAGTTTCCGCACAGTTTGATCACTTTAAGCCTGCTCCTCATGACTAATGGCTTAACAGAGAAGTGATTCAAACAGCAGACAACAAAAAGTTCTTAAACTCTGTTTGCCTTGACAGCTGTCATATCATTCTCTTGAACAGAGGAACTGAAAAATCTCTAGAACCAAGAATTAAGGTTTTGTTGGAGTAAAGCCTGCAGTTAAACTGCTGTGAAATAGGTACCTTAGCTTGTTAGCATATTCTGTTAATTTAGTAGCCAAGTTGTATTTAATTTGTATTAAAATCCCCATTTTATATAAAAGTATAACTTCTGTTGTTAACATGACTTTTCTTTATCCCAAGGGATGGATCATTTTCCTGTGGACTGCTTTTTCATGTACCTTCTGCCTTTCAAAATCCCAAAGTATTTTTTGTCTCCACACAATACAGAGACCTAAATGTACATATATATGCACGTGTAAATATTCAGACGTGTGTGTATCTATGAGGTTAGGAAACAAAACTCAGATAGCATATCCCTGTTTTTTCCCCTTGTAAAGTGGGTTAGGCACGTAGTCTTGTATTTTTATTTTTAACTGTGGCAATTAATGTAATATAAAATTAAATGTTTTACTGTGAAATTGTAGTTCTAAGGAGAATCTGTATAGGATCTTGTGTTCTAAAAAAACCCACCAGATTATTATTAATACCATATCAGTGCACTACTGATGTACACTGGACCTGCCATACATGCGCTTCAGCAATTTGAACTTGCATTCTGCTTTTTCAGATGGATTTCCTCTGTAGACTCAGAATGAGTAATATCTGTGCCAGTATCATAGAAGATAGAGAATGGAAGGAAGTGGGAAAAACCACTGAAGTATGAAGCTATCAGTATAAAAATTACTTCATTTTTTCTAAATAAGCTCAGTCTGCCATACGGCCAGCATAATCTGATACAGAAGGCTCAAGTGGAAATGTTTTATATGGGTTGAATAGTTTTCTCCAGTTTTGCCAACTTTGTAGCTGTGATGATTTTTATTTTTTTTCAGAAACATGTCTGGCTAAGGATCCTACTGTGTGAGGGTCTGTTAGTAAATGGAGGAGTGATTTTGTGCTCTTGATACTGCTGAAGTTGAAAAGTGAGGTTCCACTTGAAGTGGCTGCCAAGATGGATTTTCAGTTTTGGGAGTTTCAAATATTTGGATGTTCTACTTGGAAACCCTTGCACAGCACGCGAATCACCATTCTACTAGTCTGTGTTCAGGCAGCATGTATTATGCCACTCAATTTATATTTGTACATTATATATATATGGAAGGAAATACAAATGCAAGCATCACAAGAAATTCTTATTCTAAAAAAAAACCACAGTAGCTGAGATGGCTAATCTGAAAATAAACAGTTGAAAGGACCTGGAGCAATAACATTGTATTTTATAAAGGCTGTTGAATTACAGCTAACTCTTCAGTGTTATTGGGCTGTTCAGTTTAGCCAAATTTTATATGATTAAGAAGTGCCCACAGAAAACTGTAACCTAGTTGTATGGTTAATTATTTTCTAAAGCGAGGAAATTGCAAAGCTAAGGTTGCATGTAAGCGTTAATTTTGTGCTGTTGTTGTATGTGTTAAAATAAAGTCTTTAGTTGTGTGAATACATTCTTAATGCAGGGTTTTTTCCTTAATACCTCACATGAATATGTGATCTTTTAATTATTATATATTATTGTTAGCCAGGCACTCTGAGTGATTTGTGTTAAGTGAATTATATTTGCCCAACTCAGTGAAGGTTAAACATAGCAGAGTAATTATGGAGATTTTTCTGGTAGTAGATTCACAAAATAATCTAATTTACTGTCTGATTTTATCTGCTGTGCTTCAGCAAGACTGCAAAGAGATTAGAAGATGTTTTGGGAATGGTATTTTAAAAGGGGAAAAAAAAGCCAAAACCTCAGGCTAGAACTGACTGCAGCATTTTAATAAAGGTTCACTACATATTATGTGATAATGAAATCCAGGAGAAAAAAAGATGTGAGTTAGGTATCCAAAGTAGCTCAAGCAATTGTGTATTAGGAGAGTGTAACATGTTAACTGAAGACTGTACAGAATACATACAAAAGGCTTGAATTTGATTTTGCTGTTCCCTGACATTTGAATGATCAATCTCTGTTGTTTTTAATGACACTTTAAATTATGTTATCACTTCTATATTAAGCTGATTCTTCGTCTCCAGTGTCTGAAATCTGATTGCTTCACTCTTTTGTGGAAATGCTTTACTATTCTTGCGAAATTAAGATTTTATTTTTTACTTTATTACAAAAGCAGTTTTGCTGTAAGCCCAGAAGTATTCCACAGTGAAGGCATGTGAATGGAATCACCAAGTAGTCTGACGTGATTTTTTTTTTCTTCCATGTATTTAACAGTAGTGAACTTGGATCCCATTTTGGTAGACTGGCCTGTCTTTTAAATTTTCTTGAGGGAAATAATCAACTGGAATATTTATTTTTCTTTTAAAAGCATTGATTTAGATGGCTGAGAACTATATACACTCATTTCTACACAAAGGAGAAACACTGAAGTTTGACAAATAACTTCAATACTGACAATAACCTCAGAAGTTAGTATAGGAGGTGTGTAAGGACACTAAATAGAGCATTTTGCCTGCTCACTTTTCTTACAGCTCAGAATCTTGGAAAACTTTTTTTCTGGAGTAGAAAGCTGGTCAAATTCAGAATCGATAAATTCATGTAAACAGTACTGCGTGCTTCAAGTAGGTAGATCTTAGAGAATTTTCTGTTAGCTGATGTGACAATGTCTAGTAACTTTGGATTGTTTTAGCCTGCCTCCACACCATGTGTGTGACTTCACTTTTCTGGAGGCTGGCTATGGGGAAAATCAGCAGTGCAAGGCACTTGCCTAATTCACTTGCTTTTCTTTAGGCACGCTTTTAGTGCAGTGTTAATGTGTCTAACCTACTGTTTGCAGAATGAGCTTTATTGGTATTTTCTGTTCCCCTCAGCAGTGTTTGGGAAGCCCTTACATGTTCCTGGACTGTCAATGTCCATATGCAGACCAGGAACTTCAAGGACTGGACAGAGCATCGTTTTCTTGAAAATTTATCTGGGCAGATGAAATTAAAAATACAAGGAAGGGAAGGGAGGTGGTGCCAGCTTGACAGCTCCTGTTTGACGCTCTTTTGTACAGCTCTTCCTTGTTCGAGATAGGAAAAGGATTGTCCTTGACTGTTTTTGATTACCACTAAAGTGCCTGTTTTTCCTATGTAATAATTTTTATCTTGCTCAATGATAGAAGGCTTCTGCTTCTTTCTGGCTATAATGATAATACAATAAGTATGCATCTCTTTAATTTCAGTCCTTGAACTGCTGTCAAGCGGTTCCCAAAATAGTTTCATGACAAACTTCTGTTTTCCTCTTTGTTAGGACCTGTTGGCAGGTAATCCTGGAATTGAGGTAGTTATCTTAGTGTAAAATCTGGTGCCAAGGCATGGAACGTGACCATCTAGTTAAAAATTCCTCTCTGAGAACGCTCCTTGTAACGGCACTCAGAAATATTGTGTGAACGCTTAAGTTTATTTAGCCATTTCATGCAACGGACTTGTATGTGCTTCTCTGTGAATTTAAATCAATTTTAAAATGATTTTGACCATTTAAATCCATTTGTCCATCAATTTACCCTGCTGTCCTGTTTTGCACAGCTCTGAAAGGTTTCTGTTTCTTGCGGGAGGCAGTCTGGTGATCAGTGAAGTTACGGAAGAGGATGTGGGGATGTATACCTGCATAGCAGATAATGGGAACGAGACGATTGAAGCTCAAGCAGAACTTGCAGTGCAAGGTAGGAGGAATATTTAATTTTCAGAGAGAACACATCTCTGAATTATTGTTCATAAGTTTTATTTGTGTGCAACCATTTAAAGACCTTGCTGCAAAAGCTCTTGGAGTTTGTCAGCTGTTTTTCTTCATGCCCCAGTTTAAAAAAAAAAAAAAAAACACCAATATGAATGTGCTGTGAATATTGCAAGTTATATGTTACTTTGATTTATTATTTGAACTGCATATGATTTCATAAATATTCAAATGAGGAATTTGTTTATATAATACACTTGAGTGTGGTTAAAAGCTGCTGTATAAGCTCACGTAATGTGAAATACTTCTTAGGTTTCTTCTTGAAAAGGACATCATATAAAGTATTTTTCATAGTCTTGAATATACTGCTGTTTTCAAGGAACTTGCCAGAAGATATGAGCTGAGATAGTTATTTTGTAAGACCAGGTTTTATTTTGTGTGTGCAATTGTTTTGTTTAGTCAGGAAAGCTATTTTAAACAGAAGCAGCACTGAAATGTTGATAATGTTGATTTAAAAGCCTTTTATATAACCTGTGCGAATAAGATTTTTTTAATTGGAGCTTTACATTGGTTTAAGATATTTCAGGTGGAATTTAATTGTATGTCACATTGGTGACAGTATGCATTGGCCTTGTAAGACAATTGAGTTGTTTTACAAGGGATTGTGGTACTGGAAGGTTTGTCTTCACAATAAGTCTTGAAGAGACTAAGAATAAATAATCATGGAGGAACTGCTAAGGAAGGCTCGTCTATAGTCAAAACCTTTATGGCAAAAATACTGTGTATTTTAGATTCTAATACCATGCAATGTAATGCAAAGGCATGTTATTAGCAGAGTTCTTACTCTGTATACACTTTCAACAGTGTATAAAGGTTTGCCATATTTTAGTAATTGAGGTGTATTTACTTATGTTTTACATGCCTTACCTGGCACTTGGGAAAAGGGCTGTGTTTCTGGTATAGAAGAACTAGAAAAGATTAGCTTGGGAGGAAAAAATAAGGGGGGGGGGGCGATGCAAGCTTTCAAGGGGAGTTGACCAATGAGCTGTTCAGAATTGAACAGTTGGAGCCTACCTTGTTAGGAAAGTAGAGTACAAAGTAAGGCTTTTATTGGTGTCTGCAGCATTTTTACATCATGTCACAGCTATATAGCCATGTCCAGTTCTGTGTAAAACTGACAACTGAACACTGACAAGGTGCAACATTTGTTGGTGAGCATAGCAGAGGGAGTACTGTCCTGAGAGCACATGGTCGGTGCTCACTTTTGCACTCTTCCCTACTAGTTACCTCTAATTTAGGCTTCACCTTGTGTTTTACTGCCACCTGCTCTGGGGACTGGTGTTACTATAGCTCTGCTTTGACTTGAAGTATTTTGAAAGTAAATTCTGGTCATGCAGCAAAAGCCATTTCTCTTATCTTGGTTCTTGGACTGAGGAATGAAGATAGGTGCTGTGTCTTTTTCAGTACTTACAGGCTTCATGATTCATTGCACTTTATGATGGCTTAATGTATCTCGCTGTGTGCTGTGTTTAATTCAGTTCCAAATTATCAATTTTACAGAATTGGCATGATGTTTTCAGTTTTATGGGCAGTGGCAGAAATTAATATTATTAATGGTATCATACAATTAAGCAAAGAAAATCAAAGATAGGACCAAGATTATAGCCTTAATGTAGGATATACAGCCAGGTCACTTGGGGATAAAAGTGGTCTTGAGATCACTCTTTGCTACTTATCTGAACTAATGCAAGTAATTTCTTTTTTCCATTGTAATAATTTAGAATACATTCTGCCAATTCTTTTATGCTGAATTTCTTTTGTACACCCGACACAAAAAAAATTGATTTCTTTTAATGCCTCAGTATTAAAATATATTGAAGATTATACAGATTGCATTTTGGAAGTTGCGTTTCTGGTTTTACTACTTAGTTCTAATCTTACTTAATTCTACTTTACTTTGAGAGGTCACTGTTAGAGAGTAATTGTATCTCTCCATTACTATAATTTGCTGAAGGGTTGAATAGTTTGAGTAACTGTTACCTGATGATTGTATCATTTTCTTCTAGAACAGAAAAATTGTCATCTCCTACCACCTACTAACTACATGATTTTGCTTAATATAGGCTTCTTCTGTCATTCTTAGGAATTAGTCTGGCAGAAGTTCATACAAGAAATCCAGGACTTTGGTATTTAATTCCCATGTCTCATCTATTTTTCTGCATCTCTTGAAGCACCTGGGTGTTTTTTTTTGTTTGGAGATGTCAAAAGCATAGTAGAAGTAGTACTACTGCAGTCAATCTCTTTTTCTTTCCGATTAATATTTCATGATGGCAATTCAGTGAGTCATTTGTAAATCTCTACTTAGGCGTGGGTAAGATGGCATTATTTGACAGTGTTAGGACAGCTAAAGTGAAATGGTGTTCCTTTTGATGACTCTTAACTGAGATTTCCCTGCAGTGCAAGATGCCAGCTGATATTTGCAGGTAGTTAGGAACAACCATTTTATGCAGTTGTAAGCTTAAATTGTGCATGGAATGAAAAGAGTGTTCACTAATGGTTGGTCTTGGAACAAAGCAACTTTTCTATAACTTTTCATACGGATATGAACGCCCAGAAGCTCACATGCGTTCTCCTTGATGCGATACCAGTGGCAGCAAGCTGCTGTGCATCCTCTGCTGTGGGATGAGATGCAAACATGGCCCTCCCTGGCTGCAGGGATGGAGTCGCTGCCTTTCGTCCCCCAGGGGTGGCATACCTTCCCCTGCCTCACATCTAAATGTGTGCTGTGCTCCTCTGGTGAGGACCTGGTAAATTCTGCTGTGCTGCTTGTGCTTTTGCACAAGGGAAGTGGGAGATAGCTTATTTCTAACTGCACAGAAGTACATGAACTGAACAGCCCTGTAATTTCATGCCTTTCTGTTAAATTTGGCATCATCTGAATTCAGATAAATGTTACCTTCAAGTAATGCAGTTTACTCAGTTTTGATGATACTTAAAGATGCCATCTGTTTCCACATGCTAGGAAGTAGTCCTTTGGACAGGCTAACCTTTGTAATTAAAAAAGTGTTAGCGGAGCCTTACATTGTCCTAATATTTATTTTTAAAAGTACTTGATTTAGTTTCTTTACCTATATTGCAGAAGGACTGAACCTGGAAAAATGGCTTTAACTGGAAATGGTTATACAACTTAGTTATGAAGGTATTTAGGGGTTGGGAAGTATATTCTAAAAAAAAAAAATCCTCTATCCCTTTATCTATCGGAGTTAGAGTTGGGAAAACTTTTTTTTTTTAATTCAAAGGATGATGGAAAATGAATGGAATATTTTGAAGACTGTTTTAAGAATATCCATAAGCCATGCAATACAGGTCCTAAGAATACAGGAAGAAATGGTATTTCGCTACTGCTAGAACTAATGGTGGCACTGAAAGTGTGTTCAGTTGAGAAATCATGTACATTTTAGGAGGGGTTGGATAGAAGAAAAAAGTATGTTTTCTATATAGCCTACACTTTTGAGGAAGCCAAAAGAAAGAATTGCAAAGTAAGACCTGTTTTTCTCATTAGTAATGTTCTTTGTACCTTTACCTGTGGAACATCTTTGAATTTCAGCCCTCTGTTACGTCTGGATAGTCTATGCTAGGGTACAAAGATTTGTTTTGAGAAATGCGCAGGAGTTTCAGAATGGTGAAAATCTCAAGTTCATCTTGGAAGATGATGGTATTTAGCACAGCTTCTGTCAGCTGCAAAGAATTAATTCTATATCTCCTGCTGAGTGATCCAAACTGTTCCACGGGAACAGTGGGCACTGCCTCTCCATTTCTTTCCTCCCGAGGCCTTTCTGTCATCTGCTGGTTCAGCTGCTTTTTGTGAGATAACTTTATTTAACCTCAACAGATGCTTTTAGGCTGGTTTGATTATTTTAGATCTGGAATGGGTTAGGTAGCCATTGCCTGAACAGCTCAAGGATGGCTCTGCAGGAAGCGCGGTTTTCTGACATTTTATTTGAAAAGAGAGAGGTGCACACTGCCCTGAAGCACGGAGGCACCATGCAGCAAGCTCACCAGACTGCTCTGCACCAAATAGTTACAGAAAATACAGGTTTCTGGTTACATCTGTGCAGTTTGAGATTTCACGTGCCCATGATTCCTGCATCATGTTCTTGACTTGCACATTCAAGAAGTGGTTTGAACCTGGAAGAAAACATGATATGTCCTGGGGGAAGATCCATGGCTGGGATGATCCTAACCCCTAAAGCTTAATGCTTCTGAATCCCATCCACATCTGAGATGGTCTTCAGGGACAGATATGAAACAGATAAAAGGCACGTGCTGCTGCGTGCTTTTCTTCAAGTACTCTTTGGTACAAAACACAATGTGTGGGCATGGTCTCGGACCAAGTACCTTGTGGGTACCATTGCCAGGGTAGGGTATTTCCTGTTAGGGTAGGCAACAACTTGATGTCCGAAAACCTTTGGTATGATGTCAGATTTCTGCTAGCTGTGTTGACAGCGTTCTTGCCCTTCCTGTCAGCAGGAGGAACAGTGCTGGGTCCTGGCTTTATTTACAACACGTGTAATGGGTTGAGAGTGCTGGAAAAATCTGTTGTGCTCTCACCAGCAATGAAAGAATCTGTAGTATTTCCGTGAGATAAGAGTTGGAAAGTGGTGAAAGAAAAGTTGGGGAAACAGTAGTAAGAGTATTGAAAATGCTGTCGGCTGGCTTCTGTTCAGTCTGAATCCTGTGGCCTGGAAGAGCCATAGTGGCAGTGAAATACCGGGAAGGTTATAAGTTCATTCTTCATCTGGGAAATATTTCAAATTTATTACCGTGCCCAGAGCCCCTGGGAGTTCTGTAAATACTGTGACGCGAGTTGGATCGCTGTGTGAGCTTCCTGCCGCCTGTCTTGGTACTTATATTGTAGATAATGAGTTTAGGGGGAGTTTTCTCTTTGTGTTGAAATATTTACTGCAATTAATTCTGAACTGCAAAATAATAAAACAACAAAACACAATTCCATTTTCATTTTTCCTTAAAACATTGATATGGCAGGTCAGCAGTCTTTAAAATGAATCACTGGGTACTTCCCGATTGTGTGAGAAGACTTAGAGTTGGTTTTTTTGTTGTCTATATTATTAACTTTCATTGGTCTTCAGTTGTAGAAAGCTGGCTCTTCAGTCATCTAGGGCAGCAATCAGTGTCTGAATGCATCTTAAATACCGTGCTTTAAATGCCTTACTGTGTTGATGTACCAAAATTAAAAGGAAAGTGTTATTTTAGGTATCTTTAGGGATAAATTTCAGGTTGCTCATGGCAGTAGTCTGATCACTGTCTCATCTGTGCTGCCGGAGCAAATTGTATGGAGGGGGAAAAAAATAGTATGTAGAAGTGCTTTGATAAAATTATCAATTTTGTGCTTTGAAAAGAAATGCCTTAAATATTTTCAGTGTAGTTTAAAAGCTTTATGCTAATGAAGAATCCTTATTCTAGCAAAAAATAAATAAGTTAGGGTGTTTTTTCTGCCATGTGAGAACACCTTTCTTTGTGCTTTCTGTGCACGTGCTGGGTAGTAATTTAGATAATAAAAGAAATCCAGATAGTCTGTATTTTGTCTAGCCAGTAGGTTTTGAATTGATAGTCAGTGACACAAATCAGATTTGAAAAGATTGTTGTTAGAGCACAGCACAAACTGCAGCTGGTTGGTGGTCGAGGTGATACCGACAGGAACGTTACGCCGTTGGTGCAGCACACCTAATTGCCTTGTCAGGGGCAGAAACATCTGAGATGGTGACATTCAGTTTCTACACTTAGGGCAAGGCTTGGTGCACCCAAAAGAAGACACGCATTTAGTTTTAAGAATGACTGCTTCTTAAGATGAATGAAATTGGAGGTCTTGTATCTTCAGGTAATCTCTGCTTTTCTTTGCATTCTGTAGAGAGCCTGTCCAATGTTTTAGTAGGGTATGGGTATCCTGCAGTACTAATCGCATCCGGAACCAAGTAATCGCAGCTGAGGTTTGCAGATGATTGTGCTTCAGTACTTCTCTGAAGACCAAAATACCTTCTGTTGTTACTGTTCAACTCCACTTACAACAAATAGGGTTGCGATTTAAGTCTAGACTATCTGGTGTGATTGCTTTCCCTTGAACAGCCCGCCATACCCTTTTTAACATCCCACAAAATGTTGAAAAAATATGCACAACAATTGTGGAGGGAAGAGCCTTAACATCTTAGACAGTGTTAGATTTGTCTTCTTAAAGTACATCTGATGAGATCTCATCTGCAGCAGATACTTCGATAAGAGATGATGCCGTCCTCCTCAGGAAACCGTAGATGTTGGGAAAGTGCATTAAATCGTGTAACAGCAGAATAATACATTGGGGTGACTCTTACTTTTACATTAAGCTTCCATTATTATTGGAAACAAATCTCGGGAAGAAATCCGAACCTACAGTGAAAATTGCTAAAAACCTTTCTCATACCTTCTAGATTATCATTATTGATTTCTGTTTCTAATTAAGCTCTGTGCTGTATCTTGATAATAGGCAGCACTTCAATTACAGGTTCAGAAGATGCTGCATTAAACCTGCTGCTGTCAAAGGCTCATATTTGGGACAGAGTATTCTGTCCTGGTTATCTCAAAACTCTGGCTGGGGAAGCTATTAACACTAAAAAGAATACTTACGCTTTGTAGACATTCTTTCCTTCTGCTGAAACTGTAATGTGACTTCCATTAATGATCTTTGCTCAAGTGATACAAAAGAAATACAGTCAGATGAGTCTGATGCCGGGAAGGTGTTGGAGCTAACTCAGTGTAATACTGGTCGGTATTTCTGCACTTCACTGCAGTAGCTGAAAAGACTATCTAGTAGTCCTTGCTGCTCTTCTGAAGTATGGCTTCATGTTTATGGAGTTGTATAATTGTGGATTCAAGGAGATAATGCGAATATAGATGTAGTTTTCAGTCATTTCTGCCTATGTGACTGAAATTCTTGTTCAACTGTCATATTACTAATGAAAAAGTTCTCAGGAAATACTGAGAAACATGCATGGATTTGGAGGGACAAGATTGTACCATTGTTTTAAGACTACATCACTAGCTCAGGCTTGACCTGGAGACCAAGCGTGCCCATCTAGATGTAAGAAATCATTTTTAATACTACGTGTAAACTTTCACAAGACTAACGTGTTCCTTACATCCTGCAAAACATCACACTTCTGTGATACTTTAAGGTACCGTGGTCTAACTTCTGCTGCCCACCAGTATTTCGCAGGCTGAGCAGAACCCCTGTCCCAGCTCGCAGCTGCTCCTCTGCAAAATCTTACTCTGTAGTTGGTGAACTGTTGTAATTTTTTGTATGATCTCTAAGACCAGGAGGGCTGTTTGCCATGTTCTCATACGATGGGGGAGGTGGCCGCCCTCGGTGCTGGTGGTGTGCATTCGAGCAGAGCCTGACTCCTGGGGTGGGGGTGAGAGCTGGAGCCCACAGGGCAGTCTCTGAGACAGGGCACGAAGATGAGGGCTGTGTCGGTGTCCTGCAGGGAGCTGCAGCCTTCTGGCACCAGCCACCTGCAGGCCCATCAGCTGGCCTGGAGGCTTTGCAGACCAGGTGCTCGTTTCAGTAGCAGCTTGGGTTTAGTTTAAGCTGTTGTGCAGCAGAGGTGTGAGTGTGGCATGTTCAGCTGTCAGAGCATGATATCCCCCTGCTGACAGACTGGGGAGAGGAACTGGAAATTGGTGTAGTGTCTCTGCAAAGCTGCCGGCACCAGGCAACGTGTGTAAACCCAAAATGGATCCTGCTTGTTGATTGTCTGGCAATGCCATGCTCCCATCACATCCAGAAGCATCAGGGCCCAGCACGTGCTCCTCCCGGCAGTGGTGACATGCCACCAACAGGCGGGAAGGACCATGCATGTGGCAGCACTGTGCTGGGGACGAACTCTCGGGAGCAACACAGACCATCAATTAGAGGTTCTTCTGCATGGAACCTCAGTAACTTGCTAAACAACAGGATTACATGCGGAGAAATTTTCTTTGTTATGTAGGTGCAGTATAGTTTACAAACAGATTTTTGTGGCACCAAAAGAAGCAATTGCTAAGCAGCCCTGATTGGTGAGGTGTTAGGGGGACAAAGATGAGATCCATCTGGCAAAGTGTCCGTAACTGAATTACAGTTGGGAGGTTATGCCTCAGAAGTGCACGTGCAATGAAGATGAGGTTCACCGTGAACTTAAATAATAAAAAAGCTTTGTGATTAATTTTTATATATATCAAATATATGTAGAAAGAGAATACCATTAAGAAAGCCCAAACCAAATTATCAGTAAGCCATACAATTCACACAAATGGTTTTCCTTGTAAATGTTCTTGAGTAATCCTTGGGGATAATGAAAATGTTACTAAATTAAGCAGCAGTGGCTTAAATATCTACAGTGTAGAAACTGATATTGAACTAAGGGAATTGTAAAAGCTGGTTTCTCTTTCAGCTAGAATTTCTAATAAATTAAGATCATATTAATGGGGGGTTTGAACCAGCTGCTGCCTTACAGAAAGAAAGACATTCTACCACAGAATGGCTTTTAAAAAACTATAAGCTAAGGTTACTATCAATAACTTTGTTGGCCTGGATCACCAGTTAGAAAGATGCACAATTTTGCTTGAATTTCATATTTAGATTTATTTCCTAGTTCAAAATGTATTTCAGTAAAAGATTGCTAAATCAGGTATCTGTTTTCTGAACACCATTTTTCATGGGAGCTTTGAGACCAGGCTGCAGGACAGAGGGTGGAACAACAACAAACCACCAAATCTGACAGATGCTCATTGCATCCAAATTTAGGCCTGTGTGAGATCAGAGGCTTTCAACACAGTCCTCGATACTTTCAGCCCTTTTTGGGGCAATGAGGCACTATTTAGCTAACACACACACAGGACAGATGGCTAAAGCTAGAGCAGTATGAACATACCGTCCTATTTGTC
This sequence comes from Anser anser, assembly GCF_964211835.1. Taxonomy (NCBI): domain Eukaryota; kingdom Metazoa; phylum Chordata; class Aves; order Anseriformes; family Anatidae; genus Anser; species Anser anser. The sequence goes on from NC_139730.1 coordinate 12,431,857, forward strand.
ATTTCTCCCCGTTATCTCCATCAAACGCACCCCAACTTACCGTTAACTTGTCTGTGGGTTGAGTAGATGTCCTTGTTGCTTATCTGTTGCAGAAAAGGATGTTTGCTAGGTCAGGTGCTATGCTTGCAAAATGTAAAATTCTTAAGATGTGGACTAGTTGCAGGTCTCCAATATTCTGAATGTGTGCTGTAACCAGCGTTCTCATGAGGTGCTGACATACTGCAAACTCTGAAAAGTGTGCTGCTCTGGGTAGAAAACTCTGCTCTGTATCCATGCCGATCGAGTTTTTAGGGAAAAGAATTGGATAGGACCAGATTAAGAATGCTTGTAATTGTGAGTGCAGACATATTTCACAAATACAGATGTAATTTTGAAATCATGTTTGTTTTGAGTGTGTCGGGAAGCAGAAGTTGGATTAGGTGAAGATGTAAGCATGCACGAGATTGGCAGGGGTTCCAGAATCGTGCTGTTGGATTTAAATCTGAAGACTCTGATTCTTTCTGTCTGTAGGTCTGGCTGCCTGCAGTGCCAAAAGGAATCTGGGCAGAGGCACAGTGACCTACAGCTTAGAAATTCTAGGTATGAAGCTGAGGAAGCATGGAACCCTGCCTCCTTTCCAACTAGTCCTGAATGGGGATGGTGTTATGATCAACTCAGAGACACATTCAGTTGTTACTCTATCCACTCTATCCATCCTTTTCTCAGCTTTGCTTTAACCTAAGTGTTTTTTCAAGCTGTTGGTAATAACTCACGGCAGTTATTTTGGAACTGACTTACTCCTTCCCTCTTGTTCTTGAATCAGCCATGGCTGGTTGAGTAAACTCAACAAAATACCGTTACATTTAGTTCTTGTTACAAAAGGCTGTCTGCATGAGTAGTGATTTACTACTGGAGGAGTACTGCTTACACTAAGCAAGCCAGATGTGCCTTATGTGGTGTCTGCTGTACTAGCAAAGCTGTTTTTTTCAGACCCCAGAAGGAAGAAAAGCTAAGAGAAGTACAATTGTGTCGAAAATCTACAGCCAGGGCTTCTACCCTACAGGAACCATACCTCTGAGGCAGCGTAAATAAATGCTGACAAAATCTGTAGCGTTGGTCTTACCTTAAATAAAAGTGGGATTTACCTGGTGTAAGATTTACTACTTTGACTCTGAAGTCAGTTACGCATTGATGAAGTGTGTACTGCTGTGAATTAGGGAAGAGAGGAGCTTGGTGCAGCACAGGCAGGCAGTCCTGCATAAGTCAGCCTTCCTCTCCCTTTCCCTAGCTTTCATCAACTACATTGTGACTGCTTCCTTGCACTAAAATGCCTGTTTAAAATAACACAGATTTTTTTTCCAATTTTGAGAAAACATACAGTGAAACCTGCCACCTCTATTATACCTAGTTTCAGTTTGTTTCTGAGCAATGTGCTTTCCTTCAGATTGCTTAACAAAAAGATTGAATTCCCTGAATTGCCATATCCTGCAGGACATGCACGGATACATGTGGCACGCTATGTGGAGCACACTGCTAAGTCCCCTGTGACTTTGGCAGGAGGAATAATTAACATTGGGTGGGAAGTTCACCCTCTGCACAACTGACCTGGGGCTATAACTCATAGGTTAATGTGGGAAAGGTAAGCCAATTGATAGCTCAGCTTTTGTTCTAAGTGCATTTGAATACTTGCTAAGGATTGTAGGATATAGTAGATACAAAATAGAGTATACTTCTTTATTATTATTTTTATTCCCTATCAAAAGACATGACACTTAAAATTGCAATTAAAAATAAAAGCTGAAGGATTCAGTAATAATTTTGAAATTGCATATGCCAAAGACTTCCAAGAAATTTAAATGTGTGAACTAAGAAGCTCATTAAAATGCCTTCTTCCTCTAAGTGAGAACTCTTTTTATAGAAATCGTGCCCTAAATGGCAAGTATTTTCCTCTGTATATCAGGGTCATCCTTCTGTGTTTAATTGGTTGAATCAAGCTGTAAGTTTGATTCTTGGATTTATAGGTTGTCGTAAGGTTTTTTTCCATTTCAACAGACACTTGTGCATTGTTTTTGTACCCCCAAAATGTGAGATGGAATCTGAGGGTGAGTAAAATGGAAATGCTGAAGAACACCATGCATTACTTAGATAGTCTCTAGGGAGAGACCATAACATAAAGTAAAGGCATACTTTCTTTCAAGTTAATTTTCGTGGTAGTTAAGCTGACTCTCATAGTACAGGATAATTTATCTCTCTAATGGGAGGTAGATTATTGCAGTTACTGGATGTCATCTTATAAAAACCAGAGTCCTTGGAAGGGAAGTTTATCCCAAAGTTACAAAGATGAAACAATTTTGTAATTTGTTGTAAGGAGATAGGTTATCTGTGGTGACTTGTTCCCTAAACAGTCCTGCAGTTAATTGGTTTCTCTTCGTGATGAGAATAACTTAAAAGAAAACACCATGGAGTTCTTATTCCACAGTAAACACAACTTCTTTAGTTACAGTGTCAAGTTAAATTAAGCATAGTGTTTTGCATTAGATGTGAAGACCTTTGAGACAGGTGTGATTTCTGTAATAAAGTTGTTGCATGCTCTTCAGCGACATGGCTGAGGCTTCCTTGCAGAAGGATGCTGGAAGGATGTTGAGCATCCTGCCTGTAAGATGATGTGAGCAGGATGCACAATAATATGTGGAAGGAAACGAGGTGCGCAGCAAACCACTTGGTGGTTAGGTAATGGCAGGAGGATATTTTCATATTGACTCTTCTTTTTCTAACCAGTCCTGATTTCCAGCAGCCCTGCTAGTCTTCTTTGCTTTCAAGTGATGACTCCAAGATTTCTTTTCCTATGGCCTGTTGTCCTTGCATCCTTTGGAGATTGGGCATCACCGCAGTGTATTGAAGACTTGAGAGGTCAAACACGACCCCTTAGGGCTGCTAGTGTCACTTTACTGCCGTTGGTGAGCCAATAGCCAGAACGTAGGCTTCCTAAAGAGGCCTCCCTATGAAAGAGTAACTGTATTGACTGCAGCGGTGATAGGCATGCAGGTTACATCTTCCAGAAAAGTACTTCTTACAAGAAAGACCTGGATCTAGGTACTCAGGGAGCAGTTCGATTAGGTAAGGCAAGGTAGCTTTTCGTAGTGATGTTGCAGAATAGAATTGTAGGGCATGTGAAAGTGCTAGCAACCTTTGAAAACAGTCATGCTTCATGCTCTGTAATGCATCTAGCTCAAGAGTATTTTGGGCCTCCAACTTCAAATTAATTGTCTTTGTTTATTCCAATAGGATATCTTCTAAGAAATGAGTGATGCAGTTCATATTTGCAAGTCTGCCTACTGTCTTCTGAGAAACTGAGGGCAGCAATGAAGCAAAAAGGCTAAAGTGCAATTTAAAATGTCAGCCTTCTGTAATAAAAATCTCTTCTGAGATGAGTTCAACAGTTCATAGCTTCTGAGGGTTGAGTAAAGCTGTTAAGGATACGTTTTTAGGAAATTCAAATGTTTTGCTACACATTGTGTGCAATGCTTTGGGGAGAATGTTTAAAATACCATTTTGCCATTTCAGTCCCCTTCTGGGAAACAATTTTTCTTTGCCTTTTCAGTACATGTAAAATTAATAACTTTGTTTATTGACAGTGTCACTGACAACATAGCTCTGAATTAGAGCATTTATCTGTTGCCCTCTTGCTTCCTTTAGTACATCCTGAAATGCCACATGTACCGTTTATTAAGGAAGGCATTCTGGTGAGAAAATAATGGAGAACTAGAGCGCATGAGTAACATCCTGCTGCGTTCCCTTTGATGTAGAAAACACATAAGGCCCAAATAATTGTACATGAAATAATTAGCTGAAAGTTTTGTTTTGGACACCTGTCAAAGAATTTATGTGGAGTGGGAAGGAAAGAAAACCCAACAACACTGGAGGCTTTGTGAAGATGAAAAAAGTGGTTTTGTTGTACGAGATCAGGCTAGAGAGGTTGAAATGTAGTGTGTCTGTCCTGGGCATCGATCATAGCTTTCCTTCCCAATCATAAACTCAATCTGAACGTTGCAGGGTTATTGTTCTCCTAATTCACTTAAGTTATCATTAGTGTGCTTAACCATTATAGGACTGATTTTCAGAGCTGCTAATCTCCCTGCTACTACTTCTGATTGTGACTGGAATAGCATTGGCATCGATTTGGAGGATTACAAGCAGAGAACTGAGGATTTCAACAATTAACCTACTGACTTCTGTAAAATTTAGCTGGATTGTGCAATAGCATAGAAGTAAAGATTTTTATGATGCCTCTTATGTGGATTCCACTGACTGTTTTATTCCTGTAGTCCTGTTCGCAAAACTCTGCATCATATTAATGATACATTAATGTTAAATCAGTAATTTAAGTACTTGGGAAAAATAATGTGACTTCAAATCTTAGGCTAGTTCTTCTCTTTGCAGAACTCGAGCTTAGTTTCCTCAGTTTGAGGTTGGATTATAATTGTTGGGTATTGTTTTCCATAGCTACCATTTTTCTGCAGTTCTATTTCAAGTTGAATAGTATTTTCCTGTTTGCCTAGAATAGCTCAGAGATGTGTAAAAACTTTCTTTGAAAGAGTGCCCTTCCTTTTCACTGAAATAGTGGTTCTTTATTGGACCACTTAGAGAAAAAAATACTAAAGGGTATAACATACTCTGTTAGCTTGACTCTAGGCAAGTACTGGTGCTTTATGTTAAGATGGTCTCTGTTTAATTTAAGAAATTGAAATGTGAATAATCCAGATTTTTAATCACTTCTTCCTAAATTATGAATGATTACTGGTTTGTATCAGTATTATGAATGCTCCACAGTCTGTTTCTGGTCGCTAGGAAGGATTATTTTCTAAAACACTGAACTTAGAAAATTTGTTTGATGGATAAGGAGCATATCTCAAATTCATAATGTCTTCCTCGACTTCTTAATACGCCCATAAATTCCAACATAAATAACGCTAGAAATCTGAAAGGTTAATTAGAAGATGTGCTTTTGTGCAACTGATCATACAGTTTACAGCTAGATTGCCATATTAGTTCTTTTTGTATCTTGACACAGCTAAATTGTTAGGAACTGATGTTTTGCCACAAAACGAAATGTGGTACAGCGCAGGGTTGTAGTGGCGTGGTGTTTCTGTTCAGTCATTGAAAGATACTCCAGATCAGTCCCTCCTCTAATTCAACCCACATCTAAATTTGTAAGATTTTTATCTTTCAGTGCTGCAAAATGCTTTTTTCTTCTTAGGGTTTGCCATATGGGCTGAAATAGACTGCAAGATGCAAACAGCCAGTTCCCCTCAGGCAGGGCAGCCTGTGCTTTGGGACCGTGCTTGCTGTAATGCAATTTGAAGAGCTCTGCTTGCGCGCTCCCTTGGCAAAGACCGGGTGGTGGAGGGCCTGTGGCCTTCTCCTTACCCTGCTGAGCAGCGTGTCAGCGTTACGCCTCCCGCTGCATGGCTTTTGGGAAAGACATGAGCCCAGAAATACAGAAGTGGCTGTGCTGGACCAAGTGACAGGCTCTTGTATTTGGTGTCTTGTTCCGACCGGTGTCCACAAGCAGATGGCTGAGAGAATTTATGAAAAGGGTAGAAATACGTGTTGCTTCCCTTGAGTATACAGTCGCACTCATCACTGGGGATGAGACTGATCTGAGATCTGAGACTGGGGATTTTCTGAACCACATGCGGTTTCTCCATTATTTAGCAATCCCCAGTAGATTTCTTTCCTATTAATCACTCTGTCCCCCCAAACCCATTTAAACATCTTGTATCCACAGCATCTCATGACACTGTGAGGACCAGCACCATCTTTTTGTTTTGCACCAGTCACTGTTAACGTAGATTTATTTAGTAATTTTCTTAGCTTGCATGGGAAAAGGTTGAAGGAATTTGTTCTTATTCCCCCCACCAGGCCATGCATGATTTTGTAGGCCTTTGTTGTATCCCTTTAGTTGTTTCCTTCAGACTGCAGCCCTAGATGTTTACTTGTTCCTTTTTATGGAAGCTATTATTGAGGTGGATTGTAATTAAGGTTATTTTGGGGATTTGTAAATTAGAAGAGACTTTGATGTGAAGATAGGCCCACATGCATTGATCTGGAAATGAAGCGATTGGATAACTCTTAATTGATGTGTAGAGCAAGCCTGCAGAATTTGTGTCTTTGCAAGCTAAAAAAGGGAAAGCACAAATGCACCAGCTCTTCTTCGGTCTCGATCAGAAAAAAATTCTTTCCTAGTGCGTGATTGCTGGGAAAATGCCTAGTTCACAGTAGTGTGCTGTCGGAAGTTCGCATCGCACTTCTGTAGAGATGAGAGGGACCTGCTGAAGCAGTGGATCCAATCAATTATTTTTACTGTTTGCAGACCTAGCTGTTTTTTTTCCCAAGTGAACTGCACCAGTCTGTATTCAGTAAGTAAACAGTTTAATATTGAATATTATCTTAAAATCATGCTCCTTCTGGCCTCTGCCAGCTTCTGAGTCTCCTGCACACAAACTTACTGCCCCATTGTGGAGGCTCCACAGGCAAATATTCAAAAATAAGGAATTTCAAGGCTAGGATTGTTAGCTGTCTTTAGTCTGTCATCTCCTCCTTCCCGCTTGTTATGGGAGGAAGTTATGAAAATCTTGTACTAAGTGTTCTCATACTGTTTCTTGACAGGATCTTACCGCTTTGTGCAGCGCATAAACTTCATAGTACTAATTTACTGAGAAAATATTCAATATTTGATTTTTCTTCTTATTTGGGGGATAGTACCATGATTTATTTATTGTGCTCAGCTCAAATCCATATTTATTTCTGTTTTGGTATTCGGCACCGTGGAATCTGAATCATTCATAACCACTAATGAATGTATTTTTGCACTCTGCTGAAATGAAGTGGTATGGAATCCATTTTAAAAATTGACTGAGACGTAGAAAAATTAAGATGAAATGTATCCAGCTGTTTCAGTGCCCAGTTTGAGATGCTTAAACATTGATTTTTCAGAATATGCATCCCTTAATACATCCCTTTAGAGCTGTGATTGGCGGCATGAGCTCAAGACCGGTCAGCAGCTTCCTTCCCTCTCTGTCTGGCGGAGACCCAGGTGACAGGGCTGTCACCTGTCAAAAACTGTATTTGCTTGATCTCTGCCACTTAGGCAGGGAGGATAACCAAGGACACCCCATCTTCTGTGTGCCAAGCAGTGGGGGGCTCTTTGGGTTGGGGGAGCAGGTGGAAATGGGAGACTTAAGTCCATTTTCTGAGGATACCTGAGGAGGACACTGGCCTTGCTGGGCACCTCTCACCGAATTTCTTCCAGTGTTGCTCTGATGTCCCAGCCTGTCCCCGAGCTCTCTCACCTGCCACGTTCATCACTGCCACTCACCAGTCCCCTCTTCTCTCTCCTGGCATCCCCCTTCTCTCATGTGTCTCTGACGAAAACAAAAAAAAATTCAGAATCCATTTTTTCCTTCACTGATCAAAGAGATCTGAACCCTTGCACACTTTGAATTTGAGGTTTTGAAAAATGCAATTCAAGGAAGAAAATGCCTGAGGAATTCTTGCCAGGTTCACGTTTTGGCAAGTCGTAAAGTTGTTATTACCAAGGCACTCGGTTGTCATTTGGTGTAGGTGGAGGCACCAGCCATGCCTCTAACAGTAATTCAGAAAACAGCCAGACCTTTGTTCTACATCTGGTAGAAAGGCTGGTCTCTAGCTGTCACAGAATGGCATGATGGTGACATCGTAGTGTTTACCACTGTGTTAATTGTGGTAATCATCTTTAAAATGTCCGTGCTACAGTAATAAATGTGTAGGGATAAATACTGTGATAGAGGAAACACTTTACTGAAGACCAAAACCTTTGGGTCAGTAAGTTTGAACTAGTGTGTCATGACACATCTGCTTTAAAATATTGCTTTAATCTTACCTTTCAGGTAGGAAAATATCCCTCTATCTAGAACAAGTATTCGTAAATGCCAGAAGTAATGTTTTTCTCATTTTCCACAGTAATCGAAGCGGTGCTGCAGATCCTTTCATTAAATAGTCTGAATGGGGGACGCACGTTCGTGGCTTTTAGTCGGAGGTGTTTTAGCAAGCTGGGGGGAAATCTGAGCAGAATCATCATCTCCTGTGGCTCTCCTGCAGCTTGGCTTATGGGAGCTGGGGGTGTAGAAACCTGGAAGTAGAAACTCTGAAGATTCAGTGGTTCAGCTTTGTGCTGAAAAATTGGGAACTGAGGGCCCAGAGGCTACAGGCCTTCATCTTGCGGAGGGCTGTGCCTGCTGCCTCTTCACTGTGTGTTCTTTGCGTAGAGAATTAGGGCTGTGGAGTTCAATAAAATTTTCATTGCCTTTGGTACTGCTGTAAGAAATTTAAATTTTGATGAGCATTCTTGTTGTTCAGATGTTTCCATGGTACTTGGAGCAGATTCAGGGTCAAACAAGCTTGATTTCCCCTACAAGGACTGGAGAACGAAGGCTTAGTTAAACAGAAAAATAATGAATGTGATATATTTTGCATTCCTGATGATTAAATCAATTTTTCTTAAAAAATAAAAAAAACAAAATCCTGGAAATTACCTGAGGTTTGCTTTGAATGATAATCTATAATAGCTACTGCTAAGTACTGTGGGGGAGTTGTATTCTAATTTTTTTACAATAGACAAGCTTTTACAATATGATCTGCTTATCGTAATACAGAAATGTCATCTCTTCTGTTTGTCCTGAGCTCTTCCTTAATTGTAAAGTTCACCACCGATAACAGCATACTAATTCCAGAGTGTGTGTTTGGAAATTTTTTCAGTGTGTCCATACAAAAAGGCTGGGCTCTATGTTAACAAAAGGAAATAAATGTTTGGTATTTAAAATTAAATATTGGGTTTTACTACACGGGCAGGAGGAGAGATGAGAAGTGCAGACGGTATTGAGGCATCATCTACTGAAAGTAACAAACCCCTCACATGAAAGGAAACATAATTCAGATAAGCTCAAGGGGGAAGTGTGTGTGCGGGGAGTCTAAATCAAAAAAACACTTAAAGAAAAATCATCAGTGTCAGACTGAAACGGGAGGTGCAGAATTGGAAGCAAGTTTTCCCTTGGAAGAAAGGACACCGAACAATGTGCCATTGCTCGTCTGGATTCATTAGGGGCTCAGCTGTGGGGGAAAGCTGCCTCCCCCCAACCCCGACAGCTGGGGGCTGGCACTGCCCTGCAGGGTCTTCTAGGCAGGGCCCCTGCATCAGGTGCCACCTTCTGCCTCTCCTGCTGCTTCTGGTGCAGTGATCGTGTCATTGCTGATCTGTGACCTGTGCCAGGGCTCACTGCACTTCGTTCCTGCTTGCTGTGTCCTCCTGGCTGTGGTTCATCGCATTCAGCCTCTGCTCAGCTCTTGGGCAGCGCCAAGCTCTGCTAGTCGTGTGTCATTCCCCACCCTGGTCCTTCTGACACCTCCCAAGTACAGGTTTTGTCACACATTCACTTGTATTTCACAGACTGAGGCTACAATTAGGGCTGGGGAGCTTCTGCCAAGTTCTGCTCCCTAGCTCGAATGGTTTAGGAATTGTTGTCACATTCCATCCCCTCATCCACTGACAGGCCCTTTACACCCTTATTTTGCTACTGCTTGTAACAGCTGCTATAATGGGACGTTCCCAGGCACTGACCCTTTCTAGAAGTGTCCCCACACAGGGCAGCCTCTGTTTTTAGGGGTTTTATCTCCACTGGCTTGCCAATAGTAGTGGCCTCCAATTTTTTAAGGGAAATTTACAGAATACAGAAAATTCATGTAAAACAAAAACCACCTCTACTCTTACTTATCCTTTTGGTTAATATTTGCACATTTTACATGTAATTTTCTTTCATATTGATCTGTACTACCTTGCAAACAGGCTGCCAGGCAGCACAGCGTGCCCATACACTGCTTTTCTGCTGTCCCAAAGGAAACCTTTGTCAGCTGTGCTGCTTTCCCAGTTGCATTGCTTCACATGTTTGTATGCAGCTTGACCAACCATGGTGACCAGCGACGGAGCCATGCACTCCCAGGACCCCAGCTGGGCATCTCAGGTGGGATGGGGCTCCTTGAGGGTGGTTTCTTTCTGTTGTATGAGCAAGGTGCATCATACTGCTCCCAGGACAAGGCAGCACACTTAAATGCATGCACGTGACCTGTCCCCAAAGCTATCAGAACCTGTCTGACACCTCAGGAGCTATCTGAGGCTGGTCTGTGTTCTTCACCCGTTTGTGTCACGGGGGAGCGGGGAAGTCACATCACACACCATGGCACTGCAAAGCTCAGTTTCTTAAGTGAGCCAAGTGAGGGATGGGCTGTGCTGTGCTGGGGGAAGAGTTTCATCTGCACTTTCATGCATGTCTCATCAACCCCGAATACTAATCTAGTATGGTTGAGCATGGGAAGAAACAATGTGGGAGCAGCGTTCCCCAAGAGGAAGTGTTCTGTGCTGGAGTTGAGCTGCTGCTGGAGAGCCCACGGCAGACTGGTCAGAAGGAGAGGTGGTTTGGTGGTACGCACGTATACGAATATAGAAGTTTCCTGGCCAAAGCCACTTTCTTCCTTGGTCTGCTTCAGAAGTTGAGCCCAGCAGCATCATGATGCTGGGTGTTTGTCCCTCAGTCATGATCTGATCAACCTCTGTCCAAATGCCAGAAGTTCACAGACAGAAGAGGAGGTGATTTCACGTCCTTGCTTTCATGAATCGGGTGCCACAGTGGATCTGTTTGCTGAGGATGCCCCATCCCTGGAAGTGCTCAGGGCCAGGCTGGGTGGGGCTTTGGGCAACCTGCCCTAGTGGAAGGGGTCCCTGCCCGTGGCAGGGGGTTGCAACTGGGTGGGCTTCAAGTCCCCCCCAACCCAAACCTTTTGGTGATCATCCATTTGAAATGTGCTGGAACGAAAACAAGAGGTGAAGTCTAATAGCTGAATATAATTTAGAAAGGCAGAAAAAATGGAGTATAGTGGGCCAGTAGAAGAGTAATAACATCGTAAGGAAAGCTCTGGGCTAGATGTTATAAACTAACATGTCAACAAATAACACAGAATCTATTTAAATTGAGATTCCAGATTAAATTTGAAAACCCCGCTATTAGGACTGTACAACCCATTGTCTCTCCAAGGTTGTGACACTGATCATCACCTGCTAAAGTGGAGCGGCTGCAGGGCAGAAACCTGTGGTGAAGAGAGACTTGGGTGACCAAGGTGGTGGTAAGGTGCTGGACCATCCCACGCTGGGGGCTGTAACTGGCTGCTTTGAAGAGCAATTGATTTGGAAACTCAGGAGTAGGTTTTGTTCTTGATTCCAAGCAGTGCATGTGACTTGATTAAAAAGTTTACTGTCTATTTTCCAGTAACTGTGTTCATAACGGACTTTATTATGTTTACAGGACCAATAGAAACCATAAATCCTCTAAAGAAGCACTGAATTGTAAAAATAAAATAAAATGAAAGGAGGGAGGATAAGTGCTGTAAGAGGAAGCTGACTGAAAACAAAATCCAAAGGCACAGTCAAAAAGGTGAAGCTTGGAAAGCGGCATAGCAGTTGTTTAAGGAGCTGTGCGAGGCTCGCGGTGAATGCCTGACAACTGTCAGAAATGATACTGGAAAGACAAATACCAAAAAAACACCGACCCTGAAATCTGTTAACAGCATGGTAAAGAAAAACATTTTTCTCACATCTACATGCAAGTAAAATAATACAAAGCTTTTGAGGAACCATTTATTAATAACACAGAAATCTCTCATACCTTATTGCGAAGCCTGTCAGAGATGGGAAGCCTGCCAGAGAACGCGCAGGGTCAGCAGATGACTGAACATGAAGGGAAAGGGGTGAGAAGATGGCCTGAAGCGGAGAAGTGAATTCTTGAATTTTTCGTTGAGTTGGAAGCTGCTTCTTTTTTTTTTTTTTTCTTTTCTCCCTTTTAGAACAAGTGTGCTTGTTGGAGGACCTACCTGCAACTGCCAAGCTAGCAAAATGTATTTCAAAGCAAATCCACAAAGTGAACAGTAGCGAATCATCCGGACCAGATGGCGTTCACTCCACATTTCTCAAGGAGTTTAAGTGTGAAATCCTGAGTGTGGTGTGTAACCTATCACTTAAGTTGGCTAGGCAGTCTGAAAAAATCAGACTAAAGATATTTGGTCAACATGACATCAGTTTTTTAAGAGTCCGTTGGGGAATCTCTGGGAAACTGTGGCCAAGGTAATCTGGCATCCCGACTGTTTAAATTGATGGAAACAGAAATAACGTATAGTGTTGTTAGACACGTGGAGGTACGGTGTATTGGAACTGTGTATGTTTTTGGGAGAAAAGCCTCACCTGACTTGAGATCTGCTGAGAAGTTGCGGATATTCAGACTGATGGATGTGAGCTCCTCCGCTTGCAGCTCTTCTGTCAGTCTTGCTGAGAGTCTCAAATGATGGTGCTGTGGAGGAAGAGGGAATGACCTCGTGTAGATGAAAGAAAATCAGTAAGGTTGTTGAACAGACAGAAAATCCGAGTGGGACTGAGGGCTTCTGTTCACCAGTGGGGCCGGGTTTGCACCGTTCAGCATTTTTGTAAGCGATCTGGAAAAGAGGACTGTAAGGTGACAAACGTTGCTGTTGGCTCTGAGTGGACTAAGGTTGTAGGAATGAGTGCTGACTGTGGGGTCAGCTGCAGAAATGCCTTGTTGTGCAAGAAACAATGAAGCAGTAAAACAGCAGGTGAAGTTCAGAGCGCTATAAAGCAGCACGTTCAGTTAAATGCGGTTCAAACTCTGCTTGTATGGCACTGGTCTCTGACCTGCCTGGTTTTGCACAGGCATCAAATATTGAGGTTGTAATATGTAGGTCTTTGGAAAAGGTAAGCTTTTAAAAAACAAATTAAATGTTCGGACTTACTAAGAAAGGAATAGGCATCTAAACAGAAAAATCCTTGTGGCGCTGACTAAATCTGTGATGGTCTTATATATTGAATGCTGCGAGCAGTTCTGGTTCCCTTGCTGCTCGAAAGTAGTAAAGCTGTTAGATGCGGTAAAGCTGAAGAAGGTATAGGGAATGTAACAAGGATGATCAAAGACACATGCAATGTCAAAAACTGTTCTTTTCCGTAAAATCCTGAGTGCCGTGGGGAAAGCAAATAGGGAATGAATGCTTGGTTCCCTTTGGTTGCATGAACCACGAGACATGGCACGGCTGATTAACTCAAAGACATGCAAAAATCTGTGAATTTTCTTAGGGAGTGTCGATGAAGTTTGCAACTTGATGCTGTGAGCATTGGGGCTGCTGAAAGCTTACCTGGGTCCAGAAAGAAACAAGGGACCAGCAAATGAAAAGGTTTCTCTTCTTTCTCAGGAACTCCCTCATCCAGGGATTGCTAGACACTGGGAGAATGAATGGAGATGTATTTATTGCATGTATGCTTTCACTCCTCTCACAATTCTTTCCTTGATGCCTGCAGTTGGCTGCCGCTTGGCGCTGTGCAACCTTCGCTGTGTTTCTTTGTTGCTGGATGCGTCCTGCTGATAAGCAACCTTTGTTCGCAGGTTATCAGGGTAGGGTGACTTTGAAAGCCCTGCGAAGCAGATGCTGTATCTGCAGATACTGCTTAGATAAAGGAGTTGTATTTTTTAAACACTTCCTGCTCTTGCCGAACAGATCAGCTGACAATTACGGCCAATTATTGTGCTTATCTTTGTATAGATAGGATTAAGAGAGGTGTGGATGATGTTGCAATCTTGCCACAGCTTTAATGCCAGCATGCAATTAGGGTACTGAATTGGTCTGCAACTACTAAGGCACCCCACAAGTCAAAACCATAATAAAACTACTGCTAGTGTATAGGGCACGCTCAGAACACTCGCTGTATGTTTCTGCACCTGGAAAACTTCCCAGACAATTCTATTTGTGGGTATGTATATACATAACCTCTAATTGTCTGCTCTCCAAATTCATGTGCTGAGCTAACATCTCACAGCCTTTAATGATAGTTTCTCTGTAGTCCTGTATATGCACAAGTTCAGAACAGTTATATATAAAGATAGTTTTTGATTTTACTATAGCTCATACTGAGAAGAACCCCTTTCCATATCAGATTGGAGACTGAGCAATTAATTGTTTTGAGTTCTATCGTTTTTAGAATAGGGCAAGAACGTAGGTGTTAACTCCTGCATAGGAGTTTTTCCTTTGGGAGAATGACACGCACATCTGCTTTTTCCTTTTTTTGGGGGGGGGGGGGGAGTATTTATGTATTAAGCTCTCTTACCTATTTGAGGTCTCCAATTTTATTACTGCTTAATCTTGCCTTTGCTTGAATAACCAAAACCAGGGCTTCCATTTTTCTTTTAGAGCCAATTTTCTGAGTCATTGATCATTCACAGAGTTTTCTTATAAATCAGAGTCTGTGTTTTCCTTGAAATGTGGTGCTCAAATAACATGGCCAGCTGAGGATTACTGGGTGTTGGATGGAAAAGGAATCTCAGGAGGTGTAAGCAGCAGCTTTGTATGATCGCTTCTTTTCATACCAGTAGGATACTGGGAGTAGTGTTCAGGTCATGGTCATATTTATGATCTCTGGCAAAATCCTTATTTCTAAGACCTTTTTCTGCCGTTGCTATCATGTCCTATTCCGTAAATTTCCGGTTTAATATTTCTCCCTGAAGAAGAAATACGTATTTATTGACTTTTATCCTTATATTTTTATTTTCCTTTTCTAGTTGATTAGGATAATTTTTTATTATAATTGTACTATCTTTCATTATAATCTGTACTCTTCACCCTCATCTGATTTCTTGGTGGTTGTAATATTGTTTAGTTTCTGCTTCCAAAATGTTTGTGTAGGGACTGGCCTCTGAAGAGTATTTAATAGGTTAATGATTTCTGAAGAAAAGCTCTTCACTTTAAATGTAAAATATTTGTTTTCAAATCAATTCAAATGCAGTCAGGCCACCCCCTGCCATCCCCCAGCCAGGTCGTGGGTGCTTCGGTGGTTGTAGATGAAGCCATAAAGCACCAGCCCCATCTGCATGAGCAAGAGCTTGGAAAATATTGAGCGCTCAGCCTTGCCATTTCAGCTGGCGAGCAGAATCTCACTAGTTTAGGGTAGGTTCCCAGAGACTGCACTTACAGAAAAATGCTGCCTCTTTCTCTGCTTCATCTGTTAAAGGAGCAGCAGAGATCTCACACTGGTAAGCATCCCACAGACAGCGAACTGTTGATCTACTGGTATGTTAGCTTTAATTGTCTAAAACGTAATAAAACCATCAGTGGTTTACTTGTTAAACACAGACATGTGAAGTCATTATCTTACAAGGTAAGAGGAAGTAACACTGTGTCACTGCTACAGAAACTTCCATCCTCTGACTGCAGTTTCTTGTGCATAAACTGGAACTTTGGGTTTTGTGCAATAGAAAATGCTGTGCATGTACTAGTTTACATTTTTATAATCTTTTTTTGTCTTGGTACACTGATTTTTTTATATTCATTTGACAGTTTTCTATTCTGTAGCTGTTTCTCTAAAAAGTTCCATTTTGTCAGCTTTTGTTTGCTGTGCAAATTTCCAGCTGCATATTAAGTGTGTTTTAAGGACATGACAGTCCTGCTCAGAGGTTGGAAAGACTTCTGACTTTCCTGAGGCATTGTTTTGGTTTTAAATCTTTTTTTTTTTTTATATATAAAGTACTTATCTGTATACCTTTGTTGTTTTTAAGAAAGAAAATCGTAATTCCCCAGTTCTCTTTAAAGTGTAATTTCCTTTTGTTCTATGATGTACGTGAAGGAAACCAGCTAATTTGTACAACTAGAAGGTATAATTAAAAGCTAATTGAAACTTCTCCTCTGTATTGGTAATAATGGCAGGAGCTGGAGGATGTCATGTCGTTTTGGGGCAGAATCAGAATTTTGGAAAAAGACGTATTTAGAAGGCCAATAGGCTTCCAAAGTGATTACACTTTGATACCACAAAGCACAAGACGTATTCATAGACTTAAGTGAATATAAGACATAACTGAGTGGACTGCTCTCTCCTTAATGGTTTAATGTTGTAATTTATCTTTAATTTCTTTAATTTCATTGTTTGCATTGTAGTACTTAAATAGTTTGCTTTCGTTTTTAACATAATGGCTCTGCTCTGTGGGTGCTCCGAAGCACTACGATAATGCAAATAATGTAAAACATTCTCATCTAAGTCTGCCCACTGTGTCATGGCAACTGGCTGACAGAAATTAGTTGGTTTCAGCTAAATGACCAAAGAAATTGGTATTAGTTTAAATAAAATGCACTCTGTATGTAATGCAGACATTTCTCTGTGGTTAGCATTGAAAAGCTAAGCTATCCCAGGCAGTGAAATGGGTCCTGCGGTCTGAGCCGGAGGTGGACCTGTCCCCTAAAGCAGCCTCTGCTTGGGGAATTTAAAACAAAAAAAATGAAAGATTTTAAAATCCTGTACAGTGTCTCATTAAAACAGAAGGCTGCCGTCTGCAGAAGCATGAGCTGCTTTGCCATTTGGCAGGTAGATTTGGAGAAAACGTTCTGTATTGCAGTGATACAGTGAGCATGTTAATACTGATTCAAGGCATCATTGAATGGATTAACAGTGTGATCATCATGCTCCAGAGTTATACCCTACTCATAAACAAACCTTCGGTTGTTAAAATTAAGTTTAACTTTGTAAGGATTCTAAAGAAGGATTTGTAACATAGCCTAATAGAGTATTTGTCTTCCCAGGAGCAGAAGGTAAAACTCCTCTGGGCTTATCATTTGAAATGCTGATTGAAAGGCTGTTTATAAAAATAATAAAAATGCCCAGTTTATATAATAATGGTAATCCTGGTTGTTTACTGAAATACAAGATTGGGTTTCTAACCAGTGTAGTTATGAAATGGAAGCAGTAGCTATAAAATGAAAGTCATTTGAGCAGGAATGTTTAAGGAGGGGTTAATCAGAGGTACACTACAAGAAATTATCTAGTCTGCTTAGTTTTTATATCAATATTGGGAGTATGCAAGAACTTGTGGGTTTGGAAGATGCTTTTGTATTTGATGATTGGCATTGATTGATAAGGGAAATCCTCAGGTCATCCAGAGAAGTGTGTACAGAGGAGAGTGAAGTTTCTGCGAAGAGACATGGACAAGAATTAAGATTTAATGTTGTGATTTCAGGGAACACACTTGTAATTTTTGTGGAATGAGAGCATTTATAGGTGGCTGAGGAAGCGGAAATGGCTACTTCAGCCTGGTCCTTGACCACTCTGTTTGGAAATGCAGCTGTTGCATTTCAGTCCCTTGGCTGCCGTAGCCTGTTGAAGCAGGGAGGTGACAGAGGACTGGAGGAGACAGCAAAACGCTGTGACAGATTCCTTCTACCTCTTGCAGTTGATCATGTGTAAGTTGTTTTTTGTCTGATGCTATGCTTGGCCCAACAGCTGTGCTAATGCTTTTTTAAAAAGAGAGCAAGTCTTTCTAAAGTATGGCTTGCAATCTGTGTTTCTGTTGCATCCAAATGAGACAATTCTTACACACTTTGAGTACGACTTTTACACCTATTCAGAAGGGAGATAATGGCGCAGCTGCAGCTGCCTGTTCTTTGAGGAATACTGGATATATAATGCCTAGGTCAGCTTTGGATTTTTTTTTTAAGGAGATTATACATTCAGATGATTTTTTTCTTACTTTGAAGACCTAAATGACCTGCTTGCTTGCACTTCTGCCTCTGCAAGGTTTTCTTTGTTTCTTTCTCAAGTCTGACTATCAGGAAACACTACTTTGCCACCTTCCTTTTCTTTCTGGGGAGCAATGTGGAGGGGATTCAGTTTTGGTGAAAGGGTAAGGCACGCAAAAATTAGATATTAGCTAGAATAGCAGCATTTTGGTCTGAATATTTTAGGACAAGATTCACTGTGCTTGTAACTAAGCAAGCAGAAAGTTCCGCTTTTTTAATTGTGCAGAACTTGAATTTTTCCTTTTCCTGTTTAGTTATAGCTTTCATATTTATAGTTTCACATTTGAAATGAGATTGCGAAACCAGGAACCTTTGTTCTTTCATCCGTGATTGTAAAACTGAAAGGAAAGCTCTTCAAGAGCTGGAGAGGACTGAATGTAATTAATTTCTCTCTCATTTGAAGCAGTACAGATGGCTGAATTGAAAATAGATTCTTTTGGCTACGGCCCTGAAGGCCACCAAATTGTTCTCTTTCTGTCTTAATGAGAGAGAACAGGCAAGAGCTGCTGACCACTGAAAAGACACTTGAAGAAGCAGTCGTTCTGTAAGGCTCAGAATAAATGATGCTGCTTTAATGTTCTTCACATGGTTATTCAAAGGTTTTTAATACTTCGCCATTTAAAAATTAACCTGTAGACAGTGTGGATCCTAAGCCAGCGTTTTTCTTTGTTGGCCCCTGCTGGCACACAAGCACGAATCAGGTAAGTGTCAGTCCTGTACATTGGCTTCTGCTGCTCACTTGGTTTTCTGCTCTTTCTGGTCACCTGCATTTGCAAAATGGCATCTGTGCCCAGCAGCGTTCCCATCTCCACTTCGATTTACGTACTTCCTTAGCTCTTCCCATCATTTTACACCCGTGGGCTTAAAAAAACATATTATTTTTAGAGTATTTCACTTTTACAGGGATCCAGCTTATAAGTTTGAGTCACCTGCTGATGTAGATTGCCTTCCTTCTTTTCTCTGATCACTGTCGGGATCAAAATGCTTTGTCTTTTATATCTGCAGAGGTGTGGAAGATGCTGTTGTGTAAAGACTCTCTTAGGGTGCTACAGTGCATGTGAAATTCTGTGTGAGCATCTTGCAGTTGCAATAGTTGTTTGCATGCTGCCATTCAGAGGGATAGAAGAGTAGGGTGAGCTGCCAAGTTTTCTTTGAAGTTTAATTGTCTGTTTGGTAACGGAACACATAATCCTCCATTACAAATCTTATTTTATATGGTAATTGGCTCATTTGCTCTCTGGTTATCAATTTAACTTCTCTACCACAAACATCTGCACTTAGATTGTGTTAATCGGTGCGAATGCTAAACATTGACATAGTTAAACTATAAAAGTGTGTTTTAAAAGCATTTTTAATTCATTAACTGGAAAGTAAAGTATAATAAAGTGAGCACTTCTCATATTACTTTCCCTTTGTAAATAGTGTGGCATTTCCTCCAAAAGCCAGAAAAGCAAAGTCACTTTGAAAAATGAAGTGTTTCAAATTCTTAATCTCCTAAGTGAAAAATATTTGAGAGCAGGTAATAGGATATCTAGTTCTACTTTCATTTTTGTGACAAATCTTATAATTCAATATTAGTGCCTGCTAGTGGATGATGCCCCGAGTTAAAGCAATGCCAGTCGCTATAGATATCTGAGGGGGTTCCAAGGGTCTTCATTACAAAGGAAACACCGGTGGTGAGAGCAGGAACAATCCTGAACTTTCCGATGCTCTCATTTGCTGGTTCACGAGTGAAGGGTCACCGGTGCCTATCTGATGCTTGTCCTTCCTCCTCACCTCCACTCGCCACTCTGCCCTTCCAGTTCTCCATGCCCATTCCCATATTATTGCTTCGTTTCTTCTCTGGTTCCATTTTGACTTTGGTTTTATAACCAGCTGGTTATCATGGAAGTCTCTTACCCAAAAGCTGGATATGGAGGGAAGTCTCATCTGCTATCAGCATGTTCAAAGAGGAAACTGTGGAATGCCAGGAGAGAGGTGTACCAGCAGGACTTTGTGGTGGTGGCCTCCCCTAATACGTGGTCTATGCCGGACAGGCAGTGTCTGTAGAAGGAGGACACGTTTCTTTGTGAGGGAAGGTCTGCTGTCTCCTCTGTGCTGTTTATGCTGGGTGTTTCTGAACTAAAAGGATGGCCAAATATGCTTTGGAAAGAAATATCCAATGAACACACAGAAGCAAGTGGAAGATCAGATAAAGGAAAACCATGGTTTAATTAAAGGTAACCTGTATCGTAATACTTTTGAGAAACTAACTCACTCTAGCAAAGGCTGTCTTGAACCGAGAGCAGCTATTTGTTTGTGTTAAGTGCCACTCATTATTTTATTGACCCTCTGTTGTATATCCCTACGTATGAGTTGGACTCGATGATCCTTGTGGGTCCCTTCTGACTTGGGATATCCTGTGATTCTGTGATCACTGTCTTGGAGTTTCGTGGCATAGCTGCCTAGGTACAGCAAATTGCTTGTCTTCTGACATCAGCAGATACATTTTTTTATACAAGTTTTATGCATTTAACAGTGAACATTGCTTGTGTTTATTAGGATTCCTGTCATAAGTTTAATAGCTAAGGAATTAATGCCACCCTGTAGAGAACAGTAAGAAAATAAGGGTATTGTACCATCATGGAAAAGCAACTTTTTGCGTTTCCAATTTTTATGCTCCCTTTTTGCAACCACGTGGGTACTTCAACACTTGGTGTGTGTGTGTGTCTGTATCTGTGTATAGAGGAGAGATTGAAAGGAAGTGATAAAGCAGCCTGGGACAAAAATACCCATTAGTTAAAAATGATTAAAGATGAGAGAGCAGCTGACTCGGAGATCAGCATGTTGCATCCAGGAAAGGGCAAATACAGTAGCATTGTGAATTGGGCAAGGTATTTGCTGCAGTGATAACACTGTATTTATGCTGTTTTTTCAAGTCAGTGGCAAGACACATCTGAAACTGCATGCAAGTAATTGAAGCTCTATGGACTGCAAAGATTAATTCAAAGCAGAGCAAATACAGAGGGTCACTGGGGATGGTGTGGTGGCTTGTCATGCCAGAACAACCTGAGCAAACGTGGCTTGTTGAGCTGTCCTAAACAGAGGCTGGGATACGGGAAGGGAGTAGAGGAAAAGCACAGCTCATTCGGAATAGAAATGCCAAGGGATAAACACCTGGGAGGAATACAAATTTAAAATAAGAGGTTACTGCAATTTGGTCAGGAATAAATTCAGATGACAGTTTCCAAATGTAACTTCAGAGGACTGAAGTTACAGTTGTAACAACCATCTGATGCAGATACTAAGTACAAAAATACTTAAATCATTTTCATGTGGAGTTCATGGAGGTTTTAGTAAATTTAAGAAAATGATTATACAAAATGGATCTTGGAAGTCATAGGCAGCAATTGGACTCAGCCCCATACAAATTTTTAATCCTATATGAAGGAGTTCAAGCAGTAAATGTGCGTGAGCATCTTTTTGTAGTTTCTGGTGTAGGTTTATATATGTCTGAGAGTTAAGTCATCTTCCTACTCTATAAGTAAATATTTTCATATTTTTATGTTCTCTTATTTCTGATTTGAAACTTGATAGATCAGAAGAGAGATCAGTTTGTGGAGAGCAGCTTGTCTCCAGCTATCTGTTTTAAAAAAAATAAAAATTAAATCCACCTGCAAACCTGTACGTGAAGGAAAATGGATCATATCACAGAAAAAAAATAACAGTCTAGTATTCCTTATTCCCTAGCATGAAATAAATCCCATTGATGAGTGAAGCATGTAAAATGTTTGCCTAAACTCTGTAGCCCTGCCATATTGACTTTCTTTGATAAATATTAAAGGGCAAAAGGCTGCTTTTGACTTTCCTGGAACTTGAACAATCAGACCTGCCACCAGAAGTAAGCAAATTGCCCTTATGTCGGTGAGATTAATAAAAACAAATAGGTGAATGTGCTTCATAATAGATGATACTTGAATTCTGTGTGCCTACAAAGGGCTCTTCTTCTGCCAGTGAGCTGCAGAGGCTTGGCGTCCTCGCCAACCCCTGGGTGCTTCCTGGGGCCCCAGTGGTGCTCGCAAGGCTTTGGATGCGTGGGGCTTGCGTGGCCAAAGAATTCTCTATCTTTGAGTTTTCCTGGATTTTAAACTTCCTTATTTTAACTAACCTTACTTAGAACATAAAAGACCTTTTAAAAGGCGGTCAAGACCTGGAGATGACAACTTCGCTACGTGCTTTACATTCTTTCAGGAAGAACCTTTGTGTATTACCGTGCTCTGAAATGCACATCTTGGGGCACCCCTGCCTGGAGCACGTTATCGATGTGGTACAAAGCTATGTCTGCAGTTCTGCGGCTAGTGCTTCTTGCAAGGGGGTATTTATTTTTAACTTTGGAGGTCTATTTCCTTTAAGATGCCCGAAGATACGAATAGGCATATAAGAGACAAGGATCTATACCTTGCAGTGAAATGTGGCTGTGCCTACACAAAGCAGAGAAGAAAGCCTTCAGATAAATGCAGCACTCTCTATTTGATGTACTGAGTTTCTTCACAGAAACACAAGGGAATGGGTACCCGAGGAAAGTTTTGTCTTAGTTTTGCGTCTGTTGACTTCAGAAAGTCTTTTTAATGTAATTTTACCTTTCTGCTACCTTTTGACTTAAATATTAAGTACAAAGAACTCTCTGAAAACCCTCTATTGTATCAACTGCAGATGTTTGGCTATATAAATAAGATGTTGCTGATCATGATGTGCTTGGTGTGATGGAGCCGGACTGCAGTGCCACTGCTCTTTGTTCTGGGGAGCTCCAAGGGGGTGCTGGTCATGCACCTCAAGTGTAAATTGCAAGGAAGTTTTACACAGCAATTTTCATCAAAGCCCATTTAAAAAAAAATCAAATCTAACTACAATCTTCCCACTTCATAAAGTAACAAGCTTTGCTGAAGGAAAGGGTGAAGGCTTTTCTGTAACCTGGGTTTTGTCTTGCTGGCAGCTTAGCCTGCAAGATTCTTTATTTGTGAAAGGTGCATTAAAATATTGCACAATTAAGCACTAAATGATTTGCTCAGATGAACTCTTGAGTTAGCGAAGAAAGTGTGAATATTCTCTGAAATCCTCCCTGTACGCACTGCCCCTGCTGCTCTCTTTAGCGTTCAACATCATGCCTATGGCAGATTTGAGAGCAGCATGGTCTTCAACCACCCAGGTATCCTTTTCCAAATAGTATGTATGTCTCTAGATTTTAAAAATACTTTTTTGTGTTACACTTTATAGGTTTTGGTTCAATTTCTTTTTTCATGTATTCTCAAGAGGTCATTTCAAATTAGACTGGCTGGCTATTTAACTGGCCTAAATGCAATTTTGAAATAATAGAGCTTGTAACAGCTTATATCAAAAAAATGTCTGCCAACATTGCTGCTCTTTGTGCTGCCATCCCTGAAGCCATCTTTACGTGTACAAGCACAACTAATTGCTTTTGTGGATGCTAACACCATCTTTTGTCTTTCTTCCTTTTAATTTTAAGTTCCTCCTGAATTTCTGAAGCGGCCAGCGAACATTTATGCTCATGAATCTATGGACATTGTCTTTGAGTGTGAGGTGACTGGAAAGCCTACTCCGACTGTGAAATGGGTCAAGAATGGAGACATGGTGATTCCAAGTGACTACTTCAAAATTGTTGTAAGTATATAGTCAGTTTTGCACATTTTCAACTCCTGACCCGACCCTTAGTCCTGTAACACAAACACACGGAAGCTAGGTTCTTCCATAGGACCATCTTCCTATTTTTATACTATTGATGTTTTCAGGGCCTGGAAGAATTAATTGGTATGTTGAATTCTGTAATGCTCTGTAATTCAGTCATTTTACTGAAATTCTAAAACACTTTGCTTATGAGTCTGTTTCTTGGTAGCTTAGATTTTCCATGGGGGAGAGAGGCACACCCAATGGCAAAGCACAAATTGTTGGTTGAACCTGTTGGAGTGCAAGCTCACTGTGAATGTCTGTTTTCTGCAGTCATCTGTGATCGATGAAAATTACAATTTCAAACAGGAATTGAAATATAGATGTAACTGAGTTGTGGATCGTGAGTTTTGGCACACTGGTACTTCTAATGGGAAATGTTAGATGTAGTGAAAGTCATTACTGAGACATAGCTTAGAACTTAATGGTTGTATAATTGGGTATACCTGAGGTTGTGGGATTGTAACAGTGAGTTATGTGGTTATGTTCAGTGCTTAAAATATCATAAAAATGGCTGTGGGAATGTTATGACTTGCCAGTGATATGTGATGCTAGAAAATGATAGCCATTAGTAAGAGCTTCTGCTGCTTTTTGATGCTGTATAATTTGAGGATTCAATGTAAAAGAGATGAAATCTGACGGGAGCTCGAAATACACTTTTGTGTATTACTGTTCAGGAGTTTCTCCTACCATAGTAATGTGTTATAATAACACCATTGTTTTTGCAGTCGCAGCCCATTTTTAAGTGTTGTGTTTATCCTTCACTCCTCAGAAAGAACATAATCTGCAAGTTCTGGGTCTGGTGAAATCAGATGAAGGATTCTATCAATGCATTGCAGAAAATGATGTTGGAAATGCACAGGCTGGAGCCCAGCTGATAATACTTGACCTTGGTAAGATAAAAAGTGACAGTATAGTGCCAAAGTTGGGGAGGAACAGTTTCAGGGGACCTTTTCCCCATGATATATGTTACTTATAACTCAGATTGACTAGGATGATTTTTTACAATCATATGAAGGGTTCAGTGTCATCTTCTCCCTCTACACTTACAGTTACTTAGGGAGAGGAGAAATTGGGGAGTTCTACAGGATTCACCTTGCATTTTGGAAAATATATTGTGCAATAATAAACCATAGCCGTAAATCTGAAATATTAAGTGTATGCTGAGATTTTGAAAAACAACAGGATATCCAATATGAAAATAGTCACTGCAATTCCAAAACTGAAAAATAAGTTCTTACAGAGCTCACAACAGAGGAAGTATTTTACACCAAAGTCATTCCAGTGTCAGAAGCTTTTTTCTGCCATCAGTTTTAAAAAACAAAGTAGTAGTAAGCTCTGTCATTTCTGCAGACTGTGACTGCAAAAGAATTTGTGGAGTTGCAGCTGCTGCAATTGAAGATAAATATTTATTGTGCTCCAGTCAGTGGTATCACTAACAGTGCTCACCTGTTTGCCATTGAAACACACAATATCCTGCATTGCATATTTTGAATGCCAGAAGAGAATAATTATTGTTAGGATAAAAGAACTACTGTTTTCCAGAAAAAAGGCAGTACAAATATCATCAGGCATCAGCTTGCTTTGCTCTTTCAGGTCACACAGCTCTTGAAAATAATTTCTAATAGCATAATGAAGAAAACCAATAGAAAGAAGGATAAGGGAAATAAGTCAGACAAGAAAATATTAACTCTGTGCTTTTTTGACTTTAGTGTTGCCTCTCTTTTTTGGATATTGTTTCAAAATTGCAATTTCTTCTTTTTTTCCCTGTATATAACAAAACTTTTGAATGGAAAGGCTTAGAAGGAACACTTACATATGACCAGGGACATGATATAACTTCACACTTGAAATTTTAACAGATGTGAAGCTGCTAGACCTGGTTTTGGTGTTCAGCGTACAGAGAGTAAACTGTTACAAGTGTGCCACGAAGGGAGATATTTCCCATTTCTTTTCTGATGGTTCTGTAGAGTAGTTTGAACTTTTAACTTCTTCTGAATTCTGCTTTGGATGTGGGTATGTTTCCTTTATGGCTGAAGGGATGCATGTACTTTCCACAACAATTTTGGGAATGAAAGGTGCCCTCTACTGGATTCAGTAGCTTTAATACTACGCAGCCATGGGATTTCACCTCTGACTGGTGTTAGGCAGCTGGATCCAGCATTGGCCTACTGTCATCATGTTGCCAGAAAAATTATTAAAAGTAATTTTATTTCTGCTCTATGCATGAATCACCTGAGTAGTTTCCAAATCTTTCAAATGGAAGCATTATTCCATATTTTCTGTGTTTGAAAAATATTGAATAATTAATGTACTTGGGTTTTGAAGCCCTGCCCAAGTTTGTACTTTCACCCAGTTCCCAGTAGTGGTTTATAAATTACTATTACTGTTATTATTTTAGTTCCTGTGGTCTCACTCTTCTTCCTTTCCCTCCCCGTTGTTTGCCCAGTGGTTTCTCCTTCCTGTTCTACTCTGGCAACCTGTCCTGTTATACTAAAGGACTTTGCCTTATAATGCTGTCCTTTTTCTTTTGCATGCTGCCAAAGGATTATGGATGCAGTTTTGATGGAGTCTAGGGTGTAAAAATACACCCACGAAGTCATATCGTGCTGTTACATGGCCTGCAGTGTTTTTAACAATGCACTCCCTGTGTAA
The DNA here is from genome assembly GCF_964211835.1 of Anser anser. Classification (NCBI taxonomy): domain Eukaryota; kingdom Metazoa; phylum Chordata; class Aves; order Anseriformes; family Anatidae; genus Anser; species Anser anser. The sequence continues at coordinate 12,457,912 of NC_139730.1, forward strand.
CACTGATGTATATTAGTTGTTGTTTTCCAGCAGTAGAGATGATCACATGGTACCTCACTGAAAGTACATTTATTTCTTTTGCTATTGAATAGTGACATAACAAGTAGTGCAATTAGGCATAAATGTGTTGTGTGTTATTTAGTCCTGATGTATGAAAAGTGGTATAATGTACACAGTCAAAGAAAATATAGATATTTGAGATCTTATTTTAACACCTTGTCACAATATATGAAAGGTGAAGAAGGAAGAAATGTTCAGGGAAAGAAAATGAAGGCATGATGTATGATAGTTCTTTCATGACAGCCATCTTGGTACGAAAACAAAAAACTAAACAAAAAAACCTATTCTGAATACTTTGATCATTAATTCAGAAAGCTATTTTTCTTCAGTTTCACACCTGATGATGAGAAATACCTACCTTGGCAATTGGAAAGTAATTTCAGTGAAAAAATGTTGATTATGTGTTCATCAAAGTTCTCCATCCCAGTTGGCAAGGATGTCTCTTCCTTTTCTGCTCTCTGTTTTCTCCTTCCTGACTAAATGGAATTGGAAAACATCTGGACAAATTACAAGCTATTTCCAGGTAGCCCTTTCAGTTACCATATTAAATTGGTCTTTAATAAAGTAAATTTGTACTAGAAAATATAGAAGCCTTTTAGAGTTTGTCAGACAGCCAGGTCACATGCATTCTTTATGGGCCAGTGTTGAAGAAATGGACCATGACTGTTTTGGTCATCTGTACGTGGAATACAGCATTGACTATGATACAATTGACAACGAGGAAGGGGATATTTGGCTGCCATAAGGAATGAGTGTGAGTAGTTGGAAAAGACACTCACTCAGACTGTGAGGGAGATACTCTGAGAAAGGTTGAACAGAAATAAACCCATAAAAGTGCCCTCTATTTGCGCTTTGCATATTAGATCAGATCTTAGTTGTCTCTTTCGTGCATTACCTTGTTTCATTCTGCACCCTTTGCATAGAAGTCTTCCTGCATGTTGTTTTTTGCTGCCTGGGGCGCTGCTGCTTCACTTGTAGCTGGACTGCGGTGCGCTGGACAGGTTGCGGAGCGGTCTGAAAGGAAAGCACCACGCCTGTGTTTTCTTCAGTCTTACCTGGTAGCATCATTTTTAAATACAGCAGCCATAAAGTACACAATGTGCTTCGCTGCAGGAGGCTTTCTGTATTTGATCACTGGCTTCCCAGGAACCAGATCTGGTTATTCACCTCATTGTCTTTGGCGCCCTGGCCCCTCAGTGCGCAGGTGCACACGAGCGACCCAGACCTGGGTGCGCGCAGACTCAGTTGCTACACTCAGTTTAAAATAATTGTAACTTGTAACACAAGTTTCTCTTGGGTTGGTCTTCTCTGCATTTGTGTTGAATTCTGAAAAGCTTGCAATATATTCAGAAGTGATTTGTGGAAAATAAAGAATTGACTGGCTAAAAATGCCAGGGTAATTGGAAGGCTTACTGGAGCAGCGGCTTTATTTTCAAATTCTGTAATTCTCTGTTAATAAGTTTAGAAGAGAAGAATTACCTAAAGAAAGGGGATTTTGACCTGAATTACTGCAGTCCTCTGCACTTGTCCTCTGCCAGCCTTTGGCGGTCTCGCTGCTCCTGTCTTTGCCTTGCTGCTGAAGCAGATAGATGGTGTCCCCGTAGTTCCTTCAGATGCCACCACTGAGGACTCAGCATATCCCAGTGATGAGGAAGAACCCTAGCTGTGTGCCTTGGGAATAACTTTATTAGGGACCTCAAAATCTCTCCTCGTTCCTTTTTACAAAAAAAAAAAAAAAAGCCGTTTATTTTCTTTAGCTTACAATTATATCCTGATGGGTCAGCATCTGACCTCAGTTTTCCAATGCACGAATCAGATATGCTTGCTTAATCATAACAAAGCTATTTCTCATCATCATTTTTACAGCATTGTGTTGCGTGAACTTTTTTTCTGTGAAAACCTCAGTAATGGATACATTTGGGTTTTCTTTGTGGAGGTTAAATGCTAGTGACAAGACTGAGAAATTCAGCCAGGACCTGTAACCTGGCCTTTTCCAGTGATTCTGGCATTGCTCAGAATTGCCATTTGGGGACTGAAAAAAGAACAGGTGGCAATGAGTAAGAGGAGGTGCCTTTGGGGGAGGAAGGCAGATGGTTCCCTGTCACCCCTCTGTGATAGGCATTTGACAAGTACTCAGGCACCAAAAAAAGGAGTGATTATTGAATGCTGTATAAAGAAAAATCATTGACTGTAAACAAATATGCCACGTTATTTAGAGAACAATTTCAAAACATGAGTTGAGATGCAGCGCATCACCTTCAAAATTCCAAAGAAAGCATAGTGCACTGAGCAAATTTTGTGCTTCTGTGCTACAGAAATTAGTGTTTGCCATCCTTGAGTTGCATAGGAGTGAATGAATTGAGCTGGTATCCAGTAGCATGCTGTGTCACGATTTTTGTGTTGGATCTCTCCATTTCTTTAAACGTTAAATGTTCTTGAAAACTAGTCCAGGAAAGCACGTGTGAATTCATAGTACCAGCATGGGAAATGAGGAGGAGGGATTAGGAGTCTGTGTGTGGCTGCAGAGCACTGGGCTTACACAGGTGCGTTGGGATAGCTCCAAGGGATGGGTGCAGGCTCCTTCGGAGGGGCGGGGAGGAAGCAAGGAAGAGGATCAGGCCGTGCATGCAGAGACCAACTGAGGTGCTTAGAGCTTTTCCTTGGAGAGGGAAATGAACCATCAAGAGCTTACACATAAGGATCAGAGGATGGAAGGATGATGTTTTTATGCATCTCTGCTAAAGACCTCTGCTAAATGAAGGGGAAGAGGCAGTTCAAGGCTGCTTTATACAGCTGGAGAAAGCCTTGTGATTGCAGTACCTCCTTGGTACGTGTGTGGTTGTCTTTAACCACCCGGTGTGTGCTGATGTGGCAACCGGGTGGTGGGGCTGGCAGTACGGGAGGATTCTGGGGTGTGCTGAAGATGATTTCTTGATACAGGCTGTCTGTGCCTGGTTGGGTGAGTAGTGCTGGTGGTGTGTCGGACCTGCTGTGCAGAGGCAGAAGAGGACTGGTCAGTTACACAGGTCAGAGCAGCCTGGGCAGCAGCGATCGTGAGATGCCTGAACTGAGGCTCATAAGAGAACTGAGCAAAACAAATAGAATTACAGCCTTGGACTTCAAGACAGGAGATTTTGCCATGGGAGATTGTGGTGATGGGCAAGAGGCGAACCATTTGGAAGGACAGTCTTCTTAAAGCACAAGAATGGTTGATTCCAATGCGCAGGGATTTGAGCACGGAGACCAGCAGGGATGAAGAAGGAACTCCTCACTGAGCAGAAACACAAAAACGTTGGTACATGAAGGAGATGAGGAGTGGATAACCCATACACAGTCTCCCATGGTCTCCCTGTGGCTAACCTGGGAAAATCCAGCCTGGACGGGGTGGGCAGTAGGGTGTGCGGAGGGCTGGCTGGCCCGGGGGGCTCCCAGCACCGTAGCTGGGTGTGGAGACTAACTGGGCTTTGTGCCTTCACGACATGGGTGCCGGGGCAGAGAGCATCCGCAGCAGCGTGCGGGTTGCAGCAGCCTGGGAGGAGCAGCAGGAATGGGGGAAGAGAGAGGGACCCGATGGGCTGGCAGGAAGCTCAGAGGTCATCCCCAAGAACACAGAGCCAGCATTGAAAGGACAGCAGGTAACAGGAAAATACTGTGAAAGGGATTTCCAATCAGGTAAGAAAAAACAGTTTCACAGAGCAGGTGGTTGCAGTGGGAAGAGGTTGCCCAGGGAGGCTGTGATGTCTCTCTTCCTGGAGATACAGGGCACTCATTGTGGCCTGAGCAGCCTGCTCAGAAGTGGCTCTGGTCTGCGCGTATTCATGGACAAAATCCTGAGATCCCTCCCAGCTGGCAGTATTCTAATTCAGAAAGTGTCAGTCTGAGAGGTGTGAATGGATCCCGTTTAGCTCTTTGTTTATAGTCAAATTACGACCGTTCTGTAGTATGTATTTTTCTGCCGATCTCCTTATGAGAAATTTAAATGTCTTCTATTGGAGGCACAGTTTGACATTGCAACCCAAATTTGATTAAAGTATAACACCACTTGGGCTGCACTGTGTGATTTTAATTCCTCCACTGAATTTCCTTATGTGAATCCTAATTCTGAGAGAGTTTTAAAGACATCATTTATTGACCTGAAATTTGTGCTCTCTTTGTGTAATTGGATGCTGTGCGGGACCACTGCTGCATGAATAATTTCATTTTATGTTGGTGCTTCTGTGCCAGAGTTTGGCAGTCAGCTCTCTCAAGTCTGGTAGCAATGGAGTGAGGTTATAGGACTTCTGGTGGGGCCGGGGCTTCTCCTCCTACACCAAGGTGGAGAACATCAGAACCGTTGTCAGCGTTTTCTGGAGTCAGCACGTTTCAGCTGGGATCGTGCCAAAAATATGGCATTTCGATACTGAAGTGGTATTTTTTGATTGAGGTTTCCTCAGGCTGATACAGACTCAAGATTTCTATGGGAGTGAGCTACCAGCAGGTTCCGTGCTCACAGCCTTGTCTCAGCTTGATACCAGTCAAAAAGAGTTTCTAGCTCTAGCTGGATTTCAGACTTCTCAATAGGCAAACCTTGGATGTAACTTCTTTGTGAAGGAGGATCCTTTCCGTGGGTGGAGCCCTCTGTCTATTCAACCATGCCATATAAATAGCACAATTCAGAAAGTTATTTGTTAAGATTCTCCCAGTTTTCAAGGAGTGTTTCAGGTACAGAAAAAGCAGGTAACGTTGTAGCAGACTAACCAGCACATAGTCTCTTACAGATGTTCCCCAAACCAGGAAACAGTACATCAGAGTGGTTTACTGCTTGAAATAAAGAGCTGTCAGTGTGTTGCTCGAGGCACTGTGTTGGTGTTTTTTCCTGAAAGACAGGATTTCCGTGCACTTGTTAACACAGCAAAAAGCATAGAGAAGTAAGTTTGTTAGTGCTTCTCATGGCGAATGTTCTGATCTTGGGAGAGAAAAATTTAATTTAATTGCATCAGATTTACCACTATGGGAACGGATTTTTATTACTGTTGACCATTGCAGTGGTTGAAAGCACGGCCATGTGGAATTCGTTGAAAGGGACACTACTGCTCCCTGTGCATTTGACTGATGAATAACGATGGGGAAAAAAAGCCCGAAATTTTGGGGCAGACTTCTCAACTGAGTTCTCTATACGTTATCATGGAAAGTAGCAGTGAAAAAGGGAGTTGAGGTTGTCATGCAGACCAGGTAGAGACAATTCAACCTGTGACATTCCTGATAAATGTCTGCATAACTTGATTATTAAAAACCTGAAACAAAAAGCCTCCACTGTCTCTGCCCTTGTGCAGTTTTGCCTATGGAGACTTGAATTTTTGGCTTAACTTGTCCAGGGGTGAACCTTTGCTGTTTTCAGGCTGTTTCTCCACTTTGACAACATGCTTTGAAATTCTAAACATGTCCTTCAGTGTGCTTGCAGCCCTCCTGACTTTACATTCGTATAAATATTAAGAGTGTTTTCTCTATGCCGTTGTCTGGGTTGGTAAAATGTGTGTGTGTGTGTATACATGTGTATACACACACATATATAAAATCATATGGAAGTCAGCATACCCTCCTTTACATCCTGGTTCAAAATCACCTTCTGTTCTGACACCGAAGCATTGAGAACTGTTCTGAATGTGATTTCTTCCAGCCAGTTATGAATCCACTTCTGTAGTAACCTCATCTGGAACATATTTGCTTGCTTTTGAAGGTGTCCTGGAAGGCAATGTCAAAAGCCTTATGTAAATCAAAATATATGAAATACTCCACGTTTTCCATATCTGTAGGTTCCATTATTCTGTTGTAGGAGGCAAATACGATTTCTCTTTGACAAATTTTGGCTTCTGCAGAAAGAAATATGAAAGTTGGCATTAACAGGCTCGTGCTCTGATTTGAAAAACTTGATCGCACTTTTGGGAATTTTCCATATGTGAGAAGTAAAATAGAATTGACTGCTGGCCTTCGTCTGGTTCAAACTCTGAAGCAGGCAGCTCGCATGTCCAGGACCTCTTTTGGATGATTTCACAGATAACAAGTGTAATCTCTCAGGCTCTTTCACATCTTACAGAGGTAATTTTTATTTTTTTTAAGTATTTTGTATGCAGCCACATACTGTGAATCAAGAACATTTAGTATTGTTTTCAAGGTGATAGTGTAAATATTTTCTCAATCCATGTAGTTACAGGGTTGTCCGAGACTGTAGAAGTACTTGAAAACTATGCAGGGAGTTGTGGATGAAATATCAGAGCAAGATGAAAAAAGCCAGCTGAATCAAAGAGAAGGACTCTGTTGGGTATTCTTCCTGAAAACTGTTCTACATTTTTGCTCATATAGAAGTGTCTTCGCATTCTTTCTGTCTGGTACAATTTTATGTGTCTTAATGAAAGGAAAATCAGAAGAGGTCCCTGTGATTATGCAAGTGGCTTTCAGATGTCTTACAGTGTCCACCAGAGAAGAAATGATTTGTGGATTGCAACTGAATAGTAAGGCTGCAAACCCTTGTGGCCAAGCATTCAAATTTTCTGTAAAGAGGAGAAGTACTCGAAAGAAATGGATCGTGGATCTCAGGGGAGCAGACGACGGTAATGAGCCCCGGCAGCTGCTTGGTGCCACGTGCGCCCACCTCTGCTAGCACCAGAACCTAGTGGGATTTGAGAGACCTGCTCTGGTCTCTTATGGGGAGATGATGCAAAAAAAAAAAAAAGGATAGAAAACCCACTAAGACAGGTATCCTCAGAGACAGGGCTAGCAGGGGAATTTCCTCTCCCCTGGAGTAATCTTGCTTTTGTCTGTCGTGTATCAACATGTAGCTGTGGGTTTTTTTGCTCAGCAGACTCACGGCTGCTTAATGTCAATACCCCATTCCATATATTCATACAGGGTTTGTCACAGTTTGTCAAAAATTGTTTTTCAAATTTAGGAAACAATGCAGAATGTTACGGGACTGTGGTATTTGAGCTAAATACCTTCTATATGGTATGGTGTATGCCGTTTAAGATAATTGGACTGTTCAGGGGCTGTTACTGTGTTATAAAATGCAAGCTGTTTCCTCATACACCACTGCACATGCCTGTAAACCCTGTTGTTCTGTGTGCACACATTTAAGTTTATAAAATTATGTGCATACATAAATACTCATTTTTTAAATGAAAAAAACAAATCTAGGGTACTGTAGATACTGCAGTTCTGTGAAAAACTCCATGAATGCACCAAATACAGCCTCAATACTGATTGGGTAAGGAAATCTTTAAAAATTATGACAGTGCTTGTGTTAAAAGTAGGTGGAAGCTTTTCCAAACTTGCTGTCTCAGTCCCTGTCTGAAAATATCAAAATGGCTTCATCTGAATGAGAGAGGAACAGCTTGTAAGTCTCATTTTGAAAGTTGTGTTTCAGGAACATAAACAGCATCTGAAAGCTCAAACTGACTTCAGACAGTGTTTTATAAAACCAAAGCCAAACTCTGGGAATATTTTACTACTAGTTGTGTACACTTCATTGCTAATTTTCTGTAAACATAGCAGTATGTTCTCCTCTTTAACTCTGGAAGACTTTTTTTCATTTTAATTTTGATTTTAATTTATGTTGCTCAGCTAGTCTTCCTCCGTGAAATCAGCGTTATTGTTTCTCATGGCTGCACGTGTGTTCAGCATTGCCAGAAAGCTGTTGTAATTCATTCAGTCAGGTTCCTTTCTTGATTCCACCCCTGTTTCAGAAATGGCCATTATTAATTCCCTCTTCAGGGAGCTCACTGAGGACATGAGGGTATCAAGAAGCCCAGCTGACTAACCTACACTGCTGTAGATCTCAAACTTCTCGCATTTGAAGTTACTGAAATAGGGACCTAAACGCCTCTCATATTCTGCATTCAATGAACTATTCATGTTTAAAGTTGGCATGTGCTTTAAATAAATTGCTCTAATTTAGATTAAATTAGTAATAGATTACTGTTTGTCAGTGCGCGGTGAATGCAGGAAGGCATAACGGAATTTATAGGAGGCTTTGATTGTGCTTGTTAGTTTTCATTTCTTGTTTTATGACTGTATTTACAGTTGACTTGGCAAAGGAATGTGAAGCCCTGTGAAGATGTGCATATCAGATGTTGTGCACCGTGACTTTTAAATTTAAGACTGCTCAGCACAAATATGGGTTCCGCCGGTTGCGACTCACACAGTTATACTCTGAAACACCTGGGCTGTGCGTCAGCTGCTTGATTTTGGTTTTCAAAGGTACCTGTGTTTGAAGAAATTATAGGTCATATTGTAAAGAGGAGTATTGTAATACATGAGGAATATTAGGCGGAGGCAGGGAAAGAGCTTCACTGTATTTTGTGAAACATCTCTCAGGTATTAATGCATGCTTTCTGCCCTTTCCCTATCATATATGCATTGTACCGCAGCACAAGTGGGAAGGAGGGGAAGTGGGCTCTGACGCTGGAGCACCGGGAGTGTGCTCGGTGTGAGGAGCTCCAGGCGTGGAGCAGTGGCTGGTTGTTTGCTGCTGCGTGGTCAGAGTTATAAGGTGAAAACAGAAACACCTGGGGTGAAAAACATCAACCGCAGAAGGAGGAAGCAGTCATTGCATAGCGAGGGATTTTTGCTTTTAGGGGGTTTTGTTGGTTCCCTGTTACGGTGAAGAGGATAATAGGAAGGATTAGCTTTAGCATTCCCTCTGCCTTTATAATTCACAAAAAGGGTTGTGAAGATTGACAGAAGTAGCCTTAATTTGTAATTGATCCTAGTCTCATGTTGTAAAGGAAAATATCAGATTTTGTCAGTTTCGCACCAGAGGGGGCGAACAAACGCGTTGATATGGTCTTAATTGGTTGCTTATATTTCAGAGTTGCTAAATTATACAGTAATATCAGAGACAGATGAATGCCATTTGGAGAAAAAGCAGAAAGGATTGGTATACAGTTTGGTTGCATATGTAATAGGACTCATACGGTCGAATAACTGAATCTAGAAGAGACTTACTTCTGATGTCACGTATTTTCCCAGCAGTGATGACAAGATAGCCTAAACAGGCTTATAGGTTTTATACCACATGGAAATTAAGCACATACCTAACAAGTCAATCTGACTTTCCCTTTTAATAATAAACATTCAAATTTGCCTAATTTCAGTATTGAAACTCTGCCGATTTGTCAGTGTTCTCGCTGCATTAGAAGTATTCTATGTAGTGTTTTCTTACGATGATTGTTTTCCCTTTCCTTTGCCTTCTCTCCCCCACAAAAAAAGGAACCTGATAATTGTGGAGGCACTGTCTTTAAAAGACAAATGGATTCTGCATGGTTTCCTGTCGACACGTTGGTACTGAAGGTGCTAAAGGAAAATAATGAGAAAGAAAAAAATCATACCTGGGTTTGCTTTTCTCAGTTATAAGTCACAGACCTAATAGGTGCCACCGTGTCTCAGCAATAGGTGTCAGTATCCCAAATTCCCAAACATTCTGGTAACTCACTCAGCTGCTGTAAAAACAGTGTGGCAGACATGGCCTGCAAAGGGTAAGCAAGCAGCAGATACATACGGTCTTTAACAGAGAAACCCAGTTGAAATGAATATAAAAATCGAATATCACATATAGTAATATTGCTATAAATATAGTTATGGCTTAAAAGAGGAAAGGTGTGGGTTTTTTGATATCTTCTCTCCCTTTAAAAAAATCATGTGCATTGACCTAAATGAAAGAAAGAGAGTGCACTATATACATATAAGAAATAGATATTTAAATACAAAAATGTTTGATGAAGAGGTTAACAGTAAATTACGAGCAGCTTGTTCAGTCTCATCTGCTGAAACTTCAGCTTGCAGAGGTGTTGCTGCAGCGCTGCTTGAAGTGTCAACAGATCCACGACTGAAGGAAATTATATTTCACTTCCAAGTCTCAGAGAATGCCATATAAGCTAATATTCAGGTAAATCCTGTGTGTACTGTTAGTCACCTCTGGATTGACACACATCAACAGGAGAGAAGTACCCAATTATATCCTGAATGGGAAGATGGACATTATATCCAGAGGTAACTTGGAGGAACTCTGTGGTCAGTCATGTAAATAAAATACTTCGCTTTAAAATCAGGGGTTATCCAAATTATCCACAAGAAGTGGGGCAGTATCAGGAATTCCACCTGGTGGATCAGCAACCGCCGCTCTCAGATGGATTAATTTATTTCAGTTTAGGCTGGTACCGAGAAAAGAGAGAATGGGGGCTATTAGACACTGCTTTTCCAGTGAAAAAGCATCCTTAAATAGTCAGGAAGCATGGTTTGATCATGATACCAGTATATTGGTACTGCTCTCACATCAAAGCAGTTATTGAGTCCTAAAATTGCCTTGTCGAAACTGCTGTGGTTAATCATTTGTAGTGTTTACAGCATTGACAGCAACTGTGGACCTGTTATGCTGGGTGTGCAAACAGTAAGTGAAAACTGAGAAACTGTGAAAAAACACAAAAGGTGAGGCTGGAAATGAAGGCATGGTGAAGTTGTCCGCTCAAGGTGAGAAAACAAGTTACTTTAGACCAAGGGAGCAATCTTGCCTGACTCTTGAAACATGCAGATGGCTCCACATACTGTGAAAATGACCACTTTCCGAAATATATATATTGTGGTTTTATTAGTTGCTCTTTTATAAAGAGCTTTGCTCGGATGTAGCACATTTGCTCTTGAAATAAAATAATTGCTTTTCTGTTATGAGATATTATAGTCAAATTATAGTATGTTGTTGCAGACCCCACTGTTGTAAACAGATTTTTATTCTGCACAGGAGTTCAGTTTATGAGTATTTACATTAAAAAGACAACCTGTACCATTTTTTTTTTTTGATGCGTTTACTTTCGTTTGTGCTGTTTTTGGTCCTGTATGTGTGTTTTGTTGAGGGTTTTGACTCTATTTTCAAGGAGTAGTTGTTAAAAAATAAAAATGAAAACGCTAGACATTTCAAAAGCTTAATCTTAAAAGTTCAATAATGAATATGTAAGTCCATCATTTTTCAGTACATAATTATGAGTTGAATTTTTTTCCAATAACAAAATGTGTTAAAAGGTAGTTAGTTTTGAACCCCTTGGGGACAGTTCAAGATATGTTTGGCTTTTTTCCGTCTTTTTTTACAGTGTGAGTCCCATGATCCAGAGGCAGTCAGGGCTTTTTTTCTTCACATCCTCCCCTGACCCACTGCTCTCTGATCTGAACGGCGGGGTTCCTGCCTTCCGCTGCAGCCCTGCTGCTGCACGCGCTGCGTCAGGAAGGGCTGTCCTGTGAGACGGGAAAAAATCAGATTGTTTCCTCTACACCAGGGCACTTTGTAATGAAATGAGAAAGGGAGGAGTGTCCTTTATCATAATTGCTTTTATGACTTCCTTTGAAAAATGGGCTCGTTGTTAGAAAGTGTGTTTGTCTGTTTATATAGCCACAATTTATTCAGTGTCCATTTTACATTAGATTATAGGACTAAATGAACACTTAAAAATTCATAATCGCTTGGTATTAGATAGGAATTTGCTTGTATGTCTTTTTGGTGAGCTTTTTGCAAATAGTATGAATTGAGTGAAGAGTAAATAACAGTTCTCATTCCCAGTCGTAATGTAAATTAATCTAAAGCAATTACAAAAAAAAAAAAAAAATTATGTCTGCATTAGGCAGATGTCAGAATAGAGAAATGACTAAGTATTTCCATTTCATTTTATGAAAATGATGGGTACGTTTTTTAGGAAGTTTTCTGTACTAGTTAAAATGGTACAGAAGTTAAAAGCATTGTCTTTAATGAGACCAATATGGAAGTGGTAGAAGTGCCCAGGATAGAGAGTTGCTCGCAACCCGGATCCGTCCTTGGACAGGCAGAGAGATGAAAGGAAGACACGCAGATGCTTGTGCCATGTGAAGGTGCTGTGAAAAAAATCATAGCTGGAAAAATACCGCATCAAAGATGCTGTTATTTTCCCATGCTTTTTGTTGCCAAATGTCTTATATATGCAATGGTGAGCGATAGTAATAGATTTTCAGGTAATCATAGCAAATAATGTCTAAACCACTGCAATATAAAACATACAAACTGTTTCATTTTTTGAGCTTGTTGTCCCTGGTACACCACTTTGCATAGTTGTACATGCGTGAGGCAGTCTTTACAGGGTCAGTTGTGCTTTTCATTTCCGGATGGCTTGTGCAATTTTAGTTTCAGAAATAATTTCAAGGTTAGTGGGCTTTAGGTCCAACTGGCCACCGTTGGGCTTTCTTGTAGGTGTTGCCTGAAATGTTCTAATGGGTTTTCTTTTTTTGACAAATGTCCTTGTATAGCAAAATCACACAAAAGGTTCAGCTGTTCAGATTACCTCATGAAGCACAATTTTGTATACAACTGTTGGCGTAAGTTTGAATTTTCTGTGAATGATTGAATTCTGCCATCTTTCTATGGTCACGTAGAGCAGACACAGGTTTGTGTCTCACACCAGTTAAATGGAGGTGCTGGTGATGCCCTTATGGAGCCCAGGAGATCCTGAACATGGGTTATCATATCCAGCAGAAATTATTTTAATACACACTCCATTCCATGTCTGCTTCTTCCCTGTCTCAGTTTTCATGAAAGAATATTTCAGAAGAATAGCAGTCTGATCTATTTCTTTTAATTAGTTTTTCCAAGGGAAGGAAGTAATTCAGTTATTATAACTGATCTATTGAGACAAAGTACCAACTTCAGCTGTTTGTCCTATACGAACTTATTTGTGCCAGTTAATATGTTTTTCTTTGGTTACAGTATCATGCAGGGGACTGTTCGGAATAACTATGTGATGTCTCTTCTGTTGTAAATTTATGAATTAGGCATATAAAGAGGGACAGCAATTTGATAAATGGGTAAAAACCCAGTGAAAAAAGATGACAGAAAGCAAAATTGTAAAGGATAGTTTCACCACCTGGACTTTCTCATTTTGTTATTTTGTACTTGCTACATTGCATTGAGTCCCTGTTACATTTTTTGAATACTGTGAGGAAAAGTGTTTTTAAAAAAGCCTTTTTTTTTTTGAATACGACTCTTTGAAGTATCACAGCCTCTTAATGCTGATCAAAGCTAAATCCTTCTGCTGCTAGGCAGTAGAAATGATACCATGTAGTAAAGCTGAAATTTTGGAAAACATCACACTAGGTTAAAGTAATAAAAACATTTGAAATTCTCGATTACCATTCTGGAATCAGTTAACTAACAATTCTTGTGAAAAATGTTGTTATTTAGTAAACAGCTTAATCTGAGTGCACCAAATCAAAATTTGAATGTGTTGGTGCTTCTCAGGTATTTTTTTCTATCAGTATTTCCAAGACATTCAGAGATCTGAGTGTCTTAGGTCATGTTGTTCTAGCAGATTTTTTGGCAAAATAGTCATTTGCTATTTTTAGTTGCAGTAGTAAGTCTCTGTTGCCTCAGCCAAAGGTTTATTTATATTCAAAAGTTATAAAATCCACTCTGAAGTCCTTACAAAGAGGCCTTTCTTTTCTCCTGCACTACTGTTACATTAACCACTCTCTGGTGCCCCAAACAGCACAGTTGTCCCCGTAGCAGTTTCTGTTGGCCGGCTCTGTTGTGTTCTCCGCTCGCCCCACTGTCTGTGCCCTCGGGGTGCAGCCACGTGGACGTTTCCATTTGCTCCAGGAGAGCCCATAGGATCTCAGCCCTTACATCCCTGCTGCTCGCCCCTTGAGTTGTGCCTCAGCATAGGCTTGGACCTGGCACAATCTCGCTGTCTTTGGGAGGAGACCGGACTGGAAGCGCTCTGCAGTTGCTGTTGGGCACAAGAGCCAATGCAGAGGGCCAGTGGCTGAGCCCGTGGGTGCTGCTCCCCCTCCAGTTCCTCTCCGGCTGCCTTCTGACGTAGACATAGCTCAACTATGCTTCAGAAATACCCGGTGCTGCGACTTTGCGAGCACTTGAATATGGCCAAGAGTCTAAGTATGGCCACACAGTAGGTTTTAAAGTGTTTCTGCCTCTTAGTTTCACAAATGTCAATACTACCTTCATGAGGTAGGCTGTGGGAGTGACTTGTCGTTAGCACCAGGTAGCTGGGGCACGGGGTGTTGGACTCGTCCCAGGTCATGCAGTGGCAAAGCTGAAAGCAGATAACATTCCTATTGCACTTTTTCTTTGTGTAGTGTGTCCGGTGTTGTAATTGGGATGTTATTGCCCACAGCAGGAGGAAGCCGTGAATATGCCACTGGAGGAAAAGAGGAGGAAAAGGGAAATCTAAACCGGAGGGGCTGGACAACATGGAAAATATTTCTGCTGATTAGCTAACAGATAAAGCATTTCAATTACTGGTTTTCAGGCGTGGTATGTTTGACAGAGTTGTTTTTAAAAGATCTCATCAATATCCTGAAACAATTACGACCGAATAGCATCACAGCCGTGTTTGAATTGTTTGTTATCTGGCTGCAGTGAATTATGCTAATTGCAGCATGGGCCAGTTCTCCTACACGATGAAAAGCCGGTACCGCAGCGGTGCGTCAGGCTGGCAGACACTGCAGACACCTCTGAGGCTTTACCAGCATCGTGCTGGAAAAACTAAAACCTTGTGATTTCGCCTGTGAGGGTGAGGATTCAGGCTAGAGAAGTCAGTGGTGGTTAGTCGTTTGTTTCCGTCTTTAATCCTTGCTGGGTATTTGTGCACACCACAAAACACTGCAATAAACCTGCAGTAGGTGATGTCTGGTCAGAAGAAGCCTTCGGAGAGGAATTCCTGCCACAGTAGCTCGACAGGAGGGGCTTGAGCAATTAGCAGTCCAGGTGTGTGTCCCCAGCGTGCTCATTCTGCATTTGTCACACCAAAACTAGCTGGGAACCTCCTGGTCTGCAAGAAGATCTGCTAAGAGAGTGGTGAGGAGTCTTCTCTTAGGCTGGACCCTGGGATTTGTGTTGCAGCTGAAGGCTTTATGTGGCGCCAGGGGTGCCCCAGGCCAGGGCAGCACAAAAGTATAGAGCTACGTGATGGCATCCCTTCTAGCCCATGAGTACTGCGGCTAACAAATGGTTCTGGTGGCCAGTTCAGAAAGCCCTAATTCCTCCTAAGCCTAAAAATCCTAAAAAGTCTAATTTCTCTGCCTACCTCTTCCTGTTGGTGGATTTCTGGATGTGCTGTGATGATTGTTGTTCCAATAGTTGAACACTATTTGTGTTTGTTCAGGAATTTAGACATTGTTTTGTTGCCCAGGTTACTGCATAAGCATTAGAAAATACATTGCGCAAAGGAGAAAAAGGACTGTTTGAAATATTTTGCTGTGTTTTTAACTTTTTTTTTAGTTAGCTTTTAACTTGGTTAGGTGCAGACAGATCAATCAACCTATTTTCCTTCTCTATTGATCCAGAATTGAGACTGTATTGGGACAGTTTTAATGCATCCTCTTAGCAACACTGAGTTATTTAACCTCGGTCTCCCCCTCTCAGCCCCCAGATGCTCTGGAGCCAGTGTTTAGGGAGAGCAGTTCATTTTGTGTCAGCTCTTTTGCTGAATGATTTCTTTGAAATGCTGTTGAAGACAATGTGCTATATCTTGACTCTACAGCTTTTGTGTGATGCCAAATCGAGCAAAGATCTTGTCTTAGTCCCTTAGAAAAACACACGTCAGAAAAACTGATTTATCAGCAGTGGTTGAAAAGATAAATCTATTTTATATATACGTCTGGCATGCAACATTCTTTTCCCGTGTTTTTAGTATGTCACTTGCTGAATATGCATATTTTACTTTTTTTTTTTTAAATGAGATTAATGTGAAACTGTGTCGGCATATCTCTGTAAAGACTACCCCAGAGCAGAGTAGCTTTTTGAAAAGTGGTGAAATATATATTGGAAATAAAAGACTTGTTTTGCATGTTACTTGTTACACCATGCTTAAAAGCTTGAAGTAATAAAGCTGCTCCCTTACTGGCGTTAAAACTAATTTTAGTGTAATTACTCATTAACACAGCTCTGCACTGCTGAGCATTCTGCTCACACGGCTGTGTACAAATCGGTTTGTAATGGCACTCAAGGCATTTTGAGGAAGAATGGGGGAGAAAGGAAAAGAAATAACCTAGTCTTCTAAATACATTCTACGGCTATCAGCAGTACCAAATTGCTGCCAAGCTGGTATTTAATTGCAGCTTTCAATGGGTGAATTTTCTTGCCTATTCATTGCTTACCGTACTCGTATGATTTACAAGCCCTTTGTGCTTTTATTTGGTTCGTGGTTTGTTTTTCTGATGCTACTAGTCTTTTGTTTTGTTTGACCTATCTACCTATAATGCTGTCAGAAGGAATATTTCTAGTTGTGAGTTTTGCACAAGGAGAAAACTGAGGTTCTGTTAATCTGGGAAATCTTGGCAGCTCTCCCAGGCTCTTCATCTTGATGCCTGCAGGTTCTTCATGCACTGTGCGCAGATCACTTAAATAAAAGATGGATCTTTTTCATTACATAGGGAGACAAATACGTGAGTATGTGGGAGGTGTTTTAGATTAACCAGATAATTTAAAAAAAAATATCAGGAACATTATTTTGTAGAGAAATTTCAACATTTTACTTCAGTTTTATTATTCTTAAAATATTTATATTATGTTTGAACTAAAGGCAGTGATATTCAGAGGTAGGTAAGGTGCATTCCTTGCATCAAGAGCACGTAAAATGAAGTAGATCACCTGACAATATTACCAAGACACGTAGAGGAAACCGAAGTATTAATGGAAGGTAATGGAAGGTACGTGGCTTCACACTTTCAAGTGTGAACAGGTATCCCAGCTCTAAAAGACAGCTGCTGGACTGAAGAGTGGAAGTCTGATACAGCTCTTCAGCGTTTTGAACAGTCATACAGTAGAGGTTAATTTCCTGCAGTCTTTCTAGAGTTAAAGCAAGCTGAAATGGTGGATATAAGAAATTTCTTCACTGAAGTAGCAAGTGCTGGATATTTCTGAAATGTCTTAATTTTCTTTTTAAGAAATGGAGGCATTTCGTATGTTAAATAGTTTTAATAAACGTGTGAAGCAGTCAATCAAAGTGTTCACCAGACTGGTTGAGAGGATGCTATTTCAGAAGGCATTTGGCTGATGCAGCTGTACTGCACGAGTTTGTTTTTATAACAGCCTCCCTCAAACTGTTGCATGGTTTTAAATAATATTACTAATGTAATTAGTTAATAAAGGGATAGGAAATTAAAGCTTTCTGAAAGGGGAAGATAGGCAGTTGAACTGTAAAGTGAACAGAAATTGAAAACTTGAAATGAAATGGAAGCCAGTGAAGCAGGCACTCAGGGAAAGATGCAGAAAACTATGGGCACCGTGGAAGTGTTTTGTAGGGCACTGCACCTTGATCCTCAGTGGCAAAAGCTGTGGGGAAGGAATAAAGAAAGGTGCAGTGGTCAAGCCTCCAGTCCATTAATGTGGACTCAAATTTAAACACCCCACTGCCCAGCCATCCAGGATGGATTTGGCTTTCCTACTTCCACCTCTGAAAGCCTGGATAGTGTCTCTGTATTTTTCTGGCTAGCTGTTTCGATCTTCATTTCTGCTTCCTTCACACTCTCTGAGCTTCAGCTTGGCCAGGAGATCCATGCTGAGCCACGCTGGCTTCTCACCGTGCCCGCTTGTACCTTGCATTTACAAACAGACCGTTCTCGTGCTGTCCATTCCTGAAGATCAACCAGCTGTCCTGGCTGCCCATGGGATTGCACTTGTCCCAGGAACGTGCGCAAATTTCTTCTCCTGTAGTCTATTTTCTTGGTTATGCCAAGTGCCTTCCTGAGTGTCCTTGGGACCTTAAATCTCACCATCTGAGGGTCACCAGCTAAGGCTGCCGTTGGTCACCAGACCTTTGACTGTTGGACTCAGTGGTCTCTGTAGGTCACTTCCAAGTGCAACTGTTCTGTTCTGCTCTAAATCTTCCTTCTTCTTAATAGCGAATCCGGGAGAGCATCTCTTCTGCTGGGCCATCCAGCAATGGGGTCAGAAAATTGTCCACATCTCCCTTCATATAGCTCTGCTCTGAGAAATGGAGGTGATGTAGGTTGGAGGAAGGTTGTAGTGGTAACTCTAAGCGCTGGTAACTTCAGCCAGAACCTTTTCTGCCCATGAGATAAGGCTTTTGCCCCTTGGTATATCATACTATACCCTGGACAAGGGGTGAAGCTGTGTAATTAAATATCCTGCACCACATAGTGGGCGATAACATGGTTATCCTTGGGGAGATAAAACCTGGTGTGCTCCTGTAAGAAATGTAATTATGGGGACCTAAAAATAGTTTAGATTTTGCAATGAATGTGATGTGAATGGCGTAGCCCATTGATGGTGAGGAGGGTGTCGGAGAATGCTTGATTGTGATCTGTGGCCGTTGCAGTGTGGAAAGGATAATTAAGAAGATATTCTTGAGTACTTGTCTGTCCGTGAGCTGTATTTCCAATAGCCAAACATGTATGTTGCTGGCTCTGGGAGTCTTGCAGAGTCCTCTAAAATACAGTTACTGAAGTGAAGAGTTCTGATTTGAGTACCAAAGCAAGAAGAAACACATAATTGAAATGTAATTAGCTTGATGATGGTGTTTATGGCAGTACCTGGGGGAGTGAAACTTCCCAGATGAGAGGATGGGCAGCCTCTGAGAGAGGAGACGAAGCAGGAATGCGAGTTTCGGGAAGGTCCTTATGGCATTGCATAGAGAAGTGCTTCATAAGAAACACCAAATTGTTTCATAGTTGTGCCCACATGCTTTTATCACATTGCGCATGTCTGATAAAAGGAGATGTTTTCTTCCACCATCAGCAGCGGTGGCCTAAAAAATAAAAATGAAAAAACGAGTTCTGCAAATTGAAGACCTACATGTGAGGTGATGCTTTGGTTGGCAGTGGTTTTCTTTAGAGTTTAAAATAAGGTTGTTATTGATGGTAGGCTTCTCTAGGATCTGAGACGTTCTTGGTGCGTCTGCCTGGAAGTACTCCGTGGGTTTGGTTGCTTACGAAGCATTTGCTGTTTTAGTCCTTTTTTCACATGCAGGTTTCTCCTTTATCTCTCATGACATGAGCCCATGTGTCCTGGTAGTTCTTTATGTGGAGATGCTGCAGCTCTCACCAAAGCTGTACTTGTCCTGAGCTCCTTTCTTGAGGAAACCTGAGCCATTTTACTTAGTTTCCGTGATTACCAAGTTAATAAACGTGTTTGGCAGCATAGACTCCAGTGTGGAAAATGCTGTTGTCGGATGGCTTAAGCTTGGTAAATAATTAAGAATCCAGAAAAATTCAGGGTATCCTGAACTCTAGGGTTTTGTTACCAGTTGTGCTTCCTGTAATACCCTGTGGTAATCGGGGTCCAGCTGCTCACAATATTACTGTTAGATTTACTGGATGGATTGCTTTAATAGGATTTGGAGAACAGCTATTTGTACGTTACAACTTCTGCTCTTAACTTGTCAACCTTTTAATGCAATAATCCTGGAGATTTAGCCTAGCTTTAAAGCAGTAACACAGGGAGACGGGCATGACCGACTGCAGAAAGTTCGCAAAGCCTCCGTGTAACACAAAACGAGTTGCTTGTGCCTTCTAGTATCTTTGTAAAGTGATGTAATATACTGTGAGAGGGAGGAAGAGCACTGATGGAAAGAAAACGGTGATCTTAGGGAAAGTTAGGAGCAAATCTCTACTTGCCCTGCCCTACCAAGGCTGTCACCACGTTGGCAGTAGTAGGACCCAGCCAGTTCAGAAAGCAGGTCGTATGTGAGCTGACCCCAGCCTTTAATTGCTTGCACTCCTTCAACAGACTTGGGATATTCCATCTGTCATTTATTTATGATTGAGAATGGTATGA
The DNA here is from genome assembly GCF_964211835.1 of Anser anser. Lineage (NCBI taxonomy): Eukaryota > Metazoa > Chordata > Aves > Anseriformes > Anatidae > Anser > Anser anser. The sequence goes on from NC_139730.1 coordinate 12,477,770, forward strand.
ATTAATTGTGCATGTTAATGAAATAAAATAGAAAGTTGGGTTTGAATGTATTTTTGAATAAACAATACAGGCGGGTTTTTTATTTGCAAATGCTTGGTATTACATCTGGTTTACAAAGACATGAAAATACTGTTTGCTGCTGGTATGCCCTCTTATGAGGGCATATTTTATCCTCAGTTTTCACCTTTCCCTTTCCCTTGCCACTTCCATTACAGTGGAGATTTGGTCTGCTTGCTCTACAGTGACGTGTCCTTTAATATTTCCCATTAGTTTCCAGTAGTTACCTTTGCCTGCATGTCAGCCTTCAGTTTAATGGCCTTTTTTGTGTGTGTTCATTTTGTTTTGTTTCCCATCGTGGTTTTGTTTATTTCTTTGTTTTTTTTTTTTCTGTTTTCTTTTTTAAAACCGTGGTGATGTTTGCCCTTCATATTCCCCAATGTTTGCACATGACAAGATGTTGCCATCCCAACATTACCTCCCACTTCACTGACCAGTGCCACTAATGACCATCTAGCACCAGCTACAACGGGACCACTGCCTTCAGCCCCTCGGGACGTTGTGGCCACCCTCGTCTCCACTCGCTTCATCAGGCTGACGTGGCGGACACCTGTGTCAGACCCTCAGGGAGACAACCTCACCTACTCAATATTCTACACCAAGGAAGGTATAAACAGGTAAAGATCTCAACGTGTAAAGCGGGTTGTGCTCTTTCATGACACTCCTTCACGCTAGCATTGCTTAGAAGCGCTATAAAATGTAAGTCTTCAGAGCTCAAAATCTTACAAGCTGTAGTCTGAGCAGCTGTGTTCCCTTTCCTCCTGCACCCTGATTAGGGGATACGCATTTTTGTCTGCTTCATTGCTGCATAGACATGCTGTTAGGGGTAATGCCTGTGCATGGTTTTGATTGACTGCAAACAGTTGCTACCTGCTTGTAGCAGACTGCTAAACACAGAGACTGTAACACCTCTTTGGGAACGCTGATGGCTGTAAATGCCACCCACTGCAGGCACGCAGACACCCTCCAGGTATTACATGTGCTGTTGAGAGGGGGCAGTCAGCTCAAGCTTTAAAACCCTGTAACTATAGCCTGATTCTAGAGAGGCACATGGTAGGTGTTGGTTAAATGTAGATTCCCATCTATGAATCCCTGCAAATAGAAATTTCACGAATGTGAAGCATTCATGTATTTTTTACATGCTATCCCAGTGGTCTAGTTCAATCTACATGTTTCTCTTACTGATGGGATCTGTTGCTCAGAATTAGTTTCCAATTGTTGTGATAAGATTGAAGAAGTTAAAGCTAACAGGCGTTTTGAGCTGTGCTTAATTAATTACAAATTAGATTGATTATCAGATTTATTACTCAAATGAAAATTATCTATTTACTGTCTAGAGAGTGAGGCGCAAAGTTAGGAAAGTCATTTGGAAAAAATCTCAAATGCACTAGTACTTGGAGAATTTCCACTTTTTTCTTAGTTCTGAAGATAGACAAGAGTCTAGGTTCACAGATGACAACTAATTCGGGCAATTAGTAAAATTTTCTGTGACTCACAAATGCGTTTTTTCTACTACTTCCTCATTTTGGTAATATTAATTCTTTTTGGAGATATTTTAAATGAGACAGGAAAACTGGTAGTGTCCTGCGAGCTATCCTTGCTGTCTGCCTTTCCTCCTTCATATTGCTGGTTGTAACTGATCTCCCCGTTGGGTTTTTCAGAAAGTAATTTGCTGGAGGTGGTTCGTTCCTCTCCTTATACTGGGTCTTGCTTTTGGGGAAAGCAAAATGCATCCCCTTCCACTACATACAGGACTCCAGAAATCTAGAAAATATCCCTGTAGGGTCAGAATCACTGTGCAGAGCAAAAGGAGAGAGGCATCTCCTAATCTGTGGGGAGTAATTTAAGAAATTACAGGACAACCTGCAGAAACTACCCTGCAAAAAGCAACCTTCTGGGGTTCGAGTGGTGTAGCCCACAGAAAGTTTGCACAGCAGAATACTTGAGCTGGTGCTTACATGTAAGCAGGTGGTTTCATTGACTGCAATGAAATCTTTGCTTACGTGTTCTTCTGGATCAGGGTTCAAGGCAGGCTCTGGAAGCCTTTCACTGGCACGTGGTCACGAGTTTCTGGCCTTTGCTGCCTCTCTGCTTTTGGAAGTCTTTTGCTATGCTGATAAGGACGGTTGGTATCACGCATTTCACAGGTTAGTGTGAAAGTAGTGTGAAATCCTGTCCTGAAACCTGAATTTAGAGAATGAGAACAATAGAATTAAAAACCAACAATGAACCACACTTGAGAACAAATGCATCCTATTTGTACAGCCTTTGTGTCAGCAGGCTCCACCTTCGCACTGAAAGCAAGTACAGATGCTGTTTGCTTCATCTCTGTCAAGTTAGATCTGCCCTGACGGTGCTGACAACTTGCCAGTGTCAATTCATTAGGGCATGAATTTTGGAGCTGTTAAGCCGAATTAAGCAAATAATTGAATGTAATACATTGTTTATGATAGGAGAACAGCTAAACTTGAACTGTTTCCTTCTACCTGGGAAGTCAGAAATAACTCCTTGGAGAATTTGAGAGGATGTTTAAAGTTATGGCTCAAATTAATTCAAATGTTGATTGTGTTTGAAGTGATACTAAAGCCCCTTCTACCCTGAACCCAGTTAGTTTTTGAGGGACAAAAGCTGAGATGACAAACCCAGTAGAGGTTCACCTTGAGAGGTACAGAAAATGGACTGGGGGTGTGCAGAGATTTTTGCCTCTATGCTTCCGTCTGCTGCTGTATTTGCAGGCACCTGGGATGAAAGAATGAGAAAAATCCCCCACGATTAGGATGGTAGTATCCACTCCCAGTCCTAAACTGAATTCTGTGCAATCATTAAATTATCTAAACTTTGCACTCAAGAGTCGAAAAAATGCCAATTTGCAGCATTAGCTTGCTAGGGTTTTTTGGTGTGTGCATGGGTGGGGGTATTTGATTTATGGCTGGATTTAAATGTTTTATGTGGCTTTAAGGAAGAGGCACAAAACCAACAGAAAACAACTGTGTAGAGATTAAACTTTTAAAAGTGGGTAGGATTTTTTGCTTGAAATTTAAAGGCACAGTAAGAAGTATAATAATTTTTAAAAAGACAAGCAATCATTCATCAAATGTTATTCCTTTTTTGATGTTACATGGTACGTTTTGCCTAGTTGTTTGCTTTTTTGTTACTTTGCTTAGTTTATGACTAAAAAAATAGGTGGGAGTCTCCCACATAACGAAGCAGTCAGAAACCAGAAAATTTTGAAGTCAGATTTAGATTCGCAACCCTCTTTTCTCTCTCAGCGTTATAAAACACGGCTTAAATGCTTGCTTTGTGGTCCTTGAATTATACATGATCGTACATCTTTGCTGCGGTTTTAAGTGCATATGTACCATCTCCTAAAACTCTCAGATTTGTGCCTACGTGTACCTTTTTCATTGCATGCATTACTGGATCCTTACAGTAAACTACGTGTTGCCTCTTCCTCATTTGGGTTTGAGCAGCGATCAAACTCTGGGTCATTTGATTTATTTGCCTTTTAAATCGGGCTTTTAAAAGATTGTGAAAGTCCATACGATGTGGAACAGCTCAGCGAGATATTCTGACATCTCTAATTCATCATTAAAGGGTTGCAGAGTCAACTTTATATGGTGAACAGTAGCAGCCCTACATATCTCTGCAGCACATGAGGTGTACCGTTCATGGGGTAGCGGCCCCGGGAGAGACTTCGCCTTGGCCGACTTACATTCCTTTTAGTTTACAGTCTTCCAGTGCAGTGAGATACACACAGAAACACGGTGAGGTGTTCCTTTACTTTGCACCTTGGACTGATTTAGAGGACCGCAATATATTCATGGATGGAATGTAATCACCTGCTTTGCAGCCATTCTGCAGCACTGCAGTATTTCCTTTCCCCTTTTCAACTCAGAGTGTGCTTGCACACCAAATTTGGCCTTTAATTTGGGTGCTGCAGAAGATTGTTAGCAGCAGAAAATGAGGAACTATGGTGAAAATGGCAGTCTTCTAAAATGGTCCTCGCTTCTGAAATGGTTAAAGCTGGGTTTGGTGGCTTTTAGCGTCTGTCAAGGAGGAGTGGGCGAGAATACAGGACCTGGAGGTTGCTCTGTAACAGAAACTGCAAGGAGCTGCAGGAGAGGAGCATTTATTGAAGGGACCATGTAGGAATGAAGAGGGCGTCATGGCTTTGTTGCTGTACCTCCAGAAGAACTCAAGTAATCTGGTCAGATACAAATTACTGTCTTCCCTATAGATTATATAGTTACATTAACATTCCAAATTCAAGACAGTTCCCCTGGAAAGTGTATGAGAATTCAGATGTGTAGGAGGGACGACAAAGGGAGGTTTACTCCTGTGAAACTTTAGGTGAGCAGCCATGCAGGAGAACTTCAGATTTTCAAGATATGGACAGAAAATTGTGAGAAGGCCAACACATTGCTCGTACAAGATGGTAACTTACACGCGTGATAGATTCAAATAATATTGAACCCGTGGTACAACTTAGTGTGCTACAAACACAAAATGGAGTTTAGTTGTGCATAATGGCACTGTCAAAATGTCCATCTGAGCTCACTGCCTGGCTTCACAGCTGATGTGGCCGGCATAGATGCTGGTCACTTTTTAATAATTCCCAAAGGTTTTGTTTTTGTAAGTGTGACTTCAAACTTTACTTTCCCAGATGAACTCTTGCTTCTGGTTTTGAGCTGTAGTCTTTTTTCCCCCATCTACATGACAGCTATTTTAAGCCTTAATTCCAGTTTGCAAAGCTCTTTAATTGGGGATTAAACTGGAATGAGTTAGAATAGTCATAATGTTCTGTTGGGTAATATAGTTATTCATATAGACCATCTGTTTTGCTACCTATTATGCCAACCTAAATGCATCAGAGCTCATAAAAGGTGCTCAAGGCTCCCAAAGAAAGGGCATAAAGGAGAGATTCATGTAGCACTTAATTAGATTAATCTCAACATATTTTTAATATACTGTTGTGAGGGAAGGCACAATTCCTACTTATTACTGAAAATTGCATTGCTTTGGCTCATCTATTTATTTTTTGATAAATGTTGTGTTTCCATTGAAAATAATTTAAATTTTTTTTGTAATTTTAAATAATGACCTTGGATTGCTGACTTTTTTCTAGACAAAATCAGTGAGTGCATTTAAACTTGAGGCAGAAAGTGCAATATATTTTGCATGTCAATGGGAGATGAATGCTATTCCACAGCTGTGAATCAGTTGGCACTTATTCTGGGTTTTCAGATACCTTCATTATAGCTAAGATACATTTTAAAGGAAGCTATCCATTTGAAAATACATTTTCAAGCAAACATTTTGCTTTAGCTATAACTGGAAAAGTTAGCGAGAGAAAATATTTATCTTTTTTCCTGCCCCCCTCTTTCATTCAGCAGTAGGAATTATATTTCTTCAATGTCTCTCTCTCTTCTCTGCCAGCTTCTTTCTTGCAAAAATTACTTTATAAACATTAAAAGAAGAGAAATCCTTTGCAGAGTTCTTAAATTCATATATAATGATGCTGCTCATTCAAAGATGAAAATTAAAAAAAAATCTGAAATAAATTAGGCTGTGTATGCAATGCCATTTTAGCTCAACTGTAATGAAAGAGAATATTCTAGAAAATGTGTTTAAACAGCTTTTCAGTTACATTTAGCATATTGTTTTCCTCTGTATAAATACAGTATAATAGTGCAGAAATGAACAGGGATTTGAAAATGTTTTAAACCCAGTTATGCTAAATCAACCTTAGTAGTTGATTTAAAAAGAAATAAATTAAAAAGGGGAATTTTGGCATCAGATTTCCGTGGTATAAATTAAATCATAATGGCTGGGAGGTAGGAAAGAGGAGACTGTGGAATAATTTTGCCCAGGCTTCTGCATTAAAAATGATTTAATAGCAGCTAACCGTTGGGATGAGAATCGTCTGCCCTCTGCTGTAGAGCTAAACAAAGTCTCCCAGACAAAAGGGGAAGGATCGTATTCAAACCATTCACATTTTCCTTGTGTTTATTTCCTCAGTGGGGAAGTTTTTCGCTGCTTCTTTTATAATGGTGCTGTTATTTCTGTTTCAGGGAGTAGATAGCCTCTTTTCAAGCCAGGACTGGTCGTAGATGTCCTTGCCCAAACATAGCTGTGTGAAGGTTCAGGTGACAACAGCAATGTGTTGGAAATAAAGGTTGTAGTTAGTTGATAATTAATCTCATGGTCTTCACCTCAGTCCTGAGCTTGATAAGAAGTGATTGTGTTTCCTGAACTATGATCGCTGTTGGACCAGGCTTTCACATGGGGTGCTTGAGGGCTGTAATTGAAATTCGCTAGATGCAGGGCAGTAATCTTTGGGTTTGCGCACCAGGTGGGCTCTCCCAGCTGGCTTCTAGCTTTCAGCTTGCAAAATGCCTGCCTTTTTCCCAAATCGAAGAGAAATGCCCATTACCACTCAGCTGGCAGTTCCTTAGGGCTCTGGCAGGCAAAGCAGGAGGCCCAGAGCTGTCTCCTCCATGTTGCTGGAGCACCTGAGAGAAGCCCGACTCACGCGTCCCACTGGCAGCCCGCGACAGGAGCGTGCACCACTGCCAAAGGATGGTCTCCAGCAGCGGAGCCGCAGGCAGACATTGCCTTCTGTTGACTCCACTACTTGTGTGGTAATACCGCAACTGCCACAGCTGTCTGCTGCAGTGTGTGTGAGTCAGAGCCTTTGGATGTTTTTAAAAAATCTAAATATTAGGGAGGAACTAAGTAAAGTTTGGAGATAGAAGAAAATATTAAAGCAGCCTCTTTGAAAAATACACCGAAAGCATCCCCACGATATTAACAAAAATGTCTTTAAATCTCAATAGAGTCTGTGTACAATTCTTAAATATTTTTTCTTGTGGCTTCTGAGTAGTAGGATAAACTGTCACAATGAATTATGGCATGCTGTTGGGAGAATAACAATGAAGCTACTTAGAATTTTTTGATGTTGAGTATAATTTATTCTTTTAGTTTAGTGTGTATTCTTTTCAAAGACAAGCTACAAAATTAGAAGCTGTTTGTCACCAGCCATTTTGGCATATTACTGTTTTTGTGTAGTCAGGGTGGTATAAATAACCACATCATTAATACACTAGATACGTTCAAATGGGATACACGTTAGATTTGTTCCAAGTAGCAACCATTTCTTTATCTACCTCTCAAAAACCCTCTTGCTAATCAATGATTGTTTCTGTGCCCAAACTTTTTGTTTCCCAAAGGGAACGTGTTGAAAATACGAGTCGTCCTGGAGAGACACAAGTGATGATCCAGAACCTGATGCCAGAAACAGTTTATGTCTTCAGAGTTGTGGCTCAAAACAAGCATGGCCCTGGAGAGAGCTCAGCACCGCTGAAGGTGGCCACTCAGCCTGAGGGTAAGCTATAAATACTTTGAGCCTCTTGACTTTGTGATTGCCGTTTTTTTTCCATTCATGGCCTTTCCCAGAATGAGGTGATCCTCTTAAAAGCTGCATTTGCAGACCTGAGTTTCAAAATAATTTTCCATGCTACCACGTTGGTATGCTTTATTCTCACTCTTAAGAAGAACTGATAAAGCATTCCTTGTTGAATTTTCTAAACTTTGTTATAAAAGAATACTTTTCAATTGTCATAAACTGACAGAGAATAAAGGAAAACTAAGAAAATGCAAAGGCTGTGATTTGTTAGAGTTGTTCAGGACACACTGGGAGTCTGATGCACGGAGGAGAAGTTCCTTCTGAAATTTGGTGCCGCCTTTACCCCCTACCAGTGAATTCATATGGAATGCTTAAATGCAGAAAAATACCTATCTTTGAATGGAGTTTATTACTTGTGAAGTTGATGCCAAAATATTTAGCTCCTGAAAATCTATTGGTTAGGCTTGGTGATGAGCGGAGTTTCATGCTTACATTGCAGTTCAGCTTCCTGGTCCAGCACCCAATATCCGAGCATATGCCAATTCACCCACCTCCGTTACTGTCACGTGGGAAACGCCGTTGTCTGGCAATGGAGAAATCCAGAACTACAAGCTGTATTACATGGAGAAGGGACAGGACAGTGAGCAGGTACAGAGCATGGCCCTTCCTGTGTGATGTACAATGCCAGTAACAGTATTCTTTCTTTTATGTTTTTACCTTAAATTTCTAGAAGCACCTTACCAAGAGTTCATTCTTCTGACAGACAGAAGCCTTTAGCCTAAAATACAGAAATATTTAAAATTAAACACCTGGTTTGTTAGAAAATGGTTTAATTCATTATTCAGCATGAAATGTATTTGTATCAGAATTAAAACAGTTTTTATGTGATGGCTTACTTAGGTATTCAGCATCAAGTAGCATTTTGGGATGTCCTTCCTATCACAAGAGGAAAAAACTGAATACCTATTTCATCATGTAATGGTCCCGGTTCAGATGGTGTGAAGGATGTTTGCATAGGTTTTATAGGTTGGCTGTTTTTATGCTTACTGCTGATTTTAGCACGTTCCTGAATCCAAACTATTCTCGCTTCTTGAGTCTGTTGATCTGATGATTGATATTTTGATATTGGTGAGTGTCTAATTAAATTTGCTTAGGATTCTACTGGAAGAATCCAGCATGTTCTATGCAAGTACAGGTTGTCACCTGAAAAATAATCACAGCTTTGGGAGAATTCAACCCAGTCATTTAATTTCCCACATGATGGTTTATAACTACGATTTCAGCTTTAAAAAAATCCTAAGGGAAGAATATTTTTGTTTGTTAGTTAGCATTTAAAATATTTTGATGTCAGTTTTTTTAATAGGAATGAGTATTCCTCAGATAACATTACCTCTTCTACTTTTGTGTCCCACTGTTAAAAATATCATAATAGTTTTTACCAATAGACAAATTTTCTAGATCCCTTTTCGTTTGTAAAACCTGTGTCCATGTTGTGACTTAAATTGAATAGGTAGAACTTCCTCTTGCAAGCTGACTGATAGATAGCATCTTTACAAGTCCTGGCTGCATATGACTGGGGGTTTGACTTGCACGTGCTACAGAGTGCAAGTGGTGTCCTTCCTGCTTTAGAGTTTGAGTATTACTGAACTGAAATTCTGAGAGGTTTATAATTGCAGACCTGATTCTGACCTTGACTCGTATGTATATTTGCTTATGAACAGGATGTTGATGTAGCAGGACTCTCCTACACCATTAATGGATTGAAGAAATACACAGAGTATAGTTTCCGAGTGGTAGCTTACAATAAACATGGCCCTGGCGTCTCTACGCAAGATGTTGTTGTACGTACGCTGTCAGATGGTAAGCTGCTTTATTCCAAGGCTTTTTGCAGGAATTATGTGGTAATTTCCTTTAAGTGGATTTCAAACCAGAAAGACTTCTCAGGTTGTTGTTCAGTGCTGCAGTGTTTTATTAATAATGTGGTTTCTGCATATGACCATGCATGCCAAAAGTTCCCCTGGGGCTTTCCAAATTGGGCGAAGGAAAATTAATATACCTACAAAAGTATCCAGTATTCCAATTACAAAACAACGGTGTCCTTAATTTCAACATCAGAGGTTTATTTCATGGGTTATTGGGTCTACAAAGTATTAAGAGTGGACAGAAACATAATTATATTGAACCCAACCACTCCAAATTGTTTTTTAGCTTCTATAATATTTTTACCTATGAGCAGACTTCTGCTTTTGGAGTGTTTTTATTTTAATTGTGGTCATGTGGAAAAATGTTGCATGTCTTTGTTTGGACTCCAGCACAGATATTATTAAATCAATCGTTTGTAATCCTGAAAGCAGGAGATGGTAACAGCATTTCCTGTAAGGCAAATAAGAAAGTAATGTGAGCAAATCTGATATATGAACAATTGCAGAATGATCACAGTTAATGTTAGCTTTTCTTTTTTCTACAGAAGTTTAATTATACATAAGAACTGTCAGACCCAAAATGAGCCTAGCCTGGAATCCTCTCTCCAGGACTGAGCCAAAGCAGAATGATTATTGTCCAGAAGTTTGTTTCTACGGGACTTCTTGGCCCTGCAGTAGTTTCTATGTATTCACTAACTCAGTTGCTCTTCCATGAAACCTCTAATCATCCTCTTTAAAACCATGTCAACTCTTATCATCCACAACATCAAGTGGAGGATCCCACAACTAAACTTTCTATGAAAAATCCCTCCCTTATAGTCTGTTTTGATCCCTCTTAGTCTGTGTTAGTGTTACTCATTGCCAACAGCTGTGCCGCCTGAAAGAGGAAATAATCAGTCTCCATCAGCCTTTTCTGTCCCACTCCTCATTTTATAGACCTCTGCTGTATTCTCCCTCATTCATCTCTTTTCCAGATTTAAGACAGAAATGGTTACTCATTTCTTCTGTGGAAGCTGTTTCAAGCGTCAGTGTCCTTTTCTGAACTTTTTTCTAGGTTTCTTGTCTCTTATGTGCTTTTAAAAATGGAGCTAGGGAGGGCCAAAATTGTATTAAAGATGCAAGTGTGTAATTACCAGCATTTTTTGGCTCATTCTGAGCACTGAAGCAACATTTTTGGGCTAGAGTGATCTTGCTCCTTAGTGGAATTGGTTTGCTTAGAGCCATCGCTTTGCATGTGGAGTTAGGATCATTTTTCCTATGTATGAATTTAATTTGTCACATTAATATCCAGGCACAGAACAGCCTCAGGTCTTTCTGCAGTTCTTTACCATCAGATCTTGTCTGTACTGATATTTTTCACATTGCTGCTCATCCCCCTTTCATCTCTTACAAATGTGGGTAGCGACAGGGGTGTCAGCACGTGCCATGCCGGAGCTCCACAGGTCATCACCCACTATGTACGTTCCCACCTTCTCTTTCTTTTAGCCAGTTGTGTACTCGGGCAAGGACTTCCCTCCTATCCCATGATTGCTTTGTTTCTTAAGAGCTCTCCAGCAGGTTTGTGATGCAAGATTTCCCTTTAAAAAGTGACAGATATGTCATATTTCTCCATGTATCTATGAATTTCACACTTCATTATAGTTTCATTTTTTTTTTTTGCTAATACAGATTTTTGATTTCTTACCTGAGGTGTCCAGTAGTTGCTCCAGCAGAACCCCTTCTAAATACTGGCATCTCCCAGTATCATGGTAACTTTAAGTGACCGGTTACAGCCTGCCATAAGTAATGCAACCGTTTCATTCCCAAGTTCCCTTAGAAATCCCGGATGAATATGATCTAACCCTGCCAATGTGCTGCAGCTTATGCCTGACACTTCTGTAACCCTGCCTATTGACATTTCAGTTGGAGAGTTGCTCTAAGTACCTTGTAAAGGATGTCATGGAAACCTCTCTGCTGCCTTCCATTCAGTACAAATGCAAAGCAGGTAGTTCCTCTGGCCTTACCTTTTCTTTTCCTGTGATACCTTGGTCATCTGTAACTCTGCTTACTCTGAAGGGCTTCCGGCTCCTTACTTGTTGAGGAAGAATGCATTATTAGTTTTAATGTCATTTTCAAGCTTTCCTGAACTTCTTGTCACCTCGACTTAAGTTTCCACATTTAACATGTTGAAATTTATTTTCTGCAGCTTTCTGAAGGATGTCCTTTTGCTTCTAACAGTTGCGTAGCTCTGCTGCTTAACCATGCTGTTCTCCCCCTTCACCCTCTTGAATCTTTCTAGATAAACAATACACATTTTCTTCCTGGGTTTTCCTATTGTGGTGTCAGTACGCCCTCTCCATGCCTCCTGCAAATATTTCATTCTTAGCTACCTTTTTTAGCAAGCTTCCTTGTTTTCATGTAGGTTTCTGCTCCTAACCTAAGTCTGTTACAGTGGTTTGTTGCAGAATAATTAGCTCTTCAGGTACAGCAATTTGAACCCGGGTTTATGTGCTGCTGGTAAGGATTGCATGTCTTGTCATAAGTGTTCCTGATTTGTAGGAAACAGTGTTGTATCACAACTAGAAATACCATCAGCGCATCACACCCTGATGGAGGGCATGTCACTTACCAGCTCGTCCTTGCGGCCTCTCTGAACCAGCAGCATGTCAGGTCCTCCTGCTGCACAGCCTACCAAAACGGGCTGAGCCTTTCTTACCTGAGCGTGGAATATCAGCCCATAGGAAATACATTTTATTTGTTGATCTGGTTAATTTGGTAATCTGGTCTGAGTTTAGGCGTACTTTGACATAAAACGAACTGTACATGTATATGTATTTACATGCATAAATCCTTTCCTGCGTCCTGCCAATCTTCTGTCTCTCGCCAAGTTTGCGTTAATACGCGTTAATTATTAATCAAGCTTTGTGAAACCCAGGACATTTTAGGTTGTCTTGAAAGCAGGCACCAACTGCATAAAACAAGAACAGCAAGAACTGGCCTAACTTTATTTCATTTCCTCCTCTTACCTGGTGGTCTTGCTTTTTAAAGGATGTAGCCCCTAGTCCCTAGGTCTGGTGATCTCAGACTCAGTTCAGTTGGCAAGAGGGGAGGAAAAAAAAACGTCGTTATCTCTGTTTCGGTAATGGGAGAGGGGTATTAAACCACACCCAGGGTACCTTTCACTTAGCACTTTCACTCATTTATGCACTCAGGATTGTTTTCTTAGGCAGTGTTCTGCCTGGTGTGTGTTATCTGGAAAACAGATGATTGTGGCCGGAACAATCTCTAGTCCTGTTGTACCTCTAGTTGCCTGTCCTTGTGCTTTGTTGGAGCCTCAGCTTCCTGTCAGGGAACCCTTATCTATGCCTTTGAGATAACACTTGCGAGTCTTTCACCTCTGGAGAGCTGCAGAGACTTCCTTGCTTTCAGTTTCTCTCTCGTATGTAACCTGTTTGTGTAATGGACTTCAACTGACCTGACCAGTGAGTTGCTACAGCAAGTAAAGAACTAACAAAGAGTGGAGATTCAGGAGCAGAAACTGTCTTTGCAGTGCACTTCACCTCTGTGCTTTTCAGTAGCACAGACACATCTTGACTGAGGTTTTCCTGTTACAGCAACTCATGAGACAAAAACCAGGGCTAGAATTTTAACTGTTTCCCCCAATCATGGTTTCCCAGAATCAAGCATCTAAATTAAAGTCTTGATTTGGAAAAGTACTGAACATGATCTCTTAGAGTTAACGGGAAGTACCTTTAAATATAAGGCTTTTTATTTAAATACCTATGATAAGTAAAGGCCTGAATAAAGTGAGTTAATTTTTTGTGATGAAAGTAAGTAAATCTCCTAAGCCAACCAGTCACTGTGTGTCAGAAAGCATGTGTAGAATTTTGTAGTCACTTTAGATTGTGTATTAAACCTGAATGGTTCATACTTCCATAATGAATGATATCGGAGAGTAGTTGTACATGGAAATACAGTATGGGATACATTATCTGGAAATGTTTCAGTTGTAATTGCTTTAATGTTTCTAGTCCCCAGTGCTCCACCACAGAATCTAACGCTGGAGGTGCGGAATTCCAAGGTAAGATGCTGAGAATTTGTTTTCTGTTACGGGTAAATGGAAGGTTGGGTCTTAGATCAGCCAGAATTTGGAGTTGCTTTTGGGTCTTCTACCATGCTGCTTTTCAGCTGTTTGTTTATGAGTTGCCCAACAGGAAAATATCTGAATGTGGGACTCAAGGCATTGGAAACTCCAATCCAGTTGTGGGCTGCGCACAGCAGAATGCCGTGGACGCAGTGACAGTACTCCAAAGCATGGAGACTAGTTATGAAAGAGGTTTAATCAGGCACAAAAGCCTGAAGCAGCAGAGGTTGAATATGTTCCTGGTGATAAACTATTGTTTTACAGAGTGTATACATACATATGTCTGTTTACAAGATCCTGGGCCCTTTAAAAAAGAAAATTATGTACTTAACCGTTATTACTTTAGTGATTATGATTGGAGATTTTAAAAAAAAAAAAAATCCTTTTCTAACCCCTTTTTCCAATGTTGTCTTCTACTGCATATATGGTAAACCCCAGCAGCTTCATGCACATAAACTACAGTTCAGATAACTTGTACTCTTTGAAGAAAATACCACTTCTTAAGGACAGCCCCTCGAGTAAACCATATCTTAATATAACCCAAAGAAGATGGAAAAGGAAACCCAAGAGGCCATTTGTGAAATTGGAATCAGGAGGTCTGATAGGATTGAAGCACTTTGAGGCAAACTTATAGGCACTTGTATGACCTGTGCTGCTGCTGAATCACAGTTCTTTTTACTTTTTACAGATAGCATTTTTCTCTTTTTAGACAGCACGTGTTTTACACGTATGAAAATGCAGTGTATTCTGTCTGCATGTTTTCCCACTTTGTGTTTCTTAAGTATTAGCACTAGAGTATTTTTTTTCAGGCTGCGTGGAAGGCAATGACTTTGTAATTATCTTCTGCCTTCCACAGAGCATCATGCTACACTGGCAGCCTCCGCCTGCAGGGACACACAGTGGGCAAATCACAGGCTACAAAATTCGCTACCGTAAAGTGTCCCGTAAGAGTGATGTAACTGAGAGCATCGGTGGGACCCAGCTTTTTCAGCTAATTGAAGGTGAGCTGTTATTTGCAAGCATTTGTTATCATAGGGGTTTCTTAGGTGCTTTCAGTGTGCTGAGGCACAGAGACTTATATCTACATGTTTATGTAGTGCTCTTACATTTAAATGCAGAATGAAAACACTTAAAAGGAGTGATGATAACTTCTGAGGTAGTCTGGGCTGGCTAGTGGTAACTGAAGCCTGTTCTTTAGCCCTGGTTTTGCCTTTGACTTGCTAAGTGGACTGGACAAGCCCTTTTAAAACCTTTATATAAAGGCATAGGGGTTGCATGGAGAAGATGGTCCTGAGCTCATTGTGTTGACTGAATGGCAGAAAGAAAAATATTGAGAAAATTCCTCTATTTTAATTAAGAATTGTGATTCCCGTGTTTGCGGTTGGAATTGCTGTTTTGATATCTTGGATGCTCTTTGTCTCCCAGGTCTTGAACGAGGTACAGAATACAGCTTCCGAGTAGCTGCCTTGACTGTTAACGGTACTGGACCAGCTACTGACTGGATATCAGCAGAAACATTTGAGAGCGATCTAGATGGTAAGATAATAAGTGTGAAGTTATCTGTGACACCAAAGACAGGGCACAGTAAAGTTTGATTGCTTTTTTAAAAGGCAGAGATGATTTTGTTGAATTGTTTTTAATATATTCTAATGTTGCAACTTGTTATATTTATGATGAAGTGAAATTGATTTCTATTTTATTATGAAACTCTTACAAGTCAATAAAATGGCTTAAAATTAAATCCTGCTTCTACACTTTCTAGCACTGTATGTTAGCACTATGTTTTTCCTACTAAGAAATACTCGATTTTGAATGACAGTGCCAGTGATTCAATATTTAAATAATAATACATGATAAGATTTATGTAATAATAATGGCTTGATTTTTATACTGCAATAAAATTCATCTTGTTAATCATGCAGTTGTTTACAGGCTATAAAGTGGAGGTAGGAGGACTGTTTTCCTTGAGGAAGTAAAATAGTGATTATGTATTTATGGCACACCTAAATTATGCTAATGAAACCATTGAAGCATTGCTCAGAGAGTTTAGCGTAGTGATTTGATATTCAGAGATACAATGAGTGACTACTCATACTGTTGACTGCAGTACGGAGTATTGGTGTCTGCATGGTGGTTGCAGCGTTGGGTGTAAGTGTAAACTTTGCTGAATGCGGGAGAGATGCCATGGTAGGAAAGGAGCAGTGGAGAACGCCGCTGCTGTCAGTACATCTTTGAATCTTATCACTGTGTTTTATTGCTACTATGCTTTGTTAAAAGCTTTTTCCTCTTTTTTTTTTTCTTTCTTGTGCTTGAAGAGGACATTTGGCCTATAGTAACTGTTACTTTTTGCCACTTCCAAAAAAAAAAATTGATTAAAAAAAAAGATTGATTATATTTCCAGTGCTGGTAGGCTACTGTAGACCAGGTTTTCCACCAGAAATGAAGACTTGTCTACCAAAGCCATAGATTTATGATGTGTGGCATACAGAACCACACTAACATCTTGTTTTTTCAGCGCAGAGGTTAACAATGAAAGTAGAAAAAGTTCTGTGAAAATTTTTGACCTCTGTCAATTCGCCCAAAGGTTTGGTATTTACTACACTAGGATGCTTTGGAAGCGGGAACCTGACTCTTGCAGAATTCCGATAAGCAAATTTGTGAGTACCTCCCAGAATTTCACTACAAGCAATTGAAATTGCAGCAGAGAAGTGCCATTTCTAACAGGCTGGCAATGGCAGATCGCTTGGGAACTGCCTAGATGTTGCTGATGATTCTGGGCAGCGTATTTCTGGCAGTTCATATTTCAAAAAAGCATGTGATCAGTTCTTTTGCACACAAGTTCCTTATGTTTCTTGCAGGTCATTCTCCCTCCTCGCTGTGTTACGAAGTAGCTCGAGGGTCATTCTAGCTGAATTAATATCGCAGGTTGCCAGTAATGTCTTTCACATCTGTGTGACTGGAGATTTAGTTATGCTGGCAGCTGGAAGACAGAATTACAAAAGAGATCCAATATTTGTTCTACACTGTTGGAAGATTGCTTCAACAGTCAGCTGATTAAACCCCTTGAGAGCCCATTTTTCAATCTGTGTTATGCAAAGCTGATGCTCAACTTAATATTTGTCCTCTTATTTCTTACTTTCCATTGCTTAATCAAGAGCAGCAGAAAAACTAATGTTAACAGTAGAGTTCAGTTTTGTAGCTATTTAAAATTTGCTTTTTAGAGCTGAAATGACTTGCATGTGTGTGTCTGTCTTCCTTTATCTGGATATGACACAACCTTGCAGCTTGAAATACCACTAATTCCTCCAGCTGAAGATGTATTTTTTTTGCTTTTCTTTCCTTAGTAATCTCACGTGGATGTTTTTAATACATTAATTTTAACATGTTCATGTTTTAAATAGTGTATTTACAACTAATCTTTAATTTCTCAAGTTCAGTATGCATCTATACATCTATACATGTAATTTCTTTCCATTCCGTGGCTGCTTTTGAATTTAAATAGAGTATAATTATCGTGTCATCAATGCAAATGGGAGCCAGAAGGTTACAAGTCTGTATTAGTAGGGCTGTGTAATTTTGCAGAGTTGGTGCAAGTCCCACAAGGAGTTCGTATGCAAAAGGTGTTAAACAGTTGTACAAAGTTTATCCCCAGCACAGTGACTTCTGTGCAGTTTAAAATGTCATCTCTCATATTGCAATTCCGTAGCTTTTCTGTATTTAATAGTTGTGAACTTTAATTGATCAGCTGTGTCAGCTGGAGGCAATAAACTCCCTCAGCAAGCAGGCCAATGGCATATTATGATCCAAATAATACTGTTGTGGTGTTTTATTAAATGTTTTTAGATAAATGCAGCATGTTTCATTAAAAGGCAATCCCTGCAGGAAGCAGAACTCTCTGAACAGATTTTATTTTAGAGTGGGGAACTCAGTTTACTATTGCACAAAATATTTAATATCTGTCACCATATGGTGGGCTCCAGTGACCTGACAAAAGCAATTATTTCTTTTCTGAGAAGTTAAGTCAAAGGTACGGATGTTAGTACGTGCAGTTTTGCTTTCAGATTGCTTTTATTTTTTTTCAGCACTGAGGAAAAGTCATTTTAGTAAAAATATTAGGGAACTGCAGTTAGATGCTGTGGAAGTAAGTCCTTCTGTTCTTAGGGATCTACATTCCATCTCACTGCTGGATTGTGATTAGATTTGTGTTGCTTGTGGGAGCAGGGTTTGAGCATTTGACATGGACTCTGAGTATTTTTCATTCTTGCGGTATGAACATGTAGTCCCTGCATACGTTTTGTGAGTTATGTAAAAGGGACTTAAGGATTTAAGCAGTGACAAGAAAGGTGGCATCAGGTACAGGACAAATCACAACAAACCTTTGCCACAAATGCAATATCCACTTTACTGACAGTTGTTAGAGCTTTGGAATATTCTGTCTAATCCTACAGTGAGCTCAGGAATGTTCATTTCATCGTGAGTGTGTTTTCAAGATAGTTGTTTAATGCCCACAGTAAGTAATACAATGGAACTAAAAGCAGATTGTGGTGAGAAGAATGTGATAATTGAATGAATATTCTGAAAAATTACAAATGGGAAAAAACATGCACAAATATATTTTTAAAAAAAAATCTGCCTTGAAGCAGATCTGATATTTTCTTCAGCATGACTGTCTTTTGTTTTAAAAAGAGTATCTATTAAAATATACTAGTGGACAAAACAGTGTTAATTTTCATCTGCTTATTAGAGAGATCTCTGCTCTCTCTTGTACAATAAAACTCCCTCCTTTGGACCATACTCTTTTTAATACAGGAGCAGAGTACAAGTGCTACATTTGACCATACCAGCTCATGGTTCTTCATGTAATTACCTTTATGTAAGAGCAATCCTTTAAATCCATCATTTTTCTTTAACAGAAACTCGTGTTCCTGAAGTTCCAAGCTCCTTACATGTCCGTCCACTTGTCACCAGTATCGTAGTGAGCTGGACTCCACCTGAAAACCAGAACATCGTGGTAAGAGGCTATGCTATAGGGTATGGCATTGGCAGTCCTCATGCGCAGACCATCAAGGTGGACTATAAACAGAGATACTACACCATTGAAAACTTAGGTAAGGAAAACAAATCAACGCCAGGGCCAGTGTTTCACTTCTAATTTATGTTCCTGCTTTCTAATCATGATATGACAAAGATACAAGACTATCAGCATGTCTTCTAAGAGGATCTTTATCATTATGAAGACAATACATTGGGATGCCAGACGGTTGATAAATTTGAAACAAACTCATTTTTCTGTTGATGTCAAAGAGGCAGAGGAACTAAAAATAAAAAAAATGCTAAATTCACTGAGCTTGAAGCATAGTGCATTTTGATTTGATGCATTCCCTTCCAGAACTATTACAAAAACTTTCATGCTGAGCAGCACTTCCTTATTCTCCTTCTGGAGCTGCAAAGCAGTTTGCTTCAGGCAGAAAAATAAACTAAAATGTCACCAAGTTACTGTGGCATTTACTTTAAAATACAGGATAGACCCTCCACAGAAATGCCTGTGGTAGGTAAGATTTCCTGATAGCAAAATAAAAGTTAGTATTGTGAACTGTTGGGAAATTCCTGAAAATTGGAGTATTAGATAATATTTAGTAGAGCAACATAAAATGGTCATTTTAAAATGTTTTTCCTCATTACTAGCTTGACTGTACTTAAGGTGGATGTGCTCTGACTACAGACTTCTGCTGTATGAGAGCTGTTGTAGACTAAAAGAAGGTCTGTGTGGAGACATTCACAGTGCAAACTTCTTATTTCATATATTTTACTTAAAAAACAAAATACTGAACAAAGCAGAGAAAACAGAGGATAAAAAAAACAAACAGGATTCACAAACAGGTTGCACTGAAAATATACTACTACTTTTTTCCTTTAGACCCGAGCTCCCACTATGTTATAACTCTGAAAGCATTCAACAATGTTGGTGAAGGAATTCCTCTCTATGAGAGCGCGGTGACCAGGCCTCACTCAGGTAAAGGCAAGGGGCTGCTTTTAAGTTGTGCATTTCTGAAAATCAGTAACATGCCTTCTGCACGGCAGCTGAAAATGTGATTATATGTCATGTAAACGTGTGGTTTTTCAGTGTCATCAAGTACTCTCCATTTCTTTAACTGATTGGCCTTACTGTTTCAGTGATTGCCTTGCATGTTCATCCATTTATTTAACTGCCTAAAATTTATTTTATTTTTAAATTACAAAATTTATCTTTTAACAACTTACAGATGTTCTTATTTTAAAAGTTACCATTACATTAGCAAAAATTGTATGGGTACAATTCTAAAGGTGTTGTTCTTGTTTTGTTTTTAGGGACAAGTATAGGGTTTTTTTGTCTTTACACTGAGCTTTTGAATATGATGCCTTCACTTTCTTTGTCTAAGTCTCAGTCTGCCATTACTTACATTAAACAAGTTGTTGGCTTAATTGTTTTTTGTCTTGTAACACATTAATACAAAGAGAAATTTGTTTACAAGTGAGCTACTATTAACGTATGGCTCGCTGTGCTCCCTGCTAGACTGTTGACATTATTTAGTTATTTTATACAAATGTTTAACACTTCTGTTTGGTTTACTCTCCTGAAAAGTAAGAATTCTGATAGATTTTATAGGGGACATTGGAATTCCATTTTTTTCAGTCACTGCAAATTTGCATGATACATGGGATTTGCCTGCCATGAGCATTCTTTAAAAGATGATGGGAGTTACTTTTATGAAGTGGTATTTATCCATCCAGAAGTCCCCCTCTCTTTCCTCCTCATTGTTTTCTGGAGGAGGAATCAGTGGATGTTCTGAGGCAAACAAAGTCAAAATTAAAACTATTGGATGTTTAGGGTTCTTAGGCCATGATTGCATGCACTCAATGCTAATGGCTAGGTGGCAAACTATAGCATAGATATGTCGTCATTGTCTTACGGGAACACAATGCAACAGTAATTGTATTAGCCAGTCTTATGTCACCTATTAACTCTGGCTTTTCTCTCTTTTTCTCCATTTCTCACTTTCATTTCATTGTATTACCCTGCATTTCCCCTTTTTTGTTTTTGTTTACATTAAAATGCCACCTTCTCCCTTTTTAATTATAATACACTACTTTTTACCCATCAATTCCCTAGACACTTCCGAAGTTGATTTGTTTGTTATTAATGCTCCATACACTCCAGTGCCAGATCCGTCTCCCATGATGCCACCGGTGGGAGTTCAGGCTTCCATTCTGAGTCATGACACCATAAGGATCACTTGGGCAGACAACTCTCTGCCAAAGAACCAGAAGATCACTGATGCTCGCTACTACACAGTTCGCTGGAAAACCAATATTCCTGCAAATACAAAGTACAAGGTATTGGAGTTTCAACGACGCCAGCACAGCTGGGATATTCTAATGACAAGTTTCATGTTTGAGTTATGGTTAAGCAAAAGCTGAGAGTCAAGAGAAGTGCTTAGAAAGCAGTATAGATGTGTATCCAGTTTTATTTGTGTTCACACATCAGTAGTACTCAGTTAAATCATTGCTTCAAAAGTTCTTCTGGGTTTGGTGGAAGTAGGTGTTTGTGGTCTCTGGTATATGTGTGAGAGATTGAGCTGGCGTGTTGTGTATGAGTGAATGGAAGAGTTGACTTGGGCAAGGAAGGAAGACACTTCCAGAATGACTTTCTGCTGGGGAGCTGTGGACACAGTGACAGTTTCCTACTTTCTTCTTCACCTTGACATGATGGCTTTCTGTGACACGTGGGCTTACCTTAGAGGGGCCAATAATGCATTAATAAGGTATGTGTTACTAATGGCTTCTCTCCAGTTAGCAGAGGACTCTGAATTTGTGTGGTGAGCCATGCAGTGGGAAATATTTACTCTGATAATTTGAAGTCTTTTTTTTTTTTTTTTTTCATTTTTACAACCCTTTATGTTCATACCAAGTTGATAGTGAAACTTCCCTTTGGGAACTGATGGGCACAAAATACATAACGATAACTTTATGATATTGTTGCCTGCCTTGATTTGGAGATCTAATTTGGGGTTGGATTTTTCAGTTTGGATCTTTTGAGTCGGTTGGTTGCATTTTTTAATTTCCAGAGCTGTTTGGAGGCCTGAAAAATGCTGACTGCAAATTTCACATTTGAAATGAGACTCAGAGGAAATGGTTGTTAAAATATCCAGCTAGTGGAGCTCCCTTTATGCTCTTAGAGAGCAATCTTGTTACAAACCAGATATTTTTTTTTTGATTGAAATGAAAAGATATATGTATGTGTGTTCCTTCTCTAAAGGCAAGTTATTTATGAATCCACATTCCTGAGTCATGTGCAGAGGATGTCTCGGGAGTGATTTATATAATGCTGCAGTTTCATTAGTTAAGAGCTTAAAAAAAAAACACTCTCAGTGGTAAATGAAATACTCCCACTGTTCTCAGTGCTGGCAGCCAGTGGTCAAGAAGTTTTACTCTGAACCAAAAATAATATGTAATGATGGAATATAGTTCAAAATTACTCATTTAAAAAAGCATTTGCCTCAAAGGACTTAAGTAAGAAACATTTGCCCTAAATCATCATTTTTAAACCATGACGTCTGGAGAACTTGTTTCCGGCTTTTCTTTCTTTGTTTCAGTGATAAAATCCGTATTGCTCAGTTGAACAAAAACAAATGGCAATTTTAAGACAGGCAAAACCTCTTTTTCAGCAGTGCTGTTGAATAAGCTGCTGTATTTCAGTCAGGTCTTTGGTTACTTTATTAAGTACGGACTAGTGTATTGCTCATCATGGCCACCTCTCTAGAAGCTTTGCTACCTATTGCACATTTTGAGGCTGTTCACCGAGTTGCATCAGAGCTTCTCTGTTACACAGCCTCGCACACAGAAATCTTATCTTCAGGACAGTTCTCTGGTATCCAGAGCTACATCTGTTCACTCTGGTGTTGTTTCATCCATCACTCCCTTCAATAAATGGGATGTTGATACAGTTTGTTTCATAATTTTCCACTTTCTATGCTTACATTCAAAAAATACTTATTCAAGAAGAGGGAGCATGCTTCAAATGCAAGTACAAACCTCAAGGAGCCTTATTTTCTTAAGTTTGTATAGGAGTTGTGTCCATGCAGAGCATATAAACACAGGAACAGATGTAATATAGTTCCTGAAGCTGAAATACTCCACTGTGCTTTGAACCGTGTAGTTTCACTAATGTGGATCAGAGAGCATTTTTCAAAGAATCTTTGTTGGTGGTGAGGGGTTGTCCTACGCGCAGGCTCCCTGTGATTTATATCAGCTATGCTCTCAAGCATAAGCTAAAATATTAAATCTTAACTTAGATCTTATAGGACTGTATAAAAAGAAAATGTATTTTACAAGGTAATATTAATGATGTTTATTTGTAGTAGGTGAGCAGGGTTTAGTATAATGGGATATGTTGTGATCTTAAAAACAGTAAATGGCTTAAAAATAGAGAAGGAAGCAGAGAAGTCTTGCACTCCAGTTTGGCCTTTCATGTGTCACTTACATTCAGGAAGATGTGTACTGAAACTAAAAGATACCAAGCTTCAAAGTCATAGATGAAAATATAACTTTAACCTTTAAAAAGGATTCCAACTGCCATGTATGGCTGAAGCTAGGAGCTAAAAAGTGCTGTAAACAGAATTGAGTGCTTAAATGGTGTTAGGGTTTTCCAGAGATTGTGGAGAGGAAGAAATGTGTGTACTTTGCAGGGGTAAGTCCAGCTCGTAATGCAAGACATTAGGAAAAGACTTCTCTGTTGGACTTGACATTACATTATTGCCTAGGCCAAAGGTTTTTGCAGTTTCTACTGTAACATCACTGTTTTCCTTATGTCCCTGAGCTGCACTGCAAAGAGCCTGGAGAAGATGTTGCTTGGCACTCCCGAGAGCTGATGAAAAGCTCTTCTGAGCTCATGGTTTCATGTTTGTACTAGGGAGGTTGTGTTCAGTCAAGCTTTGCCACTGAACAAATACAGGAACTGTTCTACTCTACACTTAAATATTTGAACCATTCAGCCACAATCACATTTACTTTGAAACTACACTGAATTTTTGTACAAGTTAAGGTTTAAAGGTAATGGAAGATTTAATTTTGATTAGTTTTATGATGTCTTTATGGTCTGTCAAATCCTATGATGTCTTAACTGGCAAAATGCTCCTCTGTGAACAAGCAAAGTACTCTGTACAAATTTAAGTATCACTTGGCTGACAGCTTTTTGAACTTTCACCTGGTGTAGCAAAAATCTCTCATTATATACTTGAGAAATAAGGGTTTTCTCTGCAGAATTTGGCCATGTTATTTGTCGAGTCTTCAAGGAATATGCATTTATAGGTGGTCTTTTCCTTGAAAAAGAAATCACTGAAAACAGTTGTTTTCTGAAGGCAATAGTTATTTATTAATACAGGTGTTGTATGACCCTGCCATATTTGGAAGCAACTAACTGTTGAATTCTACATTTAGATTTGTGTAGGTCAAGGTAAGGAATACAAATAGATGTAGAAACCTCTTTCTTTTTTCCATATGCCTCAAGTACGTACTATTTATGTTTAGGTCATGTATAACAACCATCAGACAGTTTGATTTAAAGGTCGAAAATTCTAGGTAAATGGCTGAGTTACAAATCACAGTATAAACCATGTGTGGTTCAGTGTTTGGTCCTAGATAACGATCCTTTCTGATAAAACCTAAGTGTTAATAAAGCTTCGACATCTTCGAGTCTCTCAGCACCTGTACCTTCACTTGATTTTTTTTTTTAAAGTATGTTAAAAGTTCACTGAAAATGTTAACAGGAATTTGGAAGGAAGATGCGGATTTCATGAAGGACTTCTATTGTTAGCTGTGCTTCATTGCTTTCCCTAGTTAGATCAGTTAGTGAAATGCTGTAAATTAACCCCCTGCCAAGTAGTCAGTGATTCAGCCTGCTGCATAAGCATGCCCTGGACCTCGTATTGCTTTTTTTTTTTTAATCTATAATTGGTATTAAATGTTTTTGCTCTTTGCAGAAGGAATTTCTAGCTCAGGATAAAACAATGACACCTTAATAGTTGATTAATGAATTGCATGACAGAGCAAAAACGTTAGAGAATTGATGACTGTGGTTATATTACCTGAGACGGGTGTCTGAGAGCTGGTGATGGATGGTTCTCAGTTCAGAAGTTACTGACACTTTGTTTTTCTTTCAGACTGCAAATGCAACCACTTTGAGCTATTTAGTGACTGGGTTAAAACCAAATACCTTGTATGAATTCTCTGTGATGGTGACTAAAGGTCGAAGATCAAGTACTTGGAGTATGACAGCACATGGAACAACTTTTGAATTAGGTAATCATCTGTGCCTTTCTGGAAGGGTTGACATCCATGATGAGATCAATAAAGTCTTGTCTGCCAGAATCCTGGAGGAGGGAAAGCATGTATTTAAAATGATTATGCTGAGGAGTACTTGCTGGGGGGTTCTTTTCTTTCTAGTTTGGTCAGAAATTCTGATCAAAAAAGAAAAACATACTCCAAAATTCAAAGGGATGATTGCATGCAAAAGAATTTACATCAAATTACAGAGAAGTAATTAATAATGTACCACAGTTCACAGACAGGAGAGAGTAAAGAAGCATACAAAGAAAATAATTTAGCAAGTAATAATTTAAATTCAGTATCATGATGATGATTATTATTACAGTGAGGAAGTGCATGAGGCAAATGAATCAAAACCAAAATCCCAATAAAAATTAAGACATCCAAATGAACCCTAAATTATTCTTCTTCAACGTGAATAGGCATTGCACTTCCCAGAGCTGCAGAAGTGATGCACTCTCCAAGAAGAGAGCAGGAGAGGGTTTGTAGCCGCTGGGGGGAACTCGGCCCCAGTGAGTAGCTGTGATCTCCAGAACCTCTCCTGACCTGTCCCTCATTAGCCCCCATCATCCTATAGTGTGAAATGATCTTTGTGCAGTTTAATTTACTGTTTATTATGCTGGTGTTTCTGTTTATTTGAAGAGTAGGGACAAAAAAGAGCCTATTCAAAATACCCTGCAGTTCTCAGACTAGATTAAAGTACAGCAAAAAGTCAAGTATGTAAAGAATTGGTCAGATCATCCAAGTATTCTAAAACAAGGATTAAGAAAAAGATGAAATCAGAAAGCTCCTAACTTATTCTGAAGTCCCATAATCCTTAGTGAGCGTCAGTTGCTTTTGAAAACATTCTCTTAGTTTTTGGTGAGAGTGATGTATTTGTCCAGAGGTAGATGGCTTTGTCCGAATGCATTCCCCCAAAAACAGAGAACGTCAGAGCAGTGGAACTAGCCCAGGTTTGCATGGAGGCTTGCTTCCCCTTCTGATGGCTATGCACATCCAGTGTTTGAACTGTATTTGGTACACACACACTGTTCTCATCCATAACTCTGTGCAGGGATTGTAGAAGTTGCACAGATAAAGTTCTTTGAAGAGAATTTGAAACTCAAAGTGCAGGAGCGAGGGTGAGATAGAGGGAGTTTCATTTCTTCCATTTAAATAGCATCAATTTCTATTTGGGGCACTTGTAAGGAATATTTGTAAATATGAACTAAAAGCTTGGGAACTAAGAGGCAAATGAAAAAAAGCAAAAGCTAAATATATTTTCTCATAACAGATCTTGTGATTTATATTACTCGCCAAATTCCTGAGTGTGTGACTCATTATTTTTGAATACTCATGACTTGCAGCGTTGTACAGGACTTGCTCCTCAACTAAGACTGAAGAAAAATACAGGATAACTGGTTTCAGTGTTGTTCTCTGCATTACTAATCTCTTGAGGGCTAGTCCTGAGGTTTATTTTTTCTTTGAAGCTTACTCTAGGGCCTTGAGTAGTGCTTTACATCATTTCTGTGGAGCATGCTTTTAAGTATCTAGGATAATGATTACAGTAACTTTTGAATCTCTTTTGCCATCCCTGGTTTCCACCTATTATTCTGCATTGGGATAATAGGTAGCCACCTCAGAGGATGTGCAAATTAATTTCTAATAGGTAATATACATAAAGCTCTTTAAACGTGGAAAGCACTCTGTAAGCACTAGATGTTACTATTACAGTATTAAATATCCAAGGCAAATATACTTTGCTAAGAGTTACCTAATTAAAAGTCTCATGTTTTTCATAACGTGGCATTCCACACTGTAGCTGGTTAATGCACCTTTGGAGAGTGGGCTCTGTGCATTTGAAAGCCATTAATCCAAGCCCCAGGTGGATATTTGAGTTTGCAGGGAGAAAGGTCTCAGGTTTCAGTCTTTCGCTGGAGTGGTTTGTGCCATTTCCTGAGTTTTAGGCAGGAGGGGCTGATGGGAGCAGAAAGCTCTCCCTCTTTTTCCTGCTCTCAGTTTTGCTCTCTGGAAACTCAAGGGACAAAGTTGGACAGTTGTGTTCTGCCAGTATTTCTGGATTGCACATGCTTCCGTGGTGCAGGTTTCCTTGCAAATCACAAATAAATGTTCAGTAAAGTAAGTTAAGAATTACTGGTTCCAATTCTAAACCTCTGGTGGATTTACTTTGCTGAATCAGATTTGAGTGGCAAATTGGCATTCCTGGGTCTTGGTCCCACCATAAAGCTGAAAATATGGAGATATTTCATATCCCTGTGCCTATAAAATGTGTTTATTCCAGAAGTTCATGCAGTTTTCCAGAAGTTCATGCAGTTTTTCTGATGAGCAAACAAATTCATGTCAGAAGTCACTAACCCCAACTACTAGAGTTCTCTGAAGGTGATGTGGTTTTGAAGATAGATGAGCTCAATCATGAATCACAGCGTCTGGTGACAGAAAGGCTTTAGAAACAGGTAACTTGCCATGGAAAGGAAATACCGCACACCAGATGGCATTTGCCAGTTTAATGGAGTAAATCAGTAAGACCACTGCACTGGTATAGTGGATTTATCTGAAGACTGAATGTTCAGGGTTTTTATTGTTGTATGTGCCTTTCTTTTAATAAAAGGTGAAGGTGCTGCGATTACTTACATCCAGTGAAATTGGGCAAACTGTTTCTGATAACCTGTTTTTTGTTTCTTTGCAGTTCCTACTTCTCCTCCCAAAGATGTGACTGTGGTGAGCAAAGAGGGAAAACCTCGGACAATAATTGTTAACTGGCAGCCTCCGTCCGAAGCCAATGGCAAAATTACAGGTGCAGTTTGCGTGAGCTACAAAGGCAGATACAAGATAGCTTGTTAACAGCAGAATGTAATCTACATAACTATGTGAACATATTCCATATTTAGCCTGGAGCTATCCACAGGTTCTATATCTTCTTTGCCAATCTTTTTAATAGCTTGGATTAATTATTTACTTTTGTACCCAGTAAAATATATATCAAGATATAAACTGTAACTGCAGTATGAAATGGGAGTCTAACCACAAATATAATTGAAAGTTTAAATATCTCAATAACTTTTGCCTTCATCAGTTTGTGCTATTCTAATAGCAAGCCTCCAGAAATACATCTGTTAATGCATCCGGCCTGTCAGTATTTTATTTAGAAGTCTCTGTCCCGGTGATCCTTGCCATCTTCCTGCCATTGCTGTGGCACAGAACAGACTTAAAGCCTGTTTATTAATCCCCTGACATAATCATTAGGAGCAAACTGTTATTTGACTTGGTAACTGCATCGCTTTCATGTAGGGTAAATCATTTACAGAAAACAATAATTACTGTTTCCTTTCTGTAAGCGTTCTGTTTGTTTGGATTCCCATTTCTAAAGGCTTTTTGAAATGATTCACTTCAGTTTTCCTTTTTTTTCCCTCCCCCAGGCTTTAAGCTTAAAGCAGATTTTATCAGCATACAGTTTGCACTGTATGATTTTGCTTTTGTTATCAGAATTAACTGTGGTACAAGAATCAAACCTTTGAAACCTGTCACCAAGGCAAGAGTATGATTATACAGTGCTCAGTGCTGTAGCCCGTGTTCTAGACAGGAGACAAAAATGAGTCTGATTCCTTTGAAAAGGCAGAATATTGTAGACTGCCTTTAGTAAAAGCAATACACTTTCTTATAAGTATTCTGAAGTATTTAATTACAGTAGTTTAAGTATTAATGTAAGAAAGACCCCTAAAAAGCAAAGTGGCACTGAGCTTGCAGCCCAGAGCCTGCAGGTAAGATGCTGTGGCTGTGCCAGGTGCACTTGCTGTCTTCCTGGTGTCAGTGCTAAAACAACAGTGTGGGAGGGTTGTGCAAACACACCAGCACACTGCTCTTCTGTGTGATCGGGTGCCATGTGTCTCATGGTGCAGCTGTGGGGATGCAGCTCCTGCAGAGCAGCAGCTCACGCTGCGCCAGAATGCCCGAGCCATTTCTCTCTGTGCATACAGATAGCTGTTTGTACCTTTCTCTGTTTTCATTTGTCTCTGTAAAGCCAGTTCTGCGTTTCTTTATTATCAGCAAGATGTTTCTTCCATATGGGAAGGAAAGCTTGACTGGAGGAGCGGGAGCCTTTATCTTTACTGCAGGTTAAAGGACTTGGTTGCTAGCTGTCAGTGAGGGTCATTGACAGGTGTGAAACGCAAGGCACAAATAACCCCAGCGTATATGTGCTCTTAAAAAGATAAGCCTGTCACCTTACATCACGTGTATGTCAGGAAGGGAAGGCGATAATACAAAGAGATCAGCATTCACTTACACAGTGCAATTAGCAAAATTAGCATACGCATTTTCCAGGTAACAAATCTCCTTGCAATGTCTATACTGTGAAGGAGAACCTTGCATTTTTTTCATAGGTGTTGGATGGAAACACACAGTATTTATTAGTATTTGCATAAGCGCTAAATTCTAAAATATTATGTGTCTATAGGGGTACGAGTCCACCAAACATCAGACTGGGTTTGCCAAGGGAGCCAGACAGGGATTTTTGGGGATGTGGCAGCTGAGTGCCCTCTGCTGGACAGAGCCATTGCCAGCGAGAGAAGCAGAGACGAGTAATTAATTACTGATTAACCCTGCTCAATTCATTCTGTGCAGTCATAGCAGAAATGCTGTGCAATGAAGTAATTCTGTGCTCTGGATAGCATGTCTGTGGAATACTTACTTGTCTTTGCAGTTCCTATTTTCCTTTGATGTGGCTAAGATGGATGTGAAATTCTGAAATGTGCTAATCTGGATTCCAGGTGCTTTGGCATCATAATAATTGCTGACTAATTAGTACAGTCATGAGGAAACTCAGTTATCTGGTGCCACTACGCTGTATATAATGCTTTCAGCTATCACTGTGTGCATGTGTTGTCCCTTCCTAGACAAGTTACAGATAGGTTGCTTTGTGACCTGTACAAGTAGCAAATTATTAAATCCAACCCACAGAGGTTAACGCGCCACCAAGGGCAGAAATTAAGCCTACCAGACCTACAAATGGTGTTTCAGGCATCATCCTCCATGCCGTACTGGCTACTGGGAATTACATGAATGTGAGGTACCAGCAAGATTTTTCATTTTTCTGAAGAACTGGAAGCTGCTCCAGAGAACCTGCTTCCCTCTTCTTACCGAACCCCACAGACAGGTGGGCAGTGGGACAAGAGCAGTAGCAATTCGTGCATGAAGCCTCTGACCTACCCCTATATTTGGGCAAATTAATGCCAGGGGCTCTATGTTCTTTGTGACAGAAATCACAATGCTTTTATTTCATATTACTTTGTATGTGCAGTATATTTAACACCAGATCACATGCTCCTCCTGTACTGTTTTCCTAGGACCTGCAAGATAGCATCAGTTCTCTTCAGATTGTTTCTTTGTTAATAAACTGAAAAAGTAATAAACCAATTAGATTTAATATGAACTCATAAACACAAGTTCTTTTGCTATGCATGAGAATGTTTTGTTGTTTCAAGGTTAGCAATTTTCCCTAAACATTAATACTTTGAAGATGTATTTATAAGAGTAGTTTTATGTTATTTTACATTACTTGGTCCATGAACAGATAAAGAGGTGGAAGCGAGGAATTCATCCATACTTAATGAACAGTGATGAAAAATAATTTTGATACTTTAAATAGATTTTTTCTCTCAACATACTTTTGAATAGCTTTAAATTTTAGATAGGAAGGCTGTCTAATACATGAATACATTCCTAGTCTTTGAAAATGTAAGAATACACTTTCAAAAACCCATAATCATTTAGCTGTGCAAATATCATTAAAAGTCGATGGAACTCTTGCTGTTAGATCTTACGACTATCCTGTTCTTTTATGTATAAAGTTCTTTTGTTTCTTTCCTTTGAATAGGGTACATCATTTACTACAGTACGGATGTGAATGCTGAAATACATGACTGGGTTATTGAACCCGTTGTGGGAAACAGACTGACCCATCAGATACAAGAATTGACCCTCGATACACCATATTATTTCAAAATTCAGGCCCGCAACTCCAAGGGCATGGGGCCTATGTCTGAGGCAGTTCAGTTCAGAACCCCAAAAGGTAAAGTATCACACATAGCTAAATATCTTCCTTGTTTTCTGAATGCCATCCCTATAGGAATAAGTCACCAAATAGCATTAATTTTATATTTAAACTGGAAAAGACAGGCAGATGATGAAGTTGGATTACAATAAAATTTTCCCTCTGATTGCTCTTGCATGTATTTAATATATATGCAGATTTTGCTCAACTGTTTGCTTATTTGTGTTATTTCAAAATTAGTGGTGGGCCTTTAGGACATCTAGTTATTGATGCTGAGGGTCCATGTCCCACATGTGTGTTTTAGAAAACTACTTTCTAGTTGCTTTAAGATTCTAGGTCTTGTGTGTCTTGTCTGCTCATGATAAAATGGTCCAAGGCAGCAGGGATCTGGAGTTGGTAGCCAGTGAAATACTGCTCGCTGCTGGCTTGGTTGATGTAATGGGAACTAGTGTGACGCAGCGGACTCTTTAATCACGAAGTGCTTGCTGAGGGCTACCTAGTGAAATAGTACAAACATAATACCTTGAAAAAAAAGTACTTTAAGGAGAGGTGAAGAATAAAAAGTTATGAATCTAACAGTGCTCTTTCCATGTTAGTATTCATGGTTAAAATTGAAAGCTTTATTCTAGCCAGTCTGTTTATGCTATGTGAAACTTGAAATTCTGTCTCTCACTCCTTCAAGCCTTATGATCTTTCTCTTGTTTTTTCCTTCCCTGTGCTTGTTCCACTAGCTGAATCCTCAGATAAAATGCCTAATGATCAAGGTAAATGAAGAGCCATGCTTTCTCTTTCACTCCATCCTTTCCATGTGTTGTTTTTTCCTTTCCATGTGCTGTTGCATGTCCTAAATGAAACAAGTATCTGCTGCTCTAAATATAAATGAGCAAGTTCCTGTTGTGCTTTTAATAGTGGAATAACTGGAAGCTCTATTTGTGGTTTGGGTGTTTGGAATATAAAGTGATCTCTGTAGTCAGATGTCACATGAAGGGATGAGTGGGTTGTGCCAGAGGTGAATCATTCTGTCAAAATGAATTTGGATTAAGTGATATTCCAGCCAGCCTCTGACCATTTATGCAAGATCTCAGTATACAGAGGAGGAAGATCAGACAGTTATCTAATTAGCACAAGTACTGTTTTGCAAGCTCTACGTCTATAATTATTTTTATAATAAGGGAAAATATATCTGCTCTAGAAAGCTTTTTTGCAAGAGAGATTCTGTTTGTCAGCTCGTTTAGACTCCAGACTCTGCTGAAGAGCACAGCATTAGCTACTAAAAGCCTTAAGGCTTTAAAATGTTTGCTTGAAAAATGGTAGCTTTGAGTTTACTACATTGCATTATATGGGGAATGTCCCAGGGCTATTTTTGCTTGCTTCCAAATAAGCTGCAAGCCTAATAAAAAGGGGAAGAATTAGTCTAAAGGGATGAGTTTAAAAGGACATTGGCAAGCAGCTTAGACATACAATTAAATAGATCCTAAAGGGGTTGAGAATGATCTTTTTTTTTTTAACTTGCTTTTCAACCTGTTATTTGGAAGTAATTTCTTAAATATGCTTTATTAGGCAATTACAGAGTAAATTCTTACTCAAACTAGAATAACAGAGATGCTAGCTGAGAGTCAGGCTTGTCTGTGAGGAAGCAGAGGCTCCCCATGTTGTCGTTAGTCCTCTCTTGCAGGTAGAATGGAATAAGGAAAGATTAAATGGTTTTATTTAAAAGTTGCTGTTTACTCTTGCTCTACTCTTCTAACTTCATTTCAGCAGATAACTAAATCTTCTCATCCAACATTATCTCATACTAAAATAATCTTTTCTTCTACTAATGATTTGATTAACATTTATAAATTTATAACATCTATAACTCATAAAGCCTACGTAAAAGCCAAGAGAGTTTTGTTTCAGAATTCCTATACGAGAATGTGGAGATCAGAAATCATGGCAATAGGTTAAATGTAGAAAAGGAGAACACAAGCTGAACAGCAGAAGAGCTTGCTCTGTGACAAGGTCCTATAATTGCAGAATTGTGTCCTTGAGGAATACTGAACAGGTTATTTGAGACTGGAAGGAACAAAGTCCAGTGGGACCAAGTCTCTGGTCACAGTGCTTCTGGCCTTCTTCTCCCCCGTGTCAGAGCTCTTCCTGTATTCAGGAGCGAGCTCCCCAGCATGTACAGGCTGTGCTGCTTTCTGGAATTAGACGCTGAGAAGTGATGTGGTCAGTTAGGTACCTGAATTTCACTATGTTTTGAAAACTGGCGTTCGTGCCTTGTAGATACCTTTGCTTGGCTGGAAGTGTGCACGCTGCTTGCTGCACGGAGGCCACGCGGTCGGTGCCAGCGCCTGGTGTCCCTGAGCTACCCCCTCTACAAGGGTAGCGTGCAGGTGGTTGTTCCAAGGATGTCCACAGCTGGAATATTGTTTCTTCCATATCTCTGACTTCCAGCGTTTTTACCATCTAAATGCAATTTACACTCTTGTCACATATGCACGCATCCAGGGGCGGTATGGTAGTGAGTGCAGGCCCATGATAAACTGCCCTGACTCAGGGTCTTACACCCACATTTACACGTCATCTCTGCTGCTCCGTGCAGGTGATTTTGCATATCTTACCATCATTTTATGCCATCTGTGAACTTTAGTAGCAATTATTTTAATTTTCTTTCACAGTGTTATTAAGGATATTGAATTATACTTGGCCAAGCTCAGGTCTTTGCAGAACCTCATTAGAAATATCCCCTGTGAATAATGATTCTGCAATTATAATTCTTATTCTTATCAGTTAATTAGTTGTTAATCTTGTTAATATGTGCCACATTGCTTTTTTATTATGCTATTTTTAACAAAGCTCAGTGAAATGTTTTATGGAAGTCTAAATATAGTATGTCTGCATAGTTTCTGTTCCCAACTAAATTTATTGTCTGACATTGTTTGTTTGAAAAGACCTGTTTTCAGTAAAACAGAAAGATGGACATGAAGTATGCCCCCATCTCCTGTCTGTCAGTTTTTCCATGATCTTGCCTATTATAAGGATCTAGCTCCTGCATTAAAAATGCATAGGGCTGTCTATTTCTCTTTTTAAAATATTGCCAGTTATTTTTATTGCCTCCTCCTCTGCCCCCCTCCAAGCTTCTCTGGTGCTCTGCTGTGTCTTCAGTGCCAGGTTTGATTCAGAGAATTCACCCTTTTTTTTTCCCACATCTCTTTGGTGCAAGTTATATGGTCATACGGATCTAAATATATTAAATACCAGCTGATTAAAATTCTGTTTAATTTATTTCATTGATGCTGCAAAATTACCAGTCCAGTACTTCAAAGAGAAAACTCGTTTTAACTGAATGCTATGGCCTCTCTGGGCTGGCAGGTGCAATATATCTTGTTCATTATAGATTTGTCCTGCAATACGCCTTTCCCATTATTATAGACTACACCTAATTCCTCACTGTATACGTGTAACATTCCTTCTTATTGTCCGCCTTGGGGATTATTCAGTAGTCTTGCTGGTGCCTTTGCTGTTCTTATCAGTTGTCTTTATTTCACAGTTACTAATTTACAGACTTTTGGCTTCAGATTAATAATTTCCATTCATGGCACATACTTACTAGTTCTTGATTAGTGTGGATTGTTAACTGAGAAAACCCTTCTTCCAGATGTAAGCTGCTGTATCTGGGGACTTGTTTTTTGTGTTTTTGACTTTTTGTGCCTACCTCTGTAAAAATGTGTCAAGTATAAAAAATTCTAGTAAGAGGAACATTGTTCTTTGCATGTTGCATTACGTTTCCCCCCTTTACAGTGTTTTTATCATTCGTGGTCATTTTGCATTAGTATATTCTAATGAAAACACAAAAGTGATGAAAAAAACAGGGCTTTTGTGCACCTTTTCTTCTGGAAGCCTTCTGCTAACTCAGGAGAGATCTTGGTATTAGAAGTGAACTTGTGACTTCATGCCTCTTGCTGTGGCAGCAAGCGATCTGAGTTAGACCTGACTTACATGAGGGGAAGTGCTTGGTAGAGGAGCAGGAGGACAGCGTTTCTGTGGGTAGGTTGGCTCTTGCATCTAGCACCCAGGAGATTCTGCT
Source organism: Anser anser (assembly GCF_964211835.1). Classification (NCBI taxonomy): domain Eukaryota; kingdom Metazoa; phylum Chordata; class Aves; order Anseriformes; family Anatidae; genus Anser; species Anser anser. The sequence continues at coordinate 12,512,762 of NC_139730.1, forward strand.
AAGAGAGGCTGTGCCATGTGCCTCGGTTTGTAATAATTAGCATATAGATACATTTACTTCTGTTGCCAGCCTATAAACATAATGCTTTGAAACTAATTAATTTGTTTTCCCTGGGTTTTGCCAAAAACATTTCTGTGATACTTCATTGTCACTTATGGCAAATGCAAAACAAACAGGAAAGAATGGGGAGAATTTTAAAGCAAGCTTTTAAGGTTAGGAAGGGACTTAATATTATATTTACTGTGCTTTTTCTTCCTCACTCACCGTAATTAGTGATTAGGAAAAGAAACCTGTATAACTACTGTTTCAGGATGATTAACTGTGTGTACAAGTGTGGCAAAACCATTTGCCTCAATATATACCTGTGTATTACTGCAAATAATTTTTGTTATATTGTTTAAAATGAATACTAGCACAGGAAGCTAATAGCTCTATTGAAGTGGTTCTCTTCCTGGAGAAACATAGTTGCCATATCTTTGTGTAGGGGGAGAAAAGGATTAAGAGATGCTCACAATTGTTCAGAGAGAAATTCCAAAGGAGCTGCCTTGTAGTGCTAGTGGGTGTTGGTGTGTACGTAGGTGTACGTGTGTCTGTATATATATGTGTATAGATGTATATATAGAATTACCATATATGTGACTTTTTCAGCTTCAGGATCTGCAGGAAAGGGAAGCCGCCCAGTGGACATAGGGCCAGATTACAAACCACCACTCGGTGGTAAGTGTTGTTACAAAGCTTTTCAATTCAAATGCAGCAACTTGTGGTATTTCAGAGTGATGAGACAGCCCACCAAAAATACTAAACTGTTTACAACCCAGACCAAATCTGTTTCCGTAACTTTTTTGTCTTATGATGGTAGCTGTGCCCATTCGAGAAACTGTTATCAGACTTCTGTCGTAGCACTCTTGCCTACTGCGTAGGGTATTTGGAAAAAATACCTTCCCCTTCCTTTTCATTTCAGTCTTGACAGTAGATCTTGTTCTCGGTTTAGTTTTAAATGCCTGCTCTAGTGCACAAGTGTAAAATTTATTCAGTGAGAACATATTAGGACGGAAAAAAAATCATCTTAACCCCTTCTCCGTATTAGCACTGGGCATTGTGGAGCCTTGCCCTTAGGTAACACTCATTAGTGTTACATAAAATGTGTTTTCTTTCAGAGGAAAGTGACCACTGTCGAATATTGATATGATTCGTGTGATTACTGGGTCCAGGGGAATGCCCATCGTGCTGTAGTTCTAGCAGGGTCCCAGGTTAACTCTCCTCAGACTCAACTATTGAATTTTTTTATGATAGCTATTAGAGTAGGGTGAACTTATAGACTGATAGTTGGAACTGGATCTATAAAGTACCTTACAGATTACACAGTTGTACAGAAACATGATTGGCGAATGACAGAAAAATAAGTAAGCATTTCATGTGAAATCCTAGCAGATAAACTATCATTCTTATTCTACTAATCTTTTTCCCAGTCTGGGATCGGCACTCCTTGCTTTTGTTGGGGATCTTTTCCAAGTCAAGTCTTAATAAAAAATAACCCTTTTCTCCCTACTCTTACAGGCAGTAACAGTCCCCATGGAAGCCCTACTTCTCCCTTGGATAGCAACATGCTTCTTGTGATCATTGTATCCGTTGGAGTCATCACCATTGTGATCGTGGTGATAGTTGCTGTCTTCTGCACTCGTCGTACCACTTCTCACCAGAAAAAGTAAGGGCACTTAGCCCTGTCCTACCTTTCTCAATGAATTCTGTTATTTTTCTCACTTAATCTGTTCTTTATGATGTATAGATCTTTATGATGCATGGTTCTTTATGATGTATGGATCTTTATGATATATATATCTTTATGATGAAGACTTTATTACTTTTAAGCCTTGTGAGCTGTAGAAGCTCTGTCCTGACACCAAAGTGTAGTAATATAGTGCTGTGACATGAGTTTGAACTCCAGTGTTTGGCAGATAACTCAGCTGCATTGATGGATGTTATCATGAAGTTGGTGATGATGTTCTTTGGCTTTTCATCAGTATTTCAGAGATTACAAAACATCAAAGGTTTACAGACAAAAATGCTATAACAGTGCTTTCATATAGACCTACGCTTCTCCCTGTCTGAGGAGAAAGTACTGTTTAAAATACCGGGATTATCTTGCATTCTTGTCTGAACATCAGCTTTGTGTGCTTGCAGTAATCACACCAATCTCTGGTGAATGTCTTGCTGGAAGCTCAGATGGTCGTCTGAGAGCTGACATCTCATTATGCAGCTTCCGTTACTGCTTGCGCCAGGATCAGAGGCAGAATTAATTCAGGCAGAGCAGCATGCAGGCCTGGCTCTTCTGTTTCCAACCCTGTGCTGATACTTCTGTGTAGAGCTGTGTGTGCTCAACAGCTCAGGCAGATTCTCACTTCTGTTCTTAGTATGTCCTCCACTGTGCACAGCAGGCTTCCAAGCTGTGCATGATAATAACTAATTCTTAGATAGATTACTGGAGTGGAATGTGGACCCGGGGCTGGACTCCTTAGAAAAGTGCTCCAGAATCCTGAATAGAACTGTGTGTCTGACTTCTACCCTCACTTAGAGCACAGACATCTGAATTAAGACGACAGCAGTGATGCTGCCATTTATTTGGCTACTGGAAGTTGTTCCTGCATGTTCTTTTAAAGAACTGAACAGAGCTGAAAGCTTTTTGTTGTTTTTAAGTTTGAAGAGACTGTTTTATGCAAAACAGGGTTTTAAGGAAGTCACTAAAAGCATGGCTTAGAAGGTAATTCCACTTTTTTTCTGAAGCTGAACCATCCTGCAAGAATGCAAATTCGTAGGAGAAGAGAATGTGGATATGTGAGAGAGAGTCTAGCAGCTGGGGGATGTGATGGGGAGAGGAGAAAGTTCATGGTCTTGTGCCCAAGAGAGGTTATTTATTTCTCAAACAGCAAAAATAACCCTGTGAAATTTTGCCTTTGCTTTCCCAGTGTCTAAATGCCACCTCCCACATGCAGCAACCCGCAACCTTCTGATCTGCTTCATTTGCTCAACTACAGAGCTTACAGCCAGATGCTGGGAGCATGTATGGCCGTGTATCACCTATGTGAGAGGCTCTGTTTGCCAATACTTTCAAAATTGTATGTAGGCAGATATCTTAGCCATTTCTAGCAAATGTGCTACCCAGAAGGGACACCTTCCTCCAGCACTGCCAGGGCCCAAAAGGAGAAGGGAGTGGGGAGGGCAGTGCTGGAACTCTGAATTTCATTTTTCCCAAATTCCTTCTTGTCAAATGTCTTCCTCACAAGCACTCTCCCCAGTTTGCTGCTGATGCTGTTCAACAGCAATGAAAAAACACATTAGTTAGATGTATCTAACCTGAGCAGTGGTAAAATGAATGTTCTTGTCATTAGTCTTTTGTGTTAACCATCCTGTTGGGATAATTGGCCATTTCCACACTCCTTCTGCAGCTATTGTTTGAGGTTGTTTGTAAACCCTGGAGTACAGCACAGCATGGTGTACATACACTTTGTGTTTAGAATATGCTTTTAATAACCATAAGCGCTGGAAACTTAATTTTTGTTAATGAAAGCTTAGTCTGTAGAGCACAGTTCTGCAGCATGTGGTACCATTTGAGACAAAATTCATGGCATCAGAGTTGCAGAATATGCAGGGGTATGCTTTGAGATGTCAGATGTGCTTATATGTAAAATTCAAAGCTTCCTGCCCAGTGGGTAGCTTTCGCTCAGCTGGATTCAAGATCAGAAAGAAATCTCTATGAAAATTTGCCTTTTTCAACAAGTGAAAGGAAGCATACATCTAAGAACATTTCATTTGTTTTCCTTCCCAAGGAAACGAGCTGCCTGCAAATCAGTGAACGGGTCCCACAAGTACAAAGGAAACTCCAAAGATGTCAAGCCTCCTGACCTTTGGATCCATCATGAAAGACTGGAGCTAAAACCCATTGATAAATCTCCAGATCCCAATCCAATCATGACAGATACCCCAATCCCTCGCAACTCCCAAGACATCACCCCAGTTGATAATTCCATGGACAGCAATATCCATCAAAGGCGGAATTCCTACAGAGGTGAGCTATCAGCAAATACTTTGATCCTGATTCTTAAACTATATATATTTTACTTTATCTGTCAAAATCACTTTACTGGCATGTTGTTTGGTTACCGTGTTTCTTTGTTCTTACTTTTTGAGTACTGAATTTGTCTTGTGCCTGGTTTATAAGGCTCTATGAAAAGGAAGGATCACGTTTTTTAGTGACGAAAGTGAATGCACAAGAGTTAAATTATGAATTTCCCGTAGTAAATACTGATCAGTAGTCAGAAGATCATGTAACAAGTGTGTGACACATTTCTTTCAGCAAACACACAATCAGGTTTCGGCACCTTAGCCAGCTACTGCTCATCTCTGAGGCTTGGCTGAGTTTCCACGTGGTGAGTGGTTCATGTGGTAATCCAGCACGTCTTACCCACACGCACGACTCTGTTCTACCACTCATTTCCCAGAGCTGCATCGCCAGAGGTTTGTGTTAGCCTGATGGCCTGGCGAGTTCTGGAGAGTGCCCAGTGATCTTTAACACTCCTCCACCTCCCCACTTCGTGGTGAAGGATGAAAGAGCTGTTTCTGTCAGTTGTGAGTCACAAAACTGCTTACAGACAGGAGAGCCCTCTTTTGCACTCAGAAATAACGAGAGGAGGATTGAAATTATCGTGGTATGGTATCACAGAAGTCTCGCTGCCATAGTAAATAACCTTCAGTATTCTTCCTTCAGGGCATGAGTCAGAGGATAGCATGTCCACGCTGGCAGGAAGAAGGGGAATGAGGCCCAAGATGATGATGCCTTTTGATTCTCAGCCACCTCAGCGTAAGTCAGCAGCCTACCTACCAGCTGTCCTGGACTTGGGTGCACCCAAACAAACCATGCTGATGCTGTATGCACAGGCACAAACGTTCACTTACAGTCTTCCTGCTTACATCTCCTAAGTAATTCTGTCATATCCGCAGTGGAAACAGTTCAAAGAAGGCATCCTGAATCCCTTATCGTGAAGGCAGAGTTAGATCGAGTTAGAAGGAATAGCTGTACTGGGCGGCATGCTGCAAAAGGGGGGAGAGTTAGAATGCGTCCAGCGGTCTGTCTGTCCCAGTCTCCAGCAGCGACAATTGCAGGTGCCTTTTAGGGAGAGCCTAGGAGCCTGGCTGCTTTTTATAGTCCATTGCCTTTGTATTCTGCCAGTATCCAGCTGTTAGATAGGAACTGCAGAGGGTACATCGCTGCTGAGACTTCTGTGCTCTATTTACTGACCTGCTGAACAGGTCTTGACCCCTTTCTGAAATTGCTGTTTGCCTCTTGTCTCCTGTGGTAGCAAGTTCGAGAAGTTCAAAACTTGCTGTGTAATATACTTCTTTCTATAGTCTGTTTTTAACTAGTCTCCTGGTTTCATCAAGAGATTTGTGGTTCTAGTACGGTAGGACCTGGTAGCGCATTCTGTGTTCACCTTACCCTCTGCCTTCCTGGGTTGGTGAATCTCAGTCAGGCTCTTCTCCACCATTAGTTGTCTTCTTTTTTGGAAAAGGTAACAAAAGCCTCTGCAGTATGTACAGTAGTTTTGCTCCACAATGTGTGTATTATACTAATTTATTGAAATGTGGATGCATCACTGTTAGAGGCTGAGGTTTTGTGAGTCTGGCAGAGCAGACTTTTAAATGAGGAGCATGTCTGGTTTGTTATTTCTTATTTGTGTATTTTGCTGCTAATTAATGACAATTTGAGCAAGCGTGCTGACTTAGAAATTTTGTTGAAGTAATAGAAATACATTAAAACATACCTGTGGTTTTCAAATGATAAAATTCTGAGATGAAAAGGGACTTTGCCAAACCTCTGAACAACTAGACTGAAACCTTGACTTCAGCACAAGTAAAACTGCAAAAGTTTACAAAAGTTTACCTGCACCGACAGAACTGTGAGGCAAAATTACACAACGCTTATTTGGTATGAGCTTTAGACATGTCTTGTTCAGGGACATGTCTTGTTCATGAACATAAAGTTCATGTTTAACCTAGGTAATTGCTACTGATGTTATCTGCTGTCAAGTATGGATGTCTAACGATGGACACAGCAGCTATTGGATTCTGATGATTTCCATGTCAGGTGCTGGAACATGATAAATTCAGACTTGTGTGACCTCACAAAAAAATCAGACTGCAGTGAGACTTCCTTTGCACTTTTCTGATAGTGACAAGTGCGGCTTCCTGTAAATGGGATGCAGCATTGGATAAACACAACATAATACAAATGAGTACAGGAGCCAGTGCTGAAACGTGCTGAGTACTGCACAGAAAGAGCATAGCAATGTGCGTTTCATGCTACGAAATTCAGTGAGAAAGATCTGGCAACTTTACATGATCAGTCCTACGTAGGATGGGAAGATGTGCAGCTGACAAGAGTGATAGATACGGTGGTGGTACATATTTTATGGAGGTAGCATATTCCAGTTCCACTTTATAATGGTATTCAAACTGATGTGATTATGCTGGCAGATACAGTTGTGGATATGATTTTTCTTTGCAGCACCAAACCTAGCTTGGATTATTTTTTTTTTTTAATGCCAGTCCTGCTGTGTTTGCTTGAAAAGCATATGTTTCCCCTCCATCCTGCAATAGATACTGCCTTGCCCAGAAAGAAAGAACCAGCTGCAGACGCAGCTGGCTTGGTGCGACAGGCTAGCACGATGCACTAAATGTCAGAAAGGATAAGTAAGGTCCTCTGGTGCCTTAGGGCTTGAGATTGTTTTTGTGACTTTCTTTTGAGTTTTTGTCCTGTTTGCAAAAGCTCCAAGGAGTTACAACTGTAGGTTTCTTTTTACAGTCAGTGAAAACATTAAGGTGATGTCTTTAGATACCTTTTTGCAGAATCTCCACAGGAAACGGACGTTCTGATATATGAGGCTCTGTTCAATAAGCAGCATAGGCAGAACCATTTAGTGTGTTTAAGCCTGTGGCTTCAGATACCTTCCTATTGCTTTGTTTCCCCATACTGTAGTGTTCAAATCTAGTTACTTTCCTCTTAAGTACTAAATTAGGATAACTTAGTATGTTCAATTTCAGTATAATGTACGGCAGTGCAACAGGAATGGTGCGTGCCTAGTTAGCCCCTACCTTTTTACGACTGGAAAACAAAACTTCTGGAAGGATATTAGGAAGCAAAGACCTATTTATTTCTTAATGCACATTTTTCTTTGTCTGGTTCTTCCTATGAATTTTTTGCTTCCTTGAGATTAAATAGCACATTGTGATCTGGTGTTACAGCATACTGATTTTTGAACTGTAAAGCTTTGTGTGATTTAGGTACCCAGAAAATTAATTGCAGAGTTGCCCTAGCTGGATGGCTAGGTGGGAAGGTGCACGTACCGAAGACCTGGCTTTTCACTGGATCAGGTTTTTCCGACTTGCTCACTGGATTCTGCTTTGGATGGTGTTTCAGAACTACTGTGGTCTTGTTTTTTTCTCCATCCCCAAGCTTTTAAGAAGTGTCTTCTGAGGCACAGAGTTATGTGCAAAATTTTTTATTGCAGTTGCAGAAATGTCTAGGCAGTCTTTTGTACTGACATTCATTATATTTGATAATGACCAAATTGATAGAGCAGTGGTTTTTACAAGTAGAAGTAATTAAAATGTTTATGCTTATAAAATTTTATGCTTTACAGTCTACGTGCTTCCTACCTTGCTGACATGCAGGAAAACTCCCGGTGTCTCTGAGGACTGTCATCTCTGCCACAGTTTCCGATCACCCAGTTCTAGTGGTTTATTCCTTGATTTGCCAGTTCCCTGTGAGACAAAGTGACATTGTAATTTTCCTTGAGGCTCTTAGTGAGAATAGCTGATATTTTACTGTGACTGTATCCCTGGACATGTTTCCCTAGGATTTAAATCTAGAACTGAATGCTCAGTATAATAGTGTAGTTACTCTTCATTTATAGGAGGCTGATAATGGGGTTGGCTTTCTGTGGGTCTAACCTAATGGTTATTACCAATAGCTGAAAATCTGTACACATATTGCCTCCTCTGATCAATTCCCATATTCTGTCCTGCTGACAGGCTATTTTCTAGGAAATGAAGAAGTCAGAGGGTTCACGTTTGTTTAGTCAGCCTTTGAGTTCAAACAGCATGCATCAGTGCAAGAAGTCTTAACTTGATTACCATTATAATGATAGATTTGTGCATTGTCAGTCCTAGAAAGTAACTTTCAAAGGCACCACATGTGGAGAATTTCCAGAAGAGTTTCAAACCAACCAACTACAACCATGTTTTTCTTTATGGTACTAATGCTAGCACTGACCTTTGGCCTTTCCCTTCTGTTTTCTGTGTTGAGATTTCTTTTGGATGATTTTAAGCAACTCAGTATTTTAGTCTCTCCTAAGAGCTAAGCTGTATGCTTTTCCTCCCATTTGGGGAGTAGTGAGACTTTGTTTTGCTGTTATCACAAGAGGGTGAGGACAAAGGATGAATTACAGTAAGTATAAAATTTATGTGTCTCAAGCAGGAATGAATGCAATAAAGACAGCAAGATAAAAAATGGGAAAAAAAAAGAAAAAGCTGTTTTCAGTTTTAAGTGTATAGGAGCAGAGCTTTACTAATTCTGCACAGAGGGACTGAATAGAGCTTTTGGTGTCATGTCGTACACTTACTTGTCTTACATTAATTAATTAACCAAAGATGCCACATTCCATTACAATGTTGAGAAATTCAATGGCAGTCACAAATATTGTGGAATTTGAGCTCAGATGTCTCCTGTATTAGGTCTGACATTTATAGCACAGCATGAAATAAGTGGAAGTTCTAAAGGGAGTGTAACAGAGCTCTTGGAAGTCACAGCCAAGAGAAGTGCACTTGCTGCGCAGGAAAATGGAGGATTCTGCTTCTTTGGGAGTTTTGTGTCTTGTCACAGAGGGAACTTGTCATGGCTCCCCTGCTCAGAGGCTTTGTGGGAGAAGGGAGGGATATGGTGCGTTTCAGTACATGTGCATGCTTGTCTGTATGTTAAGCATTTTTCTGTCTTATATTCATTCACAGCTGTGATTAGTGCTCATCCCATCCATTCACTCGATAACCCTCACCATCATTTCCACTCCGGCAGCCTCGCTTCTCCAACTCGCAGCTATCTCCATCACCAGGTCAACCCGTGGCCGATTGGCACATCCATGTCCCATTCAGACAGGGCCAATTCCACAGGTGAGATATAAATGCGCAGGTAGATTTTGATTGTACTGGAACAATGAGTGAAATGTGGAATCAACAGCTGAAACTTAACTTGGTCAGTCACCATTTTGGTCTTAGGCCATGGAATGTGAACTGTCCCGAGATACTTTTCTTCCTTTCCTTGAGTCTCTTTGTGCTGAATGAAAATAAAATTAACTTTTGAGGTTTTTAGATAACAGCAGACAGCAACTAGCGCTGTGTGTATTTGCTTCGGTAGGTGACCCATAGCATTTCCTGGTTTGTTGCCAATAAAAGACTGTGAGGAAGAATGGGAAAAAATACTTCCCTAAGAGGCAGAGGGATGAGTTTAAGTACAGACAATATTCTTGACAATTAGATTGAGTTTTCTGTAGACTGCTTCTTGTGTAGCTCAGATACTGATCCTTTCAATAGGTGATAATGCCCTTGGAAAAGGAGGCTTAATGTTTTATATACATACAACTTCAAATAGGAAGACTCCTTATTATAAAACCTTCAGCCCTGGAGTCTGTAACATCAGTTTACATCTAATTTGAGCTATTTAATGCGACAATAACTTTCCTAATTAGTTGTGTTTAAAAGCGAGACAGAACAAAAGTCCAGACTTTGTTACTGAGAGCTATTAGTTAATCCTCCTGAAGCACAAAGAAAATTGTGGTGTTTCCTATGCGGCGTTTTTCAGGCTTGACGCACAATTTCTTGCGATAGTTTTTGTAATGTCTCCAGTTTTCTTAAAAATTCTGAAGCAACGGTATTGCTAAATTGCAAGTGGATAACATCCTGAGATGAAGTGAATTCTGAGTTTCTGTAGCTTAAGGTCTAAATTTTAGTTAAGTTGCCAGAGCCAAGTGTTGTTTCCTGTTTCCTTCTGAAAACAATTCACAAGGGCGCTAACACACAGACGATATGCGATATGTTAGAGGCAGAGGTTTCTCTTGCTGTGTTTACGCTGCTGAAGTGTCAGCTCTTGCCATCCAGATCTTTTCCTGCACGTGGTCTGATCAGGATCACGATGCCCTGAATTCAAGGCACCATCTTGTTCTCTGAGATGTGGGCGGAGCTGCTGCAATCAGCCAAATGAAGCCTGGGATTTCATTTCAGTTTTCAGCAAGTAAATCTTCCTCAGAAAACAGAAAAAAAAGGGCTCTTCTGTATGCACTTTAGTGATATATGCAGAACATATACCTATATAAGAATTCCTGTGTTGTGAAATACTGAAGTGTAAAATGAGACTGAAGATTTGTGTTCTGTGCTGTTCGTCTGAGGGCCAGGCTGCTGTCTTCTTACACGTAGCTGTTCCCATACAAAGCTGTTGATTTGGTATTATACCTGTGGACTCATTCAGTTCTTCAGCTTATTTTGTTATTGAATAGCTGTTGCCGTTCACTCTACAACAGGACAGTTACATGGAACTGGTGTTATTTGCTACACAGCTGACTTGTGAATTCGCTTCTTAGCTTATAGCAGCAATCTTGGGAATGGTGCTTGTAAACACTACTGCTTTGTTCCCATGTGACCACAGAGAAAATTTCTGTAAATGGAAATAAACCACATCTTTTTGTCTGTTGTAGAATCTGTTCGAAACACACCTAGCACGGACACCATGCCAGCTTCCTCCTCTCAGACATGTGCTGACCATCAGGATCCCGAAAGCACCACGGGAGCTTATCTGGCTAATGCACAAGAGGAGGATTCAGCTCAGAACCTCCCCACAGCACATGTCCGTCCTTCTCACCCGCTGAAGAGTTTTGCAGTGCCAGCAGTCCCACCAGCTGGTTCCACGTACGACCCTGCATTGCCAAGCACCCCGTTACTGACTCAGCAAGGTGAGCAGGGGAAAACTTGCCAGAGACACTTGTCAGACAGAGAAAGGAGATTTTAAGCAGAAAATGATAGGGAGAGTTGGGTGTCAAAAGGAAACATGTCAGACGCTGGACTGAATTTTTTTGTTATAATTTTCAAGGCCCTTTTCAGTACATAGATTAACCAGACAAAAATTCAAATTCAGCGTTTCATTATTTGAAGTGTTCATTTTCCTCTATTCTAATAGAATCTTTTATTCTCCTACTTCCAAGAGCTTTCTGAATAGGCAGAATACTAATTAACTGAGGCATAACTATATAACAATTTCTTTTAAGCTCCTAACCATCCCGTTCACTCGGTGAAGACTGCATCAATTGGGACCTTAGGAAGAACTCGACCTCCTATGCCAGTGGTAGTTCCCAGTGCCCCAGACATGCAGGAGACCACCAGGATGCTCGAGGACTCGGAAAGCGTAGGTACTCTTACACTGCCAGCAGCTTCGTTTGGCAGTGCGTATCAAAATGGTGAATCTCTGTGTGTATGATCATTGTAAACTTCAGTAATGACTGCACTGAGACTTTCAAAGGCAGAGGATAATGAGGCTTCTGACTTCCACCAAGTGCCATTGCCTCTTAACCCACATAAAAAAAAAACATCTAGTGCCAAAACCTTCTACACAAGGCTGTGAATTCAGAGAATAAGCACATAAATGCAGGTATTAGTAGTACTTTCTAAATCTGAAAGTTACCTGTGAGCATACCTCTGTTTCTCATTATGCACCACTAAACAGACGCAGTGCTTCCATCTATTCCAGTCCACAAGGCCCACTGAGTCAAAAACTGATAAACCTCCAGCAACATTTTGGCTGTCCTGAAGCTATTAGCTGAACGTAAAGTAATGGTCTCACAACTACAAGAAGGGAGTAAAGCCAGATACCACCTGTAGCAGTAGTCTTCTCATTTCTTACAATACATAGCACCTAATGGAGTTTGAATTTATGACTTGGGCTTCAATACACAAGGTTCTGTATCGGAGCTGTAAAAGTTTCCCTGCACATCTTTTTTTTGGCTTATCTTGATATAAAGAGCATCTTTGTTCACAGAGCTGAAGGCCTCCAATGGTGCCACTTGCTCTTCTGCACAGCTTAACATGTTGTGTTCACGCTTACTTTGAGATGTCATTTTTTTCTATCTGTTTTGCAAGCACACTGTACCTGGATCCTTTTAAAGTCCTTCAGCTGCAGCTTCCTGTGCTGTTCCATAGCCACGAAAGCATCCAGAGTGTCATTGTGAATGAAAAACTTGGTATTAAAGCCAAAACGTTTAATTAAAGCCATGATCCCAAATATTTAGATTTCACTCTTGTGAAAGTGTTCTGGCTTTCTGGGAAAAATGCAACTATTGAGCTTCTTTGTAAATAGACAGCTTTTAAGAGGTGAGGATCTTCCAGGTGTCAGGCAAGAGCTATTTCTTTTGAAATCGCAGGCCAAGAAGTTATTATATTAGCTATTGTATTACTGTTACAGGAAATGCTCATTTTGAATCATTGTTTTTTTCACGTTTCCTTTTTCTCCCATGCCTTTGTCACACTGTTGTTGTCTCTAATTCATCCTCTTGGTTTTACTTCCATATGTGGTGAACTCTAGAGATTATATGCATGCTTGATCTAGTATACTTTCACTCCTCTTTCTGTTTGTCACTCCTATCTTACTTGTTTATTTAGGGTTGGTACCAAAATACTTATTAGTTATTCATCAATTAAATTTATAACTTAAATATATTCATGAATAAGTTTATTATTAAATTAGTACAATACAAAGTCACCATGCACACTTTAAATGCTAGCTAAGTTATGAGTTTTAGGAATTAGTTAGGATTAGAAGGTGATTTGAATTGATTTAGCCCTTATGAGAGGAGTAAGTCTGAATACTTCCAGCTCACTGGTATTTATCATTGCCAGTAGCTGGCAGATAACGTGTTAGACGCAGGACAGAGAGGACATCTCTGGTACAAAACAGTCTAGATTTGCTTGGTAAACCAAAAGTGGCTGCAGTGCTCATTTCTGCTTAAACGAAAGAAGAGGTTTGTATCTAGGAGCACGGCAGTGAGATCACCCTGCCAGGTTTGAGCACTCCAGTTTAGGGGTACGCAGTCAGCTGAGCAGTAGCTTTAATACTAGGCTCTAGTTAGAAGGTCTAATAATGGGCCTCAATTATATAAAGCAGAAATGATCACACAGGAGTTCTGCGGCTCCTGATTTGGCACTAGCAGAGCTGGTACTGGAATACCACGAGCAGCCTGGCTTGGCTTCTACGAAAAAAATGTTGAGAGAGTGAAGAGGGTTTGGAAAAATGCTCCAGGAACATGAGTGGTTGAAAACTACACAATACAGGGAAAGACTTGGCTTCGAAAAGGTTTTGAGATGAACCAGTTCATGGTATCTGTCTATGTACCTGTATAGATTACAGAATTACAATAGATGAAGCTAAGCAATTGAGGCTAAAAATGGAGTATGACCTTTTTAGCAAGCCTAAGTGTGTTTTAAAACAATTTTACCTGTATGATTTTTTTCGATGTTTTTTCCAATCAAGCTAGGATGCTTTTTCTAAATACCTACTTCGGTTCAAAGGCAGCTGTTACCTTGAGGCAGGAACTGACACAGATAAAACAGATAAGATGATCACAGGTTTACGGTCAGTTAAACCATAAATCACTATTGCAAAAAGATGTGCATTTAAAATAGAGTATTATTCAAAGTATTAGTTCTGTAACTCTCAGTAAATCTGCTTCTGCTTATTTGTGTGTCAGAGCCACAAGCTACACTACACTGACCACTTCTTATTCCTTACTCTGTCCCTCTCCAAAGACTGCATGTCACCTTGTCAGTAACTCTTTCCATCTCCCACAGAATTATGAACCAGATGAGCTGACCAAAGAGATGGCCCACCTGGAAGGACTTATGAAGGACCTTAATGCCATCACTACGGCATGACCACCTTCACCAGGACATGACTCCAAATCGTATCACAAGTCTTGGGACTCAGCCTTGGAATGCAAGGAATTGTACAGAGAATAAAAAATACAGAAAAAGAGGGACAGCACATTGAGAGCATTCACAGAAAGCAAATGAACCAACTGGTGCATTTGTGCTACAGCTGGTCGAAGAGAGATGACCTTTCTTGTCATCATCCTGCAATGAAGTCATTGCCAAGTTGAATTCCATTTACCTGCTGAGACCATGCAGGATGGGATGCATCAGGCTGAAATCTAGCATCCAGACAAAAGGAAAAAAAAGTGGACTTCACATTTTTTTTCTGGTCAGGTTTTGTCTCAGTGGTGTGATTGCCCTGCCTTTTCAGTGTTGGACATTCGCATTTATGTACAATTTTGTGTTTTTATTTTATCTTTTTTTTTTTAATAAAAAGGAAAAAACTAATGTAATCAAAAAAAAAAAGGAGAAACTATTGTTTTCCACAGCCTAGACTGACATTTGACTGCTTGTTCTATTGTGTATGAAAATTCATTGCCAGTGTGGGTTGTTCTGTTTGTTTTTTATTCTGCGTATAATTACGTCCCCTTCTGGCAGTTAATCCATGGCCTTTTGGGATGCTGCACTGCTATTTGTAAGCTTTTTTTTATTATTATTTTTATATTATAATTATTAAAAGCCTGACTTTCTCCTCTCATCACTGTGAGATTACCAGTCTGTTTGAATTGAAATGTAATTTGAAAGGCTTGTTTGTCGCTTTTTGTGCAGTTTCAATATTTTGAGTGGGGAAAAGTAGATGGGGAAGGGGAGGGGATCCAGTGGGAGGTTTCATTATTGTTGTTTTCCTGTCTTTCTACATTGACTCGAAAGACTGAAGAAAATGAAAGCATCTTCTGTAACGTCCTTCCTTGTAACTTCAGCATACTGTGTCTCTGGTTACTGAATTGCAGTGAGAGTCATTTAGAAACATTAAAAAAAATACTCCTTTAAAGTAGGGTTCCTTATGTTTAGATGACACTACAGCTTATTTTGGCATCAGTGCTCTGTTTTGTTGTTGTTAGGTTAAAGACCGCATCATGACACTAAAGTGCAGATTAACGCTCATGAAGCACGGAGAACTTGGCACAGGCAGCAGCGCCCAGGTGCAGCACTTCGCTGCTGGTGCTGCAGAGGTTTGAGCAACCTGGCCCTCCTCAAGCAGAGAGCTGTGGACCTCTTCTAAGCATTTTACGCCATGCCTTTGAGAACACATCATGTCCACAAGATCTTTCAGCAGCACATCCAACCCCAGTGCAATTTCTCTGTCCCAGGCCATTTAAACAAGAATCCTTCTAAGGATTCTTGAGAGACATAAGCAAGGCAAAATGTATTTTTTTACACTTTTAAAACCATTTGAAAAGAAAAACAGTATTAGCAACTCAGGTGCTGTTCATATTATCTGTCTAGAAAGGAAGGAAAGTTAAAAGGGAACTCCTGTATGAGGGAAAGGAAAAGCTTTTTTATTTTCTCATTAGTATCGTTGCTTGGCTCTGCCATACTCTGTGAGGAGGAATGGCATAAAAGGAGACTATTTCAGTGAGAAAAATAAACAAAACCCATCTGCCCAAGAACCTTGTGTGTATTTTCACTTTTAAGATACGATGAAAGAAAACCCCAAACTTACTGATAATTCATGTGGAGACTCCGTTCCTCCTGAGCAATGGGATTTCTAGCTTGGAAGCTTGGCATTAACGATGGAGGCAGTGCAGGTGGCAGGCGGTTCAGATGCAGGGCACTTCTAATGTAGTCCAGAGCTCCTCAGCTAGACAGCTGCACCTGCTGGAACAGAACAGGGGATACCAGGATCTGTTTTTAAGTTTAAAACAAACAAAAAAATTGCCTCCCACCCCCTCCTTATTGGCTATTTAATGGATATTTTGCTACAGCTAAAGCTCTGGGCCTATTTTCTTAACCCCCGTCACAAAAAGAGAGCCCGTGAATCATTCTGGAGAGCAGCAGGGGTTCGGGCTGTAGTTTTACTTCCTTTCTTTTCCTGGACTCTTTGTGTCGTCATTTCTAGCACATTTGCTGGATTTATTTATTATTTGAGGGAAGGGAGGGAATCAATTGGAGTACCGTGGGCCACCTGGAAAATTGATGTTTGGACTTTTAATCAATACAATTCAGGGCAAAATAAGCTACAGAATATGTATTTAAATAATAAAATACACACCTTGTCCTGAAAGGAAGGGTGTATGTTTTCCTTTGCCTATTTTTTACCTATACCCAAAGAAATAGCATCTTACATACACAGTATTCTTAGCTGGTGGGTCTTTGTGAATATTACTTATGTATAACACCATGAATGTTAATATTGTCATTGAATTTGGGGAGGGGAATATTTTTAATGATAAAACAACTGTTCAAAGTTGGTTTTTTAAGGTTAAACTAAAAAAAACATTTATTCAATTCAGTGTACAATCTGTATTGCACTTTTTCACATTTTAATGCTACGTTTTCTTACATACCCTGTGATTTTAAATTTGGACATTGTGTATTCTTGTAGTGTCATAGTCGAGCTGTAAAGTGGCAGCTTCCCTCAGAGAGATTTGGGGAAAAAAAACTGTATATTGTTTTATGATTCTCACGTAGAATAATTTTGAGGACTGCTGTAGACGTCTACCTTTCTGTAGCATTTTTTTGCTTTTCTGTAGTATTTGCTGTATACTCTATGGCTTTTTTTAATAACTTCATGTTTATTATTTTGTATTGGACATCCAATACACTTTTTTTAATCCAATCAAGTTCTGGTCTGCTTGGAGATTTTGTTCTCTTTTCAACTATTCCTCTACCTTGTTTTCTTAATCAAGGTGGTGACCAGGTTTGGGATTTTACTCGCACCTTTTTTGCTGTGGTTTGTCAGGTTGCTTCCTCCAGAGAAAGAAGAGGAACAGGAGAACACCATTAACACCATTATTCCCACCCCTACACAGGTGTGGAGCATGATGTAGTGCCTTCCTGGCTAACTCCTCCTTCCCCTCTGTTTCCAAGCTCAATTGCAAGATACCATCTTCTAGCAAGCAAGTCTCAGGAAAGTAGGATTTCGAGCCAGTAGAAGTATGTTTCAGAGAGGAACCTTAGTAAGCCAGTAAATCACAGAAAAACAATAATATAAATCCTTGAATATAGCACTCAAAGTGCTGTAAGTGATATCCTTGTTTTTACCTTCACACTTACTCCACTCTCCAATACTTAAGAGACTCGTTGATCATCAGTCTCTTCTCCACAAGCCAGCCAGTTCCCCTAATTACTGGTGTCTCACCTTCTTGAGCGTATTAGACCCTTCCTCATCCTGACCTCTGCAAATGAGTACAAGCTACTGCATGGCTTTGCACTCCCTTCCCCCAGCCCTATTTTGCTAGGCAGGTTCTAGAGTTCTCTCCAAACTTTTGCAACCGTGCTGAGGTCTCGGTTGGGAACTGGGCCCCCACAGTTATGAAGGAAGGCCGTGCCCCTGCAGCTGGGCAGGGGCCTCTCAGCCAGGCAAGAGTTGGTGGGAGGTGTAAAGGACCTGGGAACAAAGGTGTTAGTGATTAAGTTGGGAGTGCCACAATGCACAGCTGAGATGCAGACACAGAAAGTTGACACAGCAGAAAAATGTGACCTCTATTTACTAACCTCTGGCTTTGGAAGTGAAAGACCATTTCTTACTTGGCCAGCGCAGCTAATTTGCTCTGGTACTCGCATTGCAGGGCAAGCCAGATGAAAGGTGGCAGTTTTATGAGGGCCACGTAGTCTGTTGTAAGGCAGGTGGAAGTAACACATGCTGTGAGTTGTGCCCTTCTGCACGCTGGGCAGTGCACGGCAGGGACACTAGATGGCAGCGATGACTTGCTGGTAAGCAAAGCAAAACCACAAATACACCGTTTTTGCATCTACCTGGAAGAGACTGTTTCTCTTCAGCCTACATTAATTAAGGAGACTGAAATTAGTGATGCTCTTTTGTTAGCAGCAGCATAGTAATGAGCTCCTGCAGCAAACTAGGTTTCTTCATGCCTCACTGTGTTCTTCCTTGATAGCGTTTATGCTTCTAACATAGGCATAAAGGTTTGACTCACAGCAACTCAAACACCTTTGGTAAATTGGTGCAACACTTGCAGACTTCTCCAGTTAAAAGCAGCCTCCTGTCTTAAGGCAGAAATTAAGACTGGCTTTAAACTAACAGCAAGTCAACGTTCATCTCAAATAAGATCATTCCTATGAAGGCATGACATGATTTTAACTAAATTGCCTTGCCCAAACCCATTAAACCAGCACAACTTTTCTGCAGGGGCAGCTCTCCCCTAAACAAACACGGGATTTGGTCAGGTTACGCCTGCCCTTACTGCACAGAGGATGGTGGCTCCTGGAGCCTGCCTTTTTAACAGGCAAGAAAAGCCTGAGTGTGATAGCTTGCCTGGGAGGTGAACCCAATACAATGAGGGGGAGCAAAGAAACTTGCTCTAGGGGACAGTGTCCTGAACCAGTCAGCTCAGCCCCCTGATCAGGGCTCCCTACACATGCAGCTGCCAGGCCCATTTCCCCTCTACAGGCAGGCCTGGCAGCAGTTGCACTTGAACAAGAACCTATCCCCTGTTCTCCAAGGGAGGGTGATTTAGTGTTTTTTGTTTGTTTTTGTTTTTTCAGTTATTCCCCATTTTCAGCTCCTGTTGCCCCACCTTCTTCCCTCAGTTCCCATCTCTCCCAGATCCTTCCGTCTTCTAGTACATGCTGCCATTCCTCCAGACCTTCCTCTCTGTAGGGACAGCAGCCAAGAGAGACAACTCTCAGAAGGCTGCAATTTAGAGCAAATGCTAAGAAATCACCAAGGAAAATTAGGAGGAAATTCTCTATTCCCCAGCCTGGCTGTCTCAGGACACCCCACCCTTTGTCAGCTGCCAAACAGGAGGGGAGTGCTGCTCTGGTATCTGCAAACCCTGCTCACGTGAACCAGGCTCAGCACAGCCATGGTTAAAACAGCCTGCAGCAACCCCACTGCTGCAAAGGCTGGGAGAATTAAATGAGACGTGCTAGAGATGTAGCAATAAATTCATCATGTTAACTTAATCCAAACCAGGACTACTCACTCCTAGCAGGCTCCAGACAAGGGGAAAGCACCCACTGGACCATGCCTGGTGGTTTTGCTGCATCCCTTTCAGTTTAGGCTGTCAGCACATCCAGCTCCTGTACTTCCATCACTCTGTCAGGGTGGGGTGAGGTCCTCTGTCCTGGGCTTCAGGCCTGAGGGGGAAAGGAGCGACCCCAGTCGCTGTCCCTGGCCAGCAGAGCCCTTGCAGGCAGAGCTGGGAGCGGGTTGCAAAGTGCTGACCCGCCTGTCTCACAGGGAGGGCAAGAGGAAGGCGCTTCCCCAGGGAAACTGGGGGCAGCCACGTGCCTGAAAGCCCCTTCCCACCCTGTATCCTCCCCGAGGCCGACCTCCCAGCCTCCTTGCACACAAGGAACACACCAGGCCACATTTCTCCTCCGTGGGCACCATCACCATGGGAACTGCATCCACTTAACTCAGCCAAGCTCTGTGCTGACGGCGGCTTCCCTCCAGCGCAGGGGTTCCCCTGCAGCTGCTGCGAGGCAGAGCCGGTCACGCACTGCTCTGAGCCACCTCCTGTCTGCCCACAGTGAGGCTTTGGGGACTTGTGCCCCAAAAATAAAGAAATCTGTGGCTGCCAGGGAAACCTGTACCTCTTCCTGGTCCTGTCTGTCCATCAGCAGCCCTGAGCGTCGAGGGCTGCCACTGTGTTATCAGTGATGTGGGAGTGTCGCTGCTGGCCCCCAGCAGGGCCACCTCCGAAACGCTCTCAGCCCCAGGCAGCAGGACTGCTCTAGCAGTCACGGTTTGCCCTCCTCATCCCAGGTTTCTCCCATCTCTGCCTGCCCCTGCTGCAGTATTGCTCCAGCCTTGTGGCCCTCACAAGATCCCCATACCCCAGGGACCCAGCCCCACAAGGAGGTGCTGCACAGGGGCTCCTGGGGCTGAGTTCCCTGATCCTACAGCATTTGCTTTCCCCCCTTGCCCCCAGATAAACATGGTGCTTCTTCCCAGCTCAGCCTGCTCCCAACCACTTAATACCAAGCCTACAACCTTTCCACAAGCTCCTGGTGCTGCCCCTTCATGAGCTCCAGCAGCCTTGCTCCTACCAGAGCTGAGCTGGGCCACCCACACCCCCAAACGTGGGCTGCAACTAGGGAGCCACACGCAAAATCCCCACTGCTGCTCTTACCTAGCCAGGCCTAGAGGAGCCCTCTGCTCCCTGCAAGGAGAGGAGCTGGCTGGAGCCTGCCCCTTGCCCCCAGGTGTTTCCTATCTCCCTCCCCCGGCCCTTTCCCAGGTGCTGAGCATTGATCCAGGTGCCTAACTCAGCGCTGGGGGCTGGTTCTGTTTTGCAAGCCAGCCCGGCTCACTTGCAGGTGGGCCTGGAGAGCTGGGGCTTGGCATCACGGGATGAAGGTTGGGGTGGGGGCAGCCATTTCCAGCCTGCGGTGATTTAGGAGCTGCGTGAGATGTGCTCCGAGGCACTGACACTGAGGAAAACTCAGCGAGCAACAACAGCATCACGACAAACGTGATGGATGCTGCGCCCCCGGTGCTTCTGACTCACGGGCTCCCAGGGGATATCCCTGACTCCCCAGGACAGGCAGCTGCTTGTTTTCATACTGCCTGAACCCAAATCCTCTGATCTTGGAGACGGTTTTGCTTGGGGATGAAAACAATGTGTGTCGTGTGTCATTGCACAAGTGCTTCCACGTGCCCCTGCTGGTCCCTGGGGCATCTGCAGCTCCTGTAGGTGCTCTCTGGGGTCTTCTAGGTAGAGCTGATTAAAAGCTGCATCCTCCCAGAGCTAGGTGTGCATCTTGTCCATTGCCACAGCTTCTCTGGGAGCACAAGCCTTATAATGACATGAAATATCAAGTTATCCTGGCACTCGATTTTTGCCACAAAACATGAGCTGCAAGAGAGGGCTGAGGCAGCAGGGAAAAGGCCAATAATCCATCAGGGGCAGTGCTCCTGCCTGGCAGGAACTACAGACATGGAGCAGGCCAGCAGCGTGTGCCCCCAGGCACCACGTCCCCCCTCCCCAGGCCGGGGTGCTGTGCCCCTCACAGTGCACGGGAAGGTGCAGAAAAGCTCACAAAGGAGCAGTGCTGAAGCCCTGTCCTCTATCCTTCCTGCCCCCCCCCCAAGAACAAGAAGTCACTCCCGGGTCCCTCCTACCTCCACTGGGTTTGCTGCAGCAGTGCCAGGCCACTGACAGAGCACCAGAGATAGCAAAGAGCGGCTCCGATCCCCAGTGAGCCCCCCCAGGGGCCGTGCCGGCCCCCGCAGTGCGGGGAGAGGCTTGTCAGCACCGAGCCTCTGCGGAAAGGAGCTGGCAGTGATGGGTACGCATGGGGACAGAGCTGACAGCAGCCTTTGGCTGCAGCAGGAGGGCAGTGTGGTGGACGGGGCACCGGAGAGGCAGTGCTGGGCCTGGGGAGGGCAAGTGGCCGTGCCCTCCTGCCAGCCACCCATGGCACCTCCGATGGAGCTGGAGGGGCAGAGCAAGCGTGCTCGTCCTGCAAGCTGTGCGTGGGCAAGCCCCAGCCGCACCCATCACAGCTGAGGAAGGCAGGTGCATAAAAAAGATAAAATAAAGGGAGGTGGGGGGAATAACCCAGAAGAGCTGTCTAATTTGCAGCACAGCCAGGGAGAGCAGCTTCCCAGGGAGGGGAAGGTTGAGGCACGCAGGGCTGGAGATGCTGTTAACGCCTTCCTGCCTGGCACTGCCTGCAGTCTCAGGCAGCTCCTGTTCCCCTCCCAGGAGCCAGGCAGGGTTCCCAAGTCTGGTCCCCTCTGTTGGGGGGATTTTGGAGGAGGCGGCTGGCCCTGAGCATGCTGCAGTAGCCACAGCTCATGCTGGGCAAGAGATTGCCCAGTTTGCTGGGCTCCCACTATAAGCTATCAAGCTGCTGTTTCTCCTCCATGAACATGAAAGAGCATCTACCTCTTCCCAATGACTTCAGTCAGTGTCTTTTCTAATCAGGTGCCTGCTAAGAGGTGGACTTGAGCAGAGCAGTCATTGCTAGTGATTAGGGTCAGCTGGTAGCTGGAGGCTGAAAGGCAGCTGGTTTGCAATCACTCCTTAAAAAGAGTAAAAAAAAAAAAATCAATCTACCTTCCTGCAAATTTTAAGTGGCATAATAAAGTTAGGATTTTTTTTTTCCTTTAATTTGTCAGGGGTAGACAGTACCATACGCAGCTCCCCGGAAATCACAGCCTGAAGTGAAAGTTTTGGTTCAGTGTGCTGGAATTAGTGAGCAAATGGGTCAGTGGCAAAAGGCAATGTGCATGTGTGAAAAATTCACCCCCTTTTCACCAGCAGGGAAAAAGCCAGCAGGCAGCTAGGGGATTTGTCTGAAGACACCTTGCCAAGGCTGACAGCAGTCCCTTGGGCTCTCTGGGAGCAGAGCACAAGCTCTGGCAGGGAGACCTCCCCTTCCCATCAGGTGCTGACAGCCAAGGCGATGCACTGGCAGGGGGGGTAGCATTGCTCACCATGTGCCTACAAGGCTTGGCTTATTTTCTGCAGGTTTCTGAGAGTGGGTTTGAGCCCAGACACCAAACAGGCTGCGGTCACACCTTGGTGGAGGGGCCTAAGGCACACACAGCACCCGGCATGGCTCCGGGTGGGGCAGGGGGGCAAACAGGGGACACAGTGCTACGGGGCGCACTGCGAGGGCTCTCCCAGCTGCCTCGTGCAGAGGGGCTGTGAGGATGAAGCTCTCCGGGGCTTGGAGAGGTGGCTGCCACCCAGCAGTGCTGGGCGGGAGGAATTACCTGCAAGGGGAAAGGTGCTGCCTGCCTCCTCGGGTGCTGCCTCTGGCTCAGCAGCTGTGAAGCTCTCACACTGCCCTCGCCTACGGGAAGCAGAAAATCCTGGTCAGCTTTTCACCGGGGCTTGTGAGGAGCCAGCCCTGGCCCCTGGCCCTTCCCTCCCTGGGCTTCCCCAGCCACTTTGCTCCCTCCCTGTACCCCCCTGAGGCGGTGTTCCTGCTCTGTACCCCTGTCCCAGCGAGGTACATGGCAGAGGTGGGCTGGCCTGGAAAGATTTCTGCCCATCGCATCACCTGAGAGTATGAACCTCTTGCCTGGATGCTTTTCGCTCCTGCTTCTGTCTGAAGGTGGCAGGGCAGCAGAGGGCAAGGGGGCCTAGAGCAAAGCTAATTTGGCTTTTATCTGCTGTGGATTGCACATGGGTGGGAGCGTTGCCTTGTGGCTGGTTTCCCTTCCACATCCCACAGAGCAGCAGGGACGCAGAGCCTGGCCCACGCAGTGTGCAGGTCAGTGGTCCCGTGGGCAGGCAGGTACGTGCTTGGCCCCAGAGGCTATGTGGAGTGACCAAGTGAATGCTGACATCAGGGTGTGGTTTTCTTTACTTTAAATAAAATATACGCTATGATGTACTCATTTATTTAAAGCAGTGGTTCCGACCTTGGTGTCTCCCCCAGCAAGGTGCAAATCCCTTCTCCTTCCCCAGGGCATGCACTAGAGCATCCTGTAGGCACCTGTGGCCTCCTGCGCTTGCCAGCACCGTGCTGCGAGCTCCTGGGGTTTGCAGCGGGGAGAAAAAAAGGACTCAGCTGTTTGCCTGCACAAACCCAGCCCTTGCCCCTTCTCAGTGCAGCTATGGCCTCATTTTCCCCCCTCCCCTTTTGGGCTAATCTCCCCCTACCCCAAGATCTCTCCTTGGGAGGTGAGTGGGGCAGGCAGCCAGGCTGGAACCATTTTCTGGGACAAGGGAGAAATCACAAAAGCTGAGATCCTGCCTTCTCCTGCTCCGAGTCCCCACCCCAGCAGACTGCGTCTTCACAGGGCACTGCAGAGAGGTAGCGGAGAAAACACCCTGTTTGATGGGAGGGTGACTTGGCTCTGGTACCTGAACGGTTTCTTCCTGACTGCTGGTGCGTACCACGAAGTCCCAGTTCAGTCTCGAGTCCTTTCAGTAAGATAAGGAGGCAGCAGTGCATATGCTAAACCAGTCAAGCCCTTCCAAGCCCTTCCTTCCTTCATGAAAATCCTGGAAGTTTCCAAATCTTCTGTGAAGTATAATTAATTTTCTTTTATGTTTTGATAGGGCAGGACTGACTCCCAGCCCACTTCCTCTGTAATGGTAACGGCATGCAAAATAAGACAGCCTGGAACAGGCATTTATTTTGAAAGGTAAACCAAATATTTTACTGCCTGCACTTCTCTCTGTGAAACCCAGGAGAACTGACCTTCCAGGGCAGAGCCATCTGGTTTCAAGGGAATGGCATTTTCTGATGAAAAGGTTTGGTTTGCTCTTTCCTCACCAGCTCTGCTCATTTACAGCCAGACAAGGTCAGAGGATTGATGGAGGGAGACCATCAGGGTCCCCTATTTTCCTGTACCATCAGAAGCACAAGGAGAGAGCAAAAAGGAGCATCCTGCATGGCTTGTGCTGCACTGTTGTGTGTGGTGGAAGTGTGTGCAAGTCCCTGAGCATCCTTCTCTGCAAAATACTGATTTCATTCACAGCCTTTGGGCTCCTGTTCATTTATTTACTTATTTATGCCATCTCTGGCATTGGGAGTCCTGATTAAAGAACATCCAGGACCTTGTTCTCATCCCGCCAGGGAGGACACACTGCTCACATGCTAGCAATTAAAGCCTTCCAGAGGCGGGGTGAGCTGTAAGGTTAGAGGGCTAAATGCAGCCATGGGATGAGAAGGAACCAAGGCAATGAGATGTCAGAGAAAGAAAACAGAACGTGAGCCGATCAGCAAGGCAGCGGGGAGGCTCCTGGTGCAGGGAGGAGGATGTCCAGCTGCACCTCGCTGCCACGGGCTGCAGGACACACGCCAGCAGCTGGGCTGCTTTGCTCCGTGTTTGCCGGGCTCTGAGGAAGGGGCACGAGGCCGTACAGCTCCGGTGTGAATTACTGACCCCAGCAATCCATTTTGTGCCCATTTCCTAGACTGGGTTTGGACAAAGACTCAAAAAGGATCTCAGAGGAGTGAAATGAAAGATAAGGCTGTGAAGTGAAAGATAAGGCTTGAGGCTACTTTTACCTTCCAAAAATACATCAGGTCCTGACTCTGGCATCATCACCCAGCTTAATTTAAGACTTGGAAATGGTGACTTCTTGTCCAGATTTTCATCCGCTTTCTGTGATAGTCCCGATTCCAAGTTGTTAACTTCTGCATCCTGCGGTAAGGCTCCCTGAGCTCTTCTCTGAGGCTCACAAAGTCAGCCAGAGATTCCAGATCTGTCAGTACTGTGAAGGAATCTCATACACTTTTAGCAAAACAACTGGCAGGTTTCTCCTTTGCACTGCTAAAAATTGAAGTGTAGGCAAAAGTGTAGAAATTTTACTGTCAGTGGCTTACCATACACTGCCTACAGGCGTGAGTGAGGTGGAGATGTGGCAGCAGGTAAACATGCCACCAAAGTTGTGAAAACAGGAGGAAAATACAGATAGGAAGCGAGATAAAACCTTTCATCGTCCCTCTCCAGTAGGGCAGAGAGGGCAGAAATGCCACACGAGTTGTTTTTTTCTTGAAACCTCCTCCCACAGTGCCTAAATTTCAACACTCAAAGCAGACAGCAAGTCAGAGGGCTGGGTTTTTACTTTTTTATTTACTAAGGTTTTTTATTGTGTGTTTTATATTGCAAACCCCACCCCTAGAACTCTTCCCTCCCTTCTCCCCAAAATAAAACAAAAAATAACAATAATAATTAATATAGTTCCACCTACTGAGACAAGCCTAGTGTTGACTGGGGTCCAGTCGGAGTAACTTAATATTGGCTACTGCACCGCTAAGAACTGGAAAATCAAACAGCACCCCCATGAAAATCAAAGCAAAGGAACCCAACCGAACGCAGCACGTTCACCGGCCTGGTGGAAGGAACGCACGTCTACCAGAGACAGCCCTCAGGGTGTTTCTGTGCACCTCCATTTGTCTGAGTGTCCACAGGGGTTGTTGAGATTCAAGTACCAATGCAGCAGTCACAGGACAGTCATCCACGAGGGCTTGGCATTGCTGGGCTGAAGACCTTTCCCACCCGCTTGTATCGAATTCCCCAGACCCAAACAGCTTAACTCCCAACCTCTTGAGATGTTCGCTCTAGGGGGCCCTCTAGCATACGGGGAAAAAAGATTGTTAAAACAAATATAATACTTGAAAGGATATCATGAGTCTTCCTCTAGGAACTCGTACCTTTGAACTTATGAGAGGGTCTGTGACTCTGCTTCAATTCCGTCAACTGGTTCTGTTTCAAGATGAACCTGTACATGTTTTGGAAAAGCAGGATCTATGCGTTACAATTATCACCTGCCAATCAGTCCTACAGGAGGGTCAAAACTGACATGTATTTTAAAACTAGGAGATACATATATATATAAATGTGTGTGTGTGTGTGTGTGTGTGCGTGCTT
The DNA here is from genome assembly GCF_964211835.1 of Anser anser. Taxonomy (NCBI): domain Eukaryota; kingdom Metazoa; phylum Chordata; class Aves; order Anseriformes; family Anatidae; genus Anser; species Anser anser. The sequence goes on from NC_139730.1 coordinate 12,539,247, forward strand.
ACACATGTGCATAAATAGACTACATATGTGTATAACTGTATACTATATATATATAAAAGCATGTGTGTATATATAGATATATATATAAAAATCTATACACACACACACCCCTCCCTCCACACACACTCACACATACATAGTTGTATGTAGCTAGTACAAAAAAACATTCCTAGAGCTCCCCTGACCCTTTAAGGAAGACCGAAGCTGATTACATCTGAATTCTGAGCCACCAAAGCACGTTGAAGCAAGAGTGCCCAGTAATGCTTGCAGCAACATTCAAGATACAGGCACATGTCAAGAGTTTTGCAAACAATTCGGTATAAAAATGAACTGTCAGCCAGTGGTTTGGGGGGAAGGAGGTAAGAGAGGGGGTTGTATGGACCTGTATCGTTACTGTGATAATATTAAGTTTTTTGGCACTGCTGCATGAAGTTCTGCTTTCCCTCTGTGGGCTGGAGGGACCCCAAGATAGCTAGAAACAGAGGGAAGCCAGACAAGTGTTTCTAACAAGTGTTAGAAAAGTTGAGCACCTGACTCTTTACAGTGAGGTGGCTGGAGACACCTCTTGGCCTACAGAAAAACCAAAGAGAAAGAAAGAATCAAAAGAAAAGGAGACATTTGCTCTAGAGGTAAAGGCTGTAGCTTCTCAGTGCTGTGTGCACCAAAAGGCCCCATTCTGTCTTCATGCCACTGTGCCTTAAATCAGGGGAGCCCAAACTTTCCAGCTCAAGGTGCCTGCCAGGCCCCAGATGTGTCCAGTGATGCTGCAACTGCAGGGCGAGACCAAAGCCAATCAATCAGGTGCAGGCTGTTATTGCTGGTGAAATCAAGCAAACGATTTCGATTCCCCCATCAGAGGAGAAGCATGGACCGCGGCTGGCCAAATTTCTGGTTTAATCTGTTTTAATGGTATGAACATAGTTGCAAATCTGGAGGATTCTTGGCTGGGCACCAGTGTTGCCCTCAGTGCCTCCGAGCTCAGACTCCCCTGGGCTAAGGAGGAGGAGGGCTGGGGTGACTGCACCCCCCCTTGCAATCTTACCCTACTCAGTTCTCTTCAAAGCAGTCAGCCCATGGACACTGAGACACCGAGACTGAGAGGAAAGATTAACGTGCTGCCTTTCTTCATCCCTCCCTTCCTCTGCATGCCCCAGCCTGGACGGCAGCATGCATGCTTTGCACACTGCGGGGACGCTGAGGCTGCCATCCTGCGCAAGGTGCTCTAGGTGATCCTACTCGGCAGGGGGGTTGGACTAGGTGATCTTCAGAGGTTCCTTCCAACCTCAGCCATTCTGTGATTCTGTGATTCTTCTGCTGCAGCCAGAGGGGCTGGCAGCAACGGGACTTCTCCCTCAGAGCATTGCTGGAACGAGACAAGCAGCTGCAGTCAGGCCCGTCCGTCTCCTGGTCACCCTCCTCTTCTTCAGATGGAGTCCAGAAAAACAACTCAGCCCTTCTGAAATCCCTAGAGGGGACTGCGTTAGTGAAACTTGCCCTCTTCTTGCTTCCTCTGTGCCCTGCTGATCACAGGAGAAAACCTGGGAGGCAGTGAAACTTCCCAATGTATGCGGCGAGCTATCTCAGTCCCTCCATGTCTCGGTGCCACGAGCCAGGTTCAAGTGCACCAGGCTGGTGCAAAGCGGTGCTAAGCTGAGGCCAAGCAGAGCTGTTCCAAAAACACCAGCTACGGGCCTGACCTGATGCTCCCTTCTATGGCCCACGTCAACCTCAGATCTTTGCCTCAACAGGAAAACCTCTTTTGGTGGCTTCTATGGCTGATCATTCACATGTTCCAGCTCAGGCACACGCCTCATCTGTGTGTTACCTCGTTGGATTAAATTTGCTCATATCCTTTTGTTCCATGTATTAAAATATTCTATAAAATCAAGTGACCAAAAATCTATAGCTCTAAGAATACCTGGTTATCTTCTTTTTTTTGTTGTTTTTCGTGTGTTTTTTTTTTGTTTGTTTCTAATCACAGTTAAACCTAAACGAAAGAAATGGAGGAAAGAGGGAAAATAAAATAAAAAAAAGAAAGAAAAAACCAATTCATGAAAGTCTAATTGGGAACTGAATTGCACGGCTGACATAACCAGCTCTCAGAAGGAGTCCTCACAAATTGGAGGGCAGTTTGGATCTGACAGGCTCCAGATCCCCCGTGAGCACTATGGATTCTTTCCGCCCACCAGCAGTCAGGGAAGCAGTGCCCGCAGTGCTGGCACCAAACACCAGCGGATGTGGTAAAGAACCTGAGGACATCTGACGTGGTAAAGTCACGCGCCCAGGAATTGAGCTACAAGGCTTCCCGAGAAGTCCAGTCCCTCCACCAGGAAAAGGAGAGAAGCTGGAAACAGATTCTCTAGAGGAATGAGAACTTTGGCTCAGTGTCTGGGCCAGCTCTTGGGGCAAAGATGGCTGGGAAGCAGAAATCAACTTGATGTCCTGGTTCAGGCGTCCGGGCGGCACAGGCGGCGTGCTTTTGGACGGCAGGATCTGCGGAGGTGGGCTGGCGGTCTGAGGCAGGAGCAGAGAGCCGTGAGAGCCTGAGGCCCCAGAAGGGCCACACTGGAAAGTTCTTGTTGCCACTGGGCTCTGAGTAGGAGGACTAAGGCCAGAAGGGGTATAACAGGGAGAGGCGACGCCGGACTGTTGGAGAGGAGACATGGAGGCAAAAGGCGATCGTTCCTGGTGGAGCTGGGCTATCGTTCCAGTTACAGATCCTAATGCACTTGGATGTGTTTGGCACAGGCCTGAGGACGGCCCACCAGAGGCCTGTGCCAGCTGGCTTAGGCTGGCGGATGGCGAGTTGGAAGAAGGAGGGGGCTGGAAGTGATTAATTCCCCCCAAAGTCCCACTGCCTGAGAGCTGCTGTAACTGTCCTCCCTGCAGTGGTCTCGTGGTGGGCTGGAACTGGTTGAGAAGGCCAGGGGGTGAATTTGATGCGAGCTGGGTGAGTGATGCTGACGGAGAGCTAGTTGTGGCTTGCTGGAAGTGCCCAAATCCACTGCTGGAAAGGGGTGGCTGCTGCTGCTGCTGCTGCTGCTGCTGTTGTTGCTGCTGCTGCTGGGTGGGCTGAGCTGTCCCTAAAGGTGATCCAGATGGTGCTCGTTGGAGCTGGCTCAGTCCCACAGAGGACGCGCCACTCAAACCTGTCTGGCTCGAGCCACCGGGAGGGGATCCCACCTGGAACTGGCCTAAGCCGGCGGCAGCCGAGTATCCTGCGAGCTGCTGGATGTGGTAGGAAGAGGATGACGGGGTTTCTGCTCCCGGTGTGTGCAGCTGGGACGGAGTGCTGGAGGGGGAGCCGACGGCAGAAGGCCCAGCCGATGGGATTAGAGACTGAAGCCTTTTCAGCTGCCTTGGGGTCTGGCTGGACTGCTGCCCCAGGGAACCCAGGACGGACACGGGGGGACGGAAGATGGCTGTGGGGAGGCGCGGGTGGTGGGTCAGAGCTATCGCAACAGAAGTGGTGGCTGCTGCAGCCTGCAGGGGTGCCTGGATCAGCGGAGTCCAGATGACGGGCGTGGGTGTGGATGCAGCAGCGGCAGCGGCGGCGGCAGCAGCCTGGACGTTGTGAGCACAGTGTGCCATCTCTCTGTCGTGCTGCACAATCTGCTGGATGATCTCATTCTCTTGGTAGTTGAAAACACCTGAATTGAGGTCATGCTGGACTTTATGCAGCAGAATGGAATTTTTCTTACCTGTAGGGAAAGTGAAGAGAGAAAGGGTCATTCTGATATGGCAAAGCAGGGGAGGCTTCCTCAAAGATTCCTGCCAGACCTTCCTCGAGTTGTTGGCACTGTCTCCCCTCCTCTGTCATTATGGGCTCTGCATACAGTCTTTGTGCTCCAGCAACAAGATGATAAACATCGCCTCTTCAGCTTTTGTGGTATGATCAACATACATCAAGGTCCCATAGAACTGCCTGGCAGAACACATAGTCTTAAGACAGTAGGGCCAATTTTGAGAAGTGTGACAGAGTGGTAGCAAAGCTTATGAATCTGGAAGAGTCTCATTTTGCAGCTCATAATCTAAATTTCTGGAAGATTCTCACTTTGCAACTCATAATCTAAGTTTCCATTTAGAAAAAGAGCAGAAAACCAAAGACCATAACTTTTGTGTTTGCAAAGGAAAACCTCAGAAACACAAGTTCAGTGCAGTCTCCTGAGTCGTCAGTTACTCTCCAGACATGTCTTTTCATCGTGTGTCTCATGCATCTTGCTCATTCTGAAGTCAAACATTTGTTTCTAGTTGAAATGGAATTTCTCTATGAAAAATGGGCAGAAGGACTTTACGTGCTGGAAAAGCCCAGGTGGCCCAAGTAAGAGCCCTCAGACACGCTGCAGCTGCCATTATTTCGCTGTGCCCTTCTAGCCCAAACTTTAAGGAAACTGCAGGCTAGCAAACCTCCTGTTCCAGCTGGACTTTCTAGCCTGCAGCAAAATATTAGCTCAGCGCTTTGCCTTTTCAATGGGCTGGAAAATGTGGCATAATGAGTTTGTCTGGCCTGAGTGTGCACCTGGCACTGAAGGGATGCTCTCTCCTGGACTGAAGCAAGGGGATGAGATGCTGCCAGTGATGCCCTTTCACCAGAGCACAAATGCTTTCTCAAAGGACAGGATTTTTGACGTGGATAGGCACTCTGTGTAACGGCTTTTGCATCTGGGTTCTCGTAACAGTCTGTGCATGGGTAACTGTGCCAGCATTGATTTGTAAGGCGTTGGTATATGCTGGCTTGAATGGTTTTCTTACAAAACTGGTGTGGATTAGATCCTCTCTTCTTGCCTTTTCAAGGGTCCTCTATCCTGACAGCATATGCCAGTTTGAATTGATGACAGCACCTGCCTATAGGCTTCCTTTTCGCTTTTATTTATTGCAATCATTCGGATATGAAGGGTTCAACCTAGCAAGCTGTGTGCACCCTGGTTGCGTGCCTGCACACAGCTCATTTTGTGGCTGAAGCTCAGGGGTGCAGAAGGGTCACCTCTAGACGAGGTGCCGGCTGGTTTGGATCAGACCAAAAGCTGAATTAACCTTCCTCCCTGAACCAAACGCTTCCTCAGGCCCACTAGCAAACCCACTAGCAAACCCCTGCTCTAATTCAAATGTCATTTCTACTGGTTCTGATCGCTTCAAGTTCCTGTACAGGACCAGGGCAAGCACACAGCATCTTGCCAGATACTGGGGAACTGGAGGGGCCTCTTTTCAGTACTTCAATTCCCAATCATGTCATGTTTTAAGAATTAAAAGCTGGCAGCGCTGCTCCTGTCAATTAACAAGTTTGCTGCTAACAAAGGCTTGTCCATTAAGTTTGTCTCTACTCTGTCACGAAATCACTGCTTTCCCTCTGAAATGAGGGAATTTTGAAGATAACTAGCTGAGTTCTAAAGCTACCATGAGAAAGAGGGGAAGCAATTGTTGCAGAAATGAGGAGGAAATTATAAAGCATAAGAGAGATTCTAGTCACTACCACATAAAATGTTAGGAAGACGTACAATGTTTTAGTTCTAGTGTCTAGCTGCAAAGCTGGAGAAGGTGCAGAAAATATCCACAAATCAGGCTTGAAAAACATCTGTGGGTGCGTACTATGTATTCAGCTTCTCTCGGACAAGAGGTGACTTGATACTGATTTATAGGGGACTTCACAGACGAAGGAAGCTGATAAGAAACATTCCCTTTGGTTCCAGAATGCCCAACGAGATACTGTGATTTTAGACAAGCTCAGAAAAAAAAAAAAGGATAAGGAGCAATCTAACAGTAATTGTAGTTTTTCCTTCACTGTACTTTTCAAAATCAAGCGTTTCTCTCCTTATAAAGGAGGAGGTGTGTGCTCTAACAACTGAGTGCTATGCAATAGTGCTATGCAATTGTTCAAAGCAGGTAAAGCTTGAAATCTACAGCCCCCTGGTCAACCCCTCCAGTGGGCTGAACTGCACCATAAAACCAAACCAAAATGCTGACAGGGTTTTAAGGACGTGTCTGTTGTGGGTAGTGCTATGGGATGCTTAATGGTTTTGTGGTTTACCTGCTGATGATTACTCCCTCCAAAAAAAAAAAGAAAGGCAGATGGACAGGAATGGATCTTAGAGAGAGACCAGCTCTGGAAGGACACAGACATGAAAGCAGCCAGTGTTCAGAGCTGCTAATGCCATTACAGGGGCTGGAGAGCCCGTCTGCACTGAAATGCTTGTGTACAATACCTATACTACGCCCATTTCACTGTATAACAAGCTGACATGGACAGCACCAGATATCCCCTAAACAGAGCCTGCCTCTACCTGCCGTTCATGTAGCCGGACACACCAGAGGAGCACGAATGTCACCTTTAAAATTCAGAGCATTTTGGCAGTGAAGGAGCAGAGGGTCACACTGTACACACACAGTACTTTCCAGGCAGCATCTTCTAGAAGCACACACCTGCTTACAAACAAATTAGATCACAAAGAGCTGCTTAAACAGAAACAGAAATGCTAACTGCTTCAAGCCTGGAGAAAAAGAGCAACCAATCTAAATAAATTGACAGGTAAGAGAAAATCTGGCCAACGCACTTGAGATAAAAAGCAATTCAGTCTGCAGGTTTGTAATCATTTTCTTTCTGGAGTTGAAGGTACAAATCCCAGCATGGGGAGTCTTGCACAACTGCAAGGTCAGGATGTGGATGGGAGACGGCATGCTGAGTTCAAGCCAGACAGGCAAAAAACTGCCCTACTGCATTTGCTTTCTTGATAACAGATTGTAGCAGAACCGGGCTGAGGAGGGACAGCTTGGGTAGAAGGAGGAGAAACAGCAGATGTTGCTAGTGCAGCTTTCTGATACCAGCAACTGCTCTGCGCTTCCATCACCGCACCTCATCTCGCTCTTTTAATTCCATGTCACCTGTCTTTGGCTTCTGATTTGCTTGTCTGTGCTTGAATAGCCTGCCATTTCCAGTGCTGCCCTCAATTCCAACGAGAACCCATTGCAATGTTAATCAGGGCTGCACGGATGAATTGAGGGGACTGATGTTTTCATAACCGGAGCTCCTGACAACACGGAAAGACTTCAACAGCAGACTGGTTTCCTTGGCAGATCACTAAATGGAGAATACACTAACATTTTCCAAACGCACATATGATTTACTGCAAAATGGTTTGATCAGAGCTCCTTAAATTTGTGTCACGTTGATAAAATAATTCCAGTAAAAGCCTTGGAATGACTATTTTTGTTATTTTTAAACAGGACATTTCAGTTTTCCTTTGGAATTACATTACATTTTACTGTTTTTCTGAACTCAACTTGAATTTATTAACTGTTTCATTAGATCAAATTTTTCCTTTTCTTTTTTTCTGAGAAAGTCTCAGATTTCAGCTCCAGATCATTAAAAAAATACTGAAAATGTTCTTTCAATTACTGAAGGGGAGAAGAGTTCTTTAAATCGTTTTTCAAACTTGTAACTGGTTAGCAGACTGAAAAATTAATTGTTTCCACCGTTCTAATTAATTGCATCACTCACATGATGCTTCCACACCCTGATACAAGTCTGATTAGTTGCTTCTGGAGAAAAACCCTCCTTCCAGCCAGCACCAGATTACAACAGGCACACAGCAGTGCCCTGCTGGCACAAAAACATTTTCCTGGCAGGTCTGACTAAAGTCCTGCATGAAACAGAAGCCAAGAGCAGAATGAGGCAGTAGGAGTCAGTTTGCTTGGGCTGGTGGTTCTGAGATTATTTCTGTCCCCCTTCAATCTTATTTATGAAGTTGCTTCAGTTTCAAATTCGTTTTTCCTTGTCTGGATTTATTGTCACTGCACCTGCCTCAAAAGGAGAGCAAACAAGACAGCAATCTGAAGACTGAAAGGCTGATTAGTTTGGCTCTGTGTAACCTTAATTAAAACTATGTCCTGCAACTCACAGCTATACTCAGTGAACTGCAATAGAGCCCTCTGTTCTTGCTAAGCCAGGGAGAGGCTTCATTAGGAGAGAGGAAAGGGGACTCCAGCTTCCCCTTCACCCTAACCATGGAGTGATTACGGAGGCTGGCTGTTACAGGATTTTCTTCTTCTGGGCTGTTTACCCCATAGAAAGTGCTAAGCAGAATCTAAGGTACTAAACAACCTGTCCATGCATTTCTCCTAAACCCCAAAATACTACATAAATTTAACTAGATTCTAAAGAAAGCTGTAATTCTAATTTATAGCATTTTGTTGACATATTCTTTGAACTGGAAATTCAGCAGAACTTTTGCTTTGGATACATCAAAATGTAAAGGATGTTTGCCTCGGAGTCCTGGCACTGGAGAAGCCTACACATACACATGGTGACCCTGCCCGAGGCCAACCCGAGACCTGGTGTGTTCAGCTTCTGCTGGTGGGAACATCCCTCGTGGGAAAACAGGGACCAGGGCACAAGGAACCAGGAGCCAAGTCTGCAAGTCTGCTCTCTGTAAGCCCAGCTCTGGGACTGGCCTGCGTGTGTGTATGAAGGAGGACAGCAAGGCCCTGATGGGCACCCTGCAAACAGCTCAGGAAGGGGCTCCTGAACGGACGTGGTCTGCTTGTGAGCAGAGGCTGAGGACTGAGGGCTTGCCAGGAGTTAGTACTCGCAGTTAATCAGAGTTTAAAGCTTTCTGACATCGAGCATCCCACACTCCACCAACTTGAAGGGCACTGACATCCTTGTGCTGCCAGCTCCGGAACCGGGAAGCCCTGGCAAGCAGTGCTGGGTCTGGGCCATGGGGTGAAAGGATGTCTCTGGAGCAGCAGGGACCTCTCCTCAGGAAAGCTGCCTGTGCTGCCAGGATTAGGGACGCTTTTAGGTCGCCCAGCTTCTCTAGGTGGCTGGCCTCAGATTACCAAATTCAACTCTCCAAAAATGTTGGTTTGTAGATAACAGGGAGTTAATTCCAATTCAGCAACTGCTCTGGCAGAGCTCAGGGGAGAGGTGCAGGAGGAAATACGTTGGAGTGTTTCTTCTGCAGAGCACGCGGTGTGTGACAACCTGCGGAGGGGAGGTCTAGGTGCTACAGGAGTGAAATTAAAGGACTTAGACTGAAGGGTCTCCATGGCACAAATCATCTTTTTGTTGTCTTTGTACAGCTCCTAGCACAATATGTTTTTTCCCATGGTCAGACAAAAATAAATAACATCAGTGGAGTGCTGTGTGCTCTAAAAACTCCATGTTTTCCTCACTGCAACAGTGGACCAAATACAGGGGAGAAAAGAAGAGAATACAGGGGAGAAAAGAAGATATTTGGAGCCTAGGAGATGTTTATAACAAAGCTGCCGGTGCTTTGAAGTGGAGTGGGGTTTGTGAAATTATGGAAACTAAGCTAATAGATGTTGCTCCCTTAATAAAGAATTGCAAAGTCAGATTTTCCTCAACTGTAGATAGCACACAAAAGAACGGGGAGAAAGGCTCATGTGATTTCATAAAAAGAGCCAGCACTCAACAATAATTCTTCTATCAAATAATCAAAATTAGCTTTCTGTTGTTGAAATTCCGCACAGACACAGGGGAAATTAGCTGTGACTTTCTGTTCATTTCTCTTTTCAATTCTGCCTAAGTCAGCTGGCTGCAGTTTAAGAATTCAGGTCACTGAATTGCTTTCTGAATTTGCATGCATTTGAAATAATCTCACTTTATTAGGCTGGCTTATGCTCTGGCCTGCTGTCAAAGTGGCTGCCCCCTGCACCACATGGTTACTTCTTTCAGGTCTTCTCTTCTTATTATTCATATGACTGGGTACTGAACACCCTGCTCGGCTCACTGGTTGCTGCAGAGAGCTCACAGCACGGTGCAGGTACAGAGGTGGTCTTTGCCCTCCCTTGCCACAGCTGCTTCTGTGCCCTGGGGGGATCCTGCACTGGGACTGTGCTGGCTGGGGGGTGTTGCAGCACCAGCTCCTGTCGCTGTCTTAGGGTCTGCACACACACAGAAATCAGCTGGAACAGAGATTTCAAAATAATTCTCAGCCCCCGACGTATGTGCTCTTCTGCTGTTAGAGCCCGCCTTCCTCTCCAATGTAGGTCACCCCACACTTCATCAGCTGCAAGGTACTGCCTGCCTTGCAAAGGGGTCAGCTCAGAACTGAAGGAGCTCCCGGAAGCAAAGCCAGCTGGATCCCAGCAGCTTGAACTCTGCCTTAGAGCATCCGCACAGGAGTTCCGTGCACTTAACAAATCTGCTCTACAAACTAATTCACATTAACCTTCCTGAGAGCAAGGCTATGTAAACACATTACAAACTGGATGTGCAGTTCTTGATGAACTGCTCTGCAGAACTTGCCATATGTGTGCTCTTATGCCGTGCAACATATAAGGCAGCACCCACCTGCATAATGCAGACTATTTCTTTCTTGTCAAAGCCGCATCATTTGAAATACATTTAATGTACAATATTCCCTTCTTCCCCTGCTCTGTCCTCCACAAGCCTCTCTGGAGATAAAACTGTACAAAGGGGTTTATTGCAGGAAAGCCAAGCGCCATATGGGAAGGGAAATAAATTTTATCAGCATAGAGCCCATTGCACTGGGTTGGTTAGCTGAATCTGTTGTCTTATGACCATCTTAACAAACAATAGTGAGTTTAAAATTTTACAACAGACAATCCCCTGTCTTTCCAAGTAGAGGTCTGCTCTCCTCGTACAGCTCAAGCCTACCACTGATTGCTTCTCCTCTCCCATACACCTACTTGAGGTATGTGGCATCGCTTTTAAGGGACAGAACGCAACCTCCAACTGTGCCAAACTGCTGTAGGTCAAACGATACACAGAAAATGATGTTATCTGATGAATCTCATGATTGTTAAACAAAACGTGAAATAAATTAAGTTGATGATGCTCTTCCCTCTCACTTGTCACATTTATGCCCATCATACAGGAAAAAAAATCAAACCTATAGGGCTCTGTAGAGCAAATTGTTTGTGAATAGCCATGAATGGGTGTAAGAATTGTGCAATTCTGAAGCACAGTGGCTGCTACTTATTATTGCTGGAGACTGAAGCCAAAGAGCCTTCTCTTCTCTTCAAGTGGCAAGAGTGCTTATATCTGGAGCCAAGGCTTCTGCATTCAATTCTCAGTGCCCTGCTGGAGCTGACAGCTGTGACAGGGACAGATTCTGGAAGACTCTGGGCTGGTGACATTCTGGCACTGCTTTCTGTCAGCAGTGTGGTCAGGGTGCAGAGAGCTACCAGACTGTCCTCAAAGCAGGAAAAGTCCCCTGAGTTTACAGGTGCGGTCGGCAAGCAGATCCTACTTCATGTAATTAAAGAGAGAGTCAAAAACTTTAAAAAGGTGTTGGAATGGTGAAGAATTACCTGAACGGGTGTTTTATTTTGATACTGATAGCAAATAGCTACAAGCATGGCTCTCTAAATGCAAAAGGAATTTGGTAGCTCAGGGGACCCATGAAGATGGGGCACAAATATATTGCATCTCCTACCACTCCCCAACTCTCTTGCTTCTGCTGAATGTCTCCCAGCTCTCCAACTAAGTGTCCGTGGTACTAGTGACATCTGCCTAGAAGACCAAACTCTTCCCAGAGAACTTGCAACCTGTGAGGTTGGGATAAACTGAGGTGCTCAAGGTTATTTACAAAGTCAAAGGCAGGTAACCTGAGATCTCACTACTGCCCCCACTGCCCCTTCTACTGGGGTGTCTTAGGCTTTATTTTCCTTCCAGAGTTGCATGAGAAACAGCACTTCCATATCCAGACAGGGTTGGCAGCTCACCTTAATTAAGATGAAGTCATGTGCACTCACCCATGGCTGATGGGTTGCTGATAGCTTTCCTTAGGCTAAAATACTCCAAGTCTGGGACTTTACTTCCAAATAAAAAGTAATTCACAAATTGAATTCCTGCTGAAGTCTGAGCTCCTACCGTGAAGACACCGATATCTGAGCTAGATCGCATTTCTACCTCGGCCATTTTAGATAGCTATCTCAGGGAAGACAAATCACACTCCAGAAATGCTTTTTTTCTCTCTGCTGACTGTAAGTCAGATTCAGATCTGCACGCTGTACTGTCAGAAATGATGGGAGAGGTTTTCAGGTCAGAGACCTACGAACAGTGGTATTTGAACTCTGATTCCTCACAAACAGTTATGTTTGTGGGTGACCCGAGAAGACACAACACGGAAGAGCCCATGTTTCCTCTTGTCAGGCACCGGTATCTCAGCAGCTCAGTACGTGGATAATAAGTTTCCACCTACTTAAAGTCTTCAATGCGGTTTGGAAACAAAGCTTTCTCCCAGAGCGCACACACTGTAGCACTGTATAAATCCTAGGTCACAGGAACTTGTATCCTAACATCACCTGTGCCTGTATCAGCAGCCTCAATAAGAGGCATATAGAGCTTTATGACCAAATCTGCTTGCTCATCTCACGTGTGCAGCTCTTTAAGGATTACTCACCGGCGTACGGTAAACAAATCTGGGACCTCAGTGTGGACATTTTATGCTGAGTACATATTGTTTTATTTCTACACATTTCAGTCAGTTTCATGTGATTTTGATGGCACCTGCCCCAAGGGAGTAAGCAGCTAAGGTGTGTTCAGAGACCGAGCTCCACCTTTGCTGGTATTGTTTTCCCCATAGAAGAGAAGAGGAACGGAGGCAGAGAGCAAAGGCATGACAAGGACAAATGGGGAATCAGAGGCAGAGCTTGGCACAGGTCCCAGACCTTCTCATTCACAGCTTGCCCAGCCTAACCCAGGCCAGTCCTACCTCTGAGGCAGCGGATCCCAGAGCATTAGTCACGACCCAGACACGAGGGGTTGCAAACCCAACGGGATTTCAGTTGCAGAAGCATGATCACGAGCTGACAAATGGGGTGCCCAGAGAAAAAGTTTGAGAACAGCTATTTTTGTGGCTTGTATGACAAAGCTTTTAAAACTTCTTCCACTACAATATCTTATACAGACACTCTTGTACTGTAATAATGTTACGTAATAATATTTAGATGGGTATTTTGTTGCCTTAGCTTTGTTTTTTAGCATCTGCAATGCCTGGAGGAAATGCAAGGCATTTTTAATCCAGGGTTAACTGGGATCCCTGGATCAAAATATATGCAACTGGCATTCAAAATGTATGTATTTCAAACTATTTGGTGTAAAATATTCCCAAAGAAATTGAAAACATAGCGTTCCCTGCCTTCAAAATGTTCTTTCAGCTCTCACTGGTGACCTTGATACGGATGGTGAGCAACCTCATGGCAGACATTCATGGTATTTATTACAGCACAGTGAACAATGGAAAATAATTGTCCCCCAATATTTTTGGAAAGCACCAGTGAATTTTGATTTGACAATATTCACGACCCGTATTGTATTTACTTTCAGTGAACGTTTGAGCGGTTGTGTTTTACAAGTGCAAATACTTGTGAAAATCTAATTTTAAGCTTCAACAGTCACCGAGATCCAGTTTCAAAGCCAGGCGAGAACAGAATCCTGCGATTTACGTAACTAACTGACACATCACAAACTGGGGCTGTTCACAAACGCTTGTCAGACAAAGAATTACTCACTGGAGAAACGAACAAATCATTTCAACACACAAACACTAGGAAGAATTTTACAGCTTGGTCAAGAACAAGAAAAAGAGGGAAATTAAATCAGTGGTAAAATTTTTATTAATCAGTGGTCAGCCTGATTTCCTTGAGTCTCAATCTTCAGGCTTTGAGCCTGTGGAGACCTGTGCATGTGATTTTCTGCAGCCTGAGGAGTTCTTTAGAGTCTGAAGTTATTCAGAGAGTAGAGTCAAGAAGGGACACAAATCATTGCAGAATCCCAGCCTTAGTCAATTCTCAGAGACTAATCCCTTCCAGTCTTTAAAGAGCTCTGTAAGTGCAAGACACCTGGGAAACCTCTTCCCCAGCCATGCATGGCCCAGGCAGGATGCCAATATCAATTCCCATTAACGACAGAGGTTAGGAGGATACACCAACATGCTCTTTGCCAGAGCGATCAATGGAGATGACAGCTCCTGGGGGCTGTGCCCTTCATGCCGCTGCACCGCCAGGCTACCAGCAGGAAGCGATGGGGGGCACAGATCTGCGTGCCTCTGCCCCTCTCCTTGCCCTCTGTCTAGCCACTGGCTTTCAAATTGCATTTGCTCTGCAAAGCAAATGCCTCATTACACCTCCAGTCAACCAGCACTGCTCCTGGTGGTTCAAGGGACAGGGTCTTACGTTCTTATCCTGTCTCTCTGCTATCGAGGCGAGCTCAGACCACACTTTCCAAGTCTTCTGCATAGCAGCTAATCCTGTAAGCATCCCTCCTGTGGCTGGATGGATTGAGATTCTTCTCCCTGCTCTCAATTCCTCACTGCACACGCAGAATACTGGGTGGATCTACCCTGGTACCAGGACAGTGATGGAGCCCTCTGAATCACTTCGTGTACTCAGCGAGGCTTGGGCTTCTCAAGGACGTGTTGTCAGCTGGCTCGAAGGAAGTTAGTGAATGCACCACTGACTTGGAAAGAGGCTCCCACTTGCTTCCATCCTGTGTACAGATCCTGAGCTGAATGCAGCATGAACCAAAAATACAGTTCTTCTTCTGTTCATACCAGGCCCTTCTGGCCCTTTGTCCTTTACTCTCTGCCCCCTATAACAATCCCCTTACTGTCAGTCTCAGCTCGGTGCAATGCTCCTGACTTCCCTAACCAGTCACGTGTCGCTACGCAGCTACTGTGCTGCTGCTTCTGTATGGCGCACATTTCAGCGGAAGGTGAAGAAATGTCGTATTTATAAAAGGCAGGAATTTCCATGGGATCTGCCAATTCCAGTAGGACAGGCATAACTCCCTTAGGCTCTTTTGAGAAATTCCAGCCAAAGAATGTTACACACTACAGGGCTGGAAGGTACTATGAGGATGTTATTTTGCAATGGTAGAGGACATAAAGCTGGAGAATAGGCAGCTATTGAGTCTGATTGCCAGGGAAACAGGGAGAGCGCTAGGATTTTCCAGAGTATGGCTCTAAAGGTCTGTGCCTTTTTTATGGTGCAGGGACTGATATTGGCTCTGGTCAGCAGAATGGCAAAAGCAGGGGAGGACAATGCCAGAGCTCTGCACCAAGGGGCATGTTATTCCAGTAGCTCTGTGCCACCTTCTGACCTTATACTGACATTTTGCAGCTGCATGTGGAAGGGAATTTCTCCTAGGGGAAGAAACAAATGAGTTTTTTTATGATGGTTGAGAAAACAGAGCTGTGAGGAGCAGCTTTCCCCCTCGACCATCACTGCAAAGAAGACTTCCCACAGCTGCACAGACATGGAGGTTCCTGTCCGGCTTTTGCCAGCCTTTCCTGCATGCCTCCACACGGAAAATGGGAAGGAGCTACAAGCCAAGAAGGCTGCTTGCAATGAAATGCCCCAGATGAGTGGTCTGACTCATGGTCTAAGTGTTGTTCCTTGGAAACTTGAGTAACATCACAGGGATAGTTCAGGCACAATTCTGATGGAGTTGTGGAAAGGGACCGCTGCCTTGGGTTTAGAGGATTAGGAGTTGAACCAGCAAAGTTTATTCTCTGTAGCCTCTGACTCAGCGTGAACTTGAGCAGGTTGGCTTTACCTCCCCACATCTCAGTTCCTACACTGTAAAATTCCCTGCCCGAACACCAATTATTAATGCAGTTTTGGGCAACTCGCTTTGATCTGCATCATGAAAGGCTCCCAAGTGTTTATCGCATTGAAATCAGCAACAACTGGACAGCTGGGTAGCTCTGGGTTAAGATTACTCTGTATAATGGGGAGACTAGCACTGTCCTGCCACTGTATGAGAAATGATTGCAATCCATTCTCAAACAGCAGCAAAGCAGAGTGAGAAAGGTGGAGGAACTCTGGGAAGTTCTTTAATGTGGAGACGCTGTCTGCAAGGGGACCAGTGAGGCATTCTCTCTCCTTCAAGTTGACTCCAGGAAGGAACGAAAGGAAATCAGCATTCAGCTGGTCCAGCCACCATCCCAGTGGCAGAGCACTGGCTGGTGTGCACATCACTGCAGATCTCTGAATGCCTGCGATGCAGCCACTAAGCAAGCACGATCCTGCTCTCTGACCTGCAACCTGTCTCCCACACCTTCAGGCCTTACACCCAGGGATCTGGCCTGACTGATGATTGCCACCAGTGGTACAACTACAGGCAGTACCGATGGCTGGGAGTGAGGACGACAGCTAAGATCTTCAACAGTAAAGTGCTGTTCTCTGATCCTCACACTGAGACAAGCAATGCTGCAGGGCAATATCAGTAGTAGCTTCTTATCCTCTTATGTCTACACAGCAGCTCAAGGAACTGCAGCAGGAGAAGACACCAGCTAGCTTCAAACTAGCTCCCTCAGGTTCTGGTAACATCACTACAGGTGAAGCACTCAAGGATTTACCTAATTTCACAGTGGTTTTGGGAACCTCCTCAAAGTTCGGCATCACTGCTGACAAGCAGTCTGTGTACATTTGCCTTGAATTTTGGCTGTGCATGCGGCTGCACACAGAGCAAAGGACAAGGAGCGCACACGATGCCCTGCCCACCTGTATATACAGTTACAAAGAGCACCAGGCTAGGAAGTGGAGCAGTACTGACCATCTGAAGATGAAGAACTAGAGATAAAGTCAAGCTGGCCCATCCCTGGTTGTGCTCGATACTACGTTTTCTAGAAGATTGTTCAGTCTAATTTAAATAACCTAAGTGAGGAGACTGTTGCCACTTACACTAGGGCCTCATTAGTGGCCAAACTCTACATATTTAGCTCATAACCTTTTCTTCAGGGGTCACGCTTTCTGGTCTGAAGCAGGTAATGAGATGCACAGAATACAATGTTCCTGGCATGAAAAGCCCCAGAGACGCTGCACCCCTTGCTGGGATGCCAGCTTCCTCCCTACCCCTCCACCCCCACCCCATTATCCTCCTTGCTTTCTGCGTTGTACTCAAGACTTGCACTGACCTTTTTGATTCTGGAAAGCAATGAAAATGCGTGCAGCGTTAAGTGATGTATAATAAGAAACTAAAGAAGTTAGGCTGGCACTCTGAGATGCTCAGTCTTTAACTCTGCAGAGACTTCCTGCATGACCTTGTGTAAGTCACTTAATCTCTACGTTAAATGCCTCTGGTTGTGACCAAGGACTGGTACCTGGTCTCCTCTAATCAGACAAAACTGTTTGCAGCACAGGTGATGTCTGCAGGACAGGACAGCATCGTGGCATGGGTGACTGTGAGCTATTACAATTCAATGATACTCTTTGGTTACCTGTGTTTACTCTGGGCTGTGGGAGGTTAAGTGTTTTATCAATTGTTCCATGTCTTTGTTCTGTCTGGTGTCCGTTTCTACTGAATATATTGGACTCTTGTGGACAGCTGGATGGTGCTTTGTGGCTGTGTTTTGCTGATGGTTTTGCACAAGACACAAGAAAGCACTCCAAGCTTTCCTGTCCCAACAGCACTTTCTGCTTTTCCAGCTGTTTGTGAACTATGACCAGAAAAACAACTGTCCCAAAAAGCTACATTATGGTCTGCATTTGATAGAGAAGACTCTTTCTCATCAATGTGGCTCCAGTTTTTGTCTTTTAAAAAGTAATACCATTAACCCATTCAGTCATAGCCCAACCAGCATCCATGCAAAACGCAGGCCACCCTCCAACAAACACCCGAGCCCCCATGCTGAGGGATGATTGCTGCTGCAGAACATTTCAATGAAATACTAAGGTTTGCTCACAGGACCTAGGGGAGGTCACAGCCTGGCCTATTTTCCGTTGAACCTGGGTGGCTCTGGGTACTTGCACATTCTGAGCTAAAATTCAAAATCTAGAGAATTCCCCAGGATGGCTCTCATGGGGTCAGAATGGTCTTGGTTCTTTAAGAGACCTCTTGGAAATGGAAACAAATGAAGCAGGAGCAGGCAGAAATATGTATGTGAGAGACAGAGAGAGAAGGATGAGGTTCTAACTGATCATAAACGGGCTTCTTGTGGGAGCTGAAGCCAGACAAGGAGAGACTGGGTAGGATCTCCTTCAGTTCACAAGTCCAGCAAAAGAACAAGGGACCAAAAGGACCAAGTCTGGGCACAGAAAGCCAGGGCAGCATGTAGTTGAAAGGAAACCCTCACATCTTCTACTTACCAATTCTGTCCAGCCTGTCAAGAGCCACCGTTTCAAAAGCTCGCCGCATCATGGGATACTCTTCCAGCACCTCGTTGAAGTTGTCCACCGAGAGGGAGTAGAGCCGGCAGTAGGTATCAGCTCGCACACTGGCTGTGCGCCGGCCGCGAGTCAGCAGGCAAATTTCTGGAATGAAAACCCCAGCCTGAGAATGTGGGGACAGACACCACCACCCCTGCCATATAAAACCTGGCGCTGCCATTCAACGGGCAGTCCTGCCTGCCACCCAGTCTCCTCTCCAGGTAGACTCTACTTGCTTTCCCCTTGAAAGCATGAGCAGCGGTAATGTTCTCCATATGCAGGAACATTTAAACAAGAAAATACCAGGGGGCTCAGTTGTGGCAGCTGCTATGTACAATTGCACCTCAGGGATTCTGCTGATCTAATTAGCCAGTCAAGTTTTGTTATGGTGGATTATCAAAGATGTCATTTGTGCATTCAGAGTGGAGAAGCTGTCCTTCTCCAACTCCTCAGGGGCACTGGGAGCAGAAGGTCATGCCGTGCGCTCATTGAAGCTAATTCTCTCTTTAGATTTGCAATAAAGGCTCTGTGCTGACCTGTGGCCTTGGTGCCTGGTAGTAACAGCGATCCTCAAACCCAGAACATTTGCCTGTTCAAAGACACTTGGAAGTTACTTGCAGACATGTCACAAGCTTACAGATAGGATAAGCCAAGTTAGTGGCTTACTAACTCTTGGTGTATTTACACTGCAGTCAGCTACTCTCAGAGTCTGCTCAGCTGGCTACAGAACAGAAAGTCCTTGACTCTAACATAAATGCCTCATTTGGGCACAGACGCTCCTTGAGCACTCAGCAGAGAGCTCCTGAATCCTGCTTTTCCACTGATTACACACAGAGTCTGGGCACCTAAGACAGGCACTTAAAGACAGATGGTGTGACCTAAAGGCAGAAGGTCTGGTCACAGCATGCTTTTCTGTGCTGTTGGGTGTCAATCTACCAGCACCACTCTCAGGATTTATTCTGGGTGCACTCCAAAGTGCCAGCGTAGTAGCACTACAAGGTTGTGAGTTTTAGGCTGCTTTCCTAGGGAAATGATGCCTCTGAAACTGTGCTGTCTTTGAATGTGTGAGAAGTTGTGCGTGTGGTATCTAAAACGCATTGAATCTCATGGGCAATTTTAATCAAATCTGTCAGGGTAAGGGTATCCTGACTCAAGCCCTCCAACTCCAAATCCCGGAAAGCTGACCCAACTTGCTAGTGATGTACAAAATCCCTGTACCCCAGAGCCAGCAGGTAGCTGCAAACATGTTATTTTGCAGGAAATAACAGAAGAAGTGAGTAGGAAATTCAAGATTGGGATTTTTTAATAGAGAACGGTTCTTACAGAGAGGAAGGAAAGTCAGGTTTCATTCTACCCCTCCTGGTAGGTGATTAATTATGATGCATTCAGTGCTTGTACTGAAATGTGCAGCTACCAGAGAACTGTCTGTCTTGGGGTGTCAGTGAGGTCTCTGTGGGGCTGTGATAGCAGGAGAGTTTCTGTGTTACTCATAAAAGCAATATCCTAAATCTTCTCTTATGGTGTTTTCTGACCTTGTATTACTTTCACTGTTCCAGGCCTCTGCTGCTGATACATTATGCCTGCCTGCCGACCTTCATGACATTTTGCTGAGCCACAGACTGGGGAGATGATGGACTATGTTTTTTCCTCCATGTTTATACAGTACCTCATATGATGGATGCCAGGCAGTAGGAGTAGGCAACACTATAAATGTGCTTGGAGAATTGAGAATGCTCCATTTTTTTCCTTTAGATTCTCAGCTTCACAGATCTGTCAGTTTGCTTGGGGCAAAAGGAAATGAAACTACAAGAACTAAGTTTTCCTTCTCCACTTTGTTATTATTTATTGCCTAGACTCCCACACTGCCCACTACTCCCAGCTACCACTCATTGCACAATTTACTTATAGGAAGTTGCAGGACAGGTGAGATGAACAGAGACAGGGGGTGGAGGAGGTGACGGGGTATCAATTCTACATTCTGCCCTACCTGTGTATGACAAGTGAAGGAAAATACGAACACTACCAGTGGGTCTCACTACGCAAGGGTGACTCATTAACACACACCTCCAAAGTAGGAGCCATCTGCCAGCTTGGTCTCCTTGTTGCCTTTGGTGAGGACGCTCACCACTCCGTGCTGGATGAAGTACATCTTCTTGCCAATGGTGCCCTCGCGGATGATGTAATCCCCGGGCTGGAACACCTCGAACCGCAGCTTGGTCAACATGGATGTCACAAAGTTGGGGTCTGCATTGGCGAAGAGGGGCATCGAGGCAACCAGCTTCCGGCAGTTGAAGTTGATGATTTCCTGATGACAATGTGAGTACAAACGAGAGAGAGTTGGGGGAAGGGAAGCGGGGAGAAAACATGGGACAGGGAGCAGAAAAGACACACACATACGTTTAGTCAGCATCTAATAACCCACGAAGTTTCCCCACTTGATGTGTATGTTAAAAAGTCAAAAAAAAAATACAATGCTGTCCTCTCTGTCTGGCTCCCCCAGTGCAGGCTGGAATGGGCCTTGGGACACAGCACGTAGCAGTGCTAACTGAAGCTGATAGCTTGACACCATGCTTCATTGCCTTCATTCATATGCTTTCTCTCCGAGCAGGGACCAAACAGGAACCCCCCCACCGTGCCAAATACATAAAATATACCTCTTACTGCAGAAAGCCTTGGATTTTGAGAGGTGCGTGGTGCTGGTGAAATGCTGTATGAAAAAGCCCAGGGCTCCTCTCTGGGAAAACGTTATAACTCACCTTGGCAGCCCTACGTTCTCTGTTGCCCTTGCTTGACAATGAGATATTAAACAGCACAAAAGTGCCAAGGCGCTCAGAGAAATAATTATCCTGGGCAGCTGGGGACAGTGTCAAGAGGAGGGAGGGAAAGGTGCCCACCAGTCACCGGGGCATGGGCTGCCTCATCAACCTCAGATGAAGAAAGCCCAATTCAGCTGTTCAGCTGTCATACAGCAGACAGGGACCGTGGCTCTTCCTATGGCTTGGTGTCACTTGGAGGGCATGACAGCACCTTCCGTCGCACAGGAGCTGCTGTGCCATGCCAGCTCAGGCTCAGAAAGCAGCAGAAAGTGATACTGAGTACATCTCCCCAGCAAAACGCTCCCCAGCCAAGCTGTGAAGGAGGATCTGGATGACTGGAGCAGGAAGAAGGAGGGCAGGGGAAGCATCTGTCTCCTCCTCACTGGGTTGGGGGAAACTCTTCCAGCACTGCCCTTTTAGATTTTGGCAGACCTAGTTTTAAGATATTGCTGGTAGATGCTCAGCTCTTCCCTCTCATATGGAGGGGAAAGACAGGAAGAAGACTGCTTCCAGTGCTTGTGCGTACCATAGTGGAGGCAGGCACTGGGGAGAACCTGTGTTCCTAGGCTGCATGGGACACAGATCAGGCCAGCACACTGCAGGGAAGTGTGTATAAATACAGGAGACACAGCTTTATATTAGGGAGCAAGAGGTGGGGGCTTACTGAGACACCACAGCAGGCAGAGGGGTGTGTGTTTAGGGAGGGAAGGGACCTGCAGAGGTGTGAGGCAATAGCAAGGCACTTTTCAGAGTGCTCTCCTGCAGGGCTTGTTTAGGAATGGGGAGGAGGTCTGCTCTTGTTGCAGAGCACCCACACGGTGCAAACGTTTGTATGACAAATTGATGGGCACAAGATCGTATGCAACATCATGCCAGCCTCAAAAAAAATGAGGTATTTATCCACAGTATTGGCTCTGCAGTGCAAGGCAGGTAAAAGACCCTTAAATAGGTATAAAGGACACGAGTGACTGAAGGAAGGAGAGCTCAGCTGGATGAAGATAGTCATGTCTGTTGTACCAAGAAAAAGGGCAGGAGACTGGAGAGTCAAACAATGCAAGGAAGAAAGCGAAATTCATCTCCACATCCACACCAGAATCTGCTGGAGAGGTCTAACAGTGCCCTGAAGGACACAAACAGCCAATGGGCACTCCTGTGTGCAATGCAGCCAACCGGGGGTTAGCCAGGCTCAGAAAGCAAGCGGAGTTTTTCCTAACAGGATTCAAAGCGTGACAGACTGGCTAGGACAGTCACTCCCTCTGATTGAAACTGTCTCACATGGAGACACAGCCAAGCTCTGGACTGTGGTCTTTTTGGCCCTGCCCTCGCAGAAAGTTGGGCACAGTGCCGGAGCAGGTACAGCCCCAGTTAAAATGGGGCTTGCATGGATGTGCTGTCTCTGCTGGGCACTAAGGCACACACATAGCCAGTGCTGATGGGGAAGCTGGCCTCCCACCATGCCGATTGCCCTCCGGTGTCCTCTGCAAACCACAGGGACAGGACACTGCACAGTGGGAGCTCCACGGCTGCCAAGGATGGCAAGAACACGCACTGCCCATTTGCAGCCCCTCCTTACCTCTCGGAGAGGCTCGCTCAGCTCTCCCAGGATGCTCTCCTCATCGAACATCTTCCCCTGGTAGCGGTGCTCGTAGTAGTCATGGATGCGCTGCCGCATGTCCGCAGGGAGCTTGTGGAAGGACATATACTGCTCCACTTGTTTGTACTGCACAGGGGAGAGAGAAAGAGAAAGAGAAGGAGTTAGCAGGACATGCAGTAAATGGCACCCACTCATGGACAACTACGTGCCAGACGATCCCCATACTTGCTTCCTTCATGCCACGCTGTGCTGGCCGAGGTAGGTAAACCTGGTGCAGGATAGAACGATTGCCTGAACACAGGGGAAGTTTGCAGACACCTTTATTATATTCCCCAAATAGCTGCCAAAGGTTTTAATCCTTAAACTTACCCTCAGCCAGTTACACCATGGACATAACTCCACATTCCCTGGGTACTAACACACAGAGATAAAACTGATGTGAGTAAAGAGCAACTGGCTAGGGCACTCCGCTCAGCAAATAATGGTGTGAGAAGTCCGTGCAGAATGGAGGCCAAGGCACACGTCCTGGCAGCTTGGCTCCAGACCAGTAAGTGATGGGTAGCACCTCGGTGTCTCAGCCCAGCAGGGGATCCCACTGTCCCAGGTGCCGTACCAAGCAGCAGAATGCAGTCCTGCCATGGATGTGCAGTCACAGGCAAACAGAAGGAGGCGCAGAAACCTGACAGTTACTCGCATGAAGCTGCAGCACCCATGGGCTGCTTCTCCTGTCCTCTGTGTTCTCATCCACCAAGCTAAGAGGCCGAGCACCTTTGTTTCCCACTCACAGCTGCACAGGTCCAGGTTTTTTCACCTTTTCTGGGCCCCTGCTGCCCCGTGCACTTGTGCTGTCGAACCTACCTGTATTTTTGCCTAACAATTTGCATTTCCATCACGTCACTTAGAGGGGAATACAAGGGCATGCTGCCTGATGCCAGAGCAGTATTTGGGGATGAATGGTGCTTTCTATCAGCACCTGACACCTCTTCAAGGGCAAGGGGTTGTAAATGTGCCCACTTGCCCTGCAGCTCCTGCAGGGACAAGGTGTGTGTGCTGGTCATGCCCCCTCCCCCGGTGTGCAGCACGAAGCATGATCCTGAGCATGTACTGCACTAAATAATGCTGATAAGAGGACCACGCACCCCCTTTCCTTCTCCCTTTCCCCTCTTTTCCCCTATAAATCTGTCCCTGAATGTCCCTTTACTGCAGCTTGTGCTGAAGTGCCTAATTACCGAACTCCTGCTCATTACAGACCTCCCCTGCACACACCAGTGTCACTCAGCTCTCAGTACAGTCTGTGCTGGCACTGCCTTGCATGCTAACAACTTGATCTGCACCAGAGAGGAGAAGGAATTACTCGGAGAAGCCAAGGTGGCAGAGGGGACACTCGGGGTTTCCTGGCATTTCCAGAGCTTTTTGTCTGTAGCTTGCAGCAGAGGAGCTGGCTGTAAATATTCATGATCACTACAGCATGATCAAAGTCAAGCGAGTCACCACCTCCCCACGGGGAGCCAGGCGGTGAATTGGCAATGAATGCCGCACTTTTTAATTTGGATTGCTGAAGTTCTGTAGAGACTGGCAGAAAGCTGCAGCGGGCTGTGCTGGGCGCTGCAGTCTGCAGCTCCTGAATGGGGGTGGCAAAGGCAGCAGAAACCAGCAGTTCCTGTGGGGAGAACTCACTGGTCTGAGCCAGTCGTGGATGTTGCAGGCTGTGCTCTTAAATGCACAAAGTGTAAGAGCTTGGCTCAGATGGTGAAGCAGAGATGTGTGCTGCCTCTGGAGATGTACCACGGCACCTGGGGCATCCATGGGACTGGTGAATCAGATGCAGGACATGCAGGATATGCACTATGGAAAGGGCTTCAGCTTTTGCTGACTCAGGTTTATGAAATTTATCTTGAATCTACAAACAGCTCTGTTTGTTTTTATGCTGTGTTTTTGTTCAGTAAATTACTTGCCAAAAATATCACTTCAGACTCAGTTTTAGTCCAGTGTCCTGTATCAGACCCTGTCCACCATACAGCAAATGCACCACAACACAGGTTCCATCACAGAGACTCACTGGTCAGAGCTCCAGGTGACACCTTTGAGTGTGCCCCATGTCACAAGACGCCACTCATCACCTGCTGCCAGCCACCAGCCCGCTACCCCTCTTCCCACCATAAGCACTTGCTGTCAATCTCCAGATGACCTTTGCTTCTCAGGAAAAATATCCCTAACTTTTCAAATTCACAAGCACAGGTTGGATGGGGAGAATTGGACTCTGCTTACTCACTACTGTATATGGATTTATTGCTTTGTAACAAAGAGCAATAAATTATGGCTCTGCAAAGTCTATGGGACTTGTCAGATTCTCCTACAGTCACTGTCCCCAGATAAGGCTCAGAGTAAAAGCAGGACAAATTTACTTCACTGGAATGAAACGTTCTGCTTCAGATTACAAATTAATAACACGGTTAAAAAAGAAAATTGTAGAACAAGAAATCACAGTTAACAAGAAGGAGGTATCTTGGCTCTCCTGCCTTTGGTAGTGCCACTTCCCCTCACCCATGCCAGGTGGAGAGTTTTTGAGCTCTCCTGCATGTAGAGATGGAGTGCTGCAGAGCTGCTCGCAGGTGAGAGCATCAGCCCCTTCTCTCTGTGTGTGATGAAAGAAAAACCTGCAGGAGGGAGGACCTTTCAGTCCACGGTGGGCAGTACGTATCACTCCTCAGCTCCAGACAAGATCACTCCCAAGGCCACCAGCAACGCGTGGGGATGGGACTAAGTCAGGGGCTGATGGTGGCTGTGGCGAGCATGACTGTCAGAGTGCATGGATATTAACCGAGGCCCTCAGGTGGTGCAGACCTGGCCGTCTCTAAAGCTGCTTGACGCCCATGGAGTTGGTGCCCTGTCGGGTGCCTTTCAGATGTGGCCAGCCGTAGCCTGACAGCCCCCTTTTGCCTCCCTTCTCCCTTGCATTCCAGCCCTCCTGTCTCCACATCCTCAGTCTGACCTGTGCTTGGAGGACCTGTGCAGAGATTCGTGGCCTCTCTGAGTTCAAATGGAAAGACTCATTTAGGAATTATTTAAATCTCTCTGAAGACAATTCAGTCAATTTAAATCCTAACTCATTTTCTTTAAGTCTGTTTTTCCTTGAATAAGCCCTTGAAGAAGGCATTAATATATCAAAAGGGAACCATTTAAATAAGTATTTTTCCTTCTAGAACCTGCTGCTTTCCCTAGTTGTCTCCCCATTCCCCTCCCTTCCAGCAAAGCTCACATCACTCACATTCCAAAGAGAACAAAATATTTTTAACTCCTTTCATACCCTCGATCTCTGTCATGAGTCCTCCTTCAGCAGTAATAAATCACTGTCTGGAAAAGCTGGACTACTTCCTTGCCCTACTTCTGAACGTAAAAAAGATCCTGCATTTGAGAAGAGCTGCTTGCACCCCAGCCCTGGCACAGACACCTCTCTGAGTCCTCTTTGGTCCACAGACATCACTCTGCAGAGCTGCACAGAAATGTCGATTTCCATTTTTGCAACTCAGTTAATTCAAACACACACGCTTTCACAGTATGCTCACCAACACGGGCACGCACACATAACCTACTGCAACCAAAGTACCTGGGATGCTAGTTGCCCTTTACCTGAAGATAAATATACATTTCCTATACAGAGCTGTATTACTTGCATCCTTCCAGAAATAGGCTGAGGCAGCTGTGGGGAAGACTTTAATCTCACTCACAGTCTCCACATCCAAACTTCCTGCAGATCAACAGAGATGCACTCTCGTAAGAAGAGGAGAATCGAGCAGAGTAATGCATCTTCAATTAAGTGAAACGTTCTGATGCTCTGACAGCATTTTGAATGCTGTACGGGAATGGCAGTATACATACTGTGAGACTGTATTAAGATACATGGAAGGAGCTATGATGGATGATGCTGTGGATCTCTTAAGTGGATTTGTGCTTCATAAGGGCAAAGATCAAATGACAAGATTCACTGGATGGAGTGTCTTGATGGGACACAGTTGCATCTTTGTTTATTTTATCTGACATATGATTAGGAGTAAAACAGTGCTGCAATGTCAACTCCCCAGCATTTAGTAATCATCAAAAACTAATAAATGCTGAGTTCTGTTTTTTGTCTTCTACGCCATTTATATTCCCTCCCTTCCAAATCCCTCACAGATTTGTTCTGTGACCAGGAGATCTACTCAGTGTAGTCGAGGTACATTCTCCTGGAGTCCAATGAGGAGAAACAGAGGAAGAAAACGGAACTTTTGTAACACAATAACATCACGCCAACACTGCTGGTGCAATCTTTCCTGGTTTCCCTTTTCAGAGCTTGGAGCATATTTAGTATCAGTCCTAGCCCATAGAAGTTTGCTCTGTCCCTGATAGTTTGTCTGTACCTGGTGCAGGCTGTCACATTTTGACCTGCCAACACTTAGGAATGTAGTTGGCTTGACATACACACTCATGCTCCTGAGCACAGTCCTGCTGTTTTCCAACAAGAACACAGAAATTCATAAAACGCAATGTGCACAGGTCCATGCTGTCCATAGTGATGGGAAAGTGACTGAGGGGCGCTGTATGAAGGCATATGCTGTCCTTTCCATGTCCTCCAGCCCGCATGCAGCAGGAGGATGGTGTTAGGGATGAGGCTGCAGGATTCTGCAGGATTCTGTAGGATTCCATTCTCAGAGGGACCAGAGAAAACTCTAAGTGAACAAGGAAGCGGAAGGACAGCCAGGGGGAGTGGCTATGGGGAGGATCATTGCTAGTTGTAGCAAGGTGTTTAGTAATCAGTGGTTATCCCAGTGCCAATTCAACCGGAACAGCTCAGACCACATCTAGCACAGCACCAAATACTATCAGTGTTGCTTTTGTTTACTGATAATGGGCTAAATTTAAACTGACGTCTGTCTACTCTTCAGCTTTGGACGCTGTTCAGTCGCTTTCTCTAGATCCAGTCTTCATTCTGCAAGAAGCTTTATGTGCTGTCCTGGGTCTGAGCCCGTCCAAACACTGGGTTAATTTTTGCAGTGCAGCACCAGCTCAGTTTGCTACAGGAGGATGATTTTCAGGTACTGCATGTTACATGCTGAAATACATGGAAAGCTTTTAGCTTCACTGCAGTGATACCTTCAGAAATTATCTTAGGTAGAATCAGGCTCTCTGCCTTTTGCTCTGTTACCAATACCACAGACTCCAGCAGGAAATTCTTGGAGCTTTTTTTCCAGTTTCTATACAACATTGATTATACTGAGGATGGCTGCAATGATGAGCCGCTGTTGCTGCCTCCCCTTGCTGGTAATCAGTACCTATTCAGGCACGGATTATGCTTCAGACAATCCCATTTCTGGGCTGTGATATGTCAACAGACTGAGTAGGGTCAATTACGAGCCTGATGGATGAAACAGTTGTTTACTTCCTCCCATCGGCTGCATTGCTGCAGTGGCCCCAGCACAAGCCAGGGAATCCCAGCACGGGGACAGAGCCATTCAGCACGTAGCGCTGAGCCAGCAGTCACACTGCCGGGGGACACGGCCTTGCTTTGCTGCAAGCATTGGAAACGTCTGAGAACTTCAGCGGTCCTAGGAAATCGGATCCAAGCACCTCAGGACCAACCTGCTTGCATTTAAATGCTGTGGCAACGCCCTGTTTGTCGGCTTTCACAGGTGCTCAGCCTTAAGGTGTAAGCCTGTGCACCGTGGCAAGGTACTGCGTACAAACCTAACATCATGGCCGTGGAAAAAGCTCGTTTTCCACAACCAGCTCCAGCCTGGGAAAGGCACCTGAGGAGAATGCCTCGCTGTAGAACGCCTCGCTGCGCCACATCCTAGCACAAGCATATCGCCCTGCACCATGCACTTTTGGACTTGGTCAAGGAATCTTTTATTATTCATCAAGCACTGTGGAACAGGATATTTTGGAGATGTCAGGCCATGTCACAGGATCCACCTATCTGGAAATGTGACGGGAAAAAAGAAATCAACATTACTTTCATCAGGAGAGCAAGACAAGAGAGATGAGGTAAAATCTGCCAGCAGACAAAGGCCAGAGATGTGGAGAAGGGAAGAGTGAGTCTGTGAGCTTGAAATCAGTATTGCCGGGAGCAGCCTTTTGCCAGGAGAGGTGGCTCAGCAGGGAGGCTTAGCTCTTCGTGTTATGATGTATTTACTTTTTTTATTTACAGTTCAAGTGCCAAAATGAATTTCAAAACTGATAATGAAGTTTGAAATCCCACACTGGGATACAAAGAACTGCTGAGGCAAGAGCACTTTCTGTGACAACACACAGTGTTCGTGCGTGCACGAACACACCACTCAGACCAGGCTGTGCTTGACATTGCTTAAAGAATAAAACTATTTGTCTGGTTTCTACTCTCAGAAATAAGATGTCAAAATCTTAGCTCTAATTACTGTATCTCTGTTACAGCAAACCAAGACCAATCCTCTACGTAAACCTGCTGACAGAAAGCAAAACTACATGGCAGCTTCGTTTTTCCTTCTGTGAAGATGTGCTGCAAAGACATGGAAATGTCAATAAATCCTTCCTTTGCCTGCTGAGCATGGAGAGGGCACTGCCTGTACGCCTGCACTTCATCGCCCTCACCCAGCCACACGCTCCGCATGGGCGCTGCTGCCTCTACGATGGACATGCTCCCACTTGGGCACTGAACTGCCTGCTTCGTGCCGACTGATCACCACTGCACAGGTATCTAGAAGATGTTTTACAGCTTCTCTTAGTAAGGTTTGGGTAAACACTTTCAAGAAAAAGGAAGTTCACTGTGAAATATTCTTCTGCAGAACCAAAAAACTACTTGATCCTAGTTGAGTTACAGCCATAAAGGGAAGGCAGTTTCCACTGCAAGATGTTTTTAAAAGAAACCATTGGGTTTTCATTCAGAAAGCATTTCCACGTTCCTTAATCAACCCAGGATTCTTTTATGAAAAGGATTAAATAACCTTAAAACAATTGACACAAACTTCTGATTTTCCGGTTGAGTCCCTGAACTGAATGAACTATTATTGGCACCACTCTATTGACTATTTTTTATAAACATTCATCTCAAATCAAGGTGGATGTGGTATCCCTAAGAGGAGGGCTGTCTTGCAGCACTGGATGCACAATCCAGAGCCAGCCATTCTCACCAAATCTTGACTGCTTGGTGCCTGAAGCAATCAGGGACTCTGCGCCACAAAGAACAATGTAAGCTGGAAGGGACCCCTGGAGGTCACCTGGTCCAAATCCCCACTCAAAGGAGGGCCAACTTACACCAGGTTGCAAATTTGGCAAAGAAGGTGGGGATAAGGACCCCTTGCTATTCCATCTACTCTTTACCGTGACGGGAGAAGTTGGACCCGTATTGGTATCCTGAGCTGCATCCAAGCTTACTCCTTCCCCTTGCTGACCCTGGCCTGAACAGCTGCCAGAAAACCCAGCCCTGATTACAGAAGAACCTACCTGGAGGCACTGCCTGAGACACTGAGCCCAGAACACATCAGCAGCCCTCGCAGCTAGACGCAGTCAGTAAAGCACATCATTTATAAGCCTTATTATCTATCCCAAATGCTTTGATTGATGGTAGCATGGGACATAACAGTTCTCAGGCCATCTCTGAGCAGACTTGAGGTAATACGCAACTAGTACAACCATAACAGGATAAAGCAAGGCTCTCCAAACTTTTTTCCAATTAGGAAATTTGATTAAATTTTGCATTTGATTAAATTTTCCAGACACCTTCAATTTCTGGAGTGCTACACACTCCTGAGCCTCTCCTTTATGCACACTACCACAAGAGTCAGGGAGTTCTGCAGCCTTCCCACCATCCAAAACTGAGACACTAGCTGAGAGGACTCTTGCCCCTTTGGACTCTAAACAACTGTGACCACCACCTGAGGAACCACCGATGCTGGTGACCTACTGTCTCAGGAATAACACTACAAATCCTGTCCAGGCTGGTAATGAACAAGAAATCTCCCATCTGACAGAGTGCGTGCAGGAACAGCAGAAGTCTTTGCCCAACTCCACACCAGCAGAGCAGCTGACATGAGTTATCTTCATACATCTGCGCTGTGTCATCCTCAAGGTAGCACTGGCTAAACCAACCCTGGAGCCACAAGAATTAATACAGCTTCGGTACAGTGCTGCGCTTGGGTTAATTAGCTCTGCTTAGAGGGGAGGGAAGGGGGCTAATCAGCAAAGGCTTGCTGCCAGGCTAATGTGATTATGCTCTGTCCAGGACTCCAGCTAGGATCTCTGCACCAAATTCCATGCACACATTCATTTGGAGCCCATTCAGAAAACTGCATAGTCCAACAGCCTAAAAACACAAAAAGAGTGAGCTGAGGGCTCCTCTCGCCTGTGTTGTCTCTGGCAGTTTCAGATGCCTTGAGGAAGAGGAGAAAGAACAAACGAGGCGTAGGGCAGCCCAGCTCCTGGCCATACCCTCCTAGCTTCTGACAAAAGAGGATGAGGGATACCCGCTGCCAGGGGTTATGGCTGCATCTTAGTATTCAGTAACACTTGAAAGATTTTACTTGTATGAATTTATTTAAATATTCCAAGGCTCATTAAACTTTGGGCCTCCGCAGCACCCTGTAGCAGTAAGTTTCACAGTTTAATTACATACCAGGAGAAAAAAATCACTTCTTAAACCTGCTGTGTAATAAAACTCTGTCCTGCTGGTCTCCAAGGAAGGGCAAGGCCTGCCCAAGCCCAGGAGATGGCTTCCCAGCCCCCTCTGTAGCAGTGACGCACAACGGCAGTGTGTGCTCTTCTGGCTCTATCAGTTTTTGGAGCACTGAACTTCAGTCCGCAGGGCTGATCCAGTCCCCAAACTGCCTCCATTCTCATGGGAGTAACTCATGCTGCAGACTTAGCGTGGCTCTCTGGGGAGAGGAGTTGTGCCTGACAGTCTGAGGGATGAAGACCATCACCTCTGGCCAGTGGCATCAAGCCAGTACGCTGAGATCACCCTGACCCGTACTGTGCCACAGAGATGCTGTGGAAAGGACCACACAATACCACTTGGTTCAAGCTGTTGCCTGACAAGAGTCTCCCACTTCTGCCCTGACGAATATTGGTCTAACATCTGCTTTGTCCTCCAACAACGATTGTACTTTCCAGACAGTATGCTTCAGCCTTTACAGTTATTACATTTTCTCCAATTACCAGTATCAAAACCCTCTTTGCTGAGTTCAGGCCAATGACAGAAGGACTGAAACACTGAGAGTTGGACAGCAAAGTGCCTTTTGGCGTGGACAGCCAGAGAATAGGATGAGTCTGTGGCAGGAAGGAGGGTGCTGGCGGTTTAACAGGGCTGTATCAGGAACTGTGAGATGATGTCAGTAGTGCTTCTGCAGGATTTGGAAAGCGCTTCTCTCTGTAATGTTACCCCTTGCAATTGTGCTGCAGCAGGTGCTTCTTCAGAATAACACTGTAATATGTAAGTATCTACCCAGTTTCAATCTGTACTTTAAGAACAACAGGCACTGGATAGACTGAGCAGGGGAATGAATATGGAGAACAGAGAGCTTGAGAGAACACCAGTGTAGCAGACAGATCTTGAGCAGAGATGAGGCTCTGGCAGAAGAGATTACAGCTTTGCTGGGCTCTGCAATGCTGACAGCAGCAATTCCTACTTGTCATCAGTCATTCTTCTGCATGTACCTGAGCAGATAACGCAGGAGAGCCGAGCCTCTCTGCAGGATGCCCATCACTGCCTGCATCCTGCTGGGATGGAAGAGTAAAGCCCAGAGTCTCTCTCTGCTTTGTTCCGAGGAGCATGGCTGCAGTAAGCAGCATAATCACTGCTCCCAAAAGCCTCAAGGTTACAGCTCCTACTGGGGAGAATGTGTGTGTGTGTGTGCATTTGTGGTGACTTGACATAAATATTAATCCAGCTGAGCTTTAGGATTAGAGAAAGAAATTAATAGGGCAACCTGCAAAAAGCATGAAAATAACTTTCATATCCAACTAGTTTACTCATCTCCCGAGCAGGAAGCACTCTCCCACTCTTGTGAGCCACAGTTACTGCAGGTTGCGCGATGATTTCGGAGTCAATGATGAACCTACATGCTAAGGTGTGAATTGATACAAGAACAGCTGAAATGGGCCTTGAGCCTCTGCTCTTGGCTATGGACTTCCTTCACCATCACCCTGTACCAGCTCTGGCACTCACTGGACTCTACAGCAATTTAACCCAGTCACCTGGCAGAAAACTAACCCAGAAGAGAGAAATCATCTCAGTAGAGGTCTGAGTAGCATTAGATGTGGTGCACAGGAATGAAACTGTGCAGCTGTAAGTAGGAGAGCGCCGTGTGAGAACAGGTGTGCAAGGCTTCCCCTCTTTGGTCAGAGCTGTCAGATCAATTCAGTTATAAAATGTTAACTCCATGACTTTGGAAGATTTTTCTATCAAAACCCCTGAGGATGAACTTGTAATATTCTCCCATCATACACATGTAAGAGAAAGGATACCAGTCATGGGTGCAAAGAGATTTTGAAGCTAGACACTAGACTGCAGTTTAGAGATAGGAGTCAGCTTCTGATCCTGCTGTCACTGACTCTCCCTGTGTGACCACAGGCAAGTCATTTAGGGTGTAACACACTCTGCAATGCAGGACAGGACACAGAGGTCTGTTCTAGCTTTGTCTCAGGGACTGGAAATAAAACAGCCACTTCACAGTTCCAGAGCTAAAGAGCTGTTCTGCCTCAGAGCTTTTTAAGGATGGCACAGAGCCATACTTACATGATGGCTGTGCCACTTCCAGTGCCTGAGCTGGTGTGAGTGCTCTGTGCCACATGGGACTCTCCGCTTGTACTTGGGAACACTAGCACTAAACTGTCTTGGAGGGTTCAACCTCCCTCTCCAAAATCTCCATGCTTCCTACCAACCTGTCGATCCTGTATGGCTTCCCTGCCTTGCAGAAACCGGCACAGCATGAAGTTCATATGCTACAGGAGGAGACTTAGACAGAACAGGGATAGTGTCTCCAAATGTTCAATGAAACCAATCAAGAGTGAAAGATGGGGCTAAATCATGTACTGTTTACTGTGACAAGCCTGCTATTGAATCCAACAGCCAGCACATCTTGTCTTTTATTCCTCTTCTCAGAAGCCCTGTTTGTACAAGGGAAGAACAAGTTGTTTGGCAGAGACACAGACCAATCTGAAATTTCACTACAAACTCCCTCCCAAACCTTGTCTTGAAGGTTACGCAAAGCCTG
The DNA here is from genome assembly GCF_964211835.1 of Anser anser. Taxonomy (NCBI): domain Eukaryota; kingdom Metazoa; phylum Chordata; class Aves; order Anseriformes; family Anatidae; genus Anser; species Anser anser. Next base: position 12,573,014 of record NC_139730.1, read on the forward strand.
CCAATAAAGTTACCAGCTATACTCTTCCGTCCTGTTATGATAGTCATTTCTGCCACTCCTCTCCCTCCCCACTGTACCCTCTTTCTTTGGCTACTCCCGGAACAGCTGCAAAAATGTCTGCAGTCTGCTGAGGTGAGAGGCAGAGCCCTGTCTGCACCTGAAGGGGTACTCAGCAGAAGTCTCCAAACTCCTGCCTGCTTCTCCCAGTTGACCCTGCCAACTTGTTGAGATTCTTTGCTTATAATATGCTTCAACAGACACATTGTCCCAAGAGGACTGAACTAAATTGAGTTGCAGGGCTGCAAATCACGAAGCAGCCTCATTTTAATCATGGCTATTCAAGTGCTAAGGAATGCAGAAAGTAAATACATATTTGTTTTTAGACCATCATTTGTCCCATTTGCAAGAGGAAATTGAATGTACTCAGTCCCTGAGGCTTTGTTCCTAGGAGAATACCTTGGGAAATGAACCTGCTATAACCACTACAGATGAAATACACCCTTTGTTAAACCCTCTACTCACTGCTTTCATCACAAAGCTTTTCTCCTGGATCTATTAACCCTCTCATTCACTTCTCCACATTCTAATCAGGCTTTATTTAACATTTCACACTTCTGCCACCCTGGCTACAGTCTCTGCTGGCTTACTGGTGACTGATTTCCCTGAGCACTGAGTGGAATCAAATGTCCAGGGTCAAGTTCTGCCCTTGACTTCAGACCTGGCTGGGGAAAAAATCGTGCTGCCCAGTCCTGCAGGTGTAAACTTGGCTGCGGCTAGGCTGACCAGGTGGCTGGATTTGTAAATCAGTCCTTGACTTCTTTGCTACTTCAAACACATTTGAATAAATATTCTGCATACACAGATTTGATCAGCTTGCATTCCTAGCGCTGCAGTGTCCTTCTCTCTGGCATGCCTTACTCTCAATTAGCCTTAGTCCTGCCAATCTGGAACACAGAGGCAAAACGCATCCCAGACCTCCACGCTTTTTCTCCTGGGCTTTTTCTTTTAGCTCAAGCTGAGGTTTGAGATTTTCCCTCTCCCAAAAGCATGATTCACCCTCTGGTCTTTGCTTTCAGTCTCTGCCCTCCTGCAATGTCTTTCTGTGGCCCAGCATTGTAATTCCTGTGTCTCAGACCTGCTCTAGGCCACCTAATAAAGCCTTTCTCCCACCTCCTTCCATGCAGCAACTTAAACCTCACCTTTCTTAAGCCAGTGCATACTAGCCGTACTTTATGGACTTGAACACCAGCTACCCTCTCACCTAGTCTAACTGCTCCAGGCAAGGTCAGAAAAGGACTAGCACCTCATTCTTCCTCTTCTTAATCTTCACCTGACCCTGACTGTAACACCTCTGAGCCAGCCAGGCCCTTGCTCTCAGTTACACACAGTCACTCTTCAGTGAGCCCTCCTGTTTTGTGCAGACCTGCTGTTTCAACCAGAAGGTGAAGGCAGCTTTTCCTGTCTGTGTCCTAGAAGGAAAAGCATCATTGCACCAGCAGCTCCTTTGCTTTAGAAGATGAAATGCCACTGTACAGGCAGCAGTATACTGCAGGCATGGAAAGAGTGAAGGAACTGAGGCAGTTCCATAAGTTACCAAATCACAGTGAGCGCCCCTGTTTGCCCCTTAACTTCTTACAAATTTGCAGCATCACCTTAAACCCACCACCAGGCATTACTGCTACTGCAGCGGTAACCTGATCAATGGTGACATTTCTCTCTGTGCCCTACATTATGCAATTCATCCACCGTGCAATTAATTCGATAGCTACCTGGGGAACCTATTTGGTGCTCCTGAGCTTTAAATCTGTGCTTTGGGGTTTGTTAGGTAGTTTCACTCACAAGCACTGAAGAGATTAATCCGGATACTTTTAAAGGAAGTGCTTGCTAAACAAAGCTGCATGTTCTGAATGTTTACTTGGGATTTGGAAAAAGATCTCGGAAAGGAAAAAGTGACTTTTAATTTTAGATACCAGTGACATTGATAATGCCAATCTAAAAAGATAGTCTGATACAAAAAGAATCACCCAGTTGCCCTACCATTATTCATTTGATCCCACATCTGTTTCCTCCATGGGTCTGTCTGGATAAACGAATTAAATTACCCGTAAACTGCTGTGGTGACAAAGACACCGGACCTTTGGCCTCTCACTTGAGTTACTCACAGCCCTGATTTCCTCCAGACAACACGTAAACCACCCCTGGGTCATATAAGGGTTGCAAAGCCCAGTCCTTACCTTCTCCTGGTACTGACGCCGTGAGGAGTCCAGAGACTGGATTAGGGCTGTGGCATGGCCGATGAACATGGCATAGCAGGTGGCACCGACAATCATGCTCAGCATAGTGAGCCACACATCTGACATGCCAACGGGCGCCTGCTGCCCATACCCAATGCAGAGCATGTGACTCATTGCCTTGAACAGCGCATAGGAATACTGCTTCCCCCAGGAGTCATTCTAAAGAGACAGATAGACAGACAAAGCTTTAGCAGTGGGACAAGACATTCTTGGAGATGAACACATTTCAGAAAAGGACACCTTATGTTAGACCCCAAAGTCCATGTTTAAAGCACCCCTATATGTTAAACAAGCAGTTTGATTCCTTGATGGCTTGGAAGTGTTGGGCACACTGGATTTAAAAACAAAGCCTAAATTCAGCCATCTGACAATAACTGACTTTGGTCAGGGTTTTACAGGTCCCGTGTGCTCTTTCCAGCAAGGCTTTCCAGAAAGGAAGCCAGACTGACACACTGCTAACCTGGGATAAAATGGGACCATGCACTGGGATAATTTCAAAGTGACCCATATGTGGGAGAAGGGACTGATGCAGATGATTACTCCCTCGGGAAATGGATTTTTCAGAGAACTGGTAAAAGAGAGCCTGAGCAAGGTTGCCAGCAGTAAGATCTTAAAGTGGGGAAAATCACTTACTCCCCAGCAATTTATGAAATGTTTGGGAACTCTGGTCATTACCTGAAGAGATGGGAAGGGCAGAAAATTAAGATGATAATGTCCAGACAGCGAGTTCTTTGCAGTGTCAAACTGGGCTTTTTTCAGGGAGCTGAACAAACTACAAACGGTCTCATTCGAGAGATGAAATAAACCACTGTGAGAAGCCAGCTGAAGTCAATGGCTTGTTTCGGACACCCCGTGCTCTCCCACTGCAACTAACAGCAGAGGCACCTTGGCAATTATATCATGGGAAAGGGAGAAAAATACAACATAAGTTTCATGACTATTCTGATTAGCTTGAGTTCATGGAACAGCACAAGGTACATTTACTGTCCTGTGGGTATTATATGCTAGCAAGTCCTTGCCACAAAACCTTGTAAAGTAAATGCACTGTCATCACACACTGCTATTACAAGGCATGTGAAAAAATACCGCTGCTACGGTGACATTCATCGCAGCACATAATCTGTACATTCATCAGTCTTCTTTCTGTTCCTAGGAAGGTGCTAACATCATGGATATAGCAGTGCAGATACGTATACCACGGCAACTTAGAAGGTCGTGGTGCAGCAGGCCTGCTTTGGGGCTTGGCAGAGATGAGCCATACTTTTCGGAACTCCTTCAGAAAGATGCAGCAGCCTCAGCACCACTGACCAGCAGTGCTGGACGCCTCCCTGGAGGGATCTAATCACAATCAGGTGAATGGCTGATGACCTGTTTACAAAAAACAGCTTTCTGGGTGTCACTAATGTTGATGGAAAATTTTCAGTAAGCTTACAGGTAGTAAACGGAATCAAAGTGTACTATTGCTGTTTGGGAGCCGTGGCAAAGAGCTGGAATCTCCAGAGAGTGGTCACGCTTGGTTAAGAGATAAGCACATGAACAAAGACAGGCGATGGTGTTACCTCAGCCCTATTTGGTTACGTTATGCAAGACAAGCCTGATTCACACTGCAATAAGAAGGGCAAAGCAACACAAGTGACAGCGAAGCGGACACAGAAGCAGCAGCACATTCAGGGTCCCAGAAGGGACTGCTCCCTGCTGGCGCCAGCCTGTCTGGGCTCCCCTCCCTAACAGAGCAGAAACAGTTCACCTCTTTTCTAGAAAAACTACCCTCGAGTCCTCAGAACAGACAATGCGGCCATTGGGGTCTCTATTCCTGGCTATGCAGTTGGCTTGCCCCAGTGTGTGACTCCCCAAAGGGGAATCAAAAAGAATTTGCGCTCTGCTGCCTGTACAGGGCAGAATGCAGCTCCTTGAGAGGACCATGGCAAGGCGAGGAGATAAGAGTCAGTCCCAGCACTAAATACAAACTGCAAGACGTGAAAAAGCATGATTTGGCTATCAGTTGACCAATTTGATACTCCTGGTTGAGGAGGGCAGTTTCAGGACAAAAATCCAGCAACCCATGGCACAGGGGTTAAGGCAGCCCCAGCCCACCCTTCTATTATGGAACCACCAGTTGAGTCTGGCAGAGAAAGAACAGAGATGTGCACTCGGCCTGACGGAGCAGAGCATGATTTCTTCTCCCCTTGCCCCCTCAGGCCAGTTCTTCTTCTTAGCCAGAAAGTTCTCAAAGCAAATACCTTTCCCATGCAGGCACTTCTCACCTGCACTGCAGAAATGCTGCTGCCTCCTGAGTTCAGTGTGGCAGTAGTTTAACAGGGCAGTATCTCCGGAACAGAATTGAGGGCAAGGAGAAAAGAAATGCTGAGCAGAAATTCCAGAGGGAATTTGGGGAGACAGAAAAAGATTGGTTGAGCTGGATTTTGAAACATCAGGAAACTGGCTGCCAGCGTCTTTAGTGACCAGGAATGAGCAAAGAGGAGAGTCTGGGCATCAGGCAGGTTTGAGTTTTAAAAGCCATTCTTCCAGCAACTTGCTGTTAGGGAGCAGGCAAGTCACGGAACCACCCTGGATTTCGTTCCCTCCTCAGTAAATAGGAGACAACAGTTCCCAACTAACTTTTGGGTCTAGGAGACCAGCATTTGGAAGGAATTAGTCATCCAAACCCCTGATGTCCAAGACCAGTGAGCCCCAGCAGCCTGCAGAAACACTTCTGGCTCCCTGGGAGCTCTACAGATCTCAGCAGCAAGGAGTTGGCTGAGTAATGACAGGCTGAGGGGCGAGAGCTGGAGGAAAACCCGGAGTGTTTACAGCATTCCCTAGCAGTGTGGCCTGCTGGGAGAAGAGCTCAAGGACTGCTGAAAGGGAGGCACTTCCATGAAGGGGAACCTTTCAAAGCAATTACCTTCAGGACACAATCTCTGAGTTCTCTGAGCACCTGTAAAGGGCGCTGGATCATCGTGGCACAGTCTACACAATGACTCTTTGCTTATAGGTCTCAGTATATCTTTACCTTTCAGGCCTGCTCTACATCCTTTTGTTTTCTCCAGAACTATGCCAGATGAGCAGCACTGGTTCAAAATGTGATGTGGACACAAGTTTACCAGCATCAAAGTGCCCTGTACTGACACAGCTTGCCCCTCTGCTATGGCAGTACACCATCAGACCAGTCCCTACAGTGGGAGGGCTGCACTACAGATCCATTAGGGGAGGTAAATGCAGCCTTAAAACTGCAGAAAGAAAATGACTCCTCCTCTGCCAAATCTCACAGCAAGCTAAAATGGAGCCACAGATCTGTGCTTGAGCATAGTCAAGAGGGATGTTATCTCAAACACATGCCAGGCACTACGAGTGTTTGCAAACAGGAGTTAAAGTTACTTTGAAGTGGTTTCTCAAACTAGCTTGCTTTCAACATCCACGCTGGCAGGACCATAAGGATTTCTCTAGGATTAGTGTCTGGACTTCAATGCCTCTGCTCAGATCCACCCCTGAATACTTGGAAACACATAGCTGAAACTCTTCAAAGGCAGCATGGGGCTCTGTGCCTTAGAGGAGCACCTAGAGAAACAGTACGGTGTCTCACAGGATGCTGCTGGATCTGAGGAACGTGTGAGTGTGCCTGGCCCAGCCCTCATAGGAGAGAACTAGAGAGAGAGAAGTGGGGAAACAAAAGTCCTGGCAAACTCTGGGGGTAGGGACACAGCCCATGGGCACAAGGCAATGCCTGGCTTATACCACTGACATTTCACAGAATTAAGAGTCTGTCTGTAGTGAAAGGGTGTATTTTCCCCCTCCATCTGTCATCCTAGCCAGATGAGCTGTAGGTTACATGTGGTTCACGTCTGAGACCACCAGCCCAGCCAGCCAGGGTGTGAGCACTCTTTGTGAACCCCCTTTTTGTCCCAGCTGTGATATCTGCTGGCCACAAGCTGTTACTCCGGGTTTGCCGCTGCCCACCACTTGGGTCCTGCTGCAAAACAAGGCCTCTGAGCATCACTGCCCTCCCCTGGACAACACCATAACTGCTGGGCAGGGAAACAGACCTTCAGAAATCCAGTATAAGGGACAGGAATAGTGGGATCAGAGATGGAAATGAAGGGTCATACCTCACAGGACAGCACCTGCCTGTTCTGGGCTTGTTTCCAGGGCGAGCTTTGTGTGGCCTTCGCCTTAGAGAAGAGAAGATTCTCTCAGGACTCCGGGTGCACACAAAGTCTTCACTGCCCATCAGCTTTGTGTAGGACCCCCACCCATGCACACCTGGTTCCTGGAGCTCAGCCTGGGCACCCAGTCCTTGTCAGAGCTGCCAGGGCTGTACCTCTGCTAGCCCTGTCCCCTGGCTGGGCCTTGGACATGTGCTTTAGCCTCGTCTCCAGCCCTGCCTCTGGTCCCCTGTCTTGCCGCTCCTAATGGTACTCCCTGGATGGACCTTGGACATGATTATCACCTTGCCTTCTCTGGGATGATCAACGGACCAGACCCTTCCATCACCAATTCTGCTCTGTGCACCCTGTTCAGGTCCAGCAGGTGAGGGCACTGCCTGTGCAGGGGTCACCTTGCTGACACCATCACAGAGCAGCCCTACCCTTGCTCCTTGACAGATTTATAAAACACAATAATCTACTACGCAGCTTTGCAGGGCTGCTGAGTGAGGGTATGAGGGAGCTGCTCACCAGAGGCTTGGGGGGAATTAGGAATCAGCCAGGAGACCCACACAGGATTGCTCTGTCTTCCACCCTACGTGCTGCACCGGCATCTCTTCTTCCTTTCTATCCGCAACACAACAATGTGTCAGGGGTGGGGATGGTAGGCTCAAAGGGGAGCTACTCTCCTTCTTTTGGCAGAAGGGAAGATGAGCAGTATTTCCTGTGCAAGGTCGCTACATTTGACAGGGTTATGTTTGCCTTCCCTGCAGGGTTTATCAGTTGAGCACAGCACCCAGGGGAGCGAGCCACGTGTTTCCAGCAGCTTTCAGGTCTCAGCAGAGCTCAGATTTCTCTGATGAGGATCTGCCAGGCGAGGGTCGTGGGGAGATGCTGCTGCCCGCACATATGCCTCCCTGGAGCTGACTCACCAGTGCTTCCCTTTTTAATAAAGTGCCCTGTAGGGAAGCTAACACCAAGGCCCCTGAGACTGGGGCTGAGCAATTAATACCGAAGACATCCTTCCCTGCCATTTCAGAGCCTGTTCAGAAAGAAGGCTCACAGAGAGTCAGTGCTACAATTGCTAAAGACGAAAGATGGAAACATAGAAAACAACAAAATGAACTGGACCCAGGGATTTATCGAGCCCCTGATATGACTTTGGCAACACCAGCTGCTTCACAGATCCCCTGGACGAGGATCAAACTTTAGGAAGCAGATGGAAGGTGATGAATCTTCTTTTCTCGCTGCATTGGAGTCAGAGCTGGCTTAATGGACTGCCAAGTGGCTAGGTGGGAAACTCTGGAGTGGGGATGAACAGCACCAGCACACTCAAGGAGCAAGCCTCTGAAGCATTTGGCACCTTACAAACAGCTCCCCTTGGATGCAGCAGCCTTAGAAGATTCCTTTTTTCCCCGCAGTGGTTCCATCCCAGCTTTTTAGCTCCTGTGGGCAGTCACGGCAGTTGTGCACCCAGTGTATTTATCCCCTCACAGCTGTGACCAGGTCCGTACTGGGTGTCCCAACATCCAACCTGGGGACTCTGTCACAGATAGATGCCATCGGGGCCTCCCAGCCCTGCCCACCACAGCTCTCAGAGAGCTGTTCTACACAGCACCATCAACACCTCAGCACCAAGGCCTGCGAACAGCCCAGGCCACTGGTTTCTGGCTGTTTCCTGACTCAGTGGCCTCTCCCGTCACTTCACACCAGACTACAAGGAAATCGGTGCACTAATCTTGTCATCCACATCCATCACTAGGCAGCAGGCTCCCAGTGACACTTCTGGAAGTCTCAGGAGATCAGAGGACAGAACCTTAGTGTGAGAAGAAACTATCTGATTCCAAAAATTCTTTTTGTCGAATGTTCTAAAAATGAGCTATTTCAGGGCTGGCATTTTCCTGTACAAATTTTGGAATGGAAGCCACCTAAATTATAGGTGGGGCAGATAACCATCTCTCCAGTTCTCCATCCCAGTTTCCTGAGATTCCATTTCTAAGACAGTCACTGAGATCACCATTTTTTTTCCCTTTTATGAAATGGAAAATATGAAAGTGATTTAGCTGCAGATGAGAAGCTGAAAAAAAAATCACACAAGGCAAATTTAATTCCCAGCTTCACGGGCTCTCAAGGAGGGGAAGACAAGCACTGCAGCATGAGTCCTTGCCTGGTAAAGCCATGCTCTGAATAAAATGTTTCTATCCTACCCCTCCTGAAGACTCTGCTGAGCCCTCCTGCCTGCAGGACACATCCTTCCCCCTCCTCCTCAGCCCTGCAGCTAATAAAAGTGCCCAGACTAAGCAGTAAGAACATGAGGTGGCTCACCCTTTGATCTGTGGTTCTTACCCAAGCTTTCAATGCACATAAACATATCCTCAACGATCATTTGGCTAACGAGCACTCCCTCTGCAAGAAGACTGAACCACTTAAGTGGGAAAGAGCAGGAAGCAGGACCTGGTAAACATATGTCAGGAATAAGGAAACACGGTTCAGATCTGCTGCTCTCAAACTGTCCTGCAAGGACACCATGGCCGAGTCACTTCATCTGATGGGGATGATTCGGCTGCACCTCTGAGCTCTCCAGGACAAGGAGCTGTCTGTCCTTTTGAACCTGAAGAGCACAAGCACAATAGGGCCTTGATCTGTCATTGCTCCTGCCATATAAATAATAAAAAGGCAGCACTGGGGAAGACAGGGCAGCTGCTGCATGGGTTGTTCCTCTGCTGTAGATAAATAAAGGGCTGGAGTCTCCAGAACTGCCAGTCTGGCACCTTTCAACAGCAGGAAATGAATGATTATTGCAGAGGGAAGAAATAAACAAATAAACCCCCAAACAGACGACTTTTTCACGGCTGCTCACTCATCTCAAGCATGGGCAGCATGTGCCCACAGCTCCGCATGTGGGAGGCATGGAAGTTGGCAGTTTTAAACATTTTACATTTGTTCTGTTCTGCATGAGTGCCTGACATTATTTTTTTTTTAAAAGAAGGAACTGGCTGGGGGAATCTGGAGGTTAAGAGCTGCAATAAGAGGCAATTTTTTAAGCTTTGTCAGTTGTTGCTGCTTAATCAACTGGACATTGTCCCTTTGAATAAAAGATCCTGAATTCTCAGTGAGACAGTTGAAAGGTACCACGAAATCCCTGCACATGTACCATATGGTTCAGATCTCCCTCACAGCAAACAGCGCAGTGAGCAGCACAGCTTGGGACGTTACTGGGAAGTCTGGTCGGTGCTCCTACGACGGGAGGCCGAACTGTGGCTTGGCAGAGTCTGCTTCAGCCTGCTTTAATGGGATATCGTGCAGCTCCCCAAGGAGCAGCAGGCAGTGTGATCACACCCACCCTTCAAGTGGATACGGAGCAGGAGGCTCAACAGTTTCCTTGGGACCAGTAATGGGAATTAGGATGTTACAGCTCAGACCCAGCTATGGCTCTAGGGCTCCCCCGCCTCTTCTCTTTGGCTCAGCAGAAAGAGGGATCTCAGACCCCAGCAGAAAGACGCTCTAATTTTTGCTCTTTGCTGTCTCCTGCCAGGAGCGGGAGCCTGGCTCCTGCCTTGCGCTGCAGGCAGCCCACAGCAGGCTGTGCTGGGGCTCTGCTCCGAGACTATCATGGCTCTGCCAGCGCTTACTGGACCGTGGAGGAAGCCCCTGAAAGGACATGGGGGAAATGGGAAGCTGGGGACGCCATGTTAGTGCTGGGAGGCGACCAGGGGCCTGGGGAGCATGAAGGACAAGCACTTACCACCATGCGGTTGAGGGATACCCAGCAGTCGTCAGGGAAGTCCTGCAGCATGGGCACAAGGAACTGGAGGCAGCCATCCCAGTGACACAGCAGCAGCATCATCCCGATCAGGTTCACAATGCGCACCACTGCGCTAGCCAGATCATAGGTCATGTGGAAGATCTGCAGGGGACAAGAGGGAGCAGATTAGATGGCAGCTCCCCAAACAACCAACCCAGCATAATTAGACGCAGTATTGGGGTCAAGAGCCTTGCTGATGTGACAGGAAAGGCTGCATCAGCTCAGCTCGGGTCAGTCACTGTGTGCGAGCAGAGCCAGCTGAAAAAAAAGATTAAAAACCAAAATACAAAATTGTAATCACTCACCCCTCTTGCCCTTTGATTTTACCTTCAATTTACATTGAAAGCTCCATAACTCCTCTTATAAAATAAGTCGGTTGCAAATATTTCCAGAACATCAGCCACACCTCAGAAATAAACTCCATCATCACATCTTTTTAACCGCAGTGACCTTCTTTGATTTCTGCTCTTGTTGGATATATGTGTTGCACTGACCCATGGGGGAAGCTATCTTTGTATCGGATGTTGGATGTAGTCTCTGTATGTATCAAATGCAAGAAAGAACAGCCTCAAACTCAGCAGACTTTTACCAGAGCACCTGGTTCAACTAATTCTTGTACCAGCTGCTGCATCACTTCCAGTCTTATGAGATGGATATGAAATTGCACTTAAATGAAGTGCAAGGAAAAGAAAAACATGTCAGAGCTACACAGCAGCTCTTAGCAAGGACACCCAGAAACCTGGCAGAAGGGAGCTGCAACCCCTTCTCTGCAGCCAGTTCTCTAATGCCAAGGGAGCCTATGTCCCTCTCGTCCACAGCACTAGTCATAAGCAGGACACACGGAGACAACCAGGTGCTCCATCATCAAAGCCACATACATAGTCAAGAATTACTTGATGGACACTATTTGGGGGGGGAGGGGGGGCTGTGTTGTAGAGACATTGAGGGTGCTTGGCTCTTTTATGCCCAGCAGGCCTAAGCTACATACCTGCCCAGGTTTGGTTTTCCTTGCCCGGCAACGCGCCATGGTGAGCAGCAGAGGTCGGCCCTGGAGAGCACGGTCACCCTGCGTGACTCAGCACGGAACCACCTTCCAGTCTCTTTTCCCATTAACACATCCCATGAAGAGGGGGAGCAGGGAGCAGGGAGCAGACCCTACATGCTGCTGTAGTACCAGCAGTCCCTCCAAGGAAGCAGGATTGCTGGGATGCAGAGGAGGCAGCATGGCCACCTACTACAAGGGAGATGCTCTTGCTCCAGCATCACCCCGCAGAGACCCCGAATGCATCTGACATCCTTTCCCACGTGCTGCCGTGTCGCTGGAGCAATCTGGGAGGGATGGAGGCCCGACAGCCATGCCCTAGCGTGTCCTGCCCTAGAGTTCTGCATGGAGAAATGTTAATCACCGCTCCCCACACACAGTGCTGCTGCTGCTGCGGGAGGAGTGAAATATTTGGAGGACTGGGTGTGAGTGCAGCAGACTCACCGCTGTCAGCTGCCACGGCTGGGCCTTCTCAGGAGACCTCCCCGTGGTTTGGAGGCACGTGCAGCCTGGCTGTTTTGTGTCTCAGCCTGCAACCTGGTGACACAATGTCCTACTTGGATTTAATGGAAGAAAATGGAAACAGCGTGCCTCCTGGTGCTGCTGCAAAGCTGACCTCCAAGTGAGCCATGCAGAGAGCATTTATCCAGACCTGCAATTTCCTTAGGGATGTAACAAGATTTACTCTCAGTTCTTCAGATGTAAAATAAGCCATAAATGTGACTTTCTTACAAGTTGGCCAAAAGACAGGGAGACACTGACACGGGCTTATATAGGATGGCAAAGCCATTTTCAGTTTGCTGAGTTATGAACAAAAACGGAGAGTGCAGTGACAAAAACTGCAGGGAGAAGCATTTCCTGAGCACTGAACAGCTCCACGGAGCCCCAGTGCAGAAAGCTGGGGCAAATGATTACTGAGGAGCTGTCTGTCTGTCAGGGAAGCATCTAAAGCAGGGGACAGGGCCGTAGGCATGCTGTGTGACTGTATGGCAAGGTCCATCTAACTGCTTGCTGCCCTCACAGGGCTGGTCCTGCTCTTTGCAGCCACTAGCAGCAATGTGAACCTGCCATCCTTGCCAACATCATGGATTGCTCCCACAGTGAGTCAGTCTGAGCAGCTAAAAAGGCAGAAAACTAATGTTACGAAAGAAAGGAATCGTGTTTGTCAGTTTAGCTCCCTAAATTGGCTCATCACTCTGTTGTCAGAGCTAGCTGTTCAATTTCAATGCTTGTTTCCACACCAGATATTAACACTTCCCTACCTAATCAGGTTGCCATGAGGTCACATGCATTAGGAGATGCCAACGTGCTCAAACCAGACCAGGAGGGAGCCACGGAAGAATGCCGGGAACCAGAATGATGAATGATGTGGATAACTGCTTCTAAACCCCATTATTTCCGCTGCATCCAAGGTGCAGCTGGAGTCCACAGTGTCACTTAGCATGAGAAAGGCCATTCTAATGATATTTCTGAGCTGAAAAGAAGAAAATATCCAAAATCCAGCATGAAAGGCTGTTCTAGGAAATCCGACTCTCAATGCTGACTCAATCGATCAGTATGAAAGCCAAGCACATAATTCATAAAGAATAATTCCTACTGGTTTCACCTTTTTTTTTCCATTGCAGAAATGATCATTCTCATTTAGATAACCCTAAGCAAAACCAGCCTATCTGAGTGACAGCCATGGGCTATGGTTTTAATGAAGCCAGAGCAGCAGTTTGCAGAAGGATCACTGGGTGGATCTTTTGTACTGCCAGGGTTTTACTGTGTTAATGACTTTTCCTCTCCCACCTATGTGTGTTTTTCAAAGAGCTTCAGCCCTCCTGTAACCCAGGGAACTCCAGCCAGGGAGAGGGAGAAACCCAGACTGGTTTAGGAAGTGCCTTTCTTCCTTTAATATATTGAAAGTAGAGAGTGAAGAGCCTGAGGGAATGGACGGTTTAGGGGAAAGGTAAATGGATATGGGGCTTCTTATATGATGAATGGCATCTATTCTGGTCAGGGTTGGGCAGCAAGCCTTTATCCCGTGGTGCACCTCCAAAAACCAGTCATAAATGAATGTGTTTGCTTCTGCCACTAGGTCCTGCTGCCTCCTCTCATGTTCTAAAGGGTGGATTCAGCTCACCTACAGTGGGCCTCAAGATCTAGAGACCATTAGTCACTAGACGGAAGCACGCCTACCGAGGGCGAGACATCTGGTTTGCAGCACTCGTGTACTTGAGAAGGGGATGCATCGCATCTCAGGAGTTCCTGCTTCCCTCTGCTGCCTGTAATGGAAGCCTAGGTCAGAACTCCAGCTGTAAATGTCTGAACTGCAGGTGAGACATATCCAATTTCAAATGTCAGTCTGAGGAGCTACCAGCCCACTCCTTGGAATACATTTGCATTCACGTGCAAGAGAAAAATACGAAACACTCACCCTGCGGCACACAGGAATAACAGCGCAGGGGTGGAATGAACACCTCTCACATGGAAGAAGCTCCTACTGTAGAAGCACCGTGGTATTGCAGGGAATGCTAACTCCAGGAGTGTGCTGGAGAGGGCCTAGCCAGTGCTGCAGAGCCCAGAAGCAGCCTCCAGCTCGCCAGCGAGAGATGGCGAAGAAACATTCCAGAATAGCTGCTCCAGGAGCAGAGGAACATGCGTGGTAATTGGTACTTCTCTGGTTTTCATTATTAACACTCGGGGCTTTCTTGTCCTGATGTAACACAACCCCGGCTGGGTCCCAGAGCATTACACCTCCTTCTGTCCCTGGAACTGCTCTTGCCTGCCTGCTTTCAGCTGCCTGTCATTTAGAGGAAGGGAGTGGGGAGGAGGAGGAGGAGAAGGAGGAAGCATGGACTCTAGCTTGAAGGTACCTGTTTCCAAGGGCATTTTCTGATCGAGCCAATAGTGCTGTTATTTGACTGTCCAGAACAAACTGTGGCTTCAGAATCCCTGCTACAAAGTCCACTCTGTGCCTCTAGCCAAAGGCACCTTGTGGCACTCTCTAAAAGGACAGCTGGGGGAAAGTGGAAGGACCAAAACTTTCCTTAACAAAGTCTTCTCTAGGCATAAAGGCTCCATCTTGGAAATCCAGCCTATACTGAGCAAACTATCTATCAGGATCCTAATGGCATGAATCCAAGATCCTGGAAGTCCCAGCTAACTGTGCAGCACCCCTCACTTGGCTCTCTGCTGCAACAGGCTTCCTCTGTCCTGAACCTTTGAGCTGGAAGAAATCAAAGACACCTTGGAGAATTGGGGGCCTGGCTCTGGCAGTGAAACAAGCACTTTGATTCAAGTCAGAGCTGTATATTTAATTGTTGCATGTTGGCACATAGCTTGCTGTGGCTATCCAAACCACTAGGTCAACAAAATTTCTCAGATCCTTGAGAGTGATGCTGCATTACCATGTCCGTCTGTCTCGGGACCACAACTGCACGCTCCTGGTGGCTCTGCATGGGCTGGAGGTGCTGTGCTTGGAAGAGGCAGCTTGTCCTGAGGGTCTGGGAACTGCGATACAGAGGCGTAGCGATGATTCTGTTTGGAGCCAGTGTGGCTGAGCCGGAGCTAGACACCCTGCCAGACAGAGCTAACAGCATGCACAGTCACTCAGCTGAATGCTGGCTCTGCGCAGAACTGCCTTGCATCCACTGGGTTTATGAACAGATTCTGCACCGCAGGAAAGCAGTGAAACTGCCTGTTGCCCTTCACTACCTCTACTAGCAATATAGCAGGATTTCTGTAGCACTGCATCCAAACTGAGAAAGCCTGCTGGTCCTAAGCCAGTTCTGGCGTCTGTAGCCACACCGTGGATAACACACAACTGTGATAAATCCCCTGTGGATAATCAAGTGGCTGTGACACTGCTCCAGCTTAATAGAAAGCAAAGAATCTACTCTTAATTTATGGCTTAAAAACCCAAAGACCTTAAAAGGAAACATAAATATCAGAAGAGAACCAAAACAGTATAATATGTTATTCTGAGAGCTCTAGGGGTCAGAGTTAAGGTTGTTCTGCAGGGAGGAAATACGTATTTTTATTCCTACTTAAGAAGAGTATTTGTGGACTCTGGGGAAGAAGGTTGAGAGGTCTCTCAGTCCACCTTCCCATACTTGGCTTTTGTAGTTAAAATCAGAGGTAAAGATATATTTTCCTCACAGAGGCACTGGCCTTTGCAAACCTAGGTGTTCAGTCTCAATCTGCTGGAGACAGGTGACTGCTCTGAAGAGCTTTTTGGGAGCCTGGCCATGCAGCTCCATCCTGGAAGGCTGGAGGGAGGGAACAGACAAACAACTGGCAGAGCTTGCAGGAGGGGCTTCCCCCAGAAGAGGAATCCTCTCCGGGCACATACAGCATCACACACGTTAGAGCACCGAAGCATGGAAGCCACGAGCATACACAAGGCACACGCAGAGCCAAAACCCCTGAGCAGTTCAAACACTGCTAAAGACATGCAAGAAATCAGAGTCAAGAGAGAAGGGGCAGCTCCCCAAGAAATTCACCCTGTCACGTAGACACTCACCACTGGGAAACACAATGTTTCAGCAAAGCAACACAGAAGACAACAACAGCTGATGCTGTTGATGAGAAATGCATCATCAGCCCCTTTACTTGCTCCTTCCTCTCCCTCCCCAACTTTCTGTTTATTCTTCCAGGGATGCCACGTTTAAGCTGTGCCAAAACATAAACAAATCCTAACCCAAAAGGCTTGTTGTCTCAAGTAACTCATCAGGCCACACATTTTGTTCTTGTGGATGAATAGACAAAATGCTGTTCTTGCCACTAAAACATACAAAGATAGAAACTTTGAATTTCTAAGGCTACTGTTGCTCAGACCAGACTGCTGAAAAGGGGCTTAGGAAGGAAGGAAAATTATGTAAAGGATCACAATTGGGCTTATTTACAACCTCACAGCATACTGGGAAGCAGAAGGCCCATATGAAGGCTCAGCTTCGGGTCAGACAGCTTTGGGCTCTGCTAATCACATTGTGTTTGGCAGAACGGTGAGGGAGGGAGGGAGCTCTGGGATCCAGATTGTATTGGGACAACGCTGAAAGCACCAGCCAGCACAGAGCAGATGGACTGGAGATGGGAAATCATCTGTGGTGCACAGCTACATCTGCAAGCAGTGTGCAGATTTGGGGCTGACAGTTTGAGATGGTGTGGGATTTGGTTCTGCCCGCTTTTTTGCTGTGCCAGCAAGGAAAACTATAGCCAGAAGATCAAGTTTTAGATGAAGGCAAGAGTTTGGGGTTGATTCTCTTTTTATGCTTGCTTTGCACCAAACGACATAATCAATGTCAGCAGAGTTGCTGATGCTGCCTTGAGTCAGGGTGAGAGGAGAAGCGGGTCCGTGATTCACTCGGTGTAACACTCACAGGAGGAGATGTTGGGGAGCGTGCCTGTCGCAAGGCTGCCTGAACAGTGAGTTGGAGGGAAGTGCATCGAGTGCCAGGTGTTAGGAGAGAGATCCGAGTAGATTTTACACTTTAAATAATAATCCTTTGTGCTGCTGTGGCAGTTTTCATATGAAGGTCTCAAAGGGCTCGGCTGACATTAATCTGGTGTGCTTCAATATCTCCAGTGAATGTGTTATTTCCATTATCCTAGATGGGCAAAAAGAGGAACATAAAAGTGAAAAGCCAGGGGCGCAGGAAGCTTTAAGCAAAGTTTTGGATCAAATCTGGGGACACCAGCTTTGGAATCCTGCTCTACCCACTGCACATGTGGCGTGGCTCCCATACAGAACCAAGGAGCTGCCCTTAGAAAGAGCCACTGCAGCCCAGAAGCAGGGCAGGGGGAAGAGATCTCTGAACAGCCTGTTGCTGTTGAAGCCCTACAAGAACACCATGCAGGTCTGCAGGCCCCTACCTCCTTCTGAGGTCTTCTAACTCTTTCCAGGCAGCTGCCGTCTGGCTAAGGGAAGTTCTTCTCCAGCTATGAGATATAGGGCTGTAGACAGGGAGCAGCAGAAAGCCCAAGCCAAAATTAAAAAAAAAAAAAGCCTTTTCTTGCCTTCTCCCTCAGAGACTTGTGTCTACTGGAAAATATTTACAGCAGAGAAAGGTGAAATAGCAGGACTAATTAGCACTGAGAAAGCTGGCATAGACGGCAGATGTTTATGGATATATATAAACCCCAAAGATCCTGCCACCACCATGTGTTTTGCCTCTTGCACTCTCAGAGTTCGCGTTGTCTTGACAACAGCCCCCCTTCCCCTCCCCATGCCACCCCCCAGCCTAGACTTTAATCTTCATCCTTTTAAGAACTTTTGTCACCACGGCAACATGACACAGACTTTTAAAAATATTTTCTAGCACAACTCAAGATGACTGCCTTCCCTGCACGGTTTTCTTTAAACCTCTTGGATGAAAACATTCAGGGTTCCATTCTGCCTCCCCAGAACTGAGCTGTAAGCACCTCGGGTGCTATTGAGCAGGGACAGGAGTTGGCCCCTGCCCCCAGCCTGGGGGGACGATGGCAGTTCCTGATCCCAGAGAACGTGTCGCAGAGCTGCAGGGTCCGTGCACAGACTGGGGCCAGGAACTCCATGGCTTTGGAGCATGTGCCCCTTTGCTTTTCAACAGGGCTTGTGTTCTCATACGCCTACAGCTCAGGTTTTCAACAGTATTCATATATCTCTTGATATAGTTAAACGCCTTTAGAAAAAGAAAAAAAAAAATCAAGCCCTGGAGCTGTAAGTAGGTTAGGTGTCTAGCTCTCTGTGGGAATGAGATATCTTACCTGCCTAGGCATTTTTTTAAATCTCTCATGGCTCTTATCTGCATCTTTGGGGGCTGTAATTCTTCTGAGAGGCCAGCAATGAATCACTCCTGGAAATAGGTCACAGGCTTTTTTGGAAGTTTAAGAATGACCACAGTCTTCAGGCAAAAGGCCCATCCGGCTCGGTGGCTATACTTAGGTACGCCTAGGCAAAGAAATATCTGGGAAGGCAGAGGGGAAAGGAGGCATAAATACCTGAGAGAGAGACAAGATACACAAGTGGTTTGAAACCAGGGCGGTGGAGGTGGCCAGCGCGGGAGAAGGCAGCCGGTCGGCGAGCTGAGGTCATCAATGGACGACTTGGATGACGGAGGTGAGCCCAGGCTGCAGACTCTGTCACAGGAACCTCAGCTGTGGCCTGATCAAAAATTCATCAAGCTAAGTGGGAAGACACCCCCTGAGTCCATTGAGCTACCAGGCACAAGGCCAATTAAAACAGTTAGCATGGGCAAGTAATGAGGCAAAATAATAACGGAAATATTGACCATGCTGTGCTGTCACCTAGGTCAGGCACAGCCCTCCCCTCAGAGCACGGCTCTATTTTCAGGCAGGAAGCTGAGAAATTGCTTGAAACTGAAGTATCAGCTGGCAAGAGGAAATGCTGCTTTCCAAGCAACGTGCTGCTCGGCCTGAGGAATACATCGACGCAGGAATGCTTGAGACCAGGATCTTGGCAGGTATTGAACACACACCTGGCTGAATAACAGTAACTTTAAAAAACGGTATATATTCTTCCTTTTCAGAGCTTAAAAAATAATAATAAAATGACCAAAGAATAAATCTACCTGCGAGCAGATTATTACAGAGCTGTTGTTTTGGAATTCATCACATGCTCCCTCTGAAGCATTTCATCACCATTAAGTATGGGAGAGCAGAATGAAGGAACCTCTGGTCTGCCACACTGCTTCTCCTTCTCCATTTACATACATGAAAGAGTCTAACCCAGAGAACCAAGGACTGTCAGCAGGATTTTTAGCCACAAACACACAGAAGAACATGGGAGAAAGAAAATGAGATCCAGAGAAGAGGCCCTTCAAATGACAATGAAAATCACCTTAACATTCAGATTGCCTGCGAAACAACCACAGCTCATGTTCTAGAGAAAGCTGCCACAAAACATGAACTTTGTTTTCAAAACCTTTGTTTTCAGAGTTCCTTCAGTCACTCTTGAAGTTTTTTAGTCTAAGATTCGTAACAGATTTAAAAAATCCAAGGCTGTCTTAACACACTTACAGACTCCTGTGACTGGCACCCAGGCTGTAACAGAAACTCATCAGGACCTGCCCAGTAAGTGCAAACTCGCTGAACAATTACAGAACTTGGCAGTTTACTCTTGATCAGTTACTATGTCTTTAGTGCTTCTTGCTCTTCAGTCGAGAGGCACCCTCTATTAACTTTCTATCAAGCCCCACTCAAACACGACAGTACAGCAAGAGGGTGAGCCAGAAGGCGTGCACCCCAAAATGAAATGAGCTTGTTGTCTCCAAAGCACTTCTCTGCACCAGCACCCCAGCTCTGTAGTCAGTGTTTGTTTAAAGGATCGGCCTTTTGGGAGACTGAAATGATGGCAAGTTTTCCTCCACCCATTTTTAAGCAGCAGGTAATGTCACTTTCAAAGCGGTGCATCTGCCTGCCGAGGCTGCAGCTGCGGGACGTTTGGTCGTGTTTCTGTACACAAGCACAGTCCGTGCCTGCTCACAGCCCGGCTCAGCCCGTCAGGCCAGCTCACTGACTGAACGTAGTTCCACCAGTCCTCCAGCGTCACTCGATTACAGCCTCGGCAACCCAGCCCAACTTCCACCCCTGACTTTTTTTAAGCTGTTAGTGACTGCAACACCCGTGAAAGGAAGCAGGCTGGCAGGCCTGGAGCCTTAAATAGTTTCCTGTGCCACGAGGCAGAGAGTGTGAGCAAGATAATGACAAGCTCCTCTGGCTGCAAACTCGGTGACACTGGATGTGTACGGAGAGCAGAGTTCACGGATTGAGGATGCTCAGCACAATGGCCTGATTTTCTGATGGGCTGAGCATTTGCCTGCAGAGTCTCCATCGATCCACTTTGGGCACTTTCTTTTTTCTTGTGAGTAACATCTCACAGGCAGCAGATGAAAAGGAAGGTGTACTTGACACCGCAGTGAAAGAAACGCTGGACTGCAGCAGTGCACAAATTCAGAACAGAGGTGTGCCAGGTCACTGGGGAGGCTGGAGCTTGGTCCTCGGTAGCACAGATTTGAATTGCATTGTTAGCATTGCTTTTATTTCTAAATTACTTTGATGAAGGCTGGTCTGAATAAGTCCAACGAGGATCTGAATCATCTGTTGGGGGACCTCAACCAGTTTGCCAGCAGCGTGCCAAGAGATTTCATTGCACAGACTGATGGAGATTTATTTGCATACAGTGTCACACGTCGCATCCTGCCCAAGACAAGTAACAGGAGAGACAAACGCCCTCCCACTCTTTCAGAGTAATAATAGCAATATAACCTTTTCAGTATTGCAACGTGCACCTTAGAGAAGACATCTCTTAAAAGAACAGTGCAGAGAGAAGAACTCCTTGGGTAACATACCTAAGAAAACCTGTACTCTCCCATAAGCTTCCCAGGGCAGAGGCTGAGGAGTCCGAAATGAGAGGAAGAGGAGCTGCTGGAGGAAGTGCAACCGCCACCCTCACATCACGCAGGCTGCACTGGACTATGGAAGAGGGAGGAAGTGACATTTTTTTAATTTGCTTTAGGGATTTGGGGCACAGAAAAGTGATACTTTTTTCTTTAACTGACAAGCACTAGATTATATTTATGAAAATATGACAGCATCCTGCTACAGTTGCATATAGATACTTTGGGTGATTATAGAACAAAGTTCTTTAAGTCAGAACAAAGATGGTTAAAAGCATTATTTAAACACCATCTAAAATATTCCTAAACCTCCCTTAATACATGCTGGGCAGGAACATAGTCCCTAAAGGCTGCCATTTTAATTATAAATGCATTAGGAAATGGTGCCTGTTGACAGGTATCAAGGCAAAAATACCCAGAGTTGCAGCCAGAAAAAATGAGGAAATTTGCACAGCTCTTTTAGGTGTATAACATAATAACACCACACTAATAGCACTAATAGTAGTAATGAGAGTTTGACAAGGATGCTGTACATCCAAGCGAAATGCCAGGTCTGCAGCTGTGCCTCAGAGGCTGACCTCTGGAGGCACGTCACCCAGTGGAAGCGTGGCACGAGTCCCTCTGCACTGTCCCAGCACAGGGCGCTTCTATCCTAGAAACAGATCTTTGACACCCTTTCTTTGCAGCAAACCCATACCAACCAACGGTCCCAAAGGTAAAGGGTGCTAGCAATTGCTTTTAAGGGCCGTACCCTTCCACAGGCTTGTCTTTATCCCTTTTTCCTGAAAGGATGAGGCATTAGGTACTAGGTCTCTGCTGTCACTGCTGGAATGGAGCCAGGTACCACCATGGCACCGCAAGATGCTCACACAAATGTTAACAAAGTCCTAACGAACCCTTTTGTTCTTGCTGCATCATATGATCAGCAAGTATTTTATTGGTATTTTTCTCCAAAAGGCACACTCCCTCCTAGAATTACTGAAAGAAAGTGAATTGCTTTGGCCCAAGTGCTGCCATTTTCCTTCAGAAATAGCTTTGCTGCTGTCTCTGTTCAAATTTTCCTTTTAGTCCTGATGGGCACGTGACCCACCACCCTCTCCCGATGTACTCCTCTCCTGCCCCGTGAGCCCGGCTCCCTTCCCACTGGTAAACATGCAGAATAATTCCACTAACCGCATGAGAAGAAGGGACAAACTACATCTAGTGTCCATTCCAATCGCTCCAGCAAGCTCTTAGGCAGCAACCAAAATCAGGAAATCCAGAAGGAGGCATAAGAAATCTCCCATCAGGCAGAGGGAAGACAACCCACCTCCTTGGAAGACATCACCTGAATGTGTAATAGTGAGAGATTGATTTAAACTTGGAAGCAGGAGTGTTTTTTAACCCTCTGAAGCTCTTGCCTACCTTTTGACTCTGGATGTTCTTATAGCTCACATAAACATCCAAACTGCCCTTGAATTTCGCTGTCTGTGGAAGAAGCTCCGATGTCTGAATGCACGCTGTCTGAAAGAGTATTTCCTTGAATTCATTTGGAATTTGCTGCCTTTTCAATTTCATTGACTGCTCCATATCCTTCATGTATGCAGCAGGCAAAATATATATGGCCCTCGTCTTTTTCTGGCTCAGTTACTACTTTATAGGCTTTTTCTTTTCTCCACTTTCCCTTAAAGGAAAGGATTTCAAACTTCTGATTTATTCCAAGTTGCTCTCAAGCATTCTCATCAGTCTTCTCTGAATTCCCTTTACTCCCACAGTGCAGAGGTAGTCCCGGTGACTAAAGTTGGGATATTTTCAACCCCAGTTGTCCTACAACGGAGATTTATAACATTTTTAATGCTTGTCTCCACCCTGTGCTCCTCCAACACCTGCTCTGCTTTTTTATCACTTCCAGCAAAGAAACGGGCAGGAAGAAACTACACAGAAGTAGCTTTCACAAAGAAGCTACACTACGAAACAGAACCGGAGCTGCCTTAGCATTCATACTCTCCTCCCTGCTCTGCTTGGTTTCTTGTTTAGTTTGAAAAGAAACTGAGTCCTTTGGGAATTCACTTCATAACCTGCTCATGCGACCTCTCCTGCCTTACCCTCTATATTCTGGATCATTCTTCAACTTCTGCTGCCTTGTCTGATTTAATGACACCTCATTGCTGTGAAAGCCCCCAGTGAAGCAGCAGGAACATTCGGCCCCATCAGTGTAAGAAGAAATGGGCAGAAGAAATGATGGTGGCAGCACTGAAAAATCACCAGGGGAAATGAAGTACATAAAAATGACAGCATTGATCATTCTTTACAATCCCCTAGCAGCTCGCTGCATGCTGCTGTGGCAGAGCCTCCCTTGTCAATACCTCTGAATATTTATTCAGAGAAATTAAGTGCGGGGTAGAAGCTGCTTTACCTCTGTGGCTGTCTGGGCTTTGCAGGAGCTGTGTCTACACTGGCTATGTCTACAAAGGCTACAGACTATGTACACTGGGGCTCTATCGACACTGGGAAGTGAGAATGGTCTCCAAGCAGTGCTAGGTATGTGGGCCAGCCTTGTGGCACGCACCTCTCCACCACCGCAGTGGCTGTAGCATGGGCTCGATGTACCAGAGGTGAATTTAGGAGGGCTTGAACATCCCAAGGGGTCCGCTCCTGGATGGTGCTGAGCCTTAGTCACCCTCAATCTGTCCAGACCACACAAATGAGGGCTGTGTGGAAGGGCTGAACATACTCAGGCCCCATGCCTCACAAGAAGTAAGGCCAAGGCTCAGTCCATGTCTGGATGCATGATTATGGGGATGCGGTGCAAATACAAGAGGGGACTCAAGAAATAGCACAGACTCCTGCTGAAGTGACAGCACAAACCCAGAAAGGCTGGGCGCTGCCTTTCCTGCCCCCCAAAATAATGTTAAGAAAGTGGTAAAACTGCAGCCCAGGACTAGCGTTGTGCCCTAGGGAGCCGTGCTGTAAGAAGGGTGGGAACAGGACCAGCGCAGTGCTTCACTGCTTTACATTTACTGTAATGAGTGGTTTTACATGAACACTTCTAACCTAAGGCAGAATTATTATTAAGTGTCACTAGTGATTATAAATGAAGCTGGATCCCTGACCCCGTAAAGCTCTGGCAGAGCAAGAAACGTGAATCAGGACACAAGCATGTCAGGCAGAGGATGTAGATCCCAGGAGCAGCTGTAACTTATGGGATTGGGCAAGGAGAAGCAGCAGGGCAGTAGGCACATTCCTCCTACACAGTGTCAAAGGTACTCATCTCAGGAAGCTTTAGCACGAGGAGTAAATCCTTCTTTGTTTTAAATAATTCTACCACTTACTTTCTTTGTGTTTATGGAGCTTTTCCTCCACAAAGTGAACAGAGAGTGAAGCTGTAGTCAATCAGTTCTGCTAGAATACCATGGGGTAAGAAATGCCACTTGGAAATCCAGCTTCAGACAAAGTCTTGGCCCCTTCTCAGGCTGCTGCCCTCCTGGGGGAGTGGGAAGCCTCAAAAAGCCAAGGTACAACCACGCATGGGATGAAGCAAACTTGAGCCACTTCAGATTTTAAAGCCAATGTGGGGGAACCCAGACATGTGCTCCATTAGATGAGGACTCAGCATGAATTCAGAACCATGGGACCTTATTTCCCAGCTCCATGTCTGACATGGTTGAGATCGCATGAGACGGGAGGTTTTGGCTCCTTTCACTAAACTTACATGAATATCTTTCGGGTTTAGAGCGCCGTTGTATTCCAGAATTTTGTGCACATGGTGGGTAGCAAGTGAGACACGGGAATCATTGTGAAGTTTCTCTTTCTGACCACCTACAAGCTGGTGACTTCCTCGAGAGAACGTACTCTGAAGCACGCAGATGGGTGTGGGCACTCTGAAGAGCAGTAAGCAACACAATCACAGGGATCACATATTTCACAGCCCCCAGTGGGACGACTGAAAATGGAAGGGAGTCAAGAACAGATGTCTGGTATCCAGTAATTAGTCAGGATCTCCCTAAAACCCCAAGCACCTCAAACTCTGAAAGGATTAAATTTGTGTCCACGTATTTAGCAAGTGAGTGCTGTTTGAGCCTAAGCTTTGTAACTCTCCTTACTGCAGAGACGAGAAATGATCTGAACATCAGGATTTCATTAGAGAGCCCTCTCTCGTCTGTAGGCTAAATATCATGGGAGATGTAAACACTTCTGATGAGACTGATGAGGAAGCGTTTGGCAATGTGGTCTTTTTCGATCTGCTGGATGCCAAAAGGGAGGTGACGAGGAAAGAGATCATTGAGGATGGGGTGAGGAGCACAGACCGGAATGTATTGGGATGCAGGTAAAAGGGAAAGCCTCAAAAGGAACTTCAGGGCAAAACACAAACTGTAAGACTCCTGTAGCAGCATTAGCTTGTTGAATGAAAGGTAGGGAGGCCACATCATTTGGGGCATCAGAAATCAGAGCTGATACAGGGTAAAGGAGCTTCTGCCAGCAGGTGCAATCGTACCTGGATCTCCCCAGCACAGCATACCTTTGGATCCAGCACACACATGGTGACCTGGCAAACCCTTACCGACACAACAGGCAGCAAGGGAGGGCCCGCAGTGACAACCAGGGCCAGGCAGGACCAGGCACGGAGACAAGTGTCTGGCCAGGACGTGCCACTGCCCTGCAGCAAGCCAGCTAGGCTTTGCCGAGCTGTCAGCCCCACAACGCAGCTAGGCGCACGTACGGAGGTGAAAGGATGTCTCTGCTGAAACTGATGACCACAGATGACCTCCTGCTGCCATCGCCCCAGGAATCAAGAGGATCTCTACCTACTCTCCTGCCCCTTCTCCGATGCCAGGGCAGGCATCTGGAGTTGGCAGCTGCTTCCCACCCATTATCACATCTCATTTTCTGGGCCAGCTGTCAACTAAGCCGGTTTGTCGGTGCAACCTCCCCACCTTCCAGCTCCAGAAGCAGCCCACAGTGTGCTGTTCTGCCGGCCCCACAGGCGAGAGGCTGGTTGTCGGCTGTCACGCAGGGTAAGCTCTGGACCACCTGCAAACAAGCAATGGGAACAAGAAGCCACTGTGTGGAGTGTCGGTGCGCAGCCCTGCCTGGAATAAAATATCCTCTGTCCCTTTTAGCCTGGTCTTTCCACTTCAGTCACATGCAAACATGTTCTCTTCCATTTGAAAGGTCTCTTCAGAGAAGAGTTTCTGCCCTCCCTCCCAAAACAATGCAGCAAGTTGTGGGCTGCTGTCCTATAGCTCACATCTCCTCTAGGGAGGAGGGAACGTACGCGGGCAACTTTTCCTCCAAATGCCCCCCAGGTTCGTAGCTAATCAAAGCAGGCACTGCTTCGCTCCAATGGCTGATTGCAGCACTGGCTCTTCGCCCTTCCCTCACTCCATTAGTTGATCAGGGTCAAACGCTGGGCTCTGAGGTTGCTTCCCCTCCGTCTGCTGCTGCTGGCTAGAGGCTGCCAAGGTAGGAAGGGAACAGGAACGAGGCTGAAGTGAGCAGCACATCCTGCAGCCAGTAATCACTCGGGCTGGGGCAACATTTGTCAGGCAAGGGAATGGCAGAGCACTCCTACACTTTAACCCTCAGGAGCTTGCTGCAGCAGACTCGGAGCCCACGGTGCTCGAACACAAAGAGCAGCAGGGGCGATGAGGCAGTATGAGCTTCCATGGGGGCTGTGCAAACCTCACAATGGCCCCCGGGTTTTCAGTGAGAGCATGACCCTGCTCTGATCTCTAAGATCCCCCCTCCATGGTGCTACTGAGCAAAGCCAGCAGAGATGCACGGGCACTCTTCTGCAGTGCTGGTGAACCTTGAAAAGCAGGAGGCATGCCTCTCTCGGGAGCGTGCACGGCTGGTGTAGCGGCTGCACTGCTGCAGACAGGCTGGGAGGGAGGTCCAGAGAGCTTTCTGTCTCCAGCAGCAGAAGGAAGGCTGCTGCCAGCTGCTGCACGTCCCCAGTCAGCACTCTGTGCAGCACATCCAAGTCTGAAGGCTGCAGATAAGGGGCGAGTGCTTTGCGATAAAGTTGCTTTTAAAGGAAGCATCTCCTACAGGAGCTCACAGCATGCTCTGCCTCAGGAAGAAGGGAGGAGGGAAAGGGCAAAGGCCAGAGAGGAAATGTCCCAGCCTGGCTCCATACCTCATTGCCTGCATTCCCAGCGCTCACAGCAAGCAGGGATGGAAACCAAAGGGTTTTTTTCCATCTTCCTAAAATGGGCTGCACTCTTCCTTCCCTGCTAGCTGCTGAAATGACCTTGAAGAGAGCAAGGAGAGGGGCAAAAATCTGTACAAGAAGCAGCAGCAGCATGTGCTTGTATCTCATCTCCAGCAGCATTGTTGCCAAGGGTCATGAGGGGAGCTCCGGGAAGGATTCCTCAAGTTCTCCTAAAGCATCGCTGCACTGCCTCTGCCCTGCGTGCACTCATGGGAAGCGCTGTGCAAGGCAGCAAGGCGAGACGGAGCTACAGTCTGCCATGCTCACTGCTACGTGTTCACTGCTACGAGAGCTTTCCTTTTGCTTTCTGTGCTGGAGAAACCAACCTCTTCCCCCTAGAAACAGCAAAGACCAGCTCCCTGCTCTCCAGCCAACTCGTTCTCTGTGGAGCAGCAGGCAGAGCCTGGCTAAGCAAGGCAGTCTCCTGTGTTTGAAAGTAAGTAATCCTTCACAATATACAAGGCAATGCTGCAAGATGAACTTCCCAGAAAAAGTGACAATGCCTTGTGACTTGAGCAATTTAAAACTTATCTCACAACAGCGTTGAAGATCAGATAGTTCTGTGCCAGGGCAGATTAGATGATGCAGCAGGTCTTCCTCATCTCTCATTTCCTTTTCGTTCTTCCTTCCTCCTGCCCTGCCGGCCTTCCTCCGCTTTTCTTTCATATTCCAGAGTTGGACTGGGGCTGCTTCTCCCTCAAGACAAAATGCAATGTGTCTTTCAGATCCAGAGGGCAGACAGCTGAAGGGGAAAGTTCTTATCCATCCTTCCCTGTACCTGCAAGCTGGAGGTGATTTATCGACTGAACAAGCCAGCTGGTAAGATGCCTGCTCAGCCTGGCAGGCAGCAGACCTTTGTGGAAATGTTTGGGGTGCAGAGGAGCAAGGCTCACACGTAGACCAAGCCTGAGGGGAAGGGGAAAGCCTGCTGGAGAAAGTACCATCAACCTGGATCACACGTGTGGTTTTTTCTCTCCACCTGTATGCAAATGACAGCCCTTTTAGTCCTCTGTGTGCATGGCAGAGCAATATGGAAATAGGGAGGAAGGTGATCACAGCACAAGCTCCTCATGGTTCGTTTGTGGCTCCACTTTGCATCTCCCGTGGCTGCTCCAGCACAAGGCGTGGATACACACAGAGATGGGGAAGTGCTGGGCTCACGTGATACCCCAAGTCCACCAGTGCATCCATCAGTGTCTTACAATGCATTCCTATAAAACCACCAGCAGAATATCACCCTCCAACCAAGGGGAACAGTCCCAGCCCACGGGGAGTCCCCATGCAGTCACTGGGCTCTCTCTAGATGGTCTCTTATGTGAAAGAGCAGGCGAGGCTCTGCCAGCCCAGCCATTTGCCAGGGCTGCTCCCAAGCTTTTTTGGCCCCCATGATGTGCTCTAACACCCTCGCAGAGGAGACACAACTACCCTGACGTGGCTCACCTCCTTTTCCTTCAGAAACCAGTTAGAGCCGAGCCCAGTAGTTGGGACTAGTTTGGGGTGGTGGTGACAGGACAATGACTAGAACCTCTCATTGGTGATCACTGCTGGGCCCTGACAGAGCCTCTGGACTTTGGCTGCACTCAATTTATATAATTAACTACACAATCCCAGCCTAATTCTTTGTAGTGTCAGAAAAGCCAGTCACTGGTGGGATAAAGTGGAATTAGGGATGTTTGGGTGGTGCATACTGGAGAGGAGTCTAATCAGCCCTATTCGAGGGACAGCCTCTCCAAACTGGGCTACACTGAGACACAGCAAATCAAGAGGAATTAACACCCGGCAGTTTGCTGGGTGAAAAAAATATAAATGAAAAAAAAAAAAAAACAACAAACACAGCTGCTGCGTCTTAACTGTTCTCCACCCCCTCCAGGGAGTTGAGGAAGAGCAGGCCTGTCAGCTGCTTCAAGAGACATTATTATCCTCGCAGTTTCTTCCCAGTGTTTACAAGGAATCGCTGCTGCTGCCTGTTTGGTTGCCTGTCAGTGTCAGTGCAGAGCGAGGTTCTCTCGAAGTTCACCCTCCGCAGGCTCCACCACCCAGGAGCAGGGCCAGACCTAACCCAACGCCGGACGAGGGCAGGCTCCCAGGGCTCTGTGCACCGCCTCGGTACCAGGCAGCGTGCTGCAGAGCCCAGCTCTTCCCAAGCCACTTCTTTTCTAGTTGGTCCCCCGGCCACCGTCAGGGCTGGCCCTTAACTCAAGATTTCCCCTCAGGCTCATCTCCTTCTGCTCCAAGTCCACTTGCTCACTGCAAAGACCATCCGTCCTTCCTTTGGATCATGGTGGGATCCAAACTTGGGAAACATTCACCAAGCTTCTCCTTCTCTCCTGCCCCTTACGAGGCAAAGATCCAGAGTAACCACGATGCCATCCTCTTCCATGTTCATCTACCTTCACTAAGTCAACAGGTGAGAGACGACATGAGACACGTCACAGTACAGTGAAAAGCCACACACTACAACAGAGACATCTCTGTCCAACGTTGGGTTAGGGCTCTGCTTCTGGAAAAGAGTAGAAACAGTGTCCCAGCAACCCAGGGGCAGGACCCGCCAGAGGGCACGTAGCAGAGAAGTCCATGCTTAGGTCACATCTCAGCAGGATCGCTCAGGGCCTGTGTCAGAGCAGATCTCAGGCCTGATGGCACTGCAGAAGCTTGAAGGACATGCTGCTGTTTAAGATTGTCAATGAGGTGACTACATCATTACCTTCACTTCACAGAAAGGAACACTGAGGGATGATGGGCACATGGCTTATCCTAAGCCCAGAAGGAGGCTAGGAGAAGAATTTGGGTATTTCTGTTTTCCAGTCACATCTCTCACATTCTTTTTGCTGCTGTCATGAAAGGCCAAATGTTTCCCATGATCAGGCCTTCCCCGATTTCTGGCTTCTCGCTCATAAATACTGGATGAGCAATGACAAAGATACAATCACCAGTTCAGCTGCGGACTGCCTGCCACGTGGCTCTGCCAAGGTAGACAGGGCCACCACTGCCATTTCACAGTGCCAGGAAAAATATTTTTCCCTTGAGATTAAAAAGCCCAGCTCCACAGCCTCCGTTCCCCTTTCCCTCTGGACATGCATGCATATACCCCTGCATTTGGCCCTAGACCAACCTGATTATGTAGAGAACCGCTGAGGTGAGGACGGAGAGCGCTACATCATCCAGGCTCCTGCGCTGCTGACCCAGCTCAGAGCTGCACGGCACCCGTGGCCGGCTGCCACTACCCGTCCCTCCAGCAGTGACACTGCTGTTTCTCGTGCTGCCACCTGCTCCAGGAGCCCTGGGGGCTTGGGCTGCTATGTGCTTCGGGACACTTGTGCCATCAAACTGCCACAAAAACCTTGGAACAGCAGGGTCCCAATGAAACGCTCATCAACTTCTGTGATAAAAAAGCCAGTCGAGGGACACTGATTGAAGGGAACTAAAGCACTGTTGCTTTCTTGGATGACATTTGTTGTAAAATTCTGAAGATTTTTTTGTGAAGTTTTATTTTTGGTTCCTTTATCGATCATACAAAGGATTTTTCATGTGTCTCTAGACTAAAACACCACATGCGTGGAGCAACCCACTTCAGGAAGGACTGTGGTAGGAGTACTTGAGAGGAGGCATATTTATCAGAAGCGGGGCAATTACCTCTACTCTCTCCAATTTTATGGCACACTCTTGTTGAAGAACTTCTCCAGAGACATTATCCAGCTCACAGCTCCAGCAGCTGCTGTTCTGCAGGGCTTCTTGCTTAGGAAGGGACGAAACAAGGGAGGAATAATGACCAACTTATCCCTGACCATGCAGGAGCAGGGAAGGTGACAGAGGCTGGAAAGGCAGCAACCGGGGGACACTCATTCCTTGGAATGAAAACCCAGGGTGAAGGTCAGCATCGTTAACAACACATTACAATTCTTTCCTGGTGACGTGGTGCTGGAATGAAAGGAACAAAAGGGTTCTTGTCCTGAAGTCAGAGATGCAGTTCCAAGTCCTTTTCCAAGAAGGCAATACGGAGAATTTTGCAAAGAGATTGCATAAACATTTTCCACTCTAAAATGACTCTGGGAATGTGGAAATTGCCTCATCCTTTCCTTTAGCCCTTGGGGTATTCCTGCTTAATCAAAATGGGGAGAGGGAGGAGTTAAAGTAGAAGAGGAAGCTTAAAAATATGTATCCTTGTGAGAGAAGCAAGAATAAAATGTCATCTCTTGGCTCTGAAAAAGTTACCACATTGATTTCTGCTTCATAAAAATGAGGTTAAGTTGAATGCATTAAGCTGGCAAACCGGATAATTGCATGTCCTGAAACTGTCTTCGAAACAGCTCTTTTCACAGCGGTGCTCAGAAAATAACTTCATCAATAAGGCTCTTGCCCATTAAACCTTCGCACCTCTCTGTGCCTTGCTCAGGAGTGAAGCTTGTCCTTCCCCAGAAAGATTTTTTCCTCCTTTCACCTCAAACTAGTGGAAAAAGTTAGGCTGTTTTGCATTGCATTAGCATATTTCTGGCAAAGAAGTAAGGAGGATAAAAACCAACCGTCTTCTCAGGGCTGGGGCTTTCCAGCTCCGGTTCCCCACACATGGTGTGCTGCAGAGTCTTGCACTGTGGCTGGCAGCTTTTTTCTCCAGAGTGGAAGTGAGAATTGCTTGGAACCTCGGGTTTTGCCTGCTGAGCCCTTGTGCAGCCCCCCTGGCAGGATGGGTCCTGCCCTTTCTACCCGGCTAGCGTCGCCCCGTCCCCCTGTCTCTGCACCTTCGAAAGGCAAGAGGTTGCCTTCGGCTACCTCGTTCGCATGGCAACGCCTGTGACTTCTTTGGCTCAAGGTATTATCCAGCGCTGGTGCTGAAGCCTTGGATCTGAACGCTGCACTTTCTCCTCGCCAGCTTTGTCTGGGAGGGAGATCAGGGTTTCTTGCTCTGCCTCGAGCCCCACAGCATAACAGCACTTACCACAGGGTGTAGCAAGTGTCTACAGACAGGGAGATGTGGTGATAACTGGCTGTTCTCTCCCAGTGGCCCTGTCCTCCTGCTGGAACAGAATGGACTGGGTAGGTCCCCACTACCCTGGATTTATCTGGCATGCAGAGGTGCCCCTGAGTGCCCAGCAGGTCTGGGGGATGACAAGCAAAACAAATCAGACTTGCCCTCACCCATCGACTGCTTCAGAGCACACAAAAATGCTCCGTGGGGAAATGAAGCAATCAGCTTCAATTTCTCGTGTCAAAAAGCACCCCAATGCTGTTGTGTTCCTTCTTACACTCCCAAATCCCCTCTTCCTCCTTTCCCACTAACCAGCTTCTATTTTTTTCCCCCATGGCCCTATCTGGGCCAAGGTCCTGCTTCATTCACACAGCTTATGGATCTGGCACAGCCCTTTCCAACCCTGTCTCACTAAATAAGAAAAGTGAGGCGAGGAAATGCTGTTCTCTTCAGCTACCTCATTAAAGTTTTTCACTTGATATGAATGCAATCAATAGTGCCTTCCTGAAGAAGCTTCAGTGACAGGAGCAATTAATTTGCTCCCACTTGCCAAGGCTAATGTGCCTCAGACACACTGGCCTTAAAGTATGGGGTGAGCCTGGCAGAACATTATTCCCATGCAGCTAAAACACATGGGAGAACGCCCCATCAATAGCATGCAGCCTCCATGGTAGGAAGTCTTGGAAAATGGCACGGATTGCAGCAGGAACCTCCTCACGCCAGGCTCCAGCACTTCTCCTTTGAGGACCCTCTGTTACTGTGACACTGCAGCAGTAACAAAGGCTGCCAGAGAGCCCCCTCCAAAAACAATGGCCTGAAGACAAATGACAGGCAGCTGGCAGGATACGGGCGTCGAGCTGCGGGCAGCTGGTGCTGGCAGAGAAATGCGGAGACGTGAGCTCTCTGGGAGAAAAGCGAACCTACCACGGTGCCCAGCGAGGGGACGTGTAAGGAGGAAGCTGGGAGGAGTCTGAGGGAAGAGGAAAATGAGAGGCTGGAGCAGCAACCAGCTCTCCCAGTGATTAGAGATCATTAGCAGATCAGCCTCTCTCTTTTGAAAGCCTTTATAATTTTATCACAGTGTGAAAGCCCAGACTGAGAGCCCTCTGACACGCAGAACAAGAGGCTGGGCACAGGCAAGACCCTCTTATTGATGTGCCCTGTGCCCCGATCAGTGGGGACTTCTCTTCAGGGGTCTGGGGGGCCTTAAACCTCCCAGATGCTACTAAAGGGAGCCAGAGGCTTCCCAGGGCCAGCCCCACAGGTGATTGTGTCACGCAGGCACCCGGCTACTAAGAACAGCCCAGAGACGAGCCGCCGTGAGATGGCAAATGGCTTTCACTCGCTACGAGCTGCATCTGAACCACTGACCTAGAGACAAATGGCTCCGCGCCCTCCTCCCGGCCCCTCACGCCATCTATTCCCTGTATCATACCACGCTGTTGACAGGAGATGCATTAAGCATCGCCAGAAGGTGACTATAAAAAAAGAAGAAGGCTTTTTCCTTTTTATGGCACCCTCTGTAGCTGCACAGCTATTCAAATATTTGCCTTGCTCCTTATAATTCATTATAACCCATTTTTTACGATACCATCTTTGCAACTGTGTATTCCCATTGCCCAGGTGGAAAGCTTAATTTGAATTATGGCAGCAGAACTTCCTGCCGGAGACAAACCCCACCAAAAAAATTCAGTTAAGGTTTCTTTCTCCCGAAAGGTGACACAGCCCAGGTTAGGGGTTGGGCCACTGGCTGCCCAGAGCCAGTGAGGGAAAGGTAATGTCTGCACAGAAATGCAGAACATCTTCCTTCTGTTGTCTGTCCCTGTTCTGCCAGGATATTCTGCTGCACAAGTGAAACAGTTCGATGTAAAGGCTGTGGTAAAATCTTGAGCGACCTTCTTCTCGTGTGGCAACAAGGGGGTTTTGCTATTAATTTCAGTGCAGCCGGGATTTTCTCGAAAAGGAAAAGATGCTCCAGTTTTGGGACACTTTGTGCAGTAAGAATGCAAATTACTGTAACTGGCATTATGATCCTAATTAGCTCTTTGATGACATTAAGACAAATGCTTGATAATTCTGCCTTCTGAAATGAGGTAATGCAAACTAAGGAAGAAACTCGGCCCATTCTCCCCCTCCCTGCCACGTTCCCCGTATTTGCTGAGTCTGATTTTGCCCAGTGGAGGCCAG
Source organism: Anser anser (assembly GCF_964211835.1). Taxonomy (NCBI): domain Eukaryota; kingdom Metazoa; phylum Chordata; class Aves; order Anseriformes; family Anatidae; genus Anser; species Anser anser. Next base: position 12,607,020 of record NC_139730.1, read on the forward strand.
AGGTTTTAACGAGTTACTCTCATGGGTCTGCCTCGCTATTTAACGCGACAGAATTGCAAACCATATCGATGAAAATCTGCTAAGCTATTTTCAACTGCTCATGGAATGGGACCCTGCTGTGCTGCTCGAGTACAATAATTCTGTGCAGCTCCTCCCCTCTCAGGAGCCAGTTATGGATTTGGACTATCATTACATCCCCCAGGCCACTAGCCATGTTAAGTTAATTTAATTTAAAGGAAGGCTACAAATAGGTCAGAAGAACCTAGGGGAATTAGCTGTTCAAATGAAAATGGAAATCAATTGGGAGCTACAGTCTCGCAGTTGTTGGAAGCTTTCTCCTGGTCCTGCCCGGCGAGCCCTTGAGCCTTTGAATCAGCTTTCTGAATCTCTTTGAATCTTCCTAAAAGCGACGTCATCTTTCAGATGATGTAATCTGTGGCCAGTAACAGACCTGAGAAGATGCATTTCCTCCATTCTGAAACTTTTATATAATATGGAAACTCGAGGGGAAAAAAGGACAGCATCCAGGAAGGTTTGCACGTTTTCATTGAAGTAATAGTCTGAAAATGACACAGTTGTCCTTTCTTCAGGTTTCAGCTGCCAAAATTGAAAAGTACACCTTTTTTTAACAAAAATCATTAAAAAATCCTCTCACTTATGACAATCTCTTATTATTGTGATATATATCAAAACCAGTTAGATCCTTTCCTACTCACCATATTCTCTCGCATAAGATTCTGAAAACAAAACGTTTTGGTTAGCATTGCCTACGTGCTATCTGAAAACCAATTTCTAGGAGCAGGATATTACTGTTGTGCCAATAAATGTTCCTTGTCCATAAGTCACAATAGTTTGATCTTAAATAGAGGATACTGCATCCTGGCACCAAACACTGGGGCAGATGTGCATAAAACAGGGAAAGCTCAGCAAATTGCTCTTAAGAAAAAAAAATCAATCAATTTTCCTATGAAAACCTAAAGGGATTTTTTATTTTTGTTTAACACTCGCAGTCTGCGCTGTCTTTTGATTGGGTATGTGGGTTACAGGGCATTATTCTGCTTTATTATTTCTTCTGGGTGACCTTGGGATAAAGTCTGTAGGATATTACCATTCAGTCTGCTTTCTCTGAACAGTTTCTCAGGGATGACACCGTGAAGGCCCAGCTCCCTGTGCCTGGGAGCTGCAGCGTGCCCCTCTTTTCACATGGCCCAGAACCACAAACCTGCCTGGATACCCTGAATAGCTGCTGGGGTGGGCCAAAGGCCGAGGTGAGAAGAGTTCCCCTGGGGTGCCACCAAGCCTGGCAGCATGAAGCAGGGTTAGGCTGGGCGTGCACAAGCAGCAAGTACTGCCTTCTGCAGTTTCTTCTGTTTTTCTGCTGCCGTATCCCGAGCTCAGGTTGCTCCCTGCTGCAGCACAGCCACTTTCCCAACCACTCCAGAAAGCGCAGGGGTCACCTGTAATCTTGTCACCTCTTGTTGGGCCACCTCTGGACTACTCCCACGGCTGCAACCGAGGCATGACAGGAGTACCTGTGCTTGTTCTCACCCTGGCAGCACAGCTCCAGACCCAGACTACGTTGGCTGCCCTGGATTTCTGCTAATGCACCTGGTAACTACCAGACACCAAAGCTTATAAGGCGATGAGCAGGCACGCTAGGCTCAGCCAGCTCAAGCATGCCTCCCTCCACTGCAGTCCAACTTCTGACTGCAGGACAGATACGGGCAGATACTTCAGAAAGACTCTATTTATATTCTGCCCTACTGGTAAATTCATTCCTTGGACCACTCATGCAAAATGGATAATGCAAATAAACTGCTACATTTGGAATTAAGCTTATTTTTGTACTCCAGTGAACATGAGCGCAATGGATTTTCTTTCTTTCTTTTTTTTTTCCCCTTCTTTAGGGTGTTTGCTGAGCTGCAGGCCCCAAAGCACTTGGTTCAGGTCTGGGGGAGGATGTCACAGCAATCTGCTGCTGCTGAGACAGAATGGCGCAGGCACTTCAAACCACTGGCTCTCGAGCCCACAGACTCATGACTAGCATTGATCTGGAACTGATGAGTGGCTGGCTGTTTTACAGCATTGCAGCCCTAGAGAAGGCTGCTCTCTCCTCACTGCAGGGTGAGTGATAAATTCATGCAGAGCATAGCCAATTGCAGGGGAAGAAACAGAAAGGCTCTCTCAACTCAGGAAGTGACCACTCATCCCTGTACTCACTCAGAGTGACACTAATGCACAGATGTAATGTTCATATAGGAGACAGAGCAAGGAGACTGACATCTCTGCGCACACTGCATCCTCCTCTCCTCCTCAAACAGGACTCAGTGTCTCAGCAGTAGGTACAAGCGAGGAGCTAAGTTCCCCATGGCAGCAGTGATTGCTCCAAGAACTGTCAGCGTGGTTCCAGGGAGCACAACAGCTTCCTCCCACACAGAGATGAAGCAGCACTTCTCTTCCCCATCTCCTTGGTGCTTTGTAGCATGCACTGCACCAACGGCAAGGGATTGCCCCTTCTCTCTGCTTCCCTCCCTCATTCAAGAAGGTGGAAAACCTCCTAGAGCCGCACGCTCTCTGGGAAACTGCTGCTTGGGTCGAGCCCTGTTTGAAAAAAGACTATCGTGTTTGCTCTGCTGGGCTCTGCAATGCATAACAGAGTCTGCATTGCAGTCTCCAACTGCAATCCAACACCATCTGTCCCTTCCACTTGCAGCACTGCATCACTCCAGGGAGTCTGCTTTTCAGGAGGGATCCAGAGTGTGCCCAGCTATGCTGTCCCCTGGTGCCCAGCACAGCCAGCAGAAGGGCAGAAAGCCCCACCCCGATCCGCAGTACGAGACTGGAACCACCACGGGCTGCTCAGTGAAACCCTGTGAGAAGCAAGACAGGAAAAGGGTGCAGAATTGCTTCCTTCTCACTATGTTTTTAAAAGAAAATCAGTGCACTCAACAGCAATTTTATTTAACTCCTTTTCAACCACTTTATGGAAAGGAAGTCAAGTAGCAGAAGCGTGCAAGTGCTGAGCCCTACACTCCCATGACTATGTAAATCAGCATCAAGGAGCTACGTTGGTATCAACCTAGGCCGCCAACTCCCCTTTCCTGAGTGTCAGAGAAGCAAGGCAACCAGGGGACAAGACAACAGACCTGGAGATACTTCATTGCTCAGCCCAGTCTCCGAGCTACTGAGCCACACCAGGGAAGACATTTCTGCTTTATTGGTCTCCATCTTTCAATGCACATCCCGTCTGTCTGTGCTATGAAGCAAATTAACCTAGTAGTGAATTCTTCAGGGCTGTAGCTGTCTCTTCCTATGCATCTGTACAGCACCTTGCACAATTTCGTCCCAAACTTCAGCAAGGCGTTGTGCCCTGCTCTAAGTGAAACATTCACAAATCATAAGGCTACAAAGATGAAGCCCGAGATTTGTAAGGTATGCACCAACGCTCTCCCTCTGAGTCCGTGACGCTGGGAGGAGGAAGCGGTTCACCTCCATCGTGAATTAGTGTTCTGACAGCTCGGTGCTATCTAGCCATGACTTGCATGGCTGCTTTCCCTTCACATTCCCAGGAGCACACTCTGCATTAGATCACGTTCTGCATCAGCCTGTGCTCCAAAGCAGAGGAGAAAGAATGGGGAAGAAGATGAAATTGCCTTGACCAGCTTTCATTGTCCTGAAAATATGCTACTGACATGTGGAGAAAGCTGCAGGGAGCTTTCTCTCTGCTTTGGAGAGCACAGAGACAGGAAAAAATAACTAATTTTCGAGCTGCTTGTAAGGTTGTGGCTTCACTCACAGTAAGCCTGACAACTCGCCCTGCATATTGCAACTCCCCTGAGAACAGCACAGGATACTGGGGCTCTTGCTTTCCACCAGACCATTATGTTTCTAAACGGACCCTATTTGTCTGCAGAATGTTCTTCTTTCCTCTTCCCCTCTTCCATCATGTCAGAGAATTTAGAAAACGAGAAGGTTATAAATATATAACTAAGCCATTTATTCAGGAGCTAAGCATGTAGAAGTTGCTTGGGTAAATAAACGCCGCAGGTTCTGCAAATCAGCTGTCTCTAGACCCTTCCTCTGTGCTGTCTCTGGACCCCCTGGGACTCTGAGAGGGCAAGACCACACTGTCTGGCTAACTGCTCCCCACACAGGCAGCTCTAGCTTCACACTGCCTGCAGCAGACCCACGTGCACTTGCTCCCCACTCAACCCATGCATCCCCCCCCCAGAGCACACACACTACGACCCTGAAGGAGATAGCACAGTCTCAAGTGACTGTGCAACAGCAAGCTGATGGCCCTCTTGGGAGCCTGCTAAAAGCAAAGCATTACACTCAAGACACAATCTTTAGCATTCGCACTGGAATAAAGTGGGAGAATGGGCATTCAATCCAAGCACCTTTGTGTAATACCAGCATAAGCGGAGAAAAGATTTAGGATGCAAGTGCACCGCAGCCTCTGCTCACCTCCTCCCACTGATGAATGTAGCGGATGAGCCGGGAGAGCCGCAGGAGCCGCAGGAGGCTGAGGATCTTAGTGAAGCGCACAATGCGCAGCGCCCGGGCTGTCTTGTACACCTCAGAGTCAATGCGGGTTTCAACGATCAGGAAGATGTAGTCAACGGGGATGGAGGAGATAAAATCCACCACAAACCAGCTCTTCAGGTACTTCATCTTGATCCGCTGTGGGTCTAGGATGATCTCTGTGTTGTCCTCCACCACGATGCCTGTTCGGAAGTTGAGGACAAGGTCGATGAGGAAGAACGTGTCCGAAACCACATTGAAGACAATCCATGGGGTAGTATTTTCATCTTTGAAGAAAGTGATGCCCACAGGGATGATGATCAGGTTCCCTACCATCAGCAGCAGCATGGTCAAATCCCAATAAAACCTGGACAGCAAGACAGAGACATGTGAGATCAGCTATGGAGTGGGAGACCAGGGAGCCCACATCAACAGAACTGATGTGCTTTATACATCTCTCCTGTCACTCGTTACCTAAGCTTTGCTAGTCTGCCTGATGTTTTCCCAGTGCACAAGCTGCTAACGTAATTAAGTGCTTAATAGCACAGGGACACTCGTCTTCGGGCTAAGAGAGTTCAGAGAGGAATTGGGTACGTGGCTGGATGTGCTCCCTGGAAAACTTTGACTGGGCCTTCAGGGCCACCAAGAAGACAGAGGTATTTGAAGTTACTACAATGACTGTTATGAAAAGGGACAGAACAAGTATCTAGAAGGGCTCAGAGTCGGCACGTCAATAAAGCCATTTGGGGTCACAGTCATCAGGCTTGCTCCTACTGTCTGATCCTCCTTTGGAAGCAGCCAGCGCTGGTAGCACTGGGATCAGAATAGAACTAGGAACGGCTGTGTTTGGTTTAGCTCTCTTGTTGAACCAAGCTTACACTGAGCCTAGACTTGGAGTTTAGTTCACACTCTATAGACTCCTCTGCTGTACAGAAATGATCAATAAGGCTCAGAGTCATGCACCTGGAAATTATCTATTTCATTTCTAAAGTAAGCAACAACAACATTTAACTACTGTGTCATGAAGCACAGTCTCCAAGAAACTTATCTTCACTTCAGCGGCAAGTCAATATTATCCAGCAGGCCTTACAACAACACTCATTTTCATTCTTGAAGGCACACACAGCCTAAATACAGTTCCTAATTTATTTGTTTGGGCTATTTAAAGATTTTCCCCAGGTTCTAGTGTAAACAATACACAATCACATGATGTTGCTGTGACTCAACCAGAGTGAGGACTTAATTTTTTTCTGGATCTCATACTTTGATGAGGAGTCTCACAAAGGACCCTCAGTGCCCAACACTGGTGCTCCAATCCCCACCAAATGGTTCACACGTAGAGATGCCAATGCACTGTGGTCTCACAATGCCAAGATTTCATCAGCTCTACATCGTATACTGCACGGCTGTTACTGTTACACTGTGAGGTATCATAAATAATTTACAAACAGATGCACTTGTCACAGCAAATAGACAAAGTGCACAGAACAAACCGATTACCGGGTTCAGTTGCTTATACCTGAAGATGAGACATTCAGAAAGCTGCCGTCGCTCTTCTAGTCGGTCACACCAATTAGCATGGTATTTATATTTTTCTTATTAACCTCTTGAGTACCAAATAAACCTAACTCCCTTGACTATAAAAAGGCAACAGCAAACTAACAGGACTCAAACACAAGGGAGAGAATTGTGCCTTCCTTTAAAGCAGATCACCACAATACCAGTGAAGTCAGTGGAGTGACTCTGGATTCCCAACGATGCAGTGAAGGAAACTGCTGGGTTTGCCAAAGGAGGGCATCCCCATGCTGCTTGTCCATCTGTCTGACCAACTACAGTCAAAATCATGGAAATGTTTTAGAAAAAAAATGGATTTGCCTCAAAGTTCCTCAAAATCTAGCTCTGGTAAGAATTGTTCAGCCTAAGCCCATGCTGCGGACCGGACTGAGCTGCTGCAGAACAATGTCGCTGTAGTGAAGCAACTCATGGATGCGTTAAACTCTCAGCAGGAAAATCAAAGGGTAGAAGATAACTCAAAAGCCCTGCCTGCACAGATTCTCTCTCCTTGGTGAGAACCTAACACTCTGAAGCACCTCTAAACATGTTTACGATCCCAGCCATTACACATGGGCAGACAGGGCCACAAACCAGCAGCCTGCAATTCTCAGAAACATTCAGCAGAGGCTGATGGCAACTGGCTTTTGTGTAAGCCAAGTTATCCACTAACGAGGTTTCCAAAAATGTCATCAACCATCTCCTTCTTGCTCTCAAAGTGCCATGCCCCTGCAGGCAAAGTATCGTGCAGTCCTTGGCGTAGTATAGAAGTACAGTAGGTGCTGGTAGACACTCAGCCATGAGATAGGTCCGTGTGCTTCTGAGAGCAAGGCCGCGTCATACAGCAATATGCATTAATACTGTACAAATCCATGTTGCAGTCTTCCTTATTAAGGGTCTGAGATGATGCTGCATCTTTCCTAGTCAATTAATCTAGATAATCGCACAATAGCAGGAAGTCTGGAAGCAGTGTGTACGTTATTACTGAAAATAAATAACCTCCCAGCCATCTTTAATTTGCCCACAGGGGATACAGGAGGAAATATGCACAAAGAAAATTATTTTTCCCAAGTTTCAAATTAATGGCATGAGACAGATGTGGCCAGACACACACAGATGCAAAGGTAAGTGGCTTTCCTCAGAGATCTTTGGATTTTCCTGCCTCTTATGTCTGCGTTAGCTGGTGATTTCAGTACTAAGCGGCAAGTGGGGACGACGACAGCAGTGGCCAGGACTGCTCACAGTTCCAGTGAGCTCTGCACACACAACCCCAGTAAAATGCTTTCTGTCTGACTGCTGCCCTGGTCTCTTGTAGTCAGGCATGGTCATACCACAGTGAGTTGTGCTGCATCCTGAGCTACAGGTTGGTGTGCACAGTATTCCAGCACAGCAAATTCACCTGCCTTTACAACATAAACTTTCTAGAAGTTAAAATTTAACTCTTAGGATTCCACAGTTCCTGCACATTGCATCTACATGGGAAGTATGATCTGCTCAGGGTGGCATCGCTGGATTTACACTGAATAGATTCTCAGGGTCTGCAGCACCTCAGAGGTCTAGTACCATCCATGTGTCATTTTGTATTTACACTGAGGAACACTTTTCACTCCCTGTAAATTATTGGCCAGAATGAGTAACAGTGCATGCGATGTATGTAAGGGCAAGCACCAGCTATTAATAACCTATGTTTTCTGTATTTCTGCGCTTCCTTTCACCCAGCGATTCCACAGAGCTGATGGTGATGAAATTGGCTCCGCTGCACCCATGAGAAGCAGAGTTATTATCCCTGTCTTGCAAATAGAGAAGCCATGTGGCAAAATTGAGAGAATGGGATTTGTCCACTGAAGTCTGAGGCTAAGCAAGGACTACAACCTGAACTTGATTCTTGAGTCTCACCAGACTGGAAACTATTCTTATGGCTTGACAAAGGGTCTAACAGAGATTTGTATCATTGGCGTCTTCCTCTGATATCCTGTCTCCTCTCCTCTCTTCCTATTTTCAAGAGCCTACATAAAAAATTAATAAATATGAATGTATTGTTTTATTATAGCTGACTTAGTGCAACTGAGTAGCTCCCAGCATGGGGAACAGCCAGCACTATATAAAACAGTTGTCTTGTTTGAACACACTTGTTTTCAATACTGCATCCTACTTCTATGCCGCTTCCTGGAGCTGAAAATCACATTTTAACATGCACTGCTACCTTTGAATGGTTAATTCCAAATATATTATTTAGTTCTAACAGAATGTGTATGAGAATTAGTGTGGGCAAAAGCAATTCAAGAGTATATGCTCATTGAACATATTTGGTGTCATGCAGTTGATTTGATAAGAGGAATGCTTCATAGGTATTAGTTTGTGGGCTTTGACAAGCAAGTTGGATCAGCTTTCTGTTCTGTCTAGTGCATAATTTAACAGCAGGCAAGGAATGTGGCTTTCAGATGTAATTTTTCTGTTAAATAAACCTTGATCTTTCAAAACAATTCTATGGTGCAGTATAACCGTTTCTAGAGCACGAGCTCAGGAGGGATAGTGACCACTGGACTGAAAATAACAAACTGCAGGGGTTAGCTTGGTCAGCATCGCTGCGTCAGTCTAGCATTCACAGACCGCTCCTGAACAGGGCACATCTGTGGCCTTAACTTCTGTTCTCCTTGCTTGGTAGTGCTTGCACTGTCAAGAGAAAATAGACTTGGGCAACCTCACCTTTAAATTAACAAAGCTTTTTGGATGTTTTCAGCTTCTGCCGTAAGGCAGCCAACTCAGGGTTGAGCTGAGGAGCTGCCTGACAGTGCACAGGAAGGAAGCAAAAATAAAAAGGCATCTAACTGAAAATGCCAGGGAGCCAGGATATCCTCACCAGCGATGAATTTAGCTCAGACACCTTGTCGAACCTTCCTAACCTTACAAGAGCACATCTTTAATGAACATCTCTCGCTAATACCAAAACCAAAGACATATCCAATTGCTCTACCAAGCCCAGGCAGGCGCAGTGCCTCAGTGCTGACTCAAGAAACAGAGTGCCACCTACTGAGTCACCAAAGTCATCTCGATCCTCCGCTTTGCATGGGGAGGAATGGCCATATTATTTCTTTGAAGAGCTGATGAAAATCTGCCCTCTTCTGCAGAGTGGCAGCTCCCTTCCCCCTCCGGACTGTATGTTGAATTATACACTGCTGTGCTCACCAGCAGCTATCCTGACAGGAAAGAGGCCACACTTTAATTCCCAGGACTGCTAGTCAGGCTAGAAATAGAAATCATCTTTTGTAAAGAGCATTAGCGGATGTCAGCGTGGCTGGTGGGAGGAAAGTGTACTCCAGAAAGCAGCCATTCACATAGGTAACAGCACAGACGGGAGAAGGGAAAGAAAAAGGAGCTGGAAGAGCTCCTTCCCTGTCTCTGGAAGCATTGCTTCTTCCAGATATGAGTAGGCGTATTTCTACTGGAGAGTTACAAAGTTTGCATTATTCACAGAGATAATAGCAAGAATGTGGTGATTCATTGCTCCTAAACACACCAAAGGATCCTTAACCAGCTACTGAGTCCAAGAATTCACTTGCTAGAAGTGAATTTATTTATAGTGATTTATTCAAATACCTGTGCACTTGAAAACCTCCTTGAAATGAATACCCACCAAAAAAAAAATTTCAAATTACTTACATAAATTTTCTGTGTGCTATATAATGGGAAATGAGAAGGGGAACCTATTTAAAGAGTAAGACAAACAGTTTTAATTCCTTCTGACCAACCTATGCAAATAATCTGTATGCTCTGCCATCCTGAGTAAAACCCCTGAGAGCGCTGAGAATTAGCCGTGCACTATGACAGCACGAGGAAAAGGGCTCTGCCGTGCCCCAGCCTCCTGCAGAATTCCCTGGCCTTCTGCTCCGGCAGCGCTGGCTGCTTCTCCTTCAGGCAGAGCCGGCTGCTGATCCGAACTGTTCGTCTTCTGTTTCGACTTAGTCGCCACAGTGATAATGATGCCTCAGCAGGGTACGGAAGAGTAAGGGGCACCACTGAGTTACTCAGATGGGATGCAAGTCTGCATGTGATTAACTTTCCCATCAGGAGTGCGAGGACTATTAGCTAGTCAAGAATTTGAAGTGCTTACACAAGCAGGTGTATGATTAGGGATATCTCGCAGTACAGCACCCGCTACAAAGGAGGTGTATGCCTTGGGGCACTTTTGTTCCATCTAGATTTCTGAAAACTCATGTATTGCCTTTGACAAATTTTTCATAGAATTCAACTGTCAGTTTTACTTCAGGCAAGCTATTTTCTAAGGTCTCAGTTTCGCCTTTCACTTAGATTATCTCCAGTCTACATAATTGCTCACCTAATCCCCTCTGAACACCGCAGAATTCCATACCGTGTTTGGAATTTAACACACATGCTCATATTATCATCTTCAGATATAATTACTGGATTCTGGTGAGTGGAAAATTAAGAAAGCTATTGCTTATGCAATAGTTCGGAATGGCATTTGCAGTCCAAGCAAGGTAGCACATTAGCTTTTTTATTGCTTCTCTATCATCAATTTTTAAATCTAACACTTCTCCATTAAACAATAATCAACAGCCTGCATTTTTCAAAGTTACGTCCACACGTTAATTAAATCCCAGCAGACCTACGAATTATCATCCTACGTTATCAACAGAAAGACTGTAAGATACCAAAGATTTAAGCAATGTATTCAGAACTAGCATGTAGAAAATATGGATGCCTAGTTTCAGAAGAGGTTTCCAGTTACGGTATATCCTGTAATTTGCGGTAACAGCAAAGGGGAAATTTCCATTCTCCTTCTTTGTAGAAATAAACATACACATTACTTAGCGATATTTTTATTCCAGTTATAATACTTGACAATTTGCAAACAACACGTTTGAGGCACTGATGCATTTACCCTATTATAACAGAACACATTATGATTTATTCCCTTTCTTTAACTTACAAAGCATAATGCATTACATTAATATCAGTTAGACTAAATTATTAGTTCTCTGATAATACCTATGATACACCCACTCTATTGTGAGGCTTCTTGAAGAGATGAAGATTTGCAGTATGGATGTTGTTATAGGAGGACTCCAAAGACTGGAGGACAAGTAAAGCAGCCCTTAGGCCAGGGGCAGGCTACCAGGGAAGGCGTTTGTACCACGCCATGGCACAATGCTCTGAGTGAAGGAGGAGTTGGGGGGCTGCCGGTACAGCCCCTGCTGCCAGCGCCCAGTGGCCTCTGGAGCAGCCAGAGCAGACCATGGGCAGCTTTCTTCTTGCTGGCACAAGTCTTGGACCTTGTGTTTTCCACTGGCTCTGGACAAAAACTGCAAAATGTGATGTGAGCTCGTTAGCAGCGGAGTGGCCTTTTTCTTCAAGCATTAGCTAAGAAGAAACAGCACAGCCGGCACCTTGCACAGGGAAATCTCACTCTCTGCGGTTCTGGGTGGCTGTGACAGCCAGCACTGACGTGGGAGCTGCCAGAGGAGCCACACAAAACAGATTTACCAAGAGAGAGGCATTTCTACAGCCTCCATCTGGTACCACCGGTCAGCTTAAAACAGGCTTTGTGAATCAGCCCAGGCAGGCAGCCCTGCCGCTCTGTGGCTGTATCAGGACAACTTCGCTCCCTTCCTTATTTTTCTGTCTCAGAAACCCCAAGCGCTTTCTCATCCTTGCACTGAAATGTACCAGTCATGAACCAAAGCCTCGCTAAGAAAAGCACTGTTCAAGCATGCCAAAAAAATGGAACCTTGCCCCAAAACCTGCTGACACACCTTCTCATAAGTGTTTTAACACTCAAATTTAACTTTGTATCATCTGCTCCCCTAATCTGAGGGAGTTTAAGTGGCTTGGCTAGGACAACAGCACTCCAACCACTAGATAGTGCTGTCTTTCACTCAAGTTCCTCCAAATGCCATGTGTGTGAACTACGCAGCAAGTGGCATCACTAAGCTCGGTTTCATGCAGACCTAACAAACCTTGCAGGGTGTTGTTTCATTACAGTCTGAGGCACGTCAGGACAGAGGAGTTCACGAGGCTGCAGCGCTGCCGCCTGGCTTGCACACGTCCTGGGATAATGAGACTTCTGGACATCTAATCTGTAAAGTCAACATCTACCACCTAATCCTGCAGAGTGCTTAACAGAAACTGTACAAGCATTTTCGAGAGTTTTATGTGCAATATGCCATTCAATAAATGCAAATGTATTGGAACACTTACACCTACTCCTTGGCCTGCAGACATACTGTATCACACAGAAACAATATGCTCCTGCATTTCATTTCCAACAATGCTGAAACAGAAACATGTCACAAGAACAAGAAAAGCCACAGTGGATTCTGCTCAAAGTAGTCAACTGACCACTCTCCTGAACTGACGCTGCCTTCCTGCCTGCAGATACCTGCCTAACATATTAAGTGGTATTTTAAATCTGCACTTAGAATCCAGCCTCCTCAGAAAGGTAAAAATAAATGCACAGACAGAAGCAGAGGTAGCCACAAGAGACCTTGTTTGTTCTGGCTCTAAATTTGGAGTACAGAGGCCAATACAGCACACCTCCCATTTCCAACTAAAAACAGCATTGGTGATACTTTCTCACTTGTCTGGACACAGCTATTACTAGCTCATGGAGAATTCCCCTGTAATGAGCTGCAAAAGCAGTGAGATTTTTGTGCGTATTAACTGTTGGAAAGCTTATTCCCTTTCTTCCTTGAAGGCCTGAAGGAAGAACATTTACACACCAGACCTAGACAATTTATTGTTCTCATAGCACCGTTGCCCAGGAGGAGGTGATCAAAGATACAAATTGTTATGCAGGGGGAATTCATCGCCAGGAGTGGCTGGAGATACCACTGGGAAGTTAATACAGTACAGATTCCGTGGGAAATTTATACGCATGAGCTTTCTGTAGATGGAAACCAGCCCAGTGCAGCTGCTGGCAAACCAGGCTCTAACCTGCTGGATGGGCTCCTCTCCCTGCTGCAGGTACGAGATCATTTCAGCCTCCCCAAGGAAGGGAGGTGCAGGCAGAATACACAGCAGCTGCTGGTGCTCTGGGATTACCTCCTACACAGCCACATCGCTGCACAAGATGTGCTCTTCTCCATCCCATGCCCTTCTCATCAAACTTCATCAGAAGGAACCTGCAACACCACAGTCCCCCAGAGTTAAAACTTAAGTACAATTTTCTATTTGTAGCATTTAACCAAAACTGCAGGAACCCTTGCGCTCATGGCAGACAGCCTAAGCCAGAGCTTAACCCTTTCTTCACATCCCACTCTACTGCACTTTTAAGTATGTCGATTCCCCCTCCTCAGCCCCACATGCCAAATCCCAAAGGTTTTCAAGGTGTTAGATGTGTATTGATTTCATAGAGCTCCCAGCATACATTATGCATGAGACTGACATGCTAAGGGCCTGGCAATGCCACATTGTTTGATCTTCTGAAATCTCTTGCTTGTATGAATATGGAAAAGTTCCTCTTTGTTTGCTGTCCATTGATCCAGACGTTGACCCTTCTTTGTGTGCATTTATCTCTGATGATTTAATAATGAAAAAGACCAATAAACTGAGGAAAGGAATGAAGCCCCTTTAGGGGGACCTATTGCCACGGAAATATGCCATATGTTGTTGTTGCAGGGAACGGACAGGTCAATAAGGCTGCAGCTTCCAAGTCATCATGAATGTGTTGTGGAATGTAAAAGACTAAAGCAGAAAGACATGCACAAATTATGGCATTATGAAGTTCAGACTCTGACCCACACCCAAGGTCTAGCACGACTCAAATTCAAATGGTTGGGCAGTCTGTTTCAAATGGATCTGCACTAGGGAGCTCCGAGTTGTCTCAAAAAGCAGGAACACTGGGCCAAAGTTTTAATTTGTACCCAAGCAGATGAAGGAAAGGGGCCATGTCTTATTTCAGAGTGCTCAGGCTGCCATTTCTTGGAGACATACAGGTAGACATCTCAAAGCCTACTTCTCTGAATCTTATCTTCCACGCTTACTTGCCAGAGTATAAACAGCAACTCACACAGGATTCGGTGCTGCAGGCACAGACTTCGCATATACAGAGACAATACAGATGGATGGATGCACGCATACCTGTTCAGAGTAAACACTACAGCAAGAGTGGCAGAGAACATATGACACCAACTGAGCTAACACACGTCTTCCACCAACTTAGCATCCCGCTGAGTTACAGGGATGACAGGCTGGCCTGTTAACTGTTTTGCAGTGCCATAGCTCCCTTGACATAATATGAGTCTACTTGAGATGAGGATGTCAGTCTCACCACCAGGAACCCAAATTTACTAAAATTAAACACTAAAATAGGGCAGAGAGATTACGTGAGTCACATATCTATCAGAATCACAGAAACACAGTTTAGAAATTGGAGGACAGTGGAGGGAACATTGCTCTTTCTGCTAGCTGCTATTTTGCATTGGATTGACAAATTCGTGTCCACATGCTCTGCGGTAGTCCACAAAGAGGTGACAACCGCATGCAGCAAACAGTTAAGTCATCTGCCAGCCTGAGAAAAAGACTTCTAGCCACCCGAGATGCTAAAAATGTCTCTCCTAGGTATTGCTATGCTACAGCTTGGTGCTGTTTAGAAATCACGATTCCAGCCCATTCTGCCCAAACGGAAAGCAGGGTGAAACACAAGGTCTCTTCTGACACCATTCCCAAGCTCTCACAGAGGCTCCTGGGGACATTTGGGGCACCCACCATAACCTTTGAAGCATGCACCATCACAGTACCGTCTCCACAACACCTTACAGTGGGCTTAAGCAGCCTTCGAAACAACTTTATGTGCAGTTTGGCTGAGTAGCTGGTCATTTACATCCAGTTTCAATGAAAGACCAGCGAACAGAGCTGTTGCTCAGCTGCATGAAGCAATTTACTCAATAAGATGCATCTCAGCCTGCCTGCAGGATGAGGCACACGTGCTCTCTCACGTGCTTTCTTCAACATCTAAAGTTACCAGGATTTATGGCTGGGACAAGCAACAGCATCTGCCAGACATGGGTACCTGCGTACGCTTACCCCTTCGCCTCTGTGACAGCCGTGGATGTGCCACAAGGGGCCAGGGGAAAAATTCAATCTTTTTTTACCTTTTGAGTGCTGAGATGGAAATCCAAAATGCTGCCAGAGAGAGGTAATGGAAAGTGGTTTGTTTTTTTTCCGTGGTCTGTTTGAATGCCCATGTTCAAATCTGTGTTACTCTGAAGGCCCAAAGCTTCCTAAACCACATGCTCACCAAGGAGAGAGAAAGCTGGAGTGACAGAACATGTTCCGGGCAGGTAGCTTTTGTCCCTGAAAAGAACACTTTACCTCAGACCTTGTGGTTATGCAGCACAGGGAGAAGCAGACCTGGAAGAGAGTTAACTCCCAACTTACACTCCCAAGTCAAATGCCTTCTTTGACAAGCATTGCTTCTGGGTCAAAAACACTTTGGCCAGCACAGATGACAACTCTGGTGCAAATTTTCTGCCTACTCTGTGACCAAAAGTATGGCTTCAAGTGTTACAGGCTGAGGAAATGCCAAAGGAGCAATGTGTAAGAGCGCTCTTCCATGGGGAAGAGCAGATGGGGTGGAGGGGAGTAGGACATGTTAAAGGGTAACGAGGCAGTGACCAGGTGTGTTTCAGTTTCAAAGAAAGAAAATATTTTTCCTTCCTAACTCCTTCTGGCTGCTAATATCAGACTCTTGTTTGCATTGAGTTATTTGGGCTGGAGTAGAGCAAAATGAATCCTCAAAAAGACTAATGCTGCTGGGACTTTGGGGCTACTCAGGTGTCTAACACCCCAGACAAGAGATGAATGACCTTCTAAAAATGCAACAGTTAAGAAAAAAAAACAAGTCCAGTAGCCTCTGATTATTTTAGGTCTCAGCAGAAGCATATTGTGCAACGGCTATGCTTATCTAAGGCATCCATGTGAATCCACTATCCCCTCTAAACGTCGGGTGCTGAATTAATTACTGCATGTACTGAAGCAGCACATAGCTCACAGGGGATCTTTGCCTTTTGGTCTCTGAACTCTTTATGGCAGGGGCCAAGGTCTCACCATCAGCATCTGCCAGCCAGGGAAACTAAGGCACAGAGCAGCAGCCACTTCTTCAGGGCCTCCCTCACACACAGGTCCACAAAAGAAGGGAGGACAGAGGCCAGGAATCCCAACATTCACTCCAGGGTCTTAAGGGCACTCAGATCAACTCAGGACTTAGCACTTGAAGTCCACAGAAAGGCAGTTCCTCCCGCAAGGAGCCTCTGTGTTCCAAAGCCCTTTTCAGTGTCTTAGAAACATTTATTCGTCGTCTGTTCCTGACTTTCAAACTTTGGTAGAGAGGGCACGTCCTTGTTGCGTGGTGGGGATTCTCCTCCAACAAAGCTCTAATCCAGGCTGCAGGTCTCAGTGACCCACACAGCCCTCTCTCTGCACCATTTTGTTCCAGTCAAGAGACCTCCCTGAGCAAGTTGTCACTGCAGCCCCTTCTTTCCTCACCATTCAGAACGCCCACTCCAATCAATGGGAGCTTGCATAACCACTCTCCTTAAAACCACAAAAAGCAGGCAAACACTGGTTGTAAAACACAGCAGCTTGCTGTAACTCTACCACAACATCGAGTGCTCCTCCAATATATATAGTACTTTTCTGCCAGAGGCATCCAGACAAATAGTGATGGGCACCATTAAAAAATGCTTAGATAAATCTTTTCCAGTATGGGCTGGGCTTGATCTGCTCTATTTAAGTCAGTGGAACACAGCCATTGAGCCCTGGGGGAGCAAGTGCCAGCCCTAAATCATTTCTTTGATTAATTGTTCTTGGGAAGGAAGAATTCATTAAGCATTCAGCTCAGCAATTAGAAATAAATATATTTTTAGAATGAACAACCTGCCAGAAACAAGTTGTTTCAGAAAGATACTCAGATTGATGCAGCCCATTTCCCATCAATACATACCGAGGAGGCTTCAGCCTGCCAGGTCCCGTCCTAAGCCAGAGGGACTTTGCAGGAGAAGGGAGCACAGCCCTGTCCCTTAGAACTAGTTGTATGTCTGCACAAGTCCAGTTCACATTCTGTGAGCAACTCTCTAGGAAATAATGTCGTTTCTCTGTATACTAGTTTTCCAGACATAAAATGGGAATAAATATCCTTGCTATTTCACAGAAATATTACAAAGCTATCTCTACAAACAGCTGGGACAGTGCAGATTTGACAGTGATGAAAAGACAGAAGAAAAAAAAAAACACCTGTCAGACATGCAACACAGTGAAAGTGAAGTAACAATCTCTTTAGAGCTTTTGGACATATAAGCAACCTATTTCCCACAGAATTCAGGTGTAACTGAAACATGCAAGTAGCTTTGTTGACACACTAAACAATTATCAGATGAACAGAGGGACAGGTACCTGTGCCAAGCCAGTGATAGCTGAGCGCTTCCCTGTCTGTTTAAGGTGCAGACCCAACAACAAATGAGGTGTAAATGTATATTTTAAATCTACCTGATTCTGTCTTACGTCAATCACTACAAGCTCTGAATCTGCCTACAAATAAGCTCATAGCCCTTGGCAACATGCAAAAGTGTTCAGAAAACAAAAGAGGAACAAGAAGCAAGTCTCTCCGTTCTCTCAGCGTCTGCCCACCCAGCCCCGTGTGGCTGCAGACATGGGCAGCAATTGCCAGTGGTGGTGCTCCTGAAGGAGGCACAGTGCTGCAAGGCAGGGGCTCACCGCACAGCTCCAGCAGCAGCGCTCGGTGAGGACGAGGTCTGTTCACCCCCAAAGCCCAGAGAAGAACGTGCAAGTGAGAGCAATGGCACTTGGTGCACACCACAGCCCCGTCCCCAGTCTAGAAGGATGTACCTCAGGTCCCGAGGCTGGAGAAGAAACCCCCAAAGGACCTAAACCTGCTGTATTGAAAGTTACAACCACAAAGACCATCCCAAGCTTCAAACTGCTGTGTCTTAAAAGGAAAGACATATCTTATCCTTTCCTTTCAGTGCCTGGAGGCAAGTCTGTTCCCTGCCCTGTTTTGGGTACCTATGATGGCAGCAATGTCTCAATGAATTCCAGCTTTTTCAAAAAGCAATCTAAGAACATATTCTCAAAGGACTTCTCTGAGACATGAAATACACCTGTAGTTTTTTACTTCTATGCATGCAGACTGGAATTTCAAGGCCGCTGTAGCAGGTGCTGACTTCACCTTTGATTTCAGCAGGAGCAGGGACGTGCTCGGGTATTGTGTAAATTAGCCAGGAACTTGTGTATTTCAGTAATGCTTGATTAGGTGAATTCTATGTTTGTTTGTTTGTTTGTTTTTTCTTTTTCTTTTAATTTTTAGTTAATGCAGTCCTTCTGTTTAAGAAAGCTTAGTAGTAGGGCTAGGGTTTTCCCCACCATTCTTTCAAATTCATCCCACCAGAAGTATATGCGATATGACTCAGCCCAGCTGGCTGGCACTCAGCAGATCACAGAAAGGCTGCGCAAGAGAAGTAAAAAGATGGTTCTGCCATGAGGGAACCTGGGAGGATGCTCAGCAAGTCATTCAAAACAACATCCTCGGCCCTCCCTGGTCCCACTGGGGCAGAGGTGCCCAAGAACATGGAAGGATCTGGATCTTCCACTCTCTGATCCTCCTGTCACGCAGAGAGAATACGGTCCCCAGTTCGGGGGGTACCTGGAAACTACAAAGCCCTCATGTGCTACAGGGGTGGGGCCACATAACTGCCTTGGCAGGTGAGCTTAAACTGAGAACCAGCAATCGTTAAGGTACCTGTTCTCTGAAATTTTCCATTCAGCTGCCCCCATAAGGCTTGACCGGCACAGAGGAGAGTGGAATCGGGAGAAGTTGCTTCAAAAGTTCAAAATTCAAACTAAATCCCCACCACTTTGAATTTTAAAGCCTTTCCTTGATTCTTTCTCTTTGTGCTCAGAAGCCGGAGCAGAAGGTCTTTCCGCTGGAGTCCACACAAAGCAGAGAGCAGATTAGCTCTGCTCTCGAGTATATCCAAAAACATTTTAGCCCATTAGATATTTCATTGTAAATTAGGGATCTCCTTTATGAAAGACATCACTGAATCAGAAATAGCT
Organism: Anser anser; assembly: GCF_964211835.1. Taxonomy (NCBI): domain Eukaryota; kingdom Metazoa; phylum Chordata; class Aves; order Anseriformes; family Anatidae; genus Anser; species Anser anser. The sequence continues at coordinate 12,626,187 of NC_139730.1, forward strand.
ATTTTGTGGGCGACGAGCAGAAAATTCAGTGCTCTAAAATACTTCCACTGTAGCAACAGAGAGCTAGCCTCACTAAATCCGGCTTGGAAGATCCCCTTCACGAGCACCAAAATGTGAATGCAATCCCGTATCTCTCCCTGTGGTGTGACGTTAGCAGGTCTCAGACAGCGCTCGTGCGGTGCCCAGATGTGCCCAGTGGTATGGGTACGCGAGAGGCCAGAAGCAGCTCCCAGGAGAGAAGCTGATTCCCAGTGCCACCCCACTGGCTGCAATGGGTTCTCACCAAGGAATTTTGCTCCATACGTTCACTGATTAAAACCTAACTCCAAAGAAATGACAATATATCCTTCTGCATACACAAGAGCCCCAGAGTGTGAAGAAATAATTGCCTCCAGCACTGTAGAAAAGCCAGAGCTGGAGTGAAATGCAGCAATTAGGCAGTGCATGGCAGAACACCGCACAGTTGCTGCTTCAGGGCAGGGTCTGAATAAACTCGAGTACACCATTTGAGCTGTATGGGAATTACCTGGCTGCTTATGAAAAGCAGTAGTTTGCTCTGTCAAAAGCCATGGGTTTTGAACCATCAGGGTAGTTTGTAATACTACAAAACTATCTGATTTGGAACATTTTCCCTTTCTCTCTCTGAGCTAAGCAGGAGCATACCCATTTTTCCTTTGCAAAACAGTGGGCAAAGAGTGTGCGAGGAATCCTCTCCCCTCCTCCTGTGACCTGCTGTAGGAAAGTTGTTCCAGCTCAAACGCCTGCGAGCAGCGGTACAGCTGACCAGGCGGCTTTTCCCTTACTGGACTACAGATCTCAGTAGCCAAGTCTGGGGAAGATACAAGTTTCCATATGTCCATCCCCACCCGAAAAAGGCGCTCTCTCCTTGAAAACCACAGCCCCTAGGATGTGTGCAGAAGGAAGGCCTGCAGCCCACTGGTGGGACAAGCTGAGGACTAACATCAAGGCATCTTGTTCAGCTCTTTCACAGCTTGTCTCCACACATCTTATCTAAAGACTAGAAAGAAATGCTGATGGCCTACCATTACTGAGATGTGTGTGTGATGATTGCACTAGAGGAAGTGTTTAAGAACGGCTCAGCCTCATGAAAATAAAACCCTCCATCGGCTGCCAAAAGCTCAGTCCCAGAAGGGTTACAGTTCCCAACCCCCCAGGTGGGCATAGCTTCCATGCCTCGGCATCTGCAGCAGGATGCAATGCTCATGGATGGGCACTGCCTTTCTTCTCTGTGCACAGCCCAATGCCTCCATCATCTCCTGCCCACCACAGGGTGCTCTGCCTTGCACAGAGGGTTGTGCTGACCCGGGGATTGAGCTTTGGAGAAATGTCACTGCTTTTTGTTCCTCTTTCAGTTATGGGAGACAGAGGACTGGAGACATCTGAGGTGCTTTATGGTGGGAAGAAGAGAGATAAAGAGACGCTGGTAGCCTAGGTGTGGGAATTATCCTCCTGTGGTTCCTTGTCCAGATGTTTGACACGCTCAGCTCTGCTTTGCACTTCTCACGCACATATCTCTCACGAGGTGGTGTATTATTAGATGCACCCCCGATGTTACGTATTAATTTCCAAAGCAGACTCATTCACACACACATAACACATCCACCCACATGCAGTAATGCTTAGACAGACACAAAACCATCCAGCAGCCAATTATTTGGGGTGGGAACAGCTTGCATTAGCTCATGATGAAGCTTAGCCTTAATTCTACTGAGCTAGAGAGGCTGGGAGCTGTGCGTTGGTCTCCTGACTGACTGCAGATCTCAGAGCAGGGCAGATGATGTCAAGGCAAATCTTTTTTTGTCTGCAGTGCAGATTTGGCTGTGTGAATTTACTTGCAGATGAGGCTTCCAGATCCCCTGTTCAAAAGCACAAGCCCTAGGCCATACCCACATCTGCCACCGCTAGCCTAAATTCCCCTTGGTGCTGCAAAAGGAGCACACAACCAGCAGCACTGCCCTTGTCTAGGACCTATGCTCTGGCTGCCTCTCCACCAATGCATGTAGCCAACAAGAAGCAGGAGGAATTCACCCCGTTTGGGTGCTGGATGAGGATTGTCCATGGTGCAAAGCGGAGCCCAGTCATAATGGGAATTCACCGACATGCTCTGAACGACGTTACTTTATGTGGTGTTTTGCAAAACTGAGGACCAGAAGCTTCCCAAAGCAGTCAGGGCTGAGCCAACAGACCCTGCCAGATCTGGAGCTTAATTAAAGTATGCCTTTGACCCAGAAACTTGCTCCAACTCCCAAGCATGGGGCACGCCCCTCAGTTGCTTTCTAACCAGAGCACACACAGTGTGTCACCTTAACCGGGGCTGACATGATCTGAAGCACACCTGGGCATGCACTAAAAGGCAAGGGGCGGAACTGATCGTCCAAAAGATTCAGCAGTTGCTGAGCTCAGATGCTGTTTTCCAAAGCTGCTGTGCCAGAGAAAGAGACACCTTGCCAGCTCCTGTGCCAGACCTTCCATCCAGGAGTGTTTACTGAAGTCAAGTTGTTGCATCTCCCAAGGAGAAAAGCAGCACGCCTTGCAATACACATGACCGGTGAGGAAAAGTTGGAACATTTTCTTTTTACAGCATCTCCAAACCCCGTGCAGGGCCTGCATAATTCTCATTACAGACACAAAAGACAAAATTCTCATCTCCATTCCCTGTCCAGACTTTTTACCTACATTTTTTCCAACCTAGTTCCAAACATGCTACACAATATAGCATCATACGTGGAACTGTAAAGGTGCTGGCAATAAGTAACCATTATTCAGAAATCACTTAACAGTGCATGGATCTACTAATTTTTGTGGTCCTAACAACAAATGGACAAGAGATGTAACCAAATCTTCAGCAGCACTCAGAGTAGTATAGTCATGAAGAAATTCTCACGGAACTGCCTTCTAAACCATATACCCTTGCTGACATCTACTCTGAATCTTTTGTTATGTTAAAATGTTTTAAGAGGTCTACAGCCTCTTCCCTGGCCCCTAGCAGTACCATGGCTCCATTGCCAAAGTTGGAGAAATCAAGGCACAAAGAGCATTGTGTTTATGGTTCCTCATAATGTCAAAACCAGATGCCTGACCTGCCTTCCAGTTTGTCCTTGTACCTGCTACACATTGCTCATGGTCCAAAAGGCATCCACAGCTAAACAAGCATGGGAAAGCGATACAAATGAGTTTGTGTTGGCATCAAAGAGAACAGCCCATAATCTGTGGTCTACACTGGTCCTTCCTCCTCCCCTTCCCAGTAATTCACGGAAAATCAGGGATGGAAACAAATGTTCCACTTAGAATCATAGAATCAAATGGACCTTGAGCTTGTTTGGAGGTTCTAGCAGGGGAGCGCAGCTACCGTATACCCTTGACCGATGAACGGTACGCCTCTATCGGGGAAGGTCGTCCTCTTCGACCGAGCGCGCAGCTTCGGGAGGGACGCACATGGAGCGGTGAGGGAGGAAGGGGACACCCGCCTAGCCAGCCAGATCAGCCGAATCAACCCTGGCGATCAATGGGGTGACAGATGTCGCAGCCAGATCGCCCTCACATCCACTTGTTATTAATAAATGCGTAACTTGTGCATGCATTAGTGCTTTAAGGCAAAGAGGGAAAGATCAAGCACCAAGAATTTGTGCTTAACGAAAGCAGGTTTGCCATCATTAAAAAAGCTGCAGAGAGTCAGCCAGTGTTATCATTTGTTATCGCTCTGCCTGTCAGGAGAGCCAGTCCAAACCCTGACACTGCCAGGCAGCGTCACCTTTGCACTGCTTCCCTACGCCTAATGCAACTGCGGTGCCTCTGCAGAGCTGCAGGATGTCACTGCGCTCGCTCAGCCCACACCCTGGGCTCTGCACCATCCCTCCAGCCTACTCACGAATGGGGACAGAGGTGAGACCACCAGGAGCGGGATAGGATAAACTGGGGCCTCCACCACCTCCTGTCCCCTGGAGATGGGCACGTACGCATGCATGCACCAAGTCCTCTGCAGATGAGCCATCGCGCCAGTAACAATGTTAGTGCTGTGATGAGTTAGCACCTTGTCCTGAAATCACGTGCGAAGCCACGACTGGGAGGAAGGGACTTATTAATGTGGAGTCCCCGAGTCTTTGGAATGTAGCTGTTATCTCCCTCGCAAGCTCCAGAGCGCTGATAACTTTGCAAGGCATTTCTTTCCCACACCCAGGCAAATCCAACTGTGCGCCACCAGGCTTTCCATCCCCCAGACATCAGACTGTAACAGTGCCCTGCAGCTCTGACTAGGAAAACGGGATCCCATCAGAGCCCCTCTGCATACAGTCTCACTGGAGCTGTGTGCAGGATGAGGAGTTACTCAGCGTACAGCTGCCGATCTCCCGGCAGTCACCAGAAGCTGGAGCACAACTGTGAAAAGGGAAAAAAAAAAAAGAAGTTATAGCTCCTACACTAGGATCAGCTGGCAACCTGCAGCACCTCTCCTGCCTCTAAGCTCTTTCACAATAGATGCATAAACACAGACAACCTCTCTGTCCAAAGAGGCAAAGATTTAAATCCTTAATTAGCACATTTGGACAAGTCACCACAAAAGAGATTAGCTTTTGTGCATCGCTGGGGAAGCAGTTGTGCCCCTATAATGTCCAAGGGGTGGGCCCTCAAGCTGACCTTGGAATTCCCCTTTGAATGCTCATCCGCTGTGCTCTCACTTGCAGCATCTTCCCCTGCTGCATGCAGCGTCTCTTCAGGAGTTAACAGCCTGGTTTACTACAGCCTGGTGCTCAAACTAGGCACGGGGTGACCATTTTGATGTCAGCCGCTGTGAATATACTGCACGGAATGAATAATTTCAATTTGTAAAGGGACTTCCCAGGTAGCCAACCATTCAGCAAGGAAAAGGGGCAGAAAAAGGTCTCTGTAATAGCACCTTGTTAGCCCAGCACACATCTGCTTTCTCTTCTGTATTTCTGGAGTCCTAACTGCTTTGTCTGCTGACAAAACCCAGGTTTTAGTGCTGTCAGCACTGCAGAGCTGTAGAGCCACGCAGAGCCAAGCCGCGTTCTCATCTGCCTTGTACATCACCAAAAAAAAATGTCCACTTAAGCAAGGATACCTGAACAGTTCATATATACAGATATACAGCAGCTCTGGTTTGGAGACCCCAGGACAAACTTGCTGCTTGGTCAAAATCCTCTCCTGACTTGCAGGCTGAAAAGCACCTTGTGTTACAGCCATCTCTCTGCAAAATGCTCAGCTAATGTAGGAATGAGTGCTGTATTGCTGCTAGACAAAGAGATTATCTAAACATTTCTGAACAGAACTTAAATCAACCCTATTCACCATAATAACTCTGACTCTTTTATAACAGGAGCAAGTAAATCTCATGCAGATATATACCACTGCTCACCAAGACGGTTATGGTGCTGCCAGCCAGATGCTGCCTGGTTTGAAGGATGGCTGGGGATGCTGCCCCTGCATCAGCAGCTGCAGGAACGCATGAGGACACTGAGAAGCACCAAGGGAGGAGAAGAGGCCTCAGGTCTCTCCACACAGAAACAACCCCATGCTCTGTTACAAACCAGGGAGGGGATAGAGCAGCATTCGGCAGACTTGGGGGCTTTTGTAATTCTCCCTCTTGGTCTTGAGTTCTGGAAATTGCCTCACCCCCCTGAATACAGGAACAGCGTGGACCTTGTCCCAACACAGACCACGTGGCATAAACATTTTGGGGTGAAATCTTGTGCTCTACCAAGCCACTTCCCTATGGAATGGCCTTTCCCTTGCTCTCACCGGTGGAAATGCAGTTTTTTGAAGTTCTCAAAGACAGAAATGGAGTTGGCACCTTCTTTTTGAGTGACATTCATCCGTAGGTAAATTGATTTAATAGCTTGTTAGAGTGCCAATTAGAACCAACAATAACTCAATTGACCTATAACTTCCTTGGCACCAACAGAGCTTTCAAAAATAAGAGAAAGGACGAAAGCTATGCTCTGGCAGAGATGAGAGCTCAGATAGTTGGGTTTTGAGAGCAAATGGAGGGATTCATGGGCTTGCTAATGAGATGCTCATAACACATCAGAAACAAAGACAAATTTCAATGGTTCCAAGCTAAAATGACACTATGTTATCTCCAGACAGAGATCACTCTTTTATCTGTATAATAAATGAATTTCAGTGCAGTAGCAGTACCGCTACAGCAGAAAAAAAACCTGAGTGCAACAGAAAGCACTAGCAGTTACCTAACCACAATAACACCGTGCTGGAAACCCAAGTCTACCTGCTTATAATAGTACTGAAACGTCCTACACTGATTCTGTGTGCGCCTACCAATAAACACTTCTGGAAAACACATTTTTCCCTCAAATAAAATCTGTTTCACACTTATGCAGTGGAGATTGTGCTTCTACATAAATTCATCGTTTGAAATGCTTGGCTTCAAGGATGGATGCGTTTCAAATTTGAAAAAACAAAGAATGTGGGTAGAGTTTGTCTAAACAGTGCTGGGCTGAGAGCATCCAAGGATGGAGGAAGGGATAAAGTGGAGAGGTTTGAAATTACTAGGCAAAATGACCACTGTTAAACCAGGAAGGAAAGCAGGGACTGAGAATACTGAGCTTATCTGAAGAGTCCAAGGGATAATAGCAACTACAAATACATAGAAGGAGAGAAAACAAATGTGGGGGAGATCCATTTGGAAAAAAAAAAGAAAAAAAAAAGAAGGATAAGGGGATAAGGACTGAGACTGGCAAGGGAAGGAACTGGTGTGAGAGAAGTGCCACTGACACTGGGCTGAATAAAGTGCCAAGCACAACGTACTGCAATTGGACATGGGGCGGGAGGGGAGAAGAAGCATTACTAAAAGCTGTGGTGAGGTGGAAAGGAGCAATCAAATGAAAAACTGGGTATGAGGAGCTAGGACTGGCTGGATAAGAAACATGTTACAAGAAACCTAGAAAACGGAGATGGGAGTGGTGAGATAAGCAACACATCACTGAAAGTGAGGGGTAGGGAAAACAGCAGATTGGAAGGAGCAGGGCAGAAGGCATCATGCTTGGGTACAGGGGAGAAAACAAACAGTCTGTAACACAGAGCACATTTCCCTTCAAAGCCTGGAGAGCTACCCAAGAACCTGGCACATCATTGCCGCTTTGCTGTAACTGCCTGCTACGGGCATTGCTTAATTGAGAGCAGAGGGCAGTGCAGCATATCCTCTCAAAGGTCCATCGCTGCTAACGAACCCAGGGACATTATTATGATGAGGATGGGGATTGATTTACCTTAACAATTATACAAAACCACTATATTAAAATTAGACTGCAAAGTCAAAAGCTTCGGTTATGAAATAGCAGAACGGAGGTTAGCTGTATGTATTACATTACAGTCATTACATGTTTCAAAATAGTTCTTCCTACAGAATTCATTCAAGATGAGAGGAAGGGCTTGAGGCAGACGTGTGGGGAAGAGATTTTCTATACGAGCTCATTTCTTGCACAATCTGAAAGGTTTGCAATAAAAGAGATAAGGAACTGCAGGATAAGATGTGATGGCTAAGGCAGATGAGTGCTGCCCTGGAGATTCTGTCTCTGCCAAAAAGTTCCTGCAGAGGTGTTAGGCAAATAGCTCAATCCAAAACTGGAACTAGAATAATATTTGTAGGGGATGATTAAAGAGGACACTATGTCACTGTTCACAGCTATGTTTTGTGGAGTTTTTTTCTTGACAACCCCCTCCTCTTTTTTTCTTTTTTTCTTTTTTCTTTTAAACTATAACAGACAAATTAACAGACATCAGAGGCTTGGGTGGGATCGGCATGCCTCTTTCTCAGACTGGCTGCTCACCAAGCAAGTCTAAGAAATGGTCCAAATCCGAAATGTCCCGCTCATCTTAAAGCATCAGATACTCTTAAAACAGGCAGCCAATACCTCTGTGCCCTGGTCTTGTGGGTCACAGCAATGTCCGGTTCCTTACTGGGCACCCACAGAGGCTGAGCTCTGAACATAAGGCATGCTGTGGAGTGCTACACACTCTGCAAACAGGTCCTCAGGTTGACTACACCAAAGTAATGCATGTTCTTGACCTCACTGTCTGTTAGCCTCTGTCACCTCACTACAGACTGGGGATGACAGTACTAGTTCCCTAGACAAGGTGTCAGAAAGAGAAATGATCGTTTATTGCTTTTACAGTTGAATATTTCCTAAGTATCAAAAAAACCTGTTTTTTTCATACTAGGATCTGAATAACATGAAATAAATATGCTATCTTACAACAAGAGATGGATAAAATGTTAAATAGCTTTTTGCAAAGGAACAGCCATCCCCATGTGCACTGCATGAGGCTTGGGCTTCTGCGGAAGAGAGAATGTGGTCATTTATTGGCAGAGATTTGCACCAAGGGTCTGAATTAAGTTTGTGCAGGAAATCTTAATCATGATATTGTCTTAAATCTCAATGTTTGATTTAGTATTTATTCATACGATTTGATCTCATTTTCTGCACGTGAACAAATATGAAAATACTATAGTATTATATGATTATGATCTTAAAACGTCTTATGGTGGTACACTGAGGTGTTTCATTTACTGAGACCTTCCTGTTTTCAAATGCTGCCTCTTATAGTACCTGAACATGTCTCCTACAAATAACTATATCCCCACAACAAGCCTCTAGCACGGGATTTTTTATCCTCTGCTTCACAACTGGAGCGCGAAGCTTGGGGTGACTCGCCCAAGGACATGAGAAGCATGGCTACCACTAGTTTGGTCCCCTTCATGGTCAGGAAACCACATTTCCTCTCCTGCAGCTTGATTCACAGTCCACTGAAGACAACAGAAGCCTAATCCATGTTGCTCAGCAGGATTTGGATTATCCCTCATGTTATTCCTGCTTGGATTCCCTTGTTCAGCTCCAGCAAAACTGCCCTGGGAATTGGCAGGAAAGTTCTCTGCAGTAAAGACAGCAAGATTTGACTTCAGGAACATCTCCCTTCCTCAGCTAGCAGTGCCCCCACATGATTTTAAGGCAACTGCCATCGGCACAAACAAGAAAAGACAGGCAAATATATGAGCTGCCCACCAGCAAGCCCATGCCTGATTTGCACTTTTTGTTTGTTTCTAATGACTGGCACAGGTTCTGCTACTAATGCAGTCGTTTCCCCTGCCTTTCCCTCCAAGCAGAGGTTTCAGTGAACCAGAATTGCAATTTGCAGTACATAAGGCTCACACAATGGCTAGCTTTCATTTTAGTTTCATGTGAGCAGTGGGCAAGTCACAAGATCAGCATTTGCCATTGTGGGCAGCCTTTGAATGTGGAGAGGCATGAAGGCAAGCACAAGCAGCAGCATTCTGGGCAGCAGGTATAGAAAAGAGCATTATTGTCTGAGAGCGGGAAGAGCAACACCCACCTAAGTGAACCACCAAAGCCAGGGAGCGTGCTGCATGCTTCACAAATTGTTTACCCTCTTAACAAAATAGCAAAAAGCTTACGACTGAAAACAATCTCCACAGACAGAGCAGCACCCCGTGAGGCACTCTGGAAATCACTTCTGTTCAGGAGAGTGGAAAAGGGAAGCATGCATCCTTCCCATTTTTGCTCTATCCTGCCAGTGCAATTGGGGTCAGTGTTTAGTAGTATAATTAATAAATCCCACTGATTCCCCAAGGGAAGTGTCTGACTGACACTGCTGAGAGGTCTGGACCAGCACGAAGGGGAGCAAATGATTTTGTTCTTCAGAAATTCCCCTACCTTACACATTACACCTCCACATCTATTTCTTTTGGTGCCACATAAATCTCCCCAGCTCCTGAGCAGGTGTGGGGGTCTCACAGAGGAAGCAAACGAACAAAAGGGTCTGTTTGCAGATAAATATTCCAAGTGAGAACAGTGGGAAGAAAAAATCCAAAATCTCAAGTTGGGACCGAGTGGAATATTTTCCACTGTTTTCAAGCAAGCAGCAGCTTCTTTTTCCTGTGAAGAAGTTAATAGATTACTGGGCAGTGAATAATGTGTAGTTCTATTTACATCCACTGTTTGGACTATTTTGGTCCTTCAGATAGCGTATCTGTTCTCAGGCCTTTCTAAAAGCAGCATGCTCCACTGTTTTGCAAGCAATTCTGGAGAGCAGCTCCAACCAATATGCTTCACTCAACTTCAGACTAGATAGATCACTGTTTGTCTGGATTTTTTTTTATTAAACCGATTTTACTAGATCAATGCTTCCTCTAAGCAATAAATTGCAATTCTATCTATCCACTGAAAAAGCTCTCAGAGCCTCAGATAAATCTTGATCTACACATTGGTTCTGCACTGATGTGCGATCAACCACAGATGCAAATAAACTCAAGTAACTAGCACTTAGATCTGAACCTCGGAAGAGGAGCTAGTACTCTTATTTTCATTAGAAATCGCTAAGACACCTTTTAAGTGCTGCCAGAACTAGTCCACTGCATTAGTCATGAGTACTCAGTGGCACTGAGTCTGGTTTTTATAAAGGTCATTCGGTGTCTTTTCCCCTCACAATGGACTAAAAGCAGAAATCAACAGAGCCTTAATCTATATTAATTTGCTTTACTCTTTGAGGGTCATAGATTTGCCACTGGAATTAGCTATATTAGATGCTAAAATGATAATTTAATGAGACAATGATGAAAGCCTCTGTTCTATTCTAAAACCAGAATGCCTCTCACATAGCACAAAGGAGAGTTACTCCATGAAGTCAGAGGAATTGCACAAATGTAATTTTACAGCAAAATCGAGCTCTGCTAATTAGGGTCGGAGTGTTCAATTCGAAAGTTCACGTCTTGAGCTGTACGTAACCAGGAGTCATGAAGTCTGGAGCTCTACCAAAACACCTGGAGACGCACCTCACTCTCAGAGGTGAAGCTGGTTTCTCCAAAAAGACAGCAAAAAAGATCAGGGGCTTAGTATTTATTAACTTTAAAACTTGTACACCAAATGCTAGGGTACAGCTTTGGTGACAATGCAAAGTGCCAGACAATGGAGACTCGTGCCTCTCACAGCATCCTAATGCTCTAGGATCTGCACCCATCTGTAGCAAGGAGCAAGCACGCCTTGCACTGCGTAATTTGCAAAGCAGCAAACGGAGTCCTTTGGGCCAAGGATATAGCTCTTGAAAATATCTTGGTCATACCTGCTCTGTGGCACAATCTACTGCATTTCGGAGGTCAAGAAATGTTACTCGTATTCATATGAGTTGTTTCCAAGAGAGATGCTTTGGTAGCACTCAGAGCAGAAGGGAATACCTAATCCGAACAGCATCCGGGAAAGCTCCCACTCTTCTCCTTCAATGCAGCCATTGTTCACAGGTTATGTTTCATGAAAGTCCACGCATTTTCTCTAAGTGGCAGTCACATTCAAACAGATATGCTGCAAGTGACCTAGAAACTGGGGTGAAAAAAGTTCCCTGGAAAATGCACATACTGACCATACAATAGTGTATCCAACTCCTTCCGGCCTCTTCAGATGCCTCTCTGCACAATCAATACCATTGCCCCATCCGATGCTGATCCATAATAGTAGGGAGGAAGCACATATTTGTGTGCTCGGCTTCTAGCATCAATTTAGAAGAAACGCAAAATGGCAAGCTCTCAGCGCACCTGGAATCTGACACCAGGCAGACAATTTCTCGCACCAGGGCACAGATATCCAACTCTGCTTTCTCTACAGAAATGCAAAGCTACATTGCAGAGGATTTTGTTCTTAATGCTAACAAGTCATACATGGATACATCTGTAACTGCCTGCATGTGAACATTTGGATGTTAGCACACTGTATGATCAGCTGGCTTGGGAGAGTCTAGCTTGCCTGCGTATTTCATTCCTTTGTGTAAGGCTAGGAGTGGCCCTACAGCCAAGTACCTCACAAATAAAAACTTGCCTGATAATTTGCTATGCCATTTTAAGGAATAAGCACTAGTTCACTAGGAATCTTCAAAAAATTATCTCTTAGGACCATCTCACCTTGGGCAAGGTGGCTACCTCAGCTACTGCCACGATCCTTCTACTGAAGTTTGCCAGTCTGGCTCTGTGCTGGAAACAGTCATAGAGACGGAAGGGCATAAATCTGTTATACAGATACATAAAAGATATACAAACTGAAGCCTACTTTAGGATAAATCCAAATATGATCCAGAGACTAAATCCAAAATTCCTTTAAGATGCAACACACAGAGAGCACTTTGCTAGAATAATCCAAGAAAGCACAGCAGTTAGTTTTTAACTCTAGGCTTGTGGCAAATACACTAAGACCTGTAGCCAAGCGAATGAAATTGGTTTGTTCTTTCTAAAGCTAAACACTCTCACATTTCTCTGTGTTTGTGAGGTATTACTTGACCAGTCACAACAGTGAGGCAATTTTATACTCTTTCCAATGTGGGTTTGAATAAGATTGTACTTACAAGGACTGTGCATCACGATGTAGCTACTGGAAACCCTCATATGCTCGGTCAGCTCTATGCTTGGGACACTTGACTGCGCTGAATTTAAATGACAGTGCAGTCTTCCAATTCACATAGCCTTCTAATAATGTTTGTTAATCCAAGCAAGTATCCAGGAATCTGTTCAGTGCCAGTCCTGAATCTTCTAAGCTTGTTAAATCCCTAAAAGGTAGTGCCAAGAGGTTTCTGTCATTGGGCACCAAAATCCATCCTGCAACTCCTTCCTGCAATTATCTTGCTAACTATATTTTACTGAATAAGGCGACATTTCTTTTAGAGTCCAAGAATTCAATAAAATCACGTAATTTGATGGCTATGTTTGAATAATGTGCTTCTACCGTGTGCTTTTAAATGTGAAATGTAAGCCAGTTGTAATTAAAGTTGAAGCAGTAACCCTTAGCCATTGATTGCACTAAGTAATTAATTATTGATTGCAGCACTTTACATACGTATTGCAGAGGACAGTTCACCTGTGCTGTAGACAATACTTTACTCACAAATGCCTAAACACAGCTCCCCCCCCCAGCTATGTGATTGAAACCATACAATAATTGGTTCTACTGTTTACAAGTTAATTTTTTTATTAACCTTCATGGCAATGTTGCTATCTGAGTGAAAGAAAGCCATTACTCTCCTAAAGACAATGTTAACTATTCCCTGGCCAAATTAGTCTTGCAAATAAGCATCTGCAGATGCAAAAGAGCAGATCTTTGTCTGTAAGACTCTGAAGGTCTTAAGTTCCTTCAGAATGAACGCTGCTATCATCCTCTGCACATACCAATTCCTGACAAGCGATGCTGTGGTAAGAAGCTGTACAGAGCAGCAATAGTGGCAGCATCATTCCCTAACTCTTGGGGAAGGAGAAGGGAGAGGACTTTGAGGTATTAAAATGGGAAACGAAACATTAAACTGGCAGACTGCAGGTTGTGAGCTGGAGATGCAGGAGTAGTTAAGCAGCAGACATTGTGCTTTTAGTCTGGAGTTGTGCATCAGGTGGGAACGTTTTTCCCCATTTACACAGGACTATGGAGAGGCTTTCCCTTATAAAAAGCTGAAGCGAGAAGCATCTGTTAGTTTAAAAACACAATTTAAAATTAATAGTAGTATGGGGACACTAAAATTAAGCTCAAATATAAATGAAACCTGCAGATTGTTTAACTGAAGCAGATCTTGGATGTGTCCTCCAGCTCTTCTGACTAGGAAATTAGCAAGGAAAGTTATCCCTGGGTGTGTGTTCTGTGCAGAAAGGTCTGAGCTGGACAGGGTAGGGGAAGGGGCAGGCCAGTTTTGAGCGGGCCAGGAAGGGGAGATTGTACCTGAAGTCACTGTAGGGATGGATGATCCAGAACCCGGCAGACTTAACCCTTTCCTGCTCCCGCTCCACGGCCTTCTGGCTGCCAAACATCCTCAAGGAGAATTTGTTGACCCCCGGCTGGAGCATGGCCCCGAACTGCCTCTGCATGAAACCGGCTTGGCCCAGCCTCTGCTCCTCATCTGGGGTGATCTGGTCGCACCCTCCACCTCCTTCCACTTTGATGGAGGTAGAGGAGCAAGCTCGGGGGGGCTGCTGCTGGGACTCCGGGGGGGATGCCGGTGGCGGGGGTGCTGGCAGTCCCTGCTCCGTCTCCCCACTGCCAGGGGGGCTCTTGTCCTCTCCAGGGGAGGCTGGCTCCCCTTCGCCGCCGATCAGCCTCTTCTCCTCAGCCGCGTCGTGGAGGTGCCTGCTGGTCAGCGAGGACAGGCTCCCTTTGAAGCGGCGGCAGTCCCCGTTGGTGCTGGTCTTGGCGCCCTTGCTGCCTGCCTCCGTCTCCAGGAGGCCAGGGTCTCCCCCTCTGCTGGGGTCTCCCCCGAGTGCCCGGGTGCTCCCAGCAGAGGGCGAAGGCAGTGGCTTGAGCCTGATGCTTTTCCTCCGGGTGTCCTTGTCGCTGTCTTCCTCCTCATCCATGATCGACGCCTTGGGTCCTATCTGCTGGGGCAGGCTGTAGAGCCTCTTGCGCATGGAGGGGGGCAGCTTGTCCATGGCTGCTGCTGCTGCTGCTGCTGCTGCTGCTCAGTGAGGGGGAGAGACCCCCCGGCTGTGCCGAAGGAGGGGAACCGTCGCTGTCCCCAGGCCCCTGCCCCCAGCTCAAGAGGCAGGAGGGACCAGAGGCTGGCGTGTCATCTCCTTACCAGACTGTGGCATCCACAGGCTCCGCATCAACGCACGGGCTCTGCATCCAGAACGGAAGAAAAAAAAAAGAGGGAAGGCAAAAAAGCCCCCCCCTCTCCTCCCTTGTCCCGATTTGGCTACTTGCTGCTTGCCTCCCCTTGGTGAGTGTTACTGCAATCCCTGTCTGCTCAGATCCAGAGCACTGGGCAAGAAGTCTAGAGGAGAGCCACACACTTCTGGCTGGAAGGCGAGGGAGGGTGGCAGCAGCAGCAGCCGCCTTGCCATGTTGGCTTCGAGATGCAAATGTGCAGTGTCTCCCGGCGGGCAGACATCATCCGAAAAGCGAAGCGCAAGCCTGGGTGCCTCAAACTCCTCAACCTGCCGGCCAATAACACAATGAACTGCAACCTGCAGCAGCCACTGCTTGCTTACATCACTGTCATCACTTATTCCTCATGCAGCCCCGGCTCCTGGGAATATTCATGAAGCGATCCCATTCTATTGGGTTGCCATAGGAGCGACTACTGCACACAGGCTCTGCCTACCTGAGCCAGCACCCGGGCTTCTTAAAAGGGCAACGTCTGGCTGCCAAGGGTGTGTGTGGCAAGAGGCACGCCGCAACGCCGCTGCTGCTGCTGCTGGGCTGCAACATCCCCGGCGCCTGGGCACTGCGGGGCTCCTGCCGCTCACCAGGAGTCAGCCGCGGCTTGGCTGTAGCTGAGGGAGCGCCCGGCTTAATGCCATCCTCGGTTTAGCAGCAAAACCTACCGGGCAGCTGTAAATTTAAAAATAGCAGCATCATAAAAATAATAGGAGCAAGAAGATTCCTTTTTCTCTTAGATGCTGGCGATCCTTGTCTCCTTCTGGAGTTGCAGCTGCTTGGCTGCAGGTTTTCTGGTGAAGACACGGGGGGGGGGGGGGCGGGGGGGATGGGGCAAATCCAAATCTAAAGGAAGAAATACCGGTTCACCTTGAAAATCTCACTTGCATGCAAAGCAGGGGCTTGGGGAGTGCCTTTCTGTTCTGGCACAAGTTTGCCTGCTGGGAACCCCATTGTGTTTTTTACCGAAGAAAGGTTTGGAAGGTTCTTTTCCTTTGTTGCCTTGCTTCCCGTTAGACATGCCAAATGCTACTATTTCTCCCTGAGGGGTTGGATCCGTAGAAGTCATTCAAAAAACGGCAGGCTGCATCTCGGAGAGCTCCCCTACCGGAACGAGGGAGGCTGGACCGGGATGGCGAAGGCGCGTGTGGGATGCGTGGGCTCTCCCTGCGCCGCGGGGAAGCCCACTTCGCTGGGCACCTGAGTCAGCGCTTTCCTGCCGGAGAACAGCTCGGGGTGGGAATCCTCCCTTCCTTTCGCTGATGGCCATGAGGCACCTCATGTAACACAGAGGCCAAAGCCGTAGAAAAAAAGCTTAAATCAGGCTTTTCCCTACCTTTTTTTTTTCTTTTTTTCTTTTTTTTTTCTTTTTTTTTCCTTTTTTTTTTTTTTTTTCCTCAGAAAAGGAAGAAAAAAGGTGGCAATCAGCCCTGCCCTGCCCTTCCTTGGGAACGGCTGTTTATTCCACTATGCTTATGAAGCTCTTAGACTGATAAACCAGTTCCAATTATTTTCTAATGTAAAGTCTTTGAAACCAGTGGAGTTAAATTAAGAATCCGTTTAGCCATGTAAGAGGCTGTTTGCAGATATTTTTGCACAGACTCAGTATCTGTGGCTTTCTAGAATGTTTGTTGTTTTATATAGTTAAAATCATACCTCCCAGAAAAAGGAAACCACGTGAACTCTGCAGACAGGCAGGGAGGCTAAACGCAGGCAGCCAATGCCCACTGCAAGCAGTGAGGAAATCCTCACCAGTTCCCTGAGAATCGCTGTGCTTCTGCTTCCATAAGCAAATGTTCACCTTTCCCCCCTAGAAGTCACTTGTCACCGGCCTAAGATAACTCTGCCATTTAAAGCAGCAGGATGGTGTTTAAGCTCTTACTTTAAGAAAACGCAGCCATCAGCAGTGACTTCACCATGCACACAAACAGCACATGCTTCTTCATCTTTGTTTGCCTGCTCTCCAATTTTTTCTCCAAAGCATTCACCTGCTCCTCTTCTCCTCCCACCTCCTGGCACAACCTGGACGGGCTGTGACTCATTTGAAATACTCTGCAGAGAAGCTACCTGGTGCAAATATTATTTAGTTTTATTCTTTTCATCGTAACTTCTGGTAGAACAAGCTTTTTCTAGGGAGATAAATCTCGATTTTCAAACACTGCCATAGATTAGATAATGTGAACTAAGCCAGTGATAGCAGTAAAGGTCTTTTTCCCCTACTTTTTTCCTTCTCTAGGCACTAAGGGATGCTGAGGTGTAAGCACTTCTGTGCCTAAGCTGCAATCAACTGCCTTCCAAAAGGAGCTGTTTTGATTAATGAGGTGCATAACATCTGAAACTGATGCAGCTTCTTAAACACAGTCCCTAATGTTCCCAGAGAATGACAGAGCAATAAAGGACGTGCTCAAGGAATCAAGCTGTTCGCCTTCCTTCAGCTATAGGTATTCTAGCAGGCTCGGAAAATACCCATACTCTTTTTTTCCTGGTCTTTCTGGGATTATTCTCTGAATGCTGCCTTATTTGATGACACAAATAAGATTCTCTTACAGCCTTGAAGTGGGGAGAGAACAACAGAGCATCCAGGCAGCAGAATGCTCCTTTATCACTTTTGTAGCTAAGAAAGGAAATTATCAGGTGCAAAGACTGAGTCAGGCTGCCTGGCACACTGCTGCACAATGACAGAAGCATGCAGATGTCCCCATGCTTAGACCTCTGGCTAGCACTGCCCCGGTTGCCAGTGTCCATCCCATACACAAGGCATATGATTCCTCAGTTACAGAGAAGGTTTTAAAATTATTGGTTTGGGACCACGTTTGTTATCTTCACAACTATATGTAAAGCATTAAGCTTCTCTTCAGTATCACACCTGCTTTGAAGCAATTTCTTGAGCACGTCACTTTAATATCTTAGTCCCATTCTGAAAAAAATGCTTAACCTGAAAGGAGAATGTAAGTGCTGCATCGAATCTAGGCCTTGTCGAGCATATAGCCCAAAATGCTAAAAACCAGAATGCGAATTCCTGCGTAGCTCTGTCTGCAAGCGTCGGTTCCTACACACTTCTAAACCTTGGCTCCAGGATTCACAGGTACCAAACTCAGAGGAAGTTTCAAAGTCCTTAAAATGTAAAGACAATTTGGTATCCAGAGAACTTCAAAGTAATGGTATTTTATTTGAGAGCCTTCCAAGAATTAAGTGCAGGAGGCTGGGAATTATTCTTGTCTAATGGTATGAAGCTACCATCATGGACATTATTTACTATTGGCGTTATGGCAGTGCTTTCCATGTTAGCAATGGGCCTTTATAGGCACATTTTAGAACATTTCAGAAAAGCTGTGACTGTTGCTGGGCTAAGCCTTGCCTATCATTGGCTGTACAGAATATTCAAAGGGGGTATAGAGAAGACACCTACCAGAAAAAAGGAAAGCACTTTTTGAGGAAAATTCTCTCTTTTTTTAACAATATTTATCAGATACTGCTCCAAGACTTGGCAGAGATACAAAGGGAGCTGATTTAGTAGGGAGAATGCAGGTGAAACAGCCGAAGATTTGCTCGTTTCTTAGGGGATTTTGTCAATTTTATGTACATATATATGTGATGCTACTTTAATAAAAATACAGTGCTGCAATGCAAATATGAAAAATCAGGTTCCTACTGAGCTCAGGATTATACAAGAACAGACTGAGAGCCATAAAAACTGGTATCCTCTTGCTCAGAGTACACGAAGCAGCAGTGCAAGCTTTCTGCATGCTGGCCTGCTAGGACTAGCTCTGCTTGGGTGAGATTTTCAGGCATCATCCTTGAACCCTTGGCTTCTCAGATAATAAAGGAGTTAATTAACATGTGGTATAGATTGGAGGAACTGGAGCAAGTCCCTTCAAGGCTGCATGTTGTTCCTAGCAGGCAGCTTCTAACTCATAACTGGCATTTGAAAATCCATGAAATATTAAACACTACAAAACACAGAAGTTCTGTCTCAGAGTTTTAGTGGTAGAGTCACTCACTGCCCCTGCAGCTTGTATTATACCTAGAAGATAACAAAAATATTAACCATAAATGCATAAATCCTATATCCTCCTCGCACCTGCCACTTACACAAGCGTGCTGTCACACTTGGGCTCGTTGAAATTCAGCCTCTGCTTTCTTACTGCTCTGTCAATAGGAACTGGGAAGTGGGGGACTGAGCAGCTGGAGCATATGCTGAAACCTATTTATTGCACAAAGAAGGCACCTGAGCATCTGGTCAGGATAAAGTGCTGAGCAATGGGAAGTGAGATACATGCCAGGATGCTGGACTCTGGGGAGAGGGAAGAGTTCCACTGCACTGGAAGTCAGGATGGGAGCAGAAAGTCCTCTTGTGCTGCACAAGAACTGGGTTGCGTTGGGAGAAAGAACAGTTCCATGTCCATCAGTGGGAGCAGAGAGGTACTAAACAGATCTCTAACAACAATGGACTGTGGAGCTGGCACAGAGAGACGGCAGCAGCAGCAGAGGTACAAAAGAAAAGCTTGTGTCAGAAGTATTTGGAAAACTATTTTCTGTCCAGCTTCCATTGATGAATAAACCTGGAGTAATCCCACCCTCTTCATCCTTATAAACACAGCAAAATGGGAGCACTTGTCTGGGACGTGTATTTCCAGGGGGTTGTTGGCAATGTGCTCATAACTAGCAAACAGCTTTGCCACTGCAAAAAAGGAAATGTTATCCAAAAAAAATCAGTCATGCTGCTATCTGTGAAAATAAGTCACAGACTATGCAAAAAAAATAAACCCTCAGGATTTTCAGGATGTTTAGAACTTCTGTAAAGGTTGATAATCCTCCCTGAAAGAAGTAGCTAAAAATCACAGCTACACACAGATTGATTAGCAAGAGCAACTTGCTACCCAACCTGTAATACTCCCCAAGCAGAAAACTTAGGGACAAGTAACCAGGTGTGAAGCCATGAGGAAGAGAAATTACATAGGCTCTGGGAAGCTGCTGAGGTCAGAGTAACTATATGATTTTGTCACAGTTACTTAATCTATGGAGTATCTGCATTGTGGTCTAAACCCTATAAATGAGTTTTGCAATGTCCACACTGAAATGTTCATACTAAGCTTGTGTCTTGGACTTCAATAACATTTGCTTTCCAGATGTATATTCCATCAAATTCCTGTTAAAATACTGAGAACCAGCTTATTTTTCTACCCTTATCTGGAATTATTGAGAAGAGGGTTGAAACAGCATGGGGAGGTTTGCTCAAACTGGATCTGTTCAGTGACTATCAAACGACGCTTTCTCAAAATAGCGCCTTTCACCAGCGTTTAATGAGCCGTAGCTTCACAAAGAATAATGGATCCCTCTTCATGAGCCTCTCCCTGCCGATGTATCTTCTGTCCACATGAACTGTACTATTTTTGATTATCACACAGGGCTGGATTTGATGGGAAATGTGCTATTGTCTCCAATAACAGTAATGGCAGCACCCAACTTTGGGAAGGCCAGACTTTTTAACACTTCCTCTTCCTCAGTGAGCACCTCAAACCAGCTCAACATCACGTTGTTGATGCAACTGCAAACCAGTTGCACACCTGTACCACCTGTTGGACATGCACACTGCTCTCCCTCATTGTTTTTATGAACCTACCTTAACGATGCCTCCCTGCGGCAAATTGCTGAAGACAGGCAGAGAATTTAAAAATTTTAAATAAGAGACTGCTAATTAGAAATAAATTGCTCTGTAAGCACAATGGTTATGAAAGAAATGTCCCATAGATTCATGTGTTGTGACTGCAGTCTCCCATGCCTAAGGTGCAGGATTCAGCCCAAACTTTTCCTCCGTGATTGAGGAAATGTAATTTATTGAGCCTGGCATGCAGGCTGCAGCAGAAGGCCCTTTGAGCCCTCACAGGTCCCTTCCAAGCAACATTATCATGTAATTTTATGACCCTATAACTCCTGTTCTCAGTGGGACACAATAGGAATTCTCTCCTTACTCCAGTTATCTACTTCCACAAATACATAGAAAGATACTACCTCTGAGACAAAATCCCTCTGTTAACGTGTTTTAAATCATTAACACGTTGAAATACTACTAGGAGGGAACTGACAGACTGATGGATGTAAAGCATGACTGTATAAGCTTCATTTCCTTAGGCGGACAGCTAAAAGCCATTCATTTCATGATTTTTGGGGAAAAAGCTAAACATTTTAATGCTTATTCATGATTTCTGAACTCCTGAAGACAGCAAAATTACAAAAACAAGCTTAGCCAGCAGATATAAGCAATATGGCAGCAGAAGAGCTTCAAGCAAAGGATCCCACCTTGTCATCACCCCTGCCGTAGATACCCCTCCTCAGGCTGCTGCCCGCAGAGGGCCCATTTTAGGTGGTTACCCCTCCCACTCAGTAACTTTATAGGAATAGAATGTCACTGCCAATAAAAACAAGGCCAAATGGAAGGGAGATACGGCATTTCTGCCTGCGATTCATTCCTTCCTGGCATGAGTACATCCTCTACAAACAAGCAACCAGGTCAGGCCAGCCTGAGTCCTCAAGACGTTCCCATTATCTTGCAAGAGAAAACAGCAATTTGGGCCACCACCACATCTGTTGCTCAGCAGCAGTGTCTGCAACTGCCTGCGATGCTGAGTGCCCCGGTGAGCCAGTAGATAAACAGAGGAGAGGGAAGAGGCATCAGCTGGTACAGCTGCACTTAATTCTGTGAGATTAAAATAAAGGCCTCCTTCTCTCTGGGCTCTGCTTTTAGAAACCAGCCCTTCAGTGATACCGCACGTAACCCACTCAACACCAGAAAGATCTCATGGTTATCCTAAAGCTTGAGATTACTTCCTGAGTTTGCACATGCCTGCGCCTACATGGGCACATTTGTGTTTGTGCTAATCAAGCTTTTACCTCAATTCTGGATCAAAAAAAGCACGCCAAGTCCATTTGCACCCCTTTCTGTCATTTGTTACTTTTGTTTAATTTTAAGTGTTACTGAAGCATCTAGAAAATTCTGTTGATCTCAGAGCTAGAGCAGAGGAAGGTAGCCCAGTCCCAGTCTAAACAGAAGAACAGAACACAGCAGCAGAGTAAACAATCTTGTGCTCTCCAAATGCCAGTTCAGTGCTGTGCATTTCCTTTTTGCTGTTTCTGTTTTAGAGAGGGCTTTGCTGAGAGGAGCTAGAGCAGGGAAAAAAAGCAGATGGGGAAGGATCTAAAGGAAGAGAAGAAACTATGAACAGGGAAAGAGGGCAGGGTGAGAGCTGCCTGCATTGTATTTGCTTTTCTGTATGTTCAAGTTGTGCTTCAACGCTACCATTACGGAGGGTCTGAACTTCCATTCCAAGCTTCTTCATGGTCGTTCTTGTTGTCAGCCAACTAAGATGACATTCTGAAGACCTTATG
The DNA here is from genome assembly GCF_964211835.1 of Anser anser. Lineage (NCBI taxonomy): Eukaryota > Metazoa > Chordata > Aves > Anseriformes > Anatidae > Anser > Anser anser. The sequence goes on from NC_139730.1 coordinate 12,648,257, forward strand.
TTTACCCATTGGTTTTGAGAACAAGAAGGGTGTATGTGTAGAAGAAGAAAAAAAAATACTTTTCCTGTTCCCTGTTCTAAATGGTATTTCAGGAACCAGTGTATTGTTGTAGAAGTAAGAGCTAGAGGAATTTCACAGAGAAGGAGGTATGAGGCATGATCAAAGGTCAGTCACAGAAGATTTGGCTCTAAATATTCAATCAGATAACCTGGCTCAAAGAATGGGGAAAAAGGGGAGCATTCCATAAGAAGTCCCGAAGAGCTCAGAGAGCTTGTTGATCAAACTTTGGGTGAGCTATCCCCATTTACATCTGAAAACCACACCTGGTCAGAAATAGCCCCTTCCCCACCTTAAGCCCACTCCTCATGGAGCATGCACAGTGAATTGAAGTGTCACAGGGCCATTAAGCTGAGGCGAGACAGGGAATCACCAATTAGAAGTTGTCGTGCTCATTTAACCACCAATTTTAGGAGGTTTGTGTATAATCAATGCGTATAAAGATGTATTTGCAGCATCAAAAGGTGTGCTAGCTTTGTGGGGCTACCACCTAGCACCCATCTTGGTGCAGACACAAAATAAACAAGTATCTGGACTCGATGTGCCACTCGGCTCATTGTGCACTGGGCAAAGAACCCAGTTTTGGGACAACGCCACCCAAGTGGCTAATAATGAGATCTGAACTTCCTAATAGAAGGAAACACAAGTGCTGTACACCTGACAGAGATGAAATACCCAAGAAACCCAGAAGGGTCATTGAGGATTTTGCTCTCTGTGCCTCTCCTTCCCTGGGTGCTTGTTGCCAGCCACACCTATTCAGGTTCTATGTTCTTGTGCTAATACCCATCACGCGGGCATATCCCTTATTCTCAGGCACACAGAACTAATGAAGGTTTTAGTTTCCACAGTGCCCCACAGGCTGGCCCAGCTGAAGCAATGTCAAAGGCTCGGATGCTGCTGGAGCTGAGCTGCAGGGCTGTGTTTGGTGCCGTTCGGGCAGAGTTCTAGCAGTCTGCCCAGGAATCCCCATTGATTAATTTCCACGGCCGGTGCTTTCATTTGTTTTCAACACTTGGTTGACCTTTGTGTAAGAGTTTAAACAAAGCTCTGTAGACACCTGAGGCCATTGCCTTGAAAATATCAGTTCATCATTGTATAAATTTGTCTCAGAGGATGGTAGCCTTGTGTTTGTGTGTGTGTTTTTGTGAGGGGGAGGCATCCCACTCACCTGGCTCTATCTCTGAATGCTGAAGCTTTTTTCAGCGAAATCAATGAGAAAACTTCACACTGCATCTAACATTACTGCTCTGCACCGTCTGATGCACGGGCATGGCACACAGAGCAGTTCTAGACGTTGCTTCCTGGTCTCTCTCTACTTTTTGGGCAATGCCTTTTCCCTTGCGATTTGTGAAAACATTCCTGGGAACAGGGACCAGAAGTCAGGCTTTCCTGATTCTCCCCATAGCTGTTAGCTGACAGAATCAGATTCCCCTCTGTGCTCTCCTACCCACTGATGGAATCTTAAATCTTCTTCTGCTCAGTGGAACAACTTCACACACACCTCCCATGGGATAGTAGGGTAACAGGAAAGTGGTGTTTGCTTCACTGGCTGCCGTTTTGGGTAAAAGAGTGAAGCCTGCTCTATCTTTTTGTGTATTAAAAATAAAAAGCTTAAAACTCTGACAGAGTTCTAGAAGATGTGAAGGTGTACGCAGGCCTGCACATATCTGAACTGCAATGAGATGATGGGGAGAAGTGAATTGTGGCAACTTGATTTGTCAGTGTTCCCCCATGGCCAGGTCGCTCCCTGCTCAGCAGCAGCCCTGCGGAGCCACCAGCGCATGGGGCTGCAAAGTTTGGGGTTGCCCCAGGCTTGGACAGGCCCCTAGGAGTTGCAGGCTGCAGTACACAACCTTTAAGCACCTATAACCTGTCACTGAGACTGGCATTACAAAACTGCCTGCAGTCGCATAGGGAATCTGTCTGCTTCCCAGGTTATATGTGCTCCTACTGTGTCCAGCCCAAAGTTACTAGCAAAACATACCCATTTCTGCTTGCTGCTTCTGTTCACTACTGCGGCAAAGAGAACTGTGTGTGTATAGATATAAAGTAGCTTAGTAAAGCAGACCTAGACACCACAATCATTTTCTCCTCCTACTCTTACAGAAGGATGTCAGATTAAACAGCTTTCTGAAGCTGGAGACATCTCAGTGCATACTTTACCCCAGAGGAAGCACTTCACGTTAAAGAACAAAAACAACAAATACCACTTCCCTCTTTTTAAGCAACTTCATGTCATAGTGGGTGCTTGACAAGCTGCTGTTCAAAGTCTGCTGAAGGAAAAATTGTATATATTATTAGCCACTTCTCTGCTTGTTAATTCTTTGTTTTTCACCATTCTGCAAAGCCTTTCACAAATCCCTGTTTCAGTGGAGCAACAGACTTCCACTTCCTTGGATTTGCAGTTTTCACTTAACAGGATTAGGTGACAGGATTTATTTAGAAATGTGTGGCTATAAAAATACTCATTTTTTTCCCTGTTCATGAGTAATGGAGGGAAAGCTTGCGATTTTCTTGTCGCCTTTTAAAATTCGAACATCTCAGCAGGGGAAAAGGTTCAGATCAGGTGTTTGCCACCCACACTTCTCAGTACTAGAGAATGCTTAACTTTTTCTAGCAGGGAGAAGACTGGAGTGGAATAAATAGAGAAGACTAAGTCTTGCTGTGAGACCTAAAGAATATGAGATTCAAAAGGACTTGATCTTACCATCAAGCCTAGGGCTGACACAGAACTTGTTAAAACATCTTCCTGTGACTTTGAGTAGTCTGAAGACTTCTCTAGCTTTTCACAAGAGGCAGATTTATTAGTCTAAGCTAGCCAGAATATGTAGCCCTCAACCACACACTCCCTGCTCTACAAGAGGTGCTATCAGAGCTGCTCTGATGACTCTGCCCTTCCCTGTTTCTTAGAAAGCTCTAAGAAGTGCAGAAGACTCTCAAAAGGTGGTGAAATTGCACTTTGGACTGCCTTTGCTGCCTGTGGTAGAGGATGTTGGTGCCAGATCAAGGCTAAAGATCCTGCTCAGTGGAGAAGAACAGGAAAACAGGAAAGATCCTAGGAGCTTAATCTTTTTTAGTTGAGCAAAAGGAAGAAGTAATTATTTGATAATAATCTGTAAGTACCCACATGGAGAGGAGGAGACCCAAACACAGAGGAATCCTCACTCCAGTAGATGTGGCTACAAAAGAAATGCTGCCTGGAATTTGAAGCTACACACAGTCAGGCTGGAATAAAGCTAATCACTTGTAATATTGAGGGCAACCAACCTATAGATTATTATTATGAAGTTTTTCACCAATTCTCCATCACAGATTCACTGATTCTCTGCCACGGGCAGTGTCCCTACCCACAGCAGGGGGGGTGGAATTAGATCATCGTTAAGGTCCCTTCCAGCCCAAACCATTCTATGATTCTATCATAGGAAATTTTAAAAAATAAGATTTGTTTTTTGTTTTTTAAAGGTGTGTTTTAGCTCACCTTTAAACCAGCTACTAGACTTGAATCTGGAGTAATTTGGGTTAGTCTTAAATCACACCACATAGGAAGCTAGAATAAACGTTAATTATGTTCTTTACTACACTAAAATCTGGAAAACTGGAAAAGCAAATGACCAGTAACAGTGGCTGGAATGTTCATACCTTTTTCTGGGTCATTTGTGAATATGCTGAACTGCCTACATCCCAGTACAAGTCCCTACAGAACTCGCTTGGCACTCTGCTGGTGTGAGGCTCAATCATTTACTTCTACCATCTGTTTCTACTTTTTATCCAACTACTCACCCATGCTAGGACTTTTCCTTATCCTCTTTGGCTGCTTAATTTCCTCAAAAACTGGATGATGGACTTTGCCAAAGCATCTTGGAAATTGAAATGGACAGCATAAATCAGATCACCCATACTCTGTTTCTTGATGACCCTTCAAAGATGCCCAAGAGGTTTGTAAACTGTCAGCCCTTCACAGAGACCACGTTGGCTCCTCTCAAGTAGACTGAACTACATCATATTTATCCAAGTCCATGTTTCTGGCCTCAGAAGTTCATGATTCTAGTTTTGTTTAGAGTGATCTATTTGTCTACTAAAGATTTCCGCCTAAGCTAGGAGAAATAGCTAGCCATTCACGTCTTTTGTTGTCCTGCACTTTCATAGGACAGCAGCAAATTCTGTATGTATCCTTTATAAAAGCATTACAAAACAGAAACGGATGGATCTTCCTTCCTTGCTGAGAGCTGCCAGTACTATCACCACAATGCACACCTGGCAGTGCACCTGCCTGGCAGCACTGACTTGAAATATCCCTGTTCTGACCCCACCAACATCTTCTATAAATATCAACCAGCATTCATACGCACGCTGCTCCCCTGCTTGGAAGGGAAATTAGCTCTCCAGAGCAGAGCTGCAGTAAGAATAGGGGTCTGAACGTTGAGTTGTGTAAATCAGGGTCTACACAGAAGGTGTATGCCACTTGGTTACAGTGCTCACAGGACATAGCTTCAAGATGAGAATACTGAATTGTGTATCGATTAGTTGATTCGGCACACGACAGCAAGCATGCTTGCTTGATATCAAGCCCTATCTCACTACATAGTTTTGCAAGTCAGCCAAGATCTCTCCACACTCTTCTAGTTGAAATCCTACCATCCTCCTCATTCAGCTCTGTTTTGCTTACACTTCTGATACATTTCAGTGCCAGCTCTGGCATTCTGATTAAAATCAGCTTGGAGGGAAATTGTTAGTCACATGTGTCTGAAGCTGAAATAATACCTTTCCTTCCTACTGGAAGAATCCTAGGCTTCTCTCGTACTCCTGATGGAACTGTTTGCATGCCAACATGGGAAACAACAGCGTTATACATGCTTCAGGTCATTATCATAACTACTCCAACAAGGAGAAATACACAGAAACAATGTTAATGCAGAAGTTGTAGCCCCCAGCTACAGGCAGGATGACCTTAAAATGAGTGTTGGGAGGTTCTGGATTCCTAAATCATATTTTTGAATTTTGTAATGAGTTACATGATTATCAACATCACTGATGGTATTTACACTAAACAGGGGGCTGTGCAGACTTTTTTTTTATATGGATTGAGTGCTCAGAACTTCTGCCAAGCTGGACCATCACAATTCCAGTTTCAATATGGACTTGCTTCTAAGAAACAATGGATTGTCAGGGGTCACCCCCTTGCTTCTTGCAGATATCCTTCTGAGAGTGTACTGGTGTTGTCTAACGGTGAATCCCAATTAAAATCCACAAGCGGTAACCTTTCCTGTAGAAAATGTATGCAGCACATTGAAATTTCCCAGTCTCTGCAACCATACTGCATGGATTTCCAAGTGTGATGAAGTCTTTAGCCTTTCATGTTTATTAATGCCTTGTAGCTAAGTAAAATGACTAATAAACTGGCATTTTAAAGAACTAGATGGAGCTGTTCTAAGGACTGAATAATAACTAAACATTCATTTACTAAGCTCCCTCTAGCAGTTTTTTAGTATACCCAGAAAGAATATCGTGAATCTATGGAAATAAGTTTAGGCCACTTTGCACCAAAGATGCCCCTTGCTGTAAGCACACAAATTCACTTCAGCACCTTCTGCCTATTTCCTTTGTAGGGAAAGGGAGGAAACAGGATTATCTCACCCACATTACCACAACAAAGTCAATGCCAGATCCGGAATTAAAAACCTGGACCAAAGAGAGATGATTTTCTGAAATAAGGAAAAACTAGACAGAAGCACTTGTAGATCTGTGCTTCCCCCCTCCCCCCCCGAAAAGAACAGGGAATTCACAAATATTATCACTCCCTTGTGCACCACTGGGACAATACAGATTGCCAGTATATTCCTCATTATTAAAAATTAAAAGAGGGAAAACATATGTACTGCTTAATTTTCTAAGCAAGGCGCAATATTAAACTGCAATAAACTGTACAATATTAAACTGCAAGCCGTTGTGACCGTTCACTTGAAGCAAGTTTTAATGCTACCTGAGATGAAATAAGCAAGATGCTTGCTACAGAGAATCTAAAAGAGTTCACCCAAGGCCCCTCAGCAAAGCAGTGTCAGGCCAGGAACTCAAATGAAGGATTTCCGATTTCCTCATCCTATAATCAGTCCATTGGAACAAGCTTGTTCTCTCCACTTGTGCTTGTTCAACACTGCCACTTAAAACCAAAATCAAGCTGTTGTCACTGAACTCAAAGCAGCTTTTGTTAAGCATTTCCCTATAAATGCATTCCAAAGCACAACTGTTTTCACTAAGCCTGATCTACCAGCTGCCAGACCATTAAAACTGGAAGGACCCACTTCCATCTCCATCTGATATGAATGTTTAAGCAGGCATCTCAGACCAACAAATGAAATCCCAGGCTGGAACTTTGAGGAGATATTCTAACTTTGATTTCTTTCGTGGCTCTTTTGTCTTGTATACTGCGTTATTCACAGGGCCTTATTCACTTCCAGTTTCTGTGCTGCAGGTTTTGTACACTGGCTAGTATATGAGTAGGAACTGGAAGTTTTCATAAAATAATCAGAGCAAGTGGGATTAAAAATAGACCAGACTTGTGGTAGAAGAGGAAGAAGACACTACCATTCCAAGGTTGTTTTGCATTTCAGATCAATAATGATGAACAATCTTCCAGAGGTGTCGGCTAAGGTCTCCGAGCCTCCATCAGCAGCCTCCTGGCCTCTCTGCTCCTCTCTGGCTGTAGGCAACTTGGGCCACTGCTGCAGATGAACAGTGCACGTCTTCCACGCGAGTGGAGGGGAAAGCTGATGGGAAGGCACAGAACCTGAGAGATGTCCTAAGGTGGCACGACAGGGATCCTCAAAGCCTGTGCTGCACTGAAACCTGCAGCAGTCGATGGGAGTCACTCTGTTAGTGGACAGCTTTTACCTCTGTGCCCTTGACAGAGGTCAGTTTGGAAATGCTAGAGTTGAGAGTGTGCACTACCCAGAAGAGAAAGCAGCACGTGTGACATGGATTTATGCTTGCAGTTCCGATAATTCTGACTTCTTGAATTCACCCCTAATTGCTGTGTGCCTCACAGATGATTTACAGCATTTGATTTACTGATCTTATTTTACTCTTCCTGCAATTTCACTTCTTTGATCAGATCTTGCCAGCAGGTTTTCATTACCAAATAGGTGAGTTTTTTAAATAGCACAATTGCAAGTCATCATCATAAACATCAATCTTCATAACTCATCTGAGCACTCTATGTTCTTGTAATGTCGCGTGTCAGGATCCTGCTGCGAAGATAGCCAGCTGGTGTGGCTGCCAGCTTCTCATTCCTTTATTGATTCTCCCCTATTTACTATAATTGAGTTTTCATACTTACCTTGTTCTTCAGTATATAAATGCCTATCAGAGACAGGAAAAGAGAGCCAGACCAGGGATTTCCACTCCTCATCATCTCAGCAGAAGAGGGTGCTGTGCAACACTTATTAGAATAGGTATTTTATCAACTGCGACAGCCAAGCTGAGGACTGCCTATCCAGTTATCAAACCTACTGGCATGTCAGCAGGTCATTGTAGGAAAAAACTTATATTCCTTATTTTCTAGTTTTGATGGAATGGTTGGGGAAGGAGAAAAGAATTATCTCCAATTTTCCAGCACTGACTCATCTGCTTTGAGCTGCCAGTGTTAGAGCAAACCTTAAAGGGAGCTTTGTGTTTATTTTATTTTACAGGACCGTAGAGAAATTCTACACGTCACTGTTCTGAAATGTTTGCGTGTTTAAAATCAAGATCCCCCTTTAATTTAGTATGGACTCCAATAAGCTTATAGGTATGTGTTTACAGGACAGGGCATCCAGTCCATCCCTAGCTGCCAGGCAGCCAAAGCCTGCAGCCTCCCTGCTGTTATGACTCCTGCTGCATGACCCCATCTCAGGTTCAGTGACGGGCACAGGGATCACTCAGTGCTGACCTCGGTGGCTAAGCCAGCACGAGGGGTCACAGAGGGTGCATAATGCTGCTGGGGTATTCTGTGGATACTCATGAGCCACAATTAAGTGAGACAGGCACCCCTGAGATAAGGAATTTATTCCTTGTTTTGCTTCCAGTTTTACTGTCTAATCTTTCAGTTTTCCAGTCTGAAAAGAAAGTACATGCTTGCTTAGAGACCCTTACAGAAGTCTGCTAGCTCTGATCAGACACTCTGCCCTCCCAGGGAGGAGGCTGCTTCTCCCTGACACCACACATCACCAGGAACGACCTACAAAACGGCAGACAGTGCTGATGACCACCTTCTGCTAAGGCTGCCGGCTTCATTCAGCCTGCAGGATGGCCTCACACACCACTTTTATTCCCTGGTGAACCACGTCACACTGCTGTTTGTCTCTGGCATGAAGCAGGCTGCTGCTGCACCAAGTGCTGGCTCTGGCTATCCCAGCTCAAAGCGGCAGCAAACCAGCAAATGAGTCTGCTTACTGCCGCTATCTACTGGCTGGAACCAAACTGAGCATCTGCATGTCCTGGGCCATCCACTGCTAGTGGCAGGGAGAATTTCTCTTTCTGCAAAATTGTTTCTGCAAAGACTCCTCAGAAAGCAAAAAGTTCTCACTTAAAAAGGTTCCAGAACTCAGCCTCACAATTGCTCTGACACTCTCTGGTATCCCTGTGCATGCACACATACTGGATCAAAATATTTCTTGTTCTTTTTTGGGTAGTTTAGACTCCATTTGCCAACTTACCAACTTGGAATTTGTCAGCCATTTTCAGGCCTGCACTGTAAGAATAAGGCATGCACATATGAGTTTGTTCTGAAAAAGCAGAACATTTTTGGCTTTTTTGTGCTTCTACCACTAGAGAGCAGGAGAATGGTTCTCCCAGCTGACTCCTAAAGCTCCAGCAGAGAGAGCTGCTGTGAATCGCCAAGGAGCTCCTTACATAACTGCATTTCTGAGGCTGACACTCACAGCAAAGCCACAGAACTTTTCAATCCATTTATCAAACCTTTGCAGTTGCCATTTCCAGACAAATGAAACCAAGCTAAGTATGAAGCAGAAGAGAAGTCCACATCCAGAGTAATGTGCTGGAGTTCTAACAGACAGACAGACAGACATTGCCCCGTGTTTCACTGATACATGCTAGGGGTTTTTGTTCATTTTTAATTCCTTTCAGCATGAGTCTAGCCTAGACTCCACCCAAGGAGGAGAATACTAACTATTAAGGGTTGAACGCTGCCACAATATACCTAGAACTGGAATTACAAGGGAGACTACATTCATGTGCTTTGTGGTCTGTGATAATTACCTTTTAGACATATCTGCATAACTAGGAGAAAGATCTCTGAGCCATGAAATTCTGTTCTAGGTTTTCATTTTTTCCTAATGTTTAAGAAAATAAAGGGATAAAACTATAGCTGTGGTTTCATACCCTGATCTACCACCTGGTGGATGCTGAAAGGGGAGAGACCTTATTCCTCCTGCAGCTTTGCTCTCCTTTCCCCTTTCCTTGTGCTCACTGGACCTTCACAAACATTTCTATCCACTAAATCCAGAAAAACTTTGGCATTTTTTTTTGTTTTGCTTTGCTTCTTCAGCTGTCCAGCAGTTCTCTGGCAGACTATCAGTTTATTAAAGTACCTGACGAGAAACAGACGCAGCTTACAGCAGCAGTGTAGAAGAGAGCTGGAGAAATAAGTGCCCTCTTTCCATAGCAGTAACCTTTTGATCATGCTCACTCTGACACACAAAATAGCAGGCTAAGGTTGAGATATCAGGAAGGGATGCCTTGTCAGGAAAGCTGCTGAGATGTTCTCAGAAAGAAGTGCTGGAAGCCCTGAAGGACATTCTGTACTGGGCTCAGGCCGGGCAGTATGGGATGGTACCTACAGCACTCCTAGGACTCTAATTTCAGCAGCACATGTAACCACCTACAAGAAATGGAAAGGGTTTAATGCCAAAAGCAAACTGATCTGGATGTGCTCTCCAAACAGAGGGTTTCAGTCCTCCGTTTTTTACAGACCAAATTATGTTTCCCCAAAATAAGCTACTGAACGCAGAGTTTCTCTTGACTTAGAATTAACTTTGTCTGGTCAGACCACAAAGTGCAAGCTGAGTCTTAGGCAAATTCTACTGTCCCTAAGACCTCCCCAGAAAAACTGTTGCTTTCTCCAGCAAAACTAACCTTCAGTAACTCCCTAGATCAGTCTCCTTCCAGGACCAGCCAGCATGTGAGAAAGCACAAAGCAGTGCTTTTCTCAGACAGGAGGAACACCTCAGAAGACAGAGACAAGATCCAGACTGTATTTCCTACTCTATGTATCACGTTAATTCAAGTGCAGGGTCTATGTAGCAGGTAAGAAAGTGTTGCCTGCCAGCCAGCACTACCCTGCAAAACCTTCTGCAAAAAGATGCTGTAAGCCCAGCTTATTACAAGCATGCTGCCTGGGCCTGGAGGTTCTGACTGGCTCTGGCTGGGTGTCACATCCAGCCTCTGTCAGAGCCTTGCCACTGGCCCAGGAGTGACACCAAGCTTCTCAGGTAGAATTCCTTCCACTTTACAGTCCAAGAAGTATTGGGCTCATTCTTCTGCTATATACTTTAAAGCAAATGCTTTGTCAGGTGGGACAAAGGCAGGCAGATCCCAAGCTGAGTTTCTCAGCTACTTTAAAGTAGATTCAAATTCCTCTCTGCTTTGTTCCTTCACAAAAGTAGCTTTTTACATTGGAGTCATTTTCCCACCAGGTTGTATCAGCAGATTGTGCTGAAACCCAAGACAGCGATTTTCTCACCTGCGATAACTAGCTAAGGTTCCACTTTACATATTGACTGACCTATTTAAGAAACAGGCAAGTCCTAGGGAGCATGCTGAAGAAATCAAACGTGGCAGGCAGGAGAGCAGGGGCTCGATTCCTACTGATAGCAAAGAATGCGCATTTGCTTGTACATTTAAGTTGCAAACCTCCTTAAGTGGACTGATACAGTCAAAGGACGAATTATCTCCATTACAGCAATGTGCTCCAGAAAAAAAGCCCTGTTACAAGTCCTTACTGTGAAGCCACAGCTCCTAGGGTTTAGAATGGACAGGACAAACTCCCTGATCTGAGCTTAGCTTATTTCACAAATTTGTTTCAGAACTCTTGTTTAAGTTAACTGAATGAATTTCAATTGCAAAAATTAAAGCTGAGAAAGAATAGATAAAACTGGAAAAGAATAGAGAATGGATGAAGATCTCACACAGCTACAAGAAAGGAAGATGGGGAGTAGGAACATGTCCTTAAATTTCACAATTTCCCCATGTCTTAATAAAGTATTTAGCAAACCCTACAGCCTGTTACCCCTGAACTTTAAGAGGGCATTTATAATCAGGACAAAAAGTTCGGTCTTTTGCCTCCAACTTCCTTAGTTGGAAGCTGTTCCAGAACATCCCTGGGCTGATGCTTTGAAAGCTCTTTTCCTACTTTTCAGCCTAAATGTTGCATGTAGCCAGCTTACAGCCATCTATTCTTATACCAGTGCATCTTGGCTCCTATGTGTTTTAGACTACCTGTATTCGCTTTGCTGGCAGCCTTGTCCTCAGCAGATTCCGAGGAATTTAATCCCATTGTAGCTCAACTAACTTAGGGAAGGGGCTGGCACTTTATTTTCTGCAGTTTGTTCCGTTGTGATTTATAGAAGAACCCTAGCTAGCACCAGCTGCATTAGGCACTGCATAAAACATACCTTGGCAGGCAGCTGCTGTTCCAGAAGGCTCATGCTCTAGGCAGAGGGTCAGGGTGGGAAGGTGATTTAATCAAAGTCCTTCATCGAAGGCAGGTGTAGGGCCACAGTCCCCTGAGCACCAACCCAGCCCAATACACCAGCGCTGTTTCTCTTTTACAACACTTTGATACCCAAACGCATTTTCCATTTGCACAGTTGTCACCATCTGTGTCACAGGTAACACCTAGAACAGCTCCAACCTAACCAGACCAGATCACGCAGTGCAATCTAGAACGTGTGCAGCTGCTTTTGTGAATAGGCTTTGCTTCTGCCCCCAGGGCTTGCAGCCAGCCAGCTAAACATAAACTTGTGACTAATTCTGCTTAGCTTGCCAAAGGCAGGTAAAAGCAAGCAGCCTCAGATCCGGACCATTCCTCAGCTGGGAAGGTGCCTGAGGTGAGAGGCTTGAGGTTGATGCAGAAGATCAGTAACCAGAGCTCCTGCCGTCTGTTCTCAACTCTGACATGACTCATGATGTGAACATAGTTCCACATGCGCTGATACACCTTGAGGGACTCCTCCCTACTGGCTCTATCTACCCTGACAACTAAAACCAACACCCTTACTACACACACAAAAAAATAAATTAAAAAAAAAAATAAATGTTGAGCTGTTCTCACAAATAATCTAAGCCTAAAAGCTTCCTGTGTACAACCCTGAGCAAGGCTTGAGGCCTTAAGGCAAACCCAAAATCAGAGATAAGTTTTCACTACAACGTATCAGCAAACAGAAAGAAAACGCTATGAGGGAGAGACTGCAGCAGCACTGTGCTTCGGAACAAGGAGACTATAAAATGTCTTCTTTCCTGCTGTGGTGAAATTGCATGCATAACGTTGTGTTCTGTGATGGCCTCCCTGTTATCCTAAAGGCATCAGCAGATTTTGCAGGGAGTTCAGAGAAAAGCAACACAAGTGACTAGGGGGCCAAAGGGATTGACTTGTGAAGAAAGATTAAATTTGCAAATGTAATATGTATAGGCTGGCTCAGCAATGACTGGGGCCCATGATAACCACCACCAATTGCTGAAGGATTTGAATACAAGGAAGGAGAAGAATTTAGTTTGTTATGAAGCACAATAATGGGAAGAAAGGGAAAGGAAATGGAGGAGTAAAGGCAGAATTGGATAAAGCCCAAGGAGACCTTTCTGACAATGAGATGCTGCTGCTATGTGAACGATGGGAGAAAAATGTTTTACCCTTGCAGAAATGAAGGTCTTGAGCACAAATTCCTAAACAGCTCTGATATACAGAATGGGAAAGCACAGTTGCCGTGGAAAACACTGTAGAAGTACACTTCATCAATGGCAAGCCAGCAGACAGCTCTTTGGAGTCCTTAGTTGCAAACAAGCACAACAAATTACCAAGAAACAGGAAGCACCAGCCTCTGTGAACTCAGGTAGTGTAACACAGCAAACGCATTAGCACCAGCGGGAGGCTTGTTCACGCACCGAGGGACAGCATCTGCCATGTAATGGAGACTCACGGTGACAGTGAGGATAAGGTACTGCTGTGAAAAGGCACCTGAACAAATCCCACTGCTCTTCGTCCCTGTGTGCCTGTTCCCAAACGCAGTCACAACCAAAGGACAATGCCTACAGAGGTGCAGTCTTCAACCTCACCCCTCAGTTTTCCTTCACTCATGTAAGTTGGAGCAAACTGAATCTGGTCCTACACCTGCTAATTGCCAGGGACCCCACAGCACTCACAAAAACAGGCAGCATGTATGTGTATGTGTGTGAAGAATAGCTATACCTGCTGGATTCCTGCAGGCAGTCTTCACAATGCTGCTCTACAATCAGATAACACTAGTCTAATTCAGGAAAGAATTTCATCTTGTATCTGTAAGATAGGGAGAATTACATTCTCCAACTTCCTCAAAATACTATGAACCTGATAACCTATTTGTAAAAAACTCAAGAGATCTTAGGATGAAAGTGCAAACAGCTTATGTCTGCAGAATTCAGAAAGGCTCTCTACACATCAACAGCTTTGCAGGGCATTGTGTTATGGACAAATGGTAAAAATTCTCACCTTTCTACATGTCATTCCATTGCCATTAACTATGCTCTCTCAAACCAAGAACAATCGCTCCAGTTCTTCCAAAATCTAGTTATTTTCTTATTCTTGGGTAGTAACTGTGTACCTCCTGTCATATCATATGAGAGGCTTATAGACACTCCAAGGGGTACAACATCTGAAGTGTCAGAGACAACTGTTTTTCCCAAAATCTCATTAGACAGTTCTTTTCAGCAGACACTGATTTGCAAGGCTGCTGCTCTGGCCCCGAGGAGATCAGCTCAGGATATCTTTAGAAATCACAAAGTATTGAGTGCACACCTTAGAGAAAAAGCAACACAGATAAAATCAGGATATCAGTTCCAGCTAAAATGTTGGGATTGTGCTTGAAAGAAATAAAATGCCTTCAAATTACCAAGCTTATCTCTTGGCCTTGTGTTTTTCCTGTGCCTTGAAGATGTCTGTGCTCAAAGCTTTTCCCTTTCTTTGGACAATAGGGACTGCAAAGGAGCCTTTTCAGTGTGTCAGGTCAATAGTCCAGAGACTGAGAAGGATTTGTGCTATAGATAGTAACAGCATCAAAGAGGCCATTACATCTTCAGCACCAGTAATCCCCATTTTAAAAACTCCATTATCTGACTGGCTCTTCATTTGCTTGTCACGTAATCCTTGCTGTTGTGGTAACTCAGAAGTGAATGCTGTGAGCTTAATAGAGAAGTCACAGAATTGCCTGTCCATTGCCTGTCCAGTCAGGCTGGTTATGGGCAAGGCAGAAAGGAATCACAGAGCAGTAAGGACTTCAGAGATGTTAACTGAGCAACAGGAATAACGTCTGTGAAGATGCTGCTGCAGTTGTGAAATACTTAACAGACATTCCTGGGGATTGACTGTTTTCTGATTTTCATTCCATCAAAAAGGAAGAGACTGATAGGCTTGTAAGTTGATCATGGCATAGCTGTGGAAGAAATCCTTGCTTTCAAAGTCTCAAATCCAAAAAATAGTCAAAAAATAAGAGGCTGAGAATCACGGTGATCATTCCTGAGAAGATATGTCAGCTTTATGGAAGTCAGTGCTCCCACTTGCATCTATATCTTAAATCCCACCTGTACAAATCACAGCCCTTTGCAGCTTGCTAAAAGAGGAGAATTAGGGGGAGATTAGTACAAAGGTCTGTCACCAAGAATGGGCCAAAGTAGGGAACCTGAAGATGACCAGTTGTGGCACAAGATGTTGTCAGATTGCCTTTAACGCTCAGGAATCTGATGCAAAGTATTTTAAAATAGCTGTTGTAGATACAATGACGACTAAACAGCAGCTCACCACGCCATCAAATAAGAAAACAGTTTCTCCTTTAACAAGCAACTTTGTGGTGCTTCTCCTGCATGAGACCAAAAGGACTGGTTGCTCAGCTGGGGCATCCAACTGAAATATGGAATCTCTCTTTTGGCAAAGAGCCTAATATTTTAGTCTTGAATTAGAGCAAAGTATCCTTTGTTGCAGAAGCCCAGAAGCAATGTCTAGAGGAACATTCCAGCTGCAGCCCATGGAAGACCCTGCAAGATACAAAGACAGTGGCTAGTACATAAGTCAGCTATTTTGATGCCTCAAAAATAAAATAATTAGGAATTAAAGACACAGTCCCACTTCAAGTTGCTGCACATAAGAAGTAGTTGCTCTGTTTCCTTAGAAAAAGGTTCCAAATAGTTGGTTAATAACTCACGGTCAGATGCAAATCCTCCACTGATGCTGTATGAATGGCAGTCGGCACACATCACACAAGGAGATGCAACAGCTGAATTGTCATGACTAGAGTTGAGGGTGGGGGAAGGATCATCCTTCACTGTCACCATAACTGTGACATCTTTCTGTCTGCAGTGTTTCAGACACCCAACAACATGAAGAAGAGTAGTTTATCATTACATGTTCTTCATTTATTCCATCTTCTGAATTTGCAGGAAATGGAAGTTGAAGAAATGAGATGACAAGCCTAGATTTCAAACTGACTTGTGATGACACTTTGGAAAACAACACAATTGCTTTACCATGAATTGCTTGCCATGGTCAGGCTGACACCGGCTTTAGCAGTTTCATTACACTCAAATTAAGGGAGCAGCAACTCTGCATCCACAATGCCAGCCAGCAGCTGTTAAAGACAGACTATTTACTGCATCTTTCAGCTTATAGTGCCAGAGACCTCAGTGCACCAATTAGGCTTTAATCACCCCATCAGGCTCACCCTTACAGCCTCTGCTTTGTCTCCAGGACCTCCATTTAAGTTCTGGCCTGGGCACCCTGCTGTGGGCCTGCCTGTTCCTGAGCTGTTTTTCAGCTTTCCTGGACTGACCTCGGACCTGACTTGTTCTTTGCTTGATGATGGCTGGGCAGTTGATGGAACCTGTTGTGGTCACCAGCTTGCTTAGTTCAGGTAGTGCACATCTGTACCCTGTTGGAGAGGGTGCTGCCTCTGCTGTAGTCTCCCCCACCTGATGGCTTCTCTCTCCTCATGGAACAGCCCTGCTCTCAATTCTCCCTGAAACTTGGTCATCTGACGTGCCTCAGCGATGCCAAGGGGCGTGTGGATGAGAAGGGATGGGGATGTTTGCAGAGGTATTAAAGCAACAATTCTTCCACTATTACTTTCTTACCCACAGTTTTCCTTCTCCTCACGCTTCTATTGTGCAGCTGTAATCCATTGTCAAAAGCAAAATGAAATGATAGTCTCGGGACTAACTAGGATGTGCGATGTGATAAAGGGTGGCTCTTTAAGGTAGGATCAAGCCAGAAAAGAGTGACTAGAAAATGGCACTGGTAACCAGAGCCTCTAGACCAAACCTAACTCCCATCAGTAGTGAGCCAGAATCAATGCTTTTTCTCGACTACTGGATAGAAAGCATTAAATGATTTCAGCCCTGTTCCTAGACAAAAACTGGCTCAAATTAAGAACTGGATGAGCCACAGAGACCAAACTTTCTCCCTTTTTTGAGATGCACATGCAAGGATAGGACAAGTTTGTTCTGCTTGAATATGTGCAGAGCACACTATACATGCGGTGGAAGTGTTGTAGCTTTAAAAAAACGTGGACGAGTTTTAGGCAGGTGATTAACCACAGGACATTTTTGCCTCACTTTCTCAGATTAAGCTTTTCACAACATAGGCACCTAGTGCTCCCAGTGGGATGTACCCCTATCTAAAAGTATTGAAGGATGAGTTTATGCACTGAAGTTTATGCACTTTCCATGCTTTGGTTGCATGTTATATTGATTTTAGAGTAATGCAACTACAAAATCTCAGTACAACAGAATGAAGAAAATACTGCTAATGCGAAGGAGCTCACAGCAAGCTGTAGTCATGTCTTACTCAGGCATGCAAGCTGCAGCAATGCTCACTTTCACAGCAGTCTGCCTCCCAGGAAACTTAACATACTCCTTCTTGCCCCATTTCAAGGATGAGGATTCTCTCCCAAACTTGCAGATAGTGTCATACACTATTTCATTACTTCCCCAAGGCTACACTATCTTGGTTTCCAGTCTAAACACTAGTAAATTTGCTTTGCTTCATAATCATAACTATCACACTGGGGTACATCTTTTCCTTAGAGCCGGAGAAGATCTAACTCTGTAGGGATTCCTTGGCACACTCATAAGCTATTTGCTTTTCTTGCTCTAAAGTTTGCCTAGAAAAAACGGCCAGAATTTGTGCACTGAACCCCAGCGACTTTCAGCTTCGAGAACAATCTGATGGACAATGTAAACTAGATCAAACTTCATGCTATTCAAGCTCCCTCACAGCCTGCACCTGAAACACAGAGCCTTAAAATAAGCCAGCAGCCCTAGCAGGTTTGTGCGGAGGAGGGCTTGGATAGACTTGGGATTCTGGCCCTTGAAGCATTTAAATTCTTCTCTGCAGTTGGAAATAACTAACACCTCTTCCTGCAGTTACAAAACATTATGTGCAGCCATGCTTTTTCAACAGTTCGTCTTCCTTCCTGCTGTCAGTGACAGCAGTATACAGCAGAGGGACCCAAAGTCTTCTGCAGCTGTGCCTGAGCATTGTGTCACACGCAGCGGGAACATGGCGAGGACAGCCTCTCACAGCAGTGCAGGAACAGGGACAGAGACTGACAAGGAAAAAAAGTCTTTTGAGCTCAGTCACCCAACACACCAATTAAACAGAGGCAAGACGCATATATTTCTAAAGGCTTTTTTTTTTCCTGCCATTGTTACAGGTCTTTGAAAGGTAGATGGATGGATCAGGCCAGTGAATAAGTGGGACAGTCGTAATGCTTCTAAAATAGCATTCCCTACCACTAATAGATCCCTTTTCTCTGTATCTGAAGGGTAAAATGTCGGGTTTCTTTGCCTTTCTTGTTGTTGTTACTACATATAGCTCTGGAAATATATATTTTTAAATGGTAAACAGCTCTGGGGAGAAAAGGTATAATTGATGATGATGATTAGACTTGGACAAAGAGGCATCCTACTGATAATTAGACTGTGATAAAAGACGTTTTCTACACCATATATTTTCTACTCGTTTCTCCCTCCTGAAGTGAAGCTTTTGGGGGGTTCTTTTTAGTTTGAGGTTTACATTAGCCTTGAAGTACATGCAATAATACCATCTGGCTTTGAAAAGATTTGTACACCCCACTGGTCTTAGTATGCTGTGTATTTCCTTTTGTGCTCATTTACTAGCGAGTATTTGTTTCTCTAACTTGGTCTTCTAGCTCAAGTTGAGCCTCAGAGTTGTGGTACAGTGTTTTATCTTGGGTCAAAACCAAGGTGGGGCTTTGGAAGCAGCACTCACAAAGGATTCCGAAGTATGTTGCTCATTAGACAGCAATGTATGAATTCCCCTGCTGTTCAGCCACCTACTGATTTGGGGTAGAGCAAATCGCCCTAGCTGGTACCAACACAGTGAACAACACCAAGCTGCTGAACAGCTCATCCCACTCTTGCACAACCCAGGAAGCAGTGCTGAGCTACACAAGTTGCAGCACTCAGAAACTAGAAGGACCCACCTCCAGCAGTGATCTGGAGTCTCAGCCATGCTATCTCCTAATTGCACAGGCTGACTGGCAACCAAGACACAAGCTCAGACCTGTGGTTCTGTTTCCAGAATCTACACAAACATGCATGTGTGTGTGTACATTCATAGAAATGTGTATTTAGGTATATAGCCAGTGAACAAAAGTACACATCAATCGCAGGGTTTCTTATTCAGTGTGCCCGATCTAAAAATTTGTACTTTTAAAATAAACTTCCCTTATTCACACACCACATCCACTGTCATTCAGATAGACAGACAACAGGGCTGCACACAGCCTCCAGGTACTCACCCCTCATACCAAGAAAATCAGTAATTTGTTTGCTTTTGGCACCTGTGTTAAGGATTTAGTCTTTCTACAGATTCTACAGCTATCATAAAATATTGCTCCATTCGGCTACAGATAGAAGCCTTCTAAAACAAAGCTGGGAATTTCACAACAGATACCTACATGCTCCTTCCCCCAACCCATTAAGACCTAACTTGTGCCAAAAGACCAGTGAGGCCAAATAACACAGACTATAAATGGAATGGAAGTCATTGCAAAATGAGAAGTTTCGTTCCTTGACTATCATGGCACCTCAAAATCTTTTAGTGTCCTACCTCATTGTTCCAAAAGAAAGCAAGTTAATATTATTAAGGAATATCTTTCCTTTCACCTGATCATCTTATTCTCTCTGCAATCATTTTAAACCAGGCCTTCAAAATCAAATGATCTGTTTTAAAACGATGCCTGTCTAACAATTCATTTGGTGGTTTTCTACATATTGAAATGTTACCTTCCACCACCCGCCAAATATACAGCAAAGTGAATCTGAGGTGTTTGCCTCATACTGTTCATTTGGAAGCTGCTCCATTAGAGAAATACCAAATATTTTGAGACTCAAAAGAAAAGAGACATTGAGATCTAACTATATTGTTGAATAACCTGTATTTAAACTCCTTCAACTGACAAGCTCAGAGGCAGACTTAAAATATATGATTTCTGCCCATGGGTTGTTCACTTACATGAGAAAAATGATCCAACAGTCCTCTCCAGATGGCAAAGGCAATTTGGATTCATTACACTTTGACAGAAGGTAGGACAATATTTTTTTTAAATAGATCCAATATAAGAAGCTCTAGAATAACTCCATTGGGAGTTATTCTGATTAAAGAATTGGGATTAATTTCTGAGTATTTACTCAGACTGTCAACAGAGTCGAAACTCATATTCAGAGCAAAAGTTGACTCTGCTTTGGAAAAGACTTGCTGCAAATAAGCAGCCGTTCAGTCACCAACACCCTCCTCCTGAAGGCAGGTTAACTGCATAAGAGAGGATTTGCCAGTGCTTTTAAAGGTCTTCTTATAGCTCCAGTTATACATTCATTCTCGCGCTATGCCTTACAAATGTGCCGTGTTGTGCAAGCAGTGGGTTTGCGTATTATTTATGCTTTGCCTTGACAACTGAAGTTTACCTAAAATATAGATTTTACTCAGAAAAAGATATTACTTGATCATAAGATCTGCCCAGTAAAATGGAGACTCTCAGATTTCACACTGAGAAAACGAGTAACACCACTAAAACCAACATGAGTAACTTTACATCTAGCTGATTTATGTATTCATGGAGTTTAATATATTATCGCTACTGAAGAATTTGTGACATTCCAGTTATATCTAGCATTTATGTATATGAAATATTGGTTTGTACTTGAAGTTCAAAACTCCCGTAGACTAATTCTTGGCTTTCCGATGACAAAAAAATATTCTGAAATGGTTTCTTTCCCATGGCTCTATGCCCTGAGTTCTTAAACTTGTACTAACAATGAGATTGCCAATACCATCCTTTCAGTAACCATGAGATTCCTAACACCACCCAGTACCTTAACAGATAATCTCTACAGGGGCTTGATGTTCCTAGAAAGTAGCAGCAGGGATTCAGAGAGTCAGTGTATTCCAGAATCTAACATATGCTTAGCACATCTTCTAGCAAGCAAATGTACAAAATTTCTTGATTTTTCACTGAGTCCTCTCTATATTCTAGTTAGATGTCCAGTACAGAAGTGAGAAGGCAGGAAAAGTAAGATTTTTTCTTCGTTGGGACTTTATACTCTATTAAGCACTCTCTTGTATTATGACCACAATAAGCAGTAAACTCTTCTACACAACCAGACAGTAATGAGGCTTCCTGCAATCACACCAATCCTGTTAACAGCTGTAACACTTTGTGCAGATGCATCTAGTCCTCTTGTAGCACCAGAACAGTACTGAATAGTGTTCACAGCTATTTATTCTTTCCAGAAGGATGCATTGTTCTGCCCATCAAAACATACCTGCCAGAAACTGTCATTAAAAAAAAAAAGAGAAGACTTTGTGAGTCATATGCAGAGCTTTTCAACAGTTGCTAAAGCAGGATTTTGGAACTGCAGAGAGGAAACAGTTACCTTTCCACAGCTTTTAATAGCTGCATGTCTTTCCACTGACTTCAGTGCTCTTAACATAGCATGAGAAAGGCAACTGCTGTCTGAGGGGACCTTACCTCTGCACTGCACTCAAGCAGTTTCAATGCACATTCTTACTGAATTAAGCAGTTTTAATGCACAATCTTACTGAATTAAAAGTGAATTCTGCATATCTGCACTACATACGTCACCCTGCACCAAAATATCTTTCAACAGTGTTCCGAGCACTACGAGTAATAGCTGTCGCTTATGTGCTTTTTACACCCCATCAGTAAGGGGAAAAGTGCACGGCTGTTACCCACCCACATGTGCACAGAGCTATTGTCAAATGTCCACAATGATATGCACCTTGCAGCTGAAGCAAAAAGTCATCAGATTTGTCAAGATCCTTAGATTCTTTCTAGAGGATGGTAGTTGTCTTTGTAGAACTCAATGATTCTAAATACAAAACATTTTTCAGTGAGAAAATGTAGACTGGCAACCCGCATGCAAATTTGAACAAGTTGACCATGACTATACCCCATGACCTGAAATAGCAGATATCTAATGCCATTTTTCACTCTGCCCACACACACTTCTACACACAAACACACACTTACTAGTGAATACGCCCCTCAGATCTACACTGCAGGCATACACGTTTGGTCACAGTCATTTACTCCATTGATTCAGAATCAATGGAGAGCAATAAGCATTTCCAGGCACAATTCCTTAGTCTAACCACATATTCCTGTACCTGTGATAGGCTGGACATTCTGATGCTGTCACTTTCTCTTCAGTGCTTAAAACATGGAATATGATTACATGTTGCCCTGAGTGGAACAACAGTATCTAGACACACAGAGGAGCATGAAACAGAACTCCAGAATTTTAGAGACTAATGGGTGGCTGCCACTGAAAAAAAATAAAGACTAAAGGCACTCAGAGAAGCTGCAGAATTAACTTTCCTGAATAAAATGAGTCTTCTCCATATTGAGTTGCAACTATGTAATACCACAAAATGCAGAAGTTCACAGATGCTTCTCGAACTTCTTTTAACTGCACTAAAAACAGCTGAGAGTACGTGAGCCTCGTGTGGGCTTTTTAGGGGTATGACACCTACCTCTGTAATGGTTTTCTTCAGGAAAGGATTTGCCCATTCACAAGGAAATCTTGGTCAATAACCTTCTTGCATCCACAGATTCAGAATTAATCATGTCCTCTGCTACACTGGGCATAAGTTGCCATGTCCCACAGGAATACACTGCAGCCTTAGTAGATATCCTCCCCCTGATTGCTTTGACAATAGGGTTAAAGTGTGTACCACAATTACCCTGGATTTTTGCACAGCTATGGTGTTTAGTGAGTTGAGGTATAGAAGCTGCTTCTGACTGACTGCGGCCATTTGTATACTACTTGGAAAAGATATTACAAAGAGAATGAAACAATATATTCTTGGTAGAAATTCCTGACATTTCCTACCATTACAATAACCAACATCTTAGAGCTAGATTTGTAACTGGTAGGGATCTAAAAATAATTTAGCAGTACTTAGGAAACAGTTTTAATCTATCGAGTCACACTGCCCTCCACTCCCTTGCTATAGGAATGCATCACAACTGTGAATTCATGGAGAGAAAAATGCTAAAAAAATGCTAAAATGACCATAAAACAGAGTAGTATCACTTCCATCTTCTGACTGGAGGATGGAGGTACACCACAGGGGATGAGGAATATATATATGTGTACACACACACTTACATACAAACAGTCTTTTTGGTACAAAGATTGTTTGGTGGCAAACCAGAGGTTGACCCCCAGTTTCCTGCATCCCTGCGTTTAGGTCCTCATTCGCTGTTAGTCTTTTCCCAGCTACATTAGGAACCCCTGGCCAAAGAGCTCTAAGCAGGAAAGGCAGAGACCATCACCCTGCTCTGCCTAGCAACCATTATCAACACGCACATTTTTATCGTCTTTACTCTTGCCCTCGTATCCATAATGCCTGAGAAATTACCACCCTATAATTTCCCTCTACATTGCAGCAACAGTTCTGTGCTTCAGCAGGCATAAAGTGCCTTAGGCTACCTATTTTCAAGATATGACTGCACATCTGGGGCACATACATTAGTTCAACAAAAAGTCTGAGATGAAACAGACCAGAATTCTATTGACTTACCTTTGTATTGCTGCAGATATACAGTACAGAATAAAACTACTGCAGATATACAGTACAGAATAAAACAGCTCAGATTGCTAGCTAACATAGTGGTTTGCCAAACTTCTGAACACAAAATTAAGTGGAAATCATTTTAAACTCAATGAATGCATGTTTTTGGAGGTGGGATATGGATTACTGAGATTTTTGACAGTATTTCAGACCACAAGGGATTGCTACAAATTGACTGAATCAAGCCAAAGTACTCCCTTGTTCACAATTTAGCAAAAACTAACACCTAGGCTGCATCCATTTCTACAAGCAATACACAAACCCAACAAATGTAGGTGTTGCTGCTTTCCTGGGAGCATACACTTTCCATTCGGCAAAGCTTCACCACATGGCTTCTTGCAGACAAAGAATTTGGAGTAGAAATTAGACCTCACTATTCTTAAAACACAACAGGAATAAACAAATCAGATTTCCAAGAAAACCCATCTCAGTGGAGTTGTCAAAGTTGATACAGGGAAAAAGACACCAGAAATAATGGCTTGCATTTAATAGTGATAATGAAACAACCGAACACACACTTGTACACAAATACACACACACAAACGCATGCAAGACTTAGTTCCCGAGGATCCACATACATGCAGAATCTTTACCAACTCCTTTTGTGAATGACACAAAGATTGGAAAAGTAATAATGACTTCTGTCAGCACAACACAGCACTTTGGTAAACTGAAAAGATTTAACAATGTCTGTTTTAATACAGCAATGTGCAAGGTCATGCACGTAGAAGCAAAATCTAGACGTGCCTACAGATCAGGGGGTTATATCCTGACAAAGCAGAGAACCTGAAAAGGACTGCGTGTCTGCACGGGTTCTCAAGGCTTTTGTAACCACGGACTATAAGCAGCTATGTAGTGAGGAGGAAATGGAAAGATCTGGGAGAAATCCCTAAAGTAAGGGAAGAGTTCAGTATGTTTAATTTATCTTAAAAGGGGATCAAGAGATGAGGTGATTATTTATGAAAAGGCATTATGCTAACAACTAAAGAGCTTTGTAAGTGAGCACTGAAACACATAAAAATAACAACTGTCTCCAAGTAAGTGGGAGATAAATAGAGAGTACACTTTAAAAGCAAGCTGATTAACTGGCAGAACAAACTGACAGAGGAGACGCTGAATTTTCAGTTATTAAACAACTTTGTATCAGGACAGGGTGCTCTCCTGGAAGGTTTGCCTTAGCCAGATATGTCTTCTCACCTTTCAGTGAGGAATAGATTAATGAAATGGTCCCTTTGCTTTTGCCTTCAGAGAACCTAGGACAGCTATGCAATACGCATTATCTTCGTGGGAGAAATGCTATAGGCCAATACCTAATTTTTTTTCTGAACTACAAATACAGACAGAAGCCTATCACTACGCATAAAATAGCAACTGCCAAAGCAAGAAGTCACCCAGATGACATGACCAGTCAAGTATGTGCAGGTAGGTGGTGCATGCACGAGAAGTTGTACGGCCTAATGTATGTTAATTCAAAATCAAGTGCATGTACACTGTGCAAACATACTGAAGCAATTTGAGAACTAAATACAGTCTTTAACATCTACTGGTACTACTTCTGTTAAATTCTTTTAAAAATAACAATGCTATGCAACACGTACACAGTTTTAGCTATAGCCTAGGTCTAGACAGCGCCCTCCTGGCTACACATTCACTTGTGCCTGTCTCAAGTAGCAAGTAGTAACTCACGGCCTGAACTCTTCCCAGACAGATAAAAAGTGTCCTTCATACTTTTGCTCTGCTCTCTTTGAGTAACTGACCTGTTATGACTGCTCAGCTGTGGGTGACAAAAGCAAGTCCTATATAAACCAAACTTCTGTGTTCTCTTCCTGTGTGGAAGAAGCTAACTGGTTCTCACTAGAGGCCCTGTTTCTGTGTTAACAATCCACAACCTGCACAATTCCAGAGGTATTACTGCCCAGTGTGCCATGTGCTTAGCTAACAGCATGTCAATTCAAATTACAATTGCTCTGAGGAAAGAGCCTTACAAACAGAAGCCTTCCAGGTGGCTCAGCAGATTGGTCCATTTGCCATACATGGTAGAACAAGTTAGCCTTTTCTGACTATGCCTTTGGAGTAAAAATATCTCATTAAATAATAACTATGGCACGAGTGAGCGCTACTAGATGAGCACTAAGCAGGTACCCAACTGAGTCTTAGCTCACTGGCTGGGAGCAAACACGGTTTGCTTTTGCATGCCCAACATCTGGATGCAGGCAATTAGCAGAAAAGCAAACAGGGTACCAGGCAAAATGTAGGACTCCCGAGGAGCATAGATGGCAACTCTAGGACACCCCTTATCTCCCTGTCACAGCTCCAAATCAAGCCAGGACACTGCCTGTTCCCTAGCACAGCACACAGGTCTGTTATACAGATTCCTGTGTTGCCCTCCTCACCATACCTGACTGTCACCCAGCTGTATGGTAAGCAATCCGATCACCACACAAAGTTTGTTCCTTTTCCTTATTTTGCCTTCAGGTCTCAATTCTGTGGTGTTTGCATACATAAGAAGGCTGACCAAGAACAGCTTCTTAGTACAGTGAAAAGATTCCAACTCAGTGGTTCATCTGATAAGCATCCTCAAAACATCTCAATACAATTGTAAAAATAAATTGTGTCCTTTCACTGTGCAAAAGGAAGAATTAATATTGAACAGCTACAGGTCCAATCAGACATAGCTCCTGTGTGACTGAGACAAGTTTATAATTACTTCTTCTACTTTATCAAGCTTCAAGCAATGCACTTCAATGGAGAAAGTCAGCAAGAACAATTCTGAACTTAACATGACTAATGGAATTTGTAAACTTTCATATAAGAAAAGGCATCAGCTGGAACCTCAACTCCCTGACTTGTTCCCTTTAATCAGCAATGACTTGCCAGTATCGTCTGGATCTTCACACTGTTTCAAAGAGCACATCAAAAAGACTAGATAGTCTAAAAAATAAAAGACAAAATACTTCTCTAACTCCTTTGTGGACATTTCTTTCTCAATTGTTCTCCTATGCCCCTGCAATCACACTTCAATAACATTAAGTTTCACGATCCCTCTTTCTTACCCAGATTAAGCTTTAGAAGTTATAAGGTAACTCGGTTCGTCGCATCACATCACTGACAGATACTCCCACCTCTCTTGTAAGAAAGAATTGCATTTCTAGCCCTTACGTTTGCAAACTAGAGCTTGGAAATACGTGCGCACTGAGCATCTAAGCCTACTGTCATTCTAGAACAACAAAAGAGGTGATGGATTGGCTCAGGAACCAATGTTCTTGAAGCTGGAGATTGTCCATTGGTGTCTATAAAATGCAAGCAAGGCAGCCATAATGGAATAAGGGGGTAGCTGCTTGCTGGTGCTAATTCCATGGGTACTTATGGCAAGGCTGAACAGAACCTTCTCATCTCGTTATTTCATAACTAAGGTGTCCCGTAGTACTCATATATAAGCAAACACTCTGCTGAGGCACTAAGAACTGCCTAGTTCATTGCACCCTTAACCCTCCCCTATAAATTCCTGATTACCGTTTTGTTAGGGAAAAAATAACAATTTACATATTTATAAGCAGATGATAGAACTTTTAAAAACTGATCAAAGACACAGTGTTGTGAAAAGACTGCTTTATATATGCCTGAATGGGAGAAAATTCCTGACAGTTTAAGTCCATGAGCTTGCATTTCAGGCTGATCAGTTAACATTATGAATGTAAGTGGCTATTATTCTTGTATTTCCTACGACAGCAATAGAAAGTCACATTTATGTATCATATTGCAGGCAAAGACACTCTATTCTGACTCAAGCCAAAGTTGCCTGTGGTATGTGCTTCTGACCCAGTACATCATCTTTGGCTCATGGGTAGAGACTATCTAAAACCCTGCTGGTGCATGATGTGCAATGATCAGATTAGCAAGTGCCTACAGTGTGATAAGCAGTATAAATCAGTCAGAACTGCAGAAGAATCTCTTCTGATCTGTAGAAAACTGTAGTCCGTGGCGTACTTTTTTCTCCCATCCTACTGACAGTGCCTACGCTGCAAGCAGTGCCCCATGCCCAGCACTCCTAGCTGAATTAGGAGCTGGCCCTCTGATTCTGAAAGCCACTCTTACTGATTTTCAATCGGTTTAAGGCAAGACAAAAAATCTAAGTTTATAGCATATAACAGCGTGATCCTAAAAGTTGTCTCCTGGCATATTTTATGTAGCTAAGGATTTACCCAGTTTCATCTGTTTCCATTCTGACAACAGGGAATAATTTGGAAATCCTTCTTTCTGGAAATAGTAATTGTGATGAAGTTGTATGAGATGAGAGGAGTTCAAAGCTAAGTATCTGAAAATCAAGTAGCACTTCATGGTATATATTAAAAACTGATGGGCTTAAGTGATTTGGCAAACCTAGAAAAGGTCACTTGGCAATTAAGTAAGTGACAGAGGTTGTTTCAGGACATGTGTTCTTGCTTCTTGAAGGCTTATTATTACAGCAGGTAAGAGAGGCTGAACGTCTGTACACCGGGAGAATGAATGATTCATGTGCAAGTGTGCAAAATTCACACAATTCTCATTTCCCAGATGCTGTACATGATATGCTGAGAGTTTCTTTCAGATTTGCATTGTCTAGGTTTTTTAAAAGAATGAATAAAGGAATTTTATCCATCCCTTCTTAAAGGATGAGTAAGATATTTATTTCTAACCTAGCACTGATAAAGATTGGTGTCTGGGTATAATGCCTGAAATGATTTCTTAAGTATTATATATGGCTTATTTGATGTTGCATGAACTTTGTTTTAGTACTGCTCCCTGGTCTGTTTGCTGCACCCCTCTCCCTGCTTTTTGAGCAGGATGGAGAAAGGGGGTGCTTACTTCCATTCAGGAAAGGCTGATGCCTGTTCTTAAGGGAGGGAATCATGAGAACAGTGTGCAGTAATGGATCTCTGGGGAAAAGTATACAATCAAGAAAATCCAATAAAAACGTTTCCTTGCTATACTCTCAAAGCTTCTAGTAAGCTATGGCTCAGGGTCTTTCTGGTTATCAAGGATACCTCTATGTTTAACAGCCCATCACGCGTTTTCTTCATCTTGAATTTGCCTGATTACTTTTCATACCCATGTAAACTTTTGGCATACATAACACCCTATAGCAAAAGAGCCTGTACGTTAATTGTGTGCTCTGCATTTTGTACTTTTATACCTTTTTCTTAAAAGGAATAAAACCTTTCAACATCTGAAATAATATATTTTTCTTCGTTTTACAAAAAACTCTGATTAATGCAGCCTTTGCTTTGTTGCTTTTCAAAACCTTACGAAACAATGGTCTTACAGAACTCACACCTGTTGGAGAAGAAAAGCTACAGATTGCATTACCTTGCTGTGCTGCTTTGAACGTAAATGAAAAGCCCAGACAGCCTGAAAGGATCATTTCTTCTAAACATGGAGTGTGTTTAACTTTACTTGCAAGCATGTGAGTCTGCACTGACACCGAAAAGCAAAGTACTTTCTGCTGTGCACTGTACAACAAGACCTTTAACATTGCCAAATACTCTTAAATTGCTGCTATGTTACTATTTTAAGTACTGAGCCTCTTCGGTTTGGCTTTTTACTCCACTAGTGAGATATCTACAAGTGGAATGGGCAGCTCTCACAAGCAGGGTCATCATGCCCTTCTATATGGGATCATACCTTCCACATGGATTTAAACTCAGAACATACAGCGGAACTGAACCTTCAAGGCCAGAAGTATAAATCAAAAAGAGAAAGACCAAAAACTTTCAGACTGCTACTACGAAGACAAATAGTCAAAGCCCACCCGCATGCCAGTGAGCTTCATTCTGTTTTGAAGGTAATTCAGCGCAGTAGCATTTATGCACTTCCTTCCAACAGGTTTCTCTGACCACCCAGGGAGCATGAAGAAAACCATGGTGAAGGATATGTGGAAGTCATATCAAAACCATCTTTTTTTGGAGGAAATGTCAGAGTGGTAGGTGATTTGTAGATTCTCTACAGCAGTGGCTTTCAATCAGTCACACTGCTCTACAGAATATGGAACAGCCTCTGAGACACTGGAAATTTTAGCACAGAAAGCCATTCCCTTCCAGTCCTTTACCTCTTGAGTTAAAAGTATTCTCTGTCAGACTCTTAAAATAAAATAGACACGAACCAGCTTTTTGACATTAACACTTCTGTAATTAAGACATTTTAGATTTACTTTATAGTAAGCATGGTAGAGCTGTCAAAATGTTTTTCTTTGGAAAGGGTTTTTTTGTTATTTTTGAAAAACAATGCTATGCAGCATGTGAGGAAGAAAAAGAAGCTTCAGAATGATCTCCAACCTTCCACTCTGACCCTCAGCCTCAGTTCCACTCAGGTAACAGAAATGTCTCTAATATTACACTTTTCTTGATTAATGTGATAGTTTATGCCAAATGACATCTAGTTTTCCATTGACATCAGGCGGTTATTAAATGTTAGCAAATACCCCATTCTCTGGAATGCTAAGATAGGAAAACAAAATATCTTCTATCCCAGATGGCATTTCATCTATCATACTTGATTTTTTGCTGAGAATAACAACTAAGATTGTGTTTATTTGCATCCCTGTCTATTCAGGTCTTGTGTTAACAACAACAAATAAGACAGAGAGGCTCTCCTTACCTTCTGTCAAAGGATATCAAGAAGAAATCAGCTGAAGCTGGCAAAACCATTCTGCTGTGAATTTGCTAGAAGATCAGAGCCATAGCCAGGTTCTGCAAAAAATGACAACAGATACCTCTCAGTTTTCATGCAGCAACTAAATTAGACTGAACTAAGCAATTGCCTACTGTATTAAAATTAAAACATAACTTAGAGTATGGAAAAGACATTCCATATTTATGAAATGCTGACACTAAGCTTTGCTCCATAAAACATAGAAAAACAAAACCAGTTCTTGTCCAAGGCAGGCACAGAGATGAAAGTGGGTTGTTTTAGTTATTTTAAACGCATAGCTTGACAGAATAGCCAAAACTTAATCATGCTTGCCTAT
The DNA here is from genome assembly GCF_964211835.1 of Anser anser. Classification (NCBI taxonomy): domain Eukaryota; kingdom Metazoa; phylum Chordata; class Aves; order Anseriformes; family Anatidae; genus Anser; species Anser anser. Next base: position 12,678,730 of record NC_139730.1, read on the forward strand.
TTGGCAACTGCTCCTCAGTGGTATCAGTTGCAACGGAGATGATTGTGTCTGGCCACCTGTGTCATATGGGAGCACAAGAGACTGATATTCACACTTGGAGGCTGCTCAGGTTGATGGGTGTCCAGCTTTGTTATAGGGTATTTACATGCTAGCCCTAATAATGCTTGCAGATTGGCAGTCCATGAGCATCAAAGGACACATTTCAGATGATAGTATTTCTGCACATTGAGTAGAAGCCAAAGGTTTCACTGGTAGAAGACCTTGGCCAAAGTCTCACATGCAAAATTTAGTTGTTTGTCTTTTGCATCCTTTATGAATTGATAGGCTAAGATGATGGCCAGGTACTCTTCCTATGGAGAGTACTGGGGGGTTTTCAGCAGAAGACCCACGTCCCCAAACTTGCATTGCCTAGCTCACTAACTTAGCCTACAGTTAGCAAACTACAGGCCAAAGCATACAACCCATTTCTTCAGAGGCTTCCAATGGATCTTTAGAGTAAAAGGAAATAGAGTAAGCAAATACTGCAATTCAGTAGCAAATCATAATTGACTAATCATAATTTACTAATGCCAGAAAGCCAGACTTCTGTTTGTTTGTTGTTTTCCAGGTAATTGCTATTTCAGGCACTGAACACATGGTCTTACACTGTACACGTTGCATAAGCCACCATCCCAGGCCTCTCCAGCACTTATAGATGTGATTTGCAAACACAAATCCTGGAGTGAGGGAGCGGCAGGCAGCAATATGGAAGCCAGCACTGCCCCTCTACTCCCTTCAGCAGCTCATTAGTTCCCTCGCATTAAAGGGTAGCCTGACTTTACAGGGGACAGTCACTGTTACTGAAACAGAGTGGTTGTGTCAAGTCTCTCTCCAACTATCCAAGAGTTCCTGAAGTATCTCAGCTCAGGTACCGGCTTTTCATTTATTGTACATGGGTTTGAGATACACTTGAAAACATCAGTGGAATGATTGCTAGCCACAGTGAATCCCTGCAGCTAGGCAATAAAACTGACAGAAGAAACTGAATGTTTATAAAGCTATATACATGGGGAAAACAACCACCCTAGCCTTGGTTATACAGAGAGGTACTTTCAGGTAACAATTACCACTAAGGAACAAGATCATGGGGTTACCTCAGGCAATCCTAAGGAAATGACAGCTCAGTACACACTAGTTTTTAAAACACAAATAATATATTAGGAATTAATAGAACCAGAGCAGAAAAATTGTTACCACCATGTATTTTTTACTGGTGTATTCCGCACACCGAATATTGTACATGCTTTGGACACCTCATTTAATAAGGATACAAAAGAAAAAGGTAAGATGATTTCAAATGAACAAATCCATAGACAAAAAACTAGGAGACAACAACCCTGGTTTAGGAACTCGCTATGCAGAAATTTCTGTAGACCAAGAAAAGGCACTAGGAAAGTGTTCCTATATCACCCTCACTTCGCTTCATATTCTTCCTAACCAGCCACTGTTAGCCAGGGGTATTGGCTTACAAGGATTTGTTCTTGTATAAGAAATTGAGCTTTTTCTAAGATCTCATTGGGGAAAAAATGCTGTTTTCTGGGCACTGAATCACCCATTTGAATGTACAGCGTATGTCTTGTTTTAGGAAGGCTTCAGAAACATGCTCAATAACCTCAGAAAATGAAAGATGCTTATATACTTTGTCCCGAGCTCTGCTTCTGCTGCAGTTCAAGAAGAAAAACAAATATCCATTACTATGGATGATAATAAAGCCTTCTCACCTAGGCGTAGCAGTATCTGAAATGTGTGATTACTTGATGCATGCAAGACAAAAATGCTGCTTCCTCCTTTCCAGAAAGTTAACTGGTTGTTTAGTTTGCCAAATTACAGCTTCACAGGTGAGTTTCTTGTGATACGCAGGAAGAGAGCACTCAAGAATAGGGACAGATTATATGCCTGCCACTGATTGGAAAAAGATATCCAACAGAACATAACCTTATTTTGAATGTCTGACTTACGCTGTTTCAATCTACCATTACCAATGAGATTTCAATATGGGGCTAATGGGAACCCAACCCAAAGAGCTGACAGCGAAAAAAAAGAATCATACATATTCAAATCAACAAGAAAACTATAGTGTACGTTACAGCATAGTACACTTTCTGTGCTGCATCACGTGCAATCTAATGTCAAAGCAAAAGCCCTTCAGGGCTGGGGAAGGAATGGGTCTTTAATTTTTGGTTTAGGCTGTCAGCACAAAGAAAGATTTCCTATGTAGCACTGCATGCTTCTGATCAATATTCTTCTCCTCCACATACTAACTGTCATCTTTATTGAGATGGGAATGTTTCCGGTATCTAATATTACATTATTTGGGGATGTAACAAATACCTGATATTTCATTCCCTAGCTCATAGGCTCCTGGCACAGGATATTGCCAATTTTCATGGAAGTTACTCGTATCCTGCTGCAGACCTCCAGTTTACATGTGGCAGATATGAGCGACTGCATTAACCTTAATCTGAAGGAAAACATTTTATTATATAAGCACAGCCCTGCTCCCATAACGTTATTCATATCAATACAAAACATGGGGGAGACTGAACAAGTAAATTAAATAGTGTTCTGCTGCTTGTTTCCTAAACCATGTGGGATCTTAGGGGACTACAGACTCCTTCTGGTAGGGCACACAGTCCAGGTTGCGTGTCAGACTGCAGTACTGATACGCACTCACATTATCACTGCTGCCCTATCCAGCTCATGGTGCCTCAGCAATCCTGAGGATACCCTGGCTGACTTCTGTCTTCACTTCAGACCATCTGGGAGCACTAAACTGTACTGCCACCTCATAGTGCTGCTGCCACTCTTCCATCACCCTCTCTCCTCACAAAGAGATGTCAAAACTAGCATCGAATCACCACTTTGTCACAACAGCAGTGATGCTGGGCAGGCATATAGCATGCTAAATGCACAGAATAAGAGGCTGCAAGCTAAAGACTGTTTTCTGCATCTCTGGTGGACAGGGCAAAACATAATGGCTTTGCATGGCAGCAAGTGAGATTCATTCAGACATTATCAAAAGCTTTCAAAAGGTGAAGATAGTTCTGCACAAGAGTAGATTGCCCAGGTAATTCTGGAATTGTGTCACTGAAGATTTTCTTGCAAGCAGCTTTGCCAAGAGAGTCAAAGTTCGTAGGAAAAGAAAAATATTTTGTAAGGCCTAGCCTACAAATATTAAACTCAGCATGCTTCTGGATCCCTAGAGAAATAATTGTGCACAGAGGTTTATCTGGTGGTTTTGGGTTTGTCATAGCCCATCCGTGAATGGGAAATCTTGGCAATGACAAGGACTGTTTCTCCTCCAACAATCCTCATCAAAAAAGGGGCATACAACAAATGGCTTATCTCCAATCTGCAATTCTCTCTTCCACCCATCTGTAAATTTGAATTAATTAATAAATGCCCTTATGCTTTCAAGGTCATGGAAAATGAAAGGCGCCCAGCAAAATGGAGGCACTGTCAGTGAAGGGTTTTTATTATTATTATCGCAAACAGAAAATTTGTGAGGCAGAAGCACTTTCATCTATGCCATACGAGGGAAGCTGGAAAACTTAAAAGAAGAGAAAGATCGTAAATAAACTGTGCTTTGAATAAATGTGACCCTTCCCTAAAAAAGACTAAGGCTTTAGAGAACAGAGTCTCAAAACACATGATGAGGCCAAAGACATCATTAAATCAAGGATCTTCAAGCAAATTCAGCCATACTGTCTTTTTTGTTAGTCCCTGTTGATAGTGGACAAGATGTTTTCTACTGGCTGCTCACTGAAGAACTGGCACAGGGCTCTTCCACTTCTGGCCAGAGAGACCTCACATAGATAAGCTGTTTTTTGACAACTGCATCTGCGTACTTATTTGAAGCTCCTGGCTCAACCCAAAACTCTCTAGTGAATCTTACCACAATTAAAATACATAAATGATAGAACTACACGGCTACGTTTGTGTCACATAATTTAATGTCCACATCACATACACTGCTATAGGAGATTCCACAGCTTCCTTGTAAATTTCAAGCACCCTCAACAGGAAACAAATAAAATGATTTAGGGAGTAAGATGAAAATATCATTTAGATATATAGCACTTGACAAGTTATGAACAACACCATTAGATAAATGGCAACAGCACGTGTACTTATGGAAACACTTTCTGGAGACACACGCAGACTGAAACTTTTGGAAATAAAGATAAATGAAAATTTCTTTGGAGAAAATGTTTTGATTCTGGAGAACAAGAAGGATCAACTGCTTAAAAATTCTGGAAGACCCTAACCAGAAGGATCACTTAATTCTTGCGCTGCCTCAATGGCAGAATGTCCATCAATTATTAATCTTGATATGGCCACCAAAAAGAACAACTCTGAAGTCTATCTGCAAAATCCATTTCAGCCTGATGCCTAATTCAAGTCAGACTTTTGCTATTTTGTAAGGCAGGAGTGAAGTCTAGTCACTCAGAAAATGGGCCAATTTGTTTCCTCTTTTTCACTTAGACATTTAAAACTCATTGCAAGGCATAGAGTTCAGCAAGGAAAAAAGTGAAACAGGATAAAAACCATGAGGAAGATTCAATGGCTGCAGCTCAACAGCTGGGGAAAGAGGTGTCTCAGCAGGTGTGTGAACTTCTGACACTCCTCAGGACAGCAGAAGCCATCATACTGGGCCTGCAGCATCACACAGCACTTGCCTTCAAATTGCTGCAACCTCTGAGTTCATCTCCCTCAATGCTGACATATGTTGACAGACCTGCATGAAGACATTCTTGTGATAGATACAGAACTGCCATGTAATAATCAAATACTGAGATGTAATTTCATTAGCACTGAGAAATCTGGGCAGCGAGGCTTCTGACTGTCAGATCACATTCAGATAAAAGAAGGACCAATTAACTATGTGAGACGTTGATTAATGGAAATGAACCTGTCAGTTTCAGAGGAAGTCACACAGCTACTAACAAAGCAACTTGAGCATAAGGTAACACAGTTTATTATAAAAATCAAAGCCATAAATCAAGTATTCTGAATAGAACATTTTCACTAGCCTGTTATATATGCCACTGTGAGTAATCCTATTTATCCCTCTAGCGCAGCTGGATAGAAGAGGATGGTAAGCTGTCAGTACCACAGGGGAACCTTCAGAATAGATCGGAAGCACCTTTGGTTGCTTATTTTATCCATTTCATGCATCTGGTAGCCCTTATTTTGTTAATACATTACTTGTCCGACTTGTGGAAGCGTGCGCTTTTGGCAAACATACACTCAAACTTAGTAAGGAAGTTATGGTAACACAACTTTGTTATTGCTGTTATCACCACCATTAGTATTACAATTAACATTGTAAATTGCTAAAAAAACAAACAAACAAAAAAACACTAGGACCAAAAACAACAGTCATATATTCTGTATAATCCAGGCTAGTAAGCTATTGCATCATTTTGCCCTACTCTCAAACAGTATCAAATCTGTTCTCATCTTCTCTGTGAGGAAAAACAATTTTTAACACATTATCAAATCCATATTGTGCAGGAACAGATCTCTCTTCCTGCTTGTACCTCTCTGCTTCTGGCTCTCTAAAACTAAAAGCTTTAAATGTTCAACAAGGTAAAGACCCTGCATTTTAACTTTTTGAATTTTAATTTTTCCACATGCTACTACAGCCTAAGACCACAGTAAGAACAAATTGCAAAATGAAATCACATACATAAATTGCAAAATAGCAAACAAAACCAGGGGAAAATTACAGTAAAAGTAAAGGGCATACTTCTGAGTTGAATGGACACAGCTGTTTTGGCAATGATATTAACATGCAATCAAAAGAACAATAATGGTTGAAAAGTTTTGTGAGAAGTACCAGACTTCAATTTTCAGGAACATTCACAAGGAAAAGTTGAGCTAGTGGGATTATTTGTGAATCAGGGGATAGTAAGGTTGCAACACAGAAAAACATTTATTGCTTCACAGTCTCTCTTCTCTGTAGCATTTCCTTGTACATTTAATATCTATACATATCAATAGGCGGTATGTATTTGGTAACAAAGTAGATTGGTCACTAAGCCCTACAGGCAACAGTTGCAGAGGGAATAAATTTGAAGTCCTGACCATAAAGGTGACTGGGAGAGGTTGTAAGGAGGCTAGTAAAAATGAAACTAATTACTTGAAACAAGCAAGTTGAGGAAGGTAAGGTGCACTTGAAACAACAAAAGAAGCTGGGGGACAAAAGAAGTTGAAGAAAAAATAATAGACTTAATAGACATGCAAGAGATCATTAACAATCCACCTTCATGAAGATAAACCAGCTTTACCAATAGGCTCCCTTTCACTTTAGACCTTAGGGGCACTGTGTGGATTATTATGCACCAAATTATAACTGCTGTTTAGCTTTTTTTAATGTTTCAAACAGAAAATACTTTACCTGCTTTTTCTTGACAGAAATTGATGTGTAGATTGCTGACTGATTGAAAGATAACACCCAGACTGACATATACCAGACCAACACCTCAGCAAAATCCAGCCAGTACCATGTGATGGAGTAAAAGACATGGAGGTAAGCCACACAGTGATTTGACAAGAGAAGGAAGGAACTATAAAGCTCACCTGTTTAAGGAACTTGCCACTTTAAGGGATTAAATTATTTAAAGTGTCCCAACCCAAATCATTTTTAAAATGGCTTTTACCTTCCAGTCATCTTTCCCTTCCCCAAATTATCAGCAAAGGCCATTTTAGGAGGACAACAGGAATGGTTACTTTCGATACTACTGCCTTTTACAGAACAGAAAATTGTTTTAGTTTGTCAGATACTATATACCCATGAAGGCTTCTCCACAAACTCAGTAACAGGGCTACACACTCTTGCAGGGAGAGAATTAACTTTCACTGCTACCATCTGCAAAGTCTCAAGCAAACCTGAGGTACACCACAATGATAAACCCTGAGCACACACATGGGATTTACTATCTCATCCCTGATGAAGCACATATTAACCTGTCAGGCTCACCTGCTAGTCTTCTTTTTCTGTATTCTATACTGAAATTTAGGGAAAAAAATGGCAAACTCATTCACCTTTTATAAAAAAAACATTTTAACAGTCTTTCTACATCTTTACTGTCTGAACACAAAATTATTCATGCAAATCCCCAAAGAAATCAGAATCAGCAAGAGCATGCCTGTATCATTCTTCACACAATATTATTTCTCCTGGATTACACCTTACTCTATACACATATAAAATCATAACACACTACTGTAAAAACAGGAAGCAAACTAGTATACCCTTCTCAAGCAAAAACCTGTGATTAGAAAATTAAGCAGTGCTAGAGTCACATTAAGGTTCCACATCAAAACTATATGTGGTTGTGACTGATAACTCTAGACAAGAGCAATATGAGACACTGCACAATCACTGATGAGTTGCACTGGCAACTGTATTTAGACTATAGGTCTAAATAAACTGCAAGCACTGCATAAAAAAATTTGAGGTGCCCTAACAAGGTTGGGAAGGAAAGAATTTGCATACCCTTTTTCTACACTGCAACTGGCCGTCTGTCCTGCTAATAATTCCTTCTTTTCATGCTCCACTTCAATAGTGTTATTTTTAAAAGGTTTGATGAGAGTATCTTATGCTCTTAGTTTACTTCTCCCACTTTCAAAACCACATTTTGAAATTTTTGCTTTGTTAAGAGATTGAGCTTTTGTTTTCCTCCTCCAGAATCTTTTAGCATGTCTGCCATAAATCACTCTTGGAAAACTAGACACTAGAAGATGCTGCAAACAAACCATTTTCTACAACTTCAGCTGAATTAGGGGAAAATTGATTCAATAGATATATTCATACTATCCTTCTCCGACATTTGTATTACTTTCTTCTGTAGTTTCCAAGAAAGTCCCAAGTTTACAAGCCAACTCTGAACATTTGACAATCACAATTTGAGAAATCCTCATGGGAAAGCAGTGATTAGAGAAAACAACTGGCAGCTGGAGGCCCATGCTGTATTCCCTGTTCCATTACTGATTTTTCTGGATGACCTTGTCAAGTCATTTAATGCCTTTCTGCCTGTGCTCCCCTATCTGCAAAACATTCAGATAAACAGCTTCCTTTTGAAAAACATTATAAAATTGTTTATTACAGAAATGGTTCCTCAGATACTAGCCTGGCTTTTGGGTTGTAATATCAGACAGAAGACAACACAGTTGCTACATGACATAAATGCCGATCTATTGTTTTCTAACAGACTGAACCATCACAGTTTAAGTAACAGGTTAACCTTGTACCCAGAGGCTTTATTTCAGATGAGACAGTAGTTACCCAGGCCATTTTAACCTTATGCATATCAACCAAGCTGGCAACAAAATGGCAAACTATAAAGGCAACAAAAAGACACAAACACACAAAAAACATCAAACAAACAAACAAAAAACATCATCAACAAAAGAATACACATTAACTTTTTTGTTGTTTAATTTAACAGAAACATGACTATTTAACCAAGCCTCACCTTGGTCAAGCATGTGCTGCTGGCAGTAGCAACACTCACATTTGGGATTAATGATATCAGCACAGAACCCTCAGGTATGCAAATGAAATGGTTTAACGGTGGCTAGCAATGAACCAACATCCCTAAAGTCAGTACAGGTTAGTATAGGCTCTCACAGACATCTTCCAAGCTCCTTCATGCCCCCTCATTGACCTTGGCTGGTTAATGCACATATTTCTATTGCTAATGTGCCAAGATATGTACTATAAATGGAATACGTAAGTGCAGTCTTATTATGAGTCATCCTGCCATCACTCTTTTTCTAGATAAAGTGTAAAATTACATAACTCTGGGAGCAACCTAATAACAGAGAGGAAGCAAAATGGGAGAGAAGTGCAATTTTGATTTATTAGTCCATCTGTACAAAACTGTGCTGGCTAGCAAAAGGCAACACACTGAAAAAAAAATGCTTTTTGACATTTAGCATAGCTCCTACTTCGGGTACCACAAAAGTTCTGTTTTAGTTCTGTGAACTTAATGCAACATATTACTGCACCAAGAACTGAAAAGGTATGTTAGGTTTTTGGATAACTTTTCTACATGGTCTCAGAAATTCATCACCTGAGGAAGGACAGATGCAGATATCATCGATGTCTCCCCTCAGCCTACAAATGGCAGCTGAACCCACCTCTTGGCCTGTGCTTCTCAGCACCGCAGACCAGTTCTGCCATATCAACATGAACCAATCCGGATGGAGCCCGGAGCGTAAATGGTATTAGGAGAAGGGGGAAGCCGCCAGCAGCGCTCCCCTCACAGAAGCAGCATCCTCAAAAGCTGACGTTGAGCCCTCACAAAATGGCGGCGCTAAGGGGAGAACAACCGCCCACGAGTAACGGCCCGCGCGAGCCCGAGCGCACTACCGGATTGGCTGTCGTTTCCCTGGTGCTCGCTGATTGGTGAACGAGACCCCTCAAGCGTTCTCTCCACTCTCCTACTGGCTGCCGTTTCCTGCCTCTGCTGCCCGCAGGCCGCTCGTGCTGAGGAGCCACAGCCCCGTGAGGGCCGCGATGGCGGCGGGCGGCGGCTCCCTCTTGGGCAGCGCCTCGACGTGGCCCTTGAAGCGCTACGGTCGCTTCCTGCCCCCGACGGACAGCGACGAGGAGCAAACCGCTTCCTCCTGGCAGGTGGCCCGGTACCGGGGTCTTTTCTCGGTTTTGCTGCCTTTGTAACTCCTATCCCTGGCCCTTCTTGTGTGGAAATGTGTGGCGTTTGTAGCTGTAACCCGAACCGTGGAGTGTCTTTTGTTATTTTAGCAATAATCAAATGAAAGCTAAACGCGAAACAGTTGAAAATAATAGTAAAAATGCTACAATATCACGCCTTTTCCTCTTCTTAAGCTAGCTTGCATAGGTGTGGCTTGGGCGGGTCTGTTCAGCCTGGGAGTATGAAGCTAACTAACACAGGCATTGAGAGGTTTTCCTTTGTGAATTAATAATCAAACATGTTAATGATATTAGTGATATCTGTTAGTGGTTTGCTTTTTTCCTCTTTCTTCAGAAGTGACCTGCTGTATTAAAAGCTATAGATCAAGTCAGAAGGGTTCACGTGTTTTTTCAAAGCAGTTATGTCTGTGTATGGGGTTCTAATTAGTAAATATTTCTTGACTCTGCCTGCTGTCTGTGGGAGCTGAAGGCAAGTTACATTTCTGGGAGGTACTTTTACCTCTGACTTCCAGCACTGACCTCTGAAGCCTTTCTCATTTTGTACTAGAAATGGAAAGCGTAGATTCTGTGCATACAGGGATAGATTTTTATTTTGTCAATCTTTTTAAAGGTTTTTGAATCAAATGAAGAATCTGGTCATCTTATCCTTACCATTGTTGTATCTGGCCATTTCTTTATCTCCCAAGAGAGAACAGTACTGGTAAGTTGTTTTTTGTTTGTTTTTCACATATAAAAACAATTTCTCCTTTTCATTAGCATCAGTATTGACTTCTTTTCCTTTCTCAGCTTCATGTTCTCTCCCAGTGAAAGGAAACTGCCAATTTTATTTTGCTCATGGAAATTCTCATGTGGTGTTTTCTCTCTCAGTTTATCAGACTAATACTACATGTATTATTTCCTACTGAGGAACAGTGTTTCCTCAGTGGTTCTAAAAATATAGATTAAGACACAATACTAAGTGCTGCTGACGTTGAAAGATGATTTTTTCCAACATAATTCTTCAGCATAAGAAAACAGAAAATATGCTGTTAAGAAATACATAAAAATATAATTTATTGTAAGATTTGCCATATGATCCAGCTAGTTTCTTGCAAGTGATCTGTTAGTATTTTGATAATTTAGTTTTTCACAGGACATGGTTCTTTTTGTTTGTTTGTTTTCAATATGTTGGGTAATGTGATCTAACATCCATCTTACCTTCTTGGAGACAAAATATCTTCAGAGTTGTGTCAACTGATTGTGCTGTAGCCTGTGCTTCAGTACGACTGGCTTCTAAACTATAAAGACATCCTGAAACACCCCATCTAAGGGAATGGGTTGGATACTGAGATTGCTCCGTTCTTCATGACAGAAAAAGCCTGTGCTGGAAGGTGAGATCCAGTCTGTTCAGTGCATATCACCAATACCCAGTGATGATAGCAAGTAGCAATTGTCTGATAAATGTATTTAAAAAAAAATAAATTACAAACCATTGCAAAATGCTGCAGCAGTAAGATAAATGCATATTTAATACAGAATGTGTACAAGGATATGTATAAGATTATAAATTAGTTTCTGCTGTGCCTCCTAAAATGTCTTAAACTTACAGAAATATCTTCTAAATATAGAGGGGGAGACCCATGTAGGTACTCAAGATTTCAAGATTCAACTTAAAAATTCAAGATACCCTTGATTATTTTTTTTGACCTTTGAGTGTGTTAAGGTTATTGAATAGGTAGTGAGTGAACTAAGAGAGCTGTCTGTATAGCCCTCGTACAAGGCATAGCATTTGGCTTATATATTTAGGAAGGACAAGTTGAGTGGATTTGGACAAGGTAAAAATGGAACAAGGAAAGCATTTCAGCAGTGTGTGTTGAATAAGAAAAAGGAATGGAGTAATTGAATGTCCAGATAGTTAAACAGACACAACTGAAATAAGACTTGCTGCCGTCTCTTGCCAAATTCTGCTGGGAATGAATCAGTGCAGAATGCCCCTCTCCTGGGGCTGGTCCTGTTTTCAGTACACTGATCAGACAGCTGTAACTGTTTAGTACCTAGTAGACTTGTATTACTTTGCAGAATGTCCTTGAAATAACCATATAAAGGCTAACTGAAAGGAAGTTTTATTAATTAACTAATGAGCAAGAAAGGCATGGACAAAAGCTATAGCCCTTCAGAGACTTTGTCTGGCAAAGATTGTATCTGGCAAATAATAATGTGCAGATAAAGCATGCTGTCGTAAGGGATGAGTGCAGGAAGAAAAGCGTTATAAAGACTTGGCTGAGAAAGGCACTCTCGAGTTTAATGGCTAGTGAAGCTTTCAGGCAGCTGCCTTGCTTGAAATACCAAATGAGGAATTTCTGAAGAGATCTCTCAGGTCTGTTTCAGCTTCTAAAAGACACTAAGATACTGCAGTAATAATCTCAATTTAAGAATAGTGTAGAATAGAGGTGGAACAAAGAAGCTTGGTAAATATGACCAATACATGATACCAAGAGTTTTAAAATGTCATTTTTTTTAAACAAATTTTGGCAATGTTTCTACACCAACCTTAAGGCCACACCAAAGATGTTTTATTAAGTGTATGAGAGAAGGTATACAAAACTGGTGTTGTATGCATTTTAAAACCTGATTGTCAATTCCTTTGGATGCACTTCTCCTAGGATGTGTAATTGGGATCATGCTGCAGGTGTGTTCTGTGCATATTGAACTTAACCTAGTGCAAAATGCAGCGGTACAACATGCCCTGTGCCTATTTCTCTCTCTGCAACAGGTCAGAGATTGGAGTAGTCCCACAGTCCAACTGTGGGAGCACAGTTCCGTCTTCAACATACTGGACTGGCTGAAAAACCTAGCAAATATCCAATCTGCTAGTTCTGAACACTGGTGGGCGTCTTCGGACCTGTGTTTCCTGTTTACAAGTGATTTGGCCCAACATCTGGCTTAGCTTTACTGGTTAGACTTGTTCCTTAAGCACATGCCCTCCCAGAAAGGTGTGCCTTTCCCTGGTGCTGACACGCAGTGATAAAATTCTGCCTAGGACAATCCCAATCTGCAGGTATCTTTTCAGGCTCTGATGACCAGTCTATGGAATCTACTTGGTAAAGCAGCCAGTATCATCAGCCAGAAAGGTGATGCACAGGGGGTGGTGCTGTCAGCCAGAAGCTGGTATCAGCACTGATAACACAGTATGCATGACCATTACTGAATCTGTGAATGGTTTTCTTCAAGCAGTACACCAGGCACTGGAAATTCAGTATCATTTCTGTATCACTCAGGCCAGAACTATGCAGGCCACTGGTGGAATTTTACAAAGTCCTTATTGAGATGCTGTGTAACAACAAGAATTGCAATGCAGTACAGCCTGTGTTGTTGCTGTAGAAATAATCAGACCATAGAAATGGTTAATCTCACTGGTGCTATCTCCCTGTAGTCTCCAGCTCCCAGGAGTTGTCAGAAACCTGTCACAATGTTTAAACAGGCTTTGCGCAACTAAGTATGTATAGTTCTTTTGAATCTGTCACAGACCACATCTTCTCACTAGGGGGTCTATTATAATGGACGTTTTTGTCATGGAGGATAATGTGAAATACACAAGTTTCTGCTCCAGAGGGAATGTATGAAGTCTGATAAAGTGCTGGTTCCAACAATTGTTGGAATGATTCAGCTCTTGTTTTTACTGTTCATTTGTACTTGCTGGCGTGGGCTACTGAGTTTCCTTTTCAATTCCAAGGTGTTCTCCAACACCAATGTGCTGCCTTACTCACTTGCATTGAAGTTCCCTCTGATGTACTTACAAACTGTTTCTTGCTATGTAGTAACTACATCCTTTAAAAACTGTTGATGTCTAGTCTTTTGATCCATCTTTTAATCCCTACTTTTCAGACCTTTTGATGTACTGCAGGCCTCTGATTTTGAGGGAACCCATTAACAACTGTCACAGCTTTATACTTTTGCATAGGAACACAGTGAGGCACAAGACCTGTGCACGGCCCTATCAAACACCAAATAGTGAAAGAAGTATTGTCCGTTATAAGGGGGGGCATACATGGTTTTCATGGTGATCCCACTGGCTGCAAGACCTTGGAGAAGCCTGAAGGTGACCATATTGTCTTTGGAGTTTCCAATTTGCAGATAATAAGGAATGTAACAGAAGGTCTTCTCAGACGGATGTTGCGCCTTGGTTAAACACGGTTGGTCCGGTTGGAGTTAGGCTTAATTTACTCTGGAGGTGTGATTTAGTTCAAGAACTACTGAATGTTTCACATTGTTCTGAATGACATGAGACTGCTTTAATGTACAAAAAAATATATAAATAAATACACAAAACACAGCCAACCAACCTGCAACAAGTGCTGTTCTTCCAGATTTCCTATCTGGTTTGACTTTCCTGAGGCATTTGCTGTTGGTGGATGAATTACCTTTTCTAAGACTGAAGAGCCTTTCTGCAATAGTAGATATTTTTGTCATAGGACAGCATTAAGCAATCGCACAATGTATGATTACAGAAATTACCATCTGACATCAACAAATGGTTTCTCAAGTACACTACCTCATCTCAACCACTAGTTATTTCAAGGACAAATGAAGGAAGTTATTCTGGTAGTTGTTCTGTTGTCACAGGGACCACTTCCTTCTCAACTCGAACAACTATTTCGTATTTTTGTAAAATTTCTGTGGATGAACAATAAAGGGATTTTTCTTCCCTCTAGCAGTAATCCAAGAATGAAACAAATTGCAAACTAAATGCAAGAATTCAGAAAGTGGTGGATGTTCCTAATATTTTTTTTATTGCAGCAGTAAAGGAACCCTTACCCCACTCCAAGAATTTTAACATGAACCATTCTAAGCGATAGGTTTAAAAAAATAAAAGTTTTTAGGTAACATCTCTGACAAAGAAAACATTAATAGGATGCTTTTAAAAACTGGCAGTATCGTAGTATGATGTATTTTCATCTCTTCTGGTTTAAAATGGGCATAGAATGTAGTAAAATCAGTGCATTAATAGATTCAAACTATCTTGTTTAGTACCTTCTATTTTCTTTAGGAAGATAAGTCAGAGTACATCTGTTCTTCAGTGGTGTGTACATTTTACAAAAGCCAAAATGAACCTTTTTAGCTGCCAGCGAGTTCTGAGTTATGCTGATAATATTGTGGGTGGATGCTTTTTAAAAAGTCCAGCAAGAAAAAAAATCAGTTACAGTTGAATCAGTTGAAAAATGTGAACTTCCGACTTTAGCTGCTTTGTATGGCATATACAAGTTTTCTTTATTCATTCTTCTGCAGTAAATGTTAGCATTAATTGAACTCTGTGCTGATCGGCTTCTTAGTTTTCTCCTAAACTGATCTTGGTTGGCTAACATGCAAGTAGCGACAGTTCCAAGTATTTTCTCTTTAGTGAGCATGGATCCCATGAATACTCTTTTGGATGAAGGCGTATTTTGTTCAGTTGCTCAGTGATTCTTCCATGAAATGCTTTTTCATGTCAAGTAATGATTTAGGAAATACTAAAATACAAACTATTTTGTGTAACGTACACTTCCCTTCATATGAAAACATCAGGCAATAGCTTTTGTGGGAGTTCTTTGCGTACTAAATGCTTTTCTTTGGTGTCTTACCTTTCGTCCAACTTTCACTACATCTCCATTTGCACAAAACTGAGATGAAAGACAGTTGTTCAGAAATGAAGATATGTATTTCATTAATGGCTGATTAACCTGATCCATTTGGGGATGAATATTCAAGGATTCCTGACTTTAAATATATGCATTGAAGAGAAAATATTTTGATATACATATTCTCACAGTTCTTTTTATTTTCTTAAAGCAGGACTGTTACAAAACCTTTCCTTAAAGAAAATTGGTTTCTTAGGACCGAGTGAGACTATGACTCTTCTATAAGCATTTATAAAAGTTATAAAATCTTCACATAAGAAGATCTTATAGAAGACTTACAGAATTATTCTCACAAGCCATAAAATAGTAAAATATTCAATGAATGATCTTCTAGCAGACTTTTCACTAATGGAATTTGCAATACTATTTTCCGGCCAGAGAGCATACTACAATGTATGCGCTAAGTCTCAGCATGTTCAGACCAGGCAGATCAGTCCGTACCTAGTGCTTGGGTGCTGCAGCTTGATGCAATTGCTTACAGTACCTGAGAATGCTCCGGAGCTGATGATTGAAGCACATCCATCCTACTCTAAGAAGTAATTGTGTTCAATATATCCATCGGTTGCCCAAAGAAAACCAAATTATCTGTTTTAATGGGTAGACTGTTTTGCAGAATGGGTATGCTCTCGATAACATTTTAAACATTCTTTAATGACACTGCTAGAGATAACTTCTTGTGATGAACCAAATGGAATGCAGAGGAGGGTAAACAGAACATCAGAGCCTAGAACATAAAAAAACCCTAATGTGTAATGCGTGTCAAAGGGATTTTGTTTGTTTTGATTTTCAGTATTTCATTTGGAATTGCATAACATTTTTAGGACTTACTTTTGCTGCAATTTTGCTTAACAGACTGCATATCTTAGGAAAATCTCATTCTTGCACACTGTAGATAATGGAATTTTAAAAGGAATATCTCAACATCTCTGGCAATTTCTGGTCGCACTCAAGATACTTCATGTTCTGCGTATGACACGTGCAACTCATTTCCTTTCCCTCCTTCAAATCAGAACATCATGAAAATTATATTTTGGTGTTTTATTGGATGCAATTAATTCCAGTGCTAGAATTCTTAATATCCTACACATTAAACAAATTGAAATTGTGAAGAGGGCTTATTTAATAGGATAAAATGAATCCGGAGCAATTGATTTGTGACCTGATCTTTTGAAGTATAGGCTAAATGTCCTTAGTGCCCTCCCGGTCCCCTCCTGACTTCTAACAAGCTAACAGTGCTTAGGATACAGTAGAGTCTAGCCTCGTTAATTAGGCAAACATTCAGCAGACATCCTGATGTTCTTGATGCTCTCTTTGCAGTGCCTGAAACTTATGCACCAGGTTTTTGAGATGATATTCACAACTCTACCTTGGGTACATAAAAGTCCCTGTGCAACAAATGAGGACATTTGACAGGGACCTGGGGAAGTGAGGAGGTTGCTAATGCTGCTTGCTTGGTGGTGGAACTACATCAGTTTCCCCGTTTGTGTTTCCTGTAACGATACATGCCTGTTATAACAATTATGAATTATATGACTAGCATCAGTAAAGAGTTATAAGGGCTTCAGATTTATATTACTCTCCTGCCCTAATTCTTCTAAACCCAACTACTAATTTTTAAAGAGTAGTGGCATTAATAAAATATTCTTACCCTAAAGTTAGAGTTCAAAGTAAAATACTGATCTAGGGAAGTATGTATTTTGTATCAGGACTTACAGAAATTGCTTACCTTGACTTACTAATGGAATGCTTTCAAGTGCTTCAGCCAGCTAATCCCATGAGCATTCTGTTCGCCTCTCTAGGTCCTTGGTCAGCTGTCATTGTTCTAAAATGTAGTTTAAAAATTTTTTTTGAGGTTTGTCCCAAGTTGGGGGCTTATCTTTGCTGTTCCCTTCTGCAAGGGGCTGCAGTTTGTACCAGTCTGTGGGAACTCTTTGCAGAAAGCTGCCACCCAGCAGCATGTGCTCCT
This sequence comes from Anser anser, assembly GCF_964211835.1. NCBI lineage: Eukaryota > Metazoa > Chordata > Aves > Anseriformes > Anatidae > Anser > Anser anser. The sequence goes on from NC_139730.1 coordinate 12,696,074, forward strand.
GCACCCAACGCTGCGCTTTGGCAAAAGACATTCATCGGTTATCGAGTCCCCTGCGCGGCTGCCTCAAGGCTGCCTATGTGTGGCCTGCATTCAGTCCTTCATTTAGCTTTCTTGCCTCTGTACAGAACACTTTGTTAAATGAGTTCAGCCCTGATCAGTTCTCCAGAATCAAACAAGCCTAACAGCAGCATTTAAGATCAGGCATCTAAGAGATTGGGGATGAAAAAATTGCATGCAAAAAGAGAACACAGAGCTTAACATCCTTTTATTCCTAGTTAGCTTGCTGTCTGTCTGCCTTGGCTTTTTGGCCTTTATCCTTTTCCTTTCCACTTCCTATTCTATATTCTAAAGATCTGGTTGAGGCAGCTGATACTTAACATGCACTAAGATCGAAGTTACACACAGCCTGTGAAACACACGGTTTCTGCTACGCTCTTAGCTTCCCAAGAATTTGGACACTGGCATATTGCTTGGAAATTTCTGGAGAGACAACTTTCTACTTCCCCCACTCTCCAAGTAGTCATGTTTGGGGAATTTTTCTTGTCACATTGCCACTTGTACTCTCTGCTCAGTTTTCAAAACAGTTCGTCATAGGAAAAAAAAAAGATCTATTTGGCAGTATTTAGATCTCAGAGACAGATATAAAAGTAAGGAAGACTTCTACTTCTAGGTGTGTTAGTCACAAGATAAAAATAAAGGTTTGATTGGAATTATGTTCAAAGCTTGATTTCCATAACTTCTAGCTTTAAGCTGGAATTAATTTTTTTATTTTTCAGTCATTAATGAAATGAATCTTGTCTTTTTATAAAGTAAGCAGTTTTCTAAGTTAAAAGCGCAAAATGGCAGCTCACATTGTCTTTTGGAAAGCCAATAGGATAAAAATTGGTATTTTTCCATATATACACAAGCACTTGATTTACAATCTATATGCGACATCTCAAGCATATAGTTTCCAGTATTATAACTATTAATGACTAAATCCCAATCAAAGAGGTCACCATGGAAACATGTACTTGTGAATGTTTTCAGATTTTGCTTAAGGTTTCTGAAAGCATCTCAGTTTTGTCTGTTATGTAGTGTTCATCATAACAGTTACACATAATTCACAAGCTTTTTCAGACTGTCTGCTCTCTCATCCTTATTTTTCCCTGTCTTGCAATAAGATAGAGTAACAGTCTTCTCAGCTCTGAGCGCCCACTGATGTTTGCTTTCTATAAGAAATATTTCTATTCCATTGCAGACTTTTACCAGATTTAGCCACATTGTGCAGATATCTGGAAATAATACTACTATTCCTTTGTTTCCAAAGTAGTCGTTTCTAAGAATAAACAAGGTGTTCTTCAGTATGTGTTGAATAATTGTAGTACCTAGAATGTCAGCAGTCAAAAAATGTTGACATTTGTAATGTAACAAATCACTTAACATCTAGACAGTGAACATTATTTTCAAAAATATTTTTCACTGTACCTCCCACACTCAGCATGGTGAGCAGACCCATGAAGAGGAGCTCTGCATAGGATGATGCAGTAGCTGGGCAGTGTCTCTCCATCTGGGAAAAATAGCATGTTGAAGTCATCCCTGCTGGTTTTGCGCAGTGTTGCATGAGCTTGCAACGTGGAGGGGTCAGAGCAGGCAACGTTGCTTACTTGTTGCTTACCTTGGGCAACGAGTAGACTAATGAACTGTCACAGGTGCCTTTCCTGAAAACTGAACAGGGCCTTTGCAAGCAGAAGATTGCTGTTTTCAGGGAAATGGCTGCATACCATGTTGCTGTCCAGCCTGAATCAGAATGTTGCAAGCAGGATGTTGTCTGAAGCCTTCAGCATCTCTTTTCTGCCACGCTCCTCCATTTTTCAGACAGGAGCACTCTGGCAACTATGCACTGGAATATTACTAACATTTTATAATTAACATTTATAATATCACTAACATTTTTTTGATCTCATGCTGAACTCGTAATTCCTTATGAATGCTCATTCCCAGTCTGTGGGATACACAGCTGAATCCCTCATCCATTACGTTATGCATTGTATACCCCCAGTCTCAACTGTGAACTCTGAGGACAAACAGTTACAGATGCATTTCATGAGCATGTTATAATTGGCAGCGAAAAAGAGAGAAAGTTTGTCTTTGTGTTTGGTTTTCTGGGTTTAATTTTAAGTTAAGATTGATTGTAAGGCCTTTAGGCAACCCTAACATAAAATGAATAATCTGTTCATGTATTCAGATGTTGCTTAGCACCATAGAGTTTCTACAGGATACAATAATAGAAGTATTCATAATAATAACCAATACCTTGCAACACAGAACAAAGGCCTCATTATCCAGCAACTTCTTGAAGGCTGAAATGTAAAATCAGAACAAAAGTATTTCCCAATTAATGACAGACTGTGTGGGTGTAAGTCTGGACGAGCATTATTATCTCTCCCTCATGTGACATGTCATGTCTTGTCCTGGCTCCAAAATATTTGGAAAATGCCTTGCTTTGTTTTCTGCTTCAGCTTATTTTTTTTCTCAGGATCCTCCCTCTGAGAGACAGATTTTTGTCAGGGGTGTATGAAATTGTTTTCCGTGAATGCAGTGCTCTTACAGGCATGACCCCAGAGAATAACAAAAAGGCTATAGGCATGATGGAATGCTAATGATCAAACATCTAGAAATGCTGCCATTTGTATCTTCAAATTGTAAACATTTGAAATCTTATGTTCCTGTCCAATTTTATGTTGCCTTTCTGTCTATATTCCCAATGAATCTTATACTGCCATCTGTCTTTGCTCGTACCCAGTACTGCTCAGCAATGAACAACTCTGAATGTAGAGCAGGTACTGATGGTGCCTGCTGAAGGGGAACACTGCCCACAGCTGCTTTCTCTGTATTTCTGTCGGCACGGTGGTAGCAATCTGGAGGTGCTATTACTATTTTTTGTCCGTGCATATGTTGGGAGCAGATTCAGAGTTGATTCATCATCTCTAGAAGGGATCAAATGTGCTATAATCTTGATATATTGCCATGCATTTTCCAGAATCTACCCCACACTTAGCTCCTGGGTGGTGACAGAGATCCTCTCAACTTTGAGCTATGGAACATGGGACAGATTTGTTTTGGTCTTCATTCTTGCTGTTCAGAATTCACTTACCTAACTTCATACATGGATTTGTAACTATTTCAGTGTTGACAAGAAAGTTCATGCAGTTAAGAATAATCTTGTCTTAATCCAAGAAGCCTGAAATACAGATTCTATGCTGCCTGAAGTAACATGGAAAAGCCACGAGGAACAGAGTGAACCTTCTTAATGTGGTGCCAAATCAGACGTTTTCTGCTTACAACTGAGGAAAATCTAGAGGATTCTGATTGTAATGACAATTACTGATATAAGTGATCTAACGATGGAGTTAAGTCTGAGCAGTTCTGCTACAGGTTAGCTGTTCTTAGTTGCTTCTGCTTGGCAATATACAATCAACAAAGGTGCAAGGGAAAAGGAAACACTTTCTGTTTTGTTCTTCAGTTAATTAAACTTCAAGTACATTAACTTTCAGTTAATTAAATTTTGGGTCGAATAATTAGGAGTACATAAATAAAAATGATATATATAATTTTTTCCCCAGCTTGATTTTACCTCAGAAACAGGGCACATAAAAGAATGCCAACCTGGTAAGCATCAGTAAAATAGTTGGTATGAAAGTTAAACATTAGCTGCCTTTTATGATCTTTGTGAAAAGGGTTATTATTTTATGGAGAAAACATTTGTTCTACCTACGTATTACAGTGAAAGGAAAAACACTATAAAAATAGACTAAGTATGGGAACAGCTATATTTAAATAAACACAGTTGGTGTGCATCAGAGACATTAAGTATCCAAAATGAACAGAGTAAGCAGAAGTGGCCACAAGTTAAGGAAAGTGGCTTAGTGAAAGAGGGGGATATTAGAATTGCTTCACTAACAGTCTTTCAGGACTTGGCAGCAGAATCAGAGGAAATCAAGCAGCAATGGATAAACAACCTATGGCAGGAAGCACTAAGCATGTAAGCACTAGCAGCAGTCATATTCCAACACAAATTATTTCCTGGGTTGTTTGGTTGTCCAGATCTTAGTCTAGCTGCTTAACTGGAGTGAGCAGTTCTGAATTAAGGTATGGATATTCCCCTCAATATGAGTAAGTTAAGAAATGCTCAACATTTATGGCTTGAAATGAGGGAAGAGGGAAGTAAGTCCTTGCAGTGGGATGGAATTAACCTTAAGTTGGTTTGCATTTATTTCACCAAAATAGATTTAAATGCTCTCAGTCTAGTGCATTCCAAACACTGAGAAGACTTGCTTTTCAGATTATTTGTATAAACCTCAAGAATATACCATTTCTAGAAGGAACGGTTTAAAAATATCTTTTTTGCTTTACATAGTCCAGTTCTACATAACCCACATTTTTCTCTGTTCTGACCTTAGAGCCTGTGCCATTCAAACTCTTTTGCAATACATATGTTTTCTGCAACCAGTTGCTTCCCTTCTTGACTGCCCTCTAGGCTGTACTTTACTCATCTTGTTTCAGCTCCATTTTCCTTGCTTGCTTCCTTAGTGGATCCCTTCTATCAGCAGTGACAGCGTAAGCACAGCTAACTTGCTAGCACCTTTCCATTTTCAGAATTAAACAATATTTGGGGGCCAAATTCTATACATGAATATCCTTAGCAAAATTGCAAAGTCACATATACAACTGAAATTGCAACATCTAGAAATGTTCTAACGGTGTTGCGTTCTTTTCCTTGCCTACTAATGTCATCTTACTCCACAGGCATTCTGCTCGACATTATTATTTTAAAACAACTTTAAAATCTGCATACCAAGCTCTTGTCTATCAAAAGAAGCTAAAACTGCATACCTCAAAGACAGGGATGCTAAAATTGCCAGGTGAACAAAGGAGTAAGGGTATTTCACAGGCTTCCTTTCCTGTGTCAGACTACATGACAAACTGGCCTTCTTTAGAGGCTTCCTACTGTTTGACAGAGAGGATTTTGTCTGTACGTGGAAGGAGGATACCCTCTTGCTCCAGTACTTCAGCAGTCCGATTGCATCACACAGTATGGCTGGAGAGCGATGACTTACCATGGAAGATGCTCTTTTCTGTCGCGAGGTCTATCATTTGGCGGTTCGTCCCTCTTAGGATCCAGACTCCTTTAATAATTCCTGTAGGAGTAGAGGATAGCTTGGCACTTTGCTTTGGTCACAAAGTGAAGTTTTTCCTAGTCTTTTGACCTTGAGGCTTTTCACACCTTAATAAGTTCTACCCTGAGGCACACTGAATGTGCTCGTTGCCCACAGACAGAATGGGCTCAGTGCAAGCAGCTGAGGTATCTTACCTGCTGTCTGCACCTTCCCCAAAACAGCGCAGATTTGTTTCTCCCTCTGCCTCTAAATCATTTGGGACCAATACTTGCAGACCGTCTTACCATTCTGGAATCTATCACAGCAGGTGTCTGATCAGAATAGTCTGTGATCCAGTTTGCCTTTGGCATGACTATTCCAACACTTCATAGATATTCCTCATAAAAGTTCAGTTAAAAATCTACACCCAGTTGCTGCATGGGACTCTAAAACTAGTGCCAGTATACTAAACGCAGTGTCTTATTAAGGTGACTTCTTGTACCAAAATAGAATGGCAGATGGTTTCCTATCCTGGACCTGTGAAAGATGGATATGAACTGGCAAAAGCATGCTTTTGATGGTCCAGGATGGGCATGACTTTTAATTCTTGGCCCTTAGGACACCTATGCAAAGCAGCCTATGTAAAAAGTCATGGTCATCAAAAGCATTATTAGTTCAGATAAAACATAAAACAGATTATGTAATTAACTCCCTGCCCTTAAGCTTGGTTGTGTTGGCTTTTGTTGTTGTTTGTTTTGTTTTCACCCTAGACTTTCCTAAATAATGACTGTGTGGCAGCCTGTGGAATTACTTGGGGAACACGGTCCCTTGTCTTGAAGATTTTTATGATGTTTTCAGGTTCCTGGGGTATTTTTACAGAATGCTGAGCAGTCCATCTTGTTTGAAGAGACTGTCAGCTAATGCAACTGGAGTATAAAAACATCTTTATTGAGTTATCAAAGCTGCGTCTTTGTTTACCTGGATTCCATCTGGAGAAAGTGCCTGTCTGGGCCTTAGATAAACCAACTGCTGGCCCATTCTTCAGGTTTGCCTGCCCTCTGCTGCCTTCTCAGGCAACTTCATGGGATTCAGAAGGACTGATTGTAGCTCTCCTTGCGGCTTTCTTAGAGTGCATTTCAAGGAGACTTTCGTAACATGCACACTGAAGAATATATATGGAAATTAGAATGTACCACGACATACCGTTGTTACTGGAGCTACAGATTCCAATTTAATTCAGCGTGGTAAAAATTACATGTTGGCAATTGTTTGATAGATACAAACGATGCCCGTACTCAGATGACAGTAATCTTCATTAGGGATTAAATTGTATCACGTAATTTGAGTGTGTACTTTGGAGTATTGCATGTTTGCTGTGCAAGTAGTTTGTGTTCTGCTTTATTTCAGGAAGGCTTTTCATTAATTGATTGCCACAAATGGTTAAAGATAGTAAGAAGAGCAGACTGCCTGCTGCTTTGTGCAAAGTCAAAGGTAGGTTGAGTTACTTTTAATATTTCCAATTGCTAACTCAGTTCTGTTTCTTAAGGTTTCCTAATATTGGATAAATTAAACCAGAAATTCTGAGGTAATGTAAATTGTGTATATAAATTAAAGTGTTGTTTGTTTTTTTTTTTGTAATTTAAGTATGGAACAAAACTGCATTGAATCATCGTAATGTCTTTTGTAACTGCTGCTATTTGAGACTTTTAGACTGCTTTCTGAGAGTTAGCTATTAAAACAGCCAGACTGGTATTTATTTTAGAGTTTATCTGCCAGCCTGACTGTATAAAACCTGAAATGGGCCCACAGTGTGAAAGCTGCACTGCTAACAATTAAAAAGATGAAGCAATTCTCTGACGTGTACAGAAGCCTGCTACCTATCAGTCATCCTTCACTGTGGCCCGTGAAGTATTTAAAACAATTATTTAGCTATTTTCTGGCTCCTGAGACCTGGCACAGTAGTGCCCACCTGGTGATTCAGATATTTGATATTCAGGCTAATAGAAGAGACCTGAGTTTCTCTGTCTTCCCTTCAGATCTCATGCAAAGGGGTTGGCTAGCCTTTAAGTAATTACATGGCATTTGTTTGTTACCAACTTAAGTATAAACCTCAGTTTTCTTGGTTCTTAGGTGAACTCTGGGAAAGTCCTTAACCATCTGTGCTGAGCAGTTTTTTCAGAAACAAAAGCTGTTTCTAAATGAGGATAGCCCTCCCTTCTCTGCTGATACTTTCTAGGCTTTGTTGTTTCAGCCAAAACAGCTGCTTCCAGTTTAGCTATCTCTACTTGATGAGGGAGTTCATCTTTAGTTAGAAACAGGAATTTTGGAAAGAGATAAGCCCCTTGTTCAGTAGCTGCTAGAGACCAGTTTTTACTGTTGGCACAGCACACTGAACTATTAAGGCATAAAAACATCTCAAGTATTCTGAGACGTTCTGGCATTCTCCAGGAACATGACAGGAACAGAGCGGGTTATTATAATTGCAAATAGCAGTATCCAGGAGAGCTGAAAACTAAAAATTCTTCCTTACTTCTACTTGTATCTCTTATCTGATTTCTTTCAAGAAAGGTGCATAACTGTTTTTTTCATAGGATGTTACAAACCAAAGAGTACAATTTGCAAAGTGGAATGCCTTGCTAATTGCAAGATAAAAGCACATGTGAGGTATAATAAACATTGTACAAATATAAGGACTCATCTTGTTTCAAAATAAGCCTAAACTAATGGTAGCACTAGGAAAAAAGTATCTATGCAAAAAATACTATGCAAAAAATAAGTATCTTGATGTGTTTTAAATTCATGGGTTATGCTTGTCTGAAACCAAACCACCTTTGCTCTCTGATTTTTATCAGATAATTGTTATAAAGTGTTACAAAGATTGTTATAAAGTGTTATAAAGTGTGGAATATTACTGGAGAAGACTATTGAGCTGTTGCAATAATTAGTTCTGATGAATCAGTAGATCATCAGTTTCCTTTGGAGTTAACAGAACCAGTTCCCCAGTACAGCGTTAAGGGACTCTACTGCATCTCACAAGAAACAAAAATCAACGTCACAATCATTTTGAGGCTCGAAGAAAGCCCTGAGGGACATTTTGGAAAAGGAGGAATATTAACATAGTCTTAAATGAATTCACTGCATCCAAATGTTTACTTACCATAAATTCTCATGACTTAAAGTGGATTTAATGGTATTGCAGCAGTCCTATCATATAGCTTCTCTACTTTGTATCCTAAATTGTAGCTGAGACAATCCCTTAAATGCTATCAGTGTATATTGCTTCTGTGCTAATCCTCAAAATCATTTAAAAATATTCAGGGAGCCAGCCACACTATGTGAAGGGTTATGTCTCAGCCCCTGGTAGACCAAAGTAGAGTTGAGAAAGACAAAGCAGAAGCCATTTAAGCAGAGGAAAGCAAGCTATTATTTCAAATACCAGTTCCTATATTTGCATGCACAAAGCAATTAAGGGGCATGTGTAACTAACTACTACTCTAACGTTTCTGATATACCTTCTGCTCCTTGCTTTCAGTCTGATTTCCTTACTTTACTGGTTTCAGTTATTTTCTCTCCTCTCCTTTTCCACCCTCTGCATATTACCTGCTTTGCAGTTGTAGGTAATCTATGTCAAAAAAGCATGGAGGTTAATCACTGGGATTATGTACTTCAGAAGAAACTGAGTGAACATTAAAAGATTGGCTTTTGAAAGTCATTAATATACATTGACAGTGAAACTTACTCTCATTTCTTATAAAATACTCTTTTAATAGGGCATCGTGGACTCTTAGCTAGCAAAATGAGTTTCTAAACTAGACTTTGAGAAATTTAGTGTTACTACACTTAAAAGCAAGACCTTTCACAGACCAGTACTAAAACTCAGATATACTATCAGAAACTTTATTCACTGAAGCATACGTGCATGTAATTCTGAAGCCATACCTGTCAGATGCACACTTGTGTCTTAGAAGGAAGGCTGCATGGCTGACTACCTTCTACAGCTCTACCCTCTCTACAGCTCCATCACTAGTAATTGCTCACATTAGTCTTTGATGTACCCCCATGTAGAAAAAAACTTTAATCTGAAAATCTGCAAACAGTAGCAATTCTTACTATTCTTGTAGTAAGCCATTTCCCTTCATAATGTTTTCATTGAGCTCACCCTCTCTAGGGTGGGAAGATTGAAGTGACCTCAAAGTTCTTCAGTACTTCAGCTCTTGTATAGTTCAGATGCTGCTGCCTAGCACTGTTAACGCTAAAACTTGATGCACCTCTTAGCTGAAATGGATCGCTCTCTTTCTGTGAAGGAAAAAGGTGTTTAGTTCACAAAACCTACTGTCTGTAACTGTAATCCTAAGTATCTAACCATCCAGTCCCTGCAAAAAGGCAAATGGCAATACAAATTGTTCTGACTGAAAATGGATTTGCAGATGGTAGGGGTAACTAAAATAAGAGTTCTTTGAAAGTCTCCAAAAAGAATTCAAATTAAGATGCAATTTACTTTTCTCTCATTTTAATGAGAACTTATGTGTCTGGCATAGCCACAAATCAGTGCTCAGTTACGTGAAGTTGACCCAGTTAAGCTGACACCTTCATTAATGACAGGAAATCTAACTGGGTGCTGGTAAAACAAGTGCTACCATCTGAATTATTTTGACATTTTTCCCTTTAAAAGGCATTAAGGCAGCCTTTTATACTTACAGTGCCATAAAAATCACTTTACGCAATAGCCACATCTTAAAATAACATGCATGTAAACATATAGACTGTCACAAAGAGCTGGCTCATCTTTGAGACAAAAAACTTTAAAGTGAAAGATGTCCTTGTATTCATGTAAATCAGCAGGCTAGCAGCGTGTCTAGACATTTTAAAAAACGGCTTTGATGTTGAAACCTTAGAAAGATGAAGACTTATAAGCTATATCAGTCCAAGGAAAGAAAAACTTGCTCTTTTCTGGTGCTTTAACAATGTTTTACATTTGAAATTTCAAGATCAAACTGAAAGTCCCAGTAATACACTTTGTAAACAAGAGCATTCAATATGTAGCTGCCTTTCATCAGTGGGATGTGTATAAGAGAAGCTTATTGTGCATGACAGGTTCTCCATGTATTTAAAAAATACTATTGTTCAGCATGACAACCTACACTGGGGGTTGATTTTGTGCAATTCTTAATATTATTTCACTACTTGAGGTAATTAATTCTCCATTTTATTAACCAGGAAGATTCTCTCAATGAAATCTATATACTGGTGTATACATACAGTATCTGCCATTTCATGTCCAAGGACAGCTGCAGTGATCTAGTCTGAATGTCTGCATCATTGCAAGAGAGGTGGACTAAAACTGGTTTCCAGCATGGAAGTTTCCAAGGACTGATTTCAGGGAGAGGTTACAGAATAGCTTTCCATTTGCACAGTACTCCTTCCTGCTGAAGCATTTGAGTTTCTTTCACTCCTGATCAACTGCATTAACTTCTACTCAAGGAACAGCGGCATTAAGTTGGAATGCTAAACTGAATTTGTATTTAGCTATGCACACTAGGTAGGAAAGGCTGATTTTAATGCAGACAATATAAATTCTAAATAGAACATAATTCCTAGAACTTTTAGTTTAGATGCCAAAGTTGACTTGTGTTTACTTTAGTGCCATCTCATTTTTTGTCACCAGTAACCAGTCAGAGCTGGAATATCCTTAGAGAGTTTGCAGCAACAATAAGAACTTAGATTTCCCTGCTATAACTGTACCCATTGTTGTGGCAAAGCTTAATTAGTTGTATTAGTTGTAAGTGTCCCTGCTTGCCGCTTTTTTTTTTTTTTTTAACTGATTTTCAAGTTGCAAATTATATTCTTATCTAGCTGTTGGGATAAATGAAACTACAGCATAGAAAACTTGATTTTTTAAGTTGGTGCAGTGATCCAAGAATTAATCACCGTCTACCTAACTATATCTAATAGCTTAATCAAATCAAAATATTTTGAGGGGATGAACAGTTAATTTCTTTTTTTGTTTTTGAGCAGAATGAATGCCGCATGTTTAGAGTTCAGTTTGATGGAGATTCAAAACAACAGATGTTGGAACACTGCTGCAACTGTGTTCAGAAACTTGGGGAGTACGTACCGGTTCAAGTAACCGATGAACAAAGCCAGAACCTTTGCCACAGTCTCAGTGGTGGAAGTCAAGTGGAAGATGCTGAACAAGTACTACATGTAGTAAGCAAGCAAGAGCATATGGATGCAAAAATGGGAAAACAGTCACCTATCAGTGCTAGATCTGTAAATGACAGCTTATTCTACTTAAATACAGACTCCAAGACAAAAAAAATCAGCAGAGCTCAATATTCTTTATAGTTCTGTAGCTGTTTACATCAAACCAGTGTTTTTCATAGCAAATGAATTTACTTTTTTTTTTTTCTCCCCTCTAGCCAGCTACATCGTATTTTGTATCTCAGGAACTGTATTAATTTTCATGAAAGCTGGTATGGGAAGAACCGGGAAACCTAAAGTTCAGCTTGCATGCAGGGAAACTCTGTGAACAGGAATGGAGTCATTCAGGAAGTCAGCTACAGAAGCTGGCTATCATATTGCTATTTTCTTAGTGTGCCTGAAAAAGGTTAACAAAATAACACTCTAAAAAAAGTGGTTTTAGCTCCTCAAGCTGGGAACCACCTGGCAGCTTTTCAGCTGAATTACACAGCTCAAGAAAAATGGTCAGAGACATTTAAGTAACCGTGACTTGTGTTCTCCTTTTTGCATTTACCTACTCCTGTTTTGTAGTTTTAATAACTGTACACATAGTAATTGTATACATTTTAGCTTAACCTGACAAATTTAGATGTGACTCCAGGGTAGGAGCAGAATGTTTTCCCTCTAAGACACCGACTTAAGGTGATTGGAGGAGGCAAAGGCAATGTTGCTGAGGATGACTAATTCTTAAATACACGATCTCTTGGCTATTCAGAGGATCACATTTACCATCTCTAAAAAACATGCGTGCAGCTAACTCAGCCAGGGAAACTGTTGGGTATGCAATAAAATATCAAGGGCCAAGAACAGCATCCTGAAAAGGGAATGTCAAAGTTTTCAGCTACATTATTTTCAAGATACAATCCAGGAAAAGTCCTACATGACTGGACAGTGAAAACAACATGTGGTAGAGATAGTGGGGGGAAGAGGTGGATGATACTGTTAATTTGACTTACACTATTTGAAGAAAGATGTATAGGAGATGTATAACCTTCAACATCTGATCTTCAAGATTCATTGCTTGTTCTTTAAGTGCACTTATCTATCCTGTGGACTTTGCTCCTTTCCCGATGAGTTAAAATAAAGAATGAAAGTTCAATTAACTACTTAAAGGCAGAATATTATTGAACACTAGTAGTCACACTATTGGTATCACTTTGCTCTCACTCTGTGACTGAAAGCCTCACTCAGAAAACAGAATTGACACCTCAAGCTATCTTTTCAGTGATATAACCCATGGGAAGTTAAAAAGCCTGCTCCTGGTGAGCACTCTTGCACAGTGTTTCTTTAAAGGTACTTCCAGTAAGTAGTTTAAAAGTTACCTTGGTTTAGATATGACAGTTTAACTACAGGCCCATTATTTCATGTCTTTCATTTTTAAAGACTTTAACAGATGTGCTTTAAAGTTCCATAAAAAGAGATGCCTTTTTACTGCATAAGGTAGCTGAGCACATTCTCTTCCTGTTATCTCTAAAAATGGAACCACTTCCCTTCTTGCACATACCCACTCTCTTCTTGGTAACAAGCCCTTATTTGCATTTGATATTTTCTAGCCAGATGAGCCTCTACCAGATTCCTACACAAGCCTTGGAGAAAGAAGATCTGTAACACAGCTAGCACAGGTAAAAAGACAAAATAAATCTAACTTGGATCCTGTAACTGAATCTCCCAGGCATAGAGAAAAAGCTCTCTCATATACTGTAAACGTCTGGTAGGTGTCTTCACCGAAGATCGGGATGCTACCAATGCTGTCATCTGTACCAACAAAAACACTGGCTCTAGTGTAATGATCCAGAACTAGGAAATAAGCTGTAACACCAGAGATTTCATGGTGTAATTGTACCGTTTGCCTAAAAACATGCTGCCACACCAAGAGAAAACAAATACCCAGAGGTCACTTATAAATATATGACTGTAACTGACTCTGTAGATATTATCTCTACTTAGCTTAAGTCTGAAAACATCAATCATTCTTGACCTACAGCAAGAGATCCCATAATTCAATTGACAGTTCAACCAAAAGTCCAGGGTAAAGCTGTGCTTAGTATTAGTGGGAGTTAAATGTTGCTTATTGTGAATTTGGGACAGCACAGAACAAGACAATTGGGGAGAAAACTGTACTCTTTCAAACCTGTTTTTTGTGCAGTTGCTTCTAATGGTTACTAGTTTCTTTTTCCTTATCGACAGAGAGATGAAGTTGTTTCTTCACATCAGTGGTTTAAGGGACAACGCCTACACTCCCTCTTAAAAATTTATCATCTCTAAAACCTAAAAGGCTTTTAAATGTTAACAAACACTTTGTTTTCATAAAGCAGAGTTCCCCAAACTCTCTATCTCTGTGTTGAGAGCTGCAGCACATACCTTGCTGTTTCATTCACAGGTTTGTTTTTTCTCCTTGTAGTGATCCTCCAGACTCTAGCCTAGTACTTCTAGTTACGCTGAAGCTTGACAACGATGGGACTCATTGACTTGCTTTACTGGTTATAAGCATTACTGATTAGGAAGTCACTGGAAAAGCTCTATATGTCCCCTGCTAGGCAGTTGAGTGCAAACCTAAAGCTACATCCATTACCCTTCTACCTAGCTTGGCCTCAGAGAGCAAGCTCAACAGCAGATGCTACCTACAGTAATTTTTGTGCATCTTTGTGCTTCTTATCTGCAGTGAAGGCAGATGGATTAATTGACAACGTGAACAGTAGCCTCAGGACTGCGCTAGGTCCTCCAGTTTCCCTGATGCTACCTGTGAGCCTTAAATAGATGGAATTAGTGACAGTGGTTGCACAGGGCACAGTATGCCCTTCCTGTCCTAGGGCTAATTTAGCTCTGCTGTTGAACACTCAGTACAGAGCGATCAGACATGGCAGAGCTTGCCTTTAGCAACTGTGTTTTTCCATAATCATTTCACAACTAATTTCTGCTTTAAGAGGCAATACTAGGAAATGTAAATTAATACCAACATTGTAAGAGAAGACCTCAGGTTCTAAGAAATTCTTTTCAAATCACAAATGCATGATACCTGCTTCTGAACAAAGCTATCTGCTAACAAGGCTTTTATTTGCTGTATGCTTTAATCCATCTCTCCATTGAATTGCTAGCAAATTCCCTTTCAAAGACTCCTTGATGTAGTTTCATACATCCACTGCTTGCCCCTCCACTTTCTAGTCAGCTTAACTCAACTGTACTGTACTGTGAGCTGATTTCCTGTGCCCTGACAATACAAAGTTCATTCAGGGCTGAGCATCTTTTCCTCATTCACCTTGGAGACATACCCATTCAGCTGGTGCTCTGGAACAGCATGGAGCTGTATTTCTACATTTCTGCCACCTCAAGAAGCTGGCAGCAGCTTTGGTTTTAAGTAAAAAAACATACCTGCAAGAGAATAATCATTTTTAAACACTATTTTGTGTTCAAAGATACTTTTCTTCAATCAGCACTATGCCATGAGCTAGGTTAACAGCAATAGTGCAATTTTGAACCAGTAAGATTAGGAAAAATTAGATTCCCCCCTCTCACAAACATAGCTATGCTTGATGTCAGCATGCCCAAACAGCCCACCTCATTACTTTGCCCTGTTTCGGGTTCAAGCAGTGGAAGCTAGGGCCTGACTGAAACTAACAGCAATCCTGACTTTTCCAGATGGAGAGCCTTGGTTTAGCCCTAGTATGCCATTAGTGCACCAAAGAAGAGGCCAAGCTAGGCATTTGAAGTTCTTTAAGCCCAGCTACAGACCCCCCCACACCATTACACAAGGTCGACTCACCTCAATCACCAGCTGCCTCTGCACATCATGTTTACCTCACATGAAAGCAGCACTTCAGTGACTTATGTACTCCTGCTCTCCCATGCAGAGTATCCAAACAGCATCTTGGCTGATGCTTTTATGACTTCAGAACAGACAGGTAAAGCAATTTAGAAAGCAAGTGGGTGGCGATGTTTGTATTTGCAGCCTGAACAACAGGAAAGCGTTGGTACACAAACTTTTTAAGTCATTAACGCGCACTGTGAATAACGAGATTTACAATGAGCAGCAACCCTGGCTATGGCAGGGCCTGTACACTGTGAAGTTGCCATTTCTTCAGTATGGCTCCCATCCAGCAGGAACACTGGCAGCCAGCCACAACGAAGCGTTAGTCGAGATGCTTCAGATTGTTGTCGTAGTCACAGCAGCATGGAAAGTGCTCAGGAGCTGCCAAGCAACCTCCCGGTCCATTAGCCTCACGCACTTCTCTGGTGTACCTAATGGATGAGCTCTGGTATCACCCATGGATGCCAGGAGTCGGTGAGGGCCTCCTTGAGCTCAGTGCATGCTGTTATATGGCACCTGTTTTGCTGCTACTAGTTTTGTAGTGAAAAATAGCATGATGGACATCCTTCCTGCACCACCAAGGGAAAAGCTGAGAGCAGGGGTCAGGTTGGGATGGAAAAGATGTTCTACACCTTTCAAAAAGCTCCACCATTTAGTTCTAAGAGATAATTTGCTAAATTAAGAGCTTAGAACCACATTGGTTATCCCTGCACAATTAGAACAGCAGTACACACCCTTCACACAGGATCCTTTTCTCTTACACAGAATGGATTCACTAGGAAGTCATGTTACCCAGGAAGCCAGCATTTTGTAATGGCACAGGCAGGAATTCAGAGCTGCATGAAAGCTGTATTGGAATTGAAACCAGGTGTGAGGGGGAGAGAGTTTCATAGATAAATCATACAGGATTGAAAGTATTCAAACAGCATAATAACAAGTCAGATGCATCTTTATTAAATACTGAAGGAAAAATCTGACGTAGCTGCATCATTACAAAAACCATGTAATGCTACTTTTTATGTACAAGATTAGTGCAACACCTTTGTTTTTCCTTTTGCAGTCTGTGCTGAAACAGAAGTTTGAGCTCCCCCTTGTGTACCGGCATTCAGCGTGGAGCGCACAAGAGCTGGGGCCCTTCATTCGCTTATGTCTTATGGATCAGAATTTCCCAGCTTTTGTGGAAGATGTGGAGAAGGAACTGAAAAAACTCGTGGAAGGCTGAGCAATATTTAACTTACTACCATTGGAATATCTGCTCCAGGATACACAGTACTCAGGATATACAAGCTTAAATGCAATTAAATATTTGAAAGTCTCACGTGTTTTTGTCAGTGTTTTATTTTTAAAAACAGGTGAATCCACTTTTTATACATCATTGCACTTCAACAAATACACAGAACACAAGTTCATGCATCTACAGTTACGCACATCATGAGAACCCTGTTAGGTCTATTTCTACAATCTTTAAATCATGAGAAATTACAGTGTCAAACTAAAGATTAAAACTAGTTGCATAGAATATCACCATGCTATAACATTATCATTTAAACAAAAAAGAAAATTATAAAAGTTTGCCTGAATTGAATGTACAAGAATATGTTGAACACATCAGTGCAAAAGGATTTGAGAATTTACATGAGTTAACAAAAAAATCACTTAAAAAGCAATCATATATATATATTTATAAACTGAAGTTTTGTTTTTGTTTCAACTGCATTTCTCCACCGTCACCACCTTGTCGAACCGTTCCAGCTTTTGAAGTCTGATTATAGGACACTCAAGTCTTTCTATATAGGTTAAGCCCTTAAGATAATTTCAATTTATATTACTTCTCTAAGTACCAGAACAGCATAATTCTCTCATCTTTCAGACATACAGTAAGGAATGAACATCAGCAGCTTAAAAATGAAACACAATTACTGTATTTTGGTTTTCCCCTCCCCCAAATATAAATATATACTGTATATATTTTTAAGTTTTGCTGTACTTTACAAAAAGTATCACTAGATGGCAGCAGTGCGCTTTAGAGCTTTGCCAATTTAAAAGCTACAGTAAGTAAAAAATGGTGCATGCGTGATCCGACTTACTACTTCTAATGTTTAAATATATTAAGGAAAAGAAAAGCAACATTCACAGCACATCAAGCCCAAAATAGTTTACACCTTCTACACTGAAGCAGTATTAAAATTTATCTGGCTAGGTCATCCTTACAGGAGAGGCTAAATAAGGCATGCTTTAGACAGTCATATTGTTGCTCACTTGAAAAGGAAAAAAATCAGACAGAACTGGAGTTCTAGAACCAAGAGTTCCAACCCTTAAATTTAGCAGGTCATATTGCCATCAGTCTCTCAGAAACTTAAAGCTCTAAAAAAGAAATGAGAAAAGGTGCTAGTCAATGCCTGACAGCATTTTCAACATCACGTGCCACAACAGTACGTAAACAAAGCGCTTAACATCCAATTTGGTCTTAAATGGAGGCACAGGCTTCCCAACCGAGCTTAGCTTCCAGGCTTTAAGATGAAATAAGGAGGGCTGTTTTTATTAGTGATAGTAGCGGTTATGTAGAGTTTGAGCGCTATGAATCATTAAACTACCTACACATTTTATGAAAAAATTCTTTCGATAACCCCCAGTGCTCTTCGAAGCGTGACAGGAAGGCTAGTGCCATACTCTGAGCAGCTGGTAGCTTTAACACACAGAATGAGTTAGGTTTACATACGCAAACCGTGGGAGAAAAAGGAGGGCTTTAGTCTGACCGTTTCTGAGATGTGTGCAAGTCATACTTACATGATAAGCATTTTTAATTTGTGTTTCTCTGGCGTAAGTTTTTATCTTTATGATTGTTTGTAGAATTGGTTTTCCTGGGGAAAGAAATTAAAAAAAGCACTAAATTTCCAGTGTAGGAAAATTTTCTTTTTACATACCAAATTAAATAGGCTGAAGGAAGAATGACATGTTAACTCATTTGAAAAAATTTGTTTATCAAGCAAGGATCTGGCAGATTTCGATTTTCATTACTTCACTGCTATCAAACAACAAACCAAGCAGGTACCATTCCCAAGCATCAGTGGTCCAAGCCCCATTTGGGAGCAGGGGCTTTTTTGTGCCTCTTCCCCCAACAGACTTTTTAATCCCTTGGCCAAAAAAGCCAGAGATCAACTCAGAGGCTTCGAAGAGTGAGGATTTTGCCTGCTTTTACTTTGCCATATAACACAGGGTATGCTGATCTTTATTAGAGCTTTCATGTCACAGCTAGTAATGGCACGCATAACATAGCACTGCAAACTCCCGTAAGCCCCCAAAGTAACCTCAGCAATATTTTTTTTCTTAAGGTGCACTTACATTGGCCCAGCTGGTTCATCATCTGCAGCAAGAATTCAGGTGCAATCCAGGGAAGACAAGAGAAGGAAAGAAAAGAGAGTCAGTCTTTGTACCGACGCTAGCCCAACTACAAACAGCAAACCGATCTATCTACAGCATTAAAGGCCATTCCACTTGGTAGTGCAAAGATTCATGGAGTTATTTTCTGGATTCAAGTTTTAATGGCAGGTATGTTGCTTCAATGGTTTTAGTTAACACTTTGAATGCTTGTCATGAAGAACTGCAACTGTAGCGGACAGATTGTTGCAATATGGTCAGATTCATCTTGTCCCCAAGTTCCAGTGGTTCAATCTTATAAAAATAGATGAGAAGACAAACCAACATTTCAGTTGTAAAATCCTGCTGTTTGTTTTCTTGGATTGATTTTTAAGCCATCCTTCAACTGTGGGTGGGTAGTTATTGGTATATACACAACAGGGTGTATATGCCATATGCTCATCTTCTGCCACGGACTACACAGCCTTTTCATTTCTCATTTTTCTCAAGATCTAATTATAGGAGACCAGGTTAGGAGGAGATTGAAGGTTCAATACTTGATTCAAGTACCCAGGTGTAGACCTGGGATAGCAGCAGGCTTTGTGCATGCATCCAATAGAGCACAGGACTCAAAGCACCAGGAAAAATTCCAGTGTCGCAACACCTCCAGACACAACAGACTTCAACTACAGAAGACTGACAGCATTGTTTTGCCCTTGTCTCCTGGCGAGAGGCCAGGGAAAACATTCTCTTTTAAGAATTGGAAAAAAATTGCCAACGAGTAGTGTTTCATACGGGCTCTTTCATGGCCAATTGAATACTTTTTGAATTTAAAAAAGGCCTTATTTTTCCCCCGAGCTGCAGTACGGAAGATGGAAGTGCATTTAAGCAGCAGTACAAAAACCAATCCAGAAAGTTACGTTAATGCTCCCGTAGAAGTATTTTGGGGGACCAATTCATGACCTGCTGTTTTGAGCACTCCACAGTTGCTGCTCCCCCTCGTGCGGGAGGGATTTTTCACTGAAGCCTTCAAGAAACTCTCAGCAGGATTCCACAAGGGGGCTTGGTGCACATGAAGCAGTTATGGAAATTACAGTCTGAACAGTGTGGGCATCTGCATGAGCACACGCTAGGAGTAATGTCTGTCAAACGTGACATTACTCCACCTGTACCTTCAAGGCAACGGAGAGGCAAAGCCACCGCTAGCACAGACAGTGACCGGAACAAAAAAATATTTCAAAAAAATAAAGAACTAACCACAAACCGAGAGCTTTACAGCCAAAAATAACATACTAGCGACACACCAGTGTCCACAGAAGTCCATTACCAGCAACAGTACACTATCGGACAAGATACAGAGAGAACTAGGACTAGTAAGGACAACCAGACATCAATGTGCTGTTGTATATACAGTGGAGATATACAGAGACACATCAGGTACTGAAACACAAAGCACAGTAGAGTAAATCTAGAGCCTCCCTCCACGATAATCTTTTGACTCACAAAAGATTGCAAAGCAGGCTAGGCTACGTACTCTGCGCACTCAGTGGGAAGAGCCTGGGACAGACAGCAAGCCCTGCGCCCCCCCAGCCCCAGCCAGTAGCACTACCGACGCCGTTCGGCGTTACCACTTGGTTATCTCAGCTTTCTACAAGCATCAGACAGCTTTGAGAGTTTGTTCTGCTGAACTTCAGAAATAGCAAACTGCACCATTAAGATACAAGCTCTCTCTCGCTACCGAATAACCATTGTTCCTCCTCAGTTAAAATATTCAGATGTGTATTTCAGACAGGGAGTTTCGTGTGTTTAAAAAAAAAAAAAGCTTCACATTTATAAAGGCTGCCAGCAAAAGTTTCCCTGCCAAAGATCCAACAAAAATGCCTATTAGGATACTTGTGATTATGCATAAGGCCTAAGACCAGTGGATCACCACCACTCGCCCCTTCCCCTTCTATAACCTAAACGGTGACAAAACGTGACCAAGGAAAATTTCTCTATGCGTTACTACCCCAGTCAGACTTTTCTCTGCTGAAAAAGCATCCCCAGTACAGTACAGACAAAGACCAAAACCTGAGCGAAATCAGGGGGCAACAGAACAACAGAAAAAATAAGTACAAAATTAGATTAAATAAAGATTAAAAACAGCAAACTGAAATCCAAATTAGTCGTGAACGTGAATGAAGAAGTTTTAAGAAAAAGTGTTAACATTATGACTTGTGCATTGTATAGACTGAAGCGGAGATTAAACAAACTCCAAAGCATGCAGATCTCTCACTTACCACCGTTTTTTAAGGGTATGATGCAATTGAAGGGGGGAAAAAAAAGAAGTCATAGTAACCGACAAATATCAATATAACTTAAAACCTTTATGCCAGAAGACCTGCTCTAGTAACTGATTTCTATCGCAACTGTATTTAAAATGCATGGCCATAGAGAACCAGCCTCTGAGTATGCTGCTTCATTCCATTCCGCACCTGCAGGGCTCCTGAAACGCTGCCAGGTGAAGCTGTAATTTCATAATTGACCGACCTAACCCCCTCATTTTCCAGGGGCTGGCTTTTTAATTCGGAGGGGGCCTGCAGACTCCAACAGATCGTTGTTTATATAATGCACGGTTAAGGTAGGTATAGTGATTATCTGCTTAGCATTGCCCTGAAATTGCAGATTTCTGAACTGGAAGTTTAGAATCGCTCCTCTCTTTAGTGCATTGCGCACCAAGCATGATCTTCTTAGGCAAAATTTCTGGACGTTAAAACTCTGCGGGGATGACAAATACGTTTGCTGTGGCTTCAACTTGCATTAAGTGTCTGGGAACAGAACTCAGGCTACAGCAGGCTGAAAAAGGGGCTACATTTTGTGGAGGGCTCCCCTTTTACAGTGCTGCTTACTCTGTCAGATAGCAAAACTCAGGCCTGCTTTGCACACCTGTAGTGAACAGAAGCATCATTACAGCACACACCCAAGCAGAACACCCATGTGCAAGTTCTGCCCAAATGCTTAAAAGGAAAAGCCAACATCTGTGGCTGCTCCGGTCTGGCATTACAGTGCGACCACCATGGCTTGCGAAGCAGTCTGTTACCACTGCTGCAGACTGCTGGGGACTTCTGACATTTACACTAGCTTCAGTGCTTTCCGGGAAGAGAAAATTCAGCAGTGGTTTGAAAACTTCTGAGAAGGACATTAGTATTATTCAGATGTGTTTGCCCAAGTTAAAAAAAAACACCTCAATAAATTCTTCGGTGAACTCATGAAAGGTGCAGGAGGCTCCCCAGCAAGCATCCTATGCTTTCTCCCTCGTGGCTGTTTGCAGGGACATGGGCATTATGACCCACGCTGGCAACTCAGGTTGCACAACGATTTGGAGGCGGCATTTACTAGCACAGCACACAGGGTTTGCAGTAACGCTCTTCTGTTTCGCTTCATTAATAACAGAGGGGGGGAGCGGTGAGTGGAGACACTCACCTTGCTCCACAAAACCCACCGGTAAGGACAAAGCAGTTGCTCTGAAATGGAATGAAGGCATAAGGCAATGACGACTCTCTGGCCAAGATTACTTACATCAGACTCAAGGAGTTCTGACCCTATAATAGCATCTAACAAATTAGTACAAAGGCCCACAGAAGCCAGGCTATTCCATTACCGCTACGATACAACGATGCTTGCGTTTAGGTATAGTTTATAGCTACACAATCTCACAGCGTGCCTGTCTGACAGTTTTCTCCCCATTGTGAATTTTAAGCGTGGGAGAGAAAGGTGCGGGTAATAGGAAAAAACAAAAATTAACTTGTTACAAGGTAAACCTTTTAAGTGAAAACATTTTGTTCTTTAAATTACTTACAGTAATAGCAGGAACAGGGAAGTCAAGAAAAAAAATGAGTATTAGAAAGAATGTGGGGATATGGATGGAGCTGCTGCACAGCCGGAGCAGAAATACATTTATGGAGAGGCTTTGTATTAAGCTGACAAATGAGAGGGGAAGAATGAAAAAGCACGTATCATAACCCAGTCACCTCATGGCTTTGAGCTAAGGAGTATGTACAGGATGGATTTTAAAGTAAAAACTGTTTACATTCCTAAGAGGGAATGTAGCCAAGGAGTTTTTACTTTCTACTTACCCTGGAACATACCCTTTAAAACAGCATCTGTGCTAATTTGATCCAACAACAACAGGAGAAAGCACTTTCTTTAGGAATCTTTGATAGTTTGATAGACTACATAAAGGTCAGAATGGCTGATCACTACGTCTATCAAAAATGAGCAGCTTAAGCTATACCACAGAGGAAGAAAAAGCTATTTGCTCCCTTTTACTGTCAAGGGAAGTCCAAGCAACTTGCGTTCTGAGCAAAATGCATCAGCAGTTCTCCGCTGGAACAGTTTCCGACCGTGCATGCAGTGAAGTGCCAGCAACCCTGGCCTCGACATGCCATGTTCATGCAGCTTTCATCACCAAAAGCCATGGGAAGCTGCACCTTATTCACCCACTCTGGTTTCATGACACCTAGCTGCTCTCTGGAAACAGAATGCGACTGTATCGCTTTACCACGTGTAAAGCAAGCCACAACTCATTTTGTGGTGCAGAAATTCAAGCGCGGCCTCCCCTCCCTTCCTCCTTTCCGCACATAATTTGAGAGCGAGGGGGCTTGCAGGCTGTTGGCGATACTTGCTGCAGCCCCCTCTCCTCCCAGCAGGACGAGAAAGCCCCTAATCTGCAGGCACGAGGAGCAAGATCCTGCCCCAGGCACCCACTAATGCCATCCCCACACCATCGCTGGTGGAAATGCAGATTGCACGGGTGCAAAAGTTCCTTCTCCTGCTATGCAGCAGCAGGACAAAATAAAAAATAAACATCTGAATTATGTGAAGGAGGAAATATCAGCAAAGGAGCTACCGAGCAGCCCTGTTCTGTGGCAGAAGAAGCAATTAAACCAAACACAAAAAGCAAGGTCCATGCAAAAAACTGCAGTCAGGAAATGCCAAAGTTAAAGGATTGTCCTCACTCCTCTGGCTGGCAGTGCTTCTAGCGGGCGGTAACATTTTGTGCAGCCAACAAACGCACTGGGAAAGTCTCTTTTGCAACACAGAGCCCTTTCCACCTGGCTCTGACACCTAAGTGGCCTCACTCCACGGTGTTACTGAACAGTAAGCCAAGAAGAACTGCTCCGAATTCAAGCAGGTATCTTTCACTACCCATCTGAGAGGAACGGTAGCTGCCACGCTACGACAGGTAATTTTAGCCTGTGGGACATGGAGATGAGAGAGGGAAAGGGAATTAATTCAATTGATTTTATTTTGGCTGGCCAGGTAGAGTTCCCAAGAGCTCTGGAAAGCATCCCAGACGTCTTCCAGGACAGAGATAATGTTTCTCTCCAGTCACATCCCCCACTAGCAAGTGGGGGGTCCCGTTCAGCATCAGCCATTCAAAGTCTTTGGGGGCACTACTTTGTACCAAAAAGGTACCTACCTCGAGCCAACCCATCAGAGGATTCTCGGGGAGAAAAAAGGCCAGCTGGATACAGGAGACATCCCCCTTCCTCCTCCTAAGGTGGGAAGCTCCAACGCCCCACGGGCCAGAGCTCGCACCCCAACATTTAGGCTGTTTATGGCAGCAGACACCTTATCAGCAGGAGTGGACAGCCTGCAAGAGGATGTGCCAAGCCGAACGATAACGATCCATTAGGCAGCGGTCCAAAGGAACACACAAAATGGCCATCCATCCTCAAACACGGCTGTCTTTTTTTTTTTGGCTGCTTCTGCAGATCAAAGGAGATTCAATGAGTCCAGAGTTACGCTGTTGCAATGGCGAGAGGGGTGATGGTGGGGAGCTATTAAAGAATCTCGGAGTAGGGACAAGTTTGGAGTAGTCCAAGGATAAAATGCACAACCCAGCAAGAAGGGGCAGCAGGGAGGTTACTCTGCTACCAGTTTTCGCCCCTGTAAGTGAGGAGGAGGCACTAACAGCGCAGCCTCGCACAAAGGCTGGCGTAACCACAACCCTTGTCCTGAAGGTTTAAGGCATCAAAACCAACAGTAAGAAAATTCAGGAGACTGGCCGACTCTAAAGAAACCACAGCAGATGCCAAATAATATTTATATTAAATAATACGATGCTTAGACTCACAGCTAATGAATGTTCTGATAGGCAACTGCTTAAGTTGCTGGCTCAACTGTGGGCTCGCTGGTGTTACCTGCCACAGCTCACTGCAGCACGGAGGCAGATGTACGATTTTGGAAACACTGAGTTTCAATTCCAGATAAACACACCACTGTGTTCAAACATTAACTTTGGCATTTCATAACAATGTATTTAAAATAACAATGGAATTAAGAATAACCTAAGTAAAACGCTCAAGTGTGGAAATCAGCAGCTTATCAAAGATTTCTCACATATGCATTTGTAAAATGCCCCGGCTTAGAGGGTGTTTCCCACCACAGTACCACAGAAAGCTCCAAATGCAGTTAAAGAAAGCGCTAGAGTCTCCAAGGAAATACAGGACTCAAGTCGGCCTTTTAGTTGAGATTTTATGCTGATTGCATCTCTTCATCTAGGCAAACCTAATACGTAAATATTGACTGCAATATTGAGTATTGGATTTTGTCCTCCAAGAAAATGGGCAGAGAAAACACGGTTCAGAGTTTCGTCACTCTCCAGGACTTGAGCTTAGCTGCCTTTAGAAGAATAGCGAACTGAGCAAGCAAAGTCAGTAACCTCAGTTACTTGGCTCATCATCTTGGACACCTACACCACAGATGAGGAGCCTGGAATTCCTCAGGCATCTGAAGAGCAGCCAGACCAGCCAGGAAAACTTCAGCCTTTGAAACAAGCCCGTAACAAACGCCGATGTGCATTTCACCTCTGGTGTGTGCTCAATTGTGCTAACACACTTGTCGCATTGCAATCTGGTCAAGTCCAAGCCAATTTCTACTGGATTAAATCCAGTTTATGCTGCTTGCAATAACTATTTCCATATCTGATTACAATTGCTGATACCTTGTTTCAGTCCTTGTGAAACTTCACCAAGAGAAAGCTTGGGAAATGCAGGGAACTACCAAGAGCCACCAAAAAAAAGAAAAGAGGTGAGATTCTCCCTGGCCAAAATGGTATAGCAATATGTGAGAAGTACGAGAAAACATTAAATTATTCTTCCAAATACATCTGAAGTTTTCTGGGCTGGTTGAGAGCCACTTACAGAACAAACTGCTGGCAGTAGAAACCCCTTCAGCAACCGTGAAGCTGTTAGTTGGCGGAAGTACATGCACAACACAGTATAAAGTTTGGTGGATACACACCTAGGAACGGTCCCAACGCATGCTCTGTAAGCAGTTAGTAATCGCTACCAAGGTGGTTAAGATCAAAAGCTAGTTTCCTCTAGGTATGCACTATTTAAGAAAGTTTCGATCTGCTGTGGAGGTGATCCAAGCCTCTGCCAAGCTACTAAAATTGATTACCTATTTCGTAAGATTTCTTCTTCCACTCGCTAAAACCCAGCTCGGGAGCAGTGAAGTTATTTTCGCCCCAGCTCGACAAGCAGACTGCTGTTTCAGCACCTACGTTTCCATCCCAAAGGCAAACATCTTGCTGTGCTGTTACCGAGTCCTTGTGCAACTCAACGGCGAGTCAGTGCTGCACAAGCTACAACACAGCTGCCTTTGGGAGGTACCTACTGTGCTCGCGGGCTCGTCCAACCCAGGAAAGCCCCCGTGATTCAGTGCTTCCCCGCACTGACTCAGCGTGTTGCCCTCCATGTACTCCCCAGCACTTGATCCATTATCTGGACACGTCATGCTCCTACAGCAGGCAAAATGGCATTACCAGCTGTTTCTCACAAGGATTCCTTGAATAAGTTTTCTTGACAAACACAGTAATAAGCAACTAGGTGTCACACGAGCGTCAGGTCTGTTTGTCAATGTTTTTCTTTCAAATACTCATTTTA
Source organism: Anser anser (assembly GCF_964211835.1). Classification (NCBI taxonomy): domain Eukaryota; kingdom Metazoa; phylum Chordata; class Aves; order Anseriformes; family Anatidae; genus Anser; species Anser anser. The sequence goes on from NC_139730.1 coordinate 12,722,545, forward strand.
GCTTCAAAATGCCCCTTCCCCTATTTTTAAAAGAGGGAGATATGCAGAAGAAGTTCAAAGATAAAACAATTAAGCTGTTTGGTACACAACAAAGCTGTAACTAATCAGTGCTACCATCAAAGCTAATAGCCTAATCTTTAGAAAATGCAACTCAGTGGACAGGAGAGTTTCCAGAGCATTCCTTAAATACATTGCTAATTCAGTTACACACCAAAATAAGAGCCCTACCTCCCACCTCCCCTCCCACCCTCCCTGAAAGCGTGATATTTTTGAAGCATCTCTGTGGTCCCAATCCCTCTAAGTGCAATGCTTTCTTCCAAAACCTGCCCAGTGTCCAATCCGGGCGACATCAGGGATTGAAAGGTTTCCAGCTCTCCCCCTGTGCTGCCCTATGCTCTGTGGGCTGGCATGGAAGATTTCAGGACTACTACAGTAGGAAAAAGACGGGGGCACAAGGCCTACCTCGTGCGACAAAACACATTCCAAATATTGTAAAAATTGCCTTCCCATCCCACAGTCCAAGATCCTGGGGAAATGCAGTGTTAGGACTTCGCACAGCACTCGGACTCTCTCCGCTTACTGGGGTTTTTAGGATTTGGAGAGTGAACAGACGAGAAGGCAAAGAGCTCAGAGCTGAACGAGCTGCGCTGATGATCCTTCCTGCCACAAAGACCCCCTCTGTTCTCCTTCCATAAGTTTGCTTTGCCTTTTTATGTTTTCCTCCTCTTACAAGCGGCTTTGAGCACACTTACCGTCTGGGACTTCATCCGGCCGCTTCCTTTTCTCATAAACAACTATGATGACAACAAGGATAACAATTTCTGCCAAGATCCCCAAAAAGGGCCAGAGGGGAGCCAAGTGGCTGCGGACACGGAGGATGGTTGTGACGGACATGGAGCCGATCTGGTTGGTTGCGTTGCACTGGTACTCGCCAGGATCCTCATTTATCTGTAGGTTTGTGATGCTGAGCTCAGTGTAGTTGTCTTTATTTGAAATAAAGAATCTGCCGGAAGAGTTGTTGATGTCCTGATGAAAGAAGAAAGGTGGAAGAGGAGAAGAGATAGAGCTTAATAAGTCCTGGCACTGAGGCTTTTCCTTTTCATTTCTATGTCATGGCAAGTAGAAGAGATTTGATGGATTCTCACAAAGCAGTTAGTTCTTTAACACAACAGAGCCCACTGCCAGTGTTCATTCTATATCCCTCCCTGAAGTGAATTGTTTCAAAACAAAAAAAAACAAACCATGTCAGCTTGACTGACAAGCTGTATTCTTCTCCTGCTGTAACAGTAGCAGCCATGAAATGCCAGCGGCTGTGATGTACGTGTATGCTGCAGTGTTCTCAGCCTCGTGCCTTACGAGAAACCATTACAATCCATTCCCCTCTATAAAACAAGATGAAACAGACTAACCTAACCAGACAAGAGAACTAGAGAGTGCTTGCCCAAGCAGGGGACAAAATGATTCCAATGTAGAGCAAAAAAAAGAAAAAGCAGTATAGGTTAAGATTATTCTACACTGCATTAGGTAGCATTGTCTAATTATTTAAGATACAGTGGACTTATTAACATTTTGCCTTTGTAACGTTTTTAAAGCAAACACCTACTGTTCTTAGACTGCCAAGTTTGTGAACTTCAGGAATATTTACAGAATCTGGAATTTAAGGCCCCATATTCTTTCCACATTTTGGAAAAAGATTTCCGGAATTACTTATTTTAAGAAACATAAAGGGGCAAAACTGACAGAACAAAATACAAAGGTTTGATCTTCCGGAGAGCTAATCTTGGATGAATTTATCAACTTCACCAGAAAGAAAGCCTGTGGAGAAGTCGACAGAGCAACACACAGGACTCTGATGACTCACAGCACTGGCTAAGCTGCCCATACATCACTGTCCCATGAAAAATTAAGCTCACCCTTAACAGTGAGCAAACAACCTACGCTATTACTTGCTGAATATTTGTTCTTCGTCTATCAATCAAGTTACTGCTTCTCTGGCAGATGTAAAAATAGGCAGGCTGAAGGATTTAGCAACTTTCAGCTTCTCTTCTGCTCTTCCAATTGCTGATCAAATTTTTAGCTCAACAGTTGGGTTGCCACATGGAAAAAATACGGGCACTTAAATGCTAATAGATATCACTGCCAAGTCCTCCTATTGAGTGAGCTCAACCAGTAAAACCAAAAAACAATTTAAGTAGTTTACAACTGAATGCGTTTTTAAAGTACATTTCATAACTTGTGTTTTGCAATTTGTAGCAGATACCCTCAACATTCCATCTTTCTGGACAACTCCTAACTTTGTCCAGCAGCAATGTAAAAAGCAACTGTTTGCTCAGCAACACCACAGGTGTGCAACAGTTTTATATTTGCTGCTGCTGAAAAATGTCAGCTTTGCTCAGCCACATCTCAGACTTATGGAACCACATTTTGAGAAGTTACAAGGCACCCTAAAGAGCACATCCCTTGAGCTAAGGTGGTCGTTTCCTGCCTTAGTGGGAGTTTTGGGATATTTATACATTCCTAATACCCCAGTTTCTTACCTCAAATACTCCATTGACCTTCTTGCGCCACACCCATTCGGGATGTGGGTAGCCCACGGACTTGCAGTACATGAGTGCCTCCTGCCCCTCGTTTTTATTTTCACTTCGCTTGTGGCCAGTGATGTCAGGGATAGCTACAAAAGAAAACAGGAACTGTGTTTACAAGCTGCTCGGTGGAGAGGTAATTATTTTAAGCTTTGAGAATCTGCACGGCAAATAAGCGACAAGTTCCCTAGAAGCTATCACCTTTCCCACATTGAGCCCAACTTAAAAAAGGAAAACCGATTCCCACCTCTCTCCAACCAGCATCTCAGCTGAACATCTGCAAGCATATCACTCAGGCTTGGGTCGCCAGGAAAACAGTGGAGCAAGGGAGAAATCTCAATGTTGGACCAAAAACCTACAGAGCTGAGATGGCCCAGGTGCTCCTCAGGGCAGGAACAGGAGGAACATCACCTGCACCGCTCAGGAGGTCCCTGTGGCTCTGTGGGTACCTTCAGCTTTGAAGCAGAGCTGCCGGGGACCCTGGTTACAACCTGCCCATTGTGTCAGGGCTCCGTGCTGATCCTGTTCTTAACGCAAAGCTCCAAAAGCTGCATCGAGCCATTATTCCTTGCAACGAGATTGTAGATTTGGTCTGCAAATGTACCGTGACCTGGAACACTTCACACTTGTTAACACCTTACAGCGACACTACAGCTGGTATATGTAATGCAGATAAAGTTAAAATCCCTCCAACAGAGAACTGCTTCGTCCAGCATGTATGCAAATATATTTTTAAGGGGGGCTGTAGGTAAATTGGGCAGCCCTGAGCAAAATACAGAATAAATATCAGCACCCTAAATAACAGCAGAGGGTTTTAATTCTGAATTGTCTATAAATAATGGCACTGCCGTTCCCTTTGTGTGTCACAGCAGCCTGTCGCAGCCTAATGCCTCACGAGAGATTACGCTGGATCAATGGACTGCCTGAGCTGAACCTTCACTTAAGCAGATGGCTTCGGTGCTGCAGTGACCACCTTTAAAGCCCATTCGCTTTCTAGCTTGCTAATTATGTCACACGTGGCCTGCTGTGTGATCGCTGGGTGCTGATCTGTTAATCCAGTCAAAGTCCAATCTGAGAGCTCCAGGAAAAGACCCCTAGGTGCTGCAATTTATCACAAGGGTCTACGCAAGGGAAGTTCCCTTTGCTGCTAGCAAAACCTACAGGCAGGAGCAGGGAGGTTTCCTGATGGCTCATCTACCACTGCAAGTCAGAAGATTGAGCAGAAATGAAATCTTGCTTAAGTCACAGCAAACTAACAAGTAAAATATCTCGTGCAACAGAGCAGCAGCACCTGAACCTGCTCTTCCCCCAAATTAAATCACAACTCTGGGAAAACGTTTGACAAGTTTATGTGCTAAAGGCATTGCCGTATCTCAAATGCAAGGGCATTTGAAATGGAAAAGTTATCCCATGCTTTAGCGCTGGAGGATTCTTTTAGGACAGCAATGCAGGTGATTGATAACACTGTTAGGGGCTGCATTAAACGAAGCTTCTGAACCATGAAAAGTCTTGGCTGTTCAAACAAGGTACGGCATTCCTCAGCATCTGTGTGTTCACCTGAAAAGACACCATCAGGAGAGGCTGATGACCCCAGGCTTTTGTCAAAATGCCTCTGTAAATCCAAACAAATTTCAAAAATCTCACACCTGTTGGAAGTTGCTTACAGAAATCCAGTCTAAGTACAGGACCTCTGGTGGAGCTCCTAAAGAAGGTTATGCTATTTCAAAGTACTTTAATACGGTGAGCATATCATCCTGTCCACTTCCCAATTTTAAAGCATTTTCTCAGCAAGGAGCTACTCTTCAGTAAAGAGAAAATCCCCTTCTCCCTTGCAGGATGATACAACACCGAAGGAAGTAATTGAGTATCCCCAGAGGCAAATAATGTCTTTGCTAACAATACTCAATATACGTGACCAAAGCAGCATGAATGGATGAAGCTAGAGAAACGCTGTCTAGTTGCAAGATGATGCCAAACAGTTTTCAAGTCAAAGGTCTCCAAGCAGAAAATAAATCAGCTTCAGGGCTAGGTGTGCTGCATTACACCTTCAGGATACTAGCATCAGTAGGCACCTTCCAAAACGCCATCCACAGCCTCAAAGAGGAGCGTTATTTTTACTCCAAAAGATGGTAGTTCTTCATTAAGAAGCGAATTTCACTTTGTGATCCACCGAGAGCTGTCATCTCCTCCTTGCTAGGCGTGGGAGGCTCTGTCAGGCAGGGGCTTGGTGAGCCCAGTGACTTCCCTGGGGCTTCTGCGTCCTCGAGGACGATACGCAGAGCTCACCTCCAAGCCCCTGACAGCGAAAGGCCTGCAAGCATGGAGCATATGGGACAGACTTGGAGGCAAAGCGATGGTCCCAAAACTGGCACGTAAGGGCTGTCGAAAGCAATTGTGAAGCACTCCCCATTAGGGAAAGAAGAAATAGGATTCATCAGCTTACAGTGAAGCCCCACACAGCCTCCATCTGTCAGCACTGGGTTTTCACCAGCAGGAAGAGGCTGAAAGCAGAGCCTTGCGGGGACAGGGCGCAGCAAGTCTGTGCCGTGCAGCTGGCCCACTTTTTCTAGGAGAAAGAAAGGGGAAGCTTTCTAGGACATGGTGACTTCTGCTGCAGGGTGACCTAGCGTTCTCCTACAGCCAGGAGATAATTATATTGAAGAAGAGGACATCTTTGCCAGGTTATCCCAATGAGAGCATAAGTGACACAAGCACACTCTGCCTGTTCCTTGCTGGGCACAGTTATGCAGCAGCCATTTCCAGCTCTCTGAGGGCTGGGACTATTTTTGTACACAGTCTGAGGGGAGCATTACAGGGAATATTAATATTTCAGGGCATCTGATGCTAGCCAGTTTCAAGCTATGGCTGAGACATTTCCAGTACTTTTTCTATCAGAATGTTTGGCTAATTGCCTTCTGCTGTACAAGCTACATTTAAAATATCACCGCAGCTGACCTCAATCACAGATTTAGCAACAGAGCAACATTTTCCTGCGAAGCTTTTCTAGTCAAGGTTTTTCTTACACCATTCTACTCCAGTGCCAGTAACATATAAAGCACAGAATGAAGCAGGTTTTGTTCCTAAGGATTAAAATTTTACCTTGGCTTTTACACAGCAGTGCTCAGCAGAACCCACATCGCTGCTCAGACACAGCTCGCTGCGGAGATGTGGGCCCAACGCATTTTATCAGGTCCCACACCAGTGGAACCAAGCTAATGCTCCTGATAAAAGCAAGCAAGGACTTTTATTCTTACTCCATGAAGCAGGAAAAACCATACGGAAAATCTAAAGACCTGCTTGAAACAGCAGACAAAAGAGCAAAAAGAGGCGGGGCTAGTTTAACTGATAATTAAAAGTATGTAACAAAATAAATACAGGTTTAGTCATTCTTAACACGAGTAATCTTATAAGCATCACTCTTTTGGTAGATTTAATATGCATCACAATAGAAAGGGGTTTTGTGCCAAAGCACACATTGTGCCTTCAAACTGCATGTACACAACAGGCACAAACTGCACTCGAGCAGCTTTTGGAACGGGTATGCTTCAGCACAGCCTTGGAAAGAGTGCTCTTTGGTTTCTCTGTTACAGGGCATGCAGTGCAATCCTCTTAATATAAAGGAGGGATTCAGTTCCTCATTTCCAAGTATTTTCACGATATTTTACTAGCATTACTAAAATGGAGGGGAGGGCTAATACGCCTGTCAGTTCCAAAACAATGTCCCAGTTAACAGAACCTGTCAAGTTTTCCTATTAAGAGACAAAATTAAAGCAAGGTGCTTAGGTGCAAAGGCACCTAAAAATATTCTTGCATGTAAAAACTATTACGTCTTATGGGTGACCTAGTAGAAGGTCTCTGAAGTTTTATTCTTCTGCATTACAATTCTCATCCACATCTACCTTGATAGCCTGGGTGGAGAGCAAGGACACCAAAGGCACTGCAGAGATGGAGAACGTGACGTGCATTGCCCTTTCGGTGTTCAGGACCACTTTAAAATGCAGCTGTGCTGAGAGAATGCCGGATTCCTTAATTCACTTCTGGTACAGCATTGTGAAACGGCTGCAGAGGTTTCCTAAGACAGTCAGGAGTCAAAGAACCAAGCTCCTCCAAGGCTGCTGATATAGCCACCTGTTTTCCAGCACGCTGCTTGGGCTGGAGCCAGAGTGAAAGCAGAAGAGCCACGTTCTGGGTGCGGGTATCGCCTGTGAAACCAGAGCCTGTGGCTCAGCTGCAGTTAGGGGGTACAAGAAGCCTTTTACAGAACGGATAAGTTGTACACTCTCACAGAGGCAGTGTTCTGAGCACTTGCTATTGGGAAATCAACTAATTGCGGGTGACTAAAGAGGAAGGTGCAGAAGAAATAAGGAATGAAGAGAGAAACCAGAAGACTCCCCTTGGAGTCACGATGCTAGAAAGGACGAGGAAACAAAAAGCTCTATCTGGTGCACAGAAAGGTGCATGACAAGAAAGGAGCCTGGGATGGGAAGGTGAGGCAGGGAGACCAGACGCCATCCATCAGTCACACTGTGTACATCATGAACTTTCCTGGGGCTTGTACAATTTCTGGGCACACAGAGGGAACTGGAAGCACGCTCTTCCCCAGCTGGTTCTCGCTGCTGCTGTTCTGCACCAGGTGATGGTTTGTACAAGACAAAAAGACAAACTTGTTTCAACCTCCTTCTCCCAAGATCTTGCTACCAGCAGAAAGATTGCAGAGAGAATTCTTCAGAGAGCTGCATCTCTTTCCTTTTGATCTTCAAGCTTGCAGAGCTCCAGCATCACACCACCACCACAAAAGCATGGTGGGCACTTCTGCTGCACAGAGACAGGGCAATTAGAAAGCCTACATCCAGAAAGGGAGCAAGACAGCACGCTGCATCTTGGCAGGATCGTCGTCACGGCCCCTGCTGATAATGAAAGCATTACTCAACACGAGCTCATTACCTGCAGAGCTTTCAGCCAGCAGGTTTAGGAAGCCAGGGGGGAGAAGACCCCTGCTTCATGGAGGAATCTTTCCAAAAATCAACACTGGCCAAAGGCTGTTGTTTCAGGCTTTCAGCAGCTCTCACACAATGCCCCAAACAGCTCTGAGATAATTTGAGCAAGAAAGATTCCATCAGATGCTTCACCCAAAAGCTGCCCATACGAGGGAAGCCAGACTTGGTCCATTCCTGGGAACTCCCAGTGGCTGACATTAAAATCCAGTATTTTAATTCAATTGCTTTTATACAATGCTGCCCCAGTAATTTCTTTTCCAAGAACAGCTGCTTTAAATATGCAAGCACATCTATCAGTTCTAACAGCAGTGCTCATGTTTCTGCATTTTTACCTTCCTACACAGCCCTTGTAGAGATTGGGGAAGAAAATAGGCAGCATTACATAAAAGGCAAATGGCACTGGTATATCCTGGATTACATCTGCTGCAAGGCATTTGGTAGAGTTGTTCTCAAGTTGTCAGAAAGTCACTATTTTAGTCCCCAAGCACTTTTATATTCAGGGCCGTCTTTTCTCCATGCATCAGCAGTTAAAAAACTGCAATGCAATTACAATCAGCAATTAAATGAATACATTTGTGTACCACTGCTCGTCCACAAGTACTCTGATGGGCCACATATGCAGGTAAGCGTTAAATTGCAGCTTCTGCGTGGCCAAACAAGATTCATGCATCACTGATGCATTACACATGCCTCGATTAACGAGGTAACATCTCCACGCATCAAGCTGTACCAAAATCAGTTTGATTTGAGCACTAGAACTGCTTTAGCAGCATGTGTAGAATATTTACACCAACCTGCAAGAATCACAAAGAATGCCTTCCTTTGCAAAATGGAAAAAAAAAAACCACTGCATATTCTATGCAACTGGTGTGGATAGTATTCAGAGACATTTACACCCCAGAAAATATATGTGATACCGTATAAGTTTAGCAGTATGGCTCTTCCAGGAGCAGTAACTTAAACACGCACTCTGATCAGAATGAATTTATGTATAGCGGTAGGACTGCAGGGAGACTGTACACAAAGTTCACTTGTGCTTTAAGTGCAGCCCCAATTTATTGCTACACAAATCTCTCTGCAACAGGGGTTGGACAGGAAAGCACATTTTCAGTTTAAAAGTATCCACGTATTCCAGTTTCCAATATGCTTTGCAGAAGGCTTGGGAAGGTACCGCCACTTCAGACAACACTCCTCTGTGCACGCAGACCTCAATGCTGCTCTGTCGAGCAGGAATTCAGTCAGCCACTCCTGCGATGCTGCAAGGAGGAGCCAGAGTACAGGGTTACCCAGTCCTTGCATTACGGCTGCAGAGCAAGCTGCAGGTGCGATGCCTCCAGGAGCAGCGTTCATTAACTTTCAAGTGATGATTGCTCATCTGTATCTATACATAAATTATCTGTGCAAAGTGGCTGGTAGGATGAATTATTATTCTCCCTCTGCCCTTTCTGCCAATAGTTCAATCAGATATATTGGCGTTTCTTCCTGCAGCTTGAAATCCTCCCTCCCCGTGCAAAGCTCCCTGCCAAGCTCGCCCGGTGCCCCCGCCTGCCACTGGGCAGCAGAGACGCCTTAAGCCAAATGTCTCTAAAAGGTCTTTTGACAGATTATACAAAGCTGGAAAAGGTCTTATTCAATCCATTATCAGACCTATATTTCCTGTCTCTGGAAGCAATTTGTCACCCCTGAAAGCAGCCTAGAGAAGACAGAAAGGACTAAGATCTTAATTAAGATATTGAAAGATTCAGCAATTACAGCGTAAGAGCAGAATGCAAAAATTTCCCCAGAACCAAGAAAAAAACACAACTGTAAGTTGAACACCCAGAAGACAACCTCACCAGAAGTACAACTGGAGTTTGGATTCCAGTTGATTTAAGCACAGCAGTAATTATTTTTAGAGCTGCCATCAGATTTCCAATCAATAGCAGCCCACTTCAGGTGCTGCACGCCGCTTCGCTAGGCCAACAGGAGCTTGGGGTGCTTCCACGTGAGCACGTATTTTACATTTCCTTTTTCTTAGCAGACGTAGCTTCTGCACCAGAGCTGGTTAAATGCTGGATATGTCTCAAAATATTATTATATGCATGATCATTAAAAAAAACACTCTTAAAATCAAGATGGGAAATCAGCAAGCTTTTCTTGGTGCATCACTGGATCGTGAAGGGAAATATTGACTTATGAATAAGCAAAGAAGGTGTTTGTATGGATCAAAAGATTCTTTGCTCATGAGGAAAGATGACGTTCAGAATAATTTGTCATTTCTCACAGGCTCCTGAACTACTCTCACTTGCTTTGGATTCAGGAACCTGACCATGCAGCATTCAACGAGGCACCAGAAATCTTCAGGAAAAAGGTTTCAGCTTCTGCTGCAGATCTGTGGTGCCCAATTTAAACAGCAGTGATCACAATATAGATGAGGACAGGCTGCATCACCAGTGCAGGGATGCTAAGAAATAGAGAAGCACCCTCCTTCCCACTCACTGCTGTTCCTACAGCAGCAGAGGAAGCTCTGTCTAAGCTGGGGATGTGATGAAGATGGTAAGTAATGCTCATTTAGATTCTGAACTAATTTACAGTACACCATAAAACACGCATATTAGTACAATCCCAGACACACATAGGCTGGCTGCAAGAATTTTTAATCAAGTTTTTGCTTGACCTCATCTGTCTTTGACTAACAAGGCTGCCATAATGCATCATACCGTAGAGCACTAGGGGAAAACTACTGCATAGCAGTGACCACATCCTCATGCTGGCCAGTCATTTCCATGGTTATTCAACAAACAAATTGAACAGCCATTTAATACTGGATAGAACACCAGTATCTCTATGCTACCTGTCTTTTTTACGTCTGAAACATTGAACAAAAGAGCATCAACTACAGTAAAGCTCTGGGCAAAGAGCACATTTGCTGCAGCACAAGATTTTTTCAGGATACTTTCACATTCTGCAGATTCTAGCCACAATTTTCTGACATCTTTATGACCCTAGGAGTATCAATATGCACAAGACAAGGAAAAAAAAACATGCATGAAAGCAAAAAAAACCCAATCTGGTCCAGGGCACCTGTCCAAACTGGCACCCAGGCTTTCCCAGCAGTTGGACTAGTCTCTGCAGACAAAAAGCTACAAGTACATCAGTTCCAAGCTGTCACATGTGAGATGCTGGCTCTTCACTTTTCCCCATTCAGAAACAGGAATTCAAAATACATTCAATACATTCAGAAGGCCTCATTTACTGTTAGACTGAAACGGGGAGGGAGCCCCAGTTGTCTTAAACATATTCTGCAGCAATCTTTTTATTCTGCTTGGGCAGGCGTGCTCATCATAGCAGTGCAGACAAATATGCTAGAAAGGTGTTTTAGTGCCCTCCGTGAGGACCACAACTCCAATATTCACATTCCCATATCTGTGAGATCTTACCCTGGGGATTTTCTGTAAGACTTCCTCTGAAATTATAACTAAACATTGGATAACAGGCTTGATTTCATGAGGAAAGGCCTCCTGAGTTTGCCTTCTTGCACCAACACCGAGTGAGATAGCAGAGGCAGTGAAAACACTTGACTTCTAGGGAGAGGAAACAAAACAAAAAGAGTACCTCTCACTTCTATAGTGGCGTTGGCTACGGGAGAGTTTGAAAACACAAACACGCACAAGTATTCCCCTGACTCTTCTGCTCTGGGCTTCAAAATCCTGCAGACAGGGAGAGAACAGATGAGCCATGTTAGGTATTGTGTTAGCATTCAAAAACGAGCAGGCTAGGAGGTTTTTTTACTTTAATCTTTTAACAAATAATAGCTGTGAAATTCAGTTAATTCAAGGGGTTGTACAGATGCATCTACTTGAAATAAATGTTGTTTGCCCAGAAAAAGGGTAAGCTCTAGTCAGTACCAACTGAGCTGGAGAAGCTGCATTTAGTTTAAGAGCAAAGAAGCCCCGTCACAACTGTTAATTATGCACTCCAGCTTATATGGAAAATTAGGCAGCTAATAAATCACCTCTCTCTCTCAATGGGACATGATATGTACTACCTACATTGAAAAAATCGTTGCACACCCAACTGGGAAGTGATAAATTAGAGACGCAATCATGGCTAAATGCTGTCATCTCAAACTGTTTTCTTTTGTAACAGCAGATATGAGACTGCTCCATTAATAGCGTTCCCTGAGTCAGATGAGACATGGAAAATCTGCAAAAACTGGTCAGCTCACGAAGCAAGGCACCACGTAGGAATCTGCTGCCATTTAGGAAATTAGGAAAGACTAACTCAATAAGAGCTAGCAGAGGGAAAAACAGATGCAAGCCGACCAGAAGAAAACTGGAGCTGCAACAAACGCAAAGGAAAAAAAAATCCAGAAGAATTTACTTTGGAGATGGTGCTAACTTCAAGTCCACCAGCTTTTGCTGTCCTTTGAAAAGCTTTGGGAAACAAATTACTTAAAAGCTCTAGGTGTATGTTCTTCATATAGGTACCTACAAAAGACATCTTAGAGTAGGGAAACATGCTATGATGTGCAACAGTTTACATCTCCACACAGCATAAACAAAATATTGTTCAGTATTCCCCATTGCTCCCCTATACTGAAAGGCATTTTAGTGTTGTTTTTTTTTTAAAATTTATTTTTAAGCACATTAAGTGGATAGCACACAGATGAACAGGAACCCTACAGAAGAGCATTGTAATAAAAGAATTTAATTGCACATGGAAACTGCTTAGACACGTGGAAAAAGCCGCTCACTTTGACAGTGCACTTGGACCCAAGCCTTTGCTCTGTTTGCAGGGCTTACTTTCCAATCACTGGTGAAAGTCTAAACTTAGTTATGAAGTTACTGTCTTTCTGAAACATGGGTGTTATCGTTAGATCTGAGTTAAAATTAAAGATTATCTAAATGACAAAGAACAATCATTGACCATTACCAAACATCAAAGCTGTACCTGGCTTTTAAACCACAGCCAGGCAGAGCAGGAGCACGTTAACTCCGAACACGAGTGCCCGCTGACAAAGGGTGGAAACGTGCACTCCTCGCCCAGCTGCAGGGCACAAACCCCACCCAGGTATTTCCATTACTAAGCTGTTGTAAAACTCCAGATATTTCCATTACTGAGGTGTTGTAAAACTCAGTAAGCATGGGGGAAGGCACAGACTACCTGTCTTTCTGTGATTCTCTTACGGGCCTTAATATTTCAGCAAGCATACTCTGGCTGCTTTTTTTTTTTTTTTAATTAACACTTAAGAAGTGGAAGAAAAAAAAAGACTTTTTCAGTTCTACAGACTTCTTTTTGAAGTGTGAAAGTATGGCAGCCTCTAGTAGTTGTATTGCCATAAATCAATAAAACAAGTGTAAACTGATAGAGCTTCAGAGCTGTAAAGACAGACAAGACCTTAGCCAACAACTTCTCTCTGTCCCCTGGTTTTAGGAGAAGCCCAGCTTTTCATGGCCAGAACTGTTACTGAACTCTGAATCAACTGATGAAGAACATGGAAAGAAGTCACCACCTTTCTCCTCCAAACTATGAATGCAGATGAGGGGACAGGTTTCTTCCATGGGTGAACAAGCCCTTTGCTAAGGCAGTGAAAACCTTAAGTATTTCTTAATCCTGTGCCAGCAAGCAACACCAGTGCGGTAACGATCCTGCAGAATTCTGGTGGAGACAGAAAAGCCAGGTGTGTACAGGCAGGTTTCCCTCCTTTAGGGCAGAGACAAGGCACAGTAAACCAGATGTGCTCTAATTTAACAGGCATAGACATAGACACCTAGACATAAGCACCTTTTTCTAGCAAAACAGCTAAGTAAGGGGGGGGGCAGAATTGGTCTCACATCTCCAAAGAGTAAGATGCCAGCACACAGGTGCTTAAAATATTCTTCAAGTGCTTTTCATTCTAGCTTAAGACTGAACAGAAGGCTCTATTTGCTATCCATGCTACCTCCTAAGAGAAGGAAATGAAATGGGGGAAAAAAAGCAAGGAAGCCACACACGCAATAAATCTCTGGTGGCATTACTGAGCACATTCTGTATGCTCTCATCAGCTCCATGGCTAAAAAGCCCCATTGCAGGAATACTGAAAGCCCCAAAGGATTTATGCTTGATGCAAACGACAGACACGAAAGAAGTGGCTGCACACGTTCTGCTCTCCTCCACACCCTTAGATGAGAAGCAGAGACAAAGTCAGAGCATGCACATGTAGAACAGATTAAGGCTGAAAATGCGGATGTACTGACACATAAGAAGCACAAGTGATACAGCTGTACTGGTTTAACGAAGACCTGGTACCATTCCATAGTACTGCTCAAACAACTCTCAGAGAGCAGTCTTTTATCTCCTAGGGCCAGAAAGTGATTAACACAGCCAACTGCAGCAGTGCTTTATGTGCTGTGTTTCCCTGCATGATAAAAATGCACAGCTGCAAATTCATCCTTATGTAGACATAAACAGGATAGAGATAGAGCAGAATATACTCAGAGGGGGAAAAAATGAAAGCTAGACATGGTGTCTGCACCTATGCCACACATCACACATAGTCCATAGAAAAACTAAAGGAGTTTAGAGTGAAATTATGGGCAACTTGACAAAGAGAAGTTCACAGAGTGTTTTTGTTGATGCTATATTTTTGTGATAGCTGTAGACAATCTCCCCAAGTTGTTCCTCTAACTGTTTCACAGGCATACTTTTCGTAAAGCCTCTAATGTGGATCAATTCCCACAATTTGTCTGACCACGGTGATGCTGAGCCAGGGACCCTGGAGTCCCAGCAGCTCACTAAGTACTGCAGCTGCAGGTTTGCTAATTCTGCCATTCTCCAGTGTAAGGTGGAGATTTTTCCCTGAAGAGACTTACTTGTATTCTGTAGTGTTTGAAGGTTTTCTAGTGCCAGGAATCTCTTCTCCATTCTTCACCCAGTAGCTGGCAGAAAGGGGGCTGGGACTCGTGGTAAGGTTGCACTGCAATGTGATGGCCTGGCCATACAGCTGGATGGTTACATCCTCACTGGCATTGATCCTTGGCTCTGGAAAAAAAGGGACACATTAAATAGCAACAAGTCTTCACTGGCAAATGTGCCACACTAGTCTAAAATGCAAAGGGCAACAGGGAAGGGGAAAAAGAGACTACACAAGGAATGTCACTGCACTAATTCGGGAGACATCAAGAAAGTCACAATAGAACAACTGACTACTAGCAAAGGCAACACCTTACGGATCAGCTCCCCTGTGTGGGAAAAAGAGAATTAATTACTTTAGATTTTTATGTTTAACATTGCTACAGATGTCAGTGCAACATGGCTAATCATTTCTACACGTGGCTGAACATAAAATGGATAATAAAATAGATAAATGTTTGTCATGAGACTATACATAAGGAATCAGCTATTCCTTCGGAAGCAACTTCTGTCTGGCTATTACTTGTTCCCTCTACCTACTCTGAGGTTTGAAACAAACCCATTTTCTGTGCAGAATAGCCCTCAAAGTCAGTCTTCTGAATAATGTTTCTGGACTTAACCCTGCAAAGAGACTAATGTCTACCTAAGATATCCTGTCTTCACCTGGCCATTTTTCCTGGCAAGACAGGAGCATTGCTCTGCTAGCACAAAACCCTACAAAGCAAGTGGGCAAAGTTACATTTGACAGAACTTAAGAGAGGTGCAGTGCAATTTCACCAGTACCTGGAATTAGAGCAAACCCTGCTGTGAATAAGGCACAAGTCTGATGAAGGATGGCTGAAAGCTGTCCTTAATGCTTAAAATTAAAAAAAAAATAGGAATGTACACAGTGTTAAAATGAGTCAGGTTTCTAAAGTAACCTGAACCGTGAACATTTATGAAGGGAAAAAAAAAATGTGAGCCTCATGACCTAAACAGACCAAAGGAGTTGGATACTTTGCTGGCTGTGCTAGGACTGAAAGCGGGCTGTTTCTCATGGCAGTCTTACCTGGCACCGTCACACCGACATGATTTAGGGGAAAGCATTTCCAAAGCGATCAGCCTCATATTAGGGCACTGCCCTTTTTTCTTCAAATTGAGCAATTACTCCCTAACAAATAAGGGGGGTGACTTTTTTTTAGAACGGCTGGAGACAGGTTTCCTACTAAACCTGGCAAAAAACCTTTTCAGTTGAAGATCTCAGGAATCATAGCTGGTTTTCGGTATTCTGTTAAGAACAAGACTTAACAGAGGATGACAGATCTTATAGGAAAATTAAGAATTCTTGCCATTAGACTTCTGAAATGACCTTAATTTCACATTGAGTACAGTTAGAGCTGGTGCTAGAGGCCACTGCTCTGGCAGTAAATGTGTGTCCTCTGACTTTGATTTATTTATTTCCTTACTTTAAAGGGAAAAAATGAATTCCAAAGCTGCAGCTCTCGCCTCTGCTCGTTTCAGCAGCCACACTGCTCCAGTGCCAACCTCTCTGAACACAGGAGGCCCCTCCTCTGCATTTGGGTCAGCAGCAAAGTGCAAGAGGGTGAGGAAATTGGTCAGGAATGAACGGGTCGGTGATTTTTGCAAGTCAGCAAAGGATTTTTAATCCTGTAAGGTTTTTTTATGCCTTGTCATAATGTTATTTGGAATGCAAATTTAGTCATATGCATGCGGTCTTCTGGATATTCATCTGCAAAGCACTTGGAAAACAAATTAAACGGAACGAGAAGTGGAAAATACAGTACTGTCAAAAACGCTGCATTTTTCATCGCATAAAACATTCATTTCTCCAATACTACAGTACTTAGATTATTGCCCAGAGAGGCAGGGAGGTAAAATATCTACCTACCAATAACTTGACACAGCCCTTTGGGGCTGCTGTGTATCCTTTTCTCCTTTCCTCAGCGGGCAGGCTACAGAACTTCTTTTCACAGCTATTTAAAAAGAGGACTATCATTTAACTGCAGAAAAACTCACAGGTACTGTAGAAATAGCTTTTTTTTTCCTGATGCTTCTCATAGATACCTCACCATTATCAACTGCATTTCTGCCTCGTGATAGCCCTGCTGGGAATTTTATCTGTGCAAGGAGCTGTTTTGGTCCTACAGGGTACAAAATTGTTTGATTACTTTTTCCATGGCCAACAAAAAGCATGCGTGCCTTCTTAGAAAACCACTACCAAGGCTTTGGAGAGGTTTTTAGGAATGTGTTTGAAATAGTAACTCAGTGTTTGAATATTGATATATAGAGAAAAAAACTTTTGCTAGAATTCACTGCTCCTGCTGGGGTTTGTTTTAAATGTTTTGCTTTGATTATGAAAGCGGTGTCCTCCAAGTTTTCAGTCCCTGCTAACCTACAGCGTCCAAAAATATTTACAGTTTTCTCAGGCCTGCTTTGCTGGGGCCTTTTGTGTCTGACTTGCAACCTCTTCAAGCTTGCGATGTGGCTGGAGACAACTGCAGCCTCGTTTACATCTTTTCCCTGCACCTGTGTTACTTTAATTTGTAATAATTAAATGCAGTGAGGCAATTCCAGTCTGATTTAGTTCTATAAGACAAATTGCACGTGGAGTACTACTGGGATAGTAGCATCCAGACAGGGACGTCCTATTGAAAGAGAAAGACACAAGAGGCTTTTCACACACCACTTGCACTGTCCGTTTCATGTAGGTCCGGGTTTTTACATAAAGACATCCGTAAGTGATATTCGTTATCCAAACCAGTAACAAGACTGAAGCCAGAGGTAGTTCTTGGGTGCTAACTTTTAAAAATCAAGTTGCACTTGAGCTCTCTGCATTCTTGTTTTGGTACTGGACGCCAGCTGTGACTTATATGACAGTGGGAAGAGAGAGGTTCTGCTCTTTGGATCCAGTTGGTGTTCCCTTTCCATGATGCTGACGACACATGAATGACACACGAGGCCAGCAGCAACGTAGCCACCATCAGCTGGAAATACCAGCACTGTTTAGATAGAGAACTCCAGCTTCAGAGACTAATTGTGTTTGCACACAATTAAGCCACCGAGAGATTTTGGGCAGTGGCTGAGGTCCACACCCTCAAGGGCAGCTTGGAAGTCTGCTCTTCCCTCCTCTCCGTTTCCAGCATGGCCATGCAGGGGCTTGGTGTCCAAGAGCTGTTTCCCAACATCAACAGGTCTGATCTCCTGACATAGCCAACATTTCGGAGCAAACACATTGAAGTATTCGGTTCAACGCTTTCTCCCACACATAAGTGTGAATAAAACACAAAACTGGAATAATCAGTCCGGTCACGCGGCACTTAGCAATGAAGTCACGGCACAGGCTCCAGAATTAGCAGCATCAGATGCGACAAGTGATGGTAGCTGGGGAGGAAGATGAGCGGTTAGGCTTCAGTCCCCAGAGCCGGGAGCTTCAATGGCCTGAGAGAGGAAGAGCCCACTTCCCATGCGGAGACATCTCCACAGCAGTTCACTCCTGAATGATGTGATCACCGTCACTGGTTTTTCATACAAGATTTTTCTCCCTCTGTAGGTCACTAGAAGCAACCGGAAGACACCAGGAACTCACCATGTTCAAGAGAACCTGAGGGTCTGAGTCAGGGGGAGTTCAGGAGACGTGACTTCTGCAAGACAAGGTTTTTATGCTTTGCCTTAAGGTTGTACTATTACCTAAAATTACGCTACTTTTGCTATTGGAGGTAATGCAAGCAATCTACAGGTCTGAGTCCTCTGGGACATCAACAGATGAAGGAGGGATCAAGCATCAGGACTACAAGCCAAGCAGGTTTGTGCTGAACAACCCAAAGCCGCTTCAATTTTCCAGGCACATCCGCATCACCGGGTTCACTGCCAATTTTTCCACATACAGATGTTTCCATTTCCCAGGGCTGGAAATTATTTGCCACCTTAGGACACTGAGAACTCACCAAGCAAGCAAGTTCTCCTGCACCTCCATGCAGCAGGCTCACGTTGCAGATTTAAGTCGCTCCGCCTATAACTCGCTATGTATGTGCTTTATCTTGTTTGCAAATGAGAGTTCATCATCTTACAAGAGATGAAATACGGTTCTACCATAGCAGCTCTGATGACAGACTTCCGAACTCATCTGGATCTGGCTTGAAAAGTCAGCTGAATGCAGAAAAGTCTTGATCCAGAATTGCTCTTCGTTCCCTATTGTTTCAACCATATTCTCTGCTTTTGAAAGCTTTGCTGCTGCCAAAAGTTGCATTCTCAGATGAAAGTCATTTAGCTAAAGCTATTATTTCAACGTTGGACAAGGAGGTGGGTTCCCCCCCCCACCCCTTTCACAGGCTGGATTAAGAATAGCTGCATCAGTTCAGTGCTGCTGCATCAGGGAACTCCTTAGGAAACATGCTGCTGTTCGGGAAGGAAAAGCAACACAACTTCATGGAAAAATCTGAACATTAAAGGTCACGTATAACCGAAAGGGAAGGATCTGCACAGCAGCATATATGCAACCAAAACCACGTGAGGAAGGCATTCAGAGGAAATTCCAAGAGAACAGAAAAACAAAATGGTTAGACCTGGGAAGAACACAGAAATCAAATATAAAGGCACTCACGGAGAAGCCAGCATGAGGGTGGCTGGAAACCTGCTACAGAGCTACGGGGGTAGGGGAGAGGCACAAGCTCAACGCGGGGCTGGTTTCCACACACAACTATGAAACTAACCCAGGGATTTCTCCCAAGTCCTTTGATCCTACGGAGAAGATAGAGGGGTGGCAGACACGTCAGCACTACAGGAACGGTGTCGGGTTCGAAACAACAGGATAAGGCAGCAGGGGGCTGATGGGGATTAGGGGAAGGCAAGGGGCACTGGGCTGCCTCTAGAAACTACGGTACCACTACGGCAGGGCGCCGAACTCACTCTGAAGGACGCTTATAGTAGCCTGGGCTCGAATCCACGTTATGGAGGGATTTTGCCTCAA
Source organism: Anser anser (assembly GCF_964211835.1). Taxonomy (NCBI): domain Eukaryota; kingdom Metazoa; phylum Chordata; class Aves; order Anseriformes; family Anatidae; genus Anser; species Anser anser. Next base: position 12,741,963 of record NC_139730.1, read on the forward strand.
GTCATTCCTCCTGGGGTCGTTGCTGGCCCTGCACTCGTAAGTCCCAGAGTCTTCCAAGGTGAGGCGGGTTATTCTCAGCACACTCACCCCGTTCGCCCCGTAGGCGGTGTTAATGGTGACACGGCGCTTCCGCGCGCCATCCCACAGCTGTTTGAAAGACTCAGCCCGGTTGACTTCAGCGTACCACCACTGGATCTCTGGAGTGGGGTTCCCAACCACATCACAGTACAGTTCAAAGGCGTCCCCCGTGAGTTTAGTTTCTGACATGGGCGACTTGACAAACCCGGCTAGAGGGAGGGGCAGCAGAAACGCAGTGACAGACCAGCAGAAAACAAAAGATCTCAAAGAATAAAGCAACGAGGTGCAGAAAACAGTTAGATAAGACATCGGCATCTACAACAACAGCTGTTAACATGACTTTTGGAGCAGAAGCTCACCACAGGGCACTGGCAGGTTGTAGTTGGAGAGCATTCCCCGCCAGCAGCATCGTGGGAGGCACGGCTTCGTGGCACAAAATGCTCGTCCCCACGGCCCCCGGGTGGCACAAGGGCTCGATCCTACAGGGCTGTGCTCGCAAAGACCCGGGCTGCAGGGCACACCGCTTCGAACCAGCTAGGAGATGACTCCAAGCTGCAGAGCACGCTGGTGGGTGTCAAACCTTTCATTTGGGTCAGCCTTCCTGCTGACGGGTGTTAAGTGTTCATATCCAGATGTCTTTCTCTAAAGAGTTGTCTCGTTTTGTAAGACCTATCTACACGATGGGGGAAGAAGGGAAATAAAAAGGGAAAAACCCTACGCAGCTCGTGTCTGTGAGCTCTGCTTTGACCTTTTTTTCCACCTATTTTGGACCTGTGAGGCCTGGAAGTCCTCAGGACACTGCCGACCCACTTCCCTGAAGCAGACGGACCACCAAGGCTGCGAGTGTCTCTCACCCTTCCGAGGCAAAGGGAATTTCCCTGGTACACACGTACATAGGCAGAAGGACTGCTTCCCTTAGCTAGGAAGTGCCTTTGGTGCTGTCTGTCCCAAGAGACCATACAATTTTTGCCTTTGGAAACAAGACACCATGCTGTTGATCGTCAGCCCAAAATATCCTTACTTCGAAGTCCTTCAATACTTACCAGCTTCTGAGCAGCGTTAAGAGCAAGCACACTAAACTGTCCTTCAATCCTGCTTCCAAAGGTCCCTACCGAAAGCCGCGTTGCCTTAAAGCTGGTCCCTCCCCCACCGCCTCCCCCGAAAACCCAAAGATTACAATACAGCTGGCCAGACAGATTAGGCAGCAAAACCCGTCAGATTGCTGTGCTGCCCGGGCAGCGGGGCTTCGCGGCGGAGTCAGGAGTGCCACACAAAACAAGATCGCTTCATCCCTCCCCCTCAAAGTCATGGCTTATTTCCAGGAAGAGGACTGGTGAGGCAATTCGATGGTACAATTTCTGATGCACGCTTATTTAGGAGCTGTCCCCCGATGGCGCAGCCCTGCCTGAAGAACAACTGCAATAGCTGCAAGAACAAAGGCTCAGAAACCAGACAGATTAACCCCAGAAATCATTTCTGTTATCAGCTCATTGGTGAGGACTCTCTCAGCACGAAAGGCAGGTGAGCTCTGTGCTGGGTAGAAACACTACTGCAAATAACCCACTGCTGCAGGGAGAGAGGAAAAGCTGCTGTGCCCTAATTAGCAGCAGTCACAAATAATGCGAAGAGCACCGCTGCTGTTTCTTGAGGCTAACAAGGCTCACACTGCTCTCACACTGCTGCTTCGGCTAACAAAGGAGACCGGGTTATGATCCTGCTCTGCTGGACTGTCCCCGTTTCAAGGGACACTGAAGGAGGAAGGCTTTGAGTTTCCAAAGAGGCAGAAATCCAACAGCGAGACCGGCGTCTGCTGAACGTGGTACACTGGATGCAAAAGGCAATAGCACATGGCACAGCCTACCTTCTTTCCATCGCTCAGCAGTTCCTTCCCTGAAATTACAGTCTTTTTTTCCCCCCTGCTTGCCCGCTGTAACATGGAAATGCCACTCAGAGCTGAGGAGATGACAGCAGCTCGGGAAGGCTGCTCTGACAGCCTCATCACCCTGCAGGCTCCCGGCTGCCACCAGCAGCAGAGGCGAGCTCCCTGCCACCAAAGGGATCACCGAAGTCAAAGCCCGAGTGACCCAACGCCCCGGGGCTGTGATCCCAACCAGCTCTGCCAGCTGTCCTAGCCACTACGCAACCACTGCTGCCGCAGAGGCATCTCGTGGCGGGGACGAAGGGGTGCGAGGGTCAGTTTCAAACCACCAGTAGCTGCACTGCTGCTGGGGCTATGCTGTAGGCACACGTAGCATGAAAGAGGACTGTAAATCCTCTTATTAAGAGAAGTATCAGCAATTTGGATAGGCCAAGCTGCCAAAAGCTTTCAGTTTTGAATTTGCTTCTGCATTAGCTAAGCTGTTAAGTTCTTGTAACTTGTGCACAAAGCCTAAAAATAATAGAAAGAGATTAAACCGGACAACTGCATCAAAAGGTCCCTTTAGTAAATACTCTCCGGGTTTAAGTTTTAAACCCTAGGCTTCCATCAGTTTCAAATCCCCTTGAAAAACAATGCCTCAGATTACGATAAATTTCAGTGCAACCCTATCAGGATCTGAGAAACCATGTCAGCAGCGCAGACAACTCCATAACGATGGCAAAGAAAAACGCAAACTGGATTTGTTGGCTCCCCGCACCCCACCAAGAGATAAAAGCGCTCTTTAAAAGGGTGTTCCAGGTTACAATAAAAATTCTGGGAGGAAATAAATGGGAATGAAGGTGGTAGAAGAGCCTCCATGTACAGATTAATCAAGACTTAGCATTACAAAGGACTGGCAGAGCTATTAAAAACTCTGCACAAGAGTCTCAGGTTAATGTTTTGCATTTTCAGTAGTTCAGGAACAGCAAAGGCAATAGATCAAACAGCATCAGTAAGTTGAGGCAATGCTTCCAGCTACTGTACATCTGCCAGAGGGCCATTTCTGATTAAAACATCCAGCCAGAAGCTACAGAAAGAGCTGAAGCCTGTCAGTACCAAGCAGTCGTTAAAAAAGGGCAAAAAAAAGCTAAACATTACACTGAGCGCTTGCTGTAACACAACAGGAGCCTGGAAGCTGAAGCACTCCTGCTTTTTGGCAATTGTCAGGGATTTCCATAATTGTTCAAAACCAAACAGAAAATGACACTGTGCAGATTTCACTGCTTACATAAGAGGCTTTCGGAGCCCAGCAGTTTCCTTACTTGGTCTTCTCCAGAGCGCAGCACTCGCTGCTTTGTTATTATCGTGTTCTGCACAAGCCTGGAAATAGGAGCATCAGACGAAAAGCTGCACATCAGAATACAGGCAGGTCACGGCAGGGCCATGGCTCTATTACAGCAATTACACTACTCACAGCTGAAAACTGAAAAGCGGCTTTGTGAAATTCCCCAAAACTGCAGGAAGCACTGGTGGCAGGAAGGATTTCCAGCTTCAGCTCCCAAGTGTCAGCGGACAGAAGAGCAGAGCTGGGGCCAGCATCCATACCCTAAGATCCTATCGGCCCACGGGAAGTAGAAGAGCAGCCCACATTTTAAGTGATCCCTTATTCACTACGATAGAAATAAGCACCTTTACATGCTTAGAAGAAAGCATTCCTATCAAGTTTCAATAGTTTCAAATGACAGCTGTGTGTTCTTCACAGTCATCAACAAGTAGTTCTGTTACACAGGCAGTTTTCCTCATTAAAAGAAAAAGGCATTGTGTTGGGGTTTATTTTTTTATTTATTTTTTTAATGCCAATTGCTATCAGGCATCAAAGAACAACAAAACCTATTGTTAAACCTCCCACAAGGTCTTTACAGAGTATTCACGATACTCCAGAGCGTAAGCAAAGCAACGCATGATAGTCCAGCAGATGTAGCAAATCAAGTACACTGTTATGTTTTCAACACTTGTTAGAAATTCGTGGTTATCTGTCTGACAGAATGAAGAACTAGTAGCAATACTCTTAAATTGCTTATAAAGTGAGGTTTGTTTGTTGCAGATTTACTCTCCCCTACCAATTTTGAGGAAAAAGGTAAGGAAAGCGATGGATTCTAGAACAAGAGAAACAAACTAATGCCTAAATACAATTCTGCCAAAGATGAATGAAACCCAGTGCACAGGTCTTCACACAGGCAAGACGTGATCATGGTAATCTGTATTTTAGCGAAAAATTGCTAAGATCCAGAGTTAGGCAAAAGGTATTTTGAAAGGCAGGCAGGTGTGCTTGAACTGGGAGCGGGGGAGAGCTTGGAGCTGTTCAAAAGGGCGGACAAAATTGTCCATATGCAACAAAAGAAGCACATGAAGTGGACTCCCAGGGCCAGAAAGCTGAAAAAGCTCAACACTGATCAAGTGTAGAGTTCAGGAGAGGAATAGAAAAGAATACTGAAGATGAAGAGTTTAAATAAGTGTAGAAGCTCAGCCTGGCCACACCTGAGCAGACTTACTTTCATTCATTGATGGAAGACACCCTTCTGATTCATTTTGCTTCTGTTTAGCTCCCTGTTGGCCAAGCTATGGCAAAAACACGACCCGCAGCTTTACGCACCACCAGTACCCCCCCAGCTTGGGGTGGCAGCAGCACCCTTCCACCCACAGCTACTGCCCATACTGACAGGGGCCAGAAAAGAGGCAGCAGCAGCTTACCTACGTAGGGAAGATGCATGGGAGAAGCAACAAGGCTCATCTACTTGCTGCTGTGGTCGTGTCATCGTAGCACTGAGTTCTGCATAAAGCTAAAGTAAAGCTTAAACATATTGGAAGCACAGAGAAATATTTAACTAACTCTGAGCAGCTTCTGAAGCCTGTAGAGGAGCTTGTGTTCTACCTTGGCTGGAGCCCAAATGCAACAATACTCAAAAGACAATGCCCAAACAGCTTTAACCAGTATCACAGGGACTAAAAACCTTCTCAACTTCCTCGCCTGCTAGAATGAATGTGCAAAAAAGGATCTTTGACAGAGACCAACAACCAGTATATCAGCAGCAATCCACCAGTCAAAAAAACAAACTGAAGGAGGTACCTGACAGAAGTCAGGTACCTTTGGTTGCAAAAACGCCTCTCCTATCAATTTAAATAAAAACATTTAAATATCTTTTAAATATCCTAAACTTCCCACTAGGTTGCAAAAGACTCAACACCAATGGCACTGGAGAAGCAATGGAGGAGTAATACTATCCTAAATAAACGTCCTAAGAAAGAAGTTAAAAATAAAACAAGGGTTTGGCTTTAAGGAGATGCAGATAAATGTTAGCTAAGGAAGTGTTAAACCTGCCCCAGCACACAGACAGAATCAGCCAGAACTAAACGAAATGGAGGTACTGCAAAAAGCCCTGCTAATGCAGAACAAATGGTAATTTCTCTAGGCACGTAACATGTATCTGGCATAAGATTAAAGCTGAAAAAAGTGCAAGTCCATCAAAGAAGACGTGGTCTTAAAACAAAGTCCGCAAAGATAGGAGAACAGGAAGGCCACGGAGTTCAGAGCAGGGCACAGGCACCAGGACGTACAAAGGTGACTGGAAAGAAGGAGCATGAACTATTTCTAAGAACATATCCAGCCACAAGAAATAGAGCTGCAACAAAGCGATTTTACAACCAGGACAGAGCACTGCACATCTCTGCCAGGCAAGCTGATGCTCCTCCTGCCTTCATCTTGGGGTGAATTCCGCTTGGAAGAAACAAAACACAGTTCAAGGCTCAGAAACGAGGAAAGCATTTGCAAAGCTAGTGCAAAAAGCACACCTGATTTCAGCAGGAGGCCCACACCACGGCTAAAACAGACTGCTTCAGGACTCTGTGCTGTGCAGATTGTCTGCCTTCACCACCCAAACCTCTGTGCAAACAGACAGGGCTGATGTTTCCTGTCTGTCCTATTACCCTGCCACATGCCCACATTTCACAGCTTCCACAGCTCCCAGGCCTCTAGCACAGGTCTGGCCACTTCATTTCTGTGCGCTGGCTGAGAGCCTTGCCTGCAGTTATACCCAAAATAATCCAGAGAGATGAGATACAGGTGTCACTCTACCAAATACCATCACCCCCTTCACACTGAGGCTCTCCCACCAGAAATAGGCAGTAGGATCAAAGGGTGTCTCCTTATAAAACTCTTTTCAGAACAGCAATTAGGAAATGGGTCTGAATTAGAGACACTGATATCTTTTTCCCCAAAAAACATTCTTCCAGCTTTCCCAAATACCCCGGGCTCTGCGCCTGCAAAGACAAGCAAAGCTTCACAACCACTGGCATACGCTGCAGAGGGACTAGATAAATCTCTTCATCTTCTGTCCTGGAATGACAGAAAGAACTGCATTCATGAGGATTTAAGAGGGGAGAACGCAATATAGCCAGATTCAAATAAACGTGCTTCTGAAATGCTCGTTGGTATCGTCTCCTTCCAAGGAAGTCTGCTCCTGACACCAGGGCTCGGGGCTCACAGCATGGTTGCAGCACCAGGGAGCGACCAGATTTCTGCTTCGGGAAGTGGAACGAAACAATAAAGACACCAAATCTCAGCTCTTCTCAGGTGCTCCTCAGATAGCTTTGCCCTGCCCTCCAGTTAGCCTATTTTCACCTTTCTTACAGGGCAAGTCTCACTTGTATCAGGATATCAAAGGAAGCTATGCCAGAAGTCACCCTCCTCTCCCCACCTTCCCACTGCGCCCATCACCTGGGCTTTGAAAGCCTGAGCCCAACTATCTGCTATTTAACTGCGACTTTGCCTAATTAACACCTTCTTCTTCACTGAAAGGTGTTAATTATGTGATTTTTTTTTCAAGTGGGAGAAAAAAAACACAGTCACTTCGACAAAGTATTGCATTTTATATCAGGTAGAACAAAAAAAGGCAGCCTCATTACCGTTGAGTGTCTTTCCAATTCTGACCTTTACTAAAACAAAGGATTTGAAATTAAGTTAAATCTGTACCAAAAGAGTGACAGCCAAAACGCCAGCTGGAGCAGAGGGCTGTAAACACTTAATTTCATGGAAAGCACTGAAACGTCCTGCCTGTTTTCACCTATCAGCTAGCAGGTTTAATGCTTTCCCACTCATTTATCACTGAGAACATGGCTTTTAATCAGCTCTCTGATAAAAGATGGGCTGGGCTTTACATCACATCGCTGATAAAGAGATGGGTTTAATTTTTCCAGCACACTTGCTGCTTTCTGCAGCCACCCAAGTATGACTCAGCAGCTGCCCTAGAGCATGCATTGTGCAACCTATAGCTAGAGTCTCCTGGATTTCGGTACCTTAGTTGGTGGGGTGGATGCTGGGCACTAGTTTTCTTGGTGTGCTTTGCCCTGTTCTTCAGCCAGCTGCAGAAACACGAAGAAGCATCTCATCTTGCAGCTTTATAGAGCTGAAGGTAGGTTCTGACTTGCCATGGAGAAAAGCACTACCCAGAGAGCATCGTGCAAAATGCACGAGCCCGTGCTGGAGCGCTGGCTTCCTTGCACAGAGAGGGAAACCTGAGGATTACTTTGGCCAAGCCCGCAGACAGGAGGATTAACATTTTCTGGATCCAGACCAACATTCCTCATTTCTCTGCGCATTACAAAGTCTTGCCTGGTTTGACGTGCAAAAAAGATTTAGGGAGAAACTAATTCCATCTGGTTGCTGAAGCAACATTCAGGGAGCCCTTAAGTAAATGGTTCAGAGCCATCTCTGCCGTGAGGCCATCCTGGGAATATGTCCCACGTAGCCAAGAGAAACTGCTCGGTGCTGGCCTGCTCCGAGGTTATAAATCAGGGAACGCAGCCTGGAGAGGAGTTCTGAAGGTCCTCTGCTCCAACAGCCTCTCCCAAGAGGAAAAACCACTTGGATCAGGGCGAGGACCTCAAGCTGCCCATTCACCTTCCCCCACACGTTCACCCAGTGGATGTTTTTATTTAAGAGCTTCCTCAGAATAACAAGCAATGCTCAACTTCACACCACAAACACCTCTTACCGTAAATAATACTTAAATCACCTTTATTGGGCAGAAAACACTCACAGTAACCATAATTCAATGAAAAACATGGTTCATAGGAGTATCACTGGACAGGAACAACACTGACTCGTAGGAGTTGCATCTGGGCGCCCTCAGTTTCTGGAAGCTACTCTCACCCTCCAAATATTCCCTCCAGAACCCATCCTTCTCCAGGCATCCTTCCCACACTCATACATCGTTTCAAGAGGTGTACACAGTGCTTCAAGTCTACTTTTGCAGCAACCCCATGCTCACACATTTGATACCACAAGATAGGAGAAATGTAAATAGATTCGAGTCTGGAATATTTGCCAAGAGAGGAATAACCCGACCGAGAAATTGATAACTACTCCCTCGTTTTGGCTCCCCGTTGATGTCAGCCTCCTGGCTACAGTCACGTTTTGAAGCATGGTAGTTTGCAGATCTTTTTCCCAGTTTTTCAGATGGAAAGAACAAAGTTCTTCTAGTTCTCTTGTGCTATATATGAGCGTGGTCTGAAGAACCAGCTGGAACAGTGACCTAGGCGCTGACAAACAACTGGGGAACTTGATGTTTCCCTTAGCTACTGGAAAAGTGAGGGGGGGGAAGGGGAAATGACAGAGCCCCCTTTACATATGACACAAACCTTGATGTCAAATTTTAATTGCAAACTTGGCTATAGGAATCTGCGTTACGCATCCCGATTTCTCTGCAAAGGGCTCAGAAGTGCTGATAACGAAGGCGGTGCGTTACACGTACACCAGACTGAGACGACACACGAGCAGACGTGCAGGAAAAAGATTTTTATTTATTTATTTATTTTTTTTTTTACACAGCCATGTCCCTAAAGTGCATTCAGAAGTCCCTATCATAGCCCATTTTCTGCTGAGTACAAGCTCTATTTTCAGTTTATAGCTTTGTCCTGAGAGAAGTCTGCTTTGTGTTTTAAGCCCAATTGCTTAGAGGCACTGAACAAGTGTAATCTAGAAAGCTCCAAGTGTCTCTGCCCTGCGAGTTCATTTATTAGAGCAATTCTCTCCGCTTTGGACATCCTGGTTGGAGATGGGTGTAATATTGCAGACACTTTAACTGCCACTGCAGACGCGATATTAAAGCCTTCTCTTCTGTAGGAAGTAAAGAAAATCTCTCATTTCCTTGTATCACCAGGATCACCAAACAAACAATAGGTAACAGCCTGATGCATGCGTTAACTCGCCTGTGGAACGGCACCCAGAGCAACACCAAGTTCACCCATTTGTTCAGTGCCCTCGAAAGCACGTTTCTTTGTATTTCAAAGAAAACGTTAAAGGCAGCAGTCAGGAACTGCTCTTAGCAGTCTCCAGAGCAGCTGCATGCACCGCGAGCGGCACAGCAGAAGACAACGGACAAATCCTAAACAAATCCTATGTAGCTAGGCAGCATTTCAACCGCATGCTTAAGAAAAGCAACTCTGGTTAGCTTCATTCTGCAGCTTGCCTAGAGCAGCACCTCATACAACAGCAATTAAACAACGGTGGATGATGAAGCCATTCCAGGAAAACGGCAAGCCACCCCTCACCGAGGACACACACCTCAGTTCAGGGTTAACACCAGCAGAATGCAACCCACTTTTAGTACCAGAGTTTTAAAATCCCAAAGAGCTCTGCCATCGCCAGGTTCCTGCAGGCTGCTAAGCTCTCCCCAGGGCTGCCCACAGCCCCCCGGGCTCCGCACGAGGACTGCTGCAAGAGGCAAGAGACTTCTGCACGCTGCAGGGATGAGGGACTGAGGCAGACATGTAAGTGGAAAGCAAGTTTACTGAGCAAGTATTCACCTCTCTCCCGAGGCGGTGCAGGAGCAGGATGTTGAGCCAGAGCTTCTGACAGCCAGGGAATTGTGTGGCCAGCGCTGCTTTTGCATGCATTTAAATTCCTGTTTGCTCAGAAGGGCGCACACTGTCAGGAAGCTGGTTTGAACACATCAAGAAGCATTGACCACAGCAGATTTCCTTCCAGAGAGAACTTGTGGACTAGTTTCTCACGGTTTTTTTCCAAAGATTAAGCTTGCATCATCCTCTGCAGAGGAAGGCATTATTCTTCAGTTTTTTCCATTTATGCCTCTCCCTGACACATGCTAGGGACAAAAGACCTACAATCATCCATGCAGGGGAGAAATAAGCCGATCGTTGATAGCATGAACTTTTTTTTAGGTCACTACAGAAATACTTCTGTTGTAGCTGAGGAATGTACAAGAATTTCTCTAGAACACGATGGCGTTGCTCCTGTCTATTGCCAAAAATACTTGTTAGCAACCAGGAACCCACTCCCTGGGAGTAGAAGGGAAGGGTCTCAGCTTCAGAAAACAGAAATGCAGAGCTCCCAGCAGCTCTGCCTCAGCAGTCTTAGAGAAGACAGCAATTTCAATTTGTCCAGCGTTCACACAAGCACATCAACTGAAGCCTGCATGCTCAAGCTCTCAAAGATATTTTAAGACAACCAGATCTGCATCCTAAAGATACTGAAATCTCTGTAAGATGTTGGTACAGATGACCAAAAAACATGTCATGTTCAGATTAGTTATTTCAAGAGCACAGACTATTCCATTAGTAAGGTGAAGGTTTACAGTACTTTCAGTCTTGCTTTGACCTTTCCTGATCCAGCAACTGCATTTGAAAGGAGAGTGATCGCATTTTTCTCTGGCAGAGAAGCACATACTGAATGGCAAACCTGTTTTTTCCCCTTTTAGACATTCTGCAGAACGAGCTGCTGTCTCATCTGCAAAGAAGAAAATGCTCTGACTGTTTTAAAGAAATGCCCTTTGCAGAACCGTTGGATTATGTAACAGGTCACACAACCCGAGGCAGAGCTGAGAACAAGCCATTCAGAAAAAAACCCAACCACTGTGTGCCCAAGAAATGCTATCAGCAAGAGGAACAACGCATTTTGAAATGCAAAGCAGAGTTCAGAGAGCTAGAGCTGCCTCAGAACAACGTGTAAGATGCTGCCCCTGCTCCAGGAGCTGGGGTTAGAGAAGGGATGCTTTCCTTCCTTCAAAGCTTATGCTCTCCATAGCCGGAGAGCAGTTCAGTCTGTTGACTGCTAACTTCGGGGCCACGCACCTGCAGCGGGTCAGGCTGCGGTCTCCCCGCTCAGCCTGCTCTCCAGGACAGCACAACGCTCTTCTAGTTATGGGGATGAGGAAGGAAATACATTAAAAAGTACCGAGGATGCCACAATTTGTTTGCCAAATCGATGTTCCTTGGCAAATTTCGAGAAGCTCATCCCTAAGGTGCGTTTCTGAATGTTTTTCTCCCCCCCAGGGCATTTCTCCAGCGCAGTTCAGCTTCTCCCTGTTTTGGCAGGCCTGTTGCTCCACCAACATGCCCCTGACCACAGCAAGGCTTTGGTAACTCAAACGGCCCTACCAGGCTGTCTACCTCCACCCGTGGCTCTTACGTAGGACATGCCAGTAGGAATAGCTTTGTCCTTCCCACTGCTTCGTGCCAGCACATGCAGCTGCACCGGGGCTGCGTCACAAATCGGATCCTTCCTTGGACCGGGGGTTTGATCTCACGCGGCCTACTGACACTGCTTAGATTATTGGTACAGAAATAAACTTCTGAGGGCAGCTCCTCTGCAGCAGCAAACATCGCTATTTAGGAGCTGAAATTCAAGTTGAGTATGAGCCAAGGTTAACGCGAGCCTCGCTGGTGATGCCCCACGCCGTGCCTCCTAACCCCCCACGCAGAAATCACCTTCCTGCAGCCAAAGGCTCCCTCCCAGCACGCTCAGCTACCGAGAGCTGCTCCCCGCGCCTCACACAAGTGATGTGCAGGAAGGCGACCAACCCCCAGAAACGTCAGTCATGGATAAAAGGATCCCTTATGGAGCTGCTGGGTTTTCCAGAGTCGGTCTTCCAGCTGAGAAGCAGGAGGAATAAAGGCAACTGACATAAAATATCGACAGAAACCTGTTCTTTGTTCAGGATAAGGGAGAAAATTTACAGAACAACATTGTGTTACCTGCACTAATTATAGGTTTTTGTTTTTATCTATATCTGCTAGAAGGCTTCTGAAAAAATGTAAGAAATGAAACCCTGCAACAGTTCAGCAAGTCTTTAAACATTAAATGGAAAACTCTTCTGTTTGAACTCAGCCAAAGTATCAGCACATCACTGACACTATGCATTATGCAGACATGCCTTGATGGGAATAAAAATTAGAAGCTGGGAAATCAAGGATTTAAGGTGACTTCACCATAAAAGCAATGAGATGAAAGAAAAGAGCACTCCACAGAAGTCAGGGGCGAGATCTCTCATGCCTGAGCTGTCCAAAGAACTCAGTGCAGCCTACTCAAGGTACACGGGATCCAAACCCGGCTCAGATTTATTTAAAAATATTTAACCGTGTTTTAGAGATTCTGTGGTGGTTGAATTTGTGAATGGTGACCTAAAGAGTTCTGTTGGTTTCTATTTGGAATCCCCTCCCTGAGCTCAAGTGAAGAAGTAGTTCTTCGTTTGTTTTTATCACAGCATTCCTAAAGAGCTGTGGTACATAACATGATGGCTGCATTAAGTAGTCTCACAGCTCTTGAACTAAAGACCCCATTCAGCTGTGCAGTTATTTTACAAAGAGATCTTTTAAATACCTTACTGGAGGTCAGACCAAAGCACGCACAGCATTTGTCCCGCATCAGGCCCTCAACTGCAGCAGTTACGCGAAGAATGTCAGAACAAGGCAAACGCAGTTGTCATCTGCCAGCCTTCCAGAGTTTGCTGCTGAGGGATGCCCTAAACGAGAGGTGACATTTTCACAGCCATCTCAGGGCAAGTTTACATTTTCCCAAAAAAATAAATAAAGAAAAACCTTTATTTAGTAATTTTCCATCTCTGAGAGGCTCTGATTCAGTTCAAAAGAGGACAACAGCGTAATATTTGGAAAAACCCTTTGGGAACTGCTAGTCTCCTGCTTTTTGTCAGAGAACTGGAGAACAGCGGCACCAGACAAGGCATTCGCTTGGTGCTGTGGAAGGAACAGGATAAATCCCTGCCCCGTTAATTTGCTGCCTAGATGAAGCATAAAGGGACAACAAGAAATGAGATTTCACTGAAAAGATCTGAATGTAGGCCACTGACGAGCCATTGTAACTCAGACGTTTACTCACTGAATACTAGGAAGCCCCACACCCTTCTAGATCTACTTAAAGCGAGATTTGAGAAGATGAAAGTAAGAGGGAAAAGAACTAAGCAGCACTTCATTCATCCATTCCCTTCTGCCATTCCTGCCTTGACTAGTATTTATAGCTGCTTAAGAGCTGGTTCTCTCTGTCCCGTCTTTTCTGCTCCTTTCTCACAACAAGTTCCCTTCCTGGGATCCAAAAATGCCTTTCTTCTTCCTCCATGTAGCTCAAGCTGGAGGTCACCACGTTGATCCTGGTACCACTAAAAATAGGAGCTCCGTGAGCCCTAGGCCCAGAGCATGCAGCTTTACCCAGACCTAACTTGTTCTGTTATGTGAGAGCAAGCGGAGCACTGCATCGCTTCCAGCACGGCGCTGAAACACCTGTCAGTAAAAGTAGAAGTGAATTCCACGTGAAAGCAAATCAATGGTGTCTTCCTCTCACATCATGTTCAGTGCCCTAAAGAGACAAACTGTCCCATCCGCTTCAGGAGGAGAACGCTGCCTTACTTCACGCTGCTCCTCCTGCCAAAGTTACCAAAAAAACAAAGATTAGCACTGCACCCAATCTAAACACGAATAACACAATAGAAGGAAATGAAGAAGGAAGAAGAATGCTCCTCGACGGAAATGAAACCATTTGCACTACTGCCATGTGTGCCAACAAGAAGAAAAACGCTCGGTATAGAACACCTACCCTCAGGTACTCGTGTCATCCCAACTGCTTTGCGTAAAAAAAACAATTGGCACAAATAGGGTAAAGCTCAAACAATTCCTCAAGTGCAGGAGTTAGAGGGTGACAGCACTTCCGCTGGGGACAGAATCCAAAAGTGAAGGCAATCCAGACCATTATAAAACATTATATGATAGGAGCCAGTCAGCAAATGAGACAAGCCCAAATGCAGTAGAAGTGAGAAAGGTTTTCTGAAATGAGACTTTTTGGGGGTAATTCTGAAAACCCTGGGGTCAGAGCAGAGACAAATGGACATCCCCAGGCCCACACAAGAGAGGCAACGCTTGGTGAAGAACCCAGGATAAAACAAACCAAACAGGGACGACTGGCAGTGCAGGTTTCTAGATTACAGAAAGCACCAAGTACCAAACACACCACTTTTCACAGCAAACCAAAGCACGGCAGGAGTGGCAATCCATGTACTTCTCTCAGAGCGATCGTACAAACGGAAAGCTCTCTGCTGATACCCAAAATGTCTGTTTGTTCAACCAACCGGCAAAGCCAGCCCGTTCACCTGCTCTTGGGAAATACCAGCAGCAAGTCTTCCAGTCCACCTGAAGTGTGCTCGGATTGTACCAGTAGGTTCAATTAAAAGCACTCCTTCCTGATGGGATGTGTGCAGAGCAGCCAGTAACACTTCTGCCCACTTTGTCAGACCTTTTTTTTTTGTTCCCCAGCACAAAGATGCAAGGGGCTGGGGGGGGGAGTCCAGGCAAGCCCCGGCTTCCCACTGTACCTAAGCAACAAAGAAGAGCCCATCCAGGAGACTTCCGAAGACACACGGATGTACAGACCGGCTCTGAGTCACAAGCCCTCGATGTTCAGCTGCTTCAGGACTCAGAAAAGCTTCCCCGAGGCACCTCTCTTCAACAAAGTGGTAAGCCTCAGCAGCAACCACCTGCTGAACCCACTGGTTATGCAGCCTGGCAGTCGTTAAAAGGAAGAAGCTTGCTGCAGAGCTTGTTTTACCGTAGGCAAACGCCGAACACGACAGCATCTCCAAATTCTGAGCTCCCAGTTTGTTGCCTGGAGTCATTAAGGCAACCTATCACAAGTGTAAATTAAGCTGCCTGCATCAAAATCAGGAAGATAAAGTACAAGTATAGTGTCATAGCATGAAGTGTCAGCTGCTGGCGACCTTGGATGCTTAATGCAACGGAGAAAGGAGGAAACAATATTGAGTTACCTGGGAGGTGACTTGTTTGTACACAGAGGCTAGGTCACCTCAAGCAGGAATTAACAACGAGAAGTACAACACCAGCGAGCACGCTGCCTTTGCTTGAAGATATACTGAAGATGAGGCCAACAGAACACCGTTATGGGGCTTCTTATCCTTTGCTGTCAGCCTGCGGATCCCTTCCGCTAACCCTGACCGCAACCTGCTCAGAGAGCGAGTTAAAGTCACCAAAGTAACCCCCGAGAAGCACTGATCCTGCCTTTCTCACCTAGGCTGCAGTTCTGAGAACTGCAAAAAATAACAGAAAAGCGTTTCCAATTCTCACGCCACCTTTCACCATCTCAGATCCCATATTAAGACCCCTCCTTTTCTTTTCCAAACCAAGTAATCCTGACTCACACAACCATCTCCAGGGCAATCTTCATTTCTCCTTTAGGGTCTGGACTGTAAGATTCATTTCACATTTTCCTCATGTCAGTCCTTATCTCCATCATTTCCACTCAAGTCAGTGATTAAGCACCACTTTTGGCATCACAAAGGCAAAAGCTACTTAACATTACAAAACTGGGGTCATTTTAACAAGGCTGAACGTAACAGAGCAGCTGGACTTCAACCTGCAGCCAGCTGAGCATCACTTAATTATTAAGAGTTTTGAATGAATATGACGGGAACTGAAACACTTCCACACTTACACATCAAACCTGCTAAGGTGGATTATTCCAGCTCACCACCACGAAGCTCTCCTAACATAAACCAGGCCAAAAAAATCCCGCAGCAGTCAGTCACTATGGCATCCGCTTGGTTTTTAAAAATACACCCAAGCATGTGTTCCTTCAAACTCCTGCCGAATGCCTTCGCTGGACTATTTCAGTCTGCCTTTGGTTTGCTACGAAGCCTGCTGGGAGCCTACTGCTTTGCTAAAATCATCATCGAGCTCCCTTTCTAGACATTTAAATACAATTCCCTCTGGTTTTCGCTTCAAATATATTTTGTCAGTTTTGCCGACCTCCCAGCATTAAATCCTTTTCCCCAGGACTTTTTCTCCTATTTGAAGTTCTGGCCTGATGGCCCCTTTTCACATCCATAACAGTCCTCTTCCTCTCCTTTTCTCCCATCTTCAATATTCACCTTAGAAGATGCTTTTGTTTGAGGTTTCCAAGGTACACAAGCTCTAGGGAGAGCCCCTGTGGCCCCTCCATCTACCACAGACTAGCAGTGGTTCAGGTAACGGGGGAAGTAGCTACAGTACTCAGCTGCTCTAAGCAGCACTTTGGCTTAACAGATTCTTTAATGTCATATTTGAAAATATGGACTGTAAAAGAAGCCTGTAGGAATTAGAGTACTCTAAGACTTTTCCCCCCTTTACTCATACCAGAGCAGGGCATCGTGATTTAATTTTCTTCTATAAAAAGGGCTCACAATGCAAATGTGTTTAGCCTGGTGCTGCCTTGGACAGTGCTCCTCCTCAGCTGGAAGATTTGATCTTTCAGACACCCCCTTCTTTTTTTGGTATATAAAAAGGCTTCCGATCTGATAGCAAAAACCACCCCAGTTTACATGAACACAGTGTTCCTGCGGCAGGTCTGAGATTACATCTTATGTACTGAAGTCCCAAGCACACCTTCAAAAACTGAAGGACAGACACGGTGCTTCTGCCTCCCTCACAAGCAGCTGCAGAACAAAATCCTTGGTGCCCTGCCCCTTTCCAACATCAAAGCCACTAAGGACAAAGGCTGTCCTACCCTACAGCTCCCCAGCAGCTCCATTTGGGGTCGAATTCACCCAGGATCAGAGCCCAGCATCCACGCTTTGCCCCACGCCTTCCAGAGGCCGAAATACTACGCTGACATCGCGGTGTCATTTTCCACCATGTGGAAACAGGAACAGGGGTAAAAAGAATAAAAATCTCACTCTCAAGAACTTCTAATTCTTAATTACAGCAGACATCTCGGGCTTCTGACAACACATGATGAAGAACCCTTCACGGCTGCAGAAGTTATTGTCTTTTTGCTTGAATGAGTTTGCGTCAGCGCTTAAGTGGTGACTTCAACCACACAGATGACCCAAAAAAGCTTCGAGCTCATCAAGAGGGCATGAATTTTTAAAAGTCTACAGTAGTTATCTTACTAGGGGATAAATACTCCCAAGACATTCAATCCAGGCTGAAATTATATTTAGATTTAATTAGACCCTCTCACTTACAATGCCAAAAGAAATGGTGTGGTACAAGGTAGCAAATAAAAAGTTTAACGTGGAGTGAAAACGTATTTCATATCAAGGAAGTTTTGTTTTGTTTTTTAAAGGAACATAAGTGATGTTTCAGACAGTTATCATGGTTTTAATAACTGGATATTATTTTCTGATACAGAGCTTTGACAACAGCCGAGGACTGTTGTCCTTTGACTCTCCCCCCTCCACCTCTACACAAGCCAGGTTTCACATTCTCGCATTAACAGGGTAAAAAAACCCTGCCAAGTCCCCACAATCGTTACGAAACGCAGCTAAGCAGCTTGTTTTAAGTTGCACTGACTACACAACGGCCGTCCTCAAGCACCTGCTAGGCTGCGTACGGGACCCGACACCAAACCTTCACACCCAGGCGCAGCATCCCAAGCGCGGGCGGGTCCCCACGGAGCTCCTGCCACCCCACGTCCCACTCCTGGCAGAGCGGGATCGCAGCGCCACGAGCAGGTCACGGGCTGCGGGGCAAAGGTAGGTGCTGCCCCGCTGCTGGCTGGACATCAGCTCTCTGCAGCACTTGCAGAAGATGGGTGAATGGAAGAGGACAGGCGGTGTTATGTTTAAAATGGAGAGCAATCGTGGGCCAGCCGATCCCCTTTCAGTCTCCAGAAAGACAAAGGGAGAAATCTCTTTGATGAGCAGAGCTTTGTTGTGGTTTGATGCACCTTGCCCACGACAATCTGATCTCCCGCTGCAAAAACTGAAGTAACTGGAGGAGAAAATAGATGTGCTTTTCCTAATTTCAGTAAGGCTTTTCACGCTGCCCCCTGCAAGAGCCTTCTAACCAAAAATAAAATGTCACTGACATAGCTTTGCGTATCCGGTGTGTGCTTTTTAATGTGGCATAGTGAACAAGTAGATGGAAAATGGAATAAATAAGATAGGCGATGGGTAGAGCATTATTTAAGCTGACAAAACCACAGCAAGCTGAGGTAGGGGTGGGTTCCAGAAGGGGGAACTTCTGACAATGGGAAGGAAGGCACCAGAAGTAAGTACGGTGCCATTTAATAAGAACAGCCAAGAACTACTGGGTTCTAGGCAGTAAAAGAGCACGAAGCAGCAGTCTTGCAATCTGACTGACCCCTGGGAAGGATCCCACCATGCCCTAGAGACCCCGTCTGCCCCGTGCTGCAAACAGAAGCGCCATCTGCAAGAGGCGCCGAGCGATCCTTCCCCGCTGCCGAGCCTTGGACCGCTCCCAGCTGGAACCGTGGCCAGTTCCACGCGTCACACTCCAGGACACGTGGCTGAAGAAAACCCACAGGAAAGCACCGGGAACAGTCAGGAAAATACAACTTGTGGTGAATGACCGTGACAACTGACCCCCAGAAGTACAGAAAGTAATTGCTGGTGAGAAGGAAATATCCTGCTCCCTTCTCTGAATTGCACAGGTTTAGGGAATAAGAAGCCCAGTGACAGGAAAGCAGGTTTAGGATAGATTTATGGAAGACCTTTCCAGCCAGTGGATGAGCAGAAACCATTTACCTAACTTCCAGTGTTAAGAGGCTCCTCAATGGGAGCTGCAGCACCTCCAGCACCCGTTTGAAGGCTGGGCTTTACAACCAGATGAATCACAGGCTGGCATTGTCCTTTACAATGCAAGTTCTTACAATTGCCTCCTCTAAAGTAGTACTTAGAGCTAAAGAAACAGCTCATTGTGAAGGAGAGAATGCACCTCATTCACCAATGCAACCAGCAGTCTTCGTGCAGCATTGTGCTGCCAGGACAGTCAGCATCATTTCGAGTACTTCCACCAGCTCTCCATTCCTTGACATAATTAAAGCCCTTGTTGAAGTGTCGGTACCAGCAGTTGGCATCTCTTCACCCTTTAGAGATCCGCTAGAATTGGATGCAGTTTTCAAGCATATACATTAGTCACGTTGCTTGTATCTAAGTTTCCTATGCGGGAGTTGTAGGAGGAAGGAGAATAGAGATAGTGGGGAAGGGAACAGAGCTCTGAACGCTCTCCTCGCTGCTCAGCCCACACTTGTGCTCCATAAGCGCTGTACGAAACTGTTCCTTGGTTTTATCTGGGGACCATTAAAATCATGTCAGTGCAAAATGGATGAGAATCTGCAGTCAGAAATAACACTCACAATTTTAAAGATGCAACGTTTAAGAATTTTCTCTTGTAGACAAGACACGATTAAGTCTGTTTTAACCATGCTTTGCCAGACCAGATCTCTTAAAAGGAATAACTGGAAAATAGCAATTCAGCTCACTTGGTGGGGTCGACTGCAAACTTAACAGGGTCAGCCTGAGCATCTCTTTTAGACACCGGTAAAAATACAGCCACGCTCTTTTAAAACCAAAGGCTCCAAGGTGAAAGCCCTCATATCCTGAAGCCTTTATTTTTAAACAAGCAGCTGGAGAAACAAATAGATTGCAAAGGTCAAAAGCCAGCAACCAGAGAGGGCACGGAATTCATCACCAAAGAGGCGAGTCAAGCATCTTCCCCTAAGGAGGACGCTGTCTGTTTACAAGTGATTTTCCAGCAAATACCAGTTGGAAGCCACAGGTTTACACAGACCTTCTTGCCAGACTGACTTTTTCCAGCTGTTCCTCCTCATCTCTCTTCTAGCCCTCCGCTCTGTCACATCATTAAGCCACGCTTGGGGTGCAAGTGACAGGCAGCACCAGAAATGCAGCCTCGAGGAACCCGACGCGTTTCACAGAGGAATCCCCAGGAAAAGTTCCCCTTTCTGACACACGACTTTTTCTGTGACCTTTCGGTGTTTATGCAAGAGCTCTGAAAATAATCCACACAAATGCCAGAAACCTGCTTCCAGTTTCATAAGCTTAAATCTATAGGCAGCGCTAATTAAAAATGCGCTGAATTGCATGAATTCTAGAAAAAACACTGTCTGTTCAGCAGCAAAAAAAAGGCTGCTCCCAACGGACAGGACTCCACCGTGTATTTTTTGGGCCACGTGAGTGGTTTCCACCACACGCCATGTGTGTCCTGCAGCTCAATAAGCACACTCACTGTTCCTTTTTTGACCCAAACTCAGCCATACTGTGTGCTGAACAGCCCTTGGCATCACCTCTCGCTACAGCGATGACTATGGACCAGTAACAGGTAACGAGGCTCTTGGCTCTAGCTCTGGGGCTATCCTCCACATGCTTCACAGCACGCCCCTGTCAATATTCAGATGTTTTTTTTTCCAAGGAGTTGCCCCTGACAGACTTCCACATCTACTCAAACCACATAATTTTTCTAATGGCTTACAAGGAGCACACACAATCCAGGGAACAGCTGTACCATTCCCTCACAACAAAGCAAAAAAGAATTGTTTCATTAAGCATCTTGTTGGCCACTATTTGCAGAAAGAAATCAGTTCCTCTGTGGCAGGGCCTGACCTCCAAGCTCTGTAGTCTCACCTCATGCCACAACCACCTGCCAGCATTTCACACCTTGCTTGCAAACCCAGTACAGAACAGCTTCAGGCACGCGACCCACTTCACTCGCGGGGCAGGAGACCACTCACCTCACTTCACCTGAACACCACGGGGAACACAACACGGGCAGGTTAACCCTGCCAAAATGTTTCAATAGCACAGCTACCTCGGGGAGCAGACAGCATCTCTGCAACAGAGAACCTTGACGTCCACAAGGCAGCCCAACTTGCTGTATTCTGGGGATCCAGGTCCCCAACTCCCACTGAACACCACCAAAATTTGCCCAGAGCCTTTGCGGCTCCTTCGGAAAGGCCCCCACACTGCAGAAAGCCTACAGGCTTCATTCGCACAGCGTGGGTGCCAAAGCTTCTCCTGTGCGGTTAACAGTCAGACATGGAGCTCAGTTCTGGTTTCAGACTGCAAAATCAAAATATATTGAGGCAGTCATTCCGACCTGGGATCTTTGGGCCATTATTTCTTAAATCTGCATGTCTACCACCATTGTCAGATATGCTGAGAGGCCTCAGTGCTTTTGTTTTTTTCTTCTAGAGCAAACAGTCGATGAGTCTGACCCCAGGCTGTAAAGTAAAACCCACCTCAGGAGAAGGAAGCTAGGACAGCACAGTATCTGCAGAGCAGAAAGGATGAAGAGAGGAGGATGGAACAACGCAAACTCATCCAGGGGTCGGCGTATTACCGAAGTACAGTTTCATTTGGGGAAGATTTCCCCAATGCACAATAAATCTCCAGCTCACGAGCCAGGCTCCCTGCCCTTACGTTAGCTTCACCACAGTTCTGCACGAGAAGCCTGCCGGCAGCAAGGCAGCGCTGAGGCAGCTCCGGAGCACGCAGAGCCTGATTTACGGCAGCCTCTGGCCTGCGGATCACCTGGTAAGCTGCACATTTCTCTAAGCTCTGCGGGATCTTCCTCCGAGCGCCGATTTAGGCCAGCCTCTTGGCCCCGCTTCGTTCTGCCACTAATTGCCATGCACTTGGCTGCAAGCTCATCGGGGAGGAGGCATGCCGTGCTAGATTTAGCTCAGACTATCCTACAAGGAACAGAGAAGGGTGTTTTTTTTTTCCCCCTTTTCCTCCCAGTTGCTAAGGAACTACGACTTTATTGCATTAGAAACCAGCGAGAGCAGCTCGGCAGATGCGGGTTCGGTGGGCGGGAGGCGATGTTCCAGCCCCCCGGGCGCAGATCACCTCAGGAAGCGACAGGGGGGAAAGGGACGAGGAGTTGGGGGGCCCCCAGCTCCCTCCTCCCCCCTCCCAGCGGGGCCGGAGCCCCCCAAAGCTCCCCAAACCCCCTCTCAGCGCAACCCCCCCCTTCGCCTCCCGCACCTTTTTGACCCTCGTCCCCCACCGTAGCCTCCCCCTTAGCAACCGGCAACCCCATAGCAACGGGCGGCCCCATAGCAACGCGCCCCCCCCCCCGCCCTTCACCCTCACCGTTCTGCGCGGCGGAGGGCGCCGGCAGCAGGGCGGCCGTGAGCAGCAGCAGGGAGAAGGCGGCGGGGAGCGGCCCGGAGCGGGACATCCTCCTGGTCGGGGCCGGGGGCGAGCGGGAGGCGGCTCCGTCCCCGTCCTTCTCCGCCGACCTCCTACCGCAGCGCCGCCGCCGCCGCCGGCTCTCGCGAGACTTCGGGCCCCGCCGGGGGCGGGGGAGGCGCGGTCACGTGGGGGGCGGGCGGGGCGGGCAGCGCGGGCGCGCCGCTCCACCCCCTCGGGCGCCATCTTGTGCTGGGGTCGGGAATGGGGGTGCGGGCTGCCAGCCTCCCAGCGCTGCGGTCCTCGGGCTGAAATGAGGCTGAGAGAGCCGGCTGGGTGCTGGAGAGGGGTGAGAGTGTGAGGGAGGGTGTCCGGGGCTCGCAGCTGGGAGGTTTCGGTGCTCTCGTAGGCAGCCCTGTCTCTACAGAGCCCCCTCAGGGCTCTGAGGTGGGGAGGGTGAAGTCGCTTCTGTGCTCCACAGAGCTGTGACCTCGCTTTTATTCTTGGTTCTCAGTGAAAATGACAGCAGATAGTCGTGAAGGCAGGCTGGGGGCCTTGCTAGCCTTCATATTTCACTGTCCTTGCAAGATCACAATTTTCACAGCCATTATTGGCAAAAATAATTCAGGAGTTTTACCCCCTCTTCAACAGGGGCTGCAAGTGTTGTTGCAACCCCAAATTCATCCCAAAGTGCTCCCCTTTAAGACACAAATAGATAACCTGCACCCCTGAACGACCAACTTTTTTTTCCCTCAGCCACACATTAAGTTTAAACAGAATTTTATCAATTGTCTGCGTGTCTTTTCCTGTTGCATCAGGTTTCTGCATGGAGTTTACTTGGCAAAAGTATTGTACTTTTTATGAAAGTACAATGCAGCATGTGAAATTTTGCTGTAAATAATAAATGGGGAAAGTCTAGGAAAGCCCCTCACAAGGGCAGCCTCATCCTGCACGCCTGCCTGAGGTCTGCTTGTGGTTAGGACTGCAGACTGCCAGCACATAAGCCTACTTGTTGATAAACAAACAATAAAAAATAAATAAAACACTTGTGTTTTTTCAAGTACAGGGATCTGCCCTTCTGATTGCACAGATCTGAAGCTGAGGCCACAAGAAGTGAAGGCATTTGCCCCAGGTCAGTGGTGGAATTGGGTGCAAAAAGCTCAGAAATCGCTCCTGGTTCACTGGACCTGCGAAGCACCCCTGGAAATAGTTGTGGTTACACCTCAAGGCTCGCCGGGTGAACTTTGGGCTGGTCACCTAAGTTTTCTCTTTATTTCCCTTCTTGTAAAGTACAGATATTGGATCAGACAAACTACTTATGCTTGGGTTGCTTTCTACTGTGCTGGTGACCCCAGCTGATTGTAAACACTATTTAGATGACATAAAAGCGGATCTCTGACTGCTCTCCCTCCTGGGCTGGCACACAGTTGGAGTGTGCTGTTGAACACTTTAACACACATCCAAGGTGAGGAGATTTGCAGGAGACTGGAACACGCCAGCACAGAAGGATGCTGAAAAAGATAAAAATAAAGAAAATCCCTCAAGAGCATGTTTTCTGCTTTTTGCTGAGTCCTCTGTCTCCACTCCAGAGATCTCTGCATGCTCAGGACTCCCAAAATTGTCTAAAGATTGTCTAGCTTCTCCCCCTCCCACAAAAGTGGCTCTGAGAGGATGTTGATGCAACCAGCAGTTGTTTCCCGTTCCAGGCAAAGCTTCCTGGCCATTAAATCCCATTGCAGAAGCTTCTTTGACCAGGGTGCAGCCTGCAGTGGCCACCGTAATTGTACCCTCGCTCCCAGGCTTCACTTGGAGCAGCTCTTTGACATTGCACTCCGGATTGCTTCGCCTCGTTATCCTCAGCTGATTGCTAGCAAACAGAATCGGAGTCCTTTCATTGTTGCCATGACTCAAGGACTGAAAAGGAGGATCAGACACACCTTTTTCACGGAAACCCTGCTATTCAATTGAAGCGGATGAAATTGCTGCTCCAGTGCTTCAGGACTTTGATGATAATGATCATGGGCTTAGGATCTGCTGAGGTCACGGGACAGAAACCTTCAGGCTGTGCCCAACCCTGGCTGGCCATGGCTCTCCAAGGATTGCCGTGATACTGAATTCGATCTGCATCATATGTTCCACTGTGCCTTGTATCCTGCACTTGAGCATTTCCATGGTGCATTTCCATGACTCACTATTCTTGCCAGCTGAATCATCTGTGACACTACTATTTGTTTTCTTGCCATGGCGCAGAAACATCCTCTTTTCTCCCCTTGTTTGTTGTTCCCTGGAACAGTCCTCACAGTAGCGCTAGAAAACCAGAAGGAACAGGGAAAAAGAAGCAGAAATCAAGATTTCACATGGTGCTCTCCTTCCTTCTGCTTTCTGCATGCTGTTTTGCCTGCTCCCAAGGATTTTGCTGTAGCTCTCATTTTTGCAGACACCCACTCGGCATTAGGCCTTACCTACACTCAAGTGTTTTCCAAGTTTGGAGCTAGTTAGCGATGTACTTGCCTCCGAGCATGGTTTGTATCTGCACAGTAATACTTGTTTCGTAACCATGGCAGCTCGCAGTGACTCATGCTGCCGGAGGCCTGGGCCGAAGTTAGCAGAAGGCTTCGGCACACTGTTGTTTCCCTTTATCTTCTCTCCACCGTTGCATAATTCATCTGTCACGTTTGCACTGCTCTGGCTCCATCCTGGGGACAACCCCGGGACATGCTGCCCCGCTCGCCAGGAGCTTTGCTCCGCCAGAGAGCAGGGTGCAGCCGCCGGGGTTTCCCTCGAGGGCTCTGATTACCCAGAGCGGCTAACAAAGATGATGCAGATGGAGCTGCCCTGTGGTTTTGTGGTTGAGGCAGAGCGTACAACACAAGGCACAAAAGCAGAAGATAACCGTGCTGACGGACCCCACCTGAAGCCTGCTGTTGTCTTTGAGAGTCTTTTGGGGAGCTTTTGGGTTTCTACAGATTCCCTAATGTGTATAGACAGTGTCTCAGGTATCCAGCACGGCTAGCATGGGATAAAAAGCTGTTCTCTCACTGGGCACAAGTATGTCCTCTTTTAACAGGTCACACTTAGAGTGGAGTTGTTTAGAAAAATAGGAGTTGCCAGCACTGGGTGCAACATAGCAGCTTGATGATAAGAAGAGGGTTTTATTCCAGAGACAAGTGTTCCACTTGTTTTTTGGGGGGATGTTTTTTTGCTTGTACGGTGATTCCTGACCTTGTGAGTAGAAAGGGGAACTTGGACACAAATTTTCCAGAGTAACTCACAATCCCCACACTTCCCCTTCACTCGAGACCCATCTTCTTTTCTCCTGGCACGCATCAATCTGGGTTATTCTCTGAGACTTCAGCTAAAGCAGGACAGAAAGCGTGGGATTCAAAACAAGCAGAGAGGAAGAAAATCGTCATACAAAGTTCCTGTTCTTTTTCCCACTGTAGAACAGCAAGGAGGCATCGTCCTTTTGTGTGTGTATTTGTGTCATCTTTGAGCTGTCTTCTTGCAACTGGAAGCATTTAAGACATCCCTGTTATTTTGATGTATTTATTGATACACTTTGGCACTTGAAGAAAGCTTTGCCTCGAGAAGTCTCGCTCACAGTCACCTTCTTTTGAATCTATTATTGGAAAGTTGAAAATGTAGGGTAGAGCGTGAAAGGCTTGGTGACGTCTAGCAGTGAAACTCAGCTACTGCAGCTGCTCTCGGGGCTGAGAAATGCTGAATAACGTCGGTTAATGCCTTGACATGCTGGTGAAAGCGTAGATCCATGCTTCAGCTGGCTCGAATCAGCTTGTAGACACACACGCAGGGTACTTGCACACCAGATTGCCGCTGCTTTACAAGACTGCACTAAGCGCAGGGTCACGCTGTTTGCGTTGCGTGCACAGAGGAGACGAATGAGCAAACACAATGCAATATGCATGTGTGTGCTTACATGTTATGTAAGGCTGCCGGCCATCAGTGCTCCTTGCCTGCCTTGCAGCATCCTAAGGAGCAGCTCTGGCCCTTAGGTTACACACGGATGATTAGCAGCTCGTCTCCCCAGAGGCACAATGGTGGGAAAGGAACACCATTAACCTAAGGAGATAACTGAGCCGCTGCTGCTCCCAGGGCTGTTCCAGGAGAGCCGCCAGCCCCTTGGGACAGAGGTGACACCCATCCCGGTGAGTCACCAGAAAGGCTCTCTGGCTCTTCTTACAGGCAGGGCACGAGGGGCTGGGACTGCTGACAAGGCTTCATCCTGCACAGCGGCTAAATTGGGGACATGGCTCAGCATCATCGCTGCTAGCTGGACGTGGGGACACGGAGCTGCAGGACTGAGCTACTGGGGTCGGCAGCTCCTGCCACCATCAAGTCAGAATCACGGCTAGAGCGGGTTGTTGCTGGCTGATAGGAAAATTGGAGCTTGGGGGAAATGCCAGTAGGAAAAACCAAGGTGATTCTGTGCAAGGGAATGTGAGAAAATGATGGAGGAGCAAGGAGCAGCAAAAGAGGAGGTGGAAGAAGAAAAAAAAAAGGAAGGGATTGAACTGAAGTGGTGCTCTAAGGAATGAGAGACAAAAGAAAAGCTTGTAAAACCAGAGAAAAGCATGTAAAATCACTTTCTGGAAAAAAAAAAAAAGAGGAAGGACCCTCGGGTAGTAGTGAGAAAAGTATAGATGTACTTTCTCATTTTGCAGAAAGGTGGCTTTCCACATCTCAGCTCCGGCGGGTAATGGCAGTTTGGTTATTTCTAACACCCCCCCCCCCGTCCTCCTACATGTTCAAATGTTCCTGTCAGAAATGGTCAAAATGTTTGAACTGATTCTTTTTTTCTTCCCCTAAGGAGAAGTGTCCTTTCAAACAGTACAAACATTGTGACAGAAAAGGTAATTTTGGACAGAACGATTCACAATGCAAACAAAACCAGAATCCGATGAGAATTATTGGCGTATCTGATTTCATCTGCGTTATGGCAGGAGTCTGAAGGATTCCTCACTGATTTTTGGCAGAAAAGGACTAAGACAGACAAAGAGGAATCAAAGTGCTGTTTTCCCCTCTCCCTGACCCAACCCTGAAGTTGTTTCTCTCAACAGCAATTATTTCATCCAGCTCAGCCCTGCAGTAATGTTTTTCTCCACCCATTATTTTTTGGAAACCAGGTCCAATAGACTAAGTTTCCAGTTACAGATACACGAGAGCTATTCCCCGACCTCGTTATCCCGAGGAAAGGGGTAACGTTATCCTCCTGCTCTCATTAAGAGCAGCTCCATCCAGCCGCGGGCAGGGCACGTGGGGACAGCCCCACTGTTCCCCAACTCCCTGTGGGTCGCAGCAGGAAGCCTCCAAGAAAGCACAGGGGAAAACCCGAACATCTGGAGCAGTTTGCGTGGTGCAGAGGTGAATTTGTGGGTGATGCCGTCAGCAGTAGACGGCAGGTGGCACCCATGGATTAGCGCAGGGCTTGCTCTGGGTGAGCGTGAGCCTGGCTGGGCGATGCCTGAAGCGAGGGCCGGGGAGATGCTTTAACTCCATTTCCTTGGGGAATTAATAAATAAGGAGGGAAATGGAAAAAAAGGAGGGAAATGGGCCCTCTTGATTGCACGAAGAGACTTCTGCGTCCTGTTTTTGCTGGCCTGGGGCACATTCAGGCTATGCTCTTTGCATTTTGTTAGCCTAGGGAACAAGCTTGTCTTGGGGCCCTGAATGTCTGGGATGTCCATAGGAAGCAGGCTTGCTCTGCCAGGGAGCAAAAAGTGCACTGCTCCTCCAGGGAAGGGGAAGTGAGTGGCTGGCAGGATGGGGACAAGCCTCAAGGGACCTGAACAAGGGGAGCTGAAGGCAGCCAAGAGTCCGGACCATCAGGTGTCCTCACAGTAAGGAGATCAAGGCAAGAAATCTGTCTGCAGGTCAGGGTCAGGCATGGCGAGGGCAACCAAGCTCAGATGCAGTGGGGCGACCCCTGCACAAGTCTATAACTAAAACAAAAACAATGAAACTCAAATCAGACAATGAAACTTGGATCATTTGGGTGCCAATGGAGGGAAGAAGCTGGCCAGGAGTTCATCGCGGTGGGTGCTGCACACACCCATGCTATTTGTTGTGTCTCCTACGTGATGCTTTGTCTGGCCGTGGTCAGGCTTTCTGAGACGGGGCCGCCTGTGCTGCCTTGGGGACATGGCTTGAGGACAGGGGACATCTCTCCAGATGCCATCCATGGAAGGAGCCCCCAAGCAGCTCCAGACCCTTCAGGGTGCACTGGGGTGCAACAAGGACGCCTGAGATGAAACATAAAATAAATACCAGCCACGAGAAAGAAGGGGGGCAGCCATGAGGGCACTACTAGGCTTTAATGACCCCAGTCAGCCTCACCTGGGACCCGCACCTTCCTCTCCATCAAGGAGCACCAGGAAGGACTAGGCAAAATGGGCTGAAAACCTTCCAGAAAGGTGCAGAGAGGGCTGGGACAAGCTTTGGATGCAAATGCAAAAAGTAATTTCTGCGGAAGGATTTCTTTATCGATAGGAGAAAACGAACAATAGGGGATGGTGGTGAGCAGCCACAGGCTCAGCTGAATATCTTCAGTATCTCACCTAGAAAAGCTTGGGGGAGTGTTGGGGGGGCGGGGGGGAGAGAGATTTAATTGATGGCAAACATTATGGGCTGCACAGAGGTAGAGGTGCTCCAGACTGAGCAGGGAAGACTTTTATAGCAGCTAACAGATGAGCGTCATGAAAGATGGCTGTGATTCTTTGGGCACTTCTGGGTTAGATTGCAGTAAAATTGCAGCAAGAAAGCAATTTTGCTTTAATCAACTATATAACAAAGCCCCAACACAGTGAAGAGCAGAAGGTGTCAGAAGATAGGAAATTGTCAGCATTGCTGGAGCTGAAAGATAAGATTGTACTCTCCATGGCTACACTAAAAGAGGATAAATGATCCATAGGGGCAATTCAGAAAGAAAATAACCTACAATTAAAGTTGTTTGAATTACAGTCTTAGGGAAGCACGGGAGGAGGAAAAAGCCAGTTTCAGTGGAAAGTCTGAAGCCTCCTTCCCACGTGCTTTCAGAAAGCAGAACTTTTTTGGGAAATGAAATCAAAACTGAGCAGGGCAACCCCTACAGAAGAGCGAAGGATGAGTTAGAGGGGACCCTATAGGGATGGGGGGAGGTGGTTGTGCTCTGCTCAGCACAGGTGGGACCTCAGCTCCGGTCTTGTGGCTCTTGGCTGCCTCCAGCCATGACTCCATCGAACTGGTGGGAGGGAAAGAGCTTAATTTGTAGGGAAGCAGATATAGGGTGAAACCTATCTGTGAGTGTGACCCCTGCCAGAGGCTATCTGGCACCTTCACTGGGTTTTGGGTGGGTGGGCTGGGTTGGGCAGGGCTTGTGGCCGTATCCCCAGGTGAGTCCTGCTACGGGACAGGGGGGTCCATGCTGCAAACCTCCCCTTGAAACCCCAGAGACCATCAGGCGAAAGCGTGGGGGAACGAGGGGCTGATTTTTGGATCCACCATTGCATCTTACGGCTTCGTGAGTGGGAATCTCCTGCTTTTTTGTGGGACCGCTCCTGAGCAGGTGGCAGGGATATTTGGAGCGAGCCGGCACCTCCCGTGCTGCAAAATCCCCCGTCCCACCAGCCACCTGCCGAGGGGCCCCGCTGCAAACAGATGGCTGCGGGGAGGGCTGCAGGGAGCGCTGCGAGGCGGCGTGAACGCGGCTCCGTGTGCATGATGCGCTCCGTGCGGTGCCGGGGGGCAGCTGTGGGGTGGAAGCCGAAGGCGGCCGCCCCAGCCGAGCTCCGCGGTGACTTGTGCGGCTGCCACACTGCCTTCCGTGCTGGCAGCTGGCTTGGAGGAAGAGGAGGAGGAGGAGGAGGATGCTGAGATGACGGAGGAGCTGCTTTGGGAAGGGCTTTTCTTGGGAAAGTTCTTCTGTGCAGCATGGGGTGGGCTCCAAAATTGCGTGGCTGAGCTGGGAACGGGGCCCACCATCGCTCTGCTTCCTGAAATCAGCCGCTCCGCGAGCACCAGCATGGGGGCTGTTCCCTCCCAGGTCTTCTTTCCCTTCTGACCATCCCTTTTCCACCATCCCTGTCCATCCACATGCCGACAGCAGGCTCTGCCTTCGGAGCCAGGACAGTGGCTGGGGGCCACCCTGGGTGCTGCCAGGGTCCTGCTGGGTCTCCTGGGTGTCCACGGGCCAGGAGGAACAGGGCAGGATGCGTCCTGAGGCTCCCAAAGGTCTGCGTCAAGGCAACCTGAAGGTTTATTCGGGTTATCGTTGCTTTCTGGGTGGAAAGCCTGAGTTTGGCCAACTTCACCCACCTTTGACATGGTAAATAGAAGTGCCAGTGACTGAGAACTTGCGTGTGGCTGCTCTGAGCGGCTTTGGGGCAAACATGGTGCTACAGCACACAGACTGTGACCAGCACAGCTTGTGTGCAAGCACGTTGAATACCAAATATACTGGGCAAATGTGCTTTGTATGGCTTGCTCCTCACCAGCACGGTATCTGCTGCAGTTCTGCACTGCTGGGCCCCGGTGTCACCACGTGGGACACGGTGGTCCTGCGGTGCTGCAGCTCTGCTTTGGTGCTACCCCGGTCCTTTTTCTGCTTGCTTGCTTGTGCACAAACTCAGCTCGTGGGCTCCAGAGTGAGCCGAAGAAAACACCTTAAGGAATGGCTCTAGAGATGACAAAAATACTATTTTTAAAATATGAATTGATGAAAGCCATGCTGAAAGCAATCCTGCAGAGGTGTTGCTGGGGAAAAGAAAAGCCTCGTGACTTTCCTCTGATAAGAAAATATTCCTTCCTCATGCTGCTGGCATCCCCCAGGGGGGTTTGTGCATCTGGAGTCCATTGCGGGGCTCTCTGCTTCTGAACGACTGCTGTGTGCTGCAGAAAACGCTGAGCTCCCTCCAGAGCAGCCTCCCACCACGTGCACAGACCCGAAACATCTGCGCTCAGGCGGCGGTGAGTGACTCACTGTCCCCAGCCCCAGCATGGCCACATCCGAAGCGTTTCGGCTCCGTTCCTCCAAGCGAGCAGGGCTAAGGCTGTCCCAGCTGCAGCCTCAGCAAAAAGCACGGGGAGCACCAGGGCAGGACCAGCACGGGACTTCTCCCGGGACCAGCTCCTCGCTCTGCTGAGGCTCAGGGCAGCCCCAAACCCTCTCTGCTCCTCTTTATGCTCTGTATCATTGGCAGGCGTTATGAATATGCATGTACCCCAGCACCTTAGTGCGTCTCCTTGAGCAGATCCTGGCTGAGCGTAAAATTAAACTTGCAAATCGCAGCCTTTTCTTTGCCTTCCTGTGTTTATTTATTTATTTATTTATTTTTCTGTTGTCATCAGCTTTGTTATTATGCACATTTCTCATGCACATGCCTAGGGTACTTCAGGGTGCGAGGAAGGAAAATTAGCCAAAAGACTCATTTGGGACAGAGCATCCACTATTTAAATTCCTCCCTGGAAGCCTGTTCGTTGTTAATTATGAACAGGCTTGCAAGCAGCATAGATTTTAATTTCTAAGCTAGTGTTGATATTGAAAAATCTGCCTTTGTTTCAAAGGGCATTTTAGATTTTATTTATTTTAACAGTAAGGAATCTGCCTGCGCTCAGACACTGTGATGTCTGAGCCCTACACTGGGAGTCTGCATCTTTTTGGGGTCTTTTTGCTGAACCCCTTGGGCTCCACTTGCATTTCTGGAGCTGGGTAGGGACTCATCTCATGCAGAAGGTCCCTGCAAGCCCAGCTGGTCTCCAATTGGAGACGGAGGGCTGCATCCTTTCTGGCAGCATCCCCAAAAAGTGCCTCTGGGTTGATGGGGCTCTTGCGTCTGGTCTCCAGGAGCTGTGCACAGCCACCACCCCCACCAGGCTGGGCATGGAAAGAGGAACCCTCCTGATCTGCAGGCACATCTGCAAATCGAGCTCCCGATTTTGAAGCATAGCCGCTTTTGAAGTATATTTGCTTCATCCTCAATTGTTCTTGTTGCTCTCACCCATGGAGCTTGGGTCAAGGCTTTGCCAGCTCCATCACCACAACATCCTTCCTTGCTCACAGGGAAAAAAAAAATCAAGTGGTTTTAAATATAGCACATCTCAGGGTATTTTTATTTGCTCTTTAGCTTTGAGCTCTCCAGGTTTGGTTGTTCCAGCTTTGCTCTGTAATCAAAAGGGTGAGGAGCTTCCTTTTCTCCTCCACAATGAGACCGAAGCCTCCCACGTGGGCACGGGGGCCACCGAGTCATGGGGAAAATGTGGGAGCCTTGGGGACACGGTGAGAGCTGCCCAGGTATCGTGTGTCTGAGGTCTTGCTTTTGTGGGCACTCCTGCACTGTGGTTCCCAAATATTTGGGGGTCCCTCCCTCTCTAGCAGCATCTTCCACCGAGGACGGTATGGGGCTGCCAGTGCCTCTGCACCCCTATTCCCCCAGCTGAATACACCCCATTCCCCAAGCTATGTGCACCCCAATTCCCTATCTCCATACATCCCACACCTGGAGCTCCCCACACCCCAATCCCCCAGCCCCATACACCTCAACTTCCTATCTCCATACAACCCCAATCGTAGGACTCCCTGCACCCCAATCCCCCAGCCCCACACACCCCACACCTGGGGCTCCCCGCACCCCAGTCCCTGGCCCCATACACCCCAATACCCTAGCCCCATACAGCCCGATCCCCCAGCCCCACACACCCCACACCTGGGGCTCCCTGCACCCCAGTCCCTGGCCCCATACACCCCAATAACCTAGCCCCATACAGCCCGATCCCCCAGCCCCACACACCCCACACCTGGAGCTCCCTGCACTCCAGTCCCCCAGCCCCATACACTCCAGCCCCCAAGCTCTATGCACCCCAATTCCCTGTCTCCATACACCCCAATCTCCCAGCCCCACACACTCCACACCTGGGGCACCTTGCACTCCAGTCCCCTATCCCCATACACCCCATACCTGGGGCTCCCTGCACCCCAATCCCCCAGCCCTGTACACCCCAATCCCCAAGCTCCATGCACCCCAATTCCTTATCTCCATACACCCCATACCTGGAGCTCCCTACACCCCAATCCCTGGCCCCATACACCCCAATCCCTACCCCCTTACACCCCAATTCCCTATCTCCATACACCCCATACCTGGAGCTCCCTACACCCCAATCCCTGGCCCCATACACCCCAATCCCTACCCCCTTACACCCCAATTCCCTATCTCCATACACCCCATACCTGGAGCTCCCTACACCCCAATCCCTGCCCCCTTACACCCCAATTCCGTATCTCCATACACCCCAATTCCCGGCCCCGCACCCCCCAGTCCCCCATTCCCCCCGCGGCCCCTCCTCCCCCGCCGGACCCCGGGCAGGAAGCGGCCGCAGCCAACCAGGGCCCGAGCGGATCCGAAGGGATCCGACGGGATCCGAAAGGAGCCGAAGGGATCCGGAGGGAGCCGAGCGGGGCCGAGCGCAGCCGAGCGGGGCTGAGGCGCGGTAGGTGCGGGCCGGGCGGGGACGGGGGGCGCCGGGGGGCGCCGGGCAGGGGGCGGCCGCGGGGCTCCGTGAGCGGCCCCCGGGGCTCCGTGAGCGGCCCCGGCCTCGGCCGCAGCCCCGGGGCCTCCCCGGGCTTTGTGGTGGCGGGGGGGGAATGAATGGGGCCGGCCGGGGGGGCCCCGAGGGGTGGGGGGGGGCCCCGCCGCCTTCCCCTCCCTGGGGGCTCCTCCTCGGGGTCCCCCCGGTTTGGGGCTGAGCCGCGGGGAAGCGGCTTGGGAAGGGAGCGACGGGACGGGGGGGGGAGCGGCGAGGTTCCCGACACCCTTTGGGTGTCTTTTTCAATTTTATTTTATCTTTTCGTAATTATTTTAATAGGTATTTTTTGATTAGTATTCTTTTTTTCCCCCCCCCTTTCCAGAGTGCTGAGGAGACGCCCCAGCGATGCTCTGCCCGCTGCTCGCCCTGGCGCTCAGCCTGGCAGGTGAGCGGGGACCCCTCTGGGGCGAGCGGGGACAGCCTTGGGGTTAGCGGGGACCCCTCTGGGGCGAGCGGGGACACCCTTGGGGTTAGCGGGGACCCCTCTGGGGCGAGCGGGGACACCCTTGGGGTGAGCGGGGACCCCTCTGGGGCGAGCGGGGACACCCTTGGGGTGAGCGGGGACCCCTCTGGGGCGAGCGGGGACCCCTCTGGGGTGCTCCTCCCAGGTACACTGCGGGCACAAAGAGGGGCAAGACCTCGCCCGCCGCCACGGGAGGAGCGTCCCTGTGGCGAGGGGCTCCACATCCCATGTGCTGCAGCCAAACGGTGAAGGCGCAGCGGGGTCACGTCCTGAGGGATGTCACGGGGCTGGATCCGGCCCCACACTCAGCGGCTCCCGGACCTCCTCCGGGCACGCCACCAGCACCCGCTGGCTTGTGGAGAGGGATGAGTGGCCCTGGCCTGGCTCCCTGAGCCCTTTGCCAGCACACCAAGGCCCGACCCAAGCCCCTGGCATCGCTGCAGCAGCCCCCTGCGAATCCACAGCACAGGGGGTCCATGGCGAAGAATCCTTTTGGGATGCATGCCAGCCAGCGGCCAGGCTGGGTGATGTTCCTAAAAACCACCCACAGGCCTTTATTAATAGCCAGAGGGAGCTGTGACGCTGTGGGGCCTGCCAAGAGCCAGGCTGGCTGCCCGGGCGCTGTGCTCGTGTCTGTCCGTCCGTCTGTCCGTCTGCGTCCCCTGGCAGGGCTCACCCAGCCCAGCTCCCTCCTGAGCTCCTCTCCTGCAGAGATTTACTGGGGTCAGGATGTCAAACCTTGCTGCCGATGCACCTTCCTTGGTGCCAGGCGGGATTTTTCCCCCTTTTCCTCCCCGTATAACACTGGGAAACGTGGCCCTGGTGGGACATCCCCACCCACTGCCGTCATTCCCCAGGGGACAGGGGGCGAGCGGGTGGTGAGGGTCTGGGGGACGGATCCGCGCCTCTGCCTGCGCGGCTGCCAGCTCAGCAAGTGCCACCCAGTGCCACCTGGGGCTGGCAGAGGGACGTGGGCACGTCCTACCTGGGCATCGCACTGGTGCCATCTAGCGCCGCTTCATCACCTCCGTCCTCTCCGCAGCCTGGCGTTGGGGTGGCTTCTTGTAGACCCTACCAAAACAGAAGCGACCCCGAGCAGGTTTGGGCACCCACGGGTGCTCCTGGCAGTGCTGTCCCTGTGACGGGTGGCACTTGCTGCGTGCTGGCAGCGGAGGGCAGCAGTGCCCCTGGTTTGGGCTCAGCCCTGGGAGGCTGCTGGTCTCCCCACCTTCGCTTTGCTGGGGAAGGGCTGGAGATGTTTTCCTCCCTTCCCAGCCCCTCGATTCTCTTAGTCATTAATTAGCCGGGTGGATAATTAAGGAGATGCTTCCATGGGGGCTGACCACCTCGTGCTTCTCTCCTGCAGGTGCCATGGAGATCCAGGTCCCGGAGGAGCCCGTGGTGGCCCTTTTTGGCCGAGACGCCACCTTGCGCTGCTCCTTCTCCCCCGAGGCCAATTTCAGCCTGGACGACCTCAGCCTCATCTGGCAGCTGACGGACACCAAGCGCTTGGTGCACAGTTTCTCCGGCGGCAGGGACCAGCTGGCCGACCAGGGCGGGGGCTACGCCAACCGCACGGCCCTCTTCTACGACCAGCTGGCCCAGGGCAACGTCTCGCTGCTCCTCCGGCGTGTGGAGATCGCGGATGAGGGCAGCTTCACCTGCTTCGTCCGCGTCCGCGACTACAGCAGCGCCGCCGTGACGCTGCAGGTGGCAGGTGAGAGGTGGAGAGCTGTCCCGGCATGCCTCCCCCAGCAAGAAGGGTTCTCCGTCACACTTTCATCCTCCACGCAGCCTCTTTCTCCACCCGTGTGGTCTCCACATGAATTCAGCCCTCCAACCGGCTGCATCTCCCCCAAAATGTTCCCCACAGGGAGGCTGATCCCTTCCTTGCTGTGGTGGGGAGGTTCTCGGCTGAGGTGCCGCTTGTGGCAGCGTGGCCAGGAATGAGTCAGAGCTGGGGAGGGTTCAGCTGGTTGGTGTCATCTGCTGGAAGGTGGTGGGTTGCTCCTGATCCTTTGGTCACCTCCGTCACCTCCTGCTGGCTTTCCTCTCCCTTTCAGCTCCCTACTCCAAGCCCAATTTGAACCTGGAGCCCAACAAAGACTTGAAGCCTGGGGACCTGGCGGCTGTGACTTGCCACGCATCCCGCGGCTACCCCGAGGCCAGCGTCCTCTGGCAGGACAGCCAGGGCACCAACA
This sequence comes from Anser anser, assembly GCF_964211835.1. Taxonomy (NCBI): domain Eukaryota; kingdom Metazoa; phylum Chordata; class Aves; order Anseriformes; family Anatidae; genus Anser; species Anser anser. The sequence goes on from NC_139730.1 coordinate 12,778,386, forward strand.
TCACGGAGAACATCACCACGTCCCAGGTGGCCAACGAGGAAGGTCTCTTTGACGTGCACAGCGTCCTCCAGGTGCTGGTGGAGCCCAGCAGCACCTACTCCTGCCTGGTGCGAAACCCGGTGCTGCAGCAGGAGACCCATGCCTCCGTCACCATTACAGGTGAGCCAGCCTGGGCCAAATTTGGGAAAGGAAGGGTTGGGATCTCTTCTGAAGAAGGTGGCCGTGGTGGTACAAAGCTACCCCAGGGGTTTGTACACCGTATCCCGGCTCTACCTCTCTGCCCATGGACCTTTAGGGTGGCCTGAGGCTGTGCTGTCCTTCCCCGTATCTCCGTACCAGCATCCCAGCCTGGTGCTGGAGGTACTTGCTGAGCTGCAATATAGGTTTTGGAAGATCTGTGGGGGATTTTGGAAAGGTCTTGAGATGTTGTCCTCCTTCTAGCTTTGCTGGTTGCCCTGTCCCAGTCTAAACCACCCCAGAGAGCCAGCACAGGGCATGGTGGTCTTCCTCTCTTTAGCACGTGCCCATGGGATGCTTTCCATTTGCAGCTCTCCATCCCATCCCATCCCATCCCATCCCATCCCATCCCATCCCATCCCATCCCATCCCATCCCATCCCATCCCATCCCATCCCATCCCATCCCCTAAACAAACCCCACATCACTTGCACTCTCCCCTGACCTGCTAATTAATCCTGACCAAAACACCCTTGGGGCACCCGCTGTGCTTTTCTACCTGGGCTGCTTGGCCTGGAGACCAGCACCTCAGCAAACTTTTGGGCTGGTTTGCCAGCTCGGACTGTTTGTCTCTGAGCATCGTTCAGCCTCGCCGCTTCGCCCTGACGATGTCTCGCTCTGCTGGCCCGACAAATCGGGAGTTTAGCGGCATTTATCCTGGATGGCGCGGGCAGGGAGCGTGGTCAGGGCTGTGTCGAGGAGATGGGTAGGGCTGTGCCTGGGAGCTGGGTGACAAAACCCATGGCTGTGAGCTGTGTGCCCCAAATCCAAACCTCCTGGGGCTGGCAGGGACCCCTCCTGTTGCCCTCAGGAGTCCTGCTCTGTCCCAGATGCTCTGGGGAGGGAAGAGATGAGCTCCAGGAGAGATCTCCAAGGAATCTGACCCCGTGGACTCCACTGGTGGCTTGCAGGACTCAGCCTTGACACACCAGTGACTTGCCACCAGCTCCAAGTGGCTTCTGCTCATCCTCACTCGCTCGGTTTTTATAGCTGCCTTGGAGCTCTTTATAACTTTACACACTCCCTGGTAGCGTTAATTAGCATTTAATTGGCACGGCAGTTGCTGGGTTGTGAAGGTGGGTCCCCGGTGGAGCATCAACCTTTTGGCTGCTTGCACCAAGCTCTTCCAGCAAGTGTCACGCAGGCACCTGACATTGACCACGGCGGAGCAGAGAAGAGGACACCTATAATGCTTCTGATCCTCTTCTCTAAGGGATATTTGTCCCTTGTGACAGGGAAATAGCCCCTAAACTCCATCTGCCCTTTGTACCGCCGGTCCCCTCAGCGTTATAACTACAGAAGGATTTGTCTTTCTCTCCCCCAAGGCCAACACCTTGCCTTCCCCGCCGTGGCTCTCTGGGTGACGGTGGGACTCGCCATCTGCGTAGTGGTGTTGCTCATCGTCCTGGCTTACATCTGCCAGAAGAAAATCCGTGAGAGCTGCGAGGAAGAGGAGGAAAATGCAGGTAAAGCATCCCCGTCCCATCCGGGTGCACACCCTGCAGTTGGGGATGGATCAGAGGACGCTTTAACCTCTTTCCTTCTTTTGCACATAAGCGAGCGCTTTCCTCTTGTTTTTGTTTCTTCCTCCCAGCACATTTTCACCTTTCTGCTCTGCCCTTCTCCATCTCTTTCTCCCCATCCTCCCACTCTCCTCTGAGTATCCTCCACGTGCCCGATGCCCTGGCAGGACATCCGTGTGGAGAGCGTCTCCTCCGAGAAGATGCCCCCGGGCTTTGCCACCGCGGAAATGTCGAGCACGTTGACACGCAGAAATAGCATGAGACAGAGATGCTCCGTGCTCGCCCTTGCTCTCCCTTTATCCTCTCATGCTTTGTTTTGAAAGAATTAATGAAAGGCGTGCTGCTGCCTCCTGGGAAGCACTCTGAAATGCCCCCTTTGAAAAATATTTCTGTGCCAGCTCTCGTTTTCTGCATTCTTCCCCTCCTTTGGTTTGTTTCTTTTTATTACAGAGAGGTGTTTGCATGGCAAGTGGGGCTTTATTCCTTTAAAAAAAAAAAGCTGTTGTGCTCCGAAAATGGCTGCAGAAGCAGCTTTGCTGGCGTTCCCCGCTTGTTTTCTCTCGCTGGCTGCAGGGCTGATGCGTTCGCGTTGCCAAAGCCTTGCCCTGACAGCATTGTGCTGCGCAAGCTGCAGCCGCCCTGGGTTTTGCTCCTCTCCCTGCCTGCTGTGAATTTATTAATTGTTATGGTTTTATTTTATCATATCTATCTTTTTCCCCTTGGAACACAAACCCCAGTGAATTTTCCCTTTTGCTGGGGGATTTGGAGTGCCGGACAGCTCGATTGTGGCCCTAAGCCACCTGACCTTTAGCACAGGACACTGCTCCCAGCCTGCGATGGCTTCTCCCTGACCCTCAGCAATAACCTTTACTTCAAATAATAACCCTGCAGGACCCTTTGTGGGAGCTGCAGGAAGCAGGAGCAGCAGTTTTTGCTGGTCTTTTTGGCCGGGAACAGCATCGCAGGCATTCAGAGCATCCCACTGACGGGGCTGTTCCGGCGGTGTTGCAGGAGCCGCCGTCTCCTGAGCCCCTGGCTCTGGATGGTAGCGGTGCTATAAACAGGGAGCCAAGCGGGCACGCTGCATCGTGCTGAGCTGTTGGGGTCACGAACAGGCAGGGAAATTCCTCCCTGTGGGGTGCCAGGGCTCGGCATGGGGCCGGAGGAGGGTTGCTGGCTGCAGGTGGGTACCACTTGCCGCCTCCCTCTCCATCGCCAGCATTTCGGCAGAGCCTGGGATGTGCAGCCAGGGATGGAGGCATGTCCACCGAGCCCGGTGGGCTTCGAGGGGAGGTCTGCAGGTGCTTCACACTCTCCCGGTTCTGTTTTGTAGGGACAGAGGAGCAGGACGAGGATGGGGAAGAACCCAAGACAGGTGGGTGCTGTCTCATGGCTGCGGGGCTGTTCCCAGTGCTCCCAGTACCATGCTGAGAATGGGACTGGGGGGCAGCCATCTTCAATCCCTCCATCTCCCTGTTAATGTGTTCTGCTCACAAACTGCCAAAGGAAAGCGACTGGGGGTCTGAGGCTGTTCCACGCAAGCTGACCATGTGCTGGTTTTGCTTTTTGCAGCTCTGCAGCCGCTGAAGAGCACAGAAGACAAAGCAGGTGAGCGCATCCGCTGAGCATCTTTGTCCCCTGCTCCAGGAGCCTGCTGGAGGGGACACAAGCTGACTCGATGCAGCAGTAACTATTTCTCCACAAGCTGGTCAGCTTGGGATGAAGTGGTTTTTTTTATTTTATTTTATTTTCCATTTGCTGTAGAACGATCAAATTTCCCCAGATTGCTTCTATCAAGCAGCGCTCTGGTTTGGGCCGCTCTGACCGATGCTTGTATTTCCCAGCCAGAGATGAAGTGATGTGAGCAATGGCTTTGATGTGCTGTTTGCTCAGCTATAAGATGCTTCTGAGAAAGTTTTGTCTCCTGTTCAGGTTTTTCTCGCACGTTGGGAGTTTTCTTGGTCTGAGATACATTCAAGCATCCTAATCTTTGCACCCAAAGCTGTATTTAGTCCTCAGGGTGCTGGGACTGTGAGAAATGGAGGGGAGCAGCGCAGGGGGCTGCACCCCCAGCTTTCCCTTCTGCTCTAGCCCAGGTTGAGAACAGCCTTATGCAGGCCCTGCCAAGAATCTGGGTCTCTGCAGATGTGGGTGACCACTTTCAACTCCATGCCTGTGGATTATTATTATTAATATTTAAATTTTTATTGCGAATTTTAATTTCTTCCTTTCTTTTTTCTCCTTCCCTAGAAAATGAGCAAGAAATTGATTGACGCGAGCTGGGACAGCTCCAGGCAACACCGTGTGCCCTGCACCACCCTGCGGTGACAAACCCAGGACACCTCGGAGGGACAGGGACACCCCGACCCTCTGCCACCGCCGCTCCGGGTGCCATCCCCCTCTTCCCGCGCCGGCCGCGTTTTCGGGGCGCCCTGGGGCTGGAGAGAGGCTGCGCCTCCCTTTACCCCCAGCGAGCCCCCAAAGCCACCTCCCGAGGGACCTGGGACATTGTGTCCTGCGTGGGGTCGTTGGGTGTCTGTCTGTCCGTCCTCATCCCCAGGGAGCGCCGGGCTGAGCCCCCAGGGTGAGCATCATTCCAGAGGCACATTAGGACAATTATTTTGTTTTTTTTTTTCACCTTGCACCACTGCAGTTCCAACCGGACTTTTATTCTTGCCTTAAATGCATGGTTATCCCATGCTTCAAATTAACACAGAGGATTTTTCGGGGGGGTGAATCTTCTCCCTGTCCCGACCCTGCAGCCGGAGGCAGGGCTCAGGGAATAACTAGGGCTGTGCTGCGTGATGCCTTTTTTTTATTTTGGAGTGGTTGGAAGGCGGTGGGTGGCAGAGGCAGGGGGTTTTAGCAAGGGGCAAGGTGTTAATGCCACCCACAGAACCTGGGTTCAGCCCAGGAATGCTGGAAAAAACACCCCAATATCGTTTTTAAGGGAAAAAAAAACACACCAAAATCTAGTTTTTAAGAGAAGTTTGTGCATCCATGGGGTATGTGACAGGTGCTCATCCCCAGCTGGACCAATGTGCCTATTGCCTAATTAAATATTAAACAATAACTCGGGAGCACACAGGGGGTGCACTAAAGCCCTGCAAAGCGCCTTAGCATCCTCGCTGCCCCAAGTGTTTGTGCTGGAAATAATGCTTGTTTAACTCAATTTGGGTAAAACCGCCTGCTCGGATGGCTGCAGGAAGAGGCACCCCAATGCCAAGCGTGGCTGACACCGGGGGTCGAACGCAGGCTGAGAAATGGGTTTGCTCGTGGCGTGTCCCTGGGTCCAGCGATGGGTCTCTGTTGGTTGTCATTTTTATTTAAAATCCAAGGATCTGGAGGGTTTCGTGCCTTGACAAATAAACTCGTGGGTTGTTTTGGATGATGGTTTCTGGGCTTGAGGGTTCCGCTCTCCCCCATTCTTGTATTTTCGGAGGTGGCTGAAGGCTGTGTGTTACTAGAAGAGAAAAAAGGAGTGAGGATGAACTCAGGTTGTTTCCTACCTTAAAGCCCCGTTTCCTTCCCAAATCATCGATGGCTCACACTGTTTCTAGAGTCACTAGAGGACACAAGGGCCAATTTTGGTGGCGGAGGAGGTCTAAGGGACGAAGGACACCAACCTGTAGGATAACGGGCTTCAGTAGTCCCCTTGCTCATGGGATGAGCTGCATCATACCGTGCATTACGTTTTTGGGTTGATTTTGTGAGATTCAGCACAGCAAGAGGAAATCCCTAATGTCCATCCCCGTCTGTGATGTGTTCCCAGGGTGTTTGGTGGCCTGGGCTGGCCCTGCAAGACCTTGCACGGTGCTTGCAGCCTTGATGGATCCATCCTTTATGGATGCTCAAAGTAATGCATGCATGTTTTGGACCTGAGCTTTGCTTTGGCTCCGTCTTCTGCTGCCACGGTGGCATCATCCATCACCAGCTGATGAGCCCTGCCGCGATAACTCCTCTTTATTTTCATACTTAGAGCAGCAGAAGAAGGTGCAAAATCCCAAGGGGGCCATCAGCATCTTTGTACCAGCCATATGAAATACCCCTGAAATTCAGGCTGCTGTTTAATCCCATCCGTCGGTGGGGTTTGATCAGGAGCTGCCAGGGGAAGGGGTCTTCTTCAGCCCGCCGCAGCCGGCGAGGATTATTTTTAGCTGTCCTTCCTGGGCATGCAGCCAGGCGCTGCATTTTAATAGAAAAATATTTCTAAAAGCGAGACAAGTTAAAGCGTGCTGGTATCAAACTCGTATTAGGGAGGGGATGGATGGTTATTTCATTTAGGGGCCATGATGTACAGCCTGAATTAAGCACTAGTGCAATTTTTAACGAGGTGCCAGGAGGTACCATTAATATTAGTTAGCACCCAGGCGCTGGGCTGGGCGAATAAAGCCATTAACCCTCCCTGCCTGGCGCTGATGAGTGATGGGACGAGTCGTCCTGAAGCTCGGGACCTTCACGGTCTTTAAAGATCCCGAGATAGCTCCACCAGCACACATGCTTCCACCACCGCCAGCTTCTCCTGTGGATTTAATTATGGAGGGGGGATGCAAACAGCTAGTTGCAGGTTAATGGGGTGGGATGCGGCAATGCCTCCATGGTGCTTGTCATGGGATGAACTGGGGGATTTGGACTAAATGGTCTCCAGAGGTGATTTCCAGCATCAACTGCTCTATAATTCCCAATGGGAGCCACTGCACAGAGAGGAAATGGGATGTTTTAGGACACCCCCATGCCGTAACGCAAGCACGTTCGCTTCTTGTTCCTCTAAAAACCTGCTCAGCTCCTGGGTCTCTGCTCCAGGAGCCTGGACTTTCCTCCCAGCCAGCTGCTGAAGGTGAGGAGCAAAGCCCTAAGGTCACGGATGAGAGCAGATGGAAGCAGAGGGTTTTTAAAATCACTTTCCACCTTTGTTCGCAGCTTCTCCTGACTAAGCAGCATCCAGAAAAAAAAAAATCCATCTGAAATCCAGGATGCTTGTTAAATGGTGGTTCCCATTTTCCTGCAAACACCCGAACAAAACGCTCTCTTTTGGTGTGAAAGAGGGCATTTCATCCCATCCGAAATGGCCTTGCCCTTTGAGCCCGTGTGTTCCATACGGCCACATTTTGTTTCATTTCCCTTTCGTTTTCCTCCTGATAAGAAGCTCTGCTTGGGGAACAAATGTGGAAGTTGAAGCCAACTCAAAGCCATCGTCCTCCACCTACTCCAAAAACCATGCCTGAGCACTCACAAGCATCTTCTCAGGCAGAAAAAGGCTTTGAAAAACTCTTGCCTGGTACGTAAATGCTTTCAGTGGGGATTAAAAAGTGGCATTTTCAAAGCACTGCTATTTTTAAAGAGGAGTTGGTATTTTCAGAACCAGTTGCTCTCTCCCGGGACCCATTTTTTGGAGCCGGGTCCCGGACGGGTTATTCCCTGCTGCCACAGCGCATCTGGTCCTGATATGTCAGAGTGAACCAAGGGGCTGAGAGACGTTTTAATTACAGACTTGGCTATCCGGCGTGATTTGTCACAGGCAACTTGAGCAATTTATCCATCAGCAGTTAGACGCAATCTGAACCAGAAGGAGCATTTATCTCGTTGACTCAGAAGAGAGATTTGAAATGAAACGGGGGAATTTCTTACAAGCCCCTACCTGGCATTCATTTTCAAACCTGGAGTGCGTTCGCACTCTTTTCCCACGTGTGCTCAGGGGCTCGTTTCCCTTTGGGATGGATGAGGGTGAGGAAGGGTGATAATGGGGTGGCTCGGGTGCCTTTTTAATGCCGTGTCATGACCCGGAGCCAAATCCCTGGACGATGCTCTCGCCAGCAGGATCTGGGCTACAGACGGGGTGATGGCATCATTTTCTCGGGGCGGGAGGCGAGGAGGTTGTTGTTGCTCAATGAGCCTTGGAGAAGCATGTGCTGTCTCAGGTAAGTAGAAGTTGCTAAAGCGTTGCCTGATGAGCATTCAATTCCCCGATTAATACAGTATTTAACACTCCAGTGAAAAAAGCACCCTGGCAAACAAACGGATGAGCCATGGAGAGAAGTGCTGACAGTGCAGTTCTTTTCTGTGCACGAAATCATTCTCCAATCTCAGGGAAAACGCAGGTGCTGATGCTCTCTGCGGCACACGGCCAAGCTGGGCGCCCCCATTCCTCCCTGAAGGGCTGAAGAGGAAGGATGGTGCCCACCCAACCCTGGGCTTTTCCCTTCTTGCCAACATTAGCACGGTTTGCTCCGAGCTCTTCTAAGCGCAGGCAAGGACAGCCGGTGTATGTGAAGAGAAAGCCGATGTCCCCCGGTGTCCTTCACCACCGGAGGAAATCTATAGCCAGGGATGGGAAGGGTTATTCCTTCAGAGCCATTAAATGCAGATCACAGTGATGGATGTTGCCGGGAGGTGGTGGATGTGTTTTCCTTGATGTGTTTTATTTTTATGTGTGGTTGTTTTTTTTGTTTGTTTGTTTTTCTTCTTTTTTTTTTTTTCTGCCTATTGATCTCATCTCCCAAATGAGAATAAAAACCGTTCCCACCCATCAGATTCAGCCTTTCCCACCCCAGCTCCTGGAAACTCCACTTTTTTCACTGGAGTGTTAAATACTGTATTAATCGGGGAATTGAATGCTTATCTGGCAATGTTTAAGGCTCATCAATCTCCCCTCCACCGAGCGAGCGCAGGGCATGAGCTGGGCTTGGAGATGACCCACTGCTTGCTGAATTAATAAAGAGAGCCTGAGCTGCCAGAGAGGTTTTTCTTGTTGTATCATTTATTCATCACTCATAAAACTATCCACGCTTCAGGGAGACCACAGCAGATGTGTAATGCATGGGCCTGCAGCAAAGGTGGGCGCTGCTGGGATTTGGCTGCCTCCCCCGAGGCCACACAGCACGCGTAACCCCAAATCCACCCCGCAGAGGGGCGGAAGATGCTTCATCCCGTAAAACCCACATTATGGGTCATGCATGCAATGCTCCTGTAGAAACATACCGTGAACACAACCACTTGTGTTAAGAAAACCTCCCCCCGGCTTGTTCAACACCAGGGCATTGTCCCCATGCCGAGGAGACCCCACTGCCAGCAGCTTTGCGTGACCCCAGCCCCTCCACCCAGCACAGCCATGTACAGCCATTAGTCATCCTACTGTACGCACAAGCAGCTGTGCCAATTAGCATAATTAACACATGAGGGCCAATTAATCTCTTGATTATGCCTGCCATTCACTTATCAGCTGCTATTATGGGAAGATCGGCTTTTGTACCTCTGCTTTCTATGCAAATAAGCCGGTTATGATGCCTTCATTACTCGACATACAATTACCCAGCGCAGATACCCATGAAATCGAGCACGGACAGATTGCCAGCATGCACGGGCCGGAGCCCAGGTGGATTTGGCAGCTGAAGGAGCTCTGAAAGTCCTCTCTGTGTCTGAAAGTGCCACCTTGAGCGGTGCACCACACCATGGGTTTTGGGTAATCTGGTGTGCAGGAGACCAGAAATATTTGTGGGATGGTGGCCGAGTCCTTGGCAACCAGTGGCCAACACTGGCTCCAGTTCAGCCATAGGGAAGGGGACACAGACACAGGCACAAGGGATGCTGTGGCCATGGGGGCTGCTGGCCCTAGATCCCATCTTGTTGCCACCCCTGGGCTTGGTTCTGCTGCTCTCTGGTATCAGGGATGCTCAGGAGGTCAGCAAAACCTGCGGTCCATGGAAATATGGTGGGATGCAATACGTCCCCACCACATTAGCCCTCTGTCTGTTCTCCTACCATGGTGACCTCTTGTCCCCAAACAAGTGCCTGATGCCACCCCCACCAGGCAAGGCAGGAAGACATGGGACAATGCCCTGGGGCAATTCCAGGTGTGGGGTTGGTGAGATTTTCCCCCCTGCCCCTCGAGGGAGGGGTGTCCCAGCTGGGTCTCATTGACCTGGGTTGTCCCTGGATGCTCCAAGGGCTGGGTGGAGGCCCCCAGGTGCATCCCATCTGCTCTTCAGGGAGTTGGTATAAAAGGCTCCTGAGCAGCCTCTTCTCTATCTGCTGGTTTTGTCAGGCTCGGGATGGGGTCTGGAAGCAGCCTGGGTATTGCTCTGCTGTGCTGGGCACTGGCTGAAGCAGTGTCTTACAGCCCCTGGGATCTCTCCCCAAGGGACTCAGGGGTCTTGAGGGTCCGAGGGGACTCTTCGTGGAGATGGCACCACCAGGTGCCTTCCTTCTCCCAGCCCTCCCCGTGGGCATGGGTGGATGTCTCCCAGCTCCAGGCTGCCGCCCCCCTGCACCCTGTGGCCGTGCAGTGCCAGGAGGCACAGATGGTGCTCACAGTGCACCGGGATCTCTTTGGCACCGGGCGCCTGGTCCGGGCTGGGGACCTGACCCTGGGCACAGCCAGCTGCCCGGCCACGGCCCAAAATGCTGCTGAGAAAGTGGTGACCTTTGTGGCTGGGCTGCACGAGTGTGGCAGCACCCTACAGGTGAGGTGGGGTGCTCGGGTGAGGGGCTGCTCCATCCCTGGTGCTGCTGCTTGGGTAGTGGGCTAATGGGCTTTGATCCACACTGGGGTGATTAAATGGGGGTTATTTGGGACTAGTAAGTAGTAACGTGCTGCCTAATTCTTCTTGGGAGTGGCTCAGTTGTAGAAATGATATAGTAAAGGTGATGCCAAGGGTTGAGGTTGGGGTGAGGGGGTACGTCTGCTAACAGTAGCTCTTAAGGGAAGTGCCTTGGGACCATTGCAGGGCTGGTTTTGGGAGTATGCATGTTGTCCTTGAGCCCTAGGTGAATCCACTGAATGGCAAGCAAGGCTTATAGTGCTTTTCTTCTACCTCTTCAAGAGCCAGAGGAGTTGATGCCCTCCCACTTGTTTAGGAGGAAGGAGGCTTCAGGCATTTTGTCCTACTGCACTTGCCCAGCTGGTGTGGGCACTTCTTGGGGTGGTGGCCCTCAAGACTGACCTCTTATGAGGTCAGTCTTATTCTCAGGTGCTGAGATGCCAGCCCAAATCATGGCATCCTGAATGTGGAGGACAGGCTGATGGAGCTGCAGGTCCTGGTGCTGGGTGCCTGACAGTGCTGAGGTTTGGGCTGACCCGTTTGTTCTACTGACTTATCAGCTCTCCCATGTCCCTTCCAGATGACCCCAGACTCCCTGATCTACAAAACAAGCTTGTTCTACAAACCCACTGCTGCTGGCAACGCGGTCATTGTAAGAACCAGCCCAGCCGTGGTTCCTATCGAGTGTCACTACCCCAGGTGAGCCAATGGGGCAATGTCTCTGCTCCTATGGACCTAGGGTGGTGGTGGCAGCATCTCTGCTGACATACTTATGCTTTTAGGAAGAGCAACGTGAGCAGCAATGCTGTCCAGCCTACCTGGGCTCCCTTCCACTCCACGCTGTCAGGGGAAGAGAAGCTGGTGTTCTCCCTGCGCCTCATGAGTGGTGGGTGCCCCCTCTGATACCTGCTCCTGGCTGTGAATGCTGAGATCCCCAAAAAAACTAGGGGCTGGGTTACCCCACACTTTACAGGAGGGATATATGGGGTTGCTGGTCAGTTAGGAGGTCCCACAAGAAAGGGAGGGCAGCATGCTTTTTGCCAAAGCAACCTGTGGCTTCAACTGTGCCTTCCAGATGACTGGAGCTCCGAGAGGCTCTCCAACGGCTTCCAGCTGGGGGAAAGCCTGCACCTCCAGGCCGATGTTGTGGTGGGGGGCCACGTGCCCCTGCGCCTCTTTGTGGAGGACTGCGTGGCAACTCCGAGTGCAGACCGGAGCTCCTTGCCCCGCTACGCTTTGATTGACCTCAGCGGGTAAGGGGGGGACAGCGTCGTCTGCGTGGCGGTGCCACAGCTTGTTGGGATGTCCCTGACTTCTGCTCCCTGTCCAGGTGCTTGGTGGATGGGAGAGCCGATGACACCACCTCAGCATTTGTGTCCCCGCGGCCGAGGCAGGAAACGCTGCAGTTTGTGGTCGATGCTTTCAAGTTCGCAGGAGATGACAGGAACCTGGTGAGATGTGTCTGACCCCCTGGCCCTGCCCGCACAAGAGCAGTGCTGTCCTGCATGAAAAAAATCACCCCAACCTGGGGATTTTGGCTTAATTTCCCTTCCAGATCTACATCACCTGCCACCTGAAGGTCTCCCCAGCTGACCAGGCCCCAAACCCACTGAACAAGGCCTGTTCCTTCAACAAAGCCAGCAGCCTGTGAGTATACCTGGGGGGCTTGGGCAGGGGGCAGCCCGGAGGAGAGGGCTCACAGGTGGCTCTGTTCCAGCTGGGCTCCTGTGGAGGGCACCGGGGACATCTGCAGCTGCTGTGAGACGGGCAACTGTGCACTGTATGGAGGCTACTCCCGGAGAAATAACCCCCTGGCCAGGTGGCCAGGGAGGCGCTTGAGGAGAGACATCTCTTCCAGGCAAGGTAGGGCTCGGTGTGCCCCAAAATGCAGCCCTAATTTGGTGACCTCCCAGGCTGGGGTTGCTGAGATGCTGGAAGGTCTGAGATGTCACCTCTTGGGGATGAGCTTGGCTCTCCTCTGCTGTCCTTGGGCAAATAGTTTTCCCTTTTGTATAAAGCTACACAAAAACACCTCGCTGTAAACCCTGGAACTCCAATGGATCAGGAATTGCCTCACCTGCCAGCTCACTCACCCACATCTCTTCTTAGGTGGGTCCTCAAGGGCAGCAGAGGCTGAAGTCTCAGTTGGACCACTGTTAATCCTTGACCCAGCTCAGGGGTTACGGAGTGCCTCGGGACGGCTTGTGCCAGCAGGGAGGGCACCGCAGGGTATGTGTCTGTGTGGCTGTACCTTCACCTCTCTGAAGATGACTCCAGGTTGATCTAATAGTGAATTCCTCCACGATTTCGTGCCTAGATGGACTCTCTGGTGTATCTGCTGAAAAAACTGTCTGGGGGGCTTTTTTACCCCTATACTGCCTGCACGTTGTGCCACTGCCAGATGGTGGAAAGCTATAAAATGTGTAGTAAGGGGATTTCTCTCTTCTAGGTGCTGCTGAAGGACTTCCTACGCTGGTCCAAGTTGCCATGCTCGCAGCAGCTGCTGTGCTGAGCTTAACTGCCCTTGGAATATTTCTCGTGTGCAGAAAGTGCAGATGCCCTCTGGGAATGTCATTGTAACTCCCTGTACCTAATAATAATAAAAAAAAGTTTGTCTTCCCTTTGTGATCTTGGTGGTGAGGAGGGACAGCGGTCAGCCCCTGCCCTGATGGGATGGCATTTGAGGCTGTGCTCGGGAACCAGGTAAGCCAGCTCATGGGGTGACCACGAGCTCTTGAAGCCACCACTGAAGCAGGGATGGGATCAGACTGTGGCATCAGACCAGTCTGTTGCATCCTGCAGAGAGCTGCTTTTCATCCCTGAGCAGCAGCAGTAGCCCCCTCTGAGCCGAGCAAACTGCTCCTGGCCCTAGGGAGAAACTACAAAGGGGCAAAGCAGCGAGGCTGAGAGCGATGCCTGCAGCTCCAGTTCTTGGCTTTTGGTCCTCTCCTTTTGCTAGTGCCTTCTGAAAGCTGCTGCTGATTAAAGGCATTGCCTCTGCTTGGCAGCTGAATGCTGGAATATTTGTCTTTTGCCCTTAAGCCCTTGGGTTGCAATTCCCTAGCCATTAGGCTGCAGTCTAGTGCTGCCAATTCTCCTTACAAGCCTCAAACAAAGCCTGAGCAGGGCTACATCTCTGCAAATGAGCCTTCCCTAACACCCTTATGCAACCTCTCTTGTCACGGAAATGATCATGTTTGCACGGAGAGATGAGCTTGGCACTTGTGCTCCATGGGCTGTGCGGGGTGCAAAGCAGGAACCCCAGCCCAGAACGAGCTGGATTTGAGAGCCTGGGGACGATGTGCCTGGGGAAGATGTTTCCTAGTTCTGTGTTTTTGTTTTTTTAAATGAATTATGTAGCTGAGCTGAAATAATCAGGTGGAAAAATGAGGCAGCCATGTAAGCTTTTTGGGGAGGCTGAGATTTTCCTTGGTCAGGCCATCAGCCTTCATGTTTTATGCATGAGCTACTCTGTGCGGGAGCTGAACCCCCCCCTTTTTTTAAAAAAAAAAACTTTTTTTTATGTTGAGTTGATGACAGGGGACATGAGGTTGTGCTAAGTGTGTATGGCCAGGCTGTGATGCTCAGGGCAGACCAAGGGGATACCAATGGTCCTCCTAGGGGCATGGAGGCTGGCCTTGTCCTCTGGGCAGGACCTGGAGGCTGGCCTCTACAGGAGGTCCTCTTCAAGCCACTCATCTTTCTTGAGGCTCCTCACTCAACTCCAAAACCACTTTCTTCCTATCCTCTAAGGAGATGTGCAACCTGCTGCTCTTGTCACTGTTGTCTGATGCCTCGGGGTTTCCCTGGGACCTGGTGCTTCCTCTAGGAAGGCAGCCACCAGCAGAAGACTTCACCTCACCCTTCTAAAGCCTTCAGCCCCCAGATAAGGAAATGGGGGAAATCTAGCTACTTTTTGGCTGCTTAAGCATGAACCTCCTCTCTTGCTGTGGTGCGAATCTGGTGGTCTGTTGGGTAAAAGCAGGCACAGGGAGCATGTGAGGAGCACCTGGGGTGGTGGTGGTGGTGCTGGCAGCAGGGGAGGCTGAGCAAGGGGGAGCAGAGCGTGACTGGGGGGCTCTGAGCCGTGTTGCATCCCTCTGGGTTCAGATCTTCTCTCAAGACCTGCCTGTAGCAGGAAAAAAAAAAAACTTTCCTGCTGGCCCCTTTCTGAGTGATGGAGGGGCTGCATGTCTGCTACTGCTGCTTTGAGCAGTCAGCTTCTACCTTGCCAGCTTTTGTGTGTTTTGTTTTTTTAATATTTTGACTTAGCACACCTATTATTTCTCTAGTATTAATCCAAAAACATTTCCCCACAGCTTACTAGAGGGAGGAAGCAACGTTCCCTGGCTGCAGGAGGGCAGGAAGCAGGCTGTCCCTGCATGTCTGCTCCCTAACCAGCTGAGCTCCAAGGAGCAAAGCACATTGTAAATAACTTCTTGCTTCCTACCTGCTCCTTGCTTAGCATAAGACCCAGAGATTGCTTTCTAACCTGATTAATTGTGGTATAAATCCCCTTACATTGGAATTTTCCCCCCTCTGTGAAGAGTGTGCATCTCGAAGATGCTGCTGGTGGAGGTGGGAGATGCAATGCCTTTGCCCTGGCCTCATGAGCACCACATCTCTCCCCAGCCCCCTATCTCCTGCTTCTGGGCTTTATTAGCTTTTGTTTCCCTCGTATGCACGAGCACCTGAGTAAAGACTTAATTAGAAAGCTGCAGATGCTGGCAGAACAATCAATTTGTGGGAATTAATAATGGGAATGAGGATGCAGTGCAGTTATTCACTGGTGTCTCCCACTTGCTGTAAGTGCCACGTTGTATGGAGATGCTAGTGATAAGCTCTAAGTGGTCTTCAAGGCAATTAATTAAAAGAAAAAAAATAATTTACTACACAGAAGAACATCAGGTAGTACTTACAAGTATTTAAAGGTACAAATGAGCTGCTGCCCACGTTCATTTGGAGATTTGCACTGCCCTGTGGAAGTGGTGCGAGTGTAAGTGCCATCTAGAGTAGCTGCTCCAAAATGTCCCTCTCTGAGCACGGACCATAGCAAGGATAATTAAAGGCTGTAAAAATAATTAATTGAAGGCTTTCCCAAGAAAGGGAACTCACTGCTGCAAGATGATGGTGGGTCTGGGTGCATTTGGAGGTTGTGGTGCAGGGCTGTGTCCCTGTGGGGTGGATTTTTGGGAGACCGTAAGACGGTCTGCTAGGCTGGAGATGCTCTGGGAGATGCAGCATCCACCAGAGGAAGGAAAAACAAGAGAAAGGAAGAAATGTTCACTTTAGCCCTTCCGTATTGTCTCATCACAGCACCCAAAGGCTTGGGGTTGGCAGACGTCCTTCTCTGACCACGGCACACACTTATCCTCCACCTCATGGTGTTGCACATATTTTTTAAGCAATGATATGTGGTGCAATGAGAATTGAGTGTGGGTTTGTTTGTTTTTTAAAAAAGCAACCCAACTAAATTTCTAAGGAACAAGCCTCCCCTATCAGCCCCAAGCTGTCTGCCTCATGATTTAGACACAAAACCGATGGAGGTCACAGAGGTTCGTGGGGTTGGGGTGAGCCCCACAGGCAGCTGCACATCCCAAGGACTTTCCAGCACTATTTATGGCCCAAAGCATCCTCTGGACCTTGTCCCAGAAGAAGTGGGGGGCAGAAGCAGGAGACTGTTTTTTTGGCTGTGCTTTGGCCACATCTCAGAGGCTTTAGCCATGCTGTCACACCACGGAGGTGGTGCTCGGTTGGCACCCTCTGGAGCCTTGTGAGCATGTGGGAAACCTCTTAAAATAATAATAATATAATAATAAAAAGTATTAAAGCAGGGAGAATGCACTGTTTTGTTTTCTTTTGTCTTTATTTCTCAAGTCTCTCCAGGCTGAGGAAGTCGCACGAGTTGTGTCCTTCCTCAGCCCTCTGCATCCCCACGTTCTCTAGGAGGACACAAAGCTCAGATGCCCAAATTTACGCTTTAAAGCACAAATTGGCTGTCCTGTCTCAGGGCTAGTTTCCCAAAGATGTACATTATTAATGCTCTGCCTGCACGTGTTCGAGTAAATTGCTACAGATTTATTTTTTTTTCCTTCTTTCCCCCTTTCTATGGTGATTAGCAAAGCAGAAAGTTAGCCTGAATCTTTGCAAAGGTGAAGTTGGGTTGTTTGTTGTAAATAATATCCATTTTCTGTGCACAGACCTGGGGAAGGGGAGGAAAAGCAGAGTTCCCGATATCTCTTTTGGGTATCTGTTACCATCCGCAAGACAGCAGCATCTCCCCAAAGAGCTGGAGTTAATTCACTTATCTTGTTTTCCCTGCCTTAAAAAAACGTGCCGTGGTGGAAATGGATGTGAAGGAGCAGAAGCCATTTGAAAATACCTCTGGTAAATTAAAGTTTTGCCGTATTTGCTGAGATAATTTAGTGTAATTCCCCGCTAATGAATTAATGCACCACTTCTTGTTCATTATAGCTTTCCTAATTTGATTGGGGCTCCAAGTGCTATCTAACTTCATTACCAGCAAATATTAATGTAATAAAATGGGTTTGGCGGACCCGGGCGGCTGCGTGGGTGTCCCCTGCACCCTACGTAACCCAAAAGCAACAGGGATGAACCGGAGCTGCCTTGGCTGCTTTGAAACACAGAAGATGGCTGAAACCAGAGCTTTCAGTAGAGGAGGAGGACGAAGAAGGCCAGGGATGCTGCCCACCCATGAGGCTTCCGGCTTTAAACATGCGGATGGGATCAGCTCTTCCCAAACCCCCCTCCTCCATCCCAATGGCCCCATGCATAATTTAAGCTCTGCCTTGCTCGCACTGAGCAATTGTCTTTTCTTGGGCGAAAAGGGGATGGGGAGAGAGAGCTTTCTTCTTTTTGAGCCTCTTTTTGTTGTTTTCTCCCCAAAGTGCTCCCTAAGTGATGCATGAATGGATTTTCCCAGGGTGATTTTCCCACCCACCGGAGCGTGAAATTTAGTGGTAACCACGGATAATGTCCCAGGACACTGCCCAAGCCACATCCAGTGTTTGGAGCCATGGGAGATGGTTGCTAAAAATTCACATTTCAATGCAGAGCTGAGGTCGGGATGTGTTCCACCACCAACGTAGGATCTTAGGAGCTCTGACACCCTGGGACTTTGGCTGTGGACTTGGCTGAACACAAAATCCCTCCTGGCTCAGGTGGCCTTGGGGACACAGCCCCACTTGTCCCCAGGGCCGTGGCATCAAAGCCAACAGCTTTCATTTTCCCCACTCATCATTATTATTATTTTTCTTTCCAAGAGCCACAACATTTTAATTATTTATTTGGAGCATGATTAATGTTTTGTCTGACGCTGTTCTGCCAGGGGAGCCCCGGTACATTTTGGCTTAGTGAGAGCTAATTAAGAAGTCCCATCAAGCATGTCATCCCTTGTCTTACAAGCACCTCCAGGGCTGCTCTGGCGCCGCTGCCTTTCTGCAGGCTTGGCCGAATCCTGTGGCCATCATGAGAGCCCTGGGGGGACAGATGGGTCCTGGGGCTCTGCTGAGGGGTCATCATCAGCTGCTGTCCTCATCTGGGGGATGTTTGTGAAGGGGAATTGGTGCTTTGAGCAACTTGTCCCCAGGGGTGAGTGCAGGAGCCTGGTGTGGGTGCTGGAACTTCATCCAAGCAGCCCCCATCCCATGGTGGGGACAAGACCCGAAGAGCTGCTGCTACCTATGGGACTTGGGGTCTAAGTGATGTTTTTGGCCTCAAATCCTCTCTTTCCAGCTGTGTTTGGGGATGGTGCTTTGTGGCATCCCCATGTCCACAATGGGTTGTGCAAGGGAAGATGGCAACCACGGAGGTGACGTGACACGGGGCCACCAGGGAACACCAGGGGCACCATCAGCATGGTCCCCATGCGCTGGCAGGGTGCAAGAGGAAGGGACGATGAGGACAAGGACGGTGGCACATGCACATGTGTGCGTGGGCACCCACTGCCACCCAGTGGTGGGAGAGCACCCAGCCACCATGCAGCAAGAGACGATTCCTATCGTGATAAATAGACGTGTGTTAGCTGTTGGGATACCAAGAGCTGCGTCCAGGTCAAGCCCAGGCATTACCACCGGAGGACCAAACCTGAATCCTCTTGACCCCAGCCCAGGAAGGATAATGGGCCATGTCTACCTCCACATCCATGTCCCATTAACACTGGCCATGGCCCGTTGATCCTACCCATTTATTCCCACTGAGACTTGGACCTGCTTCATCCTCACCACATTGCCCAATACTCTGGGCTTCTTATTGCCACCCGCTGCCCCCCTTGTCCCTCCCTGGGGGTGGTGGTGGACTGGCTCCTTCCCACCTCCCCATCCCCACCTTCCCTTCTCCCAGTGGAGCAGGCAGGACCTTGAGAGCCAGGCTTGGTTCTTGCGTCTCCATCCCATGGCACCAGGAGGGCTCGGCGATAACAACCCAGGGAGAGAGATAGGAACGATCTGGGGGGGAGGTGGAAGCTGTTGTGAGCAACGCATTTTCCTCCTGCAGGCGTTCTGCCAGGAGATAACCTCCGCCAGGCGGTTATCCAGGTCCAGAGCACGCAGCGGAAGCGTTGCTGGAGATAAGCAGAGCCGGGGAGGATGCGACCCCCCGCTCGCTGCATTGCAGAGCGAAATCAGGCTGGGGAGGACACAGCTGTGTTTTTGGGATGCTCCTGCCCCGCAGCATCCTTTTATTCTCCCCCATTGCGCAGAGCGCCACAGGGCTGGATGGGCAAGGATGAGGAGGGAAGAGCCTCAGCATCCCGAGGTGGAAACAGCTCCCGGCTGTCCCTGAAATCCAAAAGGAGAGCCTGAAGGCGAGCCGACTGCGTGGTTATAAAGAAGAAGCATTGCACGAGGCGCTGGTACATTACTTGCAGTAATTCAGCTGTGGAACAGCAAGGAACAAATAAGACAAGATGCTGTACATTAGCAGAGGCAGAAGGCATAGCCTCTCCCTTGGAAAAACAAAGCATTTGTCTTCCAGCCACGGCCAGCACCTGGCCCCAAGCAATGCGTGGTCCCCGGGGACCACCGGGGCAAAGAGGGGGGCCAGCAAGGCAGGGGGGGGATGTGGCTGGGGGCCCACGGGCTCCCCCAGCACAAAGGGCTCCTGGGCTTTTACAGAAGATGGAGCAGCCAAGAGCCTCTCAAGGTGTTTGGGATGCAGGTGTTGTCACAGCTCCTGGGGAGCCTGGCTTCATTTTGCTTTTATTTTCCCCGACCTCCTCCCCAGGTAGCCCATTTCTGTGCGTTTTCCCCCCAGGATGGTGGAAGCGAGGAACTCGCTTTGCTCACCGGCCCCAATCGGAGGCAGCTGATTCGCATGCAAAGCCAAAATTCTGCTTTAAAACCCATCAAACCGTGCCAAACGCCGGCACGGTACCCGCCGGCAGGCGAGGAAAGGGCAAGAATTAGCAAAGCTGTCGCATCTCATCCCCGGGGCGCAGAGCAGCCGGAGCCGCCGTTCCGGGTCGTGTCCTCGTTTTATTTGCTGATTGTTTCTTTATTGCTTCTGGAAGAAACACGAGCCCTTTGCCCCTTCCTCCGCCAGCTCTCGTGAGGTGATGGCCGCTGTTTGGGGCTTTTCCAGTGTTTTTTTGGGGGGTGAGAAAGGGTTAGGAACAGGGAACAGGGAGGGATGACCCCATCCTGACCTTCCCTGGGTATTTGGGGCTCGCTTGGAGTCAGTTTGAGCAGTTTTTGGCATGGGCTGATGGATGTTATTAATTAACATTCTGTTAATAATAACCCCTATCCTCTCTAACTCTATTAATAATAACCCCTATCCTCCTCTTGAATTTCACCCCCAAACCCACCCAAGCAGGTTTTCCTGCTAAATAATACCAGCAAAACCCCTCTGTGCTTGTTTCTGGGCATGCAGAAGAGCACGAGGACGTTGCGTGCAGCTTGGGCTGCTCTGAATTTTTGCCTTGTGCCCCTCCTGGCGTCTTTCTCCAGAAGTTATTAAGGAACAAAGCTGCCTCTATTAATCACACCTATCCAATGGGGCCCGGCTGTAAAAACAGCTCATAAAAATAAATAACCAGCTGTTGACACGCAGAGTAATGGAGGGAGCAAAGAGGAGTTGTCCCATCCCATGTCTCCCCATGGTGGTGGCTGTCCCTTCTCCGGCACATGGGACAGGGACATCCCAAACCCTGATGTCCCTATTTGTGAAAATAAAATTGTCTTGGGGTCCCAGCCCTGGGGTCCCAGGGAGATGCAGAAGGAGGTGATGCTGATGCAGCTGCAGTGGAGAAAAAGTCTTAAAAAATAAAACAAAATGCCTACAAGCCCTTTAAAAAAAGGGATTTTAACTCCTTCTTCCAGCTAATGGGGGTTGATTCCCATCAGTGGGCAGGTTCTGGTTTGTTAGCATCAGAAATACTTATAAAAGTTGCTGATAAAATATCAGAAATACAGCCTTGTCTTGCACCACATCCCCAGGTGATGCCATGAGGGTCCCCAAAACCCATCGTTGCCATTCCTGGGGTTAATTCCCCTAAAAACTGTCTATGGGTTCTCTTTTTTGTTGTTGTTTTGTTTTGTTTTGTTTTTCCTATCCTGTTTTCCCTGCTGATAAAAAAGAAGAGCATCAAGCTACGATTTTGGGTGAATATAGAGCACTTTTTGAGAAAATCTGCAAGCAGATTGCACCAGCTCCTTGTATTTCCTAGCAAGTGCCTATGGCAAACAGGGATAAAACACCCCAGGGAGGGATCTTTGCCCTCCCCAGCCCTGCCACCAACCCCTCCAGTGTCCCCACGTCCCCAGGAGAGGCTTCCCTCTCTGGGCACATATATACATAGGATATATATATGTTTTGGTTGGCATTTCTCCATGACGAACAGTTTATTGAGCTGCATCTTCCGTCCACAAAACAGTTTAAAATTCCCTGAGCCTCAAAAACGACGGGTAGGTAGTTGGACGTTTTCCTTCTCTGCCACCTTTTCATCTTGATTTTATTCGTAGTAGCGATGTATTTAAATATATATTTATATATATATATATATTTCTGACCCTTCCCAGGCTCCCCACCCACCCAGCCCAACCCTCGGCCGACCCCAACCCGCTCGGGAGCCGGCGTCAGTTTTTCCTTTTGCTTTTCTGCCTGATGTAAGGCAGCACCGTCTGGGTGCTTTTGTCGGCCACAGTCTGCGTGCTGCTGTTCCTCGTCGGCCGCCGGGCCGCCGCCGGCCCCCCGCCGCCACCCCCAGGGGGATGCTTCGAGATCGCCTTGCGGCCGGGCTCCTCGCCGCAATCCTCGCCCGGGGAGCCTTCGTCGGCGCCGTCCCCGTCGTCGTCGTCGCAGCACAGCGCGTGGTACAGCACCTTGTCGCTGAAGCGGACCCGCTCCCGCGTGCCAGCCGGCCGCTGGTGGGGACCCCTGTGGTGGGCACCAAACGCCTCCTCGCTGGAGGAGTCCGGGGTCCCCCCCCGGGGCCCGTTGGCGATGGGGACGCCGCCGTTCATCAGCCGGTAGTCGGGCTGGCGGCACGGCGGCGGCTGCGGCCGGGGGGGCTCGGGACCGTCCCCTTGGTCGGAGGGGGTGGAGGCGTCGAGGAAGGAGCAGAACTCCCAGCTGTCGGAGAGGATGTCGGCAGCGGTGAAGTCGAGGGGTCCCAGCTCGAAGGCGGTGCCCCCTTTCTCGCTGCTGGAGGTGCTGCTGGCCGTCGCCGTCGTCCAGTCGTCCGGCTCCAGCTCGAAGTCGAAGTCGGACGTCAGACGGTCGATCTGGCTCACCACCTGCGGGCGGACGGATAGATGGATGGACAGACGGACAGACAGGTGAAGCCCACCCAACCACACAGCGCTTTTGGGGTGCTCATGGACCCCGCCACCACAGCTGGGACCTGCCCCAGCCCAACTCGTGGCTGCTTTGGGCTGAGGGCTCCTCTCCCCCACCCAATACCGGGGGGCAGGATGAAGCAGGCACCCCAAATCCCCACACACGTGGCATCCCTTAGTCCCTCACACCCGGCTGTGTGGAGCCATCAGTGACCGCCACCTCCTTTGCCCCATAAATTTCAGCTCCACAGGTGGGGAAACTGAGGCAGGGCTGTCCCCAGGTCGTGTGATGGATGCTTCCAGGCTTGTTGCTGAATCCACTATCCCTTCCAAGGTGTTTATTATACCAAGGACCAGCTGGACCGTGGTGGCTTGGGGACATGGGGGTGTCCCCACCGTGCTGCAGGGGACAGACCCTACATGGTGCCACTGTGGTAAAGGGGCTGGCACACAAGTGTGTCCCTTTCCGTGTCATTTCCATGGCTATTTATCAGGATTGCTCTGCTCTCCCCTTCCTTTTCCTTCCGCTGCCCTTCCACATGTCCTTTCCTCGTGGAAAGAAACCATGAGCTTCCCAAAACAAGGATGGGAAGGCAAATAAACGAGCAACCTCCTGGCGCCTTGCAGTCCACACTGAAACCAAAAATCCACACACCACCAAAAACACTCCACAAACCACCAAAAATCTGCTCCGTCTCCACCAGCATCACACCCAGTGGACCTCCTCATCCACCAAGAAAAATTAATTGCAATGCTAAACCATCCCTCCATCCTTTCTGATCTTGAAGGTCTTTTCCAAGCTCAAGGATTCTGTGATTCTGTGATTATGCTTGCCATTACCCTGTTTTTTGACCACTTTTGGAGGAAAGCAAGTCCTCAGGCTTAGACCCCCCAATCCATCTTCACTGCAGAGGCTTCTCCCTGACCTTCATCCCATGCCCTTTCTCTGTGCATCCTCAGCCCTGTGCTAGATGCCAGCATGCAGCAGTTTAGGGAAGACCCTATAAAAATACCATAAATGCACCGTAAACCAGCACCCAGCAACCTGGGGCCATTCTGGAGGACAAAACGCAGCCTGGTGTCCCCAGGGATTTGGCTCAGGGTGATGGCGCTGGATTGGGAAGCCCCTGGGAATGGTGAGACCCTGCCTGAGGTTCGACCAGGAAGATGCAGGTGTGTTTGGGGGTGTGTTGGACGTGGTGGCAATGAAGCAGCCCCGATCGGCCCCACCTGGACCCCCCATCCCGCCCTGCTCATGGCTCAGGAGCCCACATCAGCTCGACGTGGAGCTGTGCAGGTCCTTGTCCCCAGCCCTATATGCTGTGGGTACCTTGCCTCCTGGATGGACCCCTTGTAGGTCATCCCCCATCCTGCTTCCAGGTTAGACCCTGGCCCTGTGTCACAGCCTTGTCCCCCAGTGGGTCTTTGAGTCCCCAGAGCGGGGCAGAGCCAAGTGGAGCACATCTGATCCCCACCAGCAGAAAGTGAGGGGCTTTCCCCAGGCTTTCAGGCTTTGCCCAAGAGACCAGACCTCTTTTCTTGCCTCCTTGACCATGCTTCAGCTCTGGAGGATGCTGAGAGCAAGCTGGGACCCCCGGCTGGAGCTGCAGCAGCAAGAAACTACTTGGATGAGAAAAGAGGATCGCTGCTGTCCCCAAAGTGCCACCAGCTTGCTTTTTATTTCCTTTTTCTTTTTCTTCTTCGGGCAAGAAAGGGTGAAAAAAAAAGCCTATGTGACCTCTTCCTTCTCAGTGGTGACAAAGAAGAAGGAAAAAGGGCAGGAAAAGAGCCGTGCCTGGGAAACACCCGGCTATTATTATTTTTTAATAAGGCAGAAAATGATCTCACCGAAACCCTTGGCTAAAATGAGATCACCTCCGTTTTCCTGGAGGCTGCGAGCATGGCACCAACTCCAGGGTGAGCGCATCCTCCCCAGCCCAGGGGGCCCCAGCTCCTCTTCATCCTCACCCATCCCCGGGACCCCTGGGGGGCTGCTGGCACCTGGGTGCCGGGAGGAGCCGCGTCCCCCCATCCCCCCAGGTCCTCGGGGGGATTAGTGTCACACCAGCCACGCTCACTCTATTTTTAGGAGAGCCCTTCGCTGCACTTTCTATTTTAAATGGGCGGTGGGGGGGTGGGATGTTAAATACCTCCCTGCCGCTCGCTACCTGCTGAGGATTTAAATGTAAAGCAGGATTTGGTCTTTTCTCCCCCCCTCTCTGCTACATCTGGCTGCCAAAGCCTTTTAGCAGGGCGAGCTGGGATGGGAGTGATGGGGAGGGAGGGACAGACCGGACCCCATTGCTCTGCATGGGGTTGGGGTTTTTGGGGAGACCCCCATGATGTGTGGCCTAGGGGGCTGCAAGTGGCTGAGGGGGTCAGGGTGTCCCCAGCGTGAGCCACAGGGGTGCCAAGAGGGGATGTGCCCTCCTCCTCTCTCACCTGTAGGTCTCACTTTGTTGCAAAAAGCAGTTTTTTCTTTTTTTTTTTTCAGCTAAAATGGATGGAGCTCATCCCCACCCCAAACACCAGGCCTTCCCCCTCCCCAAAAAAATGAATCCTCAGCATCCTGCATGTTCTCAAACATGACACTTGGGCTAAACATCCTAAAGCAAAAAGCAATTAAATGGGACAGACCCAGCCTGCAGGACCAGCATGGGACCAGCCACCACCAGTCACCCAACTGGGAGCACTGGGTGTTCTCCCCACCCCCGGGAGCTCGTGTGTGGTCCCTGCACCCAAGGACAGCGCCGGGAGCTCTTTAGCTAAAATCCTGCATGCCCCCGGCTGGGTGTTCCCCTCCCCAGCTGGATACCTGCCGAGGCAGATGTTGCACATCTGGAGCACCATTGTTTTGCTTCATTTTAAATAGTTTGGGTAATCAACTCGGCTGCAAATCACGCCCTGGCTCGGCGGCTGGTGTTCTGGCATTTTGGCCGTGCTGCTTCTCATTCAGGGGGGAATTTCTCGGCGAAGGTGCTGGGGAGGCGGGGAACGGGGCGGGAGGACGAGAGGGGACTTCAAAGGCTTCGTGGGAAGGAGCAGCACGGTGATGGGTAACGCATCTCCAGGAGAGGGTGGACGGGAGCGGGGCTGGGAGATGCTCCGGATCAAAGTGATCCAGCGGCCCCTGCCTCACAGCCTTTGAAGCAGAGCGGCTGTGGGATCAAACAGGGGGGCAGTGGGGACCTTTGGGTACGCTGACGGGGTCTGGCTGCGTGGCTGTGTCCCCCCTCGCCTCCCTTCCTAAAGGCTTTCCTGGCCCCAAGCATCAACTCCCAGTGCAAACCGTGGGTTTTGCTCCCTGTTCCTAAAACTGTGCCACTGCTCCAAATCATCCCTGAGGATTTTGCCACCGTCGCCTTGAAAAGCAATCCCTCTGCCAGGAAAAGGAGCAGCCCCAAAGCCTCTGGCAGCCCCCACGACCCCGCAGCCTGACTTTCCCAGGGATGGGACCTTCCCGCATCTCCCCAAACACTTTTCAGCAAGGGGGAGGTAAATATTTAACAGCAAATAAATGATTAATTGGAGCTTGCTTACAAGCGAGCGAGGAGAACCTGGGTTACGGGGGCCTCTCCCCAGGCTGACACGTATGAATGAGCGAGCCCTGTTGTCTGGTCCGGTGGACGGAGCATCACTGGGCCATTTGCTGCATCATCAGCCACTAAACTGTTCAAAATCATCGTGTGCCTCTCTAAAACGTGTGGCTGGAATAACGAGCCGCCTTCTCCCCGTGAACTTCCCAAAGCATTCCCAGCTAATCACCTATTGATTACGACATTATTAAGGTATTTGTTAGCGGAAGGGTTGCGCTGCAGGTCTTCCTCCCGCAGAGGGAATGCCAGGGGACGTCCTGGTGTCACCTGCTAGTGTGCTGGCACCCACCGCTGCACCCAGAGGGGAGCGTGGGGGTGACGGGGCACTCGCCATGGGATTTTGGGGCTTGGAAATGGAGAATGTGGGAACTGGGGATGCAGGTAGCGGGGATGAAAGATGTGGGTACCAGGGATGGGATGAAGGATTTGGGTTCCAGGAATGAAGGATTTGAGTACCAGGGATGGAGGATGTGGGTACCAGGGATGGAAGATGTGGGTACCAGGGATGGGATGGAGCATGAGGGTACCAGGGGTGGAAGATTTGGGTATCAGGGATGGAGGATGCGGGTACCAGAGAGGATGGAGGATGAGGGTAGTAGGGGTGGAGGATGCGGATCCCGCTCAGCGGAAGCACCTTCAGTCCCGGCCTCCTGCGTGATTTTTACTTCCAGCATGCGATTTCAGGCAGAGATTTAATAATCATTTTCCCCGCACATAATAGAGCCCTGTCGTGGAGTGCTGGGGAATAATTATATACACAAAAGGGAAGAGGGAAGGAGGGAGAGTGGGAGCACAGGGGCTGGTAAAAGAGCATCCTGGATACAATGGACATCTGGAACGACAGCCTTCAGGTGGGGAACGCTTGGGGGAGCGAGGGTTGAGCAGGGCTGGGGACAGATCTGCCCCATTCCTTGCAGAGCACGTCCAGCCCTGTGCCCCAAACACCCGGCAAAGCCCGGAGAGGAGGGGATGGATGCAGGGGGAGGAGAGGAGAGGGTGGGGGTCTCCAAAGCCCCATGACTGGCCGTAGACCTGGTGGCTTGGTGTGCACCACTGGGGACTCATGGTGTGTCCCCTGCCTTCCTTGTCCCCATCTCCTTGGGCTCCTCCTGGCCCTGGCTCATCACTTCGTTGAGTTTTGCAAGGCAACGCCGGCCTGGCCCTGGGGGAATGGGGAACACGAGAGCTCTGCTCCTCCAGAGCTGTTGGGTGAGCCTCGGTGTACTTTAGCTCCAGCTCCTATTGTTTTACACCACTTTTTAGGCACTCAACCCCTTGCTGTAGGGTCACGTGGTTCTGCTGAAAGACTTGTTGAGAAGGGTCAATGTTTAAGACCCCTTTGTGGAGAGGATTTTGGGGCCACTGACCTGGCCACTTTACCCGTGCTGCAAAGGGCCCTCCTGTGGGAGGTCACCGGTGCCTCGGGACATGCCGGCTCCCCCTCCCAAGTCACCTCCCAGCCACGACACTTCTCCTCAGGGCCCCTTCCCCTCTTCCCTTCCCCTTCCCCTCTTCCACATGCTGGTCCAGCCTGGCTTGGGCAGCTTCCCGAGGATGCTGCCGAGATGCTGGGGGTCTTCCAGCCCCAAGAGGCGGACGGGGACCAGACAGTTAAGCTCTGGAGCGCTCAGAAAGGATGCTCGGATTCTCGTGGTGGTCTCCCCTGGCCCTAAATCCATGAGCTTTGTGAAAGGGGCACTGAAGTGGGCATGAATTGCCATCAGCCTCCTTTTGAAGGCCTCTTTAAGCTCCTGGAGGAGTGTGAAGTGAGATCAGGCTAAATGGAAAATAGCTCTGCCTCCTGATTATTATTATTATTACTATTTTTAATCCATCAGGGATTTGTCAAAAGGGGTTTGGGGCTACCCCACGGGAGCTGCAGGAACCAGGGGCCTTTCTTTGCTCTGCGTGCTGCCTGCTGAAGGGACGAGGGCCCCAACGGGGTGGTGTGGTGGGATGTGGTGTCCCCTGGGGGACAACCTCCCCTAAAACCCCACAAACCAAGCAGAGCAGCCCCAGAAAGGACAACAGGGCTTTCAGGGAATTCTTTGGGCTGGGAGGTGTCACGTCCCCGAGCACGGCCCGCAGGGACACAGCTCTCCCCCATCTCCAGAAACGACCCGACCACCCCAACGACACAACTGCCCCATCCCAGAAGCAAGCTGCCCCACCGTGCTCAAGGCCCCCACGCAACGGGCAGCCACAAAGATGTCCCCGGCCCCCAGCCACGTCCCTGACACCCAGAGCAGAATTAAACCCCCCCAAAACCGCTGCCATGCCTCTGGGCATGCAGCGAGCCTCAGCATCAAGGTCAAGAGCAATTTTACCAAATACAGCCTATTTCCCCCCATTTCTTTAGAGGTGAGGCTGGTAGGGGCAGGGTGCCCGTGCTTCAGGCTGGGACGGGGGGGGGGAGGGGGGGGATGGCGGGGGGCGCCCGGTACCAGCTCCCACCCCGGGTCCTCTCCCCGTTGCTCTCCTACCTCCCGGAGCTCCTTGGCGACCTCCTTGAGCTCCTGCAAGATGCCTTCCAGCTGCCCGATGACCATTTTCATCCGGCTGCGGATCCTCTCCCTCTCGCCGTCGCTTTTGCTGCTGCTACAGTTGCTGCTGCTGCTGCTGCTGCCGGGGGGGTCACTGGGCTGCCTGTCCTGGCAGCTCCGCGAGTCCATCCTTCCCTACCGGCCTCGGCTCCCGGCCCCAAGGGCTCTGTCCATCCTGCTCCCCCCTAACCCGGTGGCCTGGCGTCCGCGCAGCCCCTCTCGGCCGGGGAGCTTTCACCATCTTAACGCCCCGAAGGAGTCCCAGCTCGCCTCCCCGCCCCGCCACCGAGGCTGTTTTCGGGGGGCTCCGGGCCGCAGCGGGGAGCGCCGGGGCTGCCGGGGGCTGCTCCAGGGTCGGGGTGCACCATGCGGGGCCGGGCGGGGTGCCGAGGGGGCTCAGCCAGCGGCCCTGGGGAGGCACGGGGGGACCATGGAGGAGGAGGAAGAGTCCCTTGGATGTCCCAGGAAGCGAAAATCCAGCGGCTGGCGCTTTTCCTGCTCGCCGGGGCCGGGGAGGGCGATGCGGGGCTGGGTGCCCCCCCAGGAGCGATGCTGACCCCCGCGCTGGGCCCTCACTGGCTCTTCGGCAGGGTGGTGGTGGGGGGCTCCGGGCCGGGTCCGCGTGTCCCCGGGGTCCCCTCCTGCAGGGACAGACGGACGGACAGACAGCGAGAGGGAGCCAGCCCTTGCGGAGACAGAAAGCTTGGCAGGGGGCGGGAGGGGGGCTCTGCACAACCCCCCCCCCCCCCCCCCCCCCGTCGCTTTGAGACCTGCAGACTGGGGTCCAGATGGACAGACAGACGGACAGACGGACGGACGGACAACCCGGGAACTTACCGGCACAGCGGTGAGAGGGCGGCCAGGTCCAGATTGCCCTTTCCCCACTCCTGGCTCCGGTCCAAGCTCTTCCTTGTCCTTTTATTATTATTATTATTATTATTATTATTTTTGTCTTCCTTCCTCCCCCTCCTCCTCCTCCTCTTCCTCCTCTTCCTTCTCCCTCAGGATTTCTGCGTGGAGTCCGGGGGCCACCTTCCCTCGGCTGCTGTCAGAAGGGGTGAGATGTTACCTGCAGGGCTGGGGGGGGGGGGGAAACATGTCCCTTGGGACCCTTCCGCTTTAAGGGGGGGGCAGCCAGAGCCCCCTTTCCCCCAGAGGGTCCAAGCCTCATCTGAGGAACGTGGGGGCACCCCCTTTGCCCCCAAATGCCCCCCACCCTTCCCTCGGGAGGTGGAGAAAAGCGGCGGAGGTGGAGGCGGAGTGGCGGGGGGGGGGGGGGGGGGCACCCCGTCAGCCTGGGGGGTGCGAGCAGGGTGGGAAGCGACGTGATTGCATCCTCCAAACCCGCTACCCGCATCCTCCAGCCATGGTACCCTCAACCCTGCTACCGGCATCCGTGGCACCCGCATCCTCCAGCCCTGGTACTCGCATCCCTGGTACCCAAATCCCTGCTCCCCGCATCCTCCCTCCCCGGTCCCCGCATCCTCCCTCCCCGCATCCTCCCTCCCCGCATCCTCCATCCCCGTTCCCCCCGGGACCGACCGGCGGCGGCGGTGCCGGTTCAGGGCCGGCCGCCCCCTGGGCTCCGGGGGGGCGGA
Source organism: Anser anser (assembly GCF_964211835.1). Classification (NCBI taxonomy): domain Eukaryota; kingdom Metazoa; phylum Chordata; class Aves; order Anseriformes; family Anatidae; genus Anser; species Anser anser. The sequence goes on from NC_139730.1 coordinate 12,808,217, forward strand.
GGGGGGCGGGCGGCTCCCGGCGCCCCGGGCAGAGCCATGGGGCGGGGGGGGAGCGGCGGTGGGCGCCCGGCCCCGGCCCCGGCCGCAGCCTCCCCGCGGCTCCCGGCTCGGCTCGCCCCGGCGGCTGCTGTGTCAGAGAAAGGGGCCGAGCCTCGGCGGGCGGGGGGGGCTTAAAGGAGCCGGGGAAGCCTTTAAAATGGGGGGGGGGAAACTGAGGCACGGCCGGGGCGGGGGGGGGGGGGAGGGCTCGCTGCTTGTCCCCAGCCCGGGTGAGTCGGGGGGGTTGTTAGGGTGGGAAACGCACGCCGCTACAGCACGTGTTTTGGGGCGGTTTTGGTAGAAATGGCTAAAAAAGAAAAAAATACATGTCCTCGGTGGGAAGGCATCATCCCGGCGATGGGCTCGGTGGGGTGTAGGGGGGAGCTCATCCATCACCAAGCTCTGCGAGCCTGGCTCCGGCCAAACCCCGGCTCCGGGTGGTGCTTTGGGCGCTCTCCTGATGCCCAGGGGGTGTTTGGGTCGGGGTCCAACCCCCCCGAGCTGAAGCCGTGGTTGTGTGGCTGTCCGTCCATCCATCCTGCCTCGAAAGCCGCAGTGGGAGCGCCATTGAGGCCGAAGGCTCCCGCGTGGCGCCACCATCGTGGTCGCCACCGTCATGCTGCTGGCAGGTGCCCCTCGCTGACGTCTGGCTTCCCCGCCGTGACTCACCGGCAGAGATGTAATTTCTAATTAAACGGTGCTGCTTTTCAGGGCTGCTTCTTCCTGTTTCTTTTGCATTTTGATTGGAGTGTCGGTCAGTTTTCCACCAGTTTGTCAATTCCCCCTCTTCCTGAAGATCAGCCAGGAGAGATGGGGGATGCAGAAATGCCTGCCGGCAGCGCCGAGCTGGGGAATGCCTCGGGTCCCAGCCGCTGGGGGAAAACCTGCAGAGAATCTGTTAAGAAACGGCAAAAGAGAACAAAAATAATCCCCTAAGAAGCCTCTGCTCCCAGCAACACTTCAAAAGCTGTTTCTTGCTCTGTCTCTCTCACACCTCCCCAGCACCTGGACCGGCGGGACCTGTCCTGCTGCGTCCCTGGGAGAAATCCCATGGGATGCTCGCGCTGACATGGACTTTATCCTTCTGCCAAAAAACGCGGCCTGAAAACTCCTTTCTGCACCAAAATATGTTCGGGAAGCTTAGCACAGGCACTGGGGAGAGAGCTGAGCCCCTGGGCTGAAGTCCCAGTCCTTGCCCTGGGTGATAATGAGGTTGGGAGGGATTTTGGGGGGAGATGTCCATGGATGATCAAACCACCGTTGTTTTTGAGAAGTGCTGGGTTTACAGACTTTCTCACTTCAGATGCTGGAAACATGCTCAAGCCACGTGTTGAAGCTGGGCAATTTGGGGTCAACGTCTTTTCTAGCAGGTAAAAATTATTTCCATAAAAAAGGAACATCGGCATGAGCAGGACCCCTAAAACAGATTGCTTGGTTGGGGATGGGACGTGGGAGCATTCCCGGATGCTTTGGAAATGGGAAGCTGAGCTAAAGGCCCTATTGCAGTGACTTGTGTATCCCAATGGAAAATGTATATCCCTTCACACGGAGCTGGAAATTCAACGTATATTGGACTTGTGCAGGTGGCGGAGCAAGGAGCCACCCCAGCTGGTGGCCCAAATTAACCCCAAACCGAGGGCTGGGCTCAGCCCAGGTGCAGCCCATCTGGGGAGGGTACTCCAAAAGGCTTCAAGACACCCTAACATCTCCCTAAAAGGGGTCTGAGCAAGAGGGTTTGAGGTTTGGGGCTTTTTATTTTAGCAAGGGGAGTTTGTCTTTGTGCAAGTTGTAGTGCTGCTGAGTGGTGAGTAACCACGGAAAAGGGATATTCCCTATGGGACCTGGGCTTTGGGGGGTTCTGGCCTCATTTGCAAGTGTGCAGGGCTTGCGTTGAAGGATGAAGTGAGTAGGCAGGGAGCAGAGAGAGCAAATTTCAGTGCTTTTAATGGGTTTTTGCTTTGTTAGCCAAATGGCTGTTAATCACCCCAGCGAGAATAGCGGAGTCTGCTAGGGGCTGGTGCTGATGGATGCCCACCAGTGGTGGACAGATGAGAAAAATGCAAAAATTCCCATTTTTGGCTCCTGTAGAGTGATAGAGATGTCTGTTGGGGAGAAATAGGCTCTGGTGCTGTGTGTGGGGCTGAAAACCCTGGGTGCTGCAGAGCTGCACCACTGCCCCGTGCCTTAGTTTCCCTTGGGTTTCTGGGTTTTGGTGCCCTGGGAGAGCAGGGGAGGTATTGGGAAGCTGGTGGGCAGTAGGCTGTGGGTTGGGGTGAATAAAAGGCCTTTTTATATGTTGTTATTATATGAATTATATAGTCAGAGCTTGGCCTCCAAGAGCATCTGTGGGGGTCAGGCACTAAGGCACCTATTCTGCCATCCATGTGGTTGTATTTTTTGGGGTGGGTGCTTGTTTGCTGCCACACTTTAATTAAGTGGAAATCTTTATTAATGATGATGGATTTAAAAAGTTATATTTCGACACAGTAGCTGGTTTTGGGACTGGGGGCTTTCTGGGGCTGTGGCAAGACTTGGTCTTAGAGGAGCACCAAAAGTGGTCCAGGGCTGTTGGCAAAGTGGATTTTTCCACCAGCTATTCCAAAACTGTCCAGATAAATACTGAAAACAAAACTAAACCTTTTCCCCCAGCTCTGGGATTGGGTTTTCCAGCTTCCATTGCACTTTCCTTTCCCTTCGAGGGATGCAGCATCAGCAGTGACGTTCTCTGAACAAAATGCTGATTTGCACCAAACCGTGTCTTTTTTCCCCTCCCTTTGCTTGACATCTCCTGCCAGGACAACCGTGCTGGAGCAGGGCTGTGCCAGGAGGTGTCCTTGGAGCATTGGGTTTGGTCCTGTCCTCGGGGGGACCTCTGCGAGGAGAATGCCAAGCAGATGGGCTCAACCTCTGCCAAGGGGACCTTGGGCTAATCTCACTGCCGTGGGTTGCTTCGGGATTAGGCTGGCTCCTTGGGCTTCATTTACATTTTTAAAAGCTTTGTCGTGACCTTAGCTGTGTTTCTGGCTCTTGTCCTTTCTCTGTGAGCACCAGCTCTGCTTGAAGATGCTCCAATGTGGCTGGGCTGGGGAGAGGACTATAAATAGGAAGAACAAAATGAGTGGGTTTAGGGATGTGCTGGCTGTTTTGGAGACCCTGGGTGACTTGGTTTTGTATTTTCTTGGGTTTGCAGGAGCCATTCCAGCATCGCATGGGGCCATCGCTGGGATGGCTTTGAGCTAACGGTTTCTTGATGCTCACCGATAGCTTCCCCCCAGGTTGCATTTGTTTCCTTGCTTGTTGAATAGAGAAGCACGAATAAGTGCAAATCCCCAGGGTGTGGGAAGTGTCTCACTTAAGCTTTTTTTTTTTTTTAAAAAAAAAAAAAAAAGCTTTTTTCTTCGCTTCTAACTCCTTGTAGTATGGCAAGAAACGGGAATCACCTCCCATTGAAGTTCTGTGCACTTGAGTGGTTTCTCTCCAAAGTAAAGCTGCTCCCCCGGGGCAGACTCTGCCACATGCCACATGCCAGCATTTGCTTTCCTGACTTGGCTTTTAAAAGCAATTGTGTAATGAAAAGGGCAGTTCTCAGCCTGTGTCTTCTCCTCAGTAACATTGGAAATATTAAGGATGAAATTGGTTCCTGCTCCTTCCCACCCACCAGTGCCCATCCCCGTGGTGTCTGAGCCATCCCTTGGCTCCCGAGCAGAGCGCAGCGATCCTCTGGTTAGCCAAAACAGAAATTTCTATCAAAGCTGGTTTCAAACTGGATTTTTCCTTTTATTTAACAGGAATGGAAAAGCAAAATTGCAGGGAGTTTCCGAATGCAAATCTCCTTTCAGTGGCGGTGGCTTGTTGAAATGTTGCAGTGAAACAGCGCTGGCACCCTCCAGGCACAAAGAGCTCTTTGAAACTTGGACAAAAGCATGGAAATTTGGGGGTTGCCAAGCATTCAGTGGTTTTTTGGGCTGATTTTTTTTTTTCCTGGAAAACTTTGCCTGTCTCTGCTCCAGAGTCCTGCTTAGCAGGGCAGGTGAAAAAAATCCTTTAAGCTTGGTAATCACAGAAGATGTATCTGAGGGTTTTATACCTTGGGGCTGGCTGAGGCCGGTGATGGGATGTAGAAAAAACATTGGGAACCCCGAATGTTTCTGCTGTTCATTTGTTTTGGAGGGGTAGATGAATTCAATCTGCTTTGTGCCTGCGGGCTTCCCAGCACAGCCTTATATGAGACAACAGAGAATCTTCCCTGCCACATGGCATGGATGGCTTTAAAAGCCAGGAATAGCTTTTAAAAGCTCAACCCCCCCCATTTTTCCTCCTCCCCATGCTGCCAACCTATTCCACGGCATCCCTGGCTGGGGCTGGGGGGGATTTGGTGCGGGTTCCTCGCAGAGAAGCTGAGATTTCTGCAGCGTTGGGTTTCCATGACGACCTCCGCGCAGCATCCTTGGGAGCCAGCACCCCGAGATGCACCTACCTGGGAAATCGGGGGTAAAAATAATAATTAAAATATAGATATAATAAAAAAAAATAGCTGAGGGTTTGCTGAGTCACTGCTGGCTTGTATTTATAGGCACTGGCAAACCTCGCTTTGGGATGCTAATAATATATTTTGTTAATCACAAGGACTGTGGTGGAGAGCTGCTCGCCTTCCAATTCCCCGCTGTGGCGGAGCTGGGTTTTGTTAAATAAACAGCCCGTGGACATGGTGGGTTTTCTGGGGGGGAAATAAAGTCAGGAATTGCCCCCCAAATCTTCTGCAGGGTGGTGGGGAGGAGGATGGGGCTGCAGGGTTGTGTACCTTGATTGAGGCGTTGGGTTTACAGGGGACCCTGAACCACGTGGTGAGAGCTCAGTGGGGACCTCAAATACATCCAGGATGGGAAACCTGCCTTAATGAAGCCAAAGTTTGCTCTGGACTTTATCCCTTCAAAGCTAGCAAAGGGCTCCTTGCATGGATTGTCCCATCCTTTGGGTCGCCCCATGGTGTTGTCCCTGATGCCACCTTTGCTGAACCTGCTGGGAGGTGGCCGCCATGGGAGGGGAGTTTAAATTCCAGTGTTAATTCTTTGCAGCAGTTTTTGAGGCACTTTTGCACAAAATATCCTCCAGATAAATATTTTAAATGGACTCTGGCAAGATGCTAATGGGTTTTTCACAGTTGATGAAATTAAGGCCGTGTTCCTTCAAACGTTATGGAGCTGACTTTGAAGAGCTCGTGTTTTTTTTTTTTTTTTTTTTTCTTCTTGCTGCTTTCTTGTAAGTCTTCCTCTGGCTGATGCCATGAACTGTTTGCTTTCCTCCTGGCCAAGGTGGGCATCAGAAGGCTCTGATCCCATCTCGTGCCTTGCAACAGTGGTTTTGGGGTCCTTTCCCTGCCCTTTGCAGGGAAGGGGTCCTTCTCCTTGCATCACCTTGGAATTGCTCCTGCTTTGGCCACGCCAACCTGCTTGCTGCAAGATGGGCTGCTTCTCCTGGGCCAGCCCATCTCTTCTTCCCTCCAAGCCCTGTCCTCATTGGGGTGGATGAGATGTAAAATTGGATGTGGGGGGGTGGCTTTCCAGGTGTAAAATAGGGCCCCTGCAGTTGTCTTTGCTGCACTCACAAGGTTCAAAGCCACCCAGCACAAGCTCCAGCCCTGGTCTCTCTGTCTGGAGCCTGCTGAGACAGCCTGGACAAAATGCATCTGGCTGCCTCTCACCTTTGGGGAAAATAGACGTAAAAGCAACTGATTTTTTTTTTTCCTGAAATTTTCTGTAAGGGCTCTATGTGGATAGGATGTAATGAGAAAGTGCTTATAGCCCCATGCTCGGCTCCTCCGGGGGTGCTTAGAGAAGATCCGTCCCTCCTCGTGAGCTGCCATACGCTCGATGAAAATGTGAAACGTTTGTCTAATCCTTCCCAAGTTAGGAAGATTTAAATTTTCTGGAAGCCTTCTTAGCTTCGTAGATGACGGGGAGATGCCCGTGCCATGCCTGAAACTTCAGAAGGCATCGCTTTAGTTACGCGAGTTCAAACTTTCCCACTCACATGTGTTTGCTACAAGGCTTGGATTACCCGCCGCTATCTGCCTTGCTCTCTCTCTCTCTTTGCTGAGAGCCAAGTGCTTAAGTATAGAAGCAACTGCAATATATATTTTTCTTCCCTTAAAGCTTGCAGGGAAAAATAGCCTGGTGTGTTTAAACAGCTTTGCAGGCGTGTGGGCAGGCGCGCGGGAGGGTGCTGTGTGTTTGGGTGAGCTGGGGACGCGGCACTGGAGCGTGTCTGAGCTCTCACTCATGTCACAGTCACACGTGTGCGCGTGCTTGGCTTGCCCCTGGCTTTGGCTGGGGCTGAGCTGCACGGGATGCAAGTGCCTCCTGTGCTGTTACAGGGTCTGTGCCTTGTGGTGGTGGTGCAGGTGCGCCCGGAGGATGCTCTTTCCCCAGTACCCACCCCAATTTTGCACAGACAAAGGTAGGTACCTGCTCACCAGGGTGCAAGTCCCAATTCCTTAAAAGGGGGATATCCTGGTCTCCCCCTTTCTAAAATGGTCGAAACTATTTGGTACTGGGGTGCATCCCCAGCTGGGAGGAGGACTGGAGCCATTCGTGCCCAGCGGTGAACTCGGGGTGAGGGATTGCACCAGGACAGCCTTTCTGATTTCCATCCCCCCCACCCCTTATCTCCTGCTCCCTCTCTGCTGTTACAGAAATCCAAGTGTTTTAAGAAATCGTTTGTGCTCCTGCTATAACGCTACTGGGGAGGGATTACCCATGCTCCTGAAATCAGCATTGGTCCTGGAACAAGACTGTCCAGAGACCCTAAATCTGTCACTTTCTTAATGCTGGGTGAATTTTCCAGCCTGGGACAGGCTTTTCCAGCAAGGGGACAGCTCTCCTGGGCTTTGAAATGACACCCTTCTTCCTTGGTGAAGCTGAGAGTGACTCAAAGCTATTCTTAACTGATGTTAGAAGTTGCTTTTAAGCAGCATAAGACTTAATCCTAGCAATGTGAGTTTAGGCAGGCATGGAGCAGCCTATTTTCTGTGCTTTGTTTTTTTTTCTTCTGTATATACAAGTTCCTCCGTGTCTGCCTTGCATCTCCATTAGTTCTTTCTTTGACTCTTCTTTGCTTTACAATGTGACTTTTATAATTTCCCTGACCCACGAAGCTTTTTCCCTGCGCTGTACCTTGATGCATGCATCTGCTGCAGGGACTAAAAGGAGAAAACTTTATTTTTTTGGGGTGCAGATGCTCATTTCCAAAATTCCGGGGGGATGCTGGGGTTTGGCATTGTGGGGTTTTCGGCCACTTGGTTTCCTTGTTTGCAATGGGAGTAAAACCCGCTGCAACACAAATTGTGCCCAAATAAATGCTGTTTCAGGGGAAATAATCTTCTTGTAAGCCAGCAAAAACAGCCTGTTCCCCCAAAAAAGTATTTCTCTGTAAGAACAGAATCACCGAGACTGGAAAAGACTTTCAAGATTATCGAGTGCATACAGCCAGGAGGATTTGAGCTGGTTTTTTTATCAGGGCAAGTTAAATTCTTTGGAAAAATGTCACCTTATGTGACTTTGCGACGTCTGGTCAGGCTGCTGGTGCCAGGGACCAAAGCCAGCCCCGTGGGCGCCTGCTGGGAAATGTCACCGGGCTGTGGTGACCTTGGCTGGTGGCAGCATGGGGCAAAGGCTGGGATGCAAGCACCAAAAAAACAAAAGACGAAAAAAAAAAAAACTTGATGCAAAAATATCTTTTGGTTTCCTTTTGTCCCGAGATACAGGGAAAGCAGGTGGGGTGGAGGGGAAGGAGGGGGAAAATGTGGGTTTGTCAAAATCCAGATGTCCCAGGGGAAGGTGCTTCTGGCCAGGGCTGGGGAGGCGTTGGGTGGTGATTTTGGTTTTGTTCCCCTCAGTGAAATTAAAAAGGGCTTGCTGAGAGCCCCAAGGGTGCTGTGCGATGCTTGGTGGTGCTGGTGAGCAGCAGCTGATGGTCCCCAGGGTGCCAGCATCAGGATGGAGGGACTAAGCTGGGCTTTGTGGGTCACCCCAGAGCAAGATCTTGGCACTTGTGGTCGCTTTCCACAACCCCATAAGAACGTGGGGCAGCCCATTAAGACCTCATGGTGTCTCTAAAGAGACCGAACTGAGTTTTTTTTGGTTGTGCAGCTGTTGGATTATCTGAGCGTGGGTCAAGTTTTGAGGCTCCAGATGGAGATGTCTTATTGCTCCCCTCTGCCCAAGCGCGGCAGCCCTTTTTAATGGGAACATGCAGCAAAATGAGCTGGTAAAGCTCTCAGTGCGGCGGGGCTTTTGATCAGGGAAGCATTAATTATGCTCTAGAGCAAAGGAGAGAGACTAATGAAGGGGAGATCAAAGGCAGCAGTGAGCACGCCGAGCTCAAAACCATGGCTCTTCCTGGAGGTGCTCTGCGGGGAGTCACCCCAGCACCAACCCCAAGCTCCCTTGTCCTCCTCTGGACCACGCGTGCATCCGAGGAGGATCTGTTGGGTGGCCCCCCGTCACCAGGACACAACCCTTGGTGGCCGGACAGGCTCTTCATAAGATCAGAGAAGGGGGTTATGAATTATTTAGCTGGGAAAGCACATGGGGCTTTGCAGTGCTCTGCTCACACAGGCTCCAAGGATGTGCAGCCTGTGGGCATCGGGAGGTGCCTGGGGACAGGGGGACCCCAGGGATGGAGCTAGTTAAATTTAAGGACAATATTGGCACAAGAATAAATGGTGACTAAGCCCCAGAGCAAGCAGAGGACAGGTGTATCAGCAGAGCCACCAAAATGATGGGGAGATGCTCCCTGGGTCGTTTCCTCGCTGCCAGCAGGCTGAGCCCTGGGCTCTCTGCAGACACTGGGCATCGCTGCTGGTAGGTGTCTGCTGTCCGCCCGCCCTTTGGGTATCTCAGGCTTGAAACCACCTCTTCCACCTCTTCTTGTCCCCCCTTTGCCTTCTGCTTTCCCCTCTCCGCCTTCCATCCATCCCGATGTCCCCATCACACAGTGCCGACCAGCTTTGCCCTTAGTTGGATGTTTTTCTCTCTAAATGGCTTGTTATCTCGGGCTCCCCCAGGAGTTTTTAGTGCCCCACATTGTTTTAATAACAGTGAGGAGTGCTGATCGGTGAATGCTATTTCGGGATGCACAGAATCAGCGGTCCTGCTGTCAGGGAAGGGTTGGGTGGCAGCTGACAGGTCTGGAAGCATGAGCTGGGCACAAGGATCCATCTCGAAATCAAAGCAGCTCTGAGTTTTCCTTCTCCCATGGAAACTGTCATTCCTCTGTGCCCCAGGCTTTTATCAGACAGAAATGAGTTCCCATACTTTGCTGGAAAAACAGGCGTTTACCTTTTTTTTGCAGGACCTGGTTAACGCATGCCCAGGCTCTTTTCACCAGGCTGTTCCAATGTGATGGCATTTATTTGGGTCCTTCTATGTGCCTCCACTTAACCCATGGGGAAAAGGGCTGACCTGATCCTGTGCCCCATGGGGCTGAGCAGTATGGGCTTGCCTTCAGATGGTCTGCTGCTGTTCTTGCAGCTGGGGAACGTCACGCTGCAAAGCCCTGGGTGGGTTGGTCTCCTCCACCCTTTGTTGAAATGGCGGGTTGCTTGTGTCCTGCATCCTCCTAGTCCATCCATGTTGTATTTTCCAGCCTTTTTTTCTGTGAATGCTGTGAAAGTGTCGCCCTGGCAGCTGAGAACCATCACACCCTCACCTGGTGCTCCTGGGCAGAGGAGCTGGATTTGGGGCTGAACCCACCAAGAGCTCTGGTGGTGGGCTGGAGGCCCACCATGTATTAGGGGGGAGCAGAAGGGATTTGGGGCTTGGATGCTGGGGAGAAGCTGTGACCAGGAGCACCTTTCCCATCCTCCAGACACCTCTCCGACTCCCAGCTGTGATTGCAGAGCAATCCCCAAACTCAGGGGTTGCACAGCAGCAAGCTGTGAGCATGGAGGAGAGGAGCAGGGACTTTCTCCTTACCACTGATGGTTTCTAACCCTCCCCTTTGCTTCCCGAAGCTTTAACACTGCTTAAGCAGGAGCAGCAGCACTCAGCTGGGAGCTGCCTTTGGCCTGGCACAGCTGCATGTGGAGCACAGCACATATGCACAAAATAAAGCAAATACTTGGCTTTTAGGGCTGCATTTGCTTTCATAATCTTCCCCATAGCAGCTCCCTTTGCCATGCCCTGGAGCTGGAAGCCAGCTCCAGACCTGCTGGCCTCTCATTTCTATCCAGCTACTGCTTGCCTTGACATTTTATACGCTGATGCGTCTGCTTCTGGGCTGAATTGGGCTGAAACTGTCCCAAAATGAGAAGCAGCCTGATCTCAGTGAATTGCTTGGCCATGTGATGATGCTTCAGCCTTGTGCTGTGAACCCCAGCTGAGCAGGAGCAGCTTTCCAGCCAAAGTCAGGGCTGTGCTCTTTGGCCAGGGATGGCAAAGTTGTGATCAGCACCAAAGCTCTGCAAAGGGCAGTGGGCGAGGGGTCTCCCGTGCAAGACCTCTGGCTGGCACAGCTTGTTTTAAGCAAGTTTTGTGGGTGCTGAGTGTTACTGACACTGCACCAGAGTGCAGAGCTGTCCTGGGTGCCTCCACGCCATGCCCCAGGGGGCGGCTCTGCTCACCTTCATCAGCTTTGGGATTTTTGCCATAACTGCCATGAATAATCCTTTGTTCACCTATAAATGACTTATTGGGACAAATCCACCACCTAAGCCCTGATTTGGACAGCCTGGGTTCAGCTGGGCCCACAATGATTTTCTCCTTTAAACTCTGATTTTGGGGTTCATGCTGGTTTTCTGCCAAGTGCTCTTGTGCTTGGGGAGCTTCGTTCTGCAGAGCTCCAGATGCATTGGGTCTCCTGCACCTCTCGAGCAGACCATAAGGCATGATGTGCATTGTCAGGTGCTAAACCTCAGGTTCAGAGCGACCACAATTACTTTTCTTACGCTATTGCAGAGCCGGCACTGGGGAGAAGTGCTTTGGAAATGTAATTTCTGCATCAGCTCTGGGGCTCGCTTGTAGGCTTGCTGTGAATGATCCTGCTGGGAGTCCCCGTGCTGTCCCCTTCTGCAGGCAGCAGAGCCGCATGGGGAGCATCGGGGTAGGTTGAGACCTGGCCCAGGCTTGTGGGCTTGGGGCTAGAGGGGCAAAGGGAGGGGGTTTGTGGAGCTGGCCTTGCAGAGCGGCCCTCCAAGTCCTAATTTACAAGTGTCTTTATGTACAGTTTGGATCTTTGCCCAGCTAAATGAGAACTGTCCCCTCTGCATTTATTAGAATGATCCAGGGTGCCTCAGCTCACCATCCAGCCTGGTGGCTGTCAGTATGGCAAGCCTAATCGATCCTTCTCTTTCGCTGCTGCTTTCAATTTTGTGCCCTGACTTTGAGTATAAATGCTTTTTTTGTGCCTGGGCTTCCAGACCCGCGTGTTTGGAGTGAGCAGCCCTGTGATTTTTGCTTCAATAACCAGCTGAGACAACAGGGGAGAGTCGGGTCAGGATGGAGCCGTCGTCGAGCTGCACGGAGCTGCTGAGCACCTCAGGGTTTAATGAGATTTGTGTAAGACGCTGGCAGGAAAATGCTGCTGGAGGTCAGGTAAAGCCTCGCTGGAGAGCCCTTGGTATTGCTGGAGGGATGCAAGATGGAGCAGAGGCGTCCTCACGGCAAGCAGCAACTCTTCCCGGGGGGGTTTTATCCTCCGATCCCATCCCCTGCACGTGGTCCTCATGCTCACCTCTCTCACCCACTATTAATGACATTTCACAAGGTGATGCTCCGGCGTGCTGATTAAACAGGATATTGGAGCTGAAGATAAAATGTCCTGGAAGGCGGCTGCTGCTCTCTGTTTGGGGAAAATAGCTTTATTTTGCCACAGAAATGATCTGGGAATGGCAAACTGTGGGAGAAACCTACTGTGATGTTCCTGGCCTTTGCCAAAGGGACAAGGGATGAAGGGGTCACGTGCCACCCCACCCCTGCTCCTTTCATGGGGACCCCCTGCTTGTGCCAGGGCCTATTGGATCTGTGGAGACTTCAAGTTTGTCCAAAATTGGCTGACTTTAACAAAGGCTGCAGTTGTGCAAGCATCCTTTGCTCCCCCTTGCTCCATTTCCAGGGGCGAGCTTAGGGCAAATGGCACTTCTCTAGTTTTGGGATCGGCCCCAAATGCTCATAGCTGAGCAAACCATGCATGAAACCATTTCTCTGGGAAGAAAAACAATTATTTTCCTACCCGAAATATATATCTGTGGATAATGCTAATTGCACGGCTCTGAATAATGCTAATTGCACTCGACCTCTGTGGAAGACATATGTAGATAATAATACCTCGGTCTTCAAACTTCCTCTCCAGAAACCTCATGAATATGAGTGAAATGCCTCAATTTTGTCCCTTTAAGCCTCCCTGCCTCATCACGAGGCTCATGAGCACGGCGGGGGCTGGAGGAGCCAGGCGATGTAGGTCATGCCCCAGTTTTTCTCTGCTCAGCAGCTGTGGGACCTTCCTCCTTCCAACCCCATCCATGCCCAGCCCCAGGCTTGGATGGTCTCTTGGAGCTTCCAGAAGGGATTTTTTTTCCCCATACCTTGGTAGCCTTGATTTCCCCAGGGGACATCCCTTGGGGGACCCATGCAGGTCCCTTCCTGCCAGCACTGGAGGGGGACGTATGGCTTGTATATGGTATCTGGCTGCGTCCGACCTGTAAATATAGCTCCAGCAAGAGCATGTCTGCATGTGTGTGACAGTCTGTGCAGCCAGGCTCTATTTTTAGGAGTGCTGGCAAAGGACATACACACAAATGCACAGTTCTAATCACAGCTTCTCCCAGGCAAATGTTCTTTCTCTGGTTTTCGAGCCATGCTTATCAATTTCCTCTGCATTATTTCCTTCCCTTCAGCCGTGCCGTCACAACCCGCAGCCGGCAGGAGGGAGAAAAAGGGATGTGATGGGGAGGAAAGTTGGTAGCAAGGCAGCTGGGTGGGATGCAGGGGCTGTCCCCAGGTGGAGGGATGCTCCCCCAGCTCCACGGATGGGCTGCGTTGGGTGGCCATGGGCTGGGGGCTCACCTGGAGGAGCTGGGCTGGAAGGTGAGCAATGCCTCCAGCATGCCCAATTGTCCTCTGTGGGGTGGTGGAGGAGTTTATTAAAATTTGCAAGTTTTTTTTTCAGTATTTTCTTCTTGGTGTGGCTGTCCAGGGAGGGACATCAGAAGCGAGTGGTCAATGGTGTGCATCCAAGTTTTCTTGTGCTCTGTTGGACAACCCCGAAATTTCACTTCTTAAAAACCCACCTTTCCCTGTCTGCGCTGCTCACTGCTCCTCTTGGAGCAAACGTTCCTGATTGAACATTTCCAATAGGAAATATTCCTAAATTAATTCACCCCTATGGCTGGCAAAGTCACAGGCAGTTGCATTGTGATGACCTCCAACAGTAAGATGTTGGATGGGGACACCCGTGCCAGCCCAGAAGCATAAATATTTCCGTAAGCCTTGCACCTTTGCCAGGAAAAGTGTATTTTTCCTCCAGCTGATTTGCAGGCAGTGGCGAGACGAGTTTCCTGGGGTCTCTCCCAGCTTCATTAAGCGGTCAGAAGCAATTAATTTAACCCTTCTCTTCCTCCAGTTGTAAGGACAGGGATTATTAATTGCTCGTGGAGGTGGCAAAGATGGATGAGGAGAGTTAAGGCTGGCCGTGAGCTTTCAGTGCAATTTCTGCTTTCTTCAGATAATGAAACTAAAACATTTTGATCTCCCCAAATTGAGTAAAAACCCTGGCTCTGAAAAGCCTCAGTGTTTGAACTAAAATGCTCCTTGTCCAGCACGAACTGAGCAAGTAAAAATTCATCATGGGCTAAGCAGGACTGCAGCACAGAGTGGGACCAAAACTTCTCAGTGCTGGCTGAAAAATGGACTTTATTTTTATTTCAGTGGCATTTTTGGGATTAAGAATATTATGAAGCAGAACTCTGTTGTCTTAAAATTTTCAGTGAAAGACTGTTGAAGCCATCCTAGCAGGCATTTGGTGCTATTTGCTTTGACAGGCCTTTAACTTCTGAGCTTCAAATTAAGGCTTCAAGCCTTAGGCATCCCAAATAAAATTAATTACAAAATTTAGAGTAAAATAGCATTTTTAAAAGAAAGGACAAACAGGGTGTTTGCCAGGTATTGTGGTCACTGATTTTTATTTTTTTGTAGTGAGAAGGGAGGTGAGGGGCTGGCTCACCCAAGGCTCTGCAGCGATGCTGCACCAGCATGGAAAACACACTTCTAATTCCAGGCTTGAAAAGGGGAAAAAAAAAAAGAAAAACAACAACAAAAAGAAGCATTATGGGAGATTTGGGGAAGAAAATGGCTCTCGGCTGTGACACCACCGGAAGGCCCTGTCCCTGCCTGCCCTCTTCTCCTCCTGCTGATGGCAAAGCCTGGAAGAAAATATATTTTTTAAATGGGCTATTTGCTTTCCTTCACCATTCCCCATAAACACGGCTTTTTGTCTCATAGCGAAGATGCACTCTTGCTTTTATAAGCCGTCTTAAGCACCACTTCTTACATCAATGGCTTTAAATGAAAAAAGAAAGCGCTTTTGAATACAAATGTGGCATTTACTTCCTTAATGCCTCTCTTGCACTAAGCTACCTTCAAACCCATCAGAGACACTTTAATATATTGAACAGAACTCCCCTCATTTTGATGCTAATGCAGCATTTCATGCAGATAATTTGCTTGAATCATGCACTGAAATACATTAAAGGTGAAATCTAGAGCCTGGAAAACCCTCTGGTGGCTCAATGCTCCCCTCCCTCCCCCTACCTGCATCCACTCTTGGGGTCTGGCCAAGCCTCTTGGTAGGTCCAAGGCCAAGCTTGTCCTACATGACTTGGTTGGTGCCTTCTGATCAATTGAAAACCCCAAATCACCTGTTTGTTTTTTTTTTCATGCTGTCGCTCTGCAATGGGCTGTTCATTGGTGGGACTCCTCGCTGGGAGGTCCTGAGGCAGCATCATGTGGATGCAGCCTTCATCGTTGCTGTGCCAGGACATGCTGAAAGCCAGAAATGACTTTTTTCAACCTAAGGAGAGCGTTTCTATGCTCTTGTTGTGCTACTTATAACCCTACACACCTCTTGTCCTCCTTCGGAGGCAGGTATTGATGACCCCACCTGGATGTGTTATCATGTTCCTCTTCTCCTAACGCATGATAGCAGGGACCAGGTGATAGGAGAGGGGCTGCCTCTTCCATTTGTTGTTCATTGTGAGCCAAAACTAATAATTAAGCTCCAAATTTGGGTCATTAGGAACCAAATCACCTTGAAATAGAAATGTAAATTTTCCATTTTGGGTCAGTGGGTGTCGGAGGACTTGACAAGAAGCGCCTTGTTAGAAAGGGATTAATTTATTCGTGGAAACCTCACTTTGTTTTGAAGAAATCAAAGCAAGTCATGTCAAGGTTTGGCAATACTTTCAATTGTGCTTTTCTGTGACTGCAGTGGTGTGACTGGGGGTTGGAAAAAAAAAAGAAAGATTTCTGCTAAAACTGCTGTTATCTGTGTCTGCTGCTCCTTGGAGCAGCCCACTTGTCCTGAGTAGGATGCACCAAACTCAGCTCACTTGTACCATTATTGGGGTGAGGGTGTTGGGCTCACCCCTGAGGTCTTTGGGGTCCTTTTTTCTCCTTTGTAATTAATGCTGCCACCTCTCTGGTGTGAGCTGTGCTGTGGTCTTTTGCTAGCATGGTGTGCGAGTTTAGCTGGCCAGGTATTTTCTTGAAGAATGAAAGATATTACTATTATTTTTCCCTTTCTCTCATTACTCACTTGCAGGAATTTCACAAAATGGAAATAATGGATAACAAAGAAAAGCTCGGACCTAATTAATGTCACCGTTCCCTTCCTGGGTGGCTATGTGTGGCTTTTCCTGGTCAGGCTCAGCGCAGCGGTGCGTGCAGCAGCACCGAGCATGGGAAGGGAAAAGCTGCAGATGGGAAACGTGCCTCACCTGTAAAACAGTTAAACCTAATTTCCTCTCCCTCTCCAGCCTCAGAAAGACCCAAACCACAAGAAAATTGGGCTGTAACGCTCTTGGCTCGATGCACCTCTGGTTTGTTTGAAGCAGGAGTGATGTTTTTCTGAGCCAGGCGCTTTACCCTCCTTGCTCTGCCATCCAGCAACGATGTCCCCACATCAAATATTTTACATAAAGCCCTGAAAGTATTTCCAAAAAAGATGCTCCATGGGCAGGTGTCTCTGGTGGAAGCAGCCCGGGAGGGCAGGGGAGCCCCAGATCTGGACCTAGCCTGCTCAGTTATCACAGCATGGTCCCACGGCTGGGAAGCTGCTCGCTGCACACACGTGGGCAGGTGGAGGTGGCTTGCTCTGCTCTGGCTAATTGGGTTCATTTCTCTTAATTATCTCTCCTCACTAATGAGCAGCCATCCCTTCAGCAAAGCCCAAGGAGGGGCTGATAAACAGGCAAGGAGGGCAGTTAACTGGATTACGTGCCCCGTGGAGCACGTTGGCTTCTTCCCATTGGAAAGGAGAGGAAAATGTTGATGCAGAGAGCTTCATTCCTGCTTTTTTTTCCATTTCCAGGGAGAGGAGTAGTCCCCATCCCACCCCATTACCCCATGGGTACTATCACATGCCCATCATGCTGTCCTTCAGGTGCCCTGTGTGCAGATGTGCCTGGGTTACCGCTGAGATCTCCAATTTTGCTGTCCACCACCCAAATTTGGAGCATCCTTTGAGGGTTTTCCAACCATGGGACAATGTCAGCTGGGATCACTGAGCCTTTTGGCACCAGGACAGCTGCTTCAGGGCCAGGACACCTTCCCCTGGCAAATCACAGGGACCTGGGCTCCCCAGCCAGGTGCCCTCCATCTCTGGGATGCGCCGAGCCCATCTGCCCCATGCTGATCCTGCGCTCGTCACAGCCTCTCCTCGCCCCCATCTGCACCACCAGCTGAGCTTATTTCCCCAATTAAACACAACCAGTCCTTGATGGAAAGGAGGAGGGAAGCAGCAAGGAGGGATTTTTATTGGGAAGTCATTTCTTCCTTAATTAAATCGCTCCCGTTAAGAGTGGTGAGGAGAAAAGAAACAAAAAAGTGAACGGGAAGTAAAGGCGTTTAATTCGCTCCTGCTTGAGAGCAGCTAATATTAATAAACTTCTGGATGGAGTGATTTGCAAGGGCTTGTTTGAGGGATTAACTCCAAAATGGTGATTAGATTTCCCAGAGTGAACTCGCTGATAAACAAGTGAAATAGGGGGACCTGTACGTTGTCCCCCCAGGCCATCAGAGCTGCTCCAGGGCAGGGGACTTCCACCTTTATCCCAAAATCAAGCAGAGATGATATTCTTGGCCCTTCCTAAGAGGGTTTTGGCTTTGCTTACCATAAAGACCCTTCAAACTTGGGGTTGGGTGGAGGTGGGACCATTACAGCGACCACATGGGCTAAGGAGCAGGATTAGGGAGACGCTGACCCCAAATCTGTGGGGTGGTCCCACAGTGGGGATGGATGCTCCAACAAACCTGACTGTGGCTGTGTGTGAGGCTTCTTCCATGAGTGCAACGTGTGGGCAATGATGTTATAGGGGAGGAAGGGGGAGCTGGGTCAACCCCAGCCCCTGGGGAGGAACTTCTGAGACCTTTCATCTTGCCCTTTTGCTTGCTTTTTGATGAAATGTTTTGTTTTGGGAATCATGACACATTGATCAATTTAAAAAGCAGCTGGTTTGACTTTTGCCTTTTAAAGGTTTTTTCTTTTTTTTTTTTTTTCAGTGCAAGCATGGACCTAAACAGAGGATGCAAAGCCCGAAATAGCACGGTCCACACTGGGGCAAAGAAACACACATTGTCCTGAGGCAAAGAAGATCTCTCTGCTTCTACTTAACCCATTTTTTTTCTTCATAATTTTTCTGAAGCTTCCTGTGAAAGTTTCTGGCTTGGATCAGCCCAAATATCTATTTTTTTCCCTGGTGTTTTTGTTTTGCTCCTTGGGTGAAATATCCATTGTTACTTGCTCCATGAGTGTGGCTAGACCCAGACCTTCACTGGTGCCTTCTCTTCTTCTCGTAGAACCCAGCTGAAGAATTTCAGTACCACGGGGCTGATTTGGTCGGGCCTCTGCATCCCACCATCTGCTTGTCCCCTTAAATGGGCTATTTAAGAGGGGAAGGGGAAAAATATTTATAGGGTTGCCTTTGGCCTTCAGGCACCAAATTTAATATGCTTCTGATGGATATAATCAAATAGGGAATGTCATGTGTAGGAACACTCCTTCGGTGCCTTCCTGTCCCCGTCTCCCGCTCACAACAGCCTGAGCTCACACATCCAGCCCAGGGTTATGAGAAAGGAAATAAACGAGGCAAAAAAGTCAAAAGCAGAAGGAAAAAAAAAAAAAAAAGTTTCTCTTGTTTTTCCATCTCCTGTAAGTTTTGAGTTTGGGATCTTGTAGGGTTTTGGGTCAGTGAGGCAATCCTGTTGGAACAAAATGTTGCACCTTGTTTGGGTACAACCTTGTTAAAGCACAATGTTTGGGGGGCAAGGGGATGTGACACCTGTGTCCCCAAGGAAGAGCCAGCCTGCAAGGTCATCGCTTTGTGTCTCTGCACACCGAAGACAAGCTCTGTCTGATCCTCAACCTTTCCTGACCCCACAACCCCAAAATGCTTGGGCAAATGCCTTTTAATTGCTAAATGCTCACTTCTCTGCTAATTAACATCCTCACAGGCATTTAGGAAATGATGCTCTTTGTTCATAATTACCAGTAAAAGGTGAATCCCGGCTCCTGGAAGCAAAGTAATTTTCACCTAGGGGGAAAACCTATTTTCTTTTCCTTTTTAACATTGGTGGGCAGAAAACATGGGTGCTTTATGGAGGCAGCTCATGCAGCAGATGGGGAAACTGAGTCACAAGGCCACGCGCTTCAGAGCAGAAATAGAAGCCCTGCTTCCACCTCAACGATCAATATTCCTCATGAAAACCTTGGTGGCAGAACTGATGAGTTTCTTCCCTCTGCAAAATCGGTGCCGTCGCTTCCCATCAGCACCGTGCCATCAGCTCCCGGTGCGGGCTGACCACATCCCACTAGGGACGGGACATAGGAGAGGACCTAACTCACCGGTGCTCTCCCAACTGATCTTCAAAAGCACTTTGAAGTTGGGGAAATCAGTGGAGTTTTTATGTTATTTTATGTTTTTCTCTTCTTTTCCTTTTTTTTTATTTCCTTGGGTACTAAACTTCCGAACTTTGGTTTTTAATGAGGAAGGAGCTCCGCGGCTCGCATCAAACGATGCTGGCCAGCGGGGCTCTGGAGCAACAGCTGTGCAAACGAGCAGGAAGGTTGAAAAGCATGAAAAGAAAGGGAAGAAATTCCTCCGGGTGAGCATGGAGATGCCTTGGGGAGACTCCTGGTGAAACCTTTCCCTTCCTGCACGAGAAGTCCTATCGGGTGGGGATGCTCCTGGGGAGAAGACATTTGGCCAAAGACAACCCAGCAAAGTGGTGTTGGTTCAGAAACTATATAAAATATTTAAAATATTTTCTTTTTTTTTTTCCTTTTTTTTTTTTAAATCTCTAGGTTTATATTTTAAAATAGCAATGCTGCAAATCAGGAATTTTTAATGGTTACTTGGATATAGTTGATGGTAAGCTCCACTGTACCTCCTGCCACGTGTCCTCGCCTCTTGGTGACATCCCCAGGATGCTGCAGGGACTTTCCACGTCACCATACCTGGCCAGGGGAAAGAAGGAGCTGCCACGTCTTGTGCCCACCTGGGAGGCTCCTGGTGCTTTTCCATGGCCTTCAAGAAGGAGGACATCACCTCCCACAGCCCCAACCTTGTCCGCAACACGTGTCCACCAGCCCGAGCTCAGGCGACTGTTTCTCTGCAGGTGTTCTGCTGGAGGGATTGACAGATGGACAGCTCCCTTGTGCTGTTCATCCCTTCCTTGCTCCTTGGTTTTAATTTTAGCTGTCCCTTTCACCGGGGGCTGAGATGTGCTGCTGGCTTGTTTTCCCCTGCAAAAGCACCCAGACAAATATAGACAAGGATCCATTTAAATTACAGGCAGGACAAAACATAGGAGGCTGCTCCTATTTAATAATAGCCACCGTACAGATATTGCTCTCAGGGCTTTGTCATGCAACAGCTTGTTTTATTAAATCCTTCATGCCCTGTGCCGGCTTTATTCAGCTGAGAGGTGCCCGCTTGACAGTCGTCTTGGAGACAAGCATCCTCTCGGGGTCCATGTTTGTGGGGTCAAGCGCTGCTTTTTTGGCAGCCACCATCCCCTGGACCACCATGGCTAAAACCTAACCTGCTTTTGGCCACAAGTTTGGGCTGGAGCCCCTCGGTTGGCCACCAAGCGTTTTCCAAGCCCATATCCTCCACTGGGACTTTGTGCAGAAAACCAGGTCCAACCTCTGCTGAACCCTTCCCAAAACATAAATCCACCTGCCAACCTTCATGGAGGTTCATGTTTTTCCTCCTGGTTGCTTATTCAAGGTGAAGTGCCAATCCCTGGTCCCTCCCCAGCTGGGCTGAAGGTCAATTCTGGCCAATTTTCATCAAATTTGGGAGAGTTGTTGGTCTGTCTGTCTGTCTTAGAGGGACATTCACTGGTTAAAACCATCCTGGAGCTGTGCAGGACCCTCTGTGTGAACCCTCCCCACATGCCAGCATATCAGGGGGTACCAAAAATGATGCTTTTGTTATAAAAGGCTTGGATGTGGAGCTGTGGCGGGGCATGTTGGGCTGGATGCTGAGCACCCCTGAGTCTCTCCTTTCTTCTGGATGTCCCAGTGGGGCTGGGTGGGCTGCAGGGTGTTCCCAAAACCTTCCCAAACCAGGGATGTGCTGTGTTCTGCTCTCCCCAAGGATCAGGAGAGGAGATTCAGGGAGCACGTGCTCAAGCAGATGTTGGTTTTGCTAGGTGGAAAAAAGGAAAAAAAGGAAAAAGAGAAAAAAAACAGTTTTGTTCTGAGCTGAGGTAGGAGAACACAATCACCACATCGTCTTCATCTCGGCGCTTTCTGAGCGAAAACAGCTTTTCATTTGAGAGACTTCAAGGTGTTTTGGAGATGTCAAAGTGCTGCCAGTTCCAGCGTCCTGCTTGGAGCCATGTCCTTCATCTCGAACAGGCCTTGATCAGAAAACAGATCTGGTTGTGTGCACACGGGAGTGCTGGTGGGGGATGAAACCCACCTGCATGGAGATAGCTTAGGGCTTGCTCATGGGGCAGCCAAAATCTTGCTGGCACCCATAAGAGGCTGAATTTTGAAATATTTCCTTGCTATTTACCTGATCTCTTTGGTCCCCTTCATTTATCCGATTTAACCATCATCATCACGAAGTGAGCCCTGTGCCTCAGTTTCCCTAAGGTGCCTGTTGTGATGCCTGCAGGATGCTGGGGCCATATAAATATCTCCAATAAGCAGTGCTGAGAAAAAAAGCATTTAATTTCCCATCCCATGATCAGATTTGACTGCGACATAATTCTCATCTTTATTTCCCCCCCAGATTGCTCTCGGCACCAGCTGGGCTGGGAGCCGGTCTGCCCCACACCTCTGATATCAAACAGGATTTTTCCCACTGTGGGGAAATCCCCAAACACACCAAAACACTCGCTTGCACAAGAGGGCAAAAAGAGTTGCAAGAAACAAACAGAGCCCAGGTGATTTATTCCATGGATTTCACGCCGCACAAAGCACCTGGAAAATAGCTGTGTGGGCTTTCCATATGGGTTGCTATTATTTTCCAGGGTACAGAAAACAGATTGTTGGAAGAACTCCCTGTTCTGTGGCTTGTGCTATTTTTTTTAATTATTTTTTTTTTAAAGCAGAGCAGCAGTCAGTGCTGTTTCCTCGCTGCTGAACGTTGTTTAGCGATTGCTCCTGGTGCAACTCGAAGCAGGAAAAAGCTCGGAGCTTTTAATTAAAAGCCGCAATCTGCTCTTTCCTCTCGATGCAAAGTCTCACCTACAACATGGGAACTGCAAAATGATAATATCAAAAGCACTTTTCCTACGTGGGGAAGGACTGAGTTTAAACCGTGGGGTTGCCACAAACAGAGGTGTTGGGGATCTCAGTTTGGGGATCTCAGAGATGCTTTGGGGAAGCCTGTGGGCACTTTGCTGATTTTTTTCATTTTTTTGTGTTATCCCATAAGTTTTAACCTTGGTGTTTGGTCCAATAAATATATAAATAAATAAAAACTATCCTGGTTTTGTTATATACGCGCTGTTTTCTCATGTCTGGCTGCCCCACCGGCTGTTTGGCAGCATCCATGCATGGCTAAAGAGGCCGGCTTGCTTCTAAGCACGTCGCCACGCGTCTCCATCTCCCCGGCTCCCAGCCACGGGGACAGGGGAAGGCTTTCACGGGAGGGAAACCCACCGTGACGCTGCTATGGGCTCCGATATCTGCCGGGGTTGCTCTCAATTAGCTCCTGCTTGATAATCAATGATTTTTTTTATTTTTTTTTACATTTGCTTTTTTCACTCGGCTGACTCCTATATTTGGCGCTTGGGAGCGTGTCTGTCTGCGCCTGCCGTCCCTCCATCTGCGCGTCTGGCTCACCAGGGTGGCACCGTGCTTCCCCCAGCAAGAAAAAGCTTTGGGAAACCTATGGGGTTTTATTCCCCCCTCCAGTGATGGTGGAGAGGGGAAAAAAAACTTGTAACCTATACTAAAAAGAAGATGCTAATACTGATAATGCTCATTTGCATGAGCTGCAGTGCTGCGTTTCCATCCCTGTCCTTGGTAAAATGGTAAATGTCCAGGGAGATAAGAGCCAAAAGCTTGGAGCCACCCCTTGAGCCTCCTGAAAAGGTCTGGTGCTGCTCTGTGCAAAGAGTTTTGGCTTTGGGGGTGGGTTTGCACCCCCTTGGGTCCCATTCTGGGGCTTTGCCCAGCAAACCAGGGGATGTGCGAAACAGGGGCAGAGCATGGGCATGAGAACAAGGAGGGATGTAGCATATTAAAACTCCAGCCTCCTTCAACTTAATTTTCCCTAAAATTCTTCCCTAATTTTCCCTAAAATTTTCCCTAAAATTAATTTTCCCCAAAAACATCCTGGCAGGATTGCAGTAGGAGGGATGGAGAGGCGAGGGGAGCGCTGCATCCACCCCTCCCCAGCCTGCATTCCTGGACCCCAAAAAATGCTCGGAGCCCCTGGGTCAGGTTTGCTGGATCCAAGGTGCCTCAGGGGGGATTTTTGGGACCCCCCATCCCTTCTGCATGTGACGTTGAATAGCAAAAATTGTTTTGCAGGAGGGGGTGAGCCAATCCATGCATGGCGCAGTATCCTATGCGAGGTGCCCATGCCAAAAGCTGACAGAGGAAGAAGCCCAGGGTGAATTTTGGGGAGGTGGAGCAGGACACTGGCTCCGAGCTATATTTGGGTCCCCGCGCGGTGGAAGCGGGTGGCCGTGGGCTCGCTGGGGGGGGGGCTGGCAGCCGCGGCTCCCTGGCCCTCAGATGGCGCATTGAAATTCAAATCGCGCCTCTCCACCGCTGAATCTCTTTGTTGCTTCTTCAAATGACTAATTGTCACTTTTTTTCTTTTCTTCTTTTTTTTTTTTTTTAATAAGGCAGCATCACAGGGAGGTGCAGGAGTTTTTGTAATAATAATCGTAAAGCGGGGGGGGAGGGGGAAGATGGGGGTGGGGAAAGAGAAAGAGAAGTGCCAGGGATAGTAAATCTCTTCCTCCTTTCCACACACCAGCTGCCGTGCTGCTCTACCGCGGCAGCCAAGACACTTCATCATCCTTAGGGGTTTGCTGGGAGCAGCGTATCGCTTGGGTAGACAGGGCGAATCCTGCTATGTTTGCTTTTTATTTGCTTTTTAAATTTTTTTATTTTTAAAAAGCTCTAAATAGCTGGGGACAGACCTTTCCCACTTGCTCTCTGTAGGGGACTCGCGTGTTAAATCAAATCACGGTGACGTCCCCATTTGTCCCCCAGCGGGGTGGCCCATGTCCCTGCCCACCACCGTGATGCTCCAGGGGTTTGAGGTGTTGCTGCTTGCTCCGAAAACCCTTTCCCTTCGTGTTGCTTCTTGGCTGATCCATGCCTGTCCCTGAGATGGGAAGAATGGGATGGGTTTGATGCAACTGAAAGGATCTGTGGTGGCCCAGGGATGGGGGAGCCACAGCTCGGGATCTTGGCTCTTCCCTTTCCAGCCCAGGATGATGGGAAAGGTATCAAGGAAGATGTGTGATTTCTTCTGCAATCCTGGCTCCCCCTAAACTGGGGAAGGGAGTAGCAGCGCTGCTGGATAAGCTCCATCCCACGCAAAGAGCTGGGTGCTGATTTCGCCCCACGCAGCATCCTTCCAAGCTGGGGTCGGCCACATCCGTAGCATGGAAAGTCGTCTTCCGTCTTTATTTATCTCAGCGCATCCCTTGCTGCTAACTGCTGCCAGCCTGGTGCCAGCTGGCCTGTTTATGATGCCAATAAAAGTCAAACAGAGAGATAAAATTGCACCTGTCATAATTGGGCTTGATTTAGAAGTGGTTGGAGTGAGCTGGAGGGCTCGGGGACACACCATCGCTTTGCGATGTCCCTTCCCTATGTCTTTCCTCCTGGACCTTGAAATGATGCTGGCGATGTCAGCCCCAAAACTGTGGCCATAAAGACACACGTGAATGATGCTACTGGGCCAGCTTTTGATGTATTTACCTCTTGTTTCCCTCCTTGCCCTGGCCACAAGAAGTGTAGAAATTTTTGGCGTACATTTTGGGATGTTTTTCTGTGTTGCAGGAGCATAGACACCCGTGAGAATAATGAGGCTCCACGGTGTTTTTAATAGATCAGGTTTTCTCCTCTGCTCCCCGGTTGCCTTTCTCCCTGCTAATTCTCCCATTATCCTCCCTTAATGAACGACTGCCAGCAAATAAAGCCTTGGGCATGCAAAGGATCCTCCTGCGGCCCCAAAGCTGTCCTGCAGCTCGTGGGGAGGAGAAGGCAGAAGGATGCTGGAGCCCTAGCCTGCCCAGGAGCCCCACCGAGCAGGAGCTGCTTCTTGCTCGCTGCCCTTTTCCGAGCTTTAGTCCTATTTTTGGGTGATGCTTCTGCTTGGCTTTTGTTGAAAGAGCGGCAGCCACGGGCTGGTACCCAGCTCCTGATGCTCTAGCTTATCTAGACCTTGTGCTATTTAATTCCTTTTCCCAATCCAATGAATATTAATGGAAAAAGTGGTACCTGGGGTATGAACCCCAGTAGGAGCACCCACAACAGCACAGGGATCCAAAAATCTCGAGGTCTGTCCTCAACTTGAGGTTTATTTCTCCCATCAGATTGAATGCCCAAGGCAGCGTTCCTTTCTCTGCACCTTCTCTCTTTCCCCCTTGTTGCCAAACGAGCACAAAACCGAGGCTGTAGGAGCTCCCTGGTAATCCTAAGAGCCCCCAGCCTGGGTCTGTAAGGAAAATGCCCTGAATTGATGCTCTGGGAGTCTTGCCAAAAGTCCCGAGCTGCTTGGGCATCCAAATGCTGGTGTTCTCAAGGGTTCCTCCATCAGGACTCCGACTTTACCCTCCCATCACATATTTCTGCACCATGTCCTGATTTGCTTTCTGCCCTTGCTGCTGTGGTGGGAGAGCATCATGACCTGTGCTGGCCCAACCCCTTGCCTGACTGGAGACAGCTGTGGGCACGAGGTGTTCGATCCCGAGCGATGAAAGCAGGAGGCGCAATGGCAGCGTTATCTCTCCTCTCACCCCCCAGCGCTTTCATATCCTGTCGTAATAATGCACAGAATGAGAGCAGAGATGGGAGCGGTGATGGGAGGGAGCGTTGGCAGTGCTCCCTTTGTGTGCTGGTCCTGCTCTATGCCCGTTTTGGTGAAATATCTCATTCTGGAAGCATCACAGCTGAAATTAAACCATGTGTGGTTTAGATGTAAATCTGGTGAGGGGGTCCTGCAAAACAGCATAATGTCAGGTACCCCTGAAAGAAGCCCCAAACCCCAACATCTCCCCTTGGGGACCTTCCCCTGTCCCATGGGGAGAGGTGACCTGAGCATCCCTGCAGGCTCTCCCACCACCAGGACCCGACCTTGCCCAAGCGACGCTTAATTAACCACTAACGAGCATCTGAAGCATCTGTAGGATGTTCCTGGCATTTTCCCAGGATGGTTCCCTGCAGCCAGGCTTCAGCCTGGAGAAATCTGTAAGTGACAGGCGGCGAAAGCACGGCTTCATCCAGCAACGGGGTGACTCCAGCAAATAATTGTCCAAAGATCAGCGCCGCATAATGGGGCCACAACAGCGGAGGCCACACGTCATTAGAGCTTACCAGGGAGTGTGGGAAGGGAGTCAACAGACCTAGGGCAAACAAACAATGAGCAAAATACACAGCAGATGTAGCATGCTAGTTGGGCACGGATTGACTTAAGGGCTGTGTGTCAATAGCAGCGAAGCAAGGCACACTTCCGATGATAAAAACCCCATAAAACAGTTCAATTCCTGAAAACTGCCCCTTTTTCCAAGCAGAAATGGATGGGCTGACCATTAGCTGTGAGCTGTGTGTTGTCAGCTGGAACTGCTCTGAATTTCTGGCTGGGAGCGATGGGGGAGCCTTGGCGTGGTGATGCTGGCACTGCAATGGTAAAGAACAAACTCACCCAGGTATTAGGTGGTAACATAACTTTTTGGCAAAAAATGGCTTTGTATATTTGCTATTTTTAATTTATCCTGGTGCTGCATTAATGCAGAGCCTGGATAAGTGGTTTTTTTTTTTAGAGTATTGTGTTTGTTTTACTACTGCCTCTTTTCAGCACCCCATCCCAGCTGAGGATGCTCCAGGATGAATTTAGCAAGACAAAACCAAACCTCCAGCCCCTGAAACCCCAGTGATGGAGGTTTCTGGGCTGGAGCCCTACATAAATATCATTTACGGTGAGGCAGAGTGTAGATAGACGGCGTGAGTCCTGTGCTGGATGTGCGTTGCAGCAGCTGGGGGATGTTCGCAGGCTGCGCTCATGCTCTGCAGACACGTATATAGGATGTCGTCAACTTTCAGCAATTTATTCCACCTATGCTTTTTTTATTTGTCACTATGGTAACTACAAAGTAAAGATCAAAGCAGCGTGCCATCAGCAGGAAAAGGTATTATTTTTCCCTCTTTTGCAGAAATAACTTAAGCATGCTTTTATTTCCTTCCCATTCAGGGGAATTGGTTGCTGCTGGTCGGTGCCGGCAGCTTTTTGGCAACAAAGTTTGGGTCTCCAACTGAGAAATTGTCCTGGAAGAGTTTGCAGCTCATATAAGTTGAATTTCCTTCAGTTTGAAGATAAATGCAATGTGAAGGGTGGGTGACCGCTGGTTGTGGGGTGCTACAGTGGGTCCTGGGACAGGAGGAGCTCGGTGGAGCAACCTGGTCCTTATAATATGAAAAGGGAATCCCCCAAATGTTGGTATTGCTCCTGGCTGTGCCCTGGGGATGGGTTTGGGGTCCCCATCCATGCCAAATGGGGATGGTTTTGGGGTCACCACCCATGGCTTGAGCTTGAGTGTTTAGATATAGATAAAAAAGCCAGAAACCACCCAAATCTTGAATTTTGCTTCATTTTTCTTGCTTCTCCTTACTTGTCATGGAAACTGGGTGCAAGCCCTGAACGTGAAGGGAAGGACTCTGCTCCTGCAGATATAGCTACAGGGTCTTTTCCAAGGGTGTTCAGGATCCAGAAGTCGCCCTGCTCTGATTACACCTTTAATTATTTTAATTAATAATAATTACACTCTTCCCTGATAGATGCAGAAATAGAAAGGCAGGTGCAAAAAAGGACGAGGTGCTCACGGGGATGCTGGTGCAATGGACTCCGTCCGGCCATCGCCACCCACCTGGAGCTGAATTTCTTGTTAGAATTTCTGCCTTTGGTAAATGGAGGGCGGAAAAAAAAAAGTGTTTTTTATACGTATGAATGTATTCAGAAGTACAAAATTCAGGGGTTCTGCTTCATGTGTTTGCAAAGCAAGCGGTAACATCTTCTTCTATGGGCTATAAAGCAGCTTTTAAGTGTTTGGGAATCAAATGTGTTTGTTGTTCCCACAGATGAGACAAAACAGACCATCGTGCAGCCAATTAGGATGCATATGCTTAAAAAAATAAATTAGTGAATGTTTTTGGCTGTCTGGAACAGCCTTGTTGGGATTTTGAGGACAACCAGTGGTCATTGGGTTTTGAAAGGGAATTTAATCCATTTAGGAGTGGGATTATGTGATGTATTTGCTTGCAGGTGGCACGGCATGGTGGTCTCAGACTTGCTTTGTCTTTCTCTTTACCTTGCAGCAGCCATGGTTGCTTGTGCAAGCTTTGCATTGCATTGAAGATGGCTTCGGGTTTGTCCTGCAAGACCTCCTCTAGCAACGTAGAGTTAAATTCAGGCTTTTAAGAGAAATTGAAAAAAACAGTTAAATGTTACATCGGTGGGGAGGTGGCTCCAAGGTCTCTGCCCCAGCCTGCATGAGCTCCTAGCAGCAGATGATGCCCTTGGCCAGCACGTGGACAACCAAAAGCCAAA
Organism: Anser anser; assembly: GCF_964211835.1. Classification (NCBI taxonomy): domain Eukaryota; kingdom Metazoa; phylum Chordata; class Aves; order Anseriformes; family Anatidae; genus Anser; species Anser anser. Next base: position 12,836,775 of record NC_139730.1, read on the forward strand.
TTCCCTCTTGCTTTGGTGTTTTGGGGCAGTTATTAGTTGCTTTATGTCATCCTTCTTTAACTGGAGATGCCTTTATTGCTACGAGCCAATGCTTTCTAGTGGGAAAGGGCTCTGGGTCCTTGGGCACAAGGTGCCAAGAGCGCGGTGGGAGCATCTCCACCAAGTCCCCACTGCAGGATTGACTTTGTGCTAGGAGCCTCACCAGTCAATACTGGGGGAAGAAGAGGCATGGGTGTGCACCAGCCCTGTGTCTGTACACCTATAGGCACCTGGTGTAGGGATGTATTTCCTCCGGGGTGGTGGGGCTGGGGAGCATGGAAATGCAGCGACAACAAAACATTTTTTCTTCCTCCTTTCTCCTCTCTGTGTTGAGGAGTGGTTGTTTGAAGAGCGAGCAGCAGCGCAGTGAAATCCCCAGTGGGATGTTCATGGTGCACATGCTCCAGCCCCAAGCGAGCTGGTGGCCCAGGGGAAAGGGAGCTTGTTACTTCACAGCTTCTTATACAGCAGAAGAAAGGAAAACAGCATCTGCCAGCCCATCAGCCGCTGGTGTGAAAGGAGATCCTGGAGGTTTTCCATGCCCAGGTACCTCCTGAGACACGCTGGAGGCAGGACATTGCTCTGAGCACCACCAATTCAGTCCTGAATTCCACAATACCCACTACAATTGGGATTTCTCCCAAGCTCAGAGAGCAGATTGGTAGTCCAGAGCCATCTCCATCACTAATTATTTTTGGAAGTGGAAATCTCTCCCCAGCTGATGCTCTTTGTAACCTCCCCTATGAGAATGATGCTGGATTAACCCCACGGGAGCCCACCTGCATGGAATGGTCACAGACAGCCATGGAGGACTCCAGGGCCCAGAAGTGTTTGTCTTGCAGTAGGACTAAAACACCCTTAAGAAAACATAGTTTAAATATAAATATTTATATGGCTTTAGAGCTCACACCTGAAGCCAGGGGTGGAACCCCCATGAGATGCTGCTCCGGGGCTTGCCCCAGCTTCATAGATGCCACCAGGGGATGCTCCTGGCAGTGATGCAGCTCACCATGAGTACTGTGACAGCTTCTACAAGGGGTGGTTGTACTGGTAGCACCCAGCTTGGGGCCTCCACCATGGGCATCCCCTCGAGGTGACTGCGTTGCTGGCTCCAGAGCAGGCACCCCATCCTGGGGCAGGAGCTGAGCCTCTCCAGCGCTCCTCGGTGATCTGGGACTCAAGCAAAACTGGACAAAGAAGTGTTTGTGTCTAGATATGTTTTGGAAGGAAAGAAAACACAAAACCCCTCATTTCTTTGAAGCTTTTTCAGAAGCAGGTTGCACAGATGCATGGGTTGGGTTGCTTCTACCCAGCCCTGATCGTCCTGCAGAAGCTGTCAAGATCCATCAAAAGCCAGCAACTATATAAAAGCATCGGATTTCCGTGGTTTTATTGACGTGCATCCCCTGGCTGCATTTTGCCTTTTTTTTTTTTTTTTGACTCGGGGTTTTGGCAGGCTTTATGGCCAGACTTCCTTTTTTTTATTAGGAGGAACGACTGGCTGGTGTTTGCACTTGTGATCTCCAGGGTGCCCAGGTCTCCTGGGCTGCTCGGAGGAATATTTCTTGTGAAATAACCAATCTGCTAGGAGCCATGTTCTGGCAATGCTCTGTGCAAGGAAACAGGGGGGGACCATTGGCTGCGCTGACTGGCATGGTTACTGGAGGCTGGAAACAGGTGAGGGGGGTTTTTTAATCGTTCTTCTTGCCTGGCTGTCCTGGAGGTGCATTTTAGGTTTGCAAGTGAAAAGATCAGGATTTATTTGGGAAATAAAGCTCCATAATTTGTTTTGTGATTTCCCCCCCCGCCCCTTTCCCTTACTACGGTCTATTTACCTAAGCCATTTATATCTATTCATCTATCTGCATCCCGTTTATCTGTCCAGAATATCTTTTAATATATATTTATGTCTGTTCCTTTCTGCATTATCTCTCTTGCCCTTCTGTACCAACCATCAATCTAGCTATAAAACCTCTCCTTACTGTTGTCTTTGAATAAATTTTGGCTTTTGGAATTCCTCTTCCACTTTATACCAGCTGCATGCTGCAACATTTTCTAAGCTTGGCCGCAGCTCCTCTTGCACAGAGTCTTTAAGAAAACGTGCCATTAACGAGGGGTTTGTGCATCTAAAAATCCCTGACTTGGGGATGTGACTTCAGGAAATGTGTTGTGTTTGTGTTCCCCTTTCTTCTTCACAGCGGCTGCATCTTCACCGTGGCTATTTCTTCCATCACAGAGCTCCTGTGGGACATCTCTCAGGAAAACAAGGTAAACTCACTGAAATTATTTCCCAAACGTAAGTTATTAGCATGAATTTCTCATCAAAAAACAATAACAGGGGATTTATCTTCTTTTTTTTGTTTTGTTTTGTTTTGATGGAAGCCTGGATGCATCAGAGAGCTGGCAACACACATCCACCAGATAATTAGATTGAAAGAAAACCACCCCTCTGAAGACAATGAGATGATAAAAGAGATCAAGGTCCCTGGGAAAACTTAATTCTTCCCTGTTTTCCATTACTTCTCAGGTTATTTCACTCTGTTATTAAGAAATTTGATATGCTGATGAGTAGAAGAGAAAGCTTTTGGAATCGGGGAAAAAAAGTTGGGTTGTTTGAGGACAAGCTATTAACAACTCAGCAACTGTATGAGCCCAAAAGTAGAGAGTCCCCCATGAGCTAGCATGGGATCCAGGCTGGTTGAACCCTTTTCTGTCCCTGGAGATGTCCTACAGCCACTCTCAATACTGGCAGATAAAATTTGGTGCCCCTTGGCTGCCTGGGCCAGTATTCCTGGCCCCTGCCTGGAGAAATGCAATAACTGATTTATTTAGATGCATCTGGAGGCAAATGAGAAAGCCTGGCCACCTCCAGCACTAAAAAATGCCTCTCTCAAAAACCATGGGAAGTAACAACTAAAAGGGATTGGATGCTTTGCAGTTGTCTTCTTTTTATTTTATTTTTTTTGGGAGGTGCATGTATTAAATGCTAATTGTTTTTCTTCTGAGTGAGGAAAGAAGGTTTGGACACATGGGGTTGCATATCCAGGTCTGGAGGCACTGAGGATGTGGTGAAGATCTCATGTGAGGTGGAGTAATGGGGTCTGCGACACATCCTTTTTGGAGATGTGCTATCTTGTGGTTCCTGGCATCCTGCAGGGGCTAAGGAGGAAAGATATCCAAGCAGATATTTTAAATAAAGAGCATTTTAATCTCTTCATGGCTGTGGGCACGGTGAAAGCACGGAGCTTTGCCACGACTGGCAGGAGCCTGTATTTATCTTGTCACCCTCGCCCAGGGTCCCCAGCTGAGCACTGGCACCACAGTGGGGCTTTCTTCCTCGCCTTGCTCTCCCCTCCACGTTGAGATTTGCTTGTAGGCATTTCCCTTCCAGGGAGTCCGATGGATGAAAATGCAGCGCATTAGCTTGATGCAATAGGAGGTCTTTGGAGACTGCTTTCGTCTCTGGTTGTATCAATAATTAATATGTTGATCCAGAGCAATATTATAAACAGGGTAAATGCTCTCTCTCTCTTTTTTTTATTTTTTTTTAAACAGAAAAAGGAAAAAGAGCAGATGCTGGTGTCACCACTCAGTGGGGACTTCTTTGTCTTCCAGGAGGTCATCATATGGAGACAGCAGTGTGGGCACGCACCTCACTGCAAGCAACGCTTTTCCATCACCTTCCCATTGACCTTTTCCATTTCTTATTCATTTTTCAATCGGAATCCCTTCAAGACACCTGTTTGGATTTGGAAATCGCACCAAGGCTCGATGCATCCATCAGAAGGGAGGCTGAGGCATCCCTTGCACCGAGTTTTCGGCAGCTTCGTTTCCAATCTCTATGTGGGTAGCACATGAAGGGCACCCTTCCAGAAGCATTTCGTGCCCAATCTCCTTACTGCTGTCTTCAAACATTGATGTTGGAATAGTTTTGAATGTTGTTTCATCACTGGCTTCGGGTTTATTCTGAAGAACACCTCTGCTAACATGATTCACCTGGGGCCAAAGATACCCGTGGCATTTGGACTTCTTAAACACACAGATAGGGTTCGTCTGCGAAGTCGCCTCCGTCTTTCATGATGGTCCTTGAGGTCCCACAGCCCAAATTAAAATATCATCTGCTCTAACTCCAGCACCTCCTAATCCCTCAAATATCTGCCAAATTGCTCTTTGAAATACCTTGGGAGCAGAACTAATTCCGGATGGTATTAGCTTAAATTTGCAATGTCCAGCTGGTGTATTAAAAACCACTAGCTTTGAGCCCCATTCATCTAATTTCACTGGCTTTAATAGATGTCTTGCCTTCATGCTGAGAATATTTCTGCTTCTGAGAACATTGCTAACTTTTCATTAAGGGTTTCCAGTGGATAATGTCTCCATTTGAAAGGCTTTATTTAAACCGTATAAATCAATCAACATCTATGATTTATTTGGCTTTTTGATTCGTACCCTTCTCGGTTAATACACCACATTTAACCCAGTCTGCTTGTCAGCGCAGCCTCAGGGGATGAAAGACAACAGCAGGATGAGTTGTTCAGTCCCAGTGCAGAAGGTAATCCCAGTGCTAGCTGGGAAAACAAACTTCTTGTAATCTCACCAGTTTTGGGTCAACTTCCCTGCCCAGAAGCAATTTTGTCAGAATGTAGAACAGTGTTTTTGCTTTTTTTTTTTTTCACCATTTCCACCTCATTTTGAAGTGAAAGGGACCACAAACATTCAACTAAAATCCCCTGGAGGATGAGCAGTCTGAGGAGCAAACCCTTGTCTTCAGCCCAAACTTCCTCCAAGGGCCACCTTGCTCCAAATTTCGGGACCTTTAGGATTTGAGCCCCAAAGCTCAAAAGCCCTCAAACCTTTAGGGTTGGAGCCATCCAAGTCTGCCTCCTTACCAAACCCTCCGTGCAAGGTGGGTCTGACCTGGGTACATCTTGGGGCTGGGATGCAGCAAAGGACCAAAGGACCTGGTCAATGCTGGGGTTCATCCAGACCTTGGGGAATGGGATGTGGTCTCTGTGGGACTTTATCTCACCAAAAAGTGCATATCGAAGCTTGAATGTACATGCTCTTCTGAGAAATGAAAAGGATCCCCCATTTGTGTGGTACCCAGAGGGATTCATCTTCTCCAAGCATCAGCCAGGCGCATGCATCCAGCATGCTGGGGCTGAAATGAGCTAACAGGAGGGGAGTAAGCTCAAAAAAAAAAAAGAGAGAGAAAAAAAATAGAGAAAAAGTCCTCGAGGGCCTCTAACCTGGCGTGTGTAAAAGAGGAGCTGAGCTGCCATCCACACGCAGCTCTCCTTCAGCTCCGTGGGTGAGGGGGAGAGGAAAAGGAGCTGGGCTGGAAGCACGGAGGCTGCCAGATGGGGAAGCAAGCTGCCGGGAAGGAAAACGGGGAGATGCTCACAGATCACGAGCGCCTTTGCAGCGTGCGAAGGAGAGGAAAATGCTCCTGGGCAAGGCGGGACTTTAAAACTGGGTTTTAGCTGAGTGGAGGGGAGAGAGCAGAGCAACTGCACTGGCCATCCTGATTTTAATTTTAATCCCATTCCTCCACTGCCGCATCCTCACCCTGTCCACGGACCCTGCTGCCTCAGTGTGCACGATGTCCAGGGCAGATGCTACTGCTGCTGCTTTGCTTCATTATTTGCTTTTGTGCTCAGGCAGAGATCTCTGCTTCCCCTGTGGCAGGATATTGACTGGGTTTGATTTCAAGGAACAAATCCCCCCCGTCCTTCGGGTTCGGCTCTTGTACTCGGGCCAGATGATTTCCAGGCTGGCTTCCAGCAGGAATGGTTGGAGGCCACATGGCAGCTGCTCAGACGGTGGGGCTGGAGCTGCCAGCAATTCTCTGCCGTGACCAAAATGATCTTTAATAAATGCATCGGGGATTTCTCAGCCTTTTCCTTTCCCCCTTTCCCTCCGTGCCCTTGGAGCTTGGGCAAACCGTGACACGGTTGGGACAGCATGGTCGCTAGGGGTGGATGGATGGATGGATGGATGGATGGGATGGATGAATTTAATGGATTTATTTTCTTCGCTTCTCTCTGGCCCCTTCGCTGCTGTGTTACCACTGCTTGTGCTTTTCTGGTGCGTGGCCGAGCCAGTTCAACTCACCGAGCTGGCAGAAAACAACTCCTCCTTGCGCTCGGGTGGCTCTGGGGACAGGGAGTCCCTGCAGAGGCAGGGCTTCTCTGTGCGTCCTCTTCCAGATTTAATTCGGGATGTGCAGGAAATCTCCCAAAGGAAAACATTACCAGGAGAGCCTCTGTGTTGTTGCTGCTGCAGGAGATTTCTTGCAAAACATGCAGTTTTATTTAACTGCAAAATGTGCTAGAAGCATGTTAATACCAAAAATAAAAAAAAAAAAAATAAAAATCCCCACTACCATTACAGCAGAAGTGTCGTAATGAATCTTTTCAGTCTCATTTCATTGTGATCGTCAAAACATTTCATTTAGATGTTATCACTCTAATTTCATCCTGACTTCTCTGCTGTCTCACTTACATATAGGCTTGCATTATATCTCACATTACCCCGCTTAAACATTAGCCAAATGGCACATCGTACTTATCGAAGTGAAACAACCTGGCAGGGTGGGACTGAAGTATTTGGGTTTTGCATTGAAGCCTTCCCTAAACTTCTCCTCCCTGGAGACATTGCACAATTTTGCCTTCATGGTCCAGGTTGCAATAAAACCCACCAAACCATTTGGTATTTCCTACGGGACATAAAAATGAGCTGCCAGAGAGCTCAGCTGGCTTTGGCAGCATTTTGGGGTGAAAACTCCTATTCCCCTTTTTTTTCCAGTACTTCCCACAGTGCCAAGTGATTAGGCATTATGGAAGGGAAAAGTGGCACAAAGCACAAGGGAAACCTGGAGATATTTAAAGCCCATCTGGCCGCCTACCTGGGCAACCTGCTCTAGGGAACCTGCTTTGGCAGAGGGGTTGGACCCGATGATCTCCTGAGGTCCCTTCCAACCCCTACAATTCTGTGACTCTGTGATTGAGCATGTTAAATGCTTAAAAGAGCTGCTCCCCATGCCAAAGAGCTGCACCAGGGGCCACCTTGGTGTGGCGGGATAGGGATCTGATGGCTCTTTTTCTTATAGGGTTTGGTTATAAGGCACGAGTCTGCATCCACTCAGCTTGGCAATAAACCTTCTTTTCTTTTTCAGAATGGGAGAATAACACCAGTCCAGCAGTAAATAAAGGTTACAATACCCAATATAAACATTCATTGGCATCGTACGCCCACATGTCTGCATGTTGCCAGGTTACAAGTATAAAAGGCTAGTGGCTTATTTATCTAGGAAATCTGTCCTGGGTATAACCTCATGTCTGCATTTAAACCAGGGTAATTCACTCGGAGCAAACAACAGTATAGGTGATCTCAGCGTGGTCTGCCTCTTTGGCCCCTGTAATTTTCCAGCTCACCCCAGATAAACCCGATTTTAAGTGACTGAATCCTCCAAAGGGGGCTGACAATGCCGGTGGGTAACCTGCCAATGATTTAATTACAGTGGGTGGCTATTTCTGTGCTCTTAAACCACACTGAGAGCAGTTGTTCTTGTCTGTTCCTAGACCCTGGCTGCATTTCTGGACTGGAGCATCCTCTCCCAGCCCCGCTGCTGCCCGCGGTGCCAGCTGGGCTGTCTGCTGGCAGTGATGCAAGGTGAGGCAATGGGTTTGAAAAGCCTCTTGTATCTCTGATTCCCCTTTTCCACCCTGTCCTGCTGTTTGTTGGTCTGTGTCTATGTCTGACTGCATTTTGGTCCATGTGAAACATGGTGGCCCTCCTCCAGGTCTGGTTGCTTCCCATGTTACCTCTGGGCACGACCCAGCACTGGTCCCTTTTCACTGTAGTTATCTCCTTGGGGATGCCCAACACAAAATCCAGCCTGTCCATAGGGCCAAAGAGAATATTTGCCAATGGATGGGGAGCCTACTTCACAACAAACACTAAGATGAGCTTACATATTTCCAAATAAAAATCCCAATTCTATATTTGCCGGTAAAAACTGGGAATATTTCCCAATGAAACCCAAGCCTGGGCTCTGTAAGAGATACCAGTGTGCAGCCTCAAGTAATTCAGGGTACCGTGTTTATGTTGGGATTTGAGGGATGTTGAAAGAATCGATCTAACGCGTTTCCAGGCAGGTGAGGACCCGTGAATTTTGCAGGGTTAACATTAATTTGCTTTTTACTGCATGGACATAAACAGTCAATATTACCTTGACTTTGTCCAAAGAGCCAATTGGCGCAGTTGTTCATTAGGAAATGGCTCGATGAAAGTGCTTTTTGAACAATTTATTGACCCTATAAAAAAGGAAGTAATATCATGAGTAGATGGAGCGATACCAAAAATGACGTCCCACCTATAAAAGCATCACAGTGCCTCCCTTGGCCAGGAGAGGGGCGTTGCTCCACGGAGATGCTGAGCGCTGGTGGAGGTGTGAAGCTGGGTCAGGATGGGAGCCAAAACGCCACTGGCTCATCACCCCAGCACGTCTGCCAGCTGCTCTGAGGTGTGAAATGGGGCGTTTGGACCATCTGATTGACGGAGGGAGGAGCACTGGGTGCCTCATATGTCTCCTTCAGCCCCTCAGGCTCAGCAGTCCCAGGCTTTCCCATTCCTCCTCCCGAGAACGCCTCCTCACACTCAATATCCATTTTTAGTCTCTTGTTTCATGGCTTTTGTTGGTTTGTCCCCTTGTCAAGTTAAACACGAGCTGCATGGGTGTTTATCAGACAAGCAGGGCTTTTGTCTGCTCGGAAAACCCCAATGTTGAGAACCTTAAGCCAGAAAAAGCCCTGGCATTGGTCACATCGGATGTGTCAGTGCCTGGCTGGAAAAGCTGCATCTATTTCCACGTGCATTTGGGAGAGAAAACAGCTATGGCTTGATTGTCCATTCCTCTTGGCTCCGCTCCTCTCCTGTTTCAATGAGCTGTGTGAGCATTCGTGGATAAATCTTTGATTTCAAGGAGGCAAGGTCACGCTCCATTTCGTAGCGTGCCGGGAGTAAAACATCGCCCGGGGCACACGTACGCGAACGCAATCACCTAAATTTCCTAGCTGATGCGGTTTGGGAGGGATGCTTTTATTTCATTTGCTTTATTTTCCTGGCTTGAATGAAGCCAGTGTGGGAGGGAGGAATTTTCTCTGGGCAAGTGCTCAGGAAGAGCAGAAACCCTACCTGCCTCCAGCCTTTCTTACCCCAAACCCAGAGCATCCATTAGTGGCCCCCTCTCTGCCTTCGGGGATCTTTGCAGAGAGGATTAAAATGTTGCAAGCTGTCACCATGCAACAGAGATGGCTTCAGCTTGCTTCATTTAAACTTGGCTGCTCCTCTGGTCTCTGGGAGGTGCATCCCTGCCACCTGGTCCGTGCTGGAGTCACATCTCCTGCATGCTCCTCCACACCATCATCGCTGGAGACCTGGTAGGTGAGGTGGGTCTCCATGTCTCCATCCTACCCCTTCCTGGGGGCCTTGGGCACCGAAGCGAGGAGTTAAAACGTTGTTTCACCCTGATGGAGAGCGTTAATTGATAAGGGAGACGTGTTTGGGTGGTGGCTGCCCATAGGCTTGCTTCCTTCGGCATTTTCCCATTAATAAGTCGTAGCGAATGTTCTCTGGCACATCAACCTCAAACAGATAGCTTGTCAGCTGGGAGCCGAGCCTTTCATAGATCTCATTGATGGAACAGTTTTTAAGAGCAAAACTGGGGACAGGGAGGGAACGTTTGCAGCCCTCCATCCACAAAAGATGGATGGGTCGCGGGAAGATGTTATCAGAGAGGCTAAAAAGCTATTTGGGCAAAGGTGGGCTTCTCCATCCCCACGTCCTTCCCTGCCTCATAAAGCATCCTGCCTTCAACCTTTTTTAAAACCATATTGCTTAGCTTTATTAAAGAACTCACCTCCTTTTTCTCCCCGCTCATTTCCATGGGTCCAACCTTGACTCACACGAGCAGGAGACAAGAACTCCTTGGAATTCCGCCATGAGTTTTGCATGGAGGATTTTCTCTGGCTTTTTCGTGATTTCGGGGAGCCGGGGGACAGGAGAGTGTGACAGCTGAGCCGAGCTCACCGCAGAGAGCACTCACAGGTTGCCTGGTGATCCAAGACGTACGATTTTAACAAGTCAGGCTCCCAGATCGCAGGCCTGAAAGACTGGTCCCAGGTGGGCGTGAGGTGCTTAAAGGCATGGAAATAACCAAAACCTCACCTTTAGAGGCTTCAGCCAGACCTAGCACATTGTCTGCACCTTCCTTGTGGCTCCCAGGTGCTGCATTGAGACATCAGAGCTCCCTGGGGGACAATTTAGGCGGTGTCGAGGAATATCAGAGGGGCGGAACAGAAGATCAGTATGGGGAAAGCTTAAATACCTGCTGCTCACCAGCACAGGGGAGGGATGATGGATGGGGCTGTGACAGAGGTCTGTAAAAGCCTGGGCAGCAGGGAGTGATTTCTCTTCCTTGCCTTGTGAGAACCAGGAGCCAGGAGATGAGAGGAGCTTTAAAACAAAGACAGGGCTTGTTTGCAAAGCCGTAATTCAGCTCAGTTGTGCTAGAGGTGTGTAGAATTAGACAAAAGGAGGAAAAAGCTTAACCAACACTAAAATGTCCCGAACTCAGCCCTTTTCCCCAAGTACCCAGAGAGTGCAGGTCTCTTCTGAATGCCGAGGGTGTGGCGTGGTGGGAGAGCTGGTTGGGGTTGCTGGCAGGTTTTTTTTGTCACCTTTTGCCATCCCACAGTCCCATGCCAGGTGAGGCTTCCACATCACTTCCAGAGGTCTGGGGAATTGGGGCACATCCTTGCATTAAATGGAAACCTTTTTTTTTTGTGGTCTCCATAGCTGGTCTCGTCATAGGGAGGTCGTCGCCACTTGACCCGTGCAAGTCCCAGTCTCTCTGGCTCCACCTCAGTAAGGTCTGCAGGATGCCAAATTCACTTCTGGCCCCAACCCCCAGGGCAAGGACCTGCCGGGAACAGGCTCTGTGTCACCTCTCTGGGTAGTCTTGGGGTGCCCGGGTGTGATGGATACTGGGGGAGATGGCGTGGTGAGCTCTGGAGCCTCTCCTTCCTATGTTAAGTAACTGGAAAACAGAAATTGCATTTCGCTAAATATTCATTTGGGAGTGGTGATGTCTCTGAGGATGTAACTAGCAGGTGTCAGCCTCTGTGTCCAGGAGCTCATGGAGGTGTCACAGAGTCCTTCCGTGCCCCCAAGTCCTGCTCCAGTCCCGGCTTCCCCTTCCCTTTCCAGATCCCCATCTGATTGGAAATGCTGGGTGCATCAGGTGTGTGGCCTTCTCTTCCCGAGGCTTCACTCTGCCGAGGGATCTGGGGAGCTGAACCACTGCTTCCAACAGTCCTCAATTAGACCCCTAATGAGGAGGCAGTGACACCTCCCAGCTCCTTCTGCAGGCTGGTTTCCCCAATGGGATTACGTCCCCCCTCCGCTCCAGAGGTTGGTTTTGCGCTGGGAGACTCTCCCCCCGCCCCAGCTCTGAAATGATGATTGAGACCAAGATTTATACTTTTAATTAAGATTGAGAGGCTGGAACCCCAGGGTGCACCAGCCTCAGGAAGAAGGACAATTATGAAGCAATTACACAGCCTTGTAATCACATTATGCACGGGATATAGGCTGAGATCTACCAAAGCCAGTGTAAATAGGTCATCGGCAAGCCCAGGAGATGACAAACCTCAAAAAATCCTCGAGGCGCTGCTGTCCAAAGCCTTTTGGGGTTGGGTATGGAGGACCTGAAGCTCTCAGACCCCATCGGATGCTCAGGAGCTGGCTTTGGTGCTTTGTAAGGACTGAGCGTCTCGGAGCCAAACCTTCTAGGAAAACCCTCCTGGGCAGGAATTCAGTAGGAAAAGTTGGCTCAGGGCTTAGTTTTCCCACTGAAGGAGGTGGGCTATGGGGTCCGTAGGAGCTGACACCCCTGAGACTTTGCTCCCCCCTTATTTTTCTGGGAAAAAAAACAAGTTCTTGGTGGAATGCCATCCCTCTGCTCTACGCTTATCCTCATTTGGCATCTCTTGCTTGCTGCCTTTTTCCCTTATTCTTTTCTCACAGTTTACAAATTAGTCAGCTTTGCCCAGTGAGGAAGAATTGATTTTATGGTGAAACACTCTATTTTTTTTTCTCCCCTCTAAAAACAGCTTTTCCTTCCCATGAAAGCAGCCGGGCGAGCTCCGAGACGAGCCCAGACACCCTGTCACACTTGCAGGGAGCTGCGAAAACAGTCTGCTTCCCCCTTGTTGGGTGGGGAGGGAGGAACGTCCCTGCCTGGCCCTAAAAACGGTGCTTGGGAAGCACCTGGGGGGGCAGGGCTTGCTGCACGGGACACAGGGGCTGTGCCAGGCTGGGGATGAGGTGACCTGGGTCCATGGGTGTCCTCCCACCTGGGGACCAAAGGGACAGGATGCGAGGTCCCTGCGTGCCACATCCCCCCAGCTGCTCCAATTTGTGGCAGTTTTATCCCTCTTTCCTCATCCTGAGCTGATTTTCTTCCTCCTTTTTCACCCTGAGCAGCCACATTTTTCGCACTGTACCTGCTACAGCAGCGCCTGGAGCCCACAGCATTGCAGCGATGGGTCGAGTGACCCAGAGAGAGAGAATTATATATAGAAAGGCAGGAGATAGAGATGTCATTAGAGAGAAGCTGGGAGTCGGGAGAGCACCTCCAGGCCCTTTTTTTTTTTTTTTTTTTTTTTTGTGTGGATGAAAGGAGCTTACTTCAGTGAATAGCATGATTATATTCAGATTCCCATTTAGGCTGCTCCAAGTTGTACAACAAAAGGAATATTAAATGATATTGCAAAATTTATGTTACAAATCAATGTAACCTGCATAAATCAACCCAGCCCAGGCAGGAAGGTAGGGCTTGCTTTTCTCAAAGTGGCTGCTTTAGAAATGAGACGCTGCCTTGGAAATGAAAGGGGCTGCATCCAGCTGCAGAAGACCTTAGAAGAATGCCATGCCTTCAGCCAGCTGCATCTCCTTACTCCCTTATTTTTTTTCCAGGACACAAACCGATCTGGTTAGAGGAGCTTTTAGGAGTTTACGCATGTTTTTCAGAGCTAAAACTCTTTGTACATGTAAGCAAAATTTTGGGGTGGAAGGAAGGATGGGCCAGGAACGAATCTGAGCACAGCAAGGCATTTGTGAGATGCTCCTGCTCTCCTGTCTCCTGGATGAAAGGGAGTATGAGGTTTACCAGTTCTTCCTCCAGAAATCTGGGTGCTTCAGAGGTGTGTGGTGAGCACAGGCATGGGGATGAGCGTGGTCACGCCAAAGACCTTGGTTCGCAGGTGTGCAACCAAGCCGTTTGCTCTCCCTTTGCTGAGCTGATCTCCGTTATTCAGATGGAAAATGTCCCCTCTCTTCTGGGTTTAACTGCTTTTTACCTCCCATCCCACCAGAGCCAGGCCAGGCCAACAGAGCTGTCCCAGTTTCCCCAGCTCTGCTCAGCACAAGGCAGCAGATCTGTGCCGTGCTGGAGCTCAACTTCTCCAAAAAGCGGACTTTTAAAGGTATGTTTTGCAGCCTGAACAAGAACAGACCCACAAAACCCAACCTGGCAACACAATCCCTGCCCTGCCACTCACAAATCCCCCTTCCTGCCCTTAAAATCTTTGTCTCTGACCAGGGTTTGCTTTTCTCACCTTTCAGAAGCGGAAGGTGGGGAAGTGACTCCCTGCCCCCTGGTTCTGCCTCTCCTTCCAGTGAATGTCCAAATCCTTGGACGACATCTGGAGGTGAGTGTTCGTGAACGTCCCTGCCACCACCCCAAGCATCCTGCATCCCTTCTGGCCAGTCCCTCGCCCTGCCAGCAGATCCTAGCAGCTCCTGCCCCGGCCCCACTCCCTGGTGAGCTGGCCAGCTTCTCCTGGGGACCTCGGCCGTGCTGGCAGGCGGACCCAAAAACCTGCCAATACGTTCAAGGTCCTACTAAGTTTTGGAGTGGCTGCTGGATTTTAATACGGGGCGAGAGTACATTGTCCCCTTGCTACAAAACCCCTTGGGTTTTGCTACTAAAAGCAAGGAAGAGCTGGCCAAGGGCAGAGTTAAGGCTGTTTTACTGTTGTTTTATCAGCCTAGGACATCGTGCATAGCACGGCTTGATGACGGATGATGGATGTCCCTCTCCATCTTAAGGGACACGTTTGTCCCGTTGTATCCTCAGGAACTCAGCCTTGCTTTCCTAAATGCAATTGCTCCAGAGGAGCCACGCTGGCCTTAGCATCCCCTTCCCATTCTTTCTCCCAGCCCAGACCTGAGTGGGGTTTCCCTTTATTCCTGAGCAAACCCAGAGCAAAAAAAAAGCCCCAGCACCCTTTTCATGCCCTAACTTGCCCAAATCCCTTCTCCCTTGAAAGCAGCTGCATTTTTCAGTGGTGCCTTGGAGGTACTCACCAGGCTCCTGACTTAGGCACAGCCGACCGAGGGATTGCTCTGAAAGGGATTTGTTAGTATTAATTACGCTGCGTCCCTGCTGAGATTTTTAACAAGATTATGCTTCCCGAGCGCCGCTGCTCCGCTTCCCCTCCTACTCCTTCCTTTCCATTTCAAAGCACAGTGCGTGTAGCGGGGCTTGTTATTTTATTTTTTGTTGTTCCCCCGCAAGATGCTGCTGAGGGGGGAGCACGCAGGAGCCTCCCCAGCTGCCGGGGTCCCTGTGCAATGCTGAGAAGGGGCAGGCGAGCCTCAGCTTGGGACCTCAGCATATTCAGGAGCCACACGTTTGTCCCACCCCATCCTCCTGCTTCCCTTTTAACCCCCAAAACCTGCAGGTCCATAGGCAGACGTGGCTTTTAGCAAAACGAAGCCGGATTTGTGCTTGCATCAGAAATTCCCCAACCTCGTGGGTTTATTTTCCCTGTAGGATTAGCGAGGTTAAGTCAACGAGGGTGATCCGATTTGGGCTTGATGCTATTCTCGGCAGGGTTTAGGTGCCGTGGCACGGGCGGGTGTGTGGATTCCTGGCGTGAGGCAGCTTTTGTGGGATAAGGGGCAGCACAGCGATAATCAGCCTTGTGCCAGCTGGGAGCTAACCCCAGGAAATGGTTTAAGGAGGCCTCTTCGTGGGGTGCCATTGCTTTGGGGGGGGTTGCAGCTTTTTTGGGGTCCCTGTCTTGCTCCCAGTGAGGGGGATGTGACTGTGCATGAGGCACTAACTTGCTGTGAGGAAACGTTTTTATCTCTCCCCGCTATAAAACAGGGATGGACGTCACCTCAGGGTGCTGCTGGAAGGTGATGGAGGTTTTAGGCCAACCAGTTGTGTGGATAAGGGTGCTCCATGTCCTCCCCCCCCAAGGAGAGCATCCTTGGTCTTCTGTGCTTTGGAGGGGGGGGACAGAAAAGGTGAGGGAGGTGAAAAATGGGGCCCAGAGTTGGACCTTGGCTCGGCATCACGGTGGTTTCAGTAGGAGGGATGGAAGCACCAGGAGATGCCCCTGGTACAGTGTGATCCCATTGATGGCCCCAAACCCAGGCACGGCTGGGGCAGGTACCCACATTCTCCCCAGCCCCTGCCTCCAAGGCCAACTGGAAGCACTGGGAGCTACTGGGAGGCTTTCAGAAGGGCTCGGAGGTTCCAAGCTTGGATTTGTTGTGTGCTCACCCCCCTAGAAGACACAGGAAGAAAAGGGTGCTTGCTCCCCACAACACGACCCCTCTCCAACCACCATTGGCCATTTTTTAGCCACCAGTTTTCCAATTCCTCCTCAATTTTTCTTGCCTTCCTGAATTTTTCCTCCTCTTTTCACCCCAGCGATGCCAGGGCCAGCTGCCGCCTTTCCGACGGGTATCTGTTTATTTTGACCCGAGCAAAAAGGCTCCTTTTAAGAGTAAATGCTGGGGTCCTCCCGCTGCATTATGTAGCATAAAGCACAGCACCACTCAGCCAATTACCCTAATGCTGCTTATTTGCTCTTGTTACAGCAAGTAATTGCTCACCCAGAAGCTATTAAATTAGATAAGAGCAGAACAAACAAAACTATTCATTTTATTCACCGTATATTTATACACCTACCACTCCGGAGCAAGCAGCCGCCACGCTCGGGCGCTGTGAGTTTTCCTTGCTAGGGAGGCGAGGGCGATGCTCGTCACAGTCTGGGGGGTTTGGGGCTTTCCTCCTGCATTGTCTGGGAGGCTTGGGTTGTCCTCCTCCAGCCTGCTGCCTTCAGGGCTTCCCACCATGGGGAAACTGGGGCGTGGGGTCAGGATCACGCCCTTGTGGTGAAATAAATCAAAGTTGGAGGGGGGACCCCAAGTGCTTTTAATTCCCACCGGTGCTCTTCCTCCCCCGGCCCCGGTTTGAGCTGGGTACTGGGCAGGATGACCCAGCTGCCACGGGTGAGCAGGCACTGGTGGCACCGCGGGGGATACTGGGGACACTGGGGTGCCCCCAGTTCCCAGCTGGGGGGGAGGAGGAGCAGGGTTATTGCCCGAGACATGCTGTGTCCAGCCCTGGTTTCTCCACCCCATCCGTGCTGGATGGAGAGCTCCACGTCGAGGCTGCCACCTGCCCCCAAACCTCGCATTAAAACTCAGTGTTTTTTGGGGAAAATACCATTTTCTGATGAAACAGATGTCCCTTTTCGTCCGGTTTCACCCACAGCTGGAAGGTGGCAGGGTGGTTATTGGGGTGGCCTGCGGGGTGGGCTTGGTCCCTCGGTGGGCTTTGCTCGCAGCCAGGTGGTCCCGGTCTTGAAGGGCAGCAGAAATTCAAGCAAATTAAGCAAATTAAATTCAATTTTTTCTTAATTAAAAATTAAGAAACAACGTGCTCATGGCAAACCCCGAGCTAAATGGTGCTGGGAACTGTGGGGAGGTGGGGAGGAGTCAGTTGGTTATTTGGGGGTACCTAAAGGGGGTGGAAAAGGGTTTCTCATGGGAAGATGTGATGCTCGGGATGCTGCTCCCTGCTGCAAGCCCCCAGAATAAAAACATACCCCAAAATATAATACCCAAGGGCTATTTTTTTCTGATTTGTTGGACAATTTCTGCATTTCATTGCTCCCTTTGAAGCCGAAGCTCCCGCTCCTGCTGTCCCATCGGTGGGCGAGATGACCCCAAGTGTCCCCCAGCATCGCTGCGTCCCCCCCCTGCCCCGAGGGACATCCCCTCCTGGCCGGGACCATCGGGGATATGGGATTTGGGGACGACCTGGGCGTGCAGCCCACTTGTCACCCCGGGGGGTGGCTTCCCATGGGGTTTCAGTGGGACGCCAGGAGGTGGCTGTCCCCGGCGCTGCCAGCCAGGCGTGGGCTGCTGGCACCATCTAGTGGGTGCTGCCCCCTCACCCCGCTGCCGTGTGCCACCTCCCTGCTTTGGGACCCCCTGAGCCCTCAGGGGACATCGAGCCCCCTTGGGGACGTGGGGTGGGACCCCGTGGCCCTGGAGAAGTCCCCACTGCCGCAGCGATGTCCTATGAGTTCGGGGTGCCTCGGGAGGGGGCAGCGAGACCCCCAGATGTGGGGCCGAGGGACATTGGGGTGCTGGGGGTGCCGGGGGACAGCCAAGGGGGGGGTAACCTGCATGTCCCTGTCCCCAGGCAGGGCTGGGAGGCCGGGCCAGGCTTTTCCTTCCTGGAGAGCGGCGCTGCCTATTGCATCAACTCCGGCATTTCCAGTCCCTGCGGGAGAAGGGAGGAGCGCGGCAGGGAAAAGGGAGAAGAAAAGAAATGGGGGGGACGTGGGGCCGGGGGGGGGGGGCTGGGGGTCACGTCGGTCCCTCCAGCACCGGGGTAGCCCCCCCCTTGGGTGTCTGTCCCCATCCGTCCCCGTGCTGGCCTCGGCCCCTGGGTTCTGGGCACGGAAAGGGGGGGAAAAAGGGGAAAAGGAAAAAAATCTCCACGTGGAAACGCGCGGCCCTACAGCCGGGACCTAAAGCAGCAGGGAAACCAGCCGGGGTCTCGCCTCGGTTTCCCCAAGCAGGGGTGAGGCGAGAATCCGGGAAAGTCCCCACAATGCCACAATTGGGGAATTCTGGGGGGAAAGCTCCCCTTTTTGGTACAGCCGGAGGCCGAGAGCCCAAAGCTCGGGGTCCGCCCTTCACCCCGGCATCAGGCCTGCGCTTGGGTCCCTGCAGAAAATGGGGCTGCAGCCTTTGGGGGCACACAGCGGGGTCGTGTTGCCTCGCAGCATCCCCCACCCCTCTTTTGGGGCCGTTTTGTGGTGTTTTTGTATAATGCTGACGTCCGGGAAAGGTTTACCCAAAATATCCGGAGGGTGATAGAAACAAAAACACACAGGGGAAAAAAATGTGCTGTTGTTTTGATCCTTATTGGAAACAATCCCAATATTTTGGGATTATCTGGGGAGTAGTTGGGGGGGGGTTATAGGTTGGGAGGGGTTATAGGCTGGGGAGGGGGTGCTTGGGGGGTATTTTGGTGGGGGATGTTTGGGGATAAAGGGGCATTTGGGAGAGGGGATTTAGGGGGAGGTGTTTGGGGAGTATTTTCGGGGGTATTTGGGGGGATATTTAGGAGGGGTGTTTGGGTGGGGGGACTTGGGAGGGGGGATGTTTGGGGGGTGTTTAGGGGAGGTATTTAGGGGGAGATGTTTTGGGGGGGTATTTTTGGAGGTGTATTTGGGGGGGTGATATATGGGAAGGGGCTATTTGGGGAGGTAGTGGGGGGGCAACTGGGAAGGGGCATTTCAAGTGGGGGATTTGGGAGGGAGTATTTGGGGGAGTTTATTTGGAAGGAGATATTTGTGGGGGTATTTTGAGGGGGTTATTTGGGAAGGGGTGTTTGGGGGGGTATTTGGAGGGAGATATTTGGGAGGAGGTATTGGGGGGGGCATTTTGATGGGAGGTGTTTGGAGGGAGATATTTTGGGGGAGGTACTTGGGGAGGTACTTGGGGGAGGATATTTTGGAGGGTGGTACTTGGGGGAGGATATCTTAGGGGAGGTATTTGGGGGAGGACATTTGGGGGAGGTATTTGGGGGAGGACATTTTGGAGGAGTTATTCGGGGAGGTACTTCGGCGGACTATTTAGGGGAGGACTTTTTTTGGGGGGGAAAGGCTAATTGAAGGGGGGATGCCTCTGCCCCAAGACCCTTCCTGAAGCCCCCCCTCCCCGCAGCCGAGCCGATCCCAACTCCCAGCTCGGGGGGGCTGCTCGGGGCCCCCCCTCGTCCCCAAACCCCCCCTCCCCGGCGGCGGGGCGGGGGCGGAGGAGGCGCCTGGCAGCCGGCGGCCGCCCCCCAGCTCCGGCTGCCCCGCAGCGAGCCGAGCCGAGCCGAGCCGAGCCGGGCCGGGCGGGGATGGGCAGAAGCAGCCGCCCGGGGGCCGGGGGCCGGTAGCGGGGGAGGCGATGGGGGGCCGGGGGGCTTGGTGGGGGCTGTGGGCAGCGCTGGGCTGCGGCTTGTGGCTGCTGGCCGGGGGGCAGGATGCCGCCGGGAGGGCCGGGGAGCCCTGGAGGCAGCTGATCCGCTGGGAGAACAACGGGCGGGTGTACAGCCTGCTCAACACCGGCGCCGAGTACGTGCCTCCGGGGGGCGAGAGGCCCGGGGGGGCCCGGCTGCTGCTGGCCGACGAGGCTCCCGGGCGCGGAGGCCGGAGGCAGGCGCCTCCGCCGCCTCGCCTGGGCTCCGAGACGGTGCGGGGCCACACTCGGCACCCCTTCGGCTTCGGGCAGGTGCCCGACAACTGGAGGGACGGGCCGGTGGGCGACGGCGCGGGCTCGCCGCGCTTGAGGCCGGCCGGCCGCCAACGCCAGCCTTCCTCGTCCTCCTCGTCCTCCTCGTCCTCCTCCTCGTCCTTCGCCTACGCGGCCTTCGGGCAGCCGCTGTACCCCCAGCCGTCCTTCCCGCAGCCCCCCTTCGAGCCCTACGAGGCGGCCCCGAGGGCATCCTACGACGAGGCGTACGCCTACTACCGCGCCGCGGGCGCCGGCGGGGCAGCCGTGGCCTCGGCGGCGGCGGGGGCCAGCGTGGTGTACCCCTTCCAGCCTCGAGCGCGCTACGAGGACTACGGGGAGGAGCAGAGCCCCTACAGAGCTCAGGGCTACTACCCCGAGCGGCCCTATGCCCCTCAACTGGCCGACGGCTTGGACCGCAGGTACTCCCATAGCTTGTACCACGACGCCGGGGCCGGCACGGAGCAGGGCGGCGCGGACTCCTTCGGCCTCGACCAACGCGGCGTGGCCTCCACGGATAACCTCCAAGCGCCCGTCGGCTCGCCGCAGGCGGGCGGGATGGCGTACGGGAGCCAGTACCAGCCCCACGAGCCGCAGCCACCTTTCGGGGTGGTGATGGAGCCCTACGGGGCCCCCCGCCCTGAGCCCTACGTGCCCCCTCGCCCCGAGCCCTACGTGCCCGCCCGCAGCCCCGAGGTGCCGCAAGCCGTCCCCGACAGCCAGGCGCGGCTCAGCGTGGGGAGCGTCTACAGGCCCAGCCAAGGAGGACGGGGTGAGTTCTGGGGGGCCCTGAGGTGGGACGGTGCCCCTGGTGCCCCCTTGCCCTTGGGGATGGCAGCCTCGAGCTCGTGGCGTCGGGGTCCGGTGGTGGGTGCACCCCAGGGGATGCTGACACAGGGGCTGAGGGGCTGGGGATGCTGGAGACATCGTGTGGTTTGGGGAGGGCGTTTTGGGGTGGGGTGGGGGTGATGTGAAGGGACTGGGACAGGTCCCACTGGGGGCCAGGTGTGGGGTGGGTCTGAGCTGTGTCCTGGGTCCTCCTGCAACTGTGGGGTGGTCGTGTGTTGTGGGATTGGAGATGTGACACTTGTGGGGTGGTTGTGTGCCATGTCTCAGGTCCTCCTGCATCCGTGGGGTGGACACGTGCCATGGGATTGCTGGCATGATGCACTTGTGGGGTGTTTCTGTTACATGTCCCAGGTCCTCCTGCATCTGTGGGGTGGATATGTGCCATGGGATGGGGAGATGTTGCACTTGTGGGGTGGTTGTGTGCCATGTCCCAGTTCCTCCTGCATCCATGGGGTGGATGTGTGCCATGGGATGAGGACGCACGGTGTTTATGGGGTGGGTTTGTGCCGTGTCCCCACTCATCCTGCCTCCACGGGGTGGCTGCATGCTGTGTGCTCCGTGCGTGGCTCCGTGCTGCCTCCCTCGGGACCATTTCCCCGATGCCCCCACCCAGCTCCGCCGTCCCTGACCTTCAAGGGAGATGTGCAGTGGAGGTCACAGCAGGGTCGCCGTGGCTCCGTGCCCTACTGACCCGACACCGGTGCAATCCTGTGGCTTTTGGCTGAGTGTTGCTGAAATTTGAGGCAGGGCTGGAGGGCGCGAGGAGCAGCAGCCTGGGGGATCTGATCCCTGCCTGTCCCCAGGGAAACCCGCCTCGGCTGGAGCCTCAGACCCGGCTGACCCCACAACCCATCCAGCTCCGTCCCTGCTTTCTGGGAAAAGCCCCACAGCCCAGCCTCGTTGCGTGCAAGCGAGCGAGCACAGCATGAGCAGCCAGCCCGGGTCAGCGGGAGGTCTTGCAGGAGAAGTGTGGGAAAGTGATTTTGGGATGGAGTTTGTGTGGAGGGGACCTCTGCCCCCCCGGTGTTGGAGGCCGGCGCGCAATGGGGACGGTGCCAGGGTGGAAATGGTGATGGGACCCTCGGGGTGACTTAGCTGTACCATTGAGGGATAGCAGGGCCACCCCTCGGGGTCACCTTGTCACCTGCAGAGCCACCCAGGGCAGGTTCCTTAATTGGGAAGGAGGCTTTTGGCAGCAGAGCCAAACGTTAATTACGCCCCTAATCTCTTCAAACACACATAATCCCGCCCGGCTCTGCGAGGAATGCGTGGCATTCACCGCTGGCTGGGCCGCCTGGGGGGGTTAATTAAGCAATTAGATCGCCCCCGGCTTCCACCTGGTGGGTTGTAAGGGTGCGCGCGAGCCTCCAGCCATCCAACGGTGAGCCTCCATCCGTCCTTCCAAAAGCGAGCCTCAATCTGTTCAAAAGTGAGCCTCCATCCATCCAAAAGTGAGCCTCCATCCATCCAATGTGAGCCTCCATCTGTCCAAAAGTGAGCCTCCATCCATCCAACAGTGAGCATCCATCCATCCACCCATCCATCCATCCATCCATCCGTCCATCCATCCATCCAAAGTGAGCCTCCAGCCACCCAGGACCATGTCCTGGGGATCCATGGCTGCAGGCACTGGTGCCGTGGTAAGGCGCTGTTGGTGCTCTCCCATCCTGTGCTCCTGGCTGCAGCCTCCCCGCTCCCCAGGGACCCACCTTCGCCTCCGCATCCCCTCCGAGCCTCGATGAGGCCTCCCCCGGTGGGTCCCTTGGCCTGACCCCTACCTGGTGCCGGTTCCTCCCACTCCGGGAGAAAGCGAGGCCGTGCCAGGGCTGGAAAATTCCAAAGTTGGTCCGAGGGCATGCAAGGCCTCCAGCCTCCTGGAGCTCGCCCCCCTTCAGGACCCCGTTTCAGGCGGGCAGTCCAGAACAAAGGGCCAATTTTACGGGTTTGACCTCACCTCCTTCTGGCCCAGCACTGACGGCCGGGGAAGTGGAGGCCAGCAGTGTCTGCATATATCCTTGTCAGCCTGCAGTACTAAACACATGCGAACTTTCTAAAATAAAAACAACCCCAGCCCTCCTCCTCCTCCTCCGCCTCCTTTTTTCTCCTGATTCACTCCGACACCTTTTTTTTTTTTTCACTGAAAAAAAATGCGTTTGCTTTTTTTTTTGCCTCTTCCTTAACGCCGTGATTTTTCTACCTGTGGGAAACATTCAAGCCTGAGAAGCAGCCGCCTCTGGGCGAAGCTGAATATTGCTGAGCAGTGAGTCAGCTCCTGCGAAGCTCGAGTTGGCCAAGACATCTGGCTGTCTTTTCAGACAGAAAGGAGGGAAAAATCCCGTTTTCGGTTGATTTTTTTTTGTGCCGCCTCTTGCTTTTCAGCTTGCTGCTCTCGAGCTCTGCGTTTTTGTTATTTCTTTTTTTTTCCTTGAAGGAAGGGTTGGGTTTGGGATGGGAGTTCCTCGCTGAGGATGCTCAGGTCGGGATGTGGTGAGCGCCACGTGGTTTGGGCGGCAGGTCCTGCCTCCACATGGCTCGGGTGGGCTTTATTTTCCCTGGATCACCGTGTATGTGCGTGGGTCACTTAAAAACAGCTGGGCCTGGCACATTTCTCCCTACTTCCCTCCAAACTCCAAAAAACACAGCCCCAAACCTCTGCCGTCTCGATATTCCTGCCCATCACAGCCTTGATGCGTCCATTTTACAGATGGGCAAACTGAGGTGATGTCGCAGTGGTTTTCGGGGTCCTTCATCCTTTGGGTCGCCTCTCCCAGGTCAGATCCTACCTCACCCCTTGCTGAGGGTGCAGGGGGAAAGAGCCAGCCCCACTCCCTGCGCTTGGGCTTGTAAAAGCAGTTTTTTTCAGCTCAGCCCCGCACACCTGCACAAACAGCGTGGTGTGGAGCAGGCTGGCTTGCTATTATTGTGATTTTCACGGTGCATGAGGAGGAAATCTTCTCTGGCAGCTCCCTGGGCAGGCTGAGAGGCAAGGGTGCGGAGGAGGAAAAACAAACATTTTCTTGCTGTGGTTATCCCGTTTTTTGGAGGCAGCGGTGGGGGGCTGCCAGGTCCGGGCTTGCAGGAGGTGGAAAAGAGCTCGGTCAGCGGAAAGGAGGAGGATTTGGCACGGGGGGCTCGGCATGGAGGGTGGCGGGGGCACCTTCGCACGGCAGCCTGTCCAAGCGAGCCAAAATGCGGGCTGGGAAGGCAACCCTACAAAAACAGCGGGGCCAGCTGGGGCGAGCATTGCATGGGGGGGCAAAGTCCCCATTGGCGAAGGAGTTGGGTTTCTCCGGGAGTGTCCAAGAATTTATTATAAACACCAGCGCCGAGGAGGTGTTGTTTTGTGGATGAGGACAAACTCTTCTCCCCATGGCTCAGTAGCAGGACAAGCACTAAATTCAGGTGCTCACCCCAAAACACGGCTCGGCGGGGACCTCGCTCTGTGTCTGCTGTGTTGTTTTATGGTATTTTAAGGGGAAAAGTCCCTGCAGCCCGCTTGCCTTCCCCCTCTCCCCGCAGACCCCCCTGGGCATTACATCAGCAGTGATGACCAAGCAGCGGGGCAGGAAACAAGCTCCAATCGAGTGACGTGATCCCTCGGGGGAGGCTGGGCCGGGAAACAAGGAGGCATTGTTCTTCTTGCCCATGGAACAAAATAATAAAAATAAAATAAAACAAAACAAAACAAAGAGGAAGGCAGGAGGAAAATAAGCAACATGCTGGAAACATCCTTGGTGTAACGGGGGGAGCTGGACTGGCTCTTGTGCTGGGGATGCGGATGGGAATGGCGAGGATGAGGATGGAGATGGGATGGAGATGGAGATGTGAATGGTGAGGATGGGATTGGGATGGGGATGGAGATGGAGTCGTGAATGGTGAGGACGAGGATGGAGGTGAGGATGAGCTAGCAAGCTCACAGGAGGCCAAGCAGAGGTGCAGCACCGTTGGGCACAGCGCACAGGACAGGCTTTGCTTTGCACAGGGTTGCAATGAGGGAAACCGAGGCACAGCGTGCCCGGAGACAATCGCCCCCCCAAGTCCTTGTACTTCATCCCCTTGCTGGCTATATAGCAACCCTTTTGGGCCAGCACACTGGTGGAGCTGTTGGGACCTGTGGATGTTTTGGGTGTGCGCCGCCACCGCTGTGCCACCACACAGGAGGCCGTGTATCCCCCACAGGTCTCCCCGACTTGGTGCCCGACCCCAACTACGTGCAGGCGTCAACCTACGTGCAGCGGGCGCACCTGTACTCGCTGCGCTGCGCCGCCGAGGAGAAGTGCCTGGCCAGGTAGGTTGGGCGCCACACTGCCGGGGGTGCTGGGGGGTGATGGGGTGGAGAGGGTGTTCACGGGTTGGAAAGGGTGTAAAGTGGGGCAGGGAGGTGGAGGAAGAAGGGAAGGAGGGAGGCAAGGAGGATGGAGAGTGGAGGAGAAGGAGGAAGGATGGATGGTGAAGGAGAATGGGGTGAAGAATGGAAGATGAAGTATGGAGGGTGAAGGATGGAGAATGGAGGATGCAGAAGGTTGGAGGATGAAGGAAGAGGATGGAGCATGGAGGTTAGAGGATAGAGGAGAATGAAAAGGAAGGGGAATGAGGAAGGAGAAGGAAGAAGGATGAAGGGTGAATGAGGAGGATGGGGGATGAAGGACGGAAGATGAAGTATGAAGGGTGAAGGATAGAGGATGCAGGAAGGAGGGTAGAGAATGGAGGATGAAAGAAGAGGATGGAGCATGGAGGATAGAGGATGAAGGATGGCAGATGAAGAATGAAGGAGGAGGAGGAGGAAGGACAGAGGGTGAAGGAGGAGGATGGGAGGTGAAGGATGGAAGATGAAGTTCGGAGGGTGAAAGGTGAAGGATAGAGGATGGAGGATGCAGGAGAAGGATGGAGGATGAAAGAGGAAGATGGAGCATGGAAGACAGAGGAAGAAGGTTGGTGGATAAAGGATGAAGGAGAGGGAAAGGGAAAGGGAAGGGCAGGGTCCCACCACCAACTTCCACTTTCCCCAGCACCGCCTACACAGCCGAGGCCACCGACTATGATGTGCGGGTGCTCCTGCGGTTCCCGCAGCGGGTGAAGAACCAGGGCACGGCCGACTTCCTGCCCAGCCGCCCCCGGCACGCCTGGGAGTGGCACAGTTGCCACCAGTGAGTTAGGGACACCCACGTGGCCCCCCTCGCTTCCGCGCCCCCTCTCCTTTCCCCATGGTTTTGTGGCTTGTTTCACCTGCTTGCAGCCCCGAGATCTTTTTTTTTTTGGGGGGGGGGGGGGGGGGGGGGGTCACCTGGCTTTGCCTCCTTGCTCCAGAAGCCCCCGTGGTTGTGTCATCACTTGGCCACGGGCTGGTATAAGCATGGGGTCACTGCAGAGCCCCTCACAGCCCCCAGAACTCACACCTGGGGTGGGGATGAGGCAATCTGGGGGGGGATGAGGGGGGCACAGTCACCCTCACGGCCTCCTGCCCCCAGGCACTACCACAGCATGGATGAGTTCAGCCACTACGACCTACTGGATGCCACCACGGGCAGGAAGGTGGCTGAGGGCCACAAGGCCAGCTTCTGCCTGGAGGACACCACCTGTGACTTCGGGAACCTGAAGCGCTACGCCTGCACCTCCCACACCCAGGTTGGGCTCGGGATGCTCCTCGGCCGGTCGGGGTCCTCGGGGCTAGCCCCCAAGCCCATTTCTCTATCCACCAAACCCATTTCCCTCCCCGCAGGGCTTGAGCCCAGGGTGCTATGACACCTACAACGCTGACATTGACTGCCAGTGGATCGATATCACAGATGTGCAGCCGGGGAATTACGTCCTAAAGGTGATGGAGGGGTTTTTAGGAGCAAAAATTGTCAATGTGGGGGCTCATTTCTTGGGGTTCTTCTTCCCCTTTTGCTCATTTTTGCACGGTGTTTTTCCGCCACCGCTTAGGTCCAAGTGAACCCCAAATACATCGTCCTGGAGTCAGACTTCACCAACAACGTGGTGCGCTGCAACATCCACTACACTGGTCGCTACGTCGCCACGACAAACTGCAAGATCTCCCAGTAAGGAGCCGTCCGACCGTCTGCCTGCCAGCCCATCTGTCTGTCCCGACAGGCTCTGTCCATCCCTGGGGACAGACGAGTTGGGAGGTGGAGGGTTAATTGTTGTCATCACTTTGGGAAGGGTTTGGCAAAGAGTTGGGTTGTGAGTCAATGCTTTCCTCCGTCACCCTGCTTGGGTGTTTATATTGGATTTCCCCTATTTTCGTGTTATTTAGGAACAGAAACAGCTGCAATACACGTTTTTCCAAAGGAATCCCTTCACCTTTTTCAGCCCCAAATCCTTGTCTTTCTCCCTGCAGATCTTGAGCCGAGGGTCTTGAAGGACGGCACCTGCCCCAGCCCTACCACTGGCCGCTCCTTGAGCCCAAAACCACCCCAAAAAACCCACCCCAACCACTCCACGTGACACGAGGGAAGCGAGAGAGACTCTCTGAAATATTTTGATACTTAACTTCTCTTTAACCTGCGTCGTTTTTCCATTTCCTGATGGAAGCTGATGACAAGTTTTAGCTGGAATAAAGGGAGGGATGCTACCGGGCTGGTAGATCTCACATTTAGCAACAGCGAGCTGGTTCATTGAACCCTTTCTGCCTTTTTTTGGGGGGTCTCCAGCAACACCACGCTCCCCACAGGATGAAAGCAGCAAAGATTTGGAGGTGCTTCCCCTGAAATTCGGGCTGCCCACACAGCCCTCGGGACGACGGGATGTCTGGTTTATTATTATTATTATTTTCACCATCTGTAAAAAAAAAAAAAAGGCAAAAAAAACACACACCAAAAAAAAAGACGGAACCCATTAAAAACCCATTGCTTTGGGCTTTTTTTTTTTTTTTCATTATTTTTAATCTCTTTTGAGCAGCGGAACTGAGCTGGGGGGGGGGGGTTGCTTGGGCAGGGGGTGCCTTTGGGGGGTGGGGTGGGTCCCTTGGGTGCGGGGTCCTGGGGCCGGGGGGCCCTGTCCTGTCCTGTGTCACCAGGAGCTGGTGAGTGGAGACCGTGCCCAGCAGTGCCTGCAGTGGGGCCACTGCTCCCCACTGGGTCCATCCCCGTGCCCCTTTCCCTTCCCCACACCCCGTTCTCACCCACACAGTGCCCTGCGTCCTCACCCCCTGTTATGTTTCCAGCACGTTTTGTTCCCAGATGTTTAATTTCAGCTCCAGCGCTGGGTTTCCAGCCCTGTCCCAGCTCCAGGCACTGCACACACCTGATGCTCCAGCTCATTTCAGCGCTGCCTAATTACAGCTCGTGCCCTGCAGCTCAGCCCCACACGGGCTGCTCCAGGTAAGAGATGCTCTAGCTTCTCACAACTCCAGCTGAGCAGTGTTTTCATCTCACCCTGCACCCCAGGATTTATTTACACCCAGATCTTCATTTTCAGCTCATGCCCTGCAGTTGAGCTCCGGGTCTACATTTTTAATTCAGGCCCTGAGTTCCAGGCCTTCATTCAGCCCCAGCCCTGCATCTCAGTACACACCAGGTAGGAACTGCTTCAGCTCCTCACACCGCTGGTTTTGCCTGCCGTGCCCTAGGTTCCACCTCCAGCTTTGTGTTTTCAGCTTGTGGCCTTGGTTTTCACCTTGCGCTAGCATACGTACACTGGTCAATAACTAGTTTTGTCTGGGTTTCACTACCAACATGACCATTTTGGCTTAAGGCCCACGTTTCACCCCTGGATCCTTGTTTGCAGCTCGTGCCCTGCCGGCCAGCTCCAGCTCTCACAGCTCAGCTCCATCCCTGTGGCTCAGCCCCAGAGGCCGCACGCTGCAGGTAAGAGATGCTGGGGCTTCTCCCAGCTCCAGCCACCTGATGCTGTTTTGCCTTGTGTTTTACTACCAGCACACTGTTTTCAGCTCATATCCCTGTGTTCCATGCCTGGATCTCCATTCTCAGTCATGACCTGTGTCTTCAGCTCATGCCAGTGTATAGATAATGGCTGACACTTATTTAATTGTGATTTTGTTCCTGGGTTTCACCACCAGGATGCTGTTCTCAGTTCACATTTTAGCTTGTGCCTGCTGTTTCCACCTTGGGTCTTTATTTTCTTTGTGACCTGTGATTTCAGCTCATGCCATTGTACAAATATATAAGCCTGTGGCCCCTATTTCCTCCCTTCAGATCTTCTTTTTCAGTTTGTGTCCTGCATTTCAGCTCCAGCCCCTGGACGCTCTGGTTCCTTTCAGTCTGAGCTCCCCAGCTGGGCACTAGCAGTGATGCTCAGCATCCAACCACCTGTTTTGAGCAGGTTCTGACAAGGCCATAAATCCGTCGCTGCCATAACTGGGGTACCAACATTAACCACCACAGCTGTACGCTGCATAAATATTGCCTGGCACAAGCACCAAATAAAGAGTTGAACTGCAGAGTCGCCTTTGGTGCCGGTGATGGGGGGGGGTAGTGCAGGGGGGTTTTCTTTTTTAAAGCTGGTGAAAACAATATTAATAACAACATTAATAAACGAGATGCCTGGACAGCCCCATTTTCTGAGGGTCAGACAGCCCAAGTTTTAGGGGAACACCTCCACACCTTTGCTGTTTTCAGCCTCTAGGGAGGCATGGTGGTGCCAGAGACCCCCCCCCAAAAAAAAGAGGGAAAGGGTCCAAGACCCAGCTATAGTGCTAAACAGGTGATCTACCAGCCCTGGGGCATCCCTCCCTTTATTCCAGCTAAAGCTTGTCATCAGCTTCCATGAAGAAAGGGAAAAACAACACAGGTTAAAGAGAAGTTAAAGATGAAAATATTTCAGAGTTGCCTTTGCTTAGCCTTGCCCCCACCCCGGTCCCCAGGGGGAGCGGCAGCAGAGGTTCATTGCTGAGGAAGTTCAGGGCCCCTGCTTTGCAAAGCAGCAGCTCCAGGCCTTCTAAAGAAGGCAGCACTGCTGCTCAGATGATGTTCTGGAGGCTCAGGCTGCTCAGATGATGTTCTGGAGGCTCAGGCTGCCCAAGCCCTACTTAGCTCTTAAGGCTATGTGAATGGCAAGCCCCAAAACACACTGAATCCCATGCAGGAGAGGTGGGTGTGGGGTTCTACAAACAGTTTATTAAAGTTCACCGTACAAAGTTTTTACCAGGACTGCGTCCTTCTCAGGAGGCAACTGGCATCCCGCAGGGAAGGGGGAGCAAGGACAGTGCTGCAGCATTTCTCCTCGCCTCGTTCAGCCCAGCAGCTCCTTCCCTCATCAGGCTGAGTCTGTCTGCCAGCACGCAGGAGCCTCCTCCGTGTCCTGAGGGACAGAGGTGGCCGTGTCCCCCTCCAGGACGTGCAGCAGGGACCCCCTCCCCTTCCTGCAGCCCCAAGGGGAGCTCAGAGCCCCTCCAGATCCCAGCATCACAGAGGGCCATCCCCAGCCCAGCCACCACCAAGACCACTGAAGTGACTTCCAGGGCCCCCACAGCTATCTGGCTCCAGCTCCCACCAGACACCCCCCCCAGGCCTCCACCCCCCCCCCCCCATAAAGGCCACTTACCTGCTCAGAGGCCACCCAGAACCCTTGGTTCTCCATCTCCAGGGTCTGCGTCCCCACTTCGGGGTCTCTTCTGTCCCACAGGACGGCCACATCGCTCCAGCTGCCCCTCTTGGTCCTCAGGCACTGGGGAGGGGAGCACCAGGCTGCAGCCTCCTCCCACCAGGATTTTTGGTGTTTTTTTTTTTTTGAGCACCCCGATCCTTGTGCAGTGCTGAGACAGCCGTGACACCTCCAGAACCCCTCCCCACCCCCCCAGTCCCTCTTTTATTTAGGTGAAGCACCACAGCCCTCATGCCCACCACCCTCCGAGCTGTCACCCGAGCTCCGTGACCCCACCGAGGGAACAGATGGACAGACAGACAGATGTCACCCTTACCACCAGCAAGACGATGGGCACGGTAATGATGCCAAGGATGCACACGACCATGACGGCCACTGTGGACTCAGGAAAGCTGGGGGCAGGGGGGGGCTCCAAGGTGTCCTCTGGAGCAGAGCCAGTGGTCAGCACCCTCCTGGGGGGCCATGGAGCCCCCCAGCTCCTGCCCCAAAGGGAGCTTACCTCCGACAGCGATGGAATAGGGGTCCACCTGGAAGTTGGAGCCAGCCAAGGCTTCGTCTGGCCCCACGGAGAGGGCGAGCGCCTCCAGGACCTCCAGGCTGGTGGGAGCGGGGAGCTGGAAGAGCACATCCCCATGGCACAGCAGGGAGCCAGGCCTGGGGGGAAGGTTGGGGAGAGCTCCTGCACCAGCCCATCCCAGCAGGGCCCCACGAGGAGGCATTGGGATTTCCTTCCCAGCCCCCTGGGGACATCCCTTCGGTCCCAAGGACCTAAGATGCCATGCCCCTCTAAGATGCCAGACCCTGCCACAAACCCTCCTGGGCTCAAATCCTCAGAGCCCAGGGATGATGTCTGAGAGCCCCCTGGACCTGTGCCCCCCACACAGCACCCCCTGCTCGGGCAGCCCCACGCTCCCACTCACAGAAATCCTCTTATCACCGCCTGCAGGAAGCTCCTGTGCCCCTTTAGGGCTCTCACCACCTGGAAGAGAGGATTCGCTCAGCAGTCCCCAGGGATTTCCACCACCTCAGGGAGGAGACCTCCACCAGCACAGCCTCAGAGCCATCACCCAACAGGTTCCCGAGGGGCTGCTGTGGGCACCCCAACGCAGACCCCTAATTCCTCTGGGGTCCTCAGCCCCCAGGAGGCCCCCAGCCCCTTCCCCCAGCCATTCCTACCGCCTCTCCCAGGTCTCTGGCGAGCGCCCGGTGCTCCGCAGCGAGCGGGTCCAGGAGACGCTCGCTGAAGCGCCTGTTGGTGACGAGGAAGGAGACGGGGTACACCCGCAGGGGCAGCCTGGCTCCTAGGGGGGCAGGACATGGGTTTTGGCAGGCAGACACGGCCATGAGCCCTGCAACCTGCAGGGACCACCCTTACCCTGCACCGAGAGGGAGCTGAGGTCCACGGAGCTGCCGGTGAGCGCCGTCAGGGCTCGCAGCACCGCTGCGACGTCGGCATGGACGGCCGTGTCCAGGTAGACATCCCCGGTGACCTCCAGGTCACCCCTGAGGGGTCTGAGGGGGGAGAAGGGCTCTAAGCAAGGCAGGAACATCCTGCTGGCATCCCCCAGCCTGCCCAGCAGCTCGTGGCTTCAGAGCCACGGAAATGGGGTTTAGCGGGGAGCTTTGGAGAGGGGCTCCCCGTACCTGAGGCGGCTGATGGTGAAGTTCCTCACAGGGTAGAGGGCACTGAG
Source organism: Anser anser (assembly GCF_964211835.1). Lineage (NCBI taxonomy): Eukaryota > Metazoa > Chordata > Aves > Anseriformes > Anatidae > Anser > Anser anser. Next base: position 12,868,583 of record NC_139730.1, read on the forward strand.
AGCCCGAATCACCTGCAGGAGGAGGAGGAGACAGGAGCTCATCCCTCACGGGCAGCTCACCCTCAGACCCCAAGGGACCAGGAGCAGCTCCCTCCAGGGAGCCTCGATGTTCCCCCTTCTCCCGGCCCCGCAGCGTCCCCCCAGGGCACCGGCCCCAACGGCCCCCGAGGCTCGCCATACCTCGCTCACCAGGGGCTCTGCCCCATCCTGGCCGAGCTGGAGGGCGGTGAGAGAGATGGACAGCTTCTCCGGGTCCAGGTTCTCCAAGCTGAAGCCTGGAAGGGGTGAGAAAACCTGTCTGTGCCTGTTCCCCCACCTGTATGCCCAGCCCTGAGCCCACGCTGTAGGGCAGAGGCAGTCAGTGAAGGGCAGGTGCTCTCCTGTCCATGGTGGAAGGGCTCAGGCTGCACCCAAAGAAGCTCAAGGAGGGGAAACCAAGGGGACACCCAGGAGTTTCGGCACCAGCACTGGGTCACGGGGGTCTCCAGCACCCTTAGCACCACACAGTTTTGCGTGGATCAGGAGCACGGAGGTTAAATGAGGCCAAGCCAAGGAGGTTTGGGCTTGGATCAGTGCGCAGGGGGAAGTTTGGAGGCGGCCACCCCGCTGCAGACCCTCCTGGCTTACCTCCAGAGGAGACGGAGCGGGGCTCCAGCTGCCAGCTGAAGGCGTCTCCTGCTCTGCTCGCCTCCGTGAGCAGCGTGCGGATGAGGTGGGAGCTGCTGGGGGCATCCCCCCGGAACAAAATCTCCCCACGCACCAGCACCGAGCCATTCCTGGGGGGGGGAGAGGAGGCGCTGGGGCTGACCCACAGCTGGGAGCCAACAGCACGACCGGGGGGGCTCCGCTCCCACTGGGGCAGCCCCACTTGGGCACCCTGCACCCACCTGAACTCAAGGACGTTGGCCTGGAGGAAGGTCTCGTAGGAGGACAGCGCCTGGCCCAGCTGGAAGAGAAGCACAGGGATGGGGAGCTCCCACACACCACAGCCAGCGTGCCCAGGGCTCCCCACCCAAAGCCCCCCCCGGGGGGCTCTGCTGGCACTCACCATCAGCCTCACTTCATCCTCCAGCTGCCTGTAGCTCCCCGAGGCCTTGCGGCTCAGAGCCTCCGTGTAAGCGATGCCCAGGAGCCTGAAGCTCAGGGGCAGGGTGTGCACAGGAGGCTGCGCCCCCACTGAGCCAGGATCGCTCCTTGATGTGGCTTCTGCAGTGAGGGTTCCTCCTGCTGCCACCCAGCTGGTGGCCGTGGGGACATCAGAGGGGTGCCAGGAGGTGACAGGAGAAGGACTGGACATGGGATGAGCATCAGGTGTGACTGCTGGGGTCCACGAGCTTGGGGCAGGGGAAGCCAGTGGGTGGGATTGGGATGGAGATCTGGTGGTGCTGAGGGGGTGCCTGGGAGCAAGGGTGCTGGGGCTGGGAGGTGGCACAGAGCCCAGCATGGGTTCTGGAGACCAGGAAGCCCCCGTAGCTGCTCCATCCTCATGGGGGGCTTTGGTGGCACCAGGGGCTGCTGAGCTCACCCCAGCCTCAGCGGAACCTGAGGAGCTGGGGACCCATGTCCACATGGGGACAGGATGGGCTTTGGAGGGTGGTGGGGATGGATCAATTTGTTCCTCCGAGGTGACAACAGGTCCCCTGAGCCCCTCCGAAGGGACCATCACCTGTGGGTGGCTGACACCAGGGGACATGGCACTGGGAGGAGATGCAGAGACAGTGCCCAGGGACCAGTGCCCCACTGGTGTGACAGCAGGGACAGAAGGCACCGGAGCAGTGCCAGGACGAGCCCCAGCCCAGCTAGATGTCTCCTCTGATGGCAGGGCTAGGGACGGCCCCGCAGGGGGCTGCAGGTGAGCAGCAGCAGGGTCCTCACCCACACCACTTGCAGGGTGGCAGGGGCTCACAGCTTGCTCCTGTCCCTCGGGGCTCCTCGCTGGGGCTCCAGGAGCTTCACGCTGGATGTCGGAGAAGCCACTGGATGTGGTCAGGTCAGATGTGGGCACACTGCTGTCGCCCAGCATCACAGCTCCAGTTGGTGTCCCCAGGGCCAGTCCCGCAGCTCCCATACCATGATTGGAGTTTCCTTCGCCGCAGGAGCAGCCCGAGGTGCCCTCAGATGCAGGTGGCTCCATCGTGGGGTGGTTGCGTGGGTCCCCATGTCCCCTCTGGGACAAGTGGCCAGGCAATGGAGCCACCAGGGAGCCCAGGCCGTGGGGCAGGGCAGTGATGGACAGACAGACGGCCAGCAGCAGGACAGCCCTGTACCGCAGCCCACCAGCAGCAGGACACAGGGCTGGGGCCATGTCCCCCTCACTGCGGGGCATCGGGGACATGTAACCTGCAGGATGCGACGGGGTCACCCCACAGCTCTGCTGGGGAGAGCCCATGGGGATGGCGTGGCTGCAGGGGGTGAGAGAGAAACCTTGGGGGGGGGGGGGCCCAAATCGTCCCCAGGGCAGACCCCAAATCAAGACCAGCCCCCTGCCAAAGCCCCTCTTATGCAGCTTCACCCACTGTTACTTCTTCTCTAGCCTCCCTCCTCACCCCACACAGGCAGCAAAACCCCAAACACCCCAAAACCCCAACAGCAAAACCCCAAACATCCCCCAAAATCCCCAAGCATCTCCTCAGAAGATGCCCAAAGCCCACCTTGCCCCTACCTCACAGCACCCACCAGGAGGAGGAAGCACCAAGTCCCCACCCTGGCCTTGATCTTTTATCTCATATCACAGCTCAGCTCCAGCTGGTCCCAATTAGCACAGGTGCCCCCCAGCTCCTCGTTAAGCCCTTGGCACAGCAGAGGGGATGTGGGGACCGATCCCACAAAAAAACAAACAATGGGGTTTGGGCTGCCCGAGTGATAATTTGGGTCCCCCCATCCCGGCCACTAAGCAGAGACGTGAGCGTGGTGTTGGAAAACGAGCCAAGCCCTTTAATGAGGTGAGGCACCTCCTGAAAGTCTTACAAAACGTTAAATAAAGCAGAGATTCCTCGATCCCTAAAACCAAACTGCAGGCTTGTCAGCAAATGCTGCTTTCCACATCGCCCCGTTTGGCTAAGAAAAGTCACGAGTGTGGGTTTTTTTTTCCCTTTTTCTTCCCCGTTTTCTTAGTTTAAAATAAATATTCCTGTAGTGAAAAAAAATAATAATAATTAATAACAATAATCCTCATTTTAACTCGTTCTTCCGCTGCTGGAAACACCTGAGCACGGAGGTTGTAAGGCCCTGGGAGTGGGGAAAAGGCAGGCTGCATGTCCAGGGTATCAGGGGGTCCCTGGGATGCCCCCAGCATTTTGGGAGCGTTTTTGGCATTAAAAGTCTCCCAAATCTTCCTCACAGCCTCTCTTCATCCATCCGGGGCTGAAGCTCACACCCCGACAGCTTCGCTCCCTGCACCTTGGTCCAGCACGGTCAGTGGGTGAAGCCGAATTCTGAAATAAAAAGGCAAATATAAATTACTATTATTATTATTATTATATTAGAAGGTGTAGTATGAAGGTGCCTCCTTGTGAAGGCAATTCCCCTGAAATTTCTACAAAATCAAGAAAAAGTGCATTTCCCCCAGCCCTATTGATGCCTTCAGTCTCTCCCTCAGGTCATGAGGGACATCGGGGTCCCCACCATCCCAACCCCGCCCAAGCAGCCCCTCTCACGGCCCTCCTGGTCCACCCCGAGCATGAAAACCCTCCACAAGTGCCCACAAAGGTGACAAAGCCCTACAAATGCCCACAAAAGAAGACTCACCTACTGGCCAGCCTCTGGCCTCCGCCCCGTACGACACAAAGCTCTCGGTGCTGGCCTCCAGCTGCAGCACAAGGACACGAGGGGCAGCAGTGGGATTGTCCCCATCCCAAGAACGTGCCTGGAGACACCTGGAAGGAGCTCGGCTTCCTCGGGAGAAGCTTTGGGGTTCCTCATCTTTGCACGGTCTGTGCCACGTGGAGGCCGATTTCGGGAAGCCAGGCAGCTGAGCGCTCAGAGAGCCAGCGAGGAGCGGCGGGGAAGGGGCTGGGGGAAGGAAGGTGGTGGTGGGCATATGTCACCACCCAGTCCCTGTGCAGGATGCTCTCGGGGGTTTTGGTGGGGCTTTTTGGTGGAACAACCTTGGTTTTTGGTGGGACGTCCTTGGTTTTGGTGGAATATCCTTGGTTTTTGGCAGGGTGTCCTTAAGTTTTGATGGGACATCCTTCGTTTTTGGTGGGACATCCTTAGTTTTTGGTGGGGCATCCTTGATTTTTGGTGGGGCATCCTTGATTTTTGGTGGGGCATCCTTGATATTTGATGGGACACCCTTGGTTTTTGGTGGGGTGTCCATGATTTTTGATGAGACATCCTTGGTTTTTGGTGGGACATCCTTGTATTTTTTGGTGGGACATCCTTGGTTTTGGTGGGATATCCTTGGTTTTTGGTGGGGCATCCTTAGTTTTTGACAGGACATCCTCAAGTTTTGGTGGGATGTCCTTGGTTTTTGGTGGGACATCCTTCCACGAGCCCCTTGGGGAAGAGGTTGGGGTGCCACCGAGCTACCTACCGAGCTGCTGCCTGATAGAGTGGTGCCACAGGAGGTTCAGCAGGTCCGGGTAGATGTCAGGGAGCTGCTTGAGAGCCAGGAGCTTCAGCATGCGCGAGGTGCAGCTCTTGAGCTCCAGGTCCCTCAGCAGCTTCTCCTCAGACAGCGTGGTGGGACGCAGCTCCACCTTGTGCTCCTGCAGCACTTGGTCAACGGAGGCGCCGGGCAGCTTGGGGAAGAGCTTCTCCTTCACCACGTGGATGGGGATGAAGATGGCACCCGCCCGCACCACGTGGGGAAAGGGGCACTTGCGAGTGAACATGAAGGTCTCCAGCTGGGACAGCAGCTTGCTGAGCAGCGCGGCCACGTCCCGGAAAGCCAGCCAGATCTCCTTGCCCCTGGGGGGCTTGGGGGGCTCGGGGAGCCTGACCCCGTTCTTGGGTTTGGGTGGGGAACTGGGCATTTCTGCCAGCACCTCCTCCGGCTCCGTCCTCCTCAGCCACTCCTGCAGCAGCTCCGGGGAGGACCCGGCCACCGAGCAGGCGAGGACGTCGCAGAGGGCGGTGTGCAGGGTGGCAAAGCACGGGCTGCCCGAGCCCTGCCGGGCCAGGGCATCGCAGCAGGCGGGCAGGGGGGCTCCGTCCTCCCCTGGCGCAGGGGGGGCTTGGGGCACGAGCACGTCCGTCAGCGTCAGGCGGCGGTGGCAGGTCCCCTGTGGGGCCGAGGTGCTGGGCGGCGGGGAGCCGGGGGGGCTGCGAGGCACGGGGCTGGGCTGCGGGGCACGGGGTGGTCCCCAGGACCTGAGGATCTTGTATTTCTTGGACATGAAGGCAGCCGAGCTCTGGAAGTGGCTCCTGTCCCCAGAGACGGCCTCTACCAGCTGGGGTGGCACCGGGGGCTTGGTGTCCTCCCCTACGTCCTCAACCTTCCCCAGTGGCCCCTCTTTGTCCTCCCGGGGCTGTCCGGTGTCTGGGCGGGTGTCCCCCGTTGTCACCAGGCTCTTCTTCAAGCTCAGGTCCAGTGCCACCTCACTGCCCTGGAGCCCCCCGTGGCTTTTGGCCGGCGACTCTGGGGAAACGGCCTTTGCCTTGGGCCCCTCAGGGGGCACCTTTTGGTCAGCACCCTCCCCTTCACTGGGCGTCACCGAGACCTTGACGGCACTGGGGTCCCAAGTGCCGGCTGCGTTTTGGGGTGGGGTGTCCCCCTGGGTGTGCTCCTTGGGGACGGGGACATCAGCGGAGCCCTCGGTCCCCTCCAGATACTCCCGGTAAGGCGCCAGGCTGAAGACGTTGTTGATCACCGGCATTGGCGGCGAGGCAGGGGACATCTCCATGGACATCTCCCGGCTTTTGAGGTCCCTCAGCTTCTCTTGGGGACAGGTGGCCCCAGAAGGCTCCTGGGTTGTGTCCCCAACCCTACAAGCGTCCCCGACCCTACAAGCATCCCTGACCCTACAAGTGTCCCCAACCCTACAAGCGTCCCCAACCCTACAATCGTCCCCCGTGCCCGGGTGGTGCTGGGGAGGGATGGGGCTGCCTTTGGCCACCACATCCAGCCCGTAGCTGGCGTCTCCCTTGGGGAACGTCCCCGCGAGTCCCTCGGGCATTTTCTGCGGGGCGCGGACAGGGTGGAAGGCGCTGCCAGGCCTCGCCACCGGCCTCCCTCCGCGGGGCTCCACTGGCGCCGCTCGCCCAGCCCCGTGGTGCTCTGTGACACCAAATAAAGCTGCCTCCATGGGGCTGAAGGCGAAACTGGGGCTTGGCTGGAGGAACCCGGTGGGCAGCGGAGGCTCGGTAGCCCTCGGCAGCCCCGCTGTCTTTGGCGAGGGCAGCGCACTGGGTCCGGCCGGCCTCGACACGAAGCCGTCCAAGGGGCCAGGAAAGTAGCTCCTGGGGGTTTGGGGTTTGAGGTAAGCACCAGGAAAAGGGGCAGACTCCCCGCTGGCCGCGAAGCCGAGGGCTTTGTAGGAGGAGAGGGAGCCCGGAGGCTGCTCTGCGCGTGGAGGCTGCAGGAAGGGAGGCTGCGGGTAGGGAGGCTGTGGGTAGCACGCCGGGGGATGCTCCCGGTGCACCGGGCTGCTGGCGGGAGGACGGAGCTTGGGCCAGGAGTCCTGGATACGGCCAGGGAGCTCGGGGGCCTTGGCCAGGTCGTGCGCGGTGGGGGGGCCTCGGTATTTCTCGAAGGCAGCGTAATAGGGGGAGAAGGCAATGGGGGAGGCCGGGGGCAGCGGCAGGAGGCTGGGCTCGGGGTGGGGACCCCTGCGGGGGGGCTCGCCATGCGGGGACGCAGCCCCCGGTGCCCTCTGCAGGGTGCTGTCCCCCCCCCGGGAGCCCAGCGGGGTGAAGCACAGTGGGGCCGCATACACCGGCTTGGGGACTGCCACCGGCTTCTTCAGCGGGAAGGGGTGGCCCTGGTGGCCGGGCCACTTGTCCCGCGCCATCAGCAGGTCCCACACCAGGGCGTCCGCACCCTGCTCAGCACCCAGCCTGCCCGGCGGGGGGCTGCGGGGCCGGTGGAGGAGGCAGTGCAGGAGCGGGCCCTCGGCTTGTGGGCAGGAGAAGTAGGAGCCCTTGTAGCTGAGGTGGTTTTCAGAGCCAGCCGTGGGCACGGGGCTGGGTTTGCAGAGCACAGGGGGGAAGCCTGGGCTGGGCTCGGCGTCCACCCGAGGCAGCTTGTTGAAGATGACGGCGTCCAGAGGCTCCGGGTGACGTTTCGCGGCCATCTATACGTCACGGCCAGCGTCGGGACTGGGGCGTGTGGCAGGCGAGGTCAGCTGGCCTTCCTGCAGGGGCAGAGAGAGCACGGGTCACCCATGGCCACCTCATCCTTCCCCCGAGTTACTGGGACCCCCGTGGGACCCCCCTGGTCCCTCCTGGGTTGGGGTGGGCTCCGCAGCAGCAGGCAGCGTGTGCCAGCAGGTGGAGCTGGCAGACCGTCACAGCACCGCCCGGCCTTCCTCATCCTCACCCTAGCACCACCAGCACTCCCCCGAGATGCCTCCAGCATCCCCCCGAGACCCCTCCAGCATCCCTCCATGCCCCCCAGAGCACCGCTGGGCACCCCCCAGCACCTCCCGAGCCCGGCAAGCATCCCCCACGCCACCGCACGCATCCCCAGCCTCGCTCGGCAGCCCCCAAAACCCCCCGGAGGGACAAACAGCGGTGGGGTCTGGTGCCCCTTCTCCACTCCCTGTTTATTTTCTCTTTCTGTGGCCAGAGTTAGCAGAGAAACAGAGAAGGAAACGGAGGAAGAGAGCGTGGAGATAAGATAAAAGCCTCGTCCACAAAAGGGGAAATGGCTCAGATAGCTGGGCGAGCTTGCTGGGGTAGATAAAGGGCGCCGAGCGCGGTGGTTTTGCTCTGCTACAAGGGTCTGTCCCCGCTCTGCACGCGGCGGGGAGGAAGCGCGTTTCCCCGCTGACATCCCTCGGTCACCACGGGACATTTGGGGTGGGAGGTTTTGGGGAGGAGAAACACAAAAAGGCAGCAGGAAGCGGCGGGGCGGGCAGCTGCCCACGCACCCCAGTGGGAGGACACAGAGCTGGAGATGTCCCCTCCACACACAGCGACACGGCCAGCAGTCAGGACGGTGCTTGGGGTGGATGCCAGACTCGGGAGGAAGCAGGAATTTCACAATTTATGGTGTTCCCACACTTCTTTTTCCCCTTTCCCTGAAACATGCCCATCTACAGACACCCGTTGTGCAACCGACCCCACGTCAGGGGGACGCCCCCGCTCCCAGCTGGAGCACGGGGACAATCCCCCCAGCACCGTTCCCAAAATCCAACCTTGTCCGTGCGTTCAGGCAGGTAAAACACCATGGATATAAGGGATATAAGCACGGAGGCTCCTTTCTGCCTCCCCCCATGCGAGGCCTGGGAGCAGCCTCCGTTGGGGAGGACGCAGGTAGCGCCAACACAGCCTCAAGTCCTCCGGCACCGCTTTGGGGCTCTGCTGCCATGGCCACGTGCTCCGTCCCTGTGTCCCCGTGTCCCCTCTTTGGTGGCGGAGGTGACGCCTGGCGGTGCTGGCCGCTGGCAGAGGGGCTTCCCGTGAGCTTCCCATCCGGCTGCGATAGCGGCTCTGCAGCCGCGGGACCTTGTGTCCCTGCCGAGGAGGAGGTCACCTTCCCGACGTCTCCGCCAGCTCCGGATGCGATCGGCGGCCAGGTCGTTTGGGGGAGCGGCCGGGAGGCCAAACATGCCTGCTCCCAGCGTGTCCCCAAAGAAGTCCGTGGCTCCCGAGCTTCCCCCAGGTGGAAGGAACCCGTTGGGATTTGTCACTGCCACCCAGATTTTTGGGGATCCGGTTCCCCAGCGCGCGTGCACCTGCAGGCACGTGTGCGGCACAGCCCCGCTCTGGGGGTCACCGCTCCCCAAAGCACCCGAGTGATGTTTCACGGGGGGGGGGGGGATTTGAAGAAAACTGCAGCAGCAGCAGCCGCACACGGTGCAGGAACCACATGCTCTAAACCGGCCATAAATGGACAAAAACCCGAAACCGAAGCTGGAGCCCAGCACCGGCGCGCCCGACCCGCGGCAGGGCGCGGAAACCCTCTCCAAGAGGGGGCGCGGGGGGGTGCTGCTCCGGCCTATTTTTGCCTCGCTCCCCCCAAAAGCAGGCACCGAAAGGAAGCCGGGATCGCGCCCCGCGGCCGGCGGGAGGCCGGGCGGGCGGAGGCTGAGCCTCCCCGCACTCACCTCGCGGCGCTGCCTCCCCGGGAGCATCTTACGGCGCCGGGCCGGGGGGGTCGGCGGCGGGGGGGGGCCGGCGGCTGCTTCTGCCCCGCTCGGGCGGCTGCTTGCATTGTGCGGAGGAAGTGGGAGGAGGAGGGCGAGGAGGAGGAGGAGGAGATGGAGGAGGAGGAGGAGGAGGAGGAGGAGGAGGCTGGGTGCGCGCGTGGGCCGGCCGGAGGAGGGGATGAGGCCGGGACGGCCTCCCCCACACGTGCACTGAGCCCGTCGGGGCTCTGCCGCCCCGACCTCCAGAGCCCCCCGTTTTCACAGGGAGGGATGGGAGGAGGCCGCCGAGCCTCCGCTCAGCCTCGCGGCTGCCCGCCGGCCTCCACTCGCAGCCCTCACCCGCAGCCTCCCTGCCCCAGACAGCCCCGAGCGATGACGAACCCCCAGGACCATCGAAACCCAGCGACACCGGTGCTGGGAGGGGAAGGGAGGCACCCAACGCCCTTTGGCGAGGCGCTGGCAGAGGCTCGGCGGCCTCCCCCGGCCTCTGAAACTGGGGGGTTTGGGCCTCAGTCCAGCAGCGGGCGCGGAACGGTGCCCGGCGGCAAGTCTCGGTGATGGAGGACCTCGTGGAGCAAGGCCAGGTGCCCAAATTCTTGGGCTCCTGACCATTATTTCACCCTCACGGCTTGTTTAATTTACAGCAGCTCTGGGGAGGCAGCGGTGGAAGGGAGCCAAGTCTTAGGAAACCTTTAGCAGACCTTTTTATTTGGATTTATGGCCATAAAGAAATCGTTGGCATTAATTTTTCCTGTCTAGGGCAGGACAGCAGCTCACCTTCTTGGTGTGGCAGATAACCCTTTATACCTTCATGCCACTCTTCCTCCTCCTCTTCCTCACCAGTACCCTCCCCTTGGCATCGTCCAAGCCTCAAAACTCGTAAGAATTTAAGCAAACTTGCTCTGGACCAATTTATTTTAAGGGATGGGTGTCCAGTATTTCAACACGTACCTGCTGAACTCTGAAAACCAAATCTCCCCCAAATCTTCCGTTATCGCCCCCAGATTTCTTAGTTTTTGGTCTGCTAGGTCAATTGGTTTTACCCCGTAATTTCTGTAATACCATTTTCCTGCTAAAAAGACATTTCACTGCTGGGACTTGTGGCAAGAGGCTCTCAGGGCAGCCTCCACTCATTTCCAGGGGGTGTTTTGTTAAAAATGACTTATTCTAAAACACATTATTTTGCCATATAACTCCCCTCTCGACATACCTCAGGGTCTTACATTTTCCCTGCAGCATTTTTGTTATTATTATTTATTTATTTTTCTCTACCTGTTCCCTAAGCAAATACCTGCCTTGTGGTTTGGGTTGGTTTTTTTGGTTTTGTGTTTCTTGGTTTGCTTTTTTTTTTTTTTTCTTTTTGCTGCAGATTTCCTTCTCTTCAGCTTCCTGTGTGATTCATCTTTTCACGCGCAGCACCAACTGAAATTTGGGCTGCTGGTGCACCAAAGCAGCGTGCTTACAGTAGATAGGAACTTCAAATATATATATATTTAAATATATAGAATAGGACATGGGCAGTTTGGGGGAAATGGTCTTTGGGGGGTGATGCTCAGCTCGGGTACTGATGGTGATGCATGGCCACGGGGTGGGTGACGGGGGCTGAGTACCCATGGGTGCGCCGGTGCCAGGCGCCCCCCCCGAGCAGCCCAGGAGCAGATCTGCCTGCCCCAGCCCGATTTCGGCCGCGTGTGGTTTTCAAGTTGTCTCTTTGAGGCTTCACAGCCCCGGCAGCGCTGGCGGCTATCTCCGGGTTCATCGCTTGGGCAACTTTTATCTGCGGTTCGCTGCCTTCGGGCCCTGGCAGCACTCAGGAAATGTGCCGGCTCCAGATTGGGCTCGTTTCTCCCAGCTGTGGCCAGGATGGGACCCCGGGGACCGAGGAGCAGGGCAGCAAGCCCTGGGGTGAAAGGCAGAGGGGATGTCCCTTGGATGCCCCCAAAACAGCAGCATCGTGGCACAACTTGGCACCCAGGGGGACCAGCAGGGGCTGATCCTGAATTTTTCTGTCCCTACCAATGGGGACAGCCCAGTCACCACCCCAAGGAGGCTTTGCAGCCCCACAGCTACACACACAGTGATCCTCCCTCCTAAAAAAAACCAAACCAACGTCCTCTATGGCTCTGCAGATGGAGCCTTCATCGCTTGGCGTCGGGGGCAGCTTCTAACTGGAGCCTCCTGTATCAACATGCTCATAGGGTCTTGGTTCCTCAAGGGCCCAGGGAAATCTGGGGGCAATTTCTCCAGTTTCTGCCCCGCACCCAACTGAACCAACCCAAGGGCGTCCCCATCCCTCCTGTCCCACCCCTCCGTTCCCACCCACGAGGTGGCTTTAACCCCATCCCAGAGCCTCCAGGCTTGTTAGCAGCTCTCACCCTGGAGACACCCCTGGAGGTAGCCACGTCCTCCATGAAGGCCTAATTATGGAGCTAATTGGAGCCAGAGAGCTGTGCAGCTGCTCTTAATTCACACTTTGCCCGTTCCCCATGGAGCGAGCTGGGTCTTGCATCATGCAAGCGGGATGGAGAGAATCGGAGCCGCTGCCTCCTGAGGACATGAAGCCCTCAATGAACTCCTCGGGGCCCCATTATTTTGGGGCCAGGAGAGGTTTCTGAGGTCCCAGGAGCCTGATGGAGCAGCTGGTGGTCGTTTTGGGGCACAGCTGGTGGTGGCCACCTCTGGACAAGGCACCACCGAGCTTCTCCCTTTACACTCCCACTACCCGCAGTTCCCCCAGGAAGGCAGGAAGGACGAGACCCAGTAAGACCTCACCGTGGATGCAGGTATCATTATCTCTAGGTAATTATCTGCAGATAATGAGATATCCCCCCAGCAACAGTGGAGTGGGCACGAACCCCCGAGGGATGCCAAACATGACCATGAGGAGCTGGATTTTGTCTCCACTATTTTTTTTTCTGTGATGATGAGAAGTTTGGAGACCCGGATCCCGTGTCCCCCTGCTCAGCTTTTCCTCCAAAATCTCATTGTGACACCAAGAACCATCACCAGGAGTGGAAACCCCTCCGTCCATGCGGGTCTGCTGCCCGCTGCGAGGAACAATGTACTTGTAAGGGGCAAAGCGAGTGGTGGCTTGATTTCTCCATGGGGTTCAGAGGACATGGGGCAGAATACAACCCCTGGAGCAGCTCCTGGGGCTGAGCACGGCCACCCCAGGCCTGCCTGCCCCGTCTCCTTCTCCTTGCCCAGCTGCTCCTGCCTTTGTCCTTCCACCACTTGTAACCTGTGAGATCAGGGAAAGCAGCCCCAGGGAACCGATCCGGCCAAAAGAGCCAAAAAAAGGGGGAAAAATAATAATAAAAGGACTTATTTCCAGCCACAGAGCTGGGTCTGGCCCCGGGGCGGTTGCATTTCGGCCAGCCAGTGCCCGGGGCTGGCCCCGTGCAGGGGCTCGGGGGGTCCCCTGGGTGGGATGTCCCTGGGGGGCTGCACAAAGGAGCCGGGAGGAGATGTCAGGGGAGTTTCTTTGTCAGGAGCAGAACCTGCCCTGTCGAGGCTGGGGGCCCAGCCCGGGTCACCCCAGGCTTGCTCCTTGGTGGCTTTCCCTCCCGGGATTTTCTCTTCCCAGCGGTGTGGAGAAGCACCTCCTTTGGGTTGCTTTCAGCCTGCCGGCTGCCGGCTCGGTTTGGCGGCCCCAGATCTGGCAAAAGGAGGGGCAGGGAGCAGCCACCCCCTATTTATCCTCCCGGGACTCGCTCCTACCCGCCCCCGTTGTCTCTCTTCCAGTTTCTTCCCCCACTCTTTGCACAGAAGCCTTTCCCCCTCCTTGCGTTACGTTCCTCCGGGGATGGAGACCAAATCACCCAGGGCAATAAACAGATTGTTATTAGCGTAGGGTTGAAGGGTTTGGGGTCCCGGGCCATGTACAGGGGATGAACCTGAAGCCGTTCCTCGTCTTGGGACCCCGCCAAGCTGCCTTGGCCAAGTGTCTCCTTTTCTTCTTTCTTCCCTTCCAGGCTTTTTCCGTGCTTGGGTGTGTTTCCACGCCGCCAAGCCAGATGGAAAATTACTGCTCTGCCCTGGCAGGGCCAGTGCAAGGCAGAGTTCCCTGCTGGAAAACCTGGGGTCCCACCCTGGTGGCGTCTGGTCACCGCGCCCCTCAGGGCCGAGCCTGGTGGCACCCGCAGCTGTCCCCGAGATGCAGGGACACACCACGGCCTCAGCTTTGAGCCATCTTCTGGCCCCACAGCTCAGGGAAATGGGGCAGGGCGGAAAGCCCCGACCCCATGGTCCTGCACCCCCATGCATGGGGTGGCACGGAGGGACACCTCAAGGCTCTCCGTAGTGGAAGATGCGCCTCAACCCCAAAAGCCGAGGCAGGAAAACCCTTTCTCCGACCACGGGGCACTCTTTGGTCGTGCAAAGCCAACTGGAGCATCTTCCACGAGGCGCGAGCTCCCCGGACCTGGGAGCTGGCATTTCCAGCCAGAAAGGGCAAGCCCGGGTGTCTGATGCCCATAAAAAGAGCACATCTGTTTGGCAGGCACAGAAAACCCATCAATCACCTCCAAATCTCCTTCTGCCCACGCAGCAATTTTCAGTGCCTGGAAGGAAAAAAAAAAAAACAGAAAAGAAAGAAATGAGCGAAGTTCTTGGTCATGCCCAACACAATGTTTTGGATTTGGGCCCGACATTTGGGCTGTGGGACCTCTTCCGGCGCGATGCTTTGGGGTCCGAGCTCTTCTCCCCCATTCCCCTGTCCCTGCGGTGGTGGCTTTGGGTCTCGCCTGCCAGTTTTCTCCATCGGAAAACCTAATGGAAGGATGTCTAGAAAGTCGTTGTTGGTGGGATCCTGTAGACATGGCCACGCTGCTTATACACCCCTTTTGGGGGATCTTTTCCCCTTTTGGGGGATCTCAGCTTTCAGGGAGTGCTTTTTCTTTTCTCTCTCTTTTTTATTTATTTATTTATTTTTTTAATGCTGTGGTTGGTGATTATGGAAAGGGAAGGGGTTCCCTGCGGGGAGGCTTCACCCACCCATGTCCCACCTCGTAGGCGAGCGCCCAGCAAGCAGCAAAGCCTGCGGGGGCTCCATCCCCGGCAGCCCTGGGCTGAAACTGCTGGGGCATGCCAGCAACACGGCTCCCAAGCGTGTCTTTGACGTAAAAACCAGGTGAAAAGCCTTGGAGAGATAAGGCAGAAGCCACCGAAGGGAAAACAGGGCTCCTGCGGGACACCACGCTGCCAACTGGGGCAGGGTCGGCCACGGACCAGATGCTAGCAAAACCCGAGCACGCACCTATGTGGGTGCAGGCTCAGGGCCGGGTGGAAAAATCAATAGGATTACGGGGGAGGAAGGAACAAAAATAAGAAAAAAAAAAAACTAAAACCTTGCTTTTGGAGGCAGGCGCCAGGACATGGAAAGAGTCTGGTGCGCATCAGGCCCAGGGAGCTGTGCAAGCCTCAGGAGACACGTCCCGCCATCTAACGAGGCTGCCTAATTTGCATTTTTGTTTTTTTTTTCCATGGAGGGGGGCAGCCCAAACCCACAAACTTTGTCCCCGAGCAGGTAATTAATGGGCCGGGCTCGGTTTGCTCCGCTTTGGGAAGCCCAGCGCAAGGCGCGGCAGGCCCCGGGTTTTCCAGACCTCTCACCAGCAGCCGCTGCCGTGGGTAAATCCCAGCCCCAGGCTCCCCGGCGGCACAAAAAGCAGCACCTCTCCCATCTCCGGCAGCTCTCCAAGAGGTGGTTCCCACCCCGGGTGCCTCCGTGATGATGATGGTGGTGATGAAGGCTGACGGTGGCCGTGCCACCTCCGATTACCCCCAAGGTGGCCAAATCCAGCCCCAGCCCCAACCGACCCCGTCCCATGGCTGAAGTTAAGCCCATCCAAGCCCATGGCACGAAGCAAGAGGGCTTTCAATCATTTTGTTTTGTCTTGACGCAAAACTCCACCATGCTCAGCCAGGAAGCCTCCGATATATATTTTTTCCCCCAACAGCCTGCAGCAAGAGGGGAAAATTCCCCAAAGCCTTCATCCCTCATCGTACCCGAGGGCAGCACCATCTCGGAGGCTTCCTGGTCGGCCGGTCCAACCTCCTGCGTGCTCCAAGCATCTCCTGCACCTTCCTCAAGCAGGTCAACGGGTGGCCTGGGGCTGGCACGGAGATGCAGCACGCGATGCCTGCTGTCGTCTGGCCATGCGGACCAAAGCTTGGTGACACCAAGCACGGGATGATCATAGGGTGGCGCCTGGCCTTTGGCATGGCGCAGTGCCCATCGCCTTCCTCCCCCTGCAAATAAAATACAAAGTGTGGGCGATGTAAGCCACGGCGCCCGAGAAACTTTGCCTCCAAGCCAGGAGGGGGAAAAAGGGAGGGTAAGACAAGGATCTGCTCCCAGGCATGGCTCTGGAGGGAAGAAGAGGAGAAGGGAGACCCGTGCGGTCAGCGAGGCGGGCAGGGCAGGCGGCTCTCCTGTCCCCAGTTGAGCAACCCGCCCCCGTCCCCAGCTGTTTGCAGAGAGAAAAGGTTGAGAAATTGATTGGTTGCGCAAAGCAGGCATTAACACGTCTGCAGCCCCAAAAACAACAGAAAGAAGCCCACGTTCCTGCAGAGACACCCATCAGCTCCTCCCAAAATCCCTGCTGATGTCAGCTCCGGCAGTGCGGGCTCCGGAGGAGGACCAGGAGCATCCCTGCCCTCCTCCCCTCTGGGCAGGGGTGCTGAGCCCGGGCAAGGATCCCTTGGCTCCCAACCACGCTGGAAGGAAAAGGACTATAAGAATACGAGGGTGTTTTGCACCATCCTCCATGAAGATGCTCAGGAGAGAGGTGCCCCAAAGCCCAGATTTTGGGGTCTCCATCAGCACCGCCTCCGTGGCAGGAGCCGAAATCCAGCCCCAGCACGTCCCGGCGTCGCAGGAGCTGAGTAAGCCAGCAAAGCAAACACTGGCAGAGAGCTCCTGAGCCGTGTAAACAAACAACCAATTAAAAGATGAAATAAATCCCCCGGGTACGTAACCTTTCTATTTAAGCACCGGCCAGGGCTGGAGGAGCTCCAGCACATCCGACCCGGCGCCGTCTGTGATCTCCCTGCCCAGCCCCGCGAGCCCGGGGCTCCTCTGGGATGAAAGCGGTCAGCTTTCAGGGAGCGGCTTCACCTTTCCTGGCATTTCTTTCCCCCCCAGTTACACCATTTTTTTTTATTTTTTTATTTTTTTTTTTGGTTTAATTCAGAGGGAAGCCCTCAGCCCCTTTCCGCACCCCAGAGGGGCAGCAGGGATGCTTTTAAAGGCGAGGGCAAAGCGAGGGAGGGAAAGCAGCAGGGAGCCAGTGCTAAAAGCCCTGCACCTGCAGGATTTCACCACCTGAGCACAGCACCGGGGCCCGGCCACCCCTGGGCAGCCACGGGGGCAAAAAGCGAGGCTGGAGGCAGGAGGAGGCGCTGGGACAGGGAAGTGAAAGAGGCAGAGATAGCACTGCCACCCTTCCCACCGCCGCCTGCAGTAATCACAGCCGCTCTCACTTCTCCCTCGCTGCCCCGATGGTTCCTCCGCAGGCGGGTTTTGGTTCCTCTCCGCTCCCCCGCCACCTTCCCTGTTTCGAGACCGAGCCTTCAAACCGCTTCAGCTTTTATTTCCAGTTTCTAAACCGCAGGGATGCCGCCGGTTCCCATGGCCCGTGCTGCTCCCTGCCCGGCCCCGGCACCCGCGTCCCCTCCGGGGAGCTGGGGGCAAGGCAGGGACGGAGGCGGCCCAGCTCAGAGGGGTGCCCTGGGGGGCTCAGAGGGGTGCTTTGGGGTCAGGATGGGGATGCTTTGGGGGAAGGATGTTTTTTCAAGCAGGACAAAGCTGGGGGATGTTAATAAGTTGGTGACTTACGGAGACAAGCACATCACCTCCCCACCTCCATCCTCCCTCCAAGCCCCAGGGCACGGATGGGAGCAATTCCCGGCTGCCCTGTGCCTGCAGCCCCCAGCACACAACGTCAGTAAGCCCAACCACTTTATTTTATTTTATTTTGTTTTTAAGAATCACTGCAACAAAACTGGCATCGGAACGAAGCGTGGGCTCTGTTCTGCTTTTGTTAATTTTAGTGCCGACGCATGCAAACGACGGCAGAGAGTCAATATTGACTTTCCACTGAAGCAAGCGCGCGGGTTCATTGACTGCAGGGGTGAAGGTGCTCCAGCAGCTGCATGGGGCTGACACTCACAGCCCACGGAGCGCCGCAGGAGCTTGGCCACCAAGTGCCACCCGTGCAAAAAGGCTGCTGCTTGCAGCACCGCGCACGCAGGGTGCAGGGAGCCCGGGGCTCGGTCACAGCGGGGAAAATCCCAGCCCGAAAGTGGCTTCCCCGGAGGGAAAGGAGCCCCGGGTGGGAAGCCCCTGAGCATGGCTGGCAGGGAAGGGCAGGAGGGGCTTCCCGGGGCTGCCGGGGGACACAGCGAGCCCCCGGCTTCGTCTGCTGCCGTCTCCGCTTTCAGGGCAAGAGCCAGCGGCCAAAACCTCGCCGCCTTTATAAAGGGGCCGCGTTTGCCAAGAGCCAGGTCACGGGGCAGGCGCAGCAGGGTCACTGCTCAGAAGAGCAGCAGGCGGGGGCCAGGGCTTTCCCTGCTGCCCCCACCTCGGCTTGGCCCTAAGGGCTCCTGGCCACCACCTGCGGGAGCTCCGCACCCCACGTCCATGTGTCCCCGGGGCACATGGCACCGCACAGCACGTTCCGGCACGGCCAGGGCACAGGCACCGCGCTGCCCTCGGTGCAAAGGCTCGCGGCCGTCAGGGGCTGGGGCTGCCCCCAGGTCCCTGCTGAGGGTGCAGGGGGGCTTTACCAGCAGCCCCCCTGCCTGGGGGCTCTGCCAGCCGCAGACCGGGCTCTGTCCCGGCCGCATTCCTCGGCGTTGACGTGGTTTTCTTTCTTCCCCCAACCTTATCGCGCTCGAGTTTGTGAGTTGTGTTTCTCCAGAGCTGCAAAGCAGCCCGGGGAGCTGCGCAAACCGAGCTGACTGCATGCCTGGGGGTTGCTGCTGCTCCTCGGGCAGCTCTAAGGCTTCCTGAAGGTTTTCTGCTGGCCGAGGGGAGGTCACCCAGCCGAAACCCTCTGCAGGGCCTGAAAGAAATGGAGCATTTCCCTAAAACGAGCATGCAAAATCACCAGTTAGTACCAAAGCACCTGGAAATGATGCAAACCAACATCCCACTGATGAAAGAGAAAACCAGGGTGAGACCTAGCAGGGAGCAGACTGCTTGCTCTCAGTATTTCTTCATCCCCTCCGCGCAGCTCGGAGCATCTTCTGCCTTCGCTAAGGACCCCGGAGTACCTGCAGAGCAGGGCAGGACCTCTGCGGCTGGCCCGCGTGCACTCCAGCCCCTGCATGACTCCAGACAAGCACAGAAACACTGAGCAGCACGGCCCTGGGGAATTCAAGCTTCTAATTAAGCTCAATTATTCCTGGAAACAATTTTTTTCGGCTCTCCGCTGAGGCAGCTGGCCAGGGCAAGAACGCTGCACCTGCAGGTTTTAATTGCGAGGCTGTCATCGCTGGAGCAGGGCTATCGGCGCGCCTGGTGCCAAGGAGTCTGCCCGGCCTCGCGTCCCTATCGCGGCACACGGGCGGCTTTCTCATCTCTCCCCACCCGAGAGGCCAAAACGCTGCTGGAGGCAAAAAGCAAAGCCACCGGGGCGTAGGAAAAGGTCTGGAGGAGGCAGGAGAACATCACTCCTGCGGCTAGACCTGTAGCAGCAAGGGTAAGCGACTCGAGGCAGAACAAAGCGGTCGCTGTGAGCTACCAGGTGCGCCCGCACACGGCAGGACTCGTGCCCTCCAGTCCCTCTGCACGGGACGGGACCGCGCTGTTCCCATCCACCCGGGTGCACCGACCCGAAGCAAGGCGTGCTCCGAAAGGCAGCCTGTCTGCCGCTCGGGGTCAAACCATCGGCACGGCGGAGACGGGCAGCCCTCGGGGCCTTGGCTCCCCTTCCCCGGGGTGCCGCATCCCTTTCCAGGTCCCAAATCTCCCCCCCTGCCCCGGCCCCGCTGCGGTCGGCGCTGAGCTCCACCGGAAAGCACAGGGCTTCCTGCCGCCCCGCGCTTTCGAAGACACGAGCTCGCCGCGGCCCCGCTCGCTGCAGGCGGTGTCAAACCCGGAGCGCCGAGGCTGCACGGCGCGGGGACGCGGCGAGGGACTTGAAGCAGAGGGAGCTCAGAGCTGTGAAAGGAACGAAGAAACACGGGGTTTTCAGCTAGATAGCCTTTTAGTCATTATTATTATTATTGGTTTTAAGCAATCTGTCTGATGGCTCACGTTCCTCTGCTCTGCTGAAGGCTCCCAGGACAGAGGTTTGGGCCGCTGCTAACGCACGTCCCAGCCCAAGTGACAGGGGAGGTGCCCGAAGCACCGTGCCTGGAGCCAGGCTATCTGGACACAAAGCAGCAGCACTTTGCTCTTTCTGCTGCTTTTGCAGGGAGGAAAAACTCCCAAGCCAGCCTTTTTTGCCCCGAGGCGGCTGGCACATACCTTGCCATGGGTGGGGACAGCGGCTGCGCCATGGGTGGAAGCGGCATTGCTTCAGCCCTCCGCCTCCAAAGAGGAACTTAACTGTTTCTGATGTTTGCCCCGAAGGAGAGGCGGTTTCGCAGCCTTTATCCCTCCCTGCAATGCTATCACGACCTGCCTCCAACCAGAAGTAACAGCGGTCACAGAGGATCACGCAGTGGTGAAATTACAGCTGTTTCTGCAGCCCAGAGGAGACAGCCTGGGCACGGTGTCTTTCTTTGCGCATTTTTCAGGCAGCCGCCCTGAAGCCTTCCGTCATCCCCTCAGGCTCCGCTTAGACACACGTTTCCACTGCTGCTCTACACATTTGCAGGACAAAGAAATAACTCCTTGCATTCAAGGCTCTCCAGTTTCTTTGCAAGCCACAATTTAAGCCTCTCAGTGAGCCCCAGCAGCAACGTTGTCCTTTCATCAGCTTCTTTCTCCCTCTGCAGATCCACAACCTGCAGATCCACAACCGGTGGGTGCCATGATCACAAGCCCTGGATCTGCGCACTACCAGGCGACCCAACACAAACTCTGGGTCTAAAAAGGGCACGTTATGTTATCCCATTTCTGCTGAATTACTGGGGTTCACGCTCCACAGCATATTCTTTATACTTTATTACATATTCTTTATATGGGGAGAAGGCGGGCGATGCCTGGAGCAGCTCAAAGCAGCAAAACAGCTCCGTAACAGAAGAGCACTCGTACCAAGGACGCAGTGTTTTGACGCGGTGTGAGGAACACTGGGGGTTGGCTGTGTTGCCAAACCACAGACGAGGAGGGAGGATAAGCAACCCTAACTCTGTGAGACACCCGTGGCAGAGCCAGAGGAGAGCCCGCAGCGTCCAGCGCCAGCTGCAACCACCAGAACACGCTGCTCTGTGAGGAGGAGGAAGAGACCTCATGGAAATCAAGAGGCGTCTCTTCCACCGCCTTCAAGAAGCTCAAAGTAAAAACCTGCAATGTGTTGGCGGCTTTTGTCACCCTGATATGAGCAAACTGCCACAGACATCACCCGTGCAGCCTGGCACAACCCCTGGGAGGCAAGAGCTGGGAACTGTGGCACTGCCACGGCCCTTCTCGCGAGCCAGCAGCTCTGCTCACACTGCTCCTTCTGCCTTTATTCCTAGAAGCTCTGACGCCCCGGCTCCTGGTCAGTGGAAGAGACAAAACGGGAAAGTTCAGCGGTTTTTATTTGTGCGGAATAGATAAGGAGCGCAAACAGACCCCGATAACCTCTTCCCTCGTGCGCAGCAGTTTGAAGGTTGCCCCCACAGGCAGGATGCACATTCTGTACCGAAGGCCTTAAATTTGGCTGGGCCTAGTTAAAAATAAACTCTGGCTCAGCAGTACCGAGCTGCGGCGACGTGTGCGCCGGCCCCGTTCCCCCCAGGGGCAGGACCACGTTTCTGAGGAAAGGCCGCACTGGGGGAGCCCTGGCTGCTCGGGTCCACGGGGTCACAGGATTTCCCAATTTCTCCACGCCAGCCCGTTAATGTTCAAGCTGGGGAACAGAGGTAAGGCGTGACTCTACTCCCTTGGGAAACACCCCCCCGACTTCCCGCAGGGGCCACTTCCTGCCTGGAGCACCCAGGCGGGCAGGTGCCAGGCTGGCTCACCGCCTGATTTCTGCATCCCGAGCTGGTCAGCAGATACAAAAGGGCAAAGGCTAATTTGACGACTAGATAGCTTCTCTTAATCATTTTTTTTCCATCTCTGATAAAAACAGCACACACAGGCAACCACGTTAGGCACAGACACCCCCAAAGCAGCTACAGGAGGCAATTCCTCAGGGGCAGAGTTAAAAGCTCCCTGTTATTAAGCTCCCGCAGGGGGAATGCTTTTTGGACAGTGACTCCTGCTGGAAAGGTGAAGGCAGCACAGCCACAGACCACGCTCTGGAGAGCGGGCACGTCCCCACACCCAGCTTCCTCCCACCACCAGGACTGCCACATCGCTCTCCTCCTCTCCAGCTGCCCCAGGGGCACCGCTGGACCCGTGACACACGGGCAGCTCCTTCTGAGCCTCCTCAGAAAGGATCACACGCGAAACACGGGGCCGCGGGGCCTGGGGGAACGTTACTCCCTCGCTGCGAGATACCACAGAGTTTTCCCACACTAAAGCAGCGTGGGCTCGGCGTTGGTTTCTGAAAGTCTGCAGCGAGGTACCACATGTCAGTTTGGCACCAGCTGGGAGCCAACTGCTGCACCCCTTCGGTTGGGGAGCCTGCTGTAGGGACGCGCGCCGTCTCGACTGGGTTTCCTGTTCGGTTTATCTTCGGGTCCCCAGGAAGGCAATTCACATGGCAAGCAGTCAGCTCTGCGCCGGCAGGTCCCGCTCTTCAACGATCCTCCGCACGCTCTCCGCGATGGTCCACACCTCTGCCATGGCACCTCGACCTGCAGGGCAGGGCCAAAAGCGCACAGTGAAGCCCACGGAAAGAGCACGAGGACACGCTTCCCCCGCCCCACCTCTGCTCCCCTCCGCACTCGGCAGCCCTGCGGCAACGCAGAGGCAGTGGCAGAGCACTGCGAGGCCGGGGCAAAGCTTGCTAAGTAGCCCCGTGTGTTGCCTCGTGACTCACCCCACAGAAAGCAGCTGTGGAGGCCGGAGGATCGGCTCGGGCCTGCAGGCTGGGCAGGGGTTTTGTGGCCCGGTGGAATGCCATCGGGGAGGAGCAGTCAGGCTGACTTCGCCTGGCTCCTCACTCACAAGTCTAAGCAGGAGCACGAGCTCCTCAGACAGTCAGTGGAGGGAGGCAGGAAACCTCAAAAGGCAATTCATATGACCTTAATAAGTACCTCATGTTCTGAATCATCTCCAAGGACAACGGCGCCTAACCCTTGCGCAGGGAGCTGGTCTCTCAGTTCACGCTACCCCAGGAATAAGTGTGCAAAAGAGACCAAAAAAAGCACGTGGGTAACAAAACACCCTGCCTCCCCTCCCTCCTCCAGTGCAAATACTGCGTGTGCTCAGTATTGTTTTGAAATGATCTGTGACTATTTAAAAAAAAACACAAAACTTGACTTCATACCATTCCAGTGACTCCACAGTTCGCCCCACATTAGAGAGAGCTGCCCTGGATTTGCACTAGCTTGATTCTTGGGAGTAATTCTTGGAGAAGAGCGAGTGCTGAACAGAACAAAATGTAAAAGCTTTTCCTTTTGGGCTGGTTAGCTGCCAGATGAACATCTAATCTACACTGCGCTGTTGCTTCCTTCTGAAAGACTTTTTTTAAGCTTAGAATGAAAGTTTTAATGCCAGAGATCACTAAATCATCTCGTCCAACCTCACGCACTCGCAGAACTCAGTCCGTTCACTCCTGTCATTTGCTTGAGGCAAACACAGGATACCTCCCCACCAGCATGTGTCTCCATTAGAAGATTCAAAAGATGGGAGTTTCTATTGGTCCTTTGTTCTGCTGGCTAATTGCTCTAATTATTTATAACATGAGCCTTATTTGCCACTAGAAATTAGTTGGGGAGGTTTTGTTTCCCTCTTTTTTTTCTGGTCCGTTTACACAGCTGGGTTAGTGAGTGTGCAGATGAGCAGTGCCCAACAGCAGGCTCCGAAGGACAGTAACAACGTGAGGAAAGATGGAGGGGAAGGAGAGAGGCCGTTCAGAACGGCAGAGAGAAGTGCTCTCTGTGCGCAGATCACAGCCTGAATCTAACTTCACCCTCAGTTTTCCAGTAGGGATGAGCCCCTGGGGCCATGTCTGGGACAGAAGGCATAACCAGATAAAACTGCGAAGACTGGGGATGAAGAGCAATACTTTTGGAAGGACAAGAAAACTGAGTTTCCCTAAGAAACACTCACTAAGACCCAATCTCCACTCCACCTTTTCCAGACCTATAAATCCCAGGAGGCTTGAAGCACCCTACGGACAAGATGCAGGCAGATTTGGGTGCTTCAGGCCTCTTAATCTCAAGAGGAGCTGCGTCTGACAAGCCCTGCTAAACAAAAGACATTCCCTGACTGCCGCCTCACGGCTTGGCAGAGCTACGCCCTTCAAGGCCCGCCTTTGTCCTCCCTGACCCACTTCCTCCAGGTCTTTGGCAATTCACAGCTGGATCTTGAGGTTTAGCTGAGAAAAATCTTGCTAAACAGCCTGTCTTACAGCACAGATCATGCCTACAGGTAAAATTCTTCCAGCGTGCCAAGCTCTAGAAACCCGGCCAAGGATGATGAAGATATTAGCAGATTGGAAGTGTTTTGCAACAGTAAATTGCTGCAGGCCCACAGGCTGCAAAGCACTCCTCAAAGTTTCCTTATATTGTGGCACACGGATATCACCACGGCCAACAGCCGGTAGGTTACATTTAGCTATCCAATCAAGGCAGCATTTTAATTGTCGATTTCATTTGTTATTTTAACTCGTTTTTAGCTGGGCCTTACATCCAAAGCCACTCACTCACTGAGAAACATGTATCAGGTAGAGGTTGTCATACAGAAACTTGGTGGCAGCCAGGATCTGGCCCACTTCAGGTGAGACCAGTCACGCGAGTGAGGAAGGCGAACCTCCCACCAGCAAGTTAAACCACAACATCAACAGACAAAACTGGTGCAAACTGAATCTCTTTTCTTCTGCACCAGATGTGAGCTCTGCTGCCTGCTGTTTGGGTGAAAGCTGGGCAAACCCCCTTGTGGATAAAACCCACAAGACAGAAATTAGTTTGGAAGAAGAGGCCGTGGGGTAAAAGGCCTGAAAACAGAGAAGGGGAAGAAAAAACTCAGCGGTGGAGACGACTTTGGGTCTTCAGAGACCTGGAGCGCATTGCTGCTTCGCCATAATTTTCTCACACATTGCCAGGAAAACCCTGGCATGTGCCAACAGGAAAATCTTGTTGCAAATTGACTCACGAGCACGAGCAGAGCAGAGTCAGATGTGGCTACTACTGCCCCAACTGACCTTACCACCCCTCTCCCACGAGCTCCTTCAGGAGTTTGTTCTCACAGCAGCAAGGTTTGCACGGAACATGAAGCAGCTCCCGAACGCCTGCTGGTGTAGTGAGGTAACTCCTGATCAACGCTGCTCTGCTTTGCCACTCTGAGCTACAAACCACAGCAGTTCACGTGCCGCTTCTCATGTGGCTCGCACATCCCTGCCGCAGGGGTGGCAGCCCCAGGACAGGAACAGGGCAGAGCAGCAGAAGGTGGAAACCGTGTTTGCCATCCAGCTCTAATCCACGCAAGTCCACTCACACGGCCCTTCTGCATCTCACATCCCCCCTGTGAAAGGGGGACACCTCTTTCTGCTTCAGGTGTGCGGACGCGCACAAAAAGCACACTACCCATTGGGGAGCAAACATCCGAGTGCCACGGGACCAGAGGTCCCACACAAGTACTAACAGAGATGAAGGAAAAGCTCCGAGGGACCAAGAGGCTATGCCAGATGGCCTTTCCACTTCTGCCAAAACGTCTGCGTGGAATGACCTCTTCTGGGCGTTTTCCCCTAACATTCTTACAAGTACGCAAGAAATTTGATGTAATCAGGTCTAAAACCCCAGCGGAAACATAATTGTCCAAGACAGTTTAGCTGATGCCTGAGTTACTTGACTACGCTTACCTAACTGTAAATATTTCTTAGTCTTCAGCTCAAGAAAGCATTCTCTAGAAGCACTGCACCTAACGACTCAGACACTAAGAAAGCCAGCCCTAGAATTTAACCATTAAGAAGATTTTAATATCCTGTCTTCACTACAGACTGCCTTTTGAGGTATCCAGCAGAGTGGTGAGGATCTTGATATCACTGGGGTTGTTAAATGAGAGGATGAGTGCATTATTGCGCAGGCACATTTGCTATTACAGCTGGAATTGGATGACATTTTACAATTTTTCCAAAAGAAATCCCAATTAAAGAAGAGAATCCATTCATCCAAATTGCTTGTAAAAAAAAGCTTCTCAAAACCTCCCAGAAGTCAGAACATCTTCATTTAAACCAGTTTGTAAAGCAGCGTAAGTGAAGACTCGAAACTGAGTGTGACAACGTTTCCTACCCCCTTCTTTCACTTCACACAAGCCTAATGTCAAAACCCCAAACCAAAACAAGATTGGAAAGCTGATCTAGCTGAAAAGTAACCCAGGCAACAAACAACAACACATGTTAAATGCACGTCCAGCTACACCCTCAGCCACATCTGCAAAGCGCTTATCCTCAGTGCCTGCTCTGAGGGATAAGATATTATCCCCCTGGCAGAGACGAGGAACCGTGGGCTGTTTTCATCATGTCTCAGTCTCAGCAGAGGGCAAGGCTGGGACACCCAAATCCCAGGCTGATAGTGCTCACCACAAAGCCTTCCTTCTGCTTGATCTGCTCTCTCCGCCGAGGATGGGCCTTTCTTTTAAATATCTAACTAACAGCTCGTCTGAAAGTCTGGCTTGGATGGTCTCATGAGACTGCTAAAAGATTAATGAAGAATAATAGGTGCCAGCTAGCACAGGGCAACGTTTTGTCTTGTTCATACAAACCTCGGCAACGAGCACCTGCTCTCTGCAGTCCAACATCTTGCAGGTCACAGGGCGAAAGAACAGGGCACCTCCCGTCAGGATATTAGGGGCACCTGGGCAGCAGAACAGTCAGATGACATGCAATGGGACTGACCTTCGTCTCCACACACGAGTTTCTTCACCACACAGGGGATCTCCGTGTAGCCAAAGCCCTTCAGCTGCTCCACCTGCTGAGCTGTGATGGGATGTTCCCACATGGCTGTGTTCATGGCTGGGCAGAAGAGCAGAGGTTTGCGCAGGTCCCAGGCACGGATGACACAAGTCTGCAAAAGAAGCCAAGAGGTTGGGCTCTGGGATGTGTTTTCTTTCCTCATTCTGTCTCACCTCTTTGCTGCACAGAAGCGCTTTCCCAGCCCGGCTATCATGAGAGGGCCAAAAGCATCCATCTGTCAGCGCAGCTGGACTAACCCGTGAGCAGGTCCACAGGGCTGCTACTAATTTGTGTTACGTTCCAGCAAAGCTCCTCTCTGACAGGCGAGGAGGACGAGGGAGGCTACAAAGAGAAGAGATTCCATCCTACGCCGGATCAAAGCCAAGCAAGACATCCCAGTCGCTGGAGCAAACCACGCTGGAACGCGATGCATGCAGCCAGCCCTTGTGGGAGACCAAGAGAAGCTGAGGGGTGGCCACAGATCGTATCAGCTACAGAGAAATCCCCAGGCAACACTTACAGATAAGCCAGCTGTAGAGCTAAACAGAAAAAGTTGGCAAGTCAATCTTCTCAAACAACGCGCCAACTGGATCCCCAGCAGCTGACAAGGGAAGCGCTGCTGCTTCCAGCATTCACATGGAGGATTACACGAACCTATCTGCGCTGCTGCAGAAGATGCTGGTAGATTACAAACCACCCAGCAGCTCCTGCGTGCTGCAGAGGCTCACATCTGAGGCCGCAATAACATACAGCTTCCAGATAAGCTACTATCACCTCATCTCCTCAGAAAGATAAATGGTGGTTGCTTTTAAACAGCGCAATGCCCTTCAGTTTCCCTAGCCCTGACAGCTCAGGGATGCAGAGGGAGCCTCCCAGGCAGCTCACATGGGTCTCTGGTGCAGGGGCTCTGCGCAGTTCACAGTACCTCGGAGCAGGCTGCCCATCCTTTTTTATGCCCTGTGATCTGAACCCTTCGCGGCACAGGGGAAGTCTGCTAGAATCTGTTCAAACTTGCTAACCAACGCCTCTAGCACTTGCTTTTCTTTACCGGAGCCACCTCTTCCCTCCACAAAACCATCCAGGACCGGCAGGGGTTTGTGAAGCCGTGTCCCTAACACCTTTCCTGAGCTCTTCCTCTGTTGACTATGGTACAAAGGGAACTCAGCAGGACAAGACGTTGCTTGTCCCTCTCTCAGCTCTTTCTGGTTTCCCCAGATCTCCAGAGAGCTGCTCAGACATACGAGGGCTGTAGCTCTGGGTGTACTGTGCTCATTTGTAGGCACTCTTTCTTACCTAGACAGCTAAGCTGGTCGCGCAGGGCTCCCCAGCCAGAGCTGATGCGCTGCCCTCCCTTCCGAAATCTATCCTCCCTACGTTACCGAGGGGTGATGCAGCATTTGCACTTTTGCAGCTTCCTGGCACATCTTCCAGGTGCTTTATACATATGACCTTTCCTGATGATGGCTCAACACAAAGCACTGAAGCTACACAAAAGTTCCTGATCGCTGAACTGAGAAGCGCGCTCTTTTAATACAGTTTCTGATCAGTCTTTGAGCCGGAGCACCTTTAGTACCAGAAAAACAAGCCTGAACAAGCAAAAAGAAAAAAAAATACATAGCTGAAACTGGAAGGTAAGTAAGTGTGCACATGTTTGAATTTCTGTGCTATGCAGTTAGGTGAGGGAGGAGGTGAGGTAGCAGGAAGTAAACAGTTTTATCTGATCTCACAGGTGTCTTTCCAGCTTACATCTAAAAAATGCAGAGAGGAACTCAAAAGTCAGAGAGACAGAGAGAGAGAAAAAACACGACAGAGAGAGAGAGAACATGATAGAGAGAGGGTGAAGGTAGAAGGAGAGAAGGGTCATCCACTAGAAAAAGCAGGATAGGCACAAAAGAGGGACTGGGAAATAATGGAAGACACCGAGATAGGCCAGGAATGGAAAGGAATACAGGTCAGGGAAGGAAAGAATTGGTGTTTGAAAGGGATCAGGGGAACCACGCTGGCAGAAGAGACAAGCATATGAACTGGCAGCAGAACATGCAAGTCTTGATGCTGCCGAAGCACAAGAGTTTCCATGAAAGAAAGGTCAGACAGACCAGCACTGGGAGGGGAGGGAACTGAGGGGCTGCTCTCAGGCAGAGCTGCGGTTACTCACCAGCAGGTTGTCACAGATCCCGGTGGCGAGCTTCGCCAGGGTGTTTGCATCAAGAGGGGCCACCAGCATGAGGTCGGCCCACCGCCTGAGCTCGATGTGCAGGACTGGGTCCGAGCGGCCCTTCCACAGCTGGGGAGGAGACAAGATGCGGGTTACCAAACCCTCGCAGCGAACAGCGGGCACTGCACCGAGCCCAGGGCAGTGACTGCAGCCTCAGCTTCGTTATTCTCACATCCAGCAACATCTGACGGCGTGGGGGGACTGGGGACTGCAGCCACAGCGCTCCCGTTTCTGACTTCCCACCTCCTCCAGCGAAGGCTGCAGGGCAGCAGCATTTAGGAAGCACAGCTAACGGGTAGTTTCCCCACACAGACAACAATTTATGCATCCAACAACCTGGGCAGCTCCCAGCAAAAACCTTTCTCCAGCCACACCGTCCCTCAGCTTCACAGATGCCCAGCATAAAAGCTCCCTTAACGTGTAGTGCATCTGAGAAGCCCGCTGCATCCTGTCAGCCAACCAAACCCAGACAGGACCCAACCGGGGGAAATATCTCCTGGGGAGCCCGCGCGATGTAGAAGCCTCACACCTCTTTACCATGTTCTAGGCACTCTGAAGCCGTCCACTGGCTTTTAAAGAGGTTCAGACCCCTAACTGACCCCCTTCTCAGTAAGGAAGCATGCTCAGAGCCAAGTAAAGCCACACAACTGAGCAGGGAGCAGTCCTGTGGGCAGCCCCATGGAGGGATTAGGTTTGGCCAGCCAGGCACTTCCATCCTCGGGGCTCCAAGCAGGCACTTGTATTCTCGGTAAGGCTCAGGGGGGTCCCTGCTCTGCTTAGGAGCACATGCAACTGGGACAACGTCAAGAGAAGCAGCAAGCAGCACCAGGTGCTTAACCCCAGAGAACACGCAGCCCCACAGCAGCAAGAGGTGTGTCAGGGCCACGAACTATTCCTTCTCTGAGTCACGGGAAACCACAACAAAAAGGCAGCATCCGGAAAGCTGGTGCTCCCTGACACCTTTCCCAGCTCTTCCACTCGCTTTTATTTTTTCTACAAGTGCTGAAGGTTGTAGTTTTATTTTCAGAATAGAACATCTCCCAAACATGCTGAGCAGGCTTATTTGCTACCCTGGTGTCAGCAGGGCACGCTACAAAGGCTCCAGGTCTGCCTTCCAGTGTGCCAGCGGCCCACGGAGCCTGACCTGCACCTCTACGGCCACACAGAGGGTTTCTCCTGAACAGCTCTGCCTGGAGCTGTAGCATCCTGGCCCCCAAGAGACCTCTGCTGATCTTCTAGACCAGCCAGAGAGCTTCCTGGCCATTGCCCCTCTCCAAATGAAAGCAATGTTCGCGTGCGAGTACATTTGCAAGAGAACTGTTAAAGGGGAGATCAGCTCGCGCTCACATCAGTACTGCAAAGCTGAGAGAAAATGTATAGAAAAACAAATGTCGACGTTTATACATCTCTCCATCCCAGAATCTGTCAAAGCACATCAACAAATCCATATTCAAGAGAAGATAATTCTATGAAGAAAAGCCAAAAAGATGCCACCGGACACTGTTATTAGTGGATCCTGGGGGGCGTGCTCATCCGTAACTGGTTTGAGGGGAAAAACTGGTGAAAAAGGTCAAGTTGATAGCACGTTGCTAAAATTCAAAGAACGATGGACTGATCTCTTCCACGTACACACATCAACGTGGGAGCCTTTTGAGCTACACACACCGCTGCCACCAGGAGAACATCTCTTACGGCCAGCCGCCCACCACAGGGGCAAGAGCAGGACACTGCAGCGGGCCCTGCCGGCACGAAACTCCCCAGGAGAGGCGGCCCTGCAGCCGGCTCAGACGTAGCGCACGCCAGCTTTGGTTCTCTCCCGAGGCGCGGGCAGGTTTGGAGGACGCAGAGCGAGAAGCTGCAGCACGCAGGCAGAGGAGGCTGAGGTTACCCAGCAGGACACCGAGCTGAGTTCTGAAGCAGCCTGGGTAGCTTTGTGATTGTCAGCGGTGCCGGCAGATTTAGAATAGGCAGCGATAAGGAGAATTAAGCTGTTGCCTTCCTGACAAGCATGAGTCATGGCAAGCAGCTGACACCCTCACCACCACTTTGCAGTGGCTTTCTTGACATTTCCTGATGCTCCTCTCAGCGCTGCAGAGAGCTGCTGAGCCCAGGGTGGTGAGAGACCACTTCTACCCACAGCGCCTGCTGCAAGCCCGCTAGGGCGGTACAAAGGCCTCTGGTACAGCCGGGGCTGCCTCGCCCACCCCTCTGAAAGCCCTGCCCCAGAGCACTCCAACAAAGAGGTGAGCCTCGGCCAAGAATCTAAGGAATGTGGCCTCTGATGAAGAAACGTGGAGGATTTGCTGTTCAGCACTTGAACAACGGAGTGAAACCTCTGCGAGTCCTGCCTTCTGCTGAAGCAGGACCCGTTGGTCACAGCAGGAAGCAAAAGGCCCAAGTGCATGATGAAACGACCTGAATCACAAAACACGGGGCTAGTGGGGACAGGCGGGGAGCCCTTGCCCTCTCCAGAGGTAGAACTACTCACCTGCCATTCGTCTTCATCGCTATAGAGGGGGACAGGAATCTCCTGGGGGCTGTAGAAGTGCTTTGCTCTCTCGGTAGTGACCACCTTCACTTCCAGCTAAGCAAAAAGCAAAAAGACAGACCAACAGTTATGCCCTGAGGCCAATCCTGTACAGCTGGGCAGAGGAGGAGGGCTCGAGCAGCACAGATTTTGAAAGATTTGTGGATCCGCAGAGGTCGTTCCCCTACTGCGTGCACGTGCGCTAACCGCACCTACCCCGAGCTGAAAGGTCAGGCTGCTGGAGGTGCTCACAGGGGCTGAAGACTCATTTCACTGCCACCCAGCAACAGGCAGGTGATTAGTCACTGCCTGCCAAACTCGTTCACATGGCCAGTTCACAGCCGGGACAGCAGCAAGCGCAGAAACGAGAGGCAGCTCCGCGCAGAACTTCAAAGGGACGGTACGGAGCAGCAAAGCGCAGCGCCACGGAAGGTGCCCTTTAATCAGGAAACGCCCGCCGAAGGGAGCAGCAGAGCATCCTGCCTCAGTGGATTCCCTCAGCCACCGCAGAAAGAGGTGGCATGCCCGCACGGCCCTGCAGGATCGCTCTTCCCACACTCGGAGCCAAGAGGAAGCACGGTGCCGAGCCGTCACGAGTCCTGCTGGGGGAGAAGCTGGCAGCTGGGACCCGGCACCACCAGGGCAGAGCAAGCCCATCCCTGCCGAACAAGGCTCCACAAGAAGCAGCGCCTCAGAGCTCCTCTTGTTTCCCGGGGCGTTTTTGAAACAGCAGGATGTTGGCTGACCTGTGCCTACCGTGCCTGTTACGAAAGTGATAAAGTCCCGTCTGCCAGGCAGAGCCTTTGCTTTGGAAGAACAAGCATGATTTCTTGGTCTCCGTTATATTTTTCCCTTTAATTCCTCTCTCTGCCTCCATTTCTTTCACCTGTGCCCCTCTCTCTTGACAAGGGAGGTACCACCAAAGGTGGGGAGGTAGCTACAGACTACCAGGCACTATTTTTACAACCACGTTAACCCATCTTGTTCCAGCCAAGGGCAGCAAGCTGGGGCAGTGCCTTCCAGCTGCTGCGCCCATCAAGGAAAGATGCTGGAAACAGTAAAACCTCTGCGCAGGTACGTTCACAGCACAGGGCTCGTGTGGCTCGCGTACGGAAAAGGAGACTGGGTACAGTGCCTGAGGGCTCTCTCCCAACTCTCAGCCAAACCTGCCTGCCTTATGGGAAGCCAGCTGAGCCCTCAGGTATATGGCATGCACTGGGGAAGTCCCAGCATGTCCCTTGGACGTCTGACACACACAGTTAGGAGGTGCCAAGGTGCCCATGACAGGAGATCCTTTTATTTCCTCCTGCAGGAATCTTAGCAGGTGGAAAAAGTGGAATTTGCCCCAGTTTCTGCACGTCCCACGACCAAAGTTGTGCCTCTGACAGGTGCCAAAAGCGGCTGCTGATCACACAGAGGCGTTCTGCACGCACCAGGATCAGCCACGAAGCAGAGCCAGCGTCAGACCTGCTCCACACATGCCTATCACCTGCGTGGCACATGCAGCTCTCCCACCTGCAATTCCTGCAGAGGACGGACCTTAAACCAGCCAACAGACTGCTCAACACGTGAAGGGAGCGCTCCGAAACCACTGCTGACATTCAGGGCGCACCTCACACCACCGATAACCGTAAGGAAATAGTTCTTTTCCTCGTTATCACCCCCTTCTGACCGTGGTCTGCACCCTGAGCCAGCTCACGGCACAAGCCACGCGGTGGTTCTGTTACACCAGCAGCTCCCAGCTCCTGTGAGGTGCCTGCTCCTTTTCAGGCGGCCCAGCTTGGAACCACAGCTGTACTTCTGGTGCTTTCGAGTGTGAAGATCACGTTCACAGCAATCAACCACGTTGCATCTGTATTAGCCTCACCTTGCAGAAAGCTGTTTGGAGCCAAGCAGCGATGCCACCAAAGGTGCTAACGCTGCTTTCTGCCATCCCTTGGCCTTCAAGGAGGTGTTAACCTCGCAGGCTGCAAGATATTGTTTATTTGGTGATTTTAAGGAGTTTAAAGGGGTTTGTCTGCTCTCTGAAATGATACCAGTAGGCTGCATCTATGCTAAAAGTTCTCACCAGCAATGTTTGTTAGTGCTATTCTTATTTACAGAGAGCCATAACAATATAAGGATTTTGAGGTGATGCAACTGCATCTACCTCATGACATGTTTTGTACCTTGCTGCTTCAGTTGTGCCAGTATCCAAAATGTTCTAATCTAGACGAGAAACACCTGGTCAAAAGGCTAAGGGACGCAAAAAAATCCACCTTTTCTTAATTTTTTTTAAAGACAGTTTCATAACCATCTCTGGTCTTAAAAAAAACAACCTACTTCTTCAAAGCTGAAGCCCAGGACCAGGGAATGGCTGGCTATCAAGAACTGCGTCCAACCCACTACAAGGCAGAGCACAGCAGGGGGCTGTTCGAGGACTCTGCCTGGCGGTAACTCCACCACTCCCCCAGGAAAGCTGCTCCAGCAGTTTAATTATCCTCTCTGATTGAGGTTTTCTGCTGGGGTGGGCTCCTGGATCCCTTGTTCTCTGCAAGTGTTTCAAGTCCCTCCAGCTATGTTGGAAAGAGATCAGTGCTCTCAAGATCGTTTTAGCCTACATAGTTTCTCCTTCTATTTACCTGGCACACCCTCTGTTTGACTGTGGATATCCCTCTGCTTAAGCTCTAAATCTCTCTGGCCCCACTCACAAGCTCCACAGCGCAGTGAAATTGCACAACGTGCTTCAAACCTCCAAGGCCGGATGACATCCAGAAGCTTCAGTAACAATAGCTGTCACCCAGAAAGAAGTTTGCTTTTTCCTTTCTTATTAACTAACTGATAGCCCATCGATGTGATTTTTTGGCGTTGTTTTCCACCCAAATTACTAGGGATCAGGCTGAGACAATGCGTGTGAGTCTAGCACAGCCATGAGTTCCCCAGGCGTCCTGACAACACGCTACGTGCTGTCTCCTCACAAAAAATAAAAATAAAAAAAAGAGGCAAGGGTAAAAAGCTGCAAAGCGTAAGCTGATGCCCTATAGATTTCCTAGATCTTCAGAGAGCTTAAAAGACAGTAACATGTAGCCGTGTCAATTACCACCCTCAAGGACACGTTAAAGTTTAATGGGTGCAAAGTGGTGCCGCCAAGTTGTTGGCTCAGAATCATTTTAGCAGAAACGTCAATTTTAAACTACTCCCGTTTCAAACTTCTGGCTGCATCCCTTCTGGTATCAAAGCCTTCCTCTGCCTCTGCCCTGCTCCCACCGACGGCTTCTCCAGGTTCTGTTCTGTCAGTTAACGCAGCAGGCCTTAAACTTGATGGAGACATTACGCTGACTTCACACACCAGGCTATAGATCAGGCAGCAAAATCACATCAGAAATGAGTAAACAAATAAATTTAGCTAACAAATCTGATATGAGAAGCTCCTGGACAGGCTGGACACTCATCTTTTATTTTTTGTGCAGCACAGCCTAAAACTAGCGGCCACAATGCCTGCAACAGATGTCACAGAGCGCGGAATTTAGGACCGGCCATCTGCGGCTGTTAATTACGCATCCAAAGCTCACAGAGAAGGAACGCACTTGATCTCAATTCCTACGGCAGACCATTTGCATTCTTCCCGCCACCTGCAAAGGGTGTCTCAAGCACCAGGAGCAAGGGAAAAGAGACCACAGCAAAGTGGATCCAAGGCAAGAGGAGCAGAGGATGCGTGCCCTGCATCCCATGCTAAGAAGAGAACAACGGCTGGAGCTGGCTCTGGGCTGGTCCCCCCTTCCTCGGCACCCTTTGGCTTCACCCTCCTACTCCAAGCTAGGACCTTTGGCCTTGGCAATTATTTCAGGTCAAAATCATTTCAGAAGGACTTTCAGCAGGTTCTCTAACCAAGAGACGTGGATATTTAAGTGCACGCTCTTGCTCCTGCTCCTCTTTCATTTCGCTGCTCCAAAACAGACACCTCGCTTCTTAAAAGCTCAAGGCTTCTACAGTTTCCTCTAACTTCATTCTGAAGCAAAAGTTACCACGCTTCCTTCCCTGACTCTAGTCACTAGTGGCCTCTGCTGGACACCTTTGTTACTCCTGACAACAAACTCGAGTTAAAAAATAAATAAAAATGCACAGACACATACTGGCTTGTATCTTCTGTTCTTACAAGATCTAGTCGCCCTTTGCTGGTCAGACGGCAGTGTCCGTCTTTGTAAAGCCCACAACTCAGCTACCGAAAATTGCAGGGTCCTAATTAAAAATGTTAACTTCCAAAAAGCATCCACCTGTGTCTGCAGCCAGGTCTGCCTGGGGAAGTATCCAGGAACAGTCACTGCCCTTTAAACCTAATTTCAAGCTAAAGCGTAAGTGTAGAGAAGTAAGAAACGATAGGAAGAGAAATATTGATTTTTAAAAGCAGGAAGAACTTGTCCCAAGTTTTAATCTAAAGGGCTCAATGCCAGAAGGAACTCTTCACTTCAGCAGAAGCCATCCAGTCTCTCCTGGAAACCAAAACAACAGAGTAACACCAGCTTTACTGGTAAGATTTACTCACCCCAGGGATTTTTAGCAATTCAGAGATGAGGAGAGGCAGCTTCAGGGCAGCCACACTTCCAGTCACACCCACCAGGACACGGAATTTTTTCTCTGGCACAGACGAACTCGTTTCTGCAGTTGCCTTTGGTTCTAGATGTGAGAAGGGCTCCATGGTCCTGTCAAACTCTAGGAGCACAGAAAAATAAAGGAATTTTAGCACTGAGACAAGCGCAGCAGGGTTCTAACAACAACGTACTCCCAAAGACACGGGTCTAAGCGTGGACTATGCAAGACCCCAAGCAACTCGGTCTGATGCTGAACATTCAGACCCTGATCCACAAAGCTTTTAAGTACTGGCACACCTTTAAGCACAGGAGTAGCCGGACTCCTCCCATTTTCCTTACGTACAGGTTCTCTGGGATAACAGTAAACAAAATGCTACAAACTACACAGGACCGATCATTGTTGGTAAAGCCAACAGCCCCCAGAACAGAAATATGCCCTCGCGTGGTGGACACGGTACAGAATTTAGGATAACTATACCTTTCGCACTGACTACAGGCAAGACATGCAGCCCAGCTGAGTCGTGCTCCCTTCACGCTCTGTGGAGAAGAATAAACGCAGTGCGACATTTTAGTAAGTAAAAATTCTGGGGGGCCTCAGGAAAGCATTAGCACTGTACTGCCCATCACATTAATACATATTTACAGTAGCACTAGGAATTACTCTTTGTAGATGGGGCAAAAAAAGACCCAAACTGAATAAAATGTAAACCAAACCAGCCACCGTGTGCAAATACCGCAGGAATGTGAAAGCCAGAACCGCTCACTCATCCACTGCTGCCAGCCAAGGCTACCGACAGGCCTAGAGGTTGTTTTTGAAGGCATGTGTGGCGAGCAGAGATGACTCAGGATGGTCTTCTGCCATCTCTGAGCCACTGCCACGCTGATAAATCACTAATAATAAATCACTCACAAGTATTCTGTCAAAGAAAAGCATTCCTCTACAGAATCCACGTGAACATCTCTATTTAATAAGTCTTGAAACTAACAAAGAGCAAACTCTCTTATTTAAAAGATCTGAAAACTGTACTTTAGTGAAGGCATCACACTGGGATTCAGCCAAACTAACCTCCTCATTATTCAGAGGAAGTTACTTGGAAGCATTTTGGGTAAAAGGGAAGAAGGAAAAAATCTTAACACCAGCTTTATTTTACGCACCAGCTTGGACGTTGGAGTGAGACAGCTGGGTTCCCTGGAGAGAATTTACCTCTTGGTCATTCCCAGAGCTCACTCAGATCCAAGTTTAATTTAGGATCCTTCACGGGGCGATTCAGATCACGCTCGTGTGACAGCTACGCATGAGCCTGAGCCACCGAGACGCACAAGCCCAGAGATCCTCGCTAATTGCCTCAGCCCCTCAGCTGAGGCACACAGGGAGCTGCACATCCTTTTTCCACGCTCCACTGGGAATTCATACGTTGTGCTTGGGCCCCTGGGGTTTCTGTGTGGCTGGAAAAAAAAAAAAAAAAGGCAAATAAACAATAAACAGCTAGGACAGGAGCACTATTTCAGCTTGAGCTTCCAGGCAGTGCTTACCACAAGAAATTACAGAAAAGGATGCTCAGCATACGTAGTGGCTAGGGTGGTCTGATACCACAGCAACACTTCACGTGCTTACCTAATGAAAATTAAAGCTATCACAAACTGCCCAGAGATGAAAACATTTACTAAGTAACAATTAATTCACCGAAGCACCCCCAACCTGAACTCTAGGAAGTAAGACGTGAGGGCTGTTGGCGTCAGGGGACCGCTCCCTCCTCTCACCGATCACGGCCCTGGGGAGAGAGTTAAGCGAGAAGGGCGCAGAAAGCAGGCGGCCCCTTAGCGACGTTACCGGCTCCTTAGCTCTGAGAACCGCTTCTAAATGCTGCCGAGGCCGAAAACGGCCGGGAGGAAGCCGGCGGCCTGCGGGACACAGACGGGGGGCCCGGAGCTGAGGGCGGCGGGGCCCCGCGGCCTGGCTGCGGCCTACCTGCGGCCCGGCCCCGCTCACCGCCCGGCCCCAGCGCCTAGCAACGGCGGCAGAAGGCGGAGGCGCGGGGCACGCTGGGAAATGTAGTCCCGCGGCGCCACCATGAGGCCCAGGCCGGCCCTCAGGGCCTAGGCGGCGCTCAGCGGGCTCCCAGAAATACACATTTACTCCAGTAAAGCCTCAGGGCCCCGTAGGTCAACACCGCACCCCCCTCTGGTGACCCGGACCCCGCACACCCCGCTTTCTCCCAGTCCTGAAGCTCCCTGTTTTGGTGCCCAGCCCTGGGCGTTACGAAGCGTGGGTTATTATCCGGTGGCAGCGCAGAGCCTGGCTCCTTTGGCCAGAAGCAGCCCCTCAGGGTTGTTGTCATGTCCCTGCCCAGCTGCAGCTCCAGGCTGGCCAGCTGCATTTCCCCACCCCAAAGCCCCGAGCCACGGGGCGAGCATCACCCCGTCAGCCCCAGCACGAGCACGGGCTCGTGGTGACAGTTGCTGTATTTCCAAGGCAGAGAATTCAGTGCTAGCGGTTAAAAATTTGCTGCTAGGGGTTAAAATGAAAAGCACACAGGGAGAAAGTGAAAGCAAGGGCACAGGGACAGAGCCCTGCGGTACAGGATTACTCCTGTCACCCCAAAGGGGGAGCAGAGCTGGCTTAGTGCGTGGCCTCCCAACATTTCCCTGATACAACTGAAAAGGGACATCTTGTGGGCATCCCTCCCATTATCAGATAATCAGTGGGGAAGGAGAGACAGGGAAGAGCTCAGCCACAGCTCACAACCAAGGCTGTCCCCCCATTAACACAGCTGCTAATTAAAGATAACCACTGTGGAAGCCGGTATGGTGCCATGCCCAGCTGCCACCAGAGCAGGCATGCATGTCGCCAGCGAGGGGTCACGCTTGCACAGAGGAGACACACTGCAGAGGAGGGTTAGGTGCTGAAGCAATGTCTGTTACAGCTCGGTACAGGTATCATTTATGCGGCTTAATATAAACGCAAAAGGTGAAATCATTATTTTGCAGACATGGATGACAGAGCATGTGATTTGGCATAGTAAGTTTTAGGCTAGCTAGAAATGAATTGCACAATATTTAAACCTGATTAGGTACATAATAGGCTCAGCAACGGATTACTTTTCTCCTTACAGTTTATACATATATATACACACATACACAGACAGGCATTTTATCATTAGCTGCATTTTAGTCTTGTCAAGAGACAACTACCTACTGCCAAATGACTGAAGTGATACTCTTAGAAAGGAAACTATTCTTGGTGTGCTTTGCTGGGAAAAAAAAATAAAAAATAAAATAAATTCCAGTTTGGTGCCATCCCCGTGGGCAG
Organism: Anser anser; assembly: GCF_964211835.1. Lineage (NCBI taxonomy): Eukaryota > Metazoa > Chordata > Aves > Anseriformes > Anatidae > Anser > Anser anser. The sequence continues at coordinate 12,907,619 of NC_139730.1, forward strand.
ATCTCACATCCTGGCACTGCTGAACTGCTGGGGGGGGCAGGCAGGAGCACAGCACCTGCAGTGCCAGCATCTTTAGGGCATCTGTGGGGCAGGAGGTGTTGGAGCCGAAGGGCTGCATTCCCTTTTGGGCTGCTTTTCTAGGACTTGGAGGAAAAAAAATGGTTGTTTAAAGTGCATTTAGAGTCTGAAAAGCATCTCTGAGAAGGAGCTTTCCCTCCTCCTGCCCCACAATGTCCATTTGCTCCCATTTACAAACCAGCCCTGAGCCCTGCTGCCTCCCTGCAAGCCCCTCACTGGAAGCCCGACCTCCCCAAACTGGGCAGGATTCGGGGGCTGGTGGACCAGGAGGACTCATTCTTGCAAAGGATCCTAATAGAGCCAGACAGCCAAGTTTCACTGCGCTTTTTAGGAGTGCAAGCAAGGAGGAGTCACTCCCACCAGCCCAGAGCTTCCCTAAAGAGCTGTGAGCCAACAGGAAGAAATACTGGCCTCATTATTTACACCATTGGCGGGGCTGGTTGGATGTGGGGTGGCAAGATTGCACCAAAAATAGGTCCCACGAGAGACACTCTGCCAGTTCTTGCCAGTTTTAGTTTTGAAACAGAAGCCTATAGAAAACAGGTCCAGGCTACAGGACCAGGCTGGTCTCACCCCCCAGAGAAAACCTGTCCTCATTCCCCAACACGCACGCACCCATGCACACAGCAGCTCTCATCTGCAGCCACGCAAAAACAATACTGCTCTTCCACAGCAAAATGTAAACTACACATTTACAACACCACGCACTGAGAGAAGGTGGAGATCCTGAGCCAGGGATTGGATTAGGAATCTCTTGGCTTCCAGCACGTCAACAGCAGGATTGAAGGGTTCTCTCTCCTGTTTTAAAAATCAGCTAAAACAGCCTTTTTTTTTTTTAATGGCTAAATCAGCCACCTGCTAGTTAAAAAGCAGAAGAAAAGAATTCCCAGGATTGCTTGCCCTTGCTGAGACACTGGCAAATGGCTGGATACTACCAAGTGAAAGAAAACTCACGTCAGAAACCTGTAGTTCAGCTCTTATTTAGGGGGGAGATGGGTGCTGGTCACTATTTTGTAATCCTTCCCTTTTGGGGGGACTTTTGGCTGATGTAGTTCTAACACACACCTATCACCACAGTAATTAAAAAATCACCACCGTGCACTACTTCACAGGGAAAAGAAGACACAGGAATGTACACGTACTATCACGCACAGCAAGAGTCCTGCAGGTCAGCTCACAGCCTCTTCAGAATGAGAAATATAAGAGAAAGAGAACTAAGAGAAAGAGCTCGAGGTGATGATGGGGAAAGTGGGAAAAAAAAAGTAGATTCTGTTACAAAGAATGGGGAAAGATTATGGTTCGCTCTGGCTTTCTGAAACAGCTGCAGGAACTCGACTCAGCCTTCCTTCTCCTTCCCCCCAGTGCTTTCCTCCCGAGGACGGAGCCCCGCGGCTCACATCTCGTTGGAGTAGGTGTAGTTGGGGGTGGCCGAGTACTGCGTCTCGTGCTGCATCATGGCCCCCTGCGCCGCCCCCATCGCCGCGCTCTGTGCTGCCTGCTGCACGTGCGGGTTCTTCCAGGCGCCCGTGGTCCACTCCTCCTGCGCTTTGCTGAAGCTCCCGCCGCTCCCCCGGTAAAACTTGTGCACCTGGAGCCGAGAGGAGGTTGGAAAGGGGAAAAAACAAACCACACACCCAGTGCCCCACCACCACCGCCCCGCCGTCGTACCATAGTGAGGGCGATGAAGGAGAAGACTGCCATCCCCGTGAACAGGATGGTGGGGATCAGCATCACCACGGCCGACCCCACGTTGGTCCCGAAGAAGGAAATTGCCGCAATCCAGCCGCTGCAAGGAGATGGAAGCCACCACGCTCAGCACCCCTCCCAGCTCCTGCCGCCAGCTTCCCCAAGGGGAGAAGCTGCCGGGGATGTTAAGACCCCGAGAGGCAGCTTCCCCTTTTTTCTTCCACCCCACCACACACAAACACCTCCCCTGGGTGCCGAAGCACCCGTGGAAGTTGCCTGCAGGCCCATGGTGGGAGAAGCACGGCCCTTACCAGACACCCCAGCCAGGGATCCCCACGGCCTGGATGATGCTGATCACCAGCTGGGCCATGAAGGTGAAGAAGAAGGCCATGAAGCTGAAGGAGCTGTCTGTCCTGCAAGAGAGGGCTCCGTCAGCTCCTGCGTCTCCGGCCCCGCCGCTCTGCCCACACAGGGCTCCCCCACCGAGCCCCAAACAGCCTCACGGTGAAGGTTAGGAAGTACAGCTAAAAGGCTGGGCAGGAAGAGCAGAAATTCCCCAAATATTCAGGCAGTGCCTCAAGCTAAGCACCACGTAGGAGTTTCCAAAAAAAAAAAACCAAAAAAACAAACCTTGAGAAGCCAGGCTCAGGTGTGACCACTTACTTGAAAGCTTTGTAAATAGGTCTAAACCAGCAGACATAGGAGCAGGGCGTAAAGAGAATGAGCCAGAGAATTGCCAGTCCCAAATTAACAGCTCCGCCGCCTCCAATCAGCCATGCGAGGCAGCCAACGAGATTCACCGCCAAGGTGATGCTGTTCACTGCAAACACACACACACGCAGAGGGAGCAGAGTAGCGTGCACGAGGAGGGTGGCGTGATCCCGAAACCCTGCGGCAGTTCCGACCCCCCAGAGCCCCCCAAGGGGACTCATCCTGCCCGCGTTTATGGGCGAGATGGGGGAAAGTGCTCTGGAGACAGAGCTGGCTGGACACACAGCTCCAAAAACCAGCAGGCGTGAGCTGGGGGGGATTTAACACCCCAAAACAGCTACCCCAGGGAAGCACAACTATTCCCCCCCCCCCCCCTTTTTGTGGAAAGGTTACAAGAGCCCTCCTGGCGTGCAGGGGGATGTTAGAGAGACCGGGGCGAGCTGAAGGGGTTAGAGAAGAGCAGTGGCTCTCAGCACTGAGCACGGCACACGCATGCAGAGAGAAAGAGGCAAGGCTCTCAGAGGAATCCAGCCCACGCATCTGGCTTCACGCTGGACGTGGGCATGGGGGTCAGGGCTTTTGGGAGCCCACAAAGGGGTTGCCAGGAGCTTGGGGCCGTGGAGAAAGCCCCTCGCTGCAAAGGAAACCCAAAGAGGCTTCGCTGGCAGCAAATCTTCCACCACGATGGTGGGAAATCCAGGGGACGCTGCACCCCCTATCCCATCCCTAAAGGGTTTAGGCACAAGGCACAAAGGTCCGGAGGGGCAGAAGGGGGAACGATGTCCTTGTTTCGGGGCTGGGGACCCGCAGCCCATGCAGAGGACAGCCCACACTCACACATCCAGAGGTAGTAGAGCCGCTTGGCCATGGTGCGGTGCTGTGGCGGGATCTCCGCGTCGAAGTCCTGGTAGAAACATGGCTTCAGGGGGATGAACCTGGGCAGCGGGGGGAAGTTGTTGGCTTTCTCTGAAAAGAAAAAATCCCAAAAAAAGAGTTAAGAAGGGGTGAGGAGCGGGAATTACCCCAAGTCCCTGCGGAAACCCCCATACCTGCCATGCTGGCACGCTCTCAGCTGAGAGAACTCCGCAGGGAAGCTGGAGAAGAGCCGGGAGCTGCGCGAAAGCTGGAGGGAAGAGAGAAAACAGGAACAAAAAGTGGGATGTGGAGAAAGGCAGAGGAGGACAGGGCCCTGCCCGTGGTGGAGGCTGGAACCCGAGGGTCCCCGAGCTCCCTGCCCACCCCGCGGCCTCTTCTCCGGGATAAACCCGGCTCCCGCCACCCACGCCGACACCCTAATTAACCCCTCATTAATCCTAATTAACCCCTCATTAACGAGGATTTGGCCACGGGGGGGGGAGCCCACGGGAGGGGGCACTCGGGCGGGGGGGGGACACCCACGGGGGAGGGGTGAGGACACCCACGCGTGTCCCCGTGGCGGGCTGGGGTGGGCTCAGCACCCCCAGCACCCCCCTCAGCCCCCTCCCAACCCCCCCTCATGTCGCGACAGTCGCCAGCGGGCTCCCCACGCGTGTCACGGGCGGGCTCCCCACGCGTGTCGCGACCCCGCGGACTCCCCCCGGGCCCGCTGGCCGGGTCTGCGTGGTAAAAGCCCCGAGGTCCCGGCCGGGCCCCCCCGTGCCCGTGCCCCCCCCCCCCCCGCCCCTCACCGTCCCCACGGGCCCGTCGCGGGTGGCGGCGGCCGCCCGGCGCCGCTCCTGCCGCAGCGGCCGCGCTCTCGCGAGATTTCGCCGCCCCACGCACGGCGCCTCCCGCAGGTCTCGCGAGAGCTCGGGAGCTGTCCAGGGTCCCGGTGCCGCCCGGCGGGCCCTGAGGGGAGGGGGAGCGGGGGGGGGGCTGTGGGGTCAGGGGGTGCTGGGGGCTGAACCCCAAAAAGCACCAAAAAAAAAACAAAAAACACCAAAAAAACACCAAAAAAACACCAAAAGCCACGGGGAGCCTCTGTCCCTGGGGGGCTGGGGGTGGTGGGAAGAGCCGGGGGACGGCCAAGGGCGAGGAGGTGGGGGGGGGGGGGTCCCTTGCCAACAGGGTGCTGCAGCGAGCCCGCCCCTCTGGGGGCACCGCTGTAGGGGAAATGGTGCTCCTGGTGCCCCCGGAGCTACAGGGCACGGGCACACAGCGTTCGGCTGCCGTGGTTCTGAGTCAGTGCTGTTAGCAGAGCGCTGGGAACAGCACTGGTTCCCCTTGCTCGTAACGGATGGCTGGGAAGCCGAGGGTGAGAGCACAGCCAGCACCCGCAGCACATTAGGGACAGCAGTCGGGAACAGCCAAGGGCCCAGACCCAGCAGCACGCCCCTTCCAAACACAGCATTAATCTCCAAAAACCCGCTACCAGCCACGTCCAGCAAGAGCCGAGCAGCTCCCAGATCAATCCACAGGCTGAGCTCCCATCCGGGAGGCTCCAGTACCCCCAGAGCTGGGGCTAACCCGGGCCCCACAAACCCCAAACTATGGGGAAATCCCTGGGCTGAGCTTAAATAGAGCTGCTGGACCTGCTGCTGGGGCCCCGCGGGTTTATTGGGGCCCCGAGGGTTTATTGGTGCCCTGGGGGTGTAATTCTTCCTCTGCCCCATCGTGCTGCAGCTCGGTGGAGGGGCTCGCCCCACAGCAGGGGTCCCTGGGTGTGGGGTCAGGGTACGGGGTCACACCGCAGCTGTCCTACCGCGACCTGAGCCGCCCCGATGTGACGCGCAGATGGGCGCCGACTGTCCCCGTATCGCGTGCTCCAACTTTCCGAGCTGCTCCCGCATTCAGCAGCTGAAAGAAAATATAGCGAGGGCAGGCGGAGGGCAGGGCTCGGGTTTCTGCAGCCTCTGCCATCAGCCTCTTCTCCATCTTAGCCAATTCCATGGGTTTTTTACCCAATTCCTTTCCCCCCCCCCAGTCCCGCTCCCATTCCTCTCCCACCCCGCTGCTCCCCAGCATGGAATAACTGCGCTGCTGTCCTCCAGCAGACGCGCTGGGAGGGTAATGAATGGCTTCGGATGGTAATTAGCAGTGGAGCTGCTAATAACGCAGCTCATTTCCATTTTAAGTGTTGCAGAGCACTGTGAAAAAATGGACCGCGGGTGGCAGGATCTGGCCCCAGCCCGCAGCTTTCCTTCCTGCTGCATGCACAGTTGCTGAAATCCTTCCTATTTATTTTCCTGGGGGGCTTAGCATCTTTTGGAGGCAGCATTTTCCCGCAGAAGCTTCAATCCACCCCAGCCAGGCTGAAGGGAGATCTGACATGAGGATGCCCTTGTTGTCGTGGTCCTGCCTCAGTTTCCCCTCTTGGTGGCAGCTGCTTTCAGGAGAGGATGCTCTCCTTCTCTCCATCCCCATGGGTCTCCCAGCCCTTTACACCATGGGGTGTCCCATTTGGCACCGTGGGGTGTCCCGTTTGGCACCATGGGGTGTCCCCCTGTGCATCTGCAGCCCCTTTTGGCCCCCCGAGGCTGGTGGCCAGGACCAGGGGACGTCCCAGCAGCGGTGCCCCCTCCCACCCGCTTTAGTGGTGGCAGGGACGGGGCTTGCAGACCCGTTCGTTTATTTATGGCTTTTGCAAGCCCTGCTCGGGGTGAAAACAATCCCGGGTCCTCCAGAGGCCGATAAGATTTGGCTGCAAGGCAATACTCGGCATCTCTTTCCACTGTGCAATGATCCCCGGGCAGCGGGGTGGAGGCCGGGGGGGACAGGGGACAGGCGAGAGGTGACAGGGGACATCTGCTGACGTTTGCAGGCAGCTCTCGGTGTCCTTGAGGGAAGGGACCAGGTTCTCTTTAAGGGGGCAGGACTCCGGGAGCATCGCGAAGCCAGGAGAGAGCTTCTCCCTCTGCCTTCGCAGGGATGGAGGCAGCGGCTGGGTGCTGGCATGGGAGGCTGAGCAAGGGGAGGAGGAGGAGGAGGAGGAGGGGAGGGAGAGGGGGAGGATCTGCTAATTACACCGAGCAGCTCTGGGGGCTGCTGAAGTCCACAATGAAGCAAAGAGCGGCAGAAGCCAGCGCCGCAGCGGGAGCGGAGGAGCCCGAGCGTCGCCGAGAGCCACAGCCGGTGGGGACAAGCAGGGGCAGCCGGGGGGTCCCGCAGCTCTGCACCCCCCTGGGGACACCCCCAGGCTAAGGCCGGCGGGGGGCTAGGTGCCTGCCGTGCCCACCGGGAAGGGCCGAGCGATGGCAGCCCAAGGAGGGGCGGCCAAGCCCACGGCCCCGGCCGGGATGGAGAACTTCCGAAAGGTCAGGACGTCGGAGGAGGAGAGCCCCCTGCCCTTCCCCGACCTGCCCCCGGGCGTGGTGGAGATGAAGGTGAAGGAGGGCAGCAAGATCAGGAACCTGATGAGCTTCGCCATGGCCCAGATGGAGCTGAAGGGCAGCCGGCAGATCGTCTTCAGCGGCTGCGGCCGGGCGGTCACCAAGACCATCACCTGCGTGGAGATCATGAAGCGCAAGCTGGGGGGGCTCCACCAGGTCACCAAGGTGCGCTACAAAACCTTGCTGGAGGTCTGGGAGAACCAGGACCCGACGCCTGGCAGCGCGGCGCAGAACCTGACCGTCCACAAGAACGTCCCCTCCATCTGCATCCTGCTCTCCCGCGACCCCCTGGACCCCAACCAGACAGGCTACCAGCCCCCCGAGCCCAGCCAGCCGGGAGAAGACCCCTCGAGCTCCTTCACCAAGGGGCAGAAGCGACCCCTGCCACCTCCTTGCGAGGAGATGCTGCCCAAAAAGCTGCAGGGAGCCAGCCCCGGCAGCAGCCCATGGGGCTCGGGGGACGGGGAGAGCCAGCCGGAGGGCCACCACTGACCTGCCACCTCCTGCTTACAGGGGGGCTTGGGGGATGCACCTGGGGGCTGCTGATCCGGCCCGGTGCTGCCCCCAGGGCGGTGGCAATGCCACAAACTGCCCTGTCCCCCCTCCCGGTTGCCGTTTCGGTGACTGCTGGCAAGGACGGGGGCTGCCTGTGGGAAAACCTCCCCTCTCCAAACTTTTCCTCTGCCTGGCACCGCGTGCGGGGATGCGGAGCTGCTCACGCCCACCTGCTAAATAACCCCCTGCTGAAAAGGGCTGCGGACCCCCGGGACTCCCGCGGAGCCGGAGCATCCTTTGCTTTTTGCCCAGTCCGGGAAAAGCAGCACCGCACCACACTGAGACGTCTCGGCCATCAGGAGAGGCAGCCTTGCACAGAAACCCCTGGAGTGACACCTTCATTACGAAAACTGCTTCGATTACGCCCGGAGAGGAGCTGTCAGGTTTATTAATGCTGGGCTCCGCGCCTCATGGCTCCTGTGATTCATCCCGAATAACACACAAACAAGCGGGTGGGTCACGCTCTCCCCGCTTTCTGCCTGCCCTGCCCCACTGCTTGTTTCCCCTTTCCCCTCCGACGTGGCATTGTTCCTATTTTGTGCTTTTCTCTGAAATACCTGAAGCTGATCCATCCCCTCCCAGAACCGCTGCAGCCCAAGAGCCAAGGAAATGATCCCTGGAGCACTGTTATTTATTTATTTATTTATTTATTTATTTATTTATTTATTTATTTATTTATATTTTCATAGCAGCCCCCAAAGAGAAGAAAATGAAATAATCCTTCTCGTATCAGATGTTCAGGTCTTCACGCTCCTGGAGTTGTTTGCAGGATCCGGAGCCATGGCGAAAGCCTGATGTCGAGGGACTGGGGCAATGGGGAGCATCGGGCAGCTCGTCTCCTGCTGCGTGCTGGACGGACACCGGGACGAGGGGGAGCTTGTGCCTTTGTAGGTTTGGCTGCAGAGCCCTCGCCGAGGGATGGCTCACGGAGAAAGCCCTTCAGAGCGAACCCCCTGCTTTTTCTAGGGGTAAAAGGAAACTAATCGAGAATAAAAGCTCTTTAGAAATAGCTGGAGTATGCCTATGGGAAAACGGAGGGATCAATTTTGCGACTGCCCATGGCACAGATGGGCACGGGGAGGGTGGGACTGCCAAGCCAGAACAGGGGGATCCTGGCCAAACCGTGCCCCAGGGGATGAGGGATCGGGGCCAGCCCCTCCTGCATGCCCTGGCAGCCACTTGGCCCCGGCTGGCACAGCAGAGCCTGGCAAAGCCTCCCCCGGAGCCCCCATCTGCCCCACTGCAGCCCCCTGCCAGCACGCAGGGACCCGGGTGATGGGGGAGCAGGGGGTGGGTTGTGGGGGACCAGCCGAGCCCAAAGCCACCCGGTTCCCCCGCACCCTGCCCGGGCAGGACCGAGTCAGTGGGTACCGGGTGAGTGCACGCTGGGGATGGGGTCAGCAGGCATCGCTGCTTTGTCCAAGGCTCGCCTGGAAAGCGCTTTGCTTGGCTGGGAGAGGGATTGAAAGGAGACAGGGGAGTGAGGAGGAGGAGGAGGAAGCAGAGGGCTGTTTTGTTTGGCAATGACCTTGTTATCTCCCTCAGCAGGCAGCTGCTCCTCCCGGCCAGAGGCTCCCACTTATCTGCCCTGCTGCAGATTGATTCATTTCACTGATCTGCCACCGTGTAATTGAACATTAATTAGCAATTGTTTCCTTTTTTTGTCTGTGTTTTCTGTTTGTTTCTTTGTTTTTCCATGCAGGGAGATTGGGGGTGTAGAGGGGTGGGGGGACATAAGAAGTGGAGGGGGCTGAACAGACCCCGTAGCATCTCCCACCAGTTTCCACCCTAAATTAGGCTAAAGAAGGACTTCCTACTATGTATAAAGAGATGAGGAATCCTGGACATCACAGAGGGTGATGTTCCCCCAAAGCCTCGGCCTTGCCCTTGCTGATCACAGCCAAGGATTTCTGGTCTCCTAACATGCTGGCCAGCAATGGCAGGACTTTGGGGGCAGATTTATTTATCCTTAACAATGTGATGGCTTCCCCATCAAGCCAAGGAGAGGGGCTGGGAAAGCTTTCCTATCGGATAAGCAGAGCCTGTGTCAGTGGGAGATGGAAATAAAACAAGTGCAATTCACCCAGAACATCCCCAACAGCTTTGTGGCCTGCATCCTTTGGTATCCAGCTGAGATTCTCCGAGCTCTCATCATTTTTGCCCCTCGTCACCCTCCAGTGCCACCGCACTGCTTAGTAAACACTGATCGAAGCGTAAATGAGGCTGAGAACTAAGAGTCCTTCATCCTGCTGCCATCTCACGTTGCTCCCAGGAAAGAGAAGAGCAAGAAGAGAGGGAAAAAGAAGTCAGTCGTTTCACCTTATTATTTCGTTAATGTTCAAAATTATTTTTAATTGATTTTGTACGCAGGCAATTTGCAATCTTGGAGGCAACAGGAGCCTGGGGATTTCAAACGCCTCATGTTGCTGGCTGCGTACCAAGGATTTCCTGCATGAGGAAATAGTTAAAAAAAAAAAAGACTAACTCAAAATATGAAGCATTTATAAATAGTAGGATGGCATCTGGCTCAACGGGGTCCTAAGGCGACATTGTGAGTGAAAACAGTGCAGAGATTGTGTGCTGCAGAGGCACAGCCCCAGGTGCCCATGAATAGTAATTTTGGGGTCATTTTGCGAGCCTGGTGGCTTCAGGGGTAGTGGTAGGGACAGCCCCACGCCAGCAGGCAGCACCCCGGGGCCTGGTATAGGTTTGGGGATGTGGATGTGATGGGTTTCACCACCGCAAACATCCGACCAGCACCCACACGCCCGTCACAGGGGCGGCGATGCCCTGACCCGCCGCCACAGAGCCCAGCAGCAGCGGTTCCCCGTGGGGAAGCCAGGCTGTGTTCAGCCATGGGAAGCCTTTAGCACCAAGCAGCTGTGGGCCCTGGCAGCCATGAGGGCTCGGAGGGCTCGGAGGCACTGCCTCCCACTGAGAGGCCGAGCTGTTGTGGTGCTTGCCCGGCTGCCAGGCAGCAAATGGCGGGCAGACGACGTTGACAGGAGGGGGCTCCTTCCCCCCATGGGTCGCCATTCCCTAGGGGTTCCGGGACACAACACAGCTCTGAAATATGCCAAGAACTGCTGCTGTGAGTGGAATCCGAGTCAGCAGCGTGCCCCGGCAGCCAAAAGGGCTGGCTGTGTGCTGGGGTGCCTCGGGCACATGGTGCTAGCTGCTTGAGGGAAGGGATCATCCTGCCCTGCTGGGGCGGCCTCACCCCGAGCCGTGCGTGCAGTTTGGGCACCGAGTATAAGGACACGAAACTATCAGAGAGTGTCCGAAGGAGGGCTATGAAGATGGTGAAGGGTCTAGAGGGGAGGATGTGTGAGGAGAGGCTGAGGTGCCTTGGTTTGCTTATCCCAGAGAAGAGGGGAGCGGAGGGGCAGGCACTGAGCTCTGCTCTCTGGGGACAGCCACAGGCCCCGAGGGAACGACGTGGAGCTGGGACGGGGGAGGTCAGGCTGGGCGTTAGGGAAGGTTCTGCACCCAGAGGCGGTCGGGCACTGGGGCAGGGACGTGGGCACGGCACTGAGCTGCGGGGGACTGGGGAGTGTTTGCGGACAGAAGCGTTTCTCAGACACGGGGTTTGACTTTTGGGTGGTCCGTGCAGCCAGAAGCCGGACCCCACGCCCCTGCCAGCTCGGGACACGGTGCAGCGTTATGCTATGACCTGACCCAGCGGGACTCGCTCCCCGCCACAAAATGGCGGCGGCCCCCCCCGCCTCTTTCCTCCTCCTCCCCCCCCCCTCCCCTCGCCTCCCCCCCACGTGACCGCGCACGCCGTCCCCCCGCGTCCCCGCGGAATTTTGTCCCCGCGCCGCCTCCGTCCGCCTCCCCCCCCCCCCCCGCCCTCCATTTCCTCCTCCGAGCGCCCCGGTGCCGCCGGTGCCGCCGCCGCCGCCATGCTGCCCGCCGCCGCCCGCCTCCTCCTCCGCCGCCCCGCCGCTGCCGGGCTCCGCGCCGCCGCCCTCCGCCGGCCCCCCGGCCCCGCGGGTGAGCCCTGGGCCGGCCGCTGCCGCGTCCTTGCCGTGACCCCGGGGCTAGGCCGCGACTGAGGCCCGGCACCGGGGGGACCGGGGGGGAACCGGGAGGGGTCCGGGGGGCACCGGGGGGGTCCGGAAGTGCCCCCGGTCCCGGGGCTGTGGGGTTTGGGAGGTCGGAGGCCCGCGGGGGGGACGCCTGGGGAGGCGCCGAGCCCGGCCTGCGCTCCCTGCTGGCCTCCGGGGGTGGGTTTGGGGAGAATCGGGGGGGTTTTGAGGGAAAATTGGGGGGTTTTGGGGTCGTTTGTTTTTTCTTGGCTCGCGGGGTGAAATGGTGCAGAATGTCCTGCGTGTGTGTGTGCGGCCCGGGCCGGGCGTGTGTGCCCCCGTCCTTCGTGCTGTGTCCTCTGCCTGCAGACCCCCGCCCCTCCTGATCCGGGTGGGTTTTGGTGTTCTGTAAGCGTAGCTGTCAAATTCCGGTGGAAAAGGGAGATTTTGGTTGTGTAGTGCTCAATTCTGACAGCAGGCGTGAGATTTAGAGAGAAAAAGGTTGGAAAGAAACACAGCAGTAATTGAAGAATGCACCATGGAAATCCGAAGTCTGCAAGCCTTTCTGTTATTATTTTCCCTCTTCAGGAAAAAAAATCAGTCTAACCGTGTCTTTTAAATTGCTTTTTTGCTTAAGACTGGGGCTTTCAGTCAGCATCCGAGAGCTTTGATCCGGGCAGTCACTGTAGCTAGATACATGCAGGGCTACGTGTGGGTCGAGCAGGAAAAACGCTGGCAGGCAGCGGTGACAAAGCTCTGGGGTCCCGTGTTCGGGGCTTTTGGGGCGCTTACAGTAGGGTGATGACGGCCAGAAGGGGGAGGCCGCTGTAAATGTGGAGCGCTCCGAGCGGTGTCATTGGAGAAGGTCAGCGGGAAGGTGCGAGCGAGGGCGTCAGAGCTCGGTGGCTGTCTGCCTGATTTCTGATAAAACCGCTGAAAATGCTTTTGGGCAGGCGTAAATCGGGATTGCAACTCAGACATTGGACCGTGATAAGTTCTGCTAAAAATCCGGGTTGTGTTCAGGTTGGGCTGTCACTCGATGAGGCTAAAAATATTCCTTGATAGCACTGCGGCTCGTCCCGTTGTGATTTGTATAAATTAAAGCACTGCTTCGGGGGCCTTCAAAAAGGAAAAATACCTGTGGGAAAGGAGGAAAAACGCAGCCCAGCCCCATCAGCCGTGCAAACCGTGCGGGCGCATGGGGGTTTTCGCTTGATTTTAAAGAAGCCTCTGGCTGGTCGGCGTGAATAGTTCACGCCAGGTTAGGAAAGAGAAAGTGAGCAGCTGTATGGAGCTTCCTCGGAAGCAGATCTTTGAGCCCTCAAGGTCACAGCCGAGCGTGAGCACTTTGCAAACATGGGCAGAGCAGCTTGCGAAGTACCTGGCTCTGGTTGTAGCCCGGCTGTGGTTCCTCCTGGCAAACTGCTCCGACCTTTGTGCCGGAAAAGAAAAGACCAGCCACAAAAAAAAGGCAGCCAAACTTGGCAGCAATTTTTTCTTCTTCAGTAGCCTGTTGGGAGAAATAACTCTTCAACGGCTTACATTGGCGTGCTCATTTTGTGTATTTCCTTAAAACCACACTAAAAAAACCTTTATCAGCTCGGAACTCGTGATGCAATCGCCAACCAGTTACAAAGGAGTCACCCAGCAGGGTCGGTGTGCGAGCAGGGAAATCCTCTCCTGGCTGACAGGGTGAGCTACCGAGCAATTGCAGGAGTTGTCTGCAGGGGGAAGATGCTGCAGAATAAATTGGGGCGTTCGTCGTAGTTGGGTAATGTTGTAACTCATCAGGTGTAGGCTCTTGTTTCTGGGAGGAAGGCCGCTGAAAAGCTCATTAACCTTGCTAAACTCATGGCATGGACAAGGGATTGCTTGGCTCTGGAAAGAGGGAAAATTCCTCTGCCTTATGGAGATGGGTCCCAGAAGGCATCTCCAGAGGGCTGGCTGTATAGAATTGGTTTCCCCTCTCCTCTTAAATAATCCTGCTCTGGGAATGCTTTGGAAGTCTGTGCTTGAGGGCAGGGCGCGCTGTGCCAGGAAGCAAACAGTGGTTAGTTAATGAGCTGCACTCGCCTAGTGCTGAGTACTGATCCAAATCAAAAGCCACGAGTGAAATGCGTGTTTTTATAGCTTTTGTTCCCTTGATCAGGGCTAAAGTACACTTCTCCTGTGTTGGCTCACAGTCTCCTCCCCTCTCTTTGCATCCAGCCGTGCTGCACGCCCGCTGCTACTCCCATGGGTCGCAGGAGTCAGACGAGGAGTTCGATGCTCGCTGGGTGACGTATTTCAACAAGCCAGATATCGACGCCTGGGAGCTAAGGAAAGGTATGTTGAATGAAAAGGGAGGGGTAACCTGCAGAAAATAGAGTTTTATTTGAAATCTGGAGTCAGTAGGGCTTCTGCACGATGAATGAGCTCGCTGCAGTGGGCGGTGGCACCTCACCAACCCAACGAGGATGTTGGAAGGAACTATGGCATGGAAAATGAGGAGAAAGAGGGTTCAAGGCAGTAGGAACACAGTTTTTTTTAATTCTAGTGCCCCAGAACACACATTCTAACTCCTGGTCTTTGAGAGGGAGTGTTGTGGTTTAACCCGGCCGGCAGCAAAACACCACACAGCCGTTCGCTCACCCTCCCCCCTCCCTCTCTGGGATGGGGGAGAGAAACGGGAAAGTGAAGCCGGTGAGTTGAGATAGACAGTTTATTAAGACAGGAAAATAATAATAACAATAATAATAATAACAATAATGATAATAGTATTAATAATAATAATGGGCACAAAACAAGTGATGCACAATGCAGTTGCTCACCACCCGCTGACCGATGCCCAGCCTATTCCCGAGCAGCCGGCCCCCCCCACCCCGGCCAGCCACCCCTATATATTGTTTAGCATGACATCAGATGGTATGGAATACCCCTTTGGCCAGTTTGGGTCAGCTGTCCTGGGTCTGTCCCCTCCCAGCTCCTGCTGCACCCCCAGCCTGCTCGCTGGCAGGACAGAGCGAGAAGCCGAAAAGTCCTTGGCTTGGTGTAAACACTGCTCTGCAACAATTAAAACATCAGCATGTTATCAGCGCTCTTCTCATCCTAATCCAAAACATAGCACCCTACCAGCTACTAGGAGGAAAATTAACTCTGTCCTAACTGAAACCAGGACAGGGAGAGAAACACTGGCTCTGAGGAATATTTCTGAGCTCAGCTGTTGCCTAATGGGAAACCACGCTCGTTTTTCTTTGGGCTTTGACTGAGTGGCTTGGCCATAACTTGCTGCAGACTGTTTGGTTGTCTCCACACATTGCTTGCTGTGGAGCTGCCGGCTGCTATTAAACTACCCTAATTAGGGCTTCATATAACCGACAGAGGGATCGTTCCCGCATGATGTGGGTGACCAGTGTTGGGTCCTTCCCCTTGGAAGGAGAGGAAGAAAACAGGCTGCCTGCATTGCACCGGGAGGAACAAAGTCGTTTGGATTTCTTCATGGTTCCATAGCTGGCTTGCCACATACACCGCTGTGGGGAGCGTGGATGTTACTGGCCCACTGGGATTTCACAAAATTAACTTAAAAGCTGGTTATAGGTATAGCTGTGAGCGACAGTGAGAGGGAGAAGAGCAAAAGAACGCCCTTGGGGTGTGTGTGTGTATGTGTGTGTTCAAAATAACAATGAAAGTGCCAGTTGGATGCTCTTGGTGGTGTGTTAATTATTAATTCTTTCATGAGCTGGAGCAAAACAATGCTTAACAGGTTCCTTTTGATAGCCTGGGCCAAGTTACTCGATGTTTCCCTGTGCTCACAGGTATAAACACGCTCGTGGGCTACGACCTGGTTCCGGAACCAAAAATCATCGATGCAGCTCTGAGGGCATGCAGACGGTTAAACGACTTCGCCAGTGCGGTCCGCATCCTGGAGGTTGTGAAGGTGAGCGGGGCGGGGGCGTAGGTGCAGCTGCTGCTTTCTGCAGAGCTTTTCTAGGTTTCCTCTTGGTGGTGCAGAGGGGCTGCTTACATCTTGGGGAACAGGTTGGAAACAAGACGCAGAGCGTCCCTCGGCTAGGCGTTAGTCTCGTGTGGTACAGGACACGTGTCACATCCAGCTGACGTTACACAGGGAGCGGTGTCACTGTTAATACTCTGAAAATCCCCCAGACAGGAGCTCGGCGTTGCTCTGGGGTGCTTTGCAGCCGTGAGTGATCGGTGGGGGTCTTTGGTGCTGGATTTGCAGGGTGCTGGACTTGCTGTCCAACTAACATCCTTCCTTTTCTTGTAGGACAAGGCAGGACCTCACAAGGAAATCTATCCGTATGTTATCCAGGAACTTAGGCCAACTTTGAGTGAACTAGGAATCTCCACTCCAGAGGAACTGGGCCTGGACAAAGCATAAACCATGTTGGTAAGGGATGCTCTCGCTTCCCAGGCTCCTGGCCTGGGACTCCTGTACCCTAAAACTCCTCTGGCAAAGCCAGAGTGCTCCTCACAGCCTTCCACAAACTCATGAAAGCAAGGAAGTTCAGGCTCGTATCGAGGTTCTTGATAGGAAGACATCACTTTAGTGACACTGAAACGTGTCTGAAAAACATATGGCCTTGTGACATGAGGGGGGTGTTCACAGTTCCCTAGCTGTAACTGGGAAATTTGAGCATTGAAGGAAGAATGAGGTTTTATTGTGAAGCTTGATCATGGTTCAAGTGGCAAGACCCATGACACAGAGCAGTTCCTGCGGGACTGCGCAGCCCTGGGATGTCTCCTGCAATCTCCTGAAGGTGTGGGGAACTCTAGATCAGGAGTACCCACGCACTGATGGGGAAAATCGAGGTGTTCGACCCACCACCTGTAAGCACAGCCCTTCTAGAAGAGCTGGTCATGTTTTCTAAAGGCGTTCAGGCCTCCAGAGCCGAGAGTTGCCAGGACAAAGGGGTGTTGCAGCGCCTGGCTGGCAGGGTGTCGGCCTTTGCTCCTCATTAGCTTTTCTTGAGAAGCCTTTTTAGCAAATGGAAGGATCATTTCCTCTGGAAGTGCTCAAGCTTTCATTTTATTGTAGCCAATTTAGAAAATGGGGACGTGCTCGTTTCTCTCTCATGCTAGCAAATGAGCCCCACTGTTGACGGTCACCTAACAACCCAGAAGTTCCTTTACCTTGCACTTAAAATAGCTTCTGTTCTGCTAATTTGCAGGACCTCATGCTTACAGAACAAGCAGATGAGCTGTAGCACAGCCAGAGCTTAACTGACCTGTGTGCGGGACACCCACGGATAATTTCAGGAGCAGTGTGTGTACCGTTTGGTCCCAATGGCAGAGGCCTCAAGTTCTGGGAGGCTGCTTGTTTTACCGCCTTAAAAAGCTGAATTCTGAGCACTGTATAAACTTGGGAAGGACTATAACAAAGATTTAGATCTGCAGCATCAATGCCAGGCTTACACAGGAACTAAGACATGGGAGCATTGTTAGTGAGCAGCAGCTCCTGTGGTTAATGAGGATCCATCGTTACGTTTAGCTGAGGCCGTACGTGCAGTAACCCTGACTGAAATAAAGCCTGAAACAAAACTTCTCAAGGAGCCTGAGTTACGTGAAGGCAGTCTCTTAACTCAGGAGACAGCCAGTGCCACACCCAGAATTTTTTGTCATATTCCAGATTTTTTTTTTTAGTGTGACCCTTAGGGCTGGGCTCTGGGTGAAGATGAGTTAGGGCAGTGATGTGTTTGGGAGCTGGTGAGGTAACGGGCCGCTTTCTAACGGCTTTTCTGTCTTTTCCGTTGCAGGTGCATTACTTGAGCATTCTCCTGATGTGACCTGATTGTGTGCAGCCGCCGCGGGGCTGTGCTGTTCAAACCGTCTCTTGTTTCACATAACTTTATTGCGCCGCCATGCTGTGGTGCGGGCCGGGCCTAATAAAGGGAAACTTGGCCTGACCAACCTGGTGTGATTATTTGTTAGGGTGAACAGGAACGAGGGAGCAGAAACCCTTCTGTGCTAGCAGCAGAGCGTGTGGGGGAGCTGTGATTTCAGGGCTGAGGGTTTTGGGCAAAGAACAGCAAAAATATAAACAAGAATATAAGTAAACCGGCCCCGGAACCCTTTCGCCCCGGCCCCTTCGAGCGCGGTCGCGTCGGCCGCCCGGAGCCTGCTGGAGGTGCACAGCGCCTCACCGCCGCACTCCGCGTGCGCGCCGCAAGCCCCGCCCCCGTGAGCCAACGCAGCCAATGGGAGGCGGCGGGGGCGGGGCCGCGCGGCCATGGCGACGGGCGGCGGCGGCGGGCCCGGGGCTGCGGGCCGGGAGGGGGCGGGGCGGGGCCGGGCGGTGAGGGGCGGGACGGGGGGGGTGGGGGGGTGTGGGGGGTTATACGGGGCTGTATAGGGCCGTAGGGGGCTGTGTGGGGCTGTACGGGGTTATATGGGGCTGTATGGAGTTACATGGGGCTGGGGGGTGTATGGGATTATATGGGGCTGGGGTGTACGTGTGGGGCTGTATGGGGTTATATGGGACTGTGTGGGGCTATATGGGGTTATATGGGGCTGTGGGTTTCTATAGGGCTCTGTGGGGCTATATGGGGTTATATGGGGCTGGGGGTTCGTGTGGGGCTGTGTGCATGGGGAGCAGTCTGGGGCTGGAGTATATTTGTGGGGCAATGTGGGGCTTTGTGCTCCAGGAGCGGTATAGGGCCTGAGCGTGTGTATGGGGCGGCGTGGGGCTGTGTGCGTGGAGCAGTGCGCGGCCATACAGGGGTGTGTGCACCAAGGCACGGGGTCGGGCAGGGGCCGTACAGAGGCAGAGCGAGCACGCGGGGGCCGCGCAGCACGTGCAGGGCGCTATAGGGGCCACAGAGCGCACACAGGGAGCTCTGTAGGGTCAGGCCCCAACTCTCCCCTTTTCCTTTCCAGCCGCCCCGGGGCGAGAGCAGGCGGCCGAGCGCTCGGGGCAGCGACGGGGCGGAGAGGAGGGGGCCCTACCTGCTCTGCAGGCCCCCCGCCGGCCACGCCAAGCTGCGTAAGTGGCCTTAGGGGCGCCCCTAAGCAGGCCCTAAAACCCCAGTGGGGCCATGGGGGCTTCGGGCTCTCACCCCCGGTGCTTGCAGAGCGGCCGCGGGAGCCGGCGAAGGTGGTGCCGCGATGGCACGGGCTGCTGGGGGGGCCCCCGGCGAAGGCAGCGGCTAAAAGGTCGGAGCCCCCCCCCTTTTTTTTTAACCAACACTGGAGTTTTTTAAGCTGCGTGAGAAGGGCTTGGGGTGAACCAGGAATGGGAGGGGGCTGGGAGGATGGGGGGGATGGGGATGCTGGGGGGATGTGGATACTGGGAGGATGAGGAGGATACTGGGAGGATGATGATAGGAATAGTGGGAGGATGGGGTTGCTGGGAGGATGGGGATACTGGGAAGGTGAGGATGAGGGTGGGGATGAGGACGCTGTGAGGATGAGGGTACTGGGAGGGGAAGGAGGATACTGGGAGGGGAATTTGAGGGTACCGAGAAGATGAGGATGGGATGCTGGGGGGATGGGGATGAGGATACTGGGAAGACAAGGCTGGGGATACTGGGAGGATGGTGATGCTGTGAGGATGAGGATGCTGGGAGGAAGAAGAGGAGGATACCAGAGGCTGGGGGTGCTGTGGTGCTGGCGGTGCCCTGAGGCCGGCGGGCACACAGGTGCTGGGGCCGTGGGTTCCTGCCGCTGCTCCCATCCCCTCGCCCCTGCGGCCCCGTTGGCACCCGTCCGTGTCCCCGAGCAGGTCCGCGAGGTCCCGCGGGGGCTACGTGGCGCTCAGCCAGGTGGCAGAGGACAGCCTGGTGTCCCCCAGCTCGGGCAGGTGAGCGGCCGGCACCCTCCTTCGGGGCACGGGGCTGACGGGCTGGGGAGGATCGGGGTGGGACTTGCTGAGGAGCGACCTAAAACCCTCTAAACCTCGTTAAAAAAGCCTCCAAACCCCATTTTTTGTGGCTGATTTGGTCACTTGGAGAGCCTGAAGGTGTCTCCCTGATGGGCTGGGCAGGCAGCAGCGAAGTGCCCTGCGTGCCCTAAGTCTAGCAGCCGCCCCTGCCCTCAAATCCCTCGGGCTTTTCAAGCAGCCCCGTGCTCGTGGCGCTCACTCTGACTTTTTTCTGCTCGCAGCGATGGGGAGCTGGAATCGAGGGGCTCCTCCGGCTACTCCTCCGCCGAGGCAAGTCCAGGTTTGGCTCCCGGCCCCCCGCGGTCCTGTGGGCTCCCCCACCTCGCCGCCACGTCGGGGGTCGCTAAATCCAGCACTGCCCTCTGCTCTGTGCGCGTCCCCCTCAGCCTGGGGGCTTCGCAGAGCTGCTGAGCGCTGCCGTGGCCCTGCCGGGCTTTGAGGCCACCCAAAACCCGCCGGGCTGCGTCCCCCTGTGCCAGCCCCGGGTGCCTGCGCTCCACCGTGGCGTTACCCAGACCGCGAGTGTCACGAGTTGGGGGTTTTGCCACGTCGGGGGGGCGCGGGGGGGGGTTTCACAGCTCCGTCTCCCCCAGCAGGTGAACCAGGAGCTGAGCCGGCAGCTGCTGCAGGACGGCTACCACCTGGACGAGGTCCCTGACGACGAGGACCTGGACCTCATCCCCCCGAAACCCGCTGCCGCCCCGTGCCCGTGGTGCTTCGGGGACTCCCTCTGCTGCGTGCTCCAGTAGGTGCCGCCCCCGCGGGGGGTGTGGGACAGCTCCGGAGCCTTCGCTCCCCACGGCCCTCGGGGCGTTTGGTGGCGCCCCAGGAACGCACTGCACCCCGAAGTCTCCGTGTCACAGGGGGCAGCAGCAGGCGGGTGGCTCAGTGCCACTCGTCACCCGGCTGGGGTGGGACGGGAGGAGATGGGGGCTCCTGAGGCGCACGGGGAGCTCCCGGTGCTCCTGCTCCCTGCTGCGAACCCCTGCTGCTGTTCAGGAAGGGACCGACGGCCTCCACGTTATGATTTCTTCCCCCCAGGGCCATTCCGGTCTCATAAGCTGCCTTAAATCAGGGTCCTGCCGCCCGACAAGGGACAGTCGGTGTCTTAGGGAGGAACCTTATTTAAACACTCGGCGTCTGGAGAGGAACGCTCTCCTTTTTTTGTATCCTATCCAAGGAAGCACTCAATAAAAGGATCTTGCTACTCGAGGTGTCTTCCCACTCCCTCCCCACATCCATTTGCTTTCCCCACGGGTGGGGAAGGGGGGACTCGAGGGGGGGACCCAATTTGGGGCCAGGGGAGGCAGCAGGGACACCCCCCCCGGCCCCGCACGCAGCGCTGAGGACAAAATCACCGCTTTATTGGTAGCACCAGTCACCCCAGGACCCCCAGGCCCAGCACCCCGTAAGCCCCCCGTGGGGACAGGGACGCCGAGCACCACCTGAGGCCGACCCAACGCCTCCTGCCCCCCGGGACAGCCTCAGCGAGCGTCACATTGGCAGGGGTAAGCAGCAGTCCCGAGGGAACCCCAAAACCCCGGAGCCCCGCAGCAGCCCCACGCCGCAGGGCGTTAGCAGCACCGGTGAGGGCCGTGGCGCCAGGGGGACACGGCCCCCCCGCGTCCCAAAAAGTCACCTCAGGAGGCGCAGGGTGGGCGCCCAGCTGCTTCTTTCACGAAACCGGGGGTGGGTGGCTTTGGGATTCACTTTGGGGGCGACTTCCAAGCGATGGGCCAGGACTACTTTGGTTTCTATCTACCGCGGGGCATCGAGGCGGGCTCAGAGGAGGCAGCAGGCTCGGAAGAGCAGCATCCCGTCGGGCGAGGAGAGGCGCAGGGAGATGCTCTCGTTGGCGGAGACGAAGAGCACGGAGCCGCGGCGCAGGGCCATTTCGGAGGCGGCGGCCGTGGAGGTGCCCACGGCCGTGCCCTGCACCACCAGCAGGATGCTGGCCGAGTCCACGGCGGAGACGAGGTACAGCTTGATGGAGGAGGGAATCTGCAACGGGAGTGGCCGCCGCCGCTCGGGTCTCTGCGGCTTCCCTCCTCCTTCGCCCCCCTCCCCGCAGACCCCATCGCCCTCCTCATCCTCCGCACGCCCGGGGCACCTTGGGCAGCCGAGCAAGAAGAACTTGGGGTGGAGAGGAGCTCGTGGCACTGCCCGGGGTGACACGGGTGTCCCCGGCACGCTCCTCCTCCCCGTGCCACCAGTGAACCCGCGCCAAGAAACCAAGAGGCCAAACTGGGAGGCTGAGGAGCTGCGGCTGCCCCCCCCCGGGGGTGGTTATGGCCAGGCCGGGTGGGCTTTGGGCAGCCTGGGCTCGGGGGGCAGGAACTGGGTGGGCCTTAGGGTCCCTTCCCACCCAGCCCGCTCCACGCCCTACAAAGAACAGCCAGGACGCGGCGTCCCCGGCGCAGGCGGGTGCCACAGCCCCAAACCACGCCAAGCACAGCCCAGCAGAAAAGCTGAGCAACCCCGGGATGCTCCCGTCCCACCGGCTCCGGCCCAGCGGTGCCAGCAGCTCGCTTTTCCCTGCAGCCCCAAACGGCCTCACCTCTATCCTCATCAGCGTGAAGTCGGGCACGGGCGGGTCGTAGAGGAAGACGCTGGGGTCCAGCGGGCTCTGCACGGCCGGGAAGATCTTGGAGCTGCTGGGCGCCGGCGTGTAGTTGAGCATCTCGCACAGGGTGAGCACGTCGATGAACTTGGGGGTGAGGCCGGCGCGCACCGTGTTGTCCGAGCACGCCATGCACTCCACGCAGTCTGCGGGGACCGGGGCGTCAGCGCCGCCTGCACGGTGCTGGGCCCCCTGCACGGTGCTGGGCCCCCTGCACGGTGCTGGGCCCCCTGCATGGAGCCGTGCCCCCCCCCACGGAGCCGTGCCCGGCGCTCACCTCCCTGCAGGTAGGCGTGGGGCTCGTTGGCCGCCAGGAACATGGCCTCCCCGGGCTCCAGCCTCACCAGGTTGAGGAAGTAGACAGCGAAGCAGCCGATGTCCCCCGGGAACTGGGAGTGCAGGCGCAGCAGCAGGTCCCCGTTGCTCCCCGACGTGTCCTGCCCTTCAGCTGCTGCGGGGGGAGCGCCGTGGGGCTCGGTGGGGGCTCGACTCAGCCTCCCCATCCCAGCCTCCCCACCCTGATCTCCCCATTGTGGCCTCCCCGTCCCAGTCTCCCCATCCCAGTCTCCCCATCCCAGTCTCCCCATCCCGGCCTCCCCGTCTTGGCCTCCCCGTCTTGGCCTCCCCGTCTTGGCCTCCAGCGTGGCTCCCCCACCCCCCAGCCCCCAATACGGGGCTTTCCCCAGACCCTTTCCCCCCTCTCCAGCCCCCCCTCCTTGCCCGAACGAGGCCCAAGAGGTTTTTTCTCGGCCACCTTCTCGGGAAATCCTCTGCACCAGGGTGTTGAGCTGGTCGACGAAGCACTTCTTCTCGCTCTTCATCAGCCGGGTGAAGCAGACCCGCAGGGCGGCCGAGACGCCGCGGGGGTCGTGGCTGGCGCTGCGCTCCAGCTGCTCCGCCGCCACCTCGCCCACCAGCGCCCGCAGCTCGGGGACGGCTGCCCCGGGGGGACGGGGCCGTCAGCGGTGCCACGGGGACGGGCTCCGTCCCCTTCTTCCCCCCTTCCCAAAGGCTTACCCCGCAGGAACGAGGCGATCTCCTCGACGGGTCGGAAGCCGCACAAGCCCTCGAAGGGGGTGAGCGCGATGGCCATCTCGGGCTTGTGGTTGGCGTCGGGGTAGTGCTGGGGGAACTGGGCGTGCAGCTTGGCCGCCAGCTCCTGCCGAGGGGACAGCGGTGGGGGCGGTGTCCCTGAGGGCGTGCGGGGAGCCCCCCCGGTGCCGCCGGGACGTGCCTACCTTGTTGGGGTGCGCCTGGATGGAGAGGGCGGAGCGGACCGAGAGCACCTTGAAGAGGAAGGGCAGGCGGCCCTGGAAGGCGTCCTTCACCTTGGCGCCCAGGCAGGCGGGGTTATCCGCGATCCAGCGCCCCAGCGTCTTCTGGGGGATGCGGATGTCCCGGATCGCGGCGTCGCCTTTGGGGTGGGCGCCCATCCACAGCTGGGGGGGGGACGGGACGGGATTTGGGCTGAGTCACCCGCTGCGGGGCGACACCGGGCGGACGGACAGACGGACGGATGTACGGATGGAGGGGGGGACTCACCTCGGCGTAGGGCTGCTCGGGGTCGATGTGCGCCGTGGGGTCGCCGCTGGCCACCAGCTGGGCCACCTCGCTCTGCAGCCCCAGCTTGCCCCACGAGTAGTTCTGCACCGGGCAGGCCAGCGGGAACACTGCGGGACGGCGGCGCGGGGACACCCGTCAGCGGGCGGGCGGCCCCCAAACCCGGCCCCCAAACCCGGCCCCCAGCCCGGCCCCCAGCCTGACCCCGGGGGTCTCCCCGCGGGTGCCCCCGGCTCTCACCGCGGATCTCCGCCATGGCCGTGCCGCCCGGTGCCGCTCCCCGGCGCCTCCCCCCGCCGGGCGGGGCAGCGCCCTACGCCCGCCCCATAGCGGCCATCGGGGGCGCGCCGCGGGGGGGGACGGGCGGAGGCTGCGAGGGGGCGGCGGGGCCGGGGGGCGCTGCGGGGGCGCCTCTGGGGGCTGCTCGGGGGGGTGCCCGCCCGTGGGGGGCGCCGCGGGGCGCTGCGGGGCGCTATGGGGCGCTATGGGGCGCTGCGGGGCGCTACGGGGCGCGCTGCGGGACGCGGCTCCCCGCAGGGCTCGGCGCGCCCCCGCGCCGCCAGGCCACGCCCCCCGCCTCCAGACCACGCCCCTTCGCCTGAAGCCCCGCCCCCGTCCCGCCGTTGTGACGTCACGCGGGAGAAGGGCGTCGCCCCGCCCCGCGGAAGGAGGGGGTCACGTGGGTGGGGAGTGCGGCGCGTGCGCGCTGGCGCTCCCGGAAGTGTCGGCGCGGCGGCGGCGGCCGGGGCGGGAGCGCGGAGCGGAGCGGGGCGGGGAGCGCCGCCATGGCGGGTTTCGACACCAACCCGTTCGCGGACCCGGTGGACGTGAACCCCTTCCAGGTGCGCGCCGCGCCCCCCCTTCCCCCCGCTCCCCGTTCCCCCCCCATCCCCGAGCCGCCGGGCCGCGGCGCTGAGTGGCAGCCCACCGGCCAATAGCCGCGCCGCTCCGGCGCCTCGCAGCCAATCACCGCGCGGGGGCGGGACGTGGGGGGGGTGTGCGCTGCCGGTAGGGTCCGGTGCCCCCCGGGGTCCGGCGCCGTTTGGGTCCCCCCGGGAGCCGCAGCCCAGCAGCGGAGTTCCGGGGCCGCCGCTGCCCCTCGGGGGGGGGGGCGATTTGGGGGAAAAAAGGGCGAGTTTGGGGCTGGGGGCACCGGGGGAGGCTCTGGGTGGGCAGCCCGGTCTTAACAGCAGGGCAGGGCCGTGAGGTGCTCTGCCTAATTAGCAGTAGGGCTAATTGATTTCGCACCCTGTGGGCCCTGCTGGCGGCCCCGCCCCTGAGGGGAGCCCGGCGGGGCCCGCTGGGGGCTGCGGCCCCAAAACCCCGGGGTTTAACCCGAAACAGCGCTTTTTTGTGTGGGGGTGGGGCTGTCCTGTCCCCGGGGTGATCCCCGGGCAGGGAGGTGGCAGTCGCTCACCTGCAGCCTGCCCCCCGCCCGCAGCAGGGACAAAAATTGGGGTATTTTAGCTCTGGCTGCCTGCCCGCCTACCCAGGCTGTTCCCCGTGCCGGCAGGAGGACCCGTGAGTGCCCCGAGGTTCCCTGATCGCTGGGAGAGGAGCGCTGCAGCTTGGAAACTGCTGCTTAAAATCCCCGGCTGCGAAGCAGGGACCTTCCCGCGGGGAGCTCAGCGCGCGGGGAAAGCAGCTGCAGGTTGGGGGGGGAAAGGCGCCCTCAGTGCGGGTGCAGGGATCCTTTCGTCCAGGACCAGGCCGTTTGGTGGAGCTGCTGCGAGTGCACGTAAAAAGAAAATAGGCTGTTAACAATAAATAGGCTGTGTAACTGTTCCCAGGTAAAAAAAAGAGGCTGGGAGGCAGAGCAGGTGACGTGTGAGCTGATGTCTGGTGCTGATTGCTCTCTCCTCTTTCTGTTTTTCAGGACCCCTCGGTGACACAGCTCACAAACACAAGCCAGAGCGGCTTGGATGAGTTCAATCCCTTCTCGGAGAGCTCCCAGCTGGTGCGTGTGCCTGCTCCGGGCGTCGTGGCGGTGCCTGTAGCGCTTTAGGACATCCCCTGGCAGTACAGCATAAAGGGAAATAAAAGCAAGGCACGCACAGCTGGTTTCCCCACGGACACTGCGAGCACTGAAGCCCCCAGCTGGAGCTCTGTGCTCGCATGCAGCAGTTTCTCACGGGGTGGCTCCTGGTAAAGCCACGTGAAGTGTGAGGGGAAGGTGTTTTGTGGCAGGCCACATCGGTATTTGTCTGGTCTGCGGGCCGGGAGCCGAGCTGATGTCACTCGTGGATCGCTATGAGAACTTCAGCCTTATTTCCTGGCTGCTGCCATGTGTGATGTGGTGAAAAGGAGAAGAGGAAACCGGGATAAAAATAATTCTTGCAGCTTAAACAGCCGATGGGGATCCCTTCTGGTTTCTCTTGTGCCCACAGTCCTTGGGCACCGCTTCCCCAGGCGGGGTGTTAGGCAGCGAGTGCGTTCCCGAGAGCACACTGGTGCCTCCTGCTCCTCGTGGCAGTGCTAAAACTTGAGAATCCTTCCCCGAAAGAAGCAGCCCGTCACTGTGTTCCCTTATCCCTTGCAGACAAATGCAGCGCGGACGACGCCGGCCACGCAGCCTGCTGGCCACTCGCAGCCCGCCGTGCTGCAGACCTCGGTGGAGCCCACCCCGCAGGTGAGGCACCGCCCCCGGCGAGCCTGAGCCAGCTCCTGCTATGCGCAGGGGCGTGCGGGAGCAGCGGGGGACGGGGTCCTGGCTGCGGGAGCTGCGCCCTGCCCTGTGAGCTGGCGTTTGTACCACCCTGGGGCTGCTGAATCGCCTTCGCTTCCCTTCCGTGTGGCTCCTGGTCTGCTTGCCTCGGGCAGGGAAGGGCTTTTGACCTTTCTCTCCCCCTCTTTCAGGCTGTGGCTGCAGCAGCACAGGCCGGGCTGCTTCAGCAGCAGGCGGAACTCGAGAGGAAGGCGGCCGAGCTGGAGAAGAAGGAGAGGGAGCTGCAGAGTAACGCCGCCAGCATTAACCGTGAGTAGGAGCGCGACCACCACGCTCCCAGGGACGCCTGGGCTGCTCCGTTTGGCAGCGCGGCCGCTGGCAGGGGCGGGTTTGGCCTGTCCAGGGGTGGTGTTCTCCTGCCTCGTGCCCCAGGGCCGTACCCGTCCTCCCACGGCCCGCAGCCCGGCTGCCCCTGAGGGCTGGGCAGGAAAGGGGCACCGAGGTGAGCTGCTGGGGGCCAGCCCTGGCTTTCTGTCAAGGCTTTTTTAGGGGGAAACGCTGTTTTGCTCTGGCTGACCTCGATTTCAGACAGTTGTGGTGCCAGTAGTGATGGCTGTGGTGGTTTGTCATGGGGAGTTCTGCTCAAGCCTCGTTCCTCCCCGAGACCGAGCCGCTCCCGGGGCTGTAACGTCAGCAGATCCGAGCGGCTCCTTGTAAATGACGGCACGCTGATAAACCTGTGGGTGGGTGCAGAGCTCCTCTGTCCTTCCCTCCCGCAGCGAGGCAGAACAACTGGCCGCCCCTTCCCAGGAAGTGCCCCATCAAGCCCTGCTTCTACCAGGATTTCTCCGCAGACATCCCGGCCGACTACCAGCGGATATGCAAGATGCTGTATTACTTGTGGATGCGTGAGTAATGCCTTCAGCTGCAATAAAAGCTCTCTCTGAGAAGTTCCTGTATCAAATGCCGCCCTTTGTCCTACAGTGAGTGCCGTGGGTGTTGTCGGCAAGGGTCAAGCGGTGCCTCTCCTTTATTTTTTTAAGTGGAGGCAGATGCGAAGGGCTGAAGGCTTTTGCTTTGGGAACAGCTCGTTCACAACAGAGTTTCGGTCATTGTTTAAAGGAGGCTGTACAGCCTGAGGCTCTGAGCGGTGGTGGGTAGCGCACTTAGAGACCAGGTGCAAAACAGTCTGAGCTGTGTTCCTCAGTTCCGAAAGGATTTCAGACGTGTCTGCAAGCAGCAGGGCTGGGTGAGGGTCTCAGGTTAAGTCCCACTTTCCTTTCCGTGGAAGAAAAGAAATCAGATGGCCCCAGAACTGTCACATCTGCAGAGCTTTGTGTCTTCAGCGAGGGCCAAGAAGTGCTCGGAGGGGTTTGGGAGATGGCCGAGGGTTTACAGCTGCTTCTCCTCTCTCCTGTCCCGCGCAGTGCACTCGGTTACCCTGCTCCTGAACCTGCTCGCTTGCCTGGCGTGGTTCACGGTCCAGACGGAAAGAGGAGTAGACTTTGGTCTCTCAATCCTGTGGTTCGTTTTATTCACTCCTTGTGCCTTCCTCTGCTGGTACCGGCCGATTTACAAGGCTTTCAGGCAAGTACTCGTCTCCTCTGTAACGGGCACGTGACTTCTGCTGGGGGGAGCCGGGGTTTGTCTGCTCCACGAGTGTGTTGCCTGTGGGATTTTTCCAGCTCTTCGCATCACTGAATAGATCAAACCCGCTTGTTCCTGAACGTATCTGAAAAATCTGATGGAACGTGCTCGTGGTGCTCCTTTTTCACCGTGAAATCTGAGCCTGGCCAGCGCAGGGCCCTGCTGCTTCTTAGCTTTTAAGAAAACGTGTTGAGAAAATGCGGCGCTGCGATACGCAGCGGGCACGTTGTAAACCGCGTGGCTGCGCGAGTTCCTCCTGAAATGACCTCCCCTCGGCAGCCTTCCCCTGGAGGAAGCGGATCGCCGAAGTGGTTTTCCTCCTCTCAGAGGAGGGAATCTGTCCAGGGATCAGGTCCCTGGTTTTCACTCCTGCTGCCGTCTCTCCTGCAGGTCTGACAGCTCCTTCAGCTTCTTCGTCTTCTTTTTCATCTTCTTCTGCCAAATCGCAATCTACATCATCCAGGCTGTCGGCATTCCTGGCTGGGGTGACAGGTAAGGCGCCTGAACGAGCTGCTGGGGCGCAGCCCTGCCCTCGCGCTGCTTCTCACCAGGGCTGCGGCTGCCAGGAGCTCGGGGCCCGTGGCTGCTCCCTTTTTGACAGCTCCGTTCTTCCTCCCGCGCCTCTCGCCTGGCGCGCGGCGCTGGCAGGTCTCAGCTGGGCCCTTCCTCTCCCAGACTTGAAGGCGTGCGTGGAACCTCCCAGACCTATTCTGCAGTTCTTTCCCTTAGCGTTTTGTGTCCCTGTGTGGTGCTGAGCCCCTGGTGCTGGCCGTGTCTGCCTTGTCTCCGAGTGGAGGCCGAGGAATCTGGGACCCACTGGATGTGGCTCAGCCCCGTGCAGCTGCTCCCAGCCTGATTCCGGCCCCAAACCCTTCCTGAATTTCTCCTGAGCGTGGTCATGCGCTGCCAGCGGGCTGTGCTTCAAAAACCTACAAGAAAACTCCCCAAAAAAGGGTTTCCCCTCGCCCCTTCTTGGTGCCACCCCCCAGAAGGACGAGCCCAGGCTCCCTGGTCACCCCCCTGCCCAAAGCCGCGCGTTCCCTCCCCTACCCGCGCTGGCTGCGGGCAGATCCCCGAGCTCCTGCTGGGGAAGAAGAGGCAGGAGGTTCACAGCCAGCGCCTTCCCCCCGCGGGGCAGCCTTCGGGAGCTGCGTGCCGTGGAAGCTCTCGCTATTTTTGCCCGCTGCCTGCAGAGCAGCTCATGGGCAGAGCTGTCCCCGCGCAGCCGTGGGGGCCGGGCAGGGGGCGCAGCGTTTTGGGTCAGAGCTCCAGCTCCGTTTCCTCGAGCCAGGCAGCGTGGTTATTTTTGGCCGTGGTCACGGTGTTGCGTTTCTGCTGCTTTTCAATGCGCTGGGAGCCGCACAGCACATCGAGCGAGCCCAGCTGTCCCCTTTGGTCCCCTCTCTCCTGCACGTGGGTGAGCACCCGGAGAGGTTCCTCGCTCTGGCACTGCAGGAGGGCGCTGGGAGCGAGGCGTCTTGGTGGCTTTGCCCACCGATGAGCACCGATAACTCCCTGAGTCCTCCCTGCCCCTTCCCCGCAGCCGCTGCCAGTTCCCAGGAAGCTTTTTTTGTAGCTTTTCCTTCACTCCTTCCTCTCCCTCCCCCTCCTCACTCTCGCGGAGGTGACACGTAGCTCTGGGCTCCAGGTCTGGCAGCCTCCCTCTTCCGTTTCCCAACGCACCAGCCTCCCTTTCCCTTGCTCGGCTGAATTTGGAGGTGTTTGGGGGAGCCGCTCGGTTTCTGGCAGCACCGAGGGCGCTCTCGGGGCCGGGGGGGCCGTGCTCACCCCGCTGCTCTCCCTTGCAGCGGCTGGATCGCGGCGCTGTCTGAGCTGCACGGGAACCTGGCCGTGGCCGTCATCATGATGGTGGTGGCGGCGTTCTTCACGCTCTGCGCCGTCCTCTCGCTCTTCCTCCTGAAGCAGGTGAGTTCCTCGCAGGGCTGGGGACAGCTCAGGACCGTTGTGGGGCAGCCCTGGGTGGGGATTGCTCGGCTGGGGGGGCAGCGAGGCCGGTGCGCGTCCCGCAGGCTGATGTTTTTCCCCCTGCTCCCTTTCCCAGGTGCATTCCCTGTATCGCCGCACGGGTGCCAGCTTCCAGAGGGCCCAGGAGGAGTTTTCCCAAGGCATCCTCACCAACAGGAGCTTCCAGAACGCAGCGGCCGGGGCGGCCTCCTCGGCCGCGCACGGAGCTTTCCGGGGGAATTAGCCCCTCGGGGGGCCGCCCCCGCCTCGCCTCCCCTCCCCTCCCGCCATCGCCCTGACCTCCATTTTCTAACGATGCACTTTCCGTGGGTACCATGTTAGCTCTGTGACGCCGACTCCAGATGAGGAGAGGTCTGGTTTAGCTTCAGCTGGCCTGGGTTTATCACGGTTTGTTTTCCCTGGCCTGCTCGGGGGCGCGGGGAGCGGAGGAGACGTCTCTGCTGGGCGTCCGCCTCCTGCCCTCCCCTGGCTGCAGCAGGGGGGCGAGGAGAAGCAGGTTTTTTGATTTTACTTTCTCTCTTCTATCGGC
Source organism: Anser anser (assembly GCF_964211835.1). Classification (NCBI taxonomy): domain Eukaryota; kingdom Metazoa; phylum Chordata; class Aves; order Anseriformes; family Anatidae; genus Anser; species Anser anser. The sequence continues at coordinate 12,937,870 of NC_139730.1, forward strand.
CTTTGCTCTGAACAACTTGATTATCTGCTGGTTTTTTGGGGGGGTTTTGTAACTCGCGTGTAGTCTGTCGTTGATTTTAAGAGCGGAAACTGTACCTTCGGGTTACCACACTTAACACGATGCTGCATTTCCACCTCCCACGTGCTCGGCCTCCCGATGGCGTGGCACAAGCAAAAACCTGGGGGCAGGTGGGGTCGGGGAGGAGCGGGATCTTCCCCTCGTCCTTCCCCCGTCGCAGATCTGCCTCTGCTTCCGTGGGGATCCCGCGGCCAACATCCCCTGGGGGTCCCGTGCCCTCTCCCCAGCACCCAGGGCCCCAGGCACGGCGAGAGAAGGGAGCTGAGCCTTCCCCCAGCCTTAAACTGGGGGAGGGAGCGAGGAGGGGGCTTGTTTCGCTCCCCGGCCCCGTTCAGAGCGGCAGCACCGGAGCTTTGGGGGGGGAAAGGTGCGGGGCTGCGTGTCTTGGGGGAGAGACAGACCTCGTCCAGGCTGCTGCATCCTGCCCCGGGCTCACAGCGCCGCTGCTGCCTGCCTCAGCCTCCTCACTTGCCTCCTGCCAGCCCGGAGGCGCGGACGGATCCCCCTGCAGGGACTGCTCCCGTTTTATTTAATTTTACCTGGGAAAGAACTCGTTTGATGCCTGTTTTGCTCTAAAGCTGTGTCCCTGGGGCGTGCAGCGGGGAGATGGCAGGACCCCTCCTGCCGGGTGGGTCCTGGGGCCGTGCTCCCCCCCCGACCCCTTTCCGCGTGTCCCCAGATGTTGCAGGGATTTGGGGCTTCCCCTCGCAAGCTCCCCGTTGCCCCCAGATTCTCCAAAATCTGCAGCTTTGAGACTAAAGCTGCTGCTTGTGGCACGTGAGGTGTGGGCCTGCTGGGGGCTTGCTGCTGGGTTTGGGGGGGGTCTGTCAAGTTGGGGGGCTGGGCAGCCGTGCGTTGAGTGCTTTTTTGGGGGAAAAAGGGGAAGAGCAGAGGTGCTTGAGACCCTCGAGGCTTTGATTTCTGCCGTGATGATGGGGACGGAGAATTATCCCTGCTGGGAAACCGCTCCCCCTGCTCCCTGGGGGGATTGGGTTTGTTTTTCCTGGGTGATAAAAATCTGGAATTTTTGTAAGAGGAAAAAACAAAACAAAACAAAAAAAACACCACCGACCAACCCCTTTCTTGTGTATTTTCCCCTTTTTCCTTGTCTGATCTTTCCTCGTAACAATCAATAAACGACGCGTCACGTTAAACGCTTTAAAAAAAACAAAATAATTAAAAAGTGCTTAAAAAAAAAGATTAAAAAATGATAAAAAAAATTAAAACAAAAGAAAAGACAAAAAAAAAAAAAAAGGTGCTTATAACAAATAAAGAAAGAAAGAGCCGCCCGCAGAGCGGCCGGGCCCGCCCCTTCCTGCCGGGGGCGGCGGGGCCGAGGCGGAGCCGGAACCGGGCGGCGGCGGGGAGCGGGGGGGGGGGGGGGCCCGGGGGAGGCATGGCCAGGGCCGGCTGCGCCCCTCCGCGCCTCGACGGCTTCGTGCTCACCGAGCGCCTGGGCACCGGCACCTACGCCACGGTGTACAAGGCGTACGGCAAGGTGCGGGGGGGTCCCCGCTTGGGTCCCTCGGGGTGCGGGGGGGGGGGGTCCCCGCCTGGGGGGGGGTCCCCGAGGGGGCGCGGAGGGGTCGCGGCTGCAGGGTGGCCTCTCCGGGCAGAAGGACACGCGCGAGGTGGTGGCCGTCAAGTGCGTGAGCAAGAGGAGCCTCAACCGGGCGTCGGTGGAGAACCTGCTGACCGAGATCGAGATCCTCAAAACCATCCGGCACCCGCACGTCGTGGAGCTCAAGGACTTCCAGGTGGGGCTGGGGGCTTCGCTGGGGGGCGCGCCGAGGGGCGCCGCGGTCCCCTGGGGGCACGCTGTGGTCCCCCGGGTGCTGGAGGCTGGGGGACGCGGTGGGGGCGGCCTCCGGTGAGCCTCCGCCGCCCGCCGTGCAGTGGGACAGCGAGCACATCTACCTGATCATGGAGTTCTGCGCCGGGGGGGACCTCTCCCGCTTCATCCGCACGCGGCGCCTGCTGCCCGAGAAGGTGGCGCGCGTCTTCCTCCAGCAGCTGGGTGAGGACCTCCTCCTCCTCCTCCTCCTCCTCATCCTCCTCATCCTCCTTGTCGTCCTCCTCCTCATCCTCCTGCTCCTCGTCCTCCTCCTCGGGGAGGCGCAGGGCTTTGGGGACTTTTCGGGGACCCGCCGCCCCACCTGCCCCCCTCGCCCCCCCAGCCTGCGCCCTCAAGTTCCTCCACGACCACAACATCTCCCACCTGGACCTCAAGCCGCAGAACATCCTGCTGAGCGCCCCGGACAACCCCCAGCTGAAGCTGGCAGGTGGGTCCGCAGCCCCGTCTCCCCCCGGGGGGGGCACACAGCGGGTACCCCCCGGTACCCCACACTCTCCCCCCGCAGATTTCGGCTTCGCGCAGTACATGTCGCCCTGGGACGAGCAGCACGTGCTGCGGGGCTCCCCGCTCTACATGGCCCCCGAGATGGTGTGCCGCCAGCAGTACGACGCCCGCGTGGACCTCTGGTCGGTGGGCGTCATCCTCTACGGTGGGTCCCCCCCCCGCACCCCCCCAGCACCTCGGCACCCCCCCAGGGCCCGGCTGCCCCCGTCCCAAGTCGGGGGGCAGCCCCACGGTGACGTCCAGCAGCCCACGGGGCCGGCACCCTCAAGCCCTCGGCTCGGTGGCCCCTTGCTGGGACCGGGGGGGGATTTAAGATTTAGGGGGTGCCCCCCAAAGCGACCCCCCCCCCACGCTGCCTTCCTCGCAGAGGCGCTTTTTGGGCGGCCCCCCTTCGCCTCGCGGTCGTTCGCCGAGCTGGAGGAGAAGATCCGCAGCGACCGAGCCGTCGAGGTGACCTGCGGGGTGGCGCGGCCGCCGGGCCGGGGGGGCAGCGGGTCGGCCTCACCCCCCCTTCCCCCCCCAGCTGCCCAGCCGGCCCCCGCTGTCCCCGGGGTGCCGGGACCTCCTGCGACGCCTCCTGGAGAGGGACCCCCGGCAGCGCATCTCCTTCGAGGACTTCTTCGCCCACCCCTTCGTGGACATGGAGCACGTGCCCGGCCCCGAGAGCTTCCCGAAGGCGGTGAGCGGGGCCGGCCCCGGGGGGGGGCAGCAGTGGGGTGCGGTGGGACCAAGCCCCGAGCCCCGTCTGCCCCCTCCGCAGACCGACCTGGTGGTGGAGGCGGTGAAGAAGGACCAGGAGGGGGATGCGAGCGCCGCGCTCGCGCTCTACTGCAAAGCCCTCGAGTATTTTGTGCCTGCCCTGCGCTGTGAGTGCCCCGGGGGGCTGCGGGGGGCCCGGGCTGGGCCATGGCGTGGCCATGGAGGAGCAGGGGGAGCTGAGACGTGGTGCTGGGGGGCTTCAGTCAAGGGAGGGGGGATGTGGAAGGGGCTGGAGCTCGCCTGGTTTGGGTGCAGGATCAGTCCCGCTGGTGCTTGGCACCCCCCGGCCCGGACCTCGGGGACCCCTGACCCCTTCTTTGCCCCCAGATGAAAGCGACCCCCGCCGCAAAGAGGCCATCCGGGCAAAGGTGAGTGCGGGGAGCCTGGGCTGGGGAAGGGCCGGGGCACCCCATCCGATCCGGGGGCTGCTCCCGTCACCCCAAAGCCCCGGGGGGGCTGCTTCACCCCGCCCCCCCCGCAGGTGGGGCAGTACATCTCGCGGGCGGAGGAGCTGAAGGCGCTGGTCACCTCCGACAGCAGGAGCCTCCTGCGGCAGGGGAGCCCGGCCAGGGAGGTCCTCAAAGGTGGCATTTTTTTGGGGGGGGGGGCGTTGCTGGGAACCGGCCCCCGGGGGGTTGGCAGCGGGGAGGAGGGCTGAGGGCGCCCCGAAATGTCTCCCTGCAGAGCTGGCCAAGGACAAGCCGCGGCTCTGTGCTGCGCTGGAGGTGGCGGCAGCGGCCATGGCGAGGGTGAGTCCTGGATTTTGGGGTGCCAGCACCCCTGGGGCGGCAGGGAGGGGGCGATCCCGGGGGGAGAAGGAGCTCCCGGAGCATCCCTGGAGGTACCGGGGGTCTCTTGCAGGAGGAGGACGGCCGAGACGACGGCGACGCCTTGGAGCTCTACCAGCAGAGCCTGGGCGAGCTGCTGCTGCTGCTGGCCGGTGAGTGCCGGGGGGGCCGCGGGGGGCCGCATCCTGCACCCCGCTGACGCCGCCTCTGCCCTCTCCAGCAGAGCCCGCGGGGAGGAGACGGGAGCTGCTCCACGCCGAGGTGAGCCCCAAAACCTGCCCCTAAACCCCGCTCGCCCCCCGGGCGCCGCCCTGACGGGCTCCCCTCTGTCTGCCTGCCAGGTGCAGACCCTGATGGCCCGAGCCGAGTACCTGAAGGAGCAGATCAAGGTACGGCCGCCTCGGGTGGGGGGGGGCTCCAGGGGGCTGCAGGGGGGCCGGGGGCTGGCACACGCTCCTCTGCCCTTGCAGGTGCGGGAGGCGCAGTCCTTGGGCAAGGAGGCGCTGGCAGAGTCCGTCCGGAGCTGTGAGTCCCCAGACCCTCCGGGCAGGGGGGGGGCTGTGGCCGCAGCCCCCCGAGTGACCGCATGCCCCCCCCGTGTCCCCCCCGTGTCCCCCCCCGTGTCCCCCTGTCCCCCCCAGCCTGCACCTTGCAGTGACGCCGGGGACGAGGCCAGGCGCTGGCAGCGGGAGGCGTCCCTGCCGCGACCGTCTGCTGCCCTGCCCTGCCCTGCCCTGCCCGCGGCGGGCGGCTTATTCCACCCCAGTTCCTCCGCTGGCTGCGCGTTTGGGCGCCCGATGCTGCTGCTGCGTGCAGGCTCTTGCGTGCACAGCCCGGAAAAAATAATATATAAAAAAAATAGACACACACACAGAGAAAACCATCCTATCTGCGCCGGAGGCGTTGGCGCGGGCACCGAGCGCGCTGCTCGCCCGTGCCACGGGCCGCTGCCCGCTCCCAGCCTGCGTCGTCGCGCGGCGAGCAACGCCAGGAGCAGGGCTCGCCTTCAGGGAAACGCCGGCGCAGACCCCAGCCCCGCACACCGCTCCCTCCCCGGGGTCAGGATCCGGCCCCGCGTGCGCCGCGCTCCGTGGGGACGCCCGAAAACCCTCGTCCCTCGGGGCCGTCCCCAGCTGCAGTCGCTCTGTGGCTGCGGGGGGGGTCTGCCGGCCCTGCGGGGCGGGGGCCTCGTCTCCAAAATCTGCTGCGTTTCAAGGGAATGTAATTTATTGCCTCGAATAAATACTTTTTTGGGGGTTTCTCCAAGTGGCTTATTCCGTGCCGCCACTTTTGGGGGTCGATGCTCGGGGTGGCCCCACGGGTCCCCCGGGCGGCGACCTCTCTCCGAGGCCGTTCTGCGGGATTGTTTTTATCGTTACCATTCGGAGCAGCGATTATATCCCCGGGCTTTAAAGAGCTTCCAAGCCTGCCGCCCTCCCCGCGCTGCCATCCATCACGTTCGCCTTCACGCTCTGCCGAAGACGCAGCCAGATCCGGAGCCCTGTCCCCCTCGGCAGGACGTGGTCTGCAGCGGGGTCACCCCAAATCTCTTTGTGGGGTTCGCAGCGACTGGGGGGCTGCCTCGGCCCCTCGCAGCCCCAGCTCGCAGTGGCTCTGGGTTCAAAGGAGGGCTGGGGGGAGCTGGGATTTTTGCCCCCCCTCCAGGTTTTAAGGTGCTGCCCCCAAAGCCTCCTACGCATGGGGAAGCGGAGACGCGGAGTGCTGCCGCGCGAGCCCCTTCATCCCATTGTCCCTCCCCGCAGCATCCGTGGGGAGATTTAACGGGCCACAAAAAGGAAAAAAAAAACAAAACCAAACCCAACGAAACCAAGCCTGCGGTGGGGATCCCCCCGGCCCTTCCGCCCCTGTAACAGCTGCTCGTTTAAGGCTCTGTCCTTCCGTCCCCAGCGCTGGGACGCCCTTCACTTCTCCCACAGCACCGAGGGAGCGCAGCGAGCAGTGCACAGAGAGCTCCCGGGCTTTATTCCGGCGGTGCCGCGGCACGGGGACAGCACGGTAGGTGTGGACACTCGGTGGAGCACAGCGCACGACCACATCACGACAGGCACGGAGGCGACTTTCCCTACACACAGGTCGCTTTTCCCCCCTTCTCCGGTGGGTCCCAGCCCGAGGGACGGGGGGCGCGAGGCCACCCCTTTGCTGTGTCCTCAGACCGCACTGAAACCTCCTCCTCCCCCCCCAAAAAAAACACAACCACAGCACGCACTGGGACACCGGCACGGAACGAGCAGGGGGGTCTGGGGCAGGGGCTCGGGGCTCAGGGGGGAGGACCCGGCTCACGCAGGGGGTGGTGGCGCCGGGGGGGGTCCCCAGCGGGACCCTTCGCTGCGAGGGAGAGGGGCAGGAGCCGTCAGCCGGGTCACATCACGGCACATTTCTCGGCCGACTGCTTCAGGTCCTCCAGCGTGGCCGAGGCTTTGTCCTTCAAGGAGTCCAGGTCCAGGTTCTGGATGTTGCTGAGCTGGCCGATGACGGAGTTCTTCTCCTCCTCCTCCTCGTTGTCCTGCTCGATCATCTTGGCCAGCTCCTTGGGCAGCTCCACGTCGCCGCCCACCAGCTGGATCTGGTTGTCGTCCGTTTCGTTCTGGAACAAGAAAGTCAGGGCAAGGCGGTGGTGGTGGGGACGGGACACCTCGAGCGTGAGGAAGCAGCAGAAGGATGGGGGCATGGAGCCGAACGAATCCCCGTTCCCCCCCGGGAGAAAAATCTCCATCTCTTCTTGTCTGCCTCGCTTCGCTTTGGCAGGAGAAAAATCCCCCGGCTGCTTACTTCCCGGCGCTGCAACGGGTGTAAGCAGCACTGGGGTGCTCCGTGCCAACGATACCCAAAAAAATGAACAATATCCCTTGGCCGAGCTGGCCTTCCCTGACTAAAATTAGCCCGGCTCCATTCAGAGCGTTCCCCACCGAGGGGTTCAGAAAGGATCGGCTCGACGCGGGGCGCGCAGGGGGAGAGGCGCTGGTGGCGGGTCCAAGAGCGGCTGAATTGCCGCTGATTGAATTGTTGGGAGTGAATCGCTCGCGGGGCGGAAGGTCCAAAATAGGAATCCATCTCGGGAAACAAACGGGTGCCAAATAAGCCAGGAGCTGGCTAATCCAGCCGGGGGGGCGCAGCGCCGGCTCCGCGCGCAGCTGTGGGGCTGGGAGCCTGGCGCGAGGGCGGCTCTGCCTGGCAGGGTGGGGGGGGGGGCAAAAAGGAGGAATTGGGGGGCTGGGGGTGCATGGGGGGGGTCCTGCCCTTGGGGTCAGGGGGCTGGTGGTGCTAGGGGGGCTGTAGGGCTGAGGGGAGGGAGGATTTTTTTTTTAGGGGAACGGGCTTTGGGATTTGGGATTTGTAGCCGAAGCCCCCCCGGGCGGTGCCCCCGGTGCGCCCCATCCCGGCCCCGCAGCGCGGGGGTCTCTGCGCCTGCCCCCCCGCGGCCGTACCTTGGGCAGCCGGTACTTGTCTCGGAAGTGGGACCTGAACGTGGCCCTCTCCGCCTTGCGCTGGGCAAACTGGGCATCTCTCTCCATCCTGCGAACCGCACGGGGCAGTTACCCCCAGCCGGGGCCCCCATCATCTCTACAACCCCCCCCAACCCAGGTACCCCCCATCCTCTCCGCAAAGCCCCGGTCCCCCCGCTTTCCTCCCCCCCACGGCGCAGCCAGAAAGGAGAAAAAATCCCCGAGGAAGCGGATTAAGGGATTAGGGGGGGGTTCATTAAGCAGCCTCCTGGCCCTGCCACCCCACCACTGTCTCCCCCCAGGCTCCCCATGCACAGGGAGCTCTGGGCCCCCCCATCCCATCCGTGTCCCCCCCCCAGCACTCACTTCTCCTCCACCAGCTGCCGCTGATACTCCTCGTACTCCTCGCGGGTCATGCCCTGAGCCTCTGCTGGGGACTTCTCGCCCTCGCTCTTCTCCTCGCCGCCCAGGCCACCCGTCAGGTTCTTCAGCTGGCCCCCCACCATGCTCTTCACCATGAACGCCATGGCCGCGGGAATGGGGGGGGCGAGGAGGGGGGGTACGGGGGAGATAGGGTGCTCAGGGAACCGGGAGATGGGGGTACCGGGGGTACCAGGGAGAAGGGATGCTGGGGGATCAGGGAGGTGGGATGCTCAGGGGATCGGGAGATGTGGGTACTGGGGGTACGAGGGAGAAGGGATGCTCAGGGAACTGGGAGGTGCTGGTACCGGGGAGGGGGTGAGCTCAGGGAGCCAGGAGATGCAGGCAAGAGGCAGACTGGGGAGGTCGGATGCTCAGAAAACGAGAAGAAGTGGGTACCGGGGAGGTGGGATGCTCAGGGAACGGGGAGGTGGGATGCTCAGGGGATCGGGAGATGTGGGTACCGGGGAGACGGGGAGCTCAGGGAACCGGGAGGTGTGAGTACTGGGGGTACCGGGGAGGTGGGATGCTCAGGGGATCGGGAGATGTGGGTACCGGGGAGACGGGGAGCTCAGGGAACCGGGAGGTGCGGGTACCGGGGGTACCGGGGAGGTGGGATGCTCAGGGGACGGGGAGGTGGGATGCTCAGGGGACGGGGAGATGCGGGAACCGGGAGAACCGGGGAGGTCGGGTGCTCGGGGAACTTGGGAGGAGCGGGTCCCGGGGGTCCCGGAGAGACGGCAAGGTAAGGGAACCGGGGAGACGGGGTGCCGGGCTGGCGGGGAGCCCGAGGGAGCGCGGCTCCGGGGGCCGGAGGAGCACCGGGTGCCGGTGTGCCCGAGAACCGGCTTACCGGGGCGCCGAGCAGCGAGGTGCCGGGGGGCGAGCTGCGGGCTCGGGGGTGCCGGCGCTCGGCGGGGCCGCTCCGCTCCTCCCCGGGGCTGCCCGGGGAGCGGCGCCGGGGCTCGATCGGCTCCGGTGTGAGCGCGGCGGGGGCGGAGCCGCCTCCCCCCGGCCCCCCCCCGGCCCCCCCGGCCGAGAGGCGGAGCCGCCGCCCCCCGGCCCCGGGTGGAGGGAGGGGGGGCTCCGGGAAACTTCGCCCCGGGAAGGAGCCCCCCGAGCAGCCGGCCCGGGGGTGGATGGAAACTGCTCGTTCCCCCCCCCGGCACGCTCCCCCCCCCCCGAGAATGTGCTTTTCTGATTCTTTTTTTCTTTATTTCCCCCGTTCCTGGAGGATTTAGCACCCCGCGGAAGGCAGGCGCAGCACGCACGAGTTGCAACTGTTGTTCGCTCCTCGCCGGGAGGATCTGGCGCGCCCCGCAGCTTGCTATTAACGATGTTAATTAATTCTAATAAAAGCTGCTGCTCCCTGCCAGCGCTGCCGTGTGCCAGAGCCTGGCGTCCGTCGGTCACAGCGCAGGGGGCTGAGGAAGGCGCAGGCACCCATTGCGTTGGGAAATGCCCTCTGCCCCCCAGCTCTCATCCCATCCTACCCCAATCCCATCCCATCCCATCCCATCCTATCCCAATCCCATCCTATCCCAATCCCATCCCATCCCATCCCACCCCATCCCAATCCCATCCTACCCCAATCCCATCCTACCCCAATCCCATCCCATCCCATCCCATCCTACCCCAATCCCATCCCACCCCATCCCAATCCCAATCCCATCCCATCCCACCCCATCCCAACCCCAATCCCATCCGATCCCATCTCACCCCATCCCCATTCCCATTCCCCCCCAGCTGCAGCCCCCCCCCAGGCCTGGGGGGGCGAGCAATTGCTGGCTCGGCGCCGCGCCGCCCTTCCAGATGGCCAGCCTGGCTTTCGCGTACGTTTCTCCCTCTTTTCTTCTCCTCTTGGTGAAAACGCGAGCGCATATCCCAGCTCTCAATCCCGGCTTGGGGGAAATCATTTCATTTCAGAAATTTAAAGACAATCTCTGCAGATTAAAATGATGGAACAGCTGTGAAGCGATAGAATAAAGCGAACGGCGAGGGGGGGACGCGGTCCATCTCCTCCCTTCCCCCCTTGCCCAAGGTAACACCAGGCAAAACTTGGTCTTAAAAGGGAAAAAAAATAAATAATGGTGTGTGTTCCCCCCCTGCTCCTTGGTGTCTGTCTGGAGCTGTGCTCAGCTGAAGGTGCAAATTGCTTCTCGACACCGCCGCCGGGGACACCCGAGGCAGCGCTTGGCACGAGCCCGCTGTCACCCACAGCACCCCGCCGAGCTGGCAGCGTGACAGCCGAAAGCCACCATTTTTCCCTTTTCCCCCTGATCTGCAGGGGCAGCCCACAGAAAAAGCCAGCCCGGAGCTTTCGCGCCCGGCTCCGAAGCTCCGAGCGCTCCGCAGAGCTCTGCTCGCAAACCTGCCAAGTTTGGGGAAAGCTGGGGGAAAAGCGGGGTGAGCCGGGGGGTTCTGGCCTCGGGGCGGTGCCCCGGTGCATTCGGGCACCTCGACCTGCCGGGAATGGGGCGCACGGCCCCGAGCTCCCGGCTCCGGGCTGGAATAGCGCCCGCAGCGCGCGTCGGGAGGCAGCGTGAGCTAACAGCAAGAGACTCCGAGTCAGGACCGATTTTCGCAGCTGGGTTGGATGGGTCAGCTGCCGCGCGGCCTCCCTGTCTGCGGAAGGGAGAGGAAACAGCTCCTGACGAGCTGAGCCGCCCGAGCGAAGCAGCGAGGTGAAAAGGAGCGCGCAGGCCCCGGCTGCCGGGGGGCTCCCTGGGGACCGGCCTCGGCGGCGTTTCGGGGGGAGGCGAGGGCAGGGGGAGGTGCAGGGGGGTGCAGAGCCCCAGCGGGGCCCGTGGCGCGGCCGCTGGTGCTCGGCAGGAGCAGGAGGTGCCCCGGGGAGAAGAGCCATGAGGCTGCCCTTTGCGGCTCGCCGCGGCCCCAGGGCGCTGGTGGCACTCGTGGGCACGGAGCAAAGGCCGAGGGAGGGGCATTTCCCCGCCAGCCCTGGGGAAATGACCTGCGAGAGGTCTCTCCCCGGGTGTCCCGCCTGGAGGTGGCACTGAGGGGACAGCGGGGGTCCCGGCGGGGGGCTGTGCCCAGCGGGGTGCTGCCAGGGGGCTGCTGTCCCCCCGCGGCGCCCTGCTCCCTCTCCCCGAAATGTATTCCAGCCCGAGTGAGTCATCCTTCCTCCCGGGGCTCCAACCTGCGGTAATGAGATGCAAATCCTTGCATGACCTATTATATTAGCTTATGCTATATCACACATCCCTGGGGATTAGCGGGGGGCAGACGAGACGTCCCCCCCGTGGCAGCCGGCCTCAGACACGCGCCGGTGGGAGCTGAGGCTCGCTCCCCGGCGCTGACACCCGCTGTGAACAGGATGCTCGGGTCCCCCCTGCCCTAAAACCCGCACGGCAGGCGTGCTCTCGGCTCTCCTCTCCAGGTAAGCAGGGAACCAGCCCCCACGCCCCACCTGCAGGCCCTCCCCTCGGCCTGTTTTTTGGGGGGACCCTGGAGAGGACCAGGAGTTGCCGGGGATTCCTGGAACGGCCGGCCCTTGGGGCGGTGTAGGGGAGTTTGGGGACCTTCCTGCCCCGGTCACGATGCCCCTGCTGATGTTAGAGGGGCTAACTGGCTTCACATCTCTGCTCGGAGGTGTTGGCCCCCCAGAAGGACATTTATATGGCACTGCCCCTCCAAAAGGTCCCCAGAAAGCCAAGCCTGACTCCGTGCTGCTCTCTGCAAACCCTCTTCTCACACAGAGCAGGGTCACCCTCCTGCTGCCTGGTCCTGGCGCGATCCTCCCCGAGACGTGCCAGGCCTGGTGTCATTGCTGTCACCGCCGTGCCAGGCTGGGCAAGGCCACCAAAGGCGGGGAAGCCCCAGGGGGACACCTCGGAGACCTGGGCAGGGCGACGGAGGCTGGAAAAGACCCTTCAAGACCGTCAGGTCCGAGCACGAGTAGGTGAGCTCGGTCCTGGCCAGGTTTGTGAGCGTGGCGGGGGGGCGGAGAGGAGGCGTCACTTCTAAATAAAGCAGAAGTCACGCCGACACCTCCCCGCCAGCTGCCACTTGGTGTGACGGGGACGGGCACGGGGACGTCGGGGCGGCTGCCACCCGCGGTGCTCACCGAGGCCGGGATTCAGAGTGCCGCTGGGAATAAAAGGGTTGTGGTGGCAGCGGAAAGGAGATCGGTGGGGAGATGGAGGGGGTTGGGTGAGAGACACCGAGGGGTGACAGGGGGATTTTGGTGGGAGGTGTCGAGGGATGGCCATGGGGATGGTGCCGGGGGCGTCAACAGGCTTGGGCAGGAAACCCCACGGGATTTTGGAGGGGATGATGGAGGGGTCCCTGCTTGGACAAGGCTCCCTGTGGGGCAGGGGGTGCCTCCAGGCCGGCAGCACGGGCAGCGAGGTCAGCGGCGAGCGCGGTGCCGCCGGCCAAACGCAGAGCCGTCCTCCCGGGCTGCCTTAATGTCGGTAAGGGAAGATGAAGGGCCTGCACGTGGCCGTGTCTGGCACGCGAGGCAGCAGGCCGCCCGGCATGGAAATGGAGCGACGGCTGCCTTCTGTGACCTGGGAAAAAGCCGTTTCGATGTAAAGCCTGCCTGCACCGCTTCCCGCAGCCGGGCCGTGCTTCGGGAAAGCTGCTGTCACCGCCTGCGTAAGGAGAAATCCGACAGAAGGAGGTATTATATGGTTATTATTATTCAGTATCAGCCCTTCATGATATTCGTAGGGGGCAGGGAGAGTCGTCACACAGCTCGTTGCCACTCATTTGGCAAGATGGAGCCTTCCAGCTGACCTTTCCTGCTCCGTGCCGGGGCGGCATTGACCCTGGGCTACGCAGCACATGTTACACCATGCAATGAATTATTGCATTTATTTATTTGTTTACTTATTTATTTACTTATTCATTTATCTATTTATTTACTTATTTACTTATTTATTTACCTATTTATTTATTTACTTATCTATTTATTTACTCATTTATGCATTCATTTAGCTCGTGTTTAATTGGCTCACGAGCTCTCGTGCGCGCACAGCAGCCCCCCTCTGGGATGCAGCGCTTGTAGCAGTGGATGGGGACGCGGGGGAAGAAGCCACAAGGTCTCCCACAAGGTAATGCCCACATATCATGTCCAAATATCTTCATATTTCATAAGGACTAGCCCATGCGCGGCAGCTCCCCCTGCTACGTGTGCACACATATGTGCACGCACACGGGGAAGGCGAGGGGGCACCCGCGCGGTGACACAAATGCGCCCGGACAGACACACGGCGCCGCGGAGCCAGGCACATGGGGACACCACGTGCCGCCGTGCTGCTGGTGGTGCACAGCCAGCCCCGAGCAAAGGCACGCACACACACACACACAAGTTTTCCCCAAGGGATCTTTGCTGAGCTCGCCTCGGGTCCTGGAGAGCTGGGGGGAAGGAGCGGGGCGAGAGGTGCCCGGCACCGCGTGATGGCGGAGACGTCTCCGTGCACTCCGATAAAAACATCCCTCGTGCTCAGGTTGATGCGCAGGATGTGCAGATGCTGCCTGGGCTGCAAGGGGTTTGGAGCCTGCCCAGCGAGGAGGCAGCAGCAGGAGCCGTAATTAGGGCCAGGGATTTGCCCTGAGCAGCGCTGAGCCCACCCAGGCGCATTGCACCCCGCTTTTTGGGGCGGACACGCCGTGCAACCCCTGCAACTAATGCCAGGGTGCCTCTGAGCCAAAAAAGGGGGAAATAGGGGAAATGGGGAGTGGTGAGCAATGGTTACAGTCAGGACTGGGGGTCTGGTTGCCTTTGAAGCGATTCTGTTTCTTTTTTTTTTTTTTTTTTTTCTGGTTTGCTGAGAAAAGGGGGAGGAAGGCTCTGCGCATGGCTGGCTGCCCTGGCTCGGGGGCTTGCGGGTGAGGGTGAGAGCAGAGGGTGAAGAGGAGGGTGAAGAGGAAGAGCCTCACCGGAGGCCAGAAAGAGGGGAAGGGGGCAGAGGGCAGGGACGGGGCATGCAGAGCATCCGAGAGGCTGATGCACGCAGGGCCGGCTGTGCAGCCCCCCTGTCTTCCCCACCCCAAAGGCTGCTCCGGGGGATGCTGAGCCCCCTGCCCCTGCTCCAGCGTGGGCTGCGTGCCCGGGGCAGGCAGGCTGTTCTCCGGGCTGGCGGGGGCTTTGCAGCTGATGGAAAAGCCCCAAAATGCCTGGGGGGAGACATCAGCTGCTGGGACACGAGCTGCTCTCGGTGCCCCACCACCTGGCAGGCTCCAGGGAGGAAACTGAGGCAGGAAAGGGCTGGAGAGAGGGAAAACGTAGCTCCCGGCAGGCCAGAGGTTGGGATTTCCCACGTCTTCCTGGCTTTGGACATGGGGCTGAGGCCATCGGCCAGCAGGAATTGGAGGCAGGGGGACAGGGGACAGTGGTTTTGCCCCCCTTGCTGTGCACCCCCGCGGCACGAGGACGCATCTCGCCCTTTCAGGAGCCGCCTTCTCGCCGGCTGTGGACGACTTTAATCTTCATAAGCCCCCAAAGTAAAGCTGCTTATACGTGCTGGGAAGAGCCGTGGGTGAGGCCAGGAGAAATGAAACCCTACAAAACCCCAGCCCCACGCCATTCCCCCTCCGGGCACCCGGGTACCCCCAGCGCTCCCCAAACCCAGGCATTACCGCGACGCCCTCCCCGCTCCTCAGGCTGCAGCCCCGCAGTGGGGGCACCGTGTGTCCCCCCCAGATCCTGCCGGGGACCCCATTTGGGGTCGTAACCAGGACCCCGAGGTTGGGGGGGGGTCCGGAGACAGAGGGTCGGGCAGGAGGGCCGTGCCGCGTCCGTATGGAATGGTTTTTATTACAGTTTTAATCTCACAGTCGGTAGCATTACATGAGAATAAAGCACTGGACAGGACTGGAAAAAAGGCCTCTGGAGACAGCATGCAAACATTGCAACGAGTTTAAAGCAAAACAACCCAAAAAAGCGTCGGGGGGGGGACGCCGCCGCGCTCTCCCGGCTGGGCGGCGAGTCCAGCGTCTCCCCGTGAACCATCACTTCTGTCGTCGGGGTTTCCTTTCCTTCGCGTGTCCGTTTCATTGGCTTATTTATTTTATTATTATTCTTCTTTATTAACCTTCTCCTCTCTCTTTTTTTTTTTCTTCTTTTAATTACATTAAAAAATAAGATTCGTACTTTAGTAAAACACCCAGCGCTCAGCTGGGCGCCCTGCTTGAAATAATAAAAAACAAAACAGACAACCAAAAAAAAATAATAAAACAACCCCCCAAAACTGAGAACAAACAAACAAAACAAAACAAAAAAATAAAAACCACCCCAAAATCCAAAAAATAAAGAGCCTGGGAGACCAAAAATGAACCTGACGGGGAAAAAAAAAATCGGATTTGGAAGTTTGGAAGCGACCAGGAGGCTGGTGCGAGGAGGAAAAAAAGGGGGGGGGTGTCACCAGGCACCCCTGGGCCCCCCTCCTGGCCACTCCTGCCGCCGCGTGGGTGCCCCCGAAGCCCCCCGGGGTGGGCTGGGGGAGCCGGGGCCGCCCGGCCGGCGGGGGCTCGCCCCCTGGCGCTGCTGGGGGGGTGGGGGCCGCCCCCAGAGCCCCCCCTCACAGGTAGAGCTCCTTCTCTTTGATATGCACTAGCTGTTCGCGGAGCTGGTGGAAGGACGGCCGGTGGCCGGGGTCCAGGGTCCAGCACTTCTTCATCACCTCGTAGACGATGGCGGGGCAGCCGTCGGGGGCGTCCATCTTGTAGCCCTTCTCCACGCGGGGCACCACGTCCTTCAGGGGCTGCGGGGACGGGGGGGGGGGCGCTCAGGGTGCTGCCCCCCCCCAGACACGGGGAGGAGGAGCGGGGGGCTCCCCGAAATCGGGCACTTACGATTCGCGGATAAGGCACTCGCCCGAAGGAGTAGATTTCCCAGAGGAGGATCCCGAAGCTCCACACGTCTGACTTGGTGGAGAATTTCTGCGGGGGGGGGGGGAGAGGCCCCGTGAGCGGGCTGGGGGCGCGGGGCGGGGGTGCGGCGCCGGCCCCTCTCCCACCTTTTCTCTAAGCGCTTCCGGCGCCGTCCACTTCACCGGCAGCTTCCCCGTGTCCTGCGTGGACGACGCCTCCTTGGTGAGCCCGAAGTCGCTGACCTTGGCGATGTTGTCCTCCGAGACCAGCACGTTCCTCGCCGCCAGGTCCCGGTGCACGAAGTTGTTGGCCTCCAGGTACTCCATGGCTTCGCAGACGTCTCTGGCGAGGCAGGAGGAGGGCGTCGGGAGGAGGGACGCCGCCACCAGGGGGAATGCGGCCCCAGAAAGCCTGCTCTCCCCTCGCCCGTCTTCCCAGCAGTGCGCCCAGGGTGTGGGGTGGGATGGGCAGGAGGAGCCCCGTGTCCCTCTGTCCATGTTCCCATGTCCCTGTGTCCCCATATCCATACATCCCCACATCCCCATGTCCCACATCCTTGTGTCCCCACATCCCCGTGTCCCCATATCCATATGTCCCCACATCCCCATATCTGTACGTCCCCATGTCCCCACATCCCCGTGTCCCCATGTCCCCATACCCGTATGTCCCCACATCCCTGTATGTCCCCACGTCCCCATGTCTCCCCACAGACCCCCGCGCTCCCCCTTGCACTTACAAGGAGAACTTGAGCAGGCACTCAGCGCCCAGCACCGACCTCCCGCGCGACCGCAGGTAATCTACTAGGCTGCCCTGGAGGGACAGAGAGCGACGGTGCCACCCCCCGCCCCAAAACGCCCCGCCGCCACCCCAAAACAGGCCCCTGGGGACAGGGGGAGGACAGCAGAGCCGGGGCACAGCCCTGGGGCTCCCGGGGACGGGGACAGCCCCAGAGCAAGGGGCAGGGGGGGCGAAGGAGCAGGGCGGGAGCACGGGGCTGGGCTCTGCCCCCCCGGGGCCCGGCCTCACCTTGGCCATGTACTCGGTGACGATGTAGAGGCCGCTCTTCTCCTCCACGATCACCCCCAGCAGCTGCACCAGGTTGCTGTGGCGGAGCTGCCTGCGCGGCGCAGGGGGCTCAGGGCAGGGCCGCCCCTCGCCCCGTGTTCCCCCCCTGCACCCGTGTCCCCCCGGCCATACTCACGTCATCACAGATGCCTCCGCCAGGAACGCCTGCGCCGTGGCGTCGTTTTTAATGCACTTGACGGCCACTTTGTTCCCCCGGTAATCGCCCAGCATCACGTCTGCGGGGTGGGAGGGACGGGCATGGGGGGGACGGGGACGAGCCGCGGCCCCCCCGCCCCAGCACCCAGACCCCAACGCATCGCCCCAGTGTGGGGCCGCATCGGGGATGGGGGACAAGGCGCCGCTCACCTCCAAACTCCCCTTTGCCGATGATCTGCAGCAGCTTGAGGTCCTTCATGTTGAGGGCCCAGCCGCCTTTTGGGGGGGGAAGGAGAGTGAGGGGGGGGTGTCCAGGGACGGAGATGGGAGCTGGGGAGGGGGCACGGCCACTCACTGCGGGAGAACTCGTCCTGCGCCGCCACCGTGCCCTCCATCACCTTCGGCTTGATGAGGCGCGTGCAGAGCCCGTCGGCGTCCGTGGTGTAATGCTGGGGGGGGACACGGGGAGGGGGGGACCGGGCTGTCACCCGCAGCCACGGGTGGCACCGCGGGGACGTGGCGAGGGGCTGGGGGGGCCCTGCCGGGGCCGTGCCAGGCTCTGCGGTCCCACCAGGTGGCAGCACGAGGCCGTAAATGGGACCAGCGGGGGCTTGGGAGGGGGTCGGTCCCGATGCATCCCCCATGGCCAGACCCGATTCACCCCACGGGGGTCCCATTGGGGCTCGGGGGGGTCCCCATCCCTCCTCCCGTCCCCGTCTCCCCCCTTGGCCAGTCCCGACGCACCCCACGGGGTCCCACAGGCTCTTGGGCCCCACGCCACCTCCAACCCGCGTGCCCCCCCGCTCACCTCCACCAGCTGCATGAGGTTCTCGAAGTAGACCTCCTCGTCGATGCTGAGCTTGCTGGAGGAGTAGATGATGCGGTAGTGCTCCACCTTGCCCTCGCAGCTGACGCACAGCGTGTAGTCCCCGGGGTAGTTGGTGCTCTCCCGCACCAGGAACAGCCCCGTCTCGGGGGGGTACAGCAGCCGCTCCGCCTGCTCCCGCGTGATCTTCCCGTGAAACCACCTGCGCCGGGACCGGGACAGGCAGGTCGAGGGGACCCCCGGGGCCGAGGGGCAGGCGGGACCCCCGGGGCAGCCCCTTTTTGCCCGGCTCCTGCCCCCCCCCCCCCCCCCCGCAGGTACTCACGGCATGAGGCTGAGCTTGATGCCGGCCTTCACTCCCTCCCGCTTCTGCACGTAGTTGGCCGGGATGATGCCCTCCTGACCCACCTTGTTCTTCGCCTTGTACCAGTTGGGATCCTGCGGGGACAGCACGGGGGTCACGGCGAGCCCACGGCCCCTCCACGGGGGTCACCCCGCCGGTCCTCAGCAGCACCCAGCACCGCTGCCCAGCCCCGAATTTCTCTCCATCCTCCCCCACTGAGCCGCCCGAGCCGCTTCCCTTCCAGGGGAGCGTTAACTAACGAGGCCGTGAGTTAATTAACCCAACGCCTGGCCCCGTTCCCGGCCCGTCGGGACAGCGGAGCCACGCGGGACGCCCACGCAGGATCCCGCGCGCAGTCTCCCCGCCCGCGGCACCCAGACACGGGCACGGGGGGAACCCCACGCAACCCCCCCGGGGGCTGGGGTGCAGGGGGGGCATTACCTTGGTGACCGCGACGATGGTGAGGACGTCCCCCTTGCTGAAGGGCAGGTCCTGCTCGGCGGTGCCGTGGAAGTTGTACTTGGCGATGCACTCCGTACCGGACGGCCACACGGCCTGGGGGGGGCAAACGGGGCCGCGTGAGCCCCCCGCCTGGTGGGTGCCCCCCACCCCAAGCCGCAGGGGTGCTGCCCGGCCCCGCCCGGCGCTCACCTGCATCCCTGACATCTTCTCAGGGGGGTCGGGGGCGCGAATCTCACGGGAGGGACACGTCACTCGGTACCATGAGACCTGCGGGGGGAAAGGGGCCGCTGAGAAGGGCCCCGCCGCCGGGACGGGCACGGCGGTGTAGGGCTCAGCCCCGCGGGGTTGGGTCGGGAACCTCCGCTCCCAGAGGGGGTTTTGGGGGCAGCTTCAGCCCCAGAAGCACCCAAACCCGATCCCAAAATGTCACGCCCATGGAGGAGCAGAAAGCCACGGGAGATGGAGCACAGGGCGTCCCTGCAGGATGCTTCGGGTGAGGAGTGGGGAGAGGAGTCCCGTGAGGACCGGCCCCAGGATAAATCAGAGAACGTCGCACAGCGCCGTTGCTAAAAGATTTGAGAAAAAATAAAATCCCATTTCCCGCAGGATAAAACCCATCGGCGCCCCGGGCGTGGGTGCAGCCTTGTCCCCCGCAGGGTCCCGGGCCGGGCCGCATCCTGCCCCGCGCGTGGGAGGGGAACAAGCCCGGCTTTATCCTCGCTGGCCGGCGGATGAAGTCAGCGGCCCCAGCATCAAACGGGGCTTTTCTGGGCTGAAACTCAGGGGCCTCTCCCTGGGAGGGGACTGTCACAGCGGCCGGGAGGGACCCCGAGCCGTACAGGGTCCTCGGTGGGGGTTTCCCCCCCTTGTCACCAAGACGGCAGTACCAAAATAACCCCGTGCCGATTCAGGGCTGCGAGCGGCCACCGCTCCCAGCAGCCACCAGCAGCTAAAAATATTTTGGGAAGGAGGAACCGAAAGCGGGGGCAAGGCCCGTGGAGCCGTGAGGAGGAAGAAGATAAGGGGCAGAGTGGCGGGGAGGAAGAGCTGGGGTGCGGACGTGGCCCCATCCGCCGCCGCCCTCGTCACATTTTCGGGGGGTCCGGAGAGGTGCTCAGCACCATGCCCGGCGTGGGAAGGGATTTGGGGCCGCTGAGCCGAGTGCCGGGGTTTCCGCCGTGCCCATCACCGCGGCACCAGGCCCCGCACGGCGTGTAGGTTTTCCTCCCGGCCACGCCGCCAGTTGTGGGGCTGTCCCAGCGGCCGGGTGCTGGGTGCAGAGAAGCGTCCCGAGATCGAGCTGTCGGGCTGCGTCATTTCCTCGCCACCCCCCCCGAAACCCCCCCCGTGCGCCGCTGTTCCTCATCCTGCTGCCCCAAGCCTGCGCTGTGGCGGCCGAGAGTGAGCTCCTGGGGATGCTGCCACCGGGGGGGGGTCACCCCCTGGGACCCCCCCGTGCACTTGTCCCATCCATCCCACTGCTGGACGGACGCCGCAGGAGCTGGGGGAGCATCGTGGGGAGCGCTGCGCCCCACAACAGCCCCGCCTTCGCCTGCCATCCACACCCTCATGCTTCTGCACCTGCTCGAGCTCGGTTTTTGGGCTGATTCTTGGTTAAACCCCGAGGCGGGACGTTTCGGGAAAGGGGCCGGGTACCAACAGTGCAAAACGCAACCCAACAAAACCGGGGAGGGAACCACCGAGCCCACGGAGGGCTTCTGCTCAAGCCCCATTTAAGCAAAGCTGCCTTTTTTCCCCCTTTGCTGCAATTTAAGCTTTTTTTTTTTGCCTTCTGCCAAGGAGGAACCACCATTTCCACCACCCTTGTTCCACTCGCCCTGTAACGACCTCACCAGCAGGAGCTGGACCCAGTCCCTCTTTGGGGACTCTTTGGAGGGGGGACGTGTCTGGCCGCACAGGGCTCCACGCCGCAGGGCAGGCCCAGTTCCCACGGGAGCACCGCGCCGTGCACGGCCACGGAAGGAATTTCCCATTTCTGGCTTTTTCGCCCCCGTTCTCCAGCTGTTGCTCAAGAGCATCCCCCAAGCGTGGTCAGCGGTCCCCAGCGGCTCCCCGCGCGGTTAGCCTAACGGAACCGAAGGGAAGAAGGGGGCAGGAAGGAGGTTTTGGCTCAGATTTGGCTCCAGCTGCACAGTCCTGGCCCATGGGAAATGGTTCGGGGGGTTCCCCGCACAGCACAGGGTGCTTCCCGTCCCGGGGATGCAATTCGGTCCCGGCGAGGCTCCTGGTACCCAGCTGCGGATGCTTCTGCAGAGCCCTCGATGCACATCCCTCGTGTCCCTGCAGGGTGTGAGCACCCATGGGTGCCACCAGCTGGACACAGCCGGGACACCCGAGGAGTCGCCCCTCCGGTGCCAGGAGCGGGATCGCCCCGACCCCTGCCTTCCTCTTCCACGTCCCAGCGCTCGCCGTCTTCCTCCCAAGGGTCCTTTTTAAGCAGCAGGTTCGTTTTTTATCAGCACCCAATTCCTGCTTCAAAGCCAAGGCTGAAGACTTCGTGACATGCACATGCCCTGAGCGAGGAGCTATGGGGCCGCTGCCAGCTGGATCCAAAATGCCCCGATGCCTCCGCTGGGATGGCGAGCAGCTCCACGTCGGAGCACAGCTCCTCGGGAACCAGACTTTGCAGCCGGCAGCCTCCTCGCGCTGCTGTCTGTTGGAGAAGTCAAGCCTCTTTTCGGGGCGTCATGATGCAAATGGCTCCCGGGGTGCTGGGCTTTGCTCCTCATTTTTGGGGGATTTGGGGAGCTTGGTTGCCCCATCCCAGACCCAGGCACAGCGAGCTGCCCCCTGCCCTGGGCTCGAGCATCTTCTGCGCTGCTTGGCACAAAAAGCTCGGTCTGGGGTTCTTCAGCACCCTGATAATCCAACGGGCTCTCGGCGGTGGCACAAGGCAGGGAAACCTCTGTCCTCACCAAGCACCAGCACTTCTCCTCTCCTTGGGGATGAAGAAGGCTCCTTGCCTGCTAGGTGTCCCCGCAGGAGCCACACGGGGCTGAAGCCGTTGCCCCTCCGAGGATCCAACCGCTGCTCCGGCAGCAGGGCGATGCAAAAAGGTGAAAAACCAGGAAAAAAACCTCCCAGCTGGGGCTTTGCGCTAGGAGAGCCGGTCGCCTCCGCGCGCGATGCTCCTGCCCGCAGCGCTGGAGGAAGCTGCCTTTCCCACAGCCCCGTGACCTCCCGGAGGAGCTGCCGCCGCCCTGTCCCTGCGCTGTGGGGCCGGGACGAGGCCCTTTGGCTGAAAGCTGGAGCGTGGATGTTGAAGGAAGCGTTGCTCGCACGGGGAAGACTTCCCCGCGCATCCACCCTGCTCGGCAAAATCCCTCCAGCCTCCAGCAGAACGCCTCCCCGCGCTCGACCCGAGCCTCTTTAAACTTCAAAAAAAAACCAGCAGCCCAAAAACAGACAACATCCTCACTCTCTCCAAGAGATCTTATCGACTGTTATTACAAGTAACACCTACGATTACCATAATCGAAAGAAAAACGTTCCTCCTTTATCTCATCAGCGACTTGGCTGCGCTCTTGCAGACGGTTTCGCTGCTCCAACTGCCTGGGCACCGAGCGGCGGGCCCCGAGAGAGGAAAGGGGGTGTTGTTCCTTTTCTATTTGCTTTTTTTAAAAGAGAAGAAAAAAAATGAGAGAGAGAGAGACACGGTGTTGCTGTCAAACCACAAAAGGCGCCTGGGGGATAGTCAGGGGCAGGTGGAGGCCCTGCGAGTGCTTGAGATGCTGCTCCGAGCCTCCGCGGCGCAGCACGGCGGGGGTTTTCCTGGTCTTTTTCTCCTGCAAAATTGGAGTGGTGTCACCGGACCCGATCGTCCCAGAAATTTCTGATGCTTGGTGGTGGTGGGGGACAGATGGATGGATGGCACAGGATAGCGTCCCGCGGGGTTTATCGCGACGCCGCTCGCTGTCGCGAAGCTTCTTGCTGCATCGCTGCCATCCCTTCGCTGCCTGAGCCTCCAGTCCCCGTCCTCAAACTCTGTCCGTGGCGGGGTGGGATCCCCGGGGACCTCCTCCATCCGCAGAGCCTTTGGGATGCTCTCTGGGATCCACGCCCGCGGGTGCCTGCGCGGCTCCGGAGGGGACGAAGCGAGGCCGGTGCCGTCCGAGCGGAGGCCGGCAGCCTCCTCCGCCTCCCCAGACGGAGCTGCAGCCCCGCTGCTCTCGACGAGCCTCGCGGGCGCCGTGCGGGGCCGTCGATAGCCCGCCACCGCCTCGCCGACCCTTCACACCTGCGCCGCGACGCCCAGCTCCCCCCACGGCTGCCGAGCGGCTCCCCAACACCCCGCCAGCGGAGGCTCGGCCTCCTGCCTGCCCCCGGCCTCCCGCCTCCCCCCGGCCTCCGCACGGCTTGCGGCCCCCGGCAGCCCCTCTCGGCTCCCCCGGGGGCCAGCCCGCAGCCCCCCCCCGGCCCCCTGGGGACCTCCGGACCCTCCCCGGGCTCCCCGCGCCCAGCGGAGGCTGCGACCCGCCGCCGCCCCCGGTGATGCTCGGCTCGCCGGGGGGGGGTCCCATTGTGCCGAGGCCACCCCGAGCCCCGCTCCCGCCCCCGGGGGGGGCTCCCCCGCTTCCTCCCGCCCCCCCCCCCCGCCGGTACTCACCTCCCCGCGGAGGCCCCGAGGGAGGGGTCGAGGCCGGGCAGGGGGCCGAGGCCGGGCAGGGGCTCAGCCCGCCGCCGGGTACTCCATGCGGCGCCGCCGGGGGCCTCCGGGCTCGGGGGGGGGCGGAAGGGGCGGAGGAAGGCGAGCGGCAGCCCGGCGGCTCCCGGCCCCGCCGAGCCGGGGCCGCGGCGGGGAGGACGGAGGCGGGGAGGCGGGGAGGCTCGGCCCGGTCTGGGGGCTAGGGGGGGGGCGCCGAGGGGACGGGGAGCGGGGCCTGGGGGCGCGGGGGGGTCCGGCCCGCTCCGGCCGGGGCCTGGCTGGGAGGAAGCGGCGGCCGGAATCGGGGAGCCCGGAGCACAGCGCCTGCGCCGCGCCCGGGGCCGGCCTCCGCCGCCGAGGCCCCGCCGCGCCACCTGCCGGGCACCGGCACCGCCGCCCGGCCTCCGCCGGCACCGGGCCGGGGCTGCGGGAGGGGGGCTGCGGCTGGGCGCCGCCTTCGGGCGCTTCCTGCAACGCCTCTGGTCTCCTTGCATCGCCTTCGGTCCCTTCCTGCGTTGCTTCTGGTCCCTGCTTACCTC
Organism: Anser anser; assembly: GCF_964211835.1. Taxonomy (NCBI): domain Eukaryota; kingdom Metazoa; phylum Chordata; class Aves; order Anseriformes; family Anatidae; genus Anser; species Anser anser. The sequence goes on from NC_139730.1 coordinate 12,961,631, forward strand.
GCCTTTCATTCCCTCCTGCATCAGCCTGTTTCCCTTCTCACATCGCCTTCGGTCCCTTCCTACATCGCCTTCACCCCTTCTTACACTGCCTTCTTTCCCTTCTTCATTGCCTTCATTCCCTTCACCCTTACTCCCTTTATCACCCTCATTCCCTTCTTCGTCACTGTTATTCCCTTCTTACATCGCCTTCATCCCCTTCTTCATCACCCTCATTCCCTTCTTACATCTCCTTTGCTCCCTTCTTACACTGCCTTTCATCCCTTTTCCCTTCACCTTCTCTCCCTTCTTACGTCGCCTTTGGCCCCTTCTTCATCACCATTGGTCCCTTCTCACATTCTTTACTCCCTGCTTATGCCACCTTTGGTCCCTTCTTCATCACCTTTGGCCCCCTCATCGCCTTGGCTCCCTTCTTGCATCATCTTCACTCTTCCATACATCATCTTTGCTCCTCCATACATCGTCCCCCTGTGCTCTGCTCTGGTGAGGCCGCACCTCGAGTGCTGGGTTCAGCTTTGGGCCCCTCACTACCAGAAGGACATGGAGGTGCTTGAGAGAGTCCAGAGCTCCTGGACTCTGTGGCTCCTTCTCACAGATAACCGACATTAAGACCATAGGGGATGGCTGGATGCGTGTACACGTGGGGGATGAGAGCAGCCCCGCAGAAAAAGGTTTGGGGGTTCTGCCCGGTGTCAGGCTGGATCTCAGTCAGCGCTGTGCCCTGGCTGCCAAACGCCCAGCCGTGCCCTGGGGCTGCAACAGGACCCGAGGGAACGGCACGGAGCTGTGGCAGGGCAGCATTCTGAAAGAAAACGAACCAAATTAAAAAAAAAATCAAAGAAAATGGGCCGATTCGCAAGAAAAGATGCTTGTCACTTCCTGCCCCGTGCGGCGAGGCGCCGTGGCCATGTAGGGCCAAGCAGGAAGCCAGGGCACAGCGCTCGCAGCCCCCCGGGACCCCCCCACATCCCGGGGCTCGTGTCCTCACCGGGGTGGGCACCGGGCTCTGGTGGTCACCGAGGGGGCAGGAGGGAACGGGGAGGACACGCTGGCTCTGGGGACACGGTGCTGGCAGCTCTGCCTGCAGACCAAGAATGATGCCACCGTGCCGTGGGGGATTGCCGTGGATTTCCCTGCGCCGAGCACATTGTCCCCAGAGATGCTGAGCGGGTGCAGGACGGGTCCTGCTCGCCTGCATCACTTTTTCGCCACTGGTTCCTGCCCAGCCACCGAGCAGAGCGGTGCTGGGAGGAAATGAAAGCGGCTCGTGTGTCTGCCTGCACCAGAAATGCAGCCGCGGATGCAGGCACAGACCCGTGTGGGATCCTCTGCACCCTGCCCAGGGCAGAAGTGCTGCAAGAAGAGCGAGCAACTCACCTACAGACTGAAAAAAGACACAAAATCCCCAAAGGAAAGCGAGCCCGGCTGGTCCTGCAGCACCCAGAGCTCCAGGGGCGGTGGGGATGCGGGATCCAGACCCTGCCGGGTTCCCCCTCCCCAAATGAGCATCCCCCCAAAAAAAACCTCAGCGCAGGAGCCCGGCCTCTCGGGGAGGCAAGCCGCCCCGTGCGCACGCAGAGCTGGTGTGGCAGGCGCCACACGAGGGCGTTCACGTCCCAAAGCCAGCGCAGAGGGGACAGGAGCGCTCCGGGGGGGGACGGAAATGCTTCAGGAGCGCCCAAGCGATTTGGGATCCCGCACCGCCCTGCCTGGTGCTGCGCCCTGCTGGCATTCAGCCCTGGCCCTCGGGGGGCTTCTCCCCCATTGCTGGCCCCCAAATCCCTCTTTGGGATTTTGCCCTCATTTCAAAGCCTCCCCTCGTTCCCAGGAGGGTGTTAATTAAACAAGAAAGGGTTGGGGACGCTGCCCCTCAGACCCCGCTCTGGTTTTGGGGACCGGCGGCGTCCCCATCCCCCACCTTTCTCCCCTCCTTTCCTCCCCCCGTGGCTGGGGGCTTTGCTGTGGGGTTCCCCCCGTGTCAGATTTGGGGTGCAGGGAAGGGGAGGAGAGGCAGGATGGGGGACAATCCCCACAGCCCCCCTGTCTCAGGCAGATTTGTGACATCAGGGGACTGCCGGCAGTCTCGGGGACAGGCAGCCAAAGGGAGGTGGCACAAAGGTGGGTGACACCTGGGGAATATGCTTAATCCCCCAGCCAGGTTTCAGCACCATCTCCAGCTACTCAGAAGCTGTGGTTTTATTCCCCTTTGGCAGAAATGTGCAAGTTTGGCCATTTTTTACAGGCACCCAGGAGCTAATCCCCGTGGGGAGGTGGTTGCTGCTAATAGCTCTCCTGAGTATGAGCAAACAGCTGAGGGAAAGAAGGAGCCAGCAGCAGGAAGACTGGAAATAGGTTGGAAATATGGGATGGGCTTTTAACAAGGAGGGTCACTAAGTGTGGGAGCAAACCCTCTGTCCCCTTTCTCTCCCTCTAAAGCAGGACCCACAGTTTCCCACTGCAATTTAGTTCCTCAAAGAGTTTCCATCCCTGCTGGACGTGTCCCTGTGGCTTCCAGGGACCTCCGCCGTTGCAGGGGGACCCGGAGTGGAGCTGCCATCACTCAGCCTGCTGACTCACTTTAAAACCTCCCATAAAAGCAAGTGATAAAAGCTCCCCCGGCTTATCATGGTTCCGGTTCCCATAAAGAAATCACGGCACTTGCAAGCTACCTGGGGAGTAAGCGGAGGCTTTAATTGAGGAAGATCATTAGGGAAGAGACAGAGATAGGGGATGTGTGCAATCGGGGCTGTCGTGGCAGTGATCAATGGATCTGCTTATCAGGAGCTGGTGGGGAAGGGAAGGAAGGGGAGAGTGTGTGGGTGCAGCACAGGGCACCCTGTGGGACGGGAGCTGCCACGAGTGTGTAAGGAGACGTGTGTGCAAGGCCAGGCTTGTATGGCAGCTCTGCTCCCTTCCGGAGCTGCCCTGGGAGGTCTCCTTGCTGCTTGGCCTCTCCGCTCCGCTGAGCAGAAGGGATGCTGCTCCCGGCCAAATTGGGGGCTCTGGGGGCTCCCCGTGCCCCTTGGTGTCCCGTGTGGGATGCTACCATCGAAGGGAGAAAGATGGAGCCCCATAAAACTGTGCGTTTCACCTCCATCAGTGAGAAGAGGAGGGCCGGGTGGGAAGCCTGCCCAGTTTTCTCCCCTCCAACCCTCTCCCTTCCTTCCCCATCCTGGCACGGGGGTGACTTTTCTCCTTTTTCTCCTTTTTCTCCTTTTTCTCCTTTTTCTCCTTTTTCTCCTTTTTCTCCTTTTTCTTCTTTTCTCCTTTTTCTCCTTTTTCTCGCCCTTTTTTTTTCCTGATCTCCAGTGCCAGGCTCTGCAGTCTGTCAGCAGTGACCCCAGGGGAGGCAATCAGAGGAGACCTTCCACCAACAAGGGGCTGTTTCACTCGGTAACGTTAATATTAATCTGCTTATCTGCCCCGGGGCTGTAAACCACTCATCTCCAAAGGGAAAAAAAACTACCCCTCTGTTCTTTATTTCTCCCTACTGATTGCAGGCCTTATCAGCAGCCACCGCCGGGACTCAGGGCAGCGGAGTCACGCGATGGCTCCAGCCACCGGGGCTCTGGTCCTGCACCAGCGCCGGAGTCACGGGACCAAGTCCACGGGAAGCTCCCCACCCCACGGCATGACACGCGGCCGGGGTGGCCCTGGTGGTCTTGCAAAGCACCAGGCTGAACACCAAGACACCCAGCCCCACGTCCATGCTGGATTCGGGATGTCCCTCATGGAAAGGTGGAGCACGAGTCTATTGCCTTTACCTACACCCCCGGGGGACGTAGGGGAGGTGTAGTTCGGCCAACAGATCTCATGTGTTGTCCTAAACTGTCCTTCCACGCTTCCCCTGAGCTCAGCCCTGTCTCTCCAGATGTGGTTTGGACCTCGTGGAAGCACAGAGAGACAAAGAGCTACTCCCTTGCTTGTTTAACGGGTCTGAACACCTCCCTGCTCTTGCTGGAATCTCCCCGAGTTCTTGGGCAATCGGCTTCCTCATTTCCTTCCCTTTTGTTTTTTCTTCCTTCTTGGAAGTTTTTGTGCAATGCAGGGTTGCGTGCGTGCAATTGCCGGGGCCTGGCATTCGGACCTGGAGGGAGCTCTCATCGGCCGGGGTTTGGCATCCTGGCCCATGGGAACAGCTTCAAGTGTTGCACCCCATGGTCCTTCTTGTTCCCATATCACTGCCTGTCGGCCTTGGTGGGCCTTCTCCTCCAAAATGCTGGTCCCTGAAGAGCTCCTCCACCCCAGTTCACCTTAACGACCCCTCTCATTTTACTGAAAAACGAATCTGAGCAGCAGCAGAACCCCTGATATGCGAGGTTGTCTGGCAGATTCTCAAAGAGGCACTAAAGTGCCTTGAGTTAAAGATAAATTACACTAATGCACGCAGCATGGGTAACAAACAAGAGGAGCTGGAAGCCATCGTGCAGCAGGCAGGCTATGACTTGGTTGCCATCACGGAAACGTGGTGGGACCACTCTCATGACTGGAGTGCTGCAATGTCTGGCTATAGGCTCTTCAGAGGGGACAGGCAGCACAGAAGGGGTGGTGGTGTGGTTCTCTGTATTAGAGAGTGTTTTGATGTTGTGGAACTTGAGCCTGGGAATGATAAGGTTGAGTCCCTATGGGTTAGGATCAGCAGGAAGGCCAACAAGGCATGCATCCTGGTGGGGGTCTGTTATAGACCGCCGAACCAGGGTGAGGAGACTGATGAGGAGTTCTACAGGCAGCTGGCAGAAGTTGCGAGATTGTCAGCGCTCGTTCTCGTGGGGGACTTCAACTTCCCAGACATATCCTGGAAGCACAACACAGCCCAGAGAAAGCAGTCTAAGAGGTTTCTGGAGAGCGTGGAAGATAGCTTCCTGACGCAGCTGGTTAGAGAGCCTACCAGGGGAGGTGCCCGCTAGACCTTCTGTTCACGAACAGTGACGGACTGGTGGGAGATGTGGTGGTCGAGAGCTGTCTTGGGCGGAGTGACCACGAAATGGTTCAGTTCTCTATTCTTGGCGAAGTCAGGAAGGGGACCAGTAAAACTGCTGTCTTGGACTTCCAGAGGGCTGACTTTGAGCTGTTCAGGACACTGGTTGGCAGAGTCCCTTGGGAGGTGGTTCTGAAGGGTAGAGGAGTCCAGGAAGGCTGGGCACTCTCCAAGAAGGAAATCTTAATGGCTCAGGAGCGGTCTGTCTCCACGTGCCCAAAGACAAGCTGGCACGGAAGAAGACCAGCCTGGCTGAACAGAGAGTTGTGGCTCGAGCTTAGGAGAAAAAAGAGGGTTTATAATCTTTGGAGAAGAGGGTAGGCCACTCAGGAGGACTATAAGGATGTTGTGAGGCTGTGCAGGGACAAAATTAGAAAGGCCAAAGCTCATCTGGAGCTCAATCTGGCTACTGCCGTTAAAGATAACAAAAAATGTTGTTACAAATACATCAACACAAAAGGAGGACTAAGGAGAATCTCCATCCTTTACTAGATGCAGGGGGAAACTTAGTTACAAAAGATGAGGAAAAGGCTGAGGTGCTTAATGCCTTCTTTGCCTCAGTCTTTAGCGGCAAAACCAGTTGTTCTTTGGATACACAGTACCCTGAGCTGGTGGAAGGGGATGGGGAGCAGGATGTGGCCCTCACTATCCATGAGGAAATGGTTGGCAACCTGCTACAGCACTTGGATGTACGCAAGTCGATGGGGCCGGATGGGATCCACCCGAGGGTACTGAGAGAACTGGCGGAGGAGCTGGCCGAGCCGCTTTCCATCATTTATCGGCAGTCCTGGCTATCGGGGGAGGTCCCGGTTGACTGGCGGCTAGCAAACGTGACACCCATCTACAAGAAGGGCTGGAGGGTAGACCTGGGGAACTATCGGCCTGTTAGTTTGACCTCAGTGCTAGGGAAGCTCATGGAGCAGATTATCTTGAGGGTCATCACGCGGCACTTGCAGGGCAAGCAGGCGATCAGGCCCAGTCAGCATGGGTTTATGAAAGGCAGGTCCTGCTTGACGAACCTGATCTCCTTCTATGACCAAGTGACAAGCTTAGTGGATGAGGGAAAGGCTGTGGATGTGATCTACCTTGACTTCAGTAAGGCTTTTGATACCGTTTCCCACAACATTCTCCTCAAGAAACTGGCTGCTCGTGGCTTGGACTGGCGTACGCTTTGTTGGGTTAAAAACTGGCTGGATGGCCGGGCCCAAAGAGTTGTGGTGAATGGAGCCAAATCCAGTTGGAGGCCGGTTACTAGTGGAGTCCCCCAGGGCTCAGTACTGGGGCCAGTCCTCTTTAATATCTTTATCGATGATCTGGATGAGGGGATCGAGTGCACCCTCAGGAAGTTTGCAGATGACACCAAGTTAGGTGCATGTGTCGATCTGCTCGAGGGTAGGAAGGCTCTGCAGGAGGATCTGGATAGGCTGGAGCGATGGGCTGAGGCCAACTGTATGAAGTTCAACAAGGCCAAGTGCCGGGTCCTGCACCTGGGGCACAACAACCCCAAGCAGCGCTACAGGCTGGGAGATGAGTGGTTGGAAAGCTGCCTGGCAGAGAAGGACCTGGGAGTATTGGTTGATAGTCGGCTGAATATGAGCCAGCAGTGTGCTCAGGTGGCCAAGAAGGCCAACAGCATCCTGGCTTGTATCAGAAGCAGTGTGGCCAGCTGGGCTAGGGAAGTGATGGTCCCCTTGTACTCAACTCTGGTGAGGCCGCACCTTGAGTACTGCGTTCAGTTTTGGGCCCCTCGCTACAAGAAGGACGTGGAGGTGCTCGAGAGAGTCCAGAGCATGGCTACGAAGCTGGTGAGGGGTCTGGAGAACAAGTCTTACGAGGAGCGGATGAGGGAGCTGGGATTGTTCAGCCTGGAGAATAGGAGGCTCTTCTTGCTAAGAGACCTTACCGCTCTCTATAGGTACCTTAAAGGAGGCTGTAGCAAGGTAGGGGCTGGTCTATTCTCCCATGTGCCTGGTGACAGGACGAGGGAGAATGGGCTGAAGTTGCGCCAGGGGAGGTTTAGGTTGGATATTAGGAAGAACTTCTTTACTGAAAGGGTTGTTAGGCACTGGAATAGGCTGCCCAGGGAAGTGGTTGAGTCACCATCCCTGGAGGTCTTTAAGAGACGTTTAGATGTTGAACTTAGTGATATGGTTTAGTGGAGGACTTGTTAGTGTTAGGTCAGAGGTTGGACTAGGTGATCTTGGAGGTCTCTTCCAACCTAGATGATTCTGTGATAAACCTCCCCTGAATGGGGTCTTGGAGTGACACGACAACTCAGTTGGGCAATTAAAAACACAGTGTGGACACAAGGAAACAAGTTTAGAGGACTTGGAGAAGTATTAGTGTTTTTCCAAGACGTTTTCCCAAAATCTCCAAGATGAGCTTTGTGGTGCTAAGCCTAGACGCGATGGAATATCCAACAGTAGAAACACCAGACAATGAAAAAGGAGGAAAATGGTAGAAGGCAAACAAGATAAAAGGGATGCTTCAATGGCTTCAGTTTATTGGGTGGACCTGCAAGGTTCTGCCAGCCCCGGGGTTGGTACGAGGGCACCCACGGCTGGGGATGAGCCCGCTGCTCAGCTCAAGCTCGCCATGGGGAAGCGCTGCTTGACCTGGAAGTGCTCGCATCGCTTGTGCTTGATGGCCAGTCCGTAGCGCGGCGTCATGTCCACCTTCCTGCCATCACGGACACTAAACTCCAGCTGCTGCAGCAAGGTGGTCAGGAAAAGGAAGACCTGCCTCCTGGCGATGAACTCCCCAATGCACCTCCTCTTCCCCAGGCCAAAGACCAGCACCTTCTCCCCATCCTCTTTGTTCACCTCAGTCCCTTTGGCATTGAGGAAACGCTCCGGGTTGAAAACGTGTGGGTTCTTCCAAAGTTTCCTGGGGTGGAGAAGGTCAGGTGCTGAGATGGAGTCTCCTGGCCATGGGTGCAGGGGGGCTCTCATGGGAGCCAGTTAGGATATCCCTGGATTTAGTAGATCCCTTACCCTCCCCTTTTTCCCTTAAAGCAGGAGGCTTTCTGCCTCTGCAGGTACTCACTCATCGTGGTTCACCTGCCACTGGTTGATGAACACGCAACGGCCCTTTGGGATGTAGTAGCCGTTCAGCACCGTGTCCCTGGTCGTGCTGGGGGGAGAAGAGAGGGCTGTGAGGTTTTAGAAAGCAAAAAGGCTCTTCCGCATCCTCACAGGACTCAAAGTTTGCCCACGCTGACCTGCACAGGAGTGGTGAACTCCCTGTGTCCATGATGAA